>NC_086325.1:146087433-148487433 GCF_036172605.1 Pelobates fuscus | reverse complement strand
CGTCGATGAGTGTGAACTCAGGTTCAGGAACGAGGAGGTAAGACAACTGCTGTTTTAGACGGCAGGACCCACTAGGGGTATACCGATTGTGCGGTAGGCCCAAAGGGGTTTTGAATCTGTGTATCTGCCCCCTCTGTCGGAGGGAAGGAGCGAAGGCGCACCGCTCGATCGAACGCTCTTTAGTCAGACCGTTTGATTTGGTTAGTCAGGCGGGGCGCTCTGGTGTAAAATAGCCCTAGCCGGACACCGGTGTCTTGTCTAGACTAGCGTTCTAGGGTGTATATTTTGTTCGCTAGGTCGGAGGGACCGGGAGACTAAGCGGCGTCTGTGTAAATCCGGTTCGCTAGTTCTCATCCTATCTGGGCTAAGTGGGAAGGCGTGTAAATTTGGAACCCACTAGACTTTTGATAGTACGACTAAGAGGCGTCTGTGTAAATTCGGTCCTCTAGCTCGTTGTATAGTGCGACTAAGAGGCGTCTGTGTAAATTCGGTTCTCTAGCTCGCTATATATGTGGTGATTGGGCAGTGTGGCTAACCAAAACGTATGTAGATTGTTTTTAGGTAGTCCATTCAAGGTACTGGCCAATAGTTTAGTTGGGAATTGTAAATGTGTTAGCGATTGTTTAGTAAAGTGTATATCTTGTTAGATAGCGCGAGCTCAGCCGTCTAGCGAGAGTGTTAATAGTGTGTTGCTGTATTATAGTGCACGGTACCATAACCCTGTATATTTACTGACATTGTATAATAAGTACTAATCATTGTCGTCCATTGCATGTTTAACACCATAACCACTAATAATTGTATTGTGACCTTAACTTGTGCTTTGACCTATGCTAACCGTACTGTAACCGCTATTTGTAAAAGACGATGTTACTGGGGTGTGTTATAGACGGGTAATTCGTATATAGAGAATTATAGCGTGGGTGACTGTATAGTTACGCCAAAGGGCATAATATTGATTATATAGTGACTGGTGTAACAGCTGTGTGTGTACGGGAATTCCCTGAGTGTTTATTGTTATTGTGTACGTTTCACTTGGTAACCGTACCACGTGGTGCTGTTGCCAGAGGAAACGGGTGTGACTGTTGAATAGTACACGTGTATAGTATTCGTTGTCGACGACGTTCCATTGTTAAGTATGGGTGCGTCGCAGTCAACGATTCCGGATCCCTTAGGTTGTATGGTGAAGAATTTTAAAAAGGGATTCAAAACTTGTGATTTTGGGGTTAAGATGTCTCCTGTGCGTTTAGTTACTTTGTGTACTAGAGAGTGGCCTACTTTGGTTGCGGCATGGCCGCCACGTGGCAGTTTGGATCCAACTCTGGTACAGCGCTTACACGTGGCTGTATCAGGTAGGCCTGAACTTTACGGCCAGTTTCCTTATATTGACTGTTGGAGACAGGCCGTAAATGACTCGCCAAAATGGCTCCAGACATGCCACGAGGAGCAGTGTCGCCTCATGGTAGCTAGGACTTGTTCGTCCACTAGGACCGGTGTTAGGCCCATTTTGGACACGCCCCCTGAGTCCGAGATCTCTTTGCCGCCCCCTTACTTTCCGTTAAGAAGAAGTGACGCAAACGCAGGAAGCCCTGCACCCCTCCCCTCATTACCCTCATCCACTTCCGCTTCCTCCTCCAGTACAGGATCCACCCCCCCTCGTACTAAATCTCCCCTTCCGGAACCAGAACCCACCCCCATTAAAAACGAATATCCTGATTTGGCGCCACTTCAGACTTCCGGTCAAGCTTCATCTAGCTCGGCTCGAAGTGTTTTATTTACGACCTTTTCACAAAACCAACCTCCCACATCCCCATACCCTATCTCTCCCCGACCGGAACCCATGACTGACGCCTCTCTACGTAGCCCCATCCAAACCCGACAGTTGACTGGTGCCCAACAATTAAAGCATTATCAGATGCCTCTTCGCCTAAATCCCGGGTCAGCTTATATCGATGCCGCAGGTCAAATGGCACACGCTGACCCAGTCTTCGTATATGTCCCATTTACCACTACCGACCTTTTAAACTGGAAGACCCATAATTCCTCGTATACTGAGAAACCACAAGCCATGACTGATCTGTTCACCTCAATAGTACAGACGCATAATCCGACATGGGCTGATTGCCAGCAGTTACTAATGACTTTATTTAACAATGAGGAAAGGACAAGAATAAATCAAGCAGCCATTAAAGCACTAGAGGATAGAGCCCGTGCTTTGAACCAAGCAAATCCAGCAGCATGGGCCGCAACACATTATCCCAATACTGATCCCGATTGGAACGTAAATGGTGCTGATATGGTTCAACTCAGAGCCTATAGAGACGCTATAATTGCTGGCATGAAAGCAGGAGGAAAGAAAGCCATTAACATGTCGAAGACAGTTGAGGTGATCCAGAAAAGCGATGAAGCGCCCAGTGTCTTTTATGACCGATTATTGGAGGCGTACCGCTTGTACACCCCCTTTAATCCGGAAGACGCAGATAATTCCCGAATGGTTAACTCCGCCTTTGTCAGCCAAGCATACGGAGATATTAAGCGCAAGCTACAAAAGTTAGAAGGGTTTGCAGGTATGTCCATCACCCAACTAATGGAGGTAGCAAATAAGGTCTATATGAACAGGGATACAGAAAGTAAGAAAGAGGAAGAGCGCAAGATGCGTAAAAAGGCTGATATGCTAGCGGTAGCGATCGCAGGCGTAGATAGACGGGGCCCGGATAGAGGCGATAGTAAGTGGAATGAGGAACCTCTAAGTAGGAATCAGTGCGCTTACTGTAGGGAAGAAGGGCATTGGAGAAATGAGTGTCCGCGAAGAGAACAGTCTGAGAGAGACAGACCTAGGTCAGGTTACGGAAACTTTAGAGGCAGAGCGAGAGGTAGAGGAGGCCCCGGAGGGAGTAATGGTTATAGAGGGAGTAATGGGAACAGAGGAAGTGTTAGGGAAGACAGGTATATTCCAGCAGCGCAAAGGTCCCGCGATAGAGAAGGTAGGGACTTTGTAGGATTGGCTGACACGGTCATGGAGGACTATTGATACCGACCGGGCTCCATCCCCCTTGGTCGAGCGGAGCCTATGGTCGATGTATCAATAGGGGGAAAAAGGAGTGCGTTCATGATCGACACTGGTGCTGAACATTCAGTGGTGACTAATCTAGTTGCTCCTCCATCTGGAAGGACTATTACTGTGATAGGAGCAACTGGAAGAAGTGCTGAAAAACCGGTTCTTAAAAGTCGACTCTGTACATTGGGAGGCCACGTAGTAAAACATCAATTCCTTTATATGCCTGAATGTCCAGTCCAATTGCTGGGACGTGATATGCTATCAAAATTACAAGCGCAGATTACGTTCCTACCAAATGGAACAACATCTTTAAAGTTTAATGGACCTTCAGGTATTATGACTTTATCTGTACCAAAGGAAGAAGAGTGGCGACTTTATACAGTGTTGACTAGCCAAAACCCTAGGAGTGATGAGACATTGTTTAACATACCAGGAGTTTGGGCAGAGAACAACCCACCAGGACTGGCCCGCAATATTCCACCTATAAAAATTGAACTGAAACTTGGGGTTTATCCAGTAAGCCTAAGACAATACCACATCCCACAGAAGGCTAAGAAGAACATCCAATCCTATCTGGATTAATTCATACGGTATGGTATCCTAAAATTCTGTACTTCCCCCTGGAACACCCCATTGTTGCCTGTTCAAAAGCCCGGTACAGATGAGTATCGACCTGTGCAGGACTTAAGAGCAGTCAATGATGCGGTTGTTAGTATACATCCAGTTGTACCCAATCCATATAACCTGCTTGCTTTAATTCCGGGCGGGGCTACTTACTTCACAGTCTTAGATCTCAAAGATGCCTTCTTTTGCCTCCGAATTGCCACAGAAAGTCAATGTATTTTCGCTTTCCAATGGGAGAACGCTGTAACGGGCTCAAAACGCCAAATGACTTGGACAAGACTACCCCAAGGGTTTAAAAATTCACCTACCCTATTTGGTTCAGCTCTAAGTCAAGATCTACTGGATTTCGAGTCCATCCCAGGAGAGTGTGTATTGTTACAGTATGTAGATGACTTGTTGATAGCAGCAGTTACAAAAGAAAAATGTCAGCAAGCAACGCACGATCTACTACACATTCTCTGGAAGGCAGGATACAAGGTGTCTAGAAAGAAGGCTCAGTTGTGTTTGCCAACTGTCAAGTATCTGGGATTCCATATCTCTGAAGGTCAAAGGATTATGGGGCCAGAGAGAAAAGAAGCTGTCTGCCAAATACCAATACCCAAGAATAGAAGACAAGTGCGAGAATTCTTGGGGGCAGCAGGCTTCTGTAGGATATGGATTCCCAGCTATGCGATACTGGCAAAACCTCTGTACGCAGCCATCAAAGGTACAGAGCATGACCCCTTCTTATGGACCCAAGAACAGCAAACGGCATTTGAAGATGTGAAGAAGGCTTTGATGAGTGCCCCAGCATTAGGTCTACCTGATCACACACGACCATTCTACCTGTACGTACATGAGCAAAGAAGAATGGCTGTGGGAGTATTGACACAGTACTTGGGATCATGGCAAAGACCTGTTGCCTACATGTCTAAGCAACTGGATGCAGTGGCCAGCGGACTTCCACCTTGTCTAAGAGCCGTAGCTGCAGCCGCCTTGCTAGTAGCTGAAGCCGATAAACTCACTCTGGGTCAAGAACTTTATGTACGAGTCCCACATGCAGTACAGACGTTGTTGGATTACAAAGGAAATCATTGGTTTAGTAATAGCCGTATGACCAAGTATCAAGCAATGTTGTGTGAAAACCCAAGAGTGCATTTAGAGACTGTAAACACCTTAAATCCAGCTACCCTTTTGCCACAACCTACTGAAAGTCAACATGATTGTTTGGAAGTAATGGATGAAGTATTCTCAAGTAGACCAGATCTTCGTGATTTTCCCATCCAGAACCCCGATGTTCAATATTACACAGACGGCAGTAGTTATGTGAAAGAAGGGATCCGCTATGCAGGATATGCAGTAACAACAATAGACAAGGTGATAGAAGCTCGGCCACTGGCAAAAGGAACATCAGCACAAAAGGCAGAATTAATAGCACTAACACGAGCGTTACAATTGGCTGAAGGTTTAAGAGTGAATATCTATACGGACTCTAAGTATGCGTTTTTAACCACTCATGCCCACGGAGCTTTGTATAAAGAAAGAGGACTACTGAATTCAGAAGGCAAAGAAATCAAATACGCAGCTGAAATCCTACAACTATTGGAAGCAGTGTGGGAGCCGAAAGAAGTCGGTATCATACATTGTCGAGCGCATCTGAGAGGAGATGGTGATGTAACCAAGGGAAATCGGATGGCAGATAGTGCAGCTAAGCGTGCTGCTGAATCAGGAAGACAGGAGTATGTGGGGCATATAGCTGCTCTTATACCAACTCCACTGTCCCAATGGACTCCAGTTTATACAGCTCAAGAAGAGGAGTGGTTAAAGACTGAACCGGGAAAGTATTTGGAGAACAAGTGGTATCAGCTAGAAGATGGAAGAATAGTTATACCAGCATCACTAGCAGTAGAAATTGTCCAGAACTATCATAACGGGACACATTCTGGGAGAGACAGTACAGAAGAATCTCTCAGGAAACATCTCTACATACCAAGATTGTCCAACTTGACTCAGGCCATTGTACGTAGATGTGTAACGTGTGCTAAAAATAATGCAAGACAAGGACCAGTAAAGCCACCAGGAGTCCAGTTTATGGGGGGACTCCCCATGTCCGATCTACAAATAGACTTTACAGTGATGCCTAAATCGGGTGGACATCGTTACCTGCTGGTAATTGTGTGCACCTATTCAGGCTGGGTAGAAGCATGTCCTACTCGTACAGAGAAAGCAGGAGAAGTTGTAAGATTCCTGCTACGAGAAATAATACCCCGATATGGACTACCCTGTTCTATAGGATCGGACAATGGTCCAGCTTTTGTTCACCAGTGCCTACAACAACTGACTCATATGCTTGGTATAAAGTGGAGGCTTCATACTGCATATAGACCCCAGAGTTCTGGTAAGGTAGAGAGAATGAATAGAACTATTAAGAACCAGTTGGCTAAAATGTGTCAGGAAACCCAACTTAAGTGGAACGTTCTCTTACCTATAGCTTTATTGCGAATTCGCAGTACCCCTACCAGAAGGATGGGCCTCTCTCCTTTTGAAATTATGTATGGGCGACCACCTCCCGTACTTGGTAACTTAAGGGGGGATTTGAGTCAGTTGGGAGAAGGAATTACCCGGCAGCAGGTTGTAGAGTTGGGTAAGACTATGGAGGAGGTACAGAAATGGGTACAAGATAGATTACCTGTGAATATTTATCCCCCTGTTCATAGTTATCATCCAGGAGATCAAGTGTGGATTAAAGAGTGGAATAATGTACCGTTAGGGCCCAAGTGGAGAGGTCCTTATGTTGTTCTTTTGTCTACCCCTACAGCGATAAAAGTAGCCGAAGTGACTCCGTGGATACATCACTCCAGGGTTAAGCCAGCAGCAGTCGATTCTTGGCAAGTTACAGCAGATCCAGAGAATCCCTGCAAGATCCGGTTGAAACGCACTACTCAGTCGGAGTAACGAGGAATTATTGTGGATTACAAATTTTATTGTTACAGGTGTGAGTGAGAAGGCCATAATAAAGCCTGTCCGCTTACCATCACATAGTGTATAAGCCAGGAAAGTCTCGAAGGGACACCTGTGAAGACGAGCAGAACTCCATTCCCTGCAGCCCTCACATCCTGGAAGCTGAGGTTCCATCGCACGGACGAAGACTGAGGATGACGGCGAAAGATGTGCTTCTGATTGTGTTTATTTACATGTGTTTTTATATTCAGGAAGGTAGAGGTACCGACACTCCTAGCTGTGAGGTATGCATTAAGACTACGAGAACAGGTAACCATATTTCCCAAACCCTAATTTGGCATTCACAGTACGAGTGTAAAGGAGAGGTATCAAAATGTAGATACCTAAATATAGACTATAGTGTGTGCCATTTAGGAGTAGGAGAACCTAAGTGCTTCAGTCCAGAGTATCAACCTCGTACAATTTGGTTGACTCTCAGGAATGGAGATCCTCAGGGGACCCTAATTAATAAGACGGTGTTAGAATCCGTACATTCTTCGGGTGTTCTGCTATTTGATGCGTGTAAAGCGATATCGAGTGGTAGAAAGCCGTGGAATGTATGTGGGGATCTTAGATGGGAGAGGACGTATGGGTCTAACGATAAATACATTTGTCCCAGTAGCAAAAATAAATATGTGAGTCCTAGATGCCCAAATAAAGACTATAACTTTTGTCCATATTGGTCTTGTGTGGGGTGGGCGACTTGGGGACAGACAGTAGACAAAGACATGATAGTGACTAAGTTGCCGACTAGCCCATATTGTAAGTCTATGGAATGCAACCCAGTCCATATACTTATTAATAACCCCGACAAGTTCTTAGATAAGTATGGAAATTTATTTGGGTTTCAAATATACGGGACGGGTTTAGATCCTGGGACATTATTGTTTATAGGAATAGAGACTGATACGGTATCCTCCCAGACTCATCAAGTATACCATTCCTTTTATGAAGAGATGAGTATAGATAATAAGATCCCCCATAATGCTAAAAACCTGTTCATCGATTTAGCCGAAAGTATTGCCGGTAGTCTTAATGTTACCAACTGCTATGTGTGTGGAGGTACTAACATGGGAGACCAATGGCCTTGGGAAGCAAAGGAGGTAATGTCCGGTTCTGAGGCAGTTGACCAATTAATATCTACACAAGCCGATTATCATATGAGTGTTAGAGGTAAATCTGAGTGGAGATTAAAGACCTCCATCATAGGTTATGTTTGCATAGCAAGGAAAGGAATAATGTATAATACTTCTGTAGGAGAATTAACTTGTCTAGGGCAAAAAGCTTATGATGATGATACTAAAAATACAACTTGGTGGTCGGCTTCAAATGTCTCAGAACCATCTAACCCGTTTGCTAGATATGCCAGTTTAAAGGATGTGTGGTTTGATTTATCCATCACATCTACCTGGAGAGCCCCAGCAAATTTGTACTGGATCTGTGGTAAGAAAGCCTATTCGGAGTTGCCACAGGACTGGGAAGGGGCATGTGTGTTGGGTATGCTCAAACCATCCTTCTTCTTGTTACCGATTGAAACAGGTGAGACTTTAGGTGTTAAAGTGTATGATGTGAATCATAGGAAGAAAAGGGGACCCTTAGAGATAGGCACCTGGGAAGATAATGAATGGCCTCCCCAGCGTATCATAGATTATTATGGGCCAGCCACGTGGGCAGAAGATGGTACCTTTGGTTATAGAACCCCTATTTATATGCTCAACCGCATTATAAGATTACAGGCGGTGGTTGAGATTATCACAAATGAGACATCACAAGCGCTCAATCTCCTAGTGAAACATAATACCAGGATGAGGACAGCAGTATACCAAAATAGATTAGCCTTGGATTACCTTTTGGCAGTAGAGGGAGGTGTATGTGGGAAGTTTAACCTAAGCAATTGCTGTCTTCAAATAGATGACGAAGGGCAAGCAATAGCTGAGCTTACTAGCCATATGGTTAAACTAGCGCATGTGCCTACTCAGGTATGGAAAGGGTACAATCCAAGTAGTTGGTTTGGTAGCTGGTATGAGTGGTTTGGAGGGCTTAAGGCAGTGGTAGGTGGAGTCCTACTGATTTTACTGTTGTGTCTACTCCTACCGTGTCTTATACCCTTAGTAGTTAGGTCTGTGCAAAGCCTGATAGGAAGTATAGCAGAGAGGAAGGCTGCTGCACAGATAATGGCGATATATAAATATAAGGCTCTAGATCAGGGAGAACCAATGCAAGAAGATGAATGTTGAAGATTCACATCATAAGATAAGTCTGGTCTGGTTCAAGGTAACTTGCGGTGTAAGCAAAACTAAGGTTAAGTGATGCCTCAAGTAATTGTAAAATATCAAGAGGCATCAAAGGGGGGAATGTGGTGGAATCTCGGTAAAAATAAATTTAGTAGGCCGAGATTACCACGTGGCATGTGTACGTGCATATGCTGACGTATCGATCAGTTGGATGCACGAGGCAAGATACGATCAGTAGTGTACGGAGCATGTGCAAGAATACAGGATATAGTATTCCCCTCCTCCATTGTGCTGGACAGGCCATGCGGTCAAACAGGAAGTTAATTCTTATTTGTGTTGATTGGTTAAGAGAATGTGCGGGTGGAGCTTAATATGGGAGGAGTTATATGCCTATATAAGGAGCCTGCACTATTGTCCGGGGCTCAGACTTTGCTGTATTTTGGTGACATTAGTCCCTCTGAGTCCCGATCGGTGATCCAATAAAGAATCTCTTCCTTCCTGAAGAAACCTGTGTCCATCTCTCTGTGCTTGGCTTCCGTCAGTTTCTCCGGTATCAATGTAACACACTGGGGATAACTACATGTTACAAATCCTAGAAGAACCTGACAGTTCCCTATTAAATATAAATAAATAAAAATATTTCTTTTTAAATATTATTGCTTAAAGTGTTATCAAAGGCTGTACACCATTTCCAAATGTCACTTTTGCCAAATTCTGGACCAGGGTATGTAAGAACAGAGTTGAGACATTATATTGGCCAAGGTTGCTGGGAGTTGCTGTCCAGGAGCTGCTAGAGGGCAGAGATTAATATATGTAAATTCACACACATATATGTGTGTGTGTATCTGGCTGTGTTTGTGTCAGTGTGTGTATTTGGCTGTGTTTGTCTGTGTGTCAGTGTGTCTGCGTGTATGTGTACTTGTGTGTCAGTGTGTACCTGTGTGTGTGTGTGTGTGTATGTATATGTCGGTGTGTGATAATGCATACATCCCAGCATTTTAATGCCAACACTGCACACAGATACACTCCAACATTCCATTGCTAACACTGTACACATATACACCCCTGCATTTATACCTTTGTGTGTGTGTGTGTGTGTGTGTGTAAATACCTGTGTCAGTGTGTGTGTGTGTGTGTATATATATCTCTGTGTGTGGATGTGCCAATGTGTATGTGTTTGTGTGAAAGTGCTTGTATCTGTTTGTCAAAGGGTGTGTATCTGAGTGTCTGTGTGTGTGTATATGCCAGTGTGTGCATGTGTCAAGGTGTGAGCTTGTGTCATTGTGTTTATGTGTGTATCTGCGTGTTAATGTGTACGTGTATATGTGTTAATATGTATGTGCATACATCCCAGAAATCACACAACATCCAAACAGACCCCTGCAAACACAAACATTACATACAGACACACCAGTTTGCTGAAACACCAATACTACACACAAATGTAATAACGCATTTAAAAAACACTACATCCAAACACCTTCTTACATACAAACACATCCCTGTATTAAAATGTTAAAATTATATACAAAAACACCAACTCTACACACAAAAGTACACCTGCATTTAAAAGCCAACACTACAGACAATCTGCATTGCATTGGTAATAGTACATACAAATACACACCTAAATGCACACATACACTGTATAAAAAAACATGCTAACATTAAATTGCACAAACACAGCTCACAAATACAACCCTGCAAGGATGGTAGATCCCCAGCTGGCATAGCATCGCAGGAGTTGTATGACAGATGGGGATCTATCTTTTCTTTACTCTTGTGCTACAGGGGAGGCCTAAAAATGTTTTTGCACCAGGGCACTCTCTACATTAGTTTTGCTGCTGGGTTGCGGTGGAGCGAGTGATTGCATGCCTAGGGGGCTCAAGCAAATGCTTGCCCAGGGTCCAATCAATATTAAAGACGGCCCTGGATCTGCATTAAAGTCTGATACTGTCCTTTGTTCATCTAATACTGTCTCAGGTTTGCATGATGGGTATATGTTATCCTGAAACGACATTTCTTAGAGGTTCCATCTTTTCTAATGAGAATGAAGCCCATGGAACAACGCAGTAGGGAAGTGGGCCTTGACAGGGCCAGAGAGTGGGCAGGTGGAATTTAATAATAAGGGGCGGGAAATTAATAGTTTGTTTAAGGGGGTGGAGAGTAGGTGTATAAAAAGCATCCATCTTAGTTGGTGGCCATTTTAATCAAAAGCCTCACTTACCTGTTAGTTGTCCCTCCCACCCTCCCTAGGGTTTAGGGTTGTTTCCCGTTTGGTCACAGCGGCGGGAAAAGGGCTTGGTTAAATAGGATTTAGGTAGAATAGGAAGTGGGCAGGCCAAGGTCTAGGCTGGAGTAGGCCGGAGTGAAAAAAGTGTTTGGTAGGTTCAAGCTCATCGGTGGCTACGAACATAGGGGTGTAGGGGTGTCTTGGTACACCCCTACAGTTTAACCATATGGATATGGGGCCTCTTTGGTAGGCCGTGTGTTATAAGTTATGTGTTATTTGGAATGTTATTTATTGTTCATTGGTATGGGTCATTGTCAGGGGTATTGTTGTTCGGGGGGAGATTGTAGCATAATTATCACTTGGTGGCAATGACCCTAAATTTTGTTAATCTTATATATGTATATATAAATAATTTAATAAAGCTGTGGACTTTATACTCCAACAGAATATTGGTGTCTGTGTTTTATTAAGGTTGTGGGGGTTATATAGCACACGCCAAATAACGATTGTGCACATGTCAAGGAGTGGGTAAAGCCACAGCAATATCAAATAACCAAATTCTACAATTGGTAGTTAAAAGAAATGTAGCAATTGCCTCCTCAAACTTGTGTACCAATATAAAGCCATGTTCTGCTCTTGAAGAATTGGAAGGAAGATTAGAATGTAAACCCTAAATCCAAAGTGAGGTATATCGACTGTTAAAGGAATTCTGAGTTGAATTGGGCTCTACAGCTTATATATTATGACCATTATTGAACCTCAGTAAGCAATTGCTGTATATATTCTTTTCCCATAGTAATATTTTGTTCTCCTGCTCGGTAGAATTTACAATATCAAGCCAATCTGTATCATGCCATATCATCTATAAAATGAACACATTTACTTTTTGATTTAATGCACCTTTATATATTAATGACTACTGGGAAACAAAACGAAATGGTTCAGATTAACCCTACATAATGACTCTCTGAAGAACTGATAGAATTAAATGATATAATTGGTAGTTCCAATGTCTTCGCAAATTGTGGCTAAGGTTTAATGGACTTATTTACTACAATATTAATCTATCAAGGATATCTACCCGGTATATCTTCTACATCTGAGGATCTACAAGATGCATTTGCATAGTGATGTGCAGACAAGGGCATTGTTACAATGTAAGAATGGAGAGGATATGGCACCTTTTTCTGCCGGTGGCCAAATGGGATTCATGACTGACTTCCTGTGGAGCTGATTAAAATGTAGCACATACATTCAACCAACAAAAGTGCCACTCAAAATCCCATAGTATATACGGATACATTTTCCTGAACAAAATCAACCCAAACTCCATTCAGTACATTGTGTATAGTTTCTTTGAAATTCAGCTAAAATAGCAAAATCATCTTAACAACGGAGTTCCAGATATTTTTAGTGAATAGATATTCTTTTATCAACTCAAACAAAATCTCTTTAGTTTGTAGATAATGTTTTTGTGTATTCTTGTAAAAGAGAACAATAGCATTTTTTGGAAGTAATCTCATTGTTGAGTAGCAAACACAGCCACATTGTTCATCCATGTTTGATCAATTCTTTGCAAGTTATCTTGTTTAGGCAACAAAAGGAATCAATACAAATCTTATCATAAAGATAGTTTGCCTTCCCTTTACTAAACTCCTATTATTAAATGTTAGAAGGAGATTTGTTTTCATCATTTAATTATACTATCACCTTAATCCTTAAACAGTGGGAAGATCACACACATATAGCAGTTACTTTTCCATTTCCGGAAATTTAAATTTAAAACAATTATAATAATCGCTGCTAATGGATTTAAAACCTTTTTTTTTTTTACTAATTTGAATTCTTTATTTTTGCTGTGCATAAGATAGGAAAGGCGCTTGCAAAGCCATGACAGCAAAAGCAAGCAAAATATCAACAGAGCAAAACATAAACATGGCATGGAAATAGCAAACATTTTAAGGAAATATAGAGACTCGGGCTAGGAAAGCATGCCTACTTTATGTAGTAATATTAGGTTTGTACATAATAATGTTAGTATATGTGTATCAGTAAGAGCGCAATGGGGGCCCTTCTTTAACTCTTGCACCGGGGCCCTGTGATTCCGAGTTACGTCCCTGCAAGGGTGTTCAGTTTCTTCACATTTATTTCTACATTGGAATCCATTATGATTGACTCTAATCCACTCATTAGAGTAACAGAAATAACAGAATGATGTAACATAGGTGGAAGAGCCTCTGGTTTTTGTGACCTATTACATGTCACATTGTCTGTCTTCCTGACAGCCGCAAGAGGCGCTTCCGCAACGCTCAATGCTAAAATCGCGGAGCACGCAGAACGCCCATAGGAAAGCATTGAGAAATGCTTTCCTACGGACGTTTTTAATGCACGTGCGGCTCTGGCCGCGCATGCGCATTCGGCTCCACTCAGGAGCTGATATCGGAGGGGGAGGAGAAGTCCCCAGCGCCGAGGGAGCCTGGCGCTGGATAAAGGTAAGTGGCTGAAAGGGTTTTAACCCCTTCAGCCCAGCGGGAGGGGGGCCCTGAGGGTAGGAGGTGACCTAAGGATTATATAGTGTCAGGAAAATGAGTTTGTTTTCCTGGCACTATATTGCTGTAGTGCTCCTTTAAGCTGATCCTTATAATCTATTTAACACTCAAAGAGATCTACCTAGGTATTAAAGGAAGGTATTATTAGAAATAAAAAACATTTATTCTTAACACTTACATGTTCATCTGCCCCTATGGCCACACCTCTTATCCCCCCGGCAGTGGATTGGGTTAAATAATGCTTTAAACACTTACCTGATTTTAGCTGGGTCGCAATCCTCCTCTTCTGACGTGAGCCGATGGGGAGACCTAAAGCCCATGTGCAGCGAGCGCCACATGCACATTAGGCCTTCCCCATTAAGCTTTGCCTGAATGCTTTCTAGTGAGGTTATCCTTGATGCTGGATGTTCCCATGCAGAGTGTGGGGACGTGACGTCCAGCGTCATTTCATGGAGTCAAACTCAGCGAAACTTCAGGAAGCACAGCTAGTGGGTGTCTGGTAGACAGCCACTAGAGGCAGTCTTAGTACTGTGTCCTCCTTAGTGCACCAGACAGGAACCAGGTATCCGAATCCAGTACAGTGGCATCAATTATTTACAAACAAAGCACTGCCAGAGCTCAGAGTAAACTCAGGGTGCTAAGACTGACTCTAAACAGTTATTGTGAATTGTGACTGGCTTTTTACACGGTCTATGAAGAGGTTGACACCATCACTGTTAATGGGGTAATGGGTTCCCTTATCATTGCACTGTAGTGGGTGGGGTGTGAGTGCCAAAGGTTCTGGGCACTGTATTAAAACACGGGGTGAGGAGAATAGGTCTGTGAGCTATAAGTAAATCTAACCTCCTAATTGCCGTTTATGGGGTGAAGGAGGAAGCCCATGGATCTTGGTTTACATTGTAGCGGCCTATGAGACCCGGATACTTAAATTCAACCTCTCACCTGTCACTCAGTGCGTTAGAGGCATAGAAGAAAGAGCCCCCTAGATTTTTTTTATAGAGGTCTGTTAAGCATCTGCTATTCAATAACATATGACTTGTTAGGTGTATAGTATGTAGACACTCAACTTTATACCATTCTACCAGCATGTACTGAGTGCCTGAAGGTCCTGCTTGATTATTAGAGGTTCCACAAGCAGGTTCTACTGCTAATTCATGTTAAGCCCTCAAGGACCGCACATTGGTGGTAGGAGAGAGAAGAAAACGTGGGTTCTCTCTTTATTATTAGTGTCTGTGAAATCCAGATAGTAACATTTTAACTCCCTCCCCATTCCTTCACATTAGGGTAAGTGGGACAGGTGTGAGTCACTCTTGGCACGCTCCTGATAATTAGGGTTTTTTTAGGACCTTGCTCATTTTTCCAATATGTAGATTTTTAAGGCTGCTTTACCTGGTCTGTTTATTAAAGTTTCTTTTGCTGCCTCTATTTCCGCAGAAATTTGATTTCGTCCAAAACAGCTCAGCTACAAATATAACTTACTTAAAATCTTAAATTTTGCAGTTCCCTGTTGAATAATTGACAATTCATGACTTTATACTGTTTTCAAGATTCCGTCTGTTGTCCAGCATCTGAATAGTTTCCTTTCCTCGAAAGGAACGGAAGCAATTTATCAGTACTTATGGAATATGCAATAATTAATTGGTTTCCTTAGTTCCATCAGTCCAAAAAGTAAGACATAATTGCACGTTCTCTTCGTAGCTGCAAAGTTGATGCAAATTAAAAAATAAAACAATGGCTTTGACTACAGCCACCAGTTTGTTTTCTTCTAGTGAGGCTATATTTTCACGCCATAATCCAATTTAATAGCTTGTGTAAACAGGCAAATCCTCTTGAAAAAAATAGCCTCCAGTCAGCTCAAAACACGCCATGGTAAGCCCTTGTCACATAACACTGTGACCTATTCAGCAGTTGAAACTGTTGTAAGGTTCAGTTAACTAAGTTCATGGTTTTAAAAAAAATGCCATTGAATTCCCAGGACCATAACCAGAGGTGCCCAGGCAATGGTCTCTCATTTCTTTCGTTTGTGCAGGGAGACGAGGAAGGAAATACTGGGTAGGTTTTAATTAGCCAAACCAAAAAAGTGGGCCCGGTGGAACACACCACCAAAACGTCTACTTAGTGGAGCGCTACAAATGAATACACTTACCCCACTAGAATCGTGATAAAGCCACCAGGCGAAACACGAAAGAAGAAGGACAACCCAAGACTGTGGACTGGTATCCCTAGCACTTTGATATTTTAGTTTTTGTTTTTTAGAATAAAGTGTACTTTAATTGTGATTCCAAGTCCTGTGGATCCTTACTGTTTCCTGCTCCTGCTATACAAGAAGGGCAGTGCTCCCCTTAAAGGCACATACACTATAACACTTGCACCTGCACTTTGGTTTTATTTTCTACCTCAGCAATTTTGCACTAGGATATTCTGTCTCTTTTTTGTCTCCACATTGAGGACAATTGGGTCAAGAATCCAGAGATGGTTTGGTATTTCCTAACATGCCTCCACCTATGAGATCTGAGCCTATCCTTATGGGGCTCTATATCATGTGTTGTCCATTTCCCTTCACATATCATTCTGGTGGACTCTATATACTTCACTATTTTTGCATTGTTTTCTCTTTTCTAGAG
This sequence comes from Pelobates fuscus, assembly GCF_036172605.1. Lineage (NCBI taxonomy): Eukaryota > Metazoa > Chordata > Amphibia > Anura > Pelobatidae > Pelobates > Pelobates fuscus. The sequence continues at coordinate 148,471,132 of NC_086325.1, read as the reverse complement.
AATTTTATCATTACACACCTCCCCCAGATTCTAGTGGGGTAAGTGCATACATTTGTAGTGCCCCACTAAGTAGACATTTTGGTGGTGTGTTCCACCGGGCTCACTTTTTTGGTTTGACTATTTATGTGTAATTTACGGGTATTTACACGAGTGTTGAGCTGCTATATACATATATATTTGCCTTGTTAAAATCACGAAGCGCCCTATATTGCACAGAGCACTTTTTCCAGGTTGTAATTATCCCCTATCCCAAGAGACGGGGCTAATTGATGCTTAAAGGTATGCTTTATTCCTGGCACTATCGCCCCACCCCCCACCTCTCCGGTAAATAAAGGGTTTAAAACCCTTTATTTATTTACCCTATCCCAGTGCCAATGTCCCTCGGCGCTGGGTTGATGCTCCGTCCCCTCCCCTCCTCCGTCCCTCCGCAAATGCTGCGCGTTTATTAGACCTACCCATAGGAAATCATTGAATCAATGCTTTCCTATGGGCAAAAATCTGACGCTGGAGGTCCTCATGCAGAGTGCTAGGACGTCCAGCGTCAGATACCGGACTAAAGGTCCGTTTCAATTCAGGAATCCCTCAAACAGCCACTGAATGCAGACTTAGAGCTGCAATGTAAACATTCTATGGAACTGCAATGCTTTGCCGTGCAAAACTAAGTGCAAAAGTAGCACTGCACCCATACTGCTTCAATGAGCTGAAGTGGTCTGGGTGCCTACAGTGTCCCTTTACGCACCTCCCATCCACTGTCCCCAACCAGTGAATGGCCATTCCTTATTAGTGTAGCGCCAGTGGACGCCAAGGTGAAGGGCAATGTCACTGATCACACATGTTTTTTTTGTGTGTGTGTTTTATTAAGGCTTAGGAAGTGGTTGTTGCCTTAAATAGTGACAGTATTTCCCCTGTCGCAGCATTAAACAGTATTTCCCTGTCACAGCTTTAGACAGTATTTCCCCTGTCAATCTGCTTTAGTTTGGAGTTGAATGAATACACCAAGTTATTTTTTATATTTAATTCTTTCCTTGGTATTGCACTAATCTAGCTCATACACCACAATAAACACACGCTGGAAATCATAATTTATGCACAAGTGTCAACCTGTGGATATATTTCTAACTTGCATATGTTACTCATTTTAGGAGATATCCTGCTTTTACGTCAGCTAGTAAATTGAGCTCAGTGGAGAGTATTTAAAAAGAGTCATTTTGCCTCTGGAATTCTTTTAATAAATAACCCCCGAAGCCCCTCACATACAGACATGGAAAATAACCAGTTTTTTAATCCACAATAAGGAAAAAAAAATATTTGTTGTTATGTACAACAATCCAACATTTACGCAAACGAAAAAAAAATGCTGCACAATTTAATTTTTTTTAATTATTTTTTTTACGTTTTGCTTTAACAGCCCCCTCCAGCAGCCAAATGGTAAAACTCCCACCACCTGCAAATTATGTATAGAAGCTACACTCCCCTCATCACCCCCCCCCCTTTTGCCTCCATGCGCCTGTATGCTTAAAGTTGCACGTTTCTATCTATGTCACGTGAGATGACATGTAGCTAACATTAACCCTTCAGTGTCAGGATTGAATTTTTTTTAAAATAAATTTAACTTCCAATTTTTTGGGGGGCGCTGAAAGTGTTATATTATAGTCGAGTAAAACTTGAACTTAACACCTGAAATGCAACATGGAACAGAATATCTAAACCGTTGCAATGTCCCAGTGCGGTTTAATGAATATTAGGCAAAAATTTTACAGTTTAAGGGCACGGCTCTTACTAGCTGCAATTTAGTTGTTTTCGATGTCAAAATAAGTTGTGTAATATCCTTCAGAATGTGTTAGTATTATCTGCCGCCAATCCTAACAATGTATCAAACAGCTGTCCTTTACGGCAGTACGTCACATTAATTGTTGTTATGTCTGAAAAGATCTAGCAAGCTTTCACTCTGCTTAATGAGTTAATAGCATTATCTCCCCTGCTCAGTTTGGGGGGTAATCCACTAAAGTGGAAATTGTGGCAAATTCAAAGTGGATTTTAAAATTTGAAGACATCATAACCAAATTTAATAAAAAACAAAAACCTTCAATCTACCTTTTGTTTCTGCATTCGCACAGTTTAATAAAGTCACTCCTTTTTTATTTCATTTATTTATTTATTTTCTATGCACTAATACTTTTTAATTTCCATTATTTTCAGATCTGAAGAAACCGCAAGAGCGTGCGCTATTTATGATTTAATTTTGCTTCAGGCGGCGGCACTGAGTATGCATCTGTTTGCATGATTAACAGAGAATAGGGATTAAAGCTCAAGGTTCTATTAGAACAGGATCCAGTTCTAGGTGCACACCGAATGTTGGATCCTGATAGGACTGCAATGCAGAGTGGGGTTTTCTAGAATCCTGCGTTAATGCCAATGCATCCAATGACTTTCAAGGTGCAGAGAGAGATCAAGGGCTGCTGATGGACACAAGGGAGGTTGTCCTCTCCTTTAATATATGCCCACGCCATCCCTTCTGCCTATCCTATTCCTCTCATTGACTTCCCAAAATAGCAACCACGTGAAAACTGCTCCTTATGTCACTGACAGAACACTACGCAGCAATGGGAATTTATTCATCTGGCTGAATGGATTGTATAGGAGGGAACAAGGAAGGAGGGGGGAGAAAGAAAATCACATAGAGGAGGGGGGGAAGAGGCTTGGGGAGGAACAAAGGCATTCATAGGCAGTGGCATGTGCTGGCTGTACAAGGCAGAGAGTAGAGAAAGAGAGGGTTGGATGTAGCAGAGCCACTGATAGGTGCAAGCGAAAAAGGGGGGGAGTGAAGAAGAGTCATAGGGTGGAGAGCTTCTGTGACTTCATACAGTCTTTGCTTCTTAAGACTCAGGGTGAAGAAGACTTGACGAGATTCTAGACAGTTACTCGCAGCATTGCTGGGATATAGGCAGATGAGCAGTGTCTGATTTGTCCTGCACACTCGCCTGCATTGCAAGGGGCTTTGGTGGTACACCAATCCCCCAAAATTTTGTTGTACTTCGTCATCATTCGTGGTAACCGATGAGATTCTTTCGGCTAACCTTTAAGTGCTTTGTGGACGGCTTCTGACTTTCCTCTCCCATCTATTAGCCCTAAATTTGCAGTCTTTTTCGTGGGTTAATTTTTTTTATATTTAATTTTTTTATATATATATATTTACGTGTGCGTGTATATATAAATATATACATACATATATGTACATATATAAATAATTCTTCAGAAATCTTAATTGCCAAACTGTTTTTTTTTTAATTTGTTGTATTTTTATCAGATTTTTTTTTTTTTTTTAATATATATATATATTTTTTTATTGATATTATTATTTATTACTTGGGAGGGCTATATCTTAAGCTGAGGAAGCCGGCCAAATTAACAGGACATTGATAAGGAAAGAGGAAAATCCAGGTGGGTGCGTTGGACTTTTTAATTTTTTTTTTATTTTGAAACTTATCTGGAAGGGAAAGTTTTATTTGTTTAGAATGGATAAAAGGAGCTTGTCCTTGGAAAATGGCAGCTATAAAGTTACAGTGGACGAAAAAAATGGACAGTTGATACCGAACGGGAAGGGACACGAAGCAGATCTGTGCTGTAATGGATCAACCAAAGGAGGCATCGTTTTCAACCCCAACGGCAGGGAAGGTGTCCCTGAGAGAGAGACATGGACTCGGCAGATGGATTTTATCATGTCCTGCGTGGGGTTTGCAGTTGGACTTGGAAACGTTTGGCGATTTCCATACCTGTGCTACAAGAATGGAGGAGGTGAGATTCACTAAAAAATTTTTATCATTTAATAACAAATTAGAAAATAATTACCTGTCACTCACAGTTTGTGACTTGCATGCATTGATTTTTATGATCAAGATGTATATGTATGTGTGGGTGTGTATACATATATTTGCATATACATTTATTTGTGAGTGTATTGTTTTTTTTGGATTTCAGTTCCGTAGATTTCTCAGTATGAAGTGCCTTTGCCTAGAGGCAGTGCCTTGCATGTAATACCTTTTCATTCATTTTCAATATTAGTGCAATTCATCCTTTGCTTTCGTTCTTTCGAACCACTTTGTGCTAAAAATATTAGACTTTATAACGGCCCGGAGTTAGTCCTTGCAGTTTGGAATTGTGATTTGATGTGTTGATTGCTGGGTCCAGGATGTCACTCGATCCTTTGCCCTTTCAGTGTTACAGAGATGTGCATTACAGTACTTAAGCCCTCTGATACTGAAAATGTAAATGGGATGTAGATTTAAAGAGCCCACTTAGTTTCAGGATGGTTGTGGGCACACTATGGCTTAATCAAGTGGTAACGCCTGGGTGGCTCAGCAAATCCACGTAATGACGTCACTGGACTTTGGTGCAGAAGACCTGCAGTACCCGGGCATCAACCGTGTTAAGGTTAAATTTTGGAACACATTCTAGTAAAGGCTATCACTATGCCACGAAGCTCAGTTAAATGCCTCATCACTCACCTGGCATACAGGGACTGTTACAGGTAAGTAGGCTCATGTGCAAGACAAAGTACTATTTTTCATAATAAGAAAAATGCATTTTTTTAGGGAAAGTTCTACATCATTCTTAAATTTAGCATATTCACTGTTCTCATTCATAGGCATGCACAGCACGCTACATTAGACTGAGTACCAAGAGAACACTACCATCTAAACTTTACTTAAAAATGATAACTTTAAAAAGTAGCTAAAAAATAAAATTTTACTCGAGATACAGAGTCTACATTTGTCACGTTCAAACGCAAAGAAAAGTACCTATTGTGACCAAAATAGGCCAAAGGAAGGGCAATAAGGCCCTAAATTAGGGTGTGAATAATATATATTATCATTTTGCTACCCTATTTTGTTGGTATTTTTTATTTATTTTTTCCTAAAACCACTAATTGGAGAAAATAAAATTCTCTGCACTCAGATCTCGGAATGCAAGAAACACAGTTATAGTTTAATAGCTTCCGCCTAAGTGATTCTAACTGTTAAATCTAAGTAGGACAAACTGCACTATCTCTCTACAAAGAGCAACTGTAATAACATGTGGTAGTTACAAATTTTAACACTATGAATGGCTCAGCATCATTGTAGTGCAAACATAGACGTAGAATGCTCTCCCATTGTCCTAGCACGTGTTCTTATTTTGTTTGTAATGCCTACTCTCTTATTTATAGCATAGTATGGTAAGTGATAAATGTAAGTGACCATGCCAGGTTGTAAACCCTGGTAGCACAAAAAATTTTTTTGGGGGGAGGAATTTATTATTTAGGCCAGAGGTGCCCAAAAGGTAGATCTTTAGATGTTGTAGAACTACATCTCCCATGATGCTTTGCATGCCTTTAGAATGGCAAAGTATCATGGAAGCTGTAGTTTTAAAACATCTGGGGATCTACCTTTTGGGCACCCCTGATTTATGTGTTCTGCTGCAAAATTTGAACAGGCAGCCACTAAAGGCACTTCCTGTGGCTAGGCGACTTTTGGTGGCCTAACTGACGCTGGATGTCCTCACGCTCTTCATGAGGTCATTCAGTATCGGTAAAATCAATTTGCTATGGGGAGGGCTTAATGCGCTTGCGGCACTCGCATGCGCATTAACCCTCCTGTCGGTTGAAGCCAGAGGTGGCAGAACATCGCTAGAATTGGGTAAGTAAACAAATGTTGTTTTTTAACCCTTTCCATGCTGAGTGGAGGGTGGGGTGCAAGGAAAAGGGAGTGGGGGGTGGGGAGGGGGGTGGGAGGGCTGGCAGAGGGAACTATAGTGTAAGGAATGCAACTTTGTATTCCTTACTCTATAAAATCCCTTTAACCCCTTAAGGACCAAACTTCTGGAATAAAAGGGAATCATGACATGTCACACATGTCATGTGTCCTTAAGGGGTTAATGACGGGTTTTCAACTAATGTTCATTGACAGGTTATCAAATGCCCACAGAGTGATCATCAAATTGTGTATATCAATATCAAATCTTGCTAATAAAGTTATTGAAAGAGACACAGGAAGCGCCCTAACTGCTACAGCTTTATGTGGTGGATATGGTGCAAGGAGTCTTCACGGCTGCTTCTGTTATTCATGTATTAGTACGGACCAGTGGCGTCACAAGGGGGGTGCGAACCGCACCAGGGTGTGCATCACGGGTTTGGTGGAGGGTGACATCACCGACACCAACAGGGCCGGCGCGTCCATAAGGTGGCACAAGCGGCCGCCTTAGGGCGCACTGGCCCAGGGGGCGCTAAATTGGAGTGACCGGTAGGAGGTGGGCGCACAGCACTCCCTCTGAGGACATCCAGCGTCGTTTAGACGACTAAAAGTCGCCTTCAAGCCTGGACGTCACTCTAGCGGCTGTCTGGTAGACAACCACTAGAGGAGGAGTTAACCCTAGCAGGTAATTATTGCCATTTAGAAAAACTGCAATAATGACATGCTCAGGGTTAAGGGTGATGGGAGTTGGCAGCCGGACCACTACAATGAGCTGAAGTGGTCTGGGTGCCCACAGTGTCTCTTTAAAACTGAAATTTACTTTGAATTCTCGCTTTAGTGAATAACCCTGACAATCTCTTATCAAGATAATTTGATTATGCAAATTAAACAAATGGCTAAACAGAGCTAAATCAGGAGTCTGATTAGTTAACAGGATCTTAAATGGCAGCATCTATACGTCACAGCTCGGTAATCAAAATCAATTTCACCAACATCACTTATTGTGTTGGGGGTGAAATTGTGGATTGTGGAGATATCGAATCATAGAATAGCAAAAATAGCCATTTATATGCAGGCAAACTGAGTAAAAAAACCCCAGATATTTACAGCTTCTATCTCTGTAGCAGGACAGGACAGGGCAAGCACAGTAATTCATTGTCAAATGTTTAAATAACAGAACACTATAGAACACAACCATGGCAATGGAAAAACAAACACAACTGATGTGTGACTTCTTTGTAAATACCTATACAGTATCAATACAGAAACTGAAAAGCACTCTATAGATATTAACATTCCATGACATGCGCATAGTCGTCTCTTGGCATATGCCATGAATTATACCTAAACATATGCCCTTCCCAGAGAGACACAGACACTAAATTAAAGTGGGTGAATGTCACGGCTTTAACAAATTATAAATATATATTTAACACAATGGGTCATTGTCCGACCTAACTCTGTACATATCCAATTAAATACGTCCAAACCTCCAAAGTAACAAAACTTAACATACATATTTAAATGACAGTATTATGAAGACATAACACAACACACACAGCCAAAACAGGCAACATAATATAGCAGATTTAACATTGTAGGGGTATATCGAGATACCCCTACACCACCAGGTTGATAGCCACCAACGGGCTCCAACCTACCAAATACCAAATCCAACCAAGTGAATATTGGTATCGAAATTCCAAGATCCCAACTACAAATCCTACCTACCCCCAATATTTCTCCATCCCCGCCGCTATGACTAGCGTAGACCAAAAGTGACAAACCCATACAAAACCCCTGGAAATGGAGGGGGTGGGACAACAAGTCAGGATTAGTTAAAATGGCCCCTACACTAAAATGGCCGTTATTAATATCCATATAGGCCCTGCCCCCTCACCCTATCCAAACCAATCAAATCCTATCCCCATGTATGCCTGCATCCTAGCTATGTCAAGGCCAATTCCCTCAGTTTCACTGTTTCATGGGATACTAACTACAAGTCCTGTGAGTAATCACCAGTGGGATATCTCCCAATCTGCAAATGGCAACATGCACACAGTCCTTTATTTTCTTTTATAGCTAGCATTATTTTCTAGGTAAGACGTGCAATATTATGTTTTATTCACTGAAGACCAAATTCTAATGAATTAAAAACTGAATTGCAAAATTCAGGCTAAAAAAGCAACAACAACAAAAAAAAACCTTTTCCAAATCAAATATTTTGGACTCAATTTTGCAGTTTTCAGATCCCAAGTGTCATTGTTTCCTGTAAGACAATACAGACATGTAACATTACCCTTCTGCATGTCACTGTGAAATGTGACAGTTCTGCTGTTTTCAATACAGAGATCTGTGTGTGTACAGACACATGGAAAATACCAGGGTAAGGTGAGGATGGTTGGTGAATTATAGTAGATAAATGAAGACATGTCAAAGAGAAACAGGAAGGGAATGTGAGTTTAATGTCACATGTAGGATTCTGTCAAATGAGAAACGAGAGAGGGGAGGATATCTTTCACTATCTATCGATCTCTCTATCCTTCTATCACTCTATTCCTCTATCCATCCATCCTCCTAAATGTAGAAGGGACAGACCCTCTAACTGACCCAAATCCCTCTGTCCCTCTTTTCTATTCTAACGCCCACTTTTCTAGGAGCCCCATATTGTTGGTGTGTCTGAGTGTTTAACAGAGCTCCACAGCGATAATACTCACAGTAATTTGTCTTTAAAGGGACACTGTAGGCACCTAGACCACTTTATCGCAATGAAGTGGTCTGGGTGCGGTATTCCTGTCCCACTAAGTCCTGCCAGTTTTTGAGAAACCTGCACTAAATGTGTTTGGGAATTAGTTTGTGGAAATGAGATACATTGTTCTTGATTTCATTTGTGTTTCAGTTTTAGAAATGATTAGAAAATCACTTAAAATGTTTCAAAACTCCCCCCTCCTCATTCACACCCCTAAAATAAAATGTCCCTCTTTGTCTATTTGAATTGTTGGGACATATCTGTCTATGCATCTGTCTATCTCCTGTCTGTCCTTCTACACGTCTGTCCATTCATTCATTGTCTATCCTCTGTCTCCTTTCTGCCGTTTGCCTTTCCCTCCTCTTCCATGTACTTATGCCAATTATTTTGCTCATGAGCAAGACAATGATCTGGGCACTTGGATGCATGCTGATTAATACACCATTTGCCATGCATTCTTTTTAGCTGGTTGGTATACTTTATAATAAAATGATTGTGAATAGACAGAAGCCAGATGGTGAATACTTTAACTATGGCAAGGGCTTGTATAGCAGCATTTCTTTCCTTGGAAGTCAAGCTGAACTCCTAGAGTTTTGAACCCCGAGTTACCCTTTATTTCCAGAAATGAGCATGTCAGCCAGTAGCCGGTCCTATTACAGCAGACAAACAAGTCTGTGTTGTAACTCTTATATAGTTTTACAACTGTAATTTCATTAGAGCCGGTCTGACTCTGCATCGCTTTATAAATATCCCATTGGTTGAAAAACACAGAAGTGAATATTATTGTTGTGGTTTTATGCGTGTTAATCTTTTGCTCTGCTTGTGCAATTCTTCTCAAATTTAAACCTATCAGGTTTTCTATTATTTAAAAGGGAACAGTTAGCTCTAAAATAAAATAAGGAATGCTTCAACATTAAAGGAACACTCCAATCACCATAACCGCTACAACGCAATGTACGGGTTATGGTGCTAGGAGCGCCCTGGCGTCCAACTCAATATACGTCAAACCATTTTAAAACAGTTTGACTTCATAACTGTGGTCTACCACCCGCCACTCCCTGCCTTTCATAGAGTTGGAATTTTTCTGCCTGAGCAAAGCTCGGCAGTGCAGGACTCAGCTCATTGGCTGATAGTGATCAGCTGACGCTTAACATGCTACTGGTTGGGTCTGGGTGCGCTGGAATTTTCTGTTTGTTGACTGTGCCATAGGGGGCCCACATTTCCCGGATCGCCCGGGACAGTCCCGCATTTTGAGAGTCTGTCCCGGGTCCCGCTGTCCGACTGAGTCAACTTGGAATGAGTTGAGCTGCACCGCCGCAGACCCGGATTGGCCATCAGGCAAACTGGGCAAATGCCCAGTGGATCTCCCCTGCCGGCAAACGCAGGGCGGACGCTCATTGAGGGCGGCAAAAACATGTGACAAAGTCCCTTGATGGGCTGGTGAGGAAACTGGAATTCTCCTTCACCGGCCTATTGCACAGACAGACAGAGTGGCGCAGGGAACGGCTGTATTAATCTCCAGTTGGGGGGCAGCCATGTCAATTTATGATTTTATTATGTGTTTGTATCATGATTGTACATAGTGGTTTGGAAAAGATTTATTTGTTGATAAAGAGAAGGAACAAAGCTGCTATGGAAAAACCATGTGCATCAGTGTCAACAAAATTCACTTCCTCACACACATCACACACAGTGAAGGGCTTGTTCTCCCCTGACACAGCACTGTATACAGTAACACATAACTCTAACATATAACAACAACCAGCTAAAAATAAAACAATGCGTTCTGTTCATCAACGCACACGTAGACCAGGCTCTAAAGGGCCTAATATCTGACTGACTGGCATGGACAACAAGTTATACAAAAAATAGACAAAACAAAGATAATGACAATTGTCTTTGTCTGTTAGTAAAGTTGAAGTGTCAGTGTGAATGAGAAATTGACTGAACAAAACCTACAGCAAAAATAAAAAAAGGGAACCGCACTCAATTCTCAGAAAGTAAAGGGTGCTTAACTGGACCACGATACAGCACTAGCCCAAGGATAACAGATTCCAGTAGCAGTACATGCACTCCAATGACTTCAGGCATATTTATTATCCAAAGTGTGAGCTAATCCTTGGTGTTAAGTAGTTTGACAAAGACCCTATCTGGGGTGGAAACGTTGCAGTATCCCACATGTTCTAATAAACATGCCTGAAGTCATTGGAGTGCCTAGACTTTCTCTTTGCTACTGGTATGTACAAAACCTATAAAACCCAGTGGTTACAAGTAGATTAATTCATTGAATTTATATACATGCCTGCAATACTATAAAGCATATATATCCATACCTCCCAAGTGTCCCTACTTAGAAGGGACAGACACTCTTTGGGCTTAATTCCCTTTGTTCCTCTTTCTGTGCTTCCTTTCTTAAAGCTCAGTATTCTTGGTGTGCCGAATTTATACCAGACCTCTATAGCAATAACACTCCCATTAATGTGAGTTTAAAGGACCAGTATAGGCACCTAGGCTAGGCCACTTCAACGCAATGAAGTGGTCTGAGTGCTGTGGTCTTTTTTTAAAAAAAACATTGCAGTTTTGCAGGTACAATGAATTAATTGCACGGTTAAAAACATTTCAGGTGGCTCTCTTCCCGACAGCCGCCTGAGGGTGCTTCTAATGCAACAACTGCGTCAGACTCAGTTATGTGACATTCAATGTCCACAAATGCTGATCATACGGAATCTTTTGATTTAGTGCATTCTAATAAGGAGCATTTGATTGTACACTCAACGTCCACAATGCTTCTATTAGAAACAATGGATGGGAAGCAGAAAGGAAACTGCCTGTGGGATGACTTAACCGGAGGCATGTATGTACGTAGTGAGCATTGGATAGCATTCCCTTTATCCCCCATAAAACCATAACTTACCCCTTCAAATAACGACAGACAACTTCTTGGAGAAAACAGGCCACAGCATTTATTAACACAGCCAAATACTGTATAACTCCTTTACATATAACGAAATAATAATTATCATAAATTAACATAAACAATTTGCATATAGCCATACAGTAACCAAAGAAACCGTCCTTGCCAATCTAACTTCCCCAAGGCTCTCACCTCCCCCCCCTCGGCATAATAAAAACATCTTTCTTTTCAGGGCTCCCCACCAACTCGGTGGGGCCCAACCATAATGCTCCCCACTGGTCGACTTACAACCCAGTGGGGACACGTCCAACCTGGTACCTCCTCCAGGTTCACCATAAGAGACAGGGGGAGGATGAGACCCGGTCATTATCCCCCCTTTTCATCTAATCTACCAAACCATCCCTTATTTGGCAAGGACACCCCCCGCCTCGCTGTGACAACCCCCCGGGCCCAAAGCAGCAAAGGGAGGGTTGGCGGGAAACTTGTTGCTGGCCCGGCTCCCAAGTGGCACTAAGTTCAGTCTGATCTGTCACCACCCACTTCCTCACATCTCACACTCCCACATGTAGCATATAGCCAATCATGCATGCGCACTCTCCCTGGGGCCTTAATGTACGGCAGCACAGAATTACTAAAACCCATTTTTACATTTTTTTATTATTTTTTTTTTTTTTAGGTGGGCCACTGAATCTAAACAAGGAGTAAAACACTATAGCATTAGGAATACAGGTTTGTATTGATATTGCTATCGCGCTTTTCTTTAAACTAAAATAAATGTGTTTAGAAATCAGTCTGTGTAAATAGGATATTAAAATTGTTCTATTTTAAATTTTAGTAGCATAAATTGTTATTTGGAAGTAAATTGTTATTAGGATTTCAGTCCCTGGCCACCCCCCCACTCACACCCCTAAGATAAAAGTCTTTGACATTTTGAAATGTCGCGAGGTATGATATCTCGTTTTGAACTCTTTTGAACATGCTGTGGGATTTAAAACTATTTGCAAACGATACACATCCACAAACACCGGCAGAGCCGATTCAAAAAGGAAATGACTTTTTTTGAAACTGAAAGAGCGAGTTTATAGAGAGCTGTGTCTATAGATTCCAGAGCACAAACTTCTCTGTATAAACCAATGCACACAAACCTCGAAATCTGTACTTTTATTCGGTAAACCGTGAATTTGAATGGTTTCAATATCACAATATTTTAGGCTTGAAAATGGCCATTTGGGGGAAAAAAAATACTGAATTGGAGACTTTTGTCCAGTATTTTGGATTTCATTATTTGTTATTTCGATTCACCATTTGGAAGAGTGAACCGCCGAGGACTGAAAATGCAAAACTCTTTCTGTGCATGTGCCAATGGAATGTGTTCATACCACATGTAACATACAAGATTATGTAATGTAACATGTAACATACAAGATTATGTATGTAAATCTTCTAACGAGAAGGAAAGCCATTGACACACATATGTAATGTAACAAAATTATTATTGTTATTATTTTATTATTTATATAGCGCCATAAGATTCCGTAGCGCTGTACAATGGGATGAACAATGAATCCTGCTAGGCTGTTGGAATGTTTATCAAGATAAATCTACCATGGATGATACCATTGTATTTACTTACTAAACCGTGGTGTATTGAAAATCACAATTGCTACATTTAGACCAAATTAGTAATGATGACAATATAGAATTTATCCAGATATTGTGGACTACATCTCCCATGATGCTTATCAGCGTTATAGCAGTTAGAGCATTATGGAAGATGTAGTCCACAATATCTAGAGTGCCAAAGGTTGCCCACGCCTGCTAGTAGGTAAAAAAACTATTCTCATTTCCTACTTGGAAATATGACCAGGAAAAAAAATTCTGTATTTTTCTGTAAGGTTGAATGATAGAACTAAGTTACAGATGCAGTGCAGAGAATTCCACTGTACTTTATACATTGTTACTGTCCCCATCACTGCATAGAATCCATTATCGAATACTTTCCATTCACGTATTAGGCTCTCATGCCTATCAGGCTGTTTAATGATTAACTGGTCTACTCTTAAATCTCAGACTTGACTTGAGATAAGGAGGAAAATAGGGTAAAGTTCCAACGAAGCAAGAGTCACCTTGAAATACTAGTTCACAAATTTCAATATTATTATTTTATTATTTATATAGCGCCAGCAAATTTCGTAGCGCTGTACAATGTGTGGACTAACAGACACGTAATTGTAACCAGAAAAATGGACGCGCAGGGACAGAGGGGTTGAGGGCCCTGCTCAATGAGTTTACATGCTGGAGGGAGTGGGGTATAGTGACACAAAAGGTAAAGGTAAGGGTTATGAAATAGGAGAGGAGTCATGGGGGGGGGGGGGGGGGGATGAAATCCCGCTAACAGTTTAAATTATATGCTTTGCTGTAGTAGTGTGTTTTTAAAGATTTTTTGAAGGAGTGGAGACTGGGTGAAAGTCTAACGGAGAAGGGAAGGGAGTTCCACAGAAAAGGTGCAGCCCTGGAGAAGTCTTAAAAGCGAGCATCAGATGTGGGAGTACGGACAGAGGATAGACGTAGGTCTTCGGCAGAATGCAGGGGCCTCAACGGGAGATACTTGTGTATTAGGGAGGATAGGTAGGTTGGAGCAGCATTATGTAGGGACTTGTAAGAAAGTCTTAAATTGAGCCCTATATCTAACTGGAAGCCAATGTAGGGCCTGACAGAGGGGGGAGGCATCGGAGGTGCGGGCGGACAGGAAAATGAGCCTCACTGCTGTATTCATTATAGACTGCAGCAGTGCAATCTGGGAACACATAAGACCACTGAGAAGTGGATTGCAGTAGTGAAGGCGAGAAAGAACAATGGCATGGACAGGAACCTTAGTTGTGTCAATATGGCAGCTACGATGTGGCATGTCTTAATTCTATTAGACTCCTTTACATTTGTCAATGTTTTTATTTCACATTAAATACCTTGGATAGCATAGCACACAAAAAACGGTGTGTTCGCTCTCAGTGTATATTTAAATCTATGTAAACACTTTCTTCACAAATTCATATAGAGTTTCATATATGCTGGGGACTATGTTGGTCAATCCCACTGACACCCATATAGCACTTGTCCACTTCACATTTCTTTTTCCACTTGGGCTGCTACAAACAGCTCTTCCCATTTTAAGACCCCGCCAGACGCGTTGGTCAGCACATTTCAATACTCTTTTAGACCCTCTACCCATTTCAGCTTCTGCGAAATGACCTATCCATTTCAGCCCCCTCCAGAATTTAAGATCTTCCGCAAACTTCATGACCTGTTCTCTAACTATATACCTACATCAGATCCTTCTGATAATTTCAGAGACCCTGTGCTGAAGTCAGACCTCTGTGCCAAGTTTAGATCCTTACAGGGTTACACAAGTATGTATATCTATATATACCGGTAACCTCCTTGTAAAAAAAAAAAAAAAAAAAAAAAAGAAAGTTTACAGCAGCAAATTAATTTATCAGGAGCAGACTGGTCATAGCACAGATAGTGGTGTTTGCCAACAACCAATAATCCACTGAGCAGTGGAAGACTCAACAGCTGCAGATACTGTGATCGGGGCTGGGCCACTTGGAATTTTGTGGTTTATATACTGAGTGAAGGCTGTGAGTGTAACTAGTTTAATGTTTCCATTTACGTGACTAACTGGATGCAAATGGTATCAAATAAAAGTGTGAATATATCCGCCTACATTTTTTGCTATTCGGTGTATGCGTCTGGGTTTAATGCTGTGAAAATCTGGCGTTTCTACATATCATTAGCTATTGTGACCATTACTAGTGCAGTAAGAGACAGAGTGTGCAGATCAGAGTTTTAACTGATGCATTTTGTGTTGTCATTTTCATAATTGAGCCTATTTCCCAGCTATTAAAGGGTTACTCCAAGGACCATGACAACTTCAGTGATTTAAAGTAGTCACGGTAGCTGGTGTCTGTATGTGCAGCGTTTTTCTATGAAATGCTGCACAGACTACATTTAGCTACGGGAGGTGTCCTGGTGCCTGTGAACACTGTGGGCACATCTAATGATACTCTTGCACTGTGCTACCCATGGACAATATGTTTTTGTCCATGGATGTGGGGCACCAGGAAATTAAGGACCCTGAAATCAGAACTGTTGTGAGGTCTGATACAATGTGCACCATAACCTATGCCAAGGGTAGGTAACCTTCAACACTCCATATGTTGCAGACATCATCTACCATAATGCTCTTACAGCCGTAATGCTGGCAAAGCATCAGAGGAGATGTGGTCCACAACATCTGGCATGCCGAATGTTGCCTACCCCTGACCTATACTATGAATATGAACTGTTAAGGAACGTACATACTGTCTTTCTAAATTATTTCCTCTTTACAACATAACTAAAACGAACTAGAATTATTTACTGATGAGCATCTTGAAGTCTACCATTTATCTTTCAATGTCACACGGTTACAGGCCGCAATAGTCTTATCTATGGATCATACCAGTGAATTCTATCAAACTGTTTTGAAAAAAAATAATAGGTTTATTCAGCCAAAATAGCTCAACAGGAAAAAAAATTCTACATCTCTGCTCCTGTGAACTGTTGGCCATTATGGCCTAATGATTTTCCTTCCCTTTTCAATTCCACGGTTTTTGGTTTAGCAAATAAATCCATTAATACAGGGGTGCCTAAAAGGTAGATCCCGGATGCTTTCAAACTACAGCCTCCATGATGCTTTGTCATTCAAAATGCATTTTAAAGGCATGCAAATCATTATGGGAGGTGTAGTTCTACAACATCTGTGGATCTGCCTTGGGGGCAACTCTGCATTAATATTACAGAATCGACTTGCATCACAAATGGAAGTGAACGTTATAAATACATATATAATCCGACTATTCCTTTAACATGACTTGTTTTTCTCTTGTAGGGGTCTTTCTCATTCCTTACATTCTGATCGCTATCCTTGGAGGAATCCCCATTTTCTTCCTGGAGATTGCTCTTGGTCAGTTTATGAAAGCGGGCAGTATTGCAGTCTGGAACATCGCACCTATATTTCAAGGTCAGATCTTTATCTCTTCTAAAATGTCAGTGTTCTGGTACTCGGTGCTCATTCTATACTTTTTCTGTGGACAGACGAAGGCTCTTTTTTTTTTTTTTTTTTACTTTTCCCTGTTCTGTTCCTAAACATGCTGTGTTGTGACCCTACACTAATGTATGTAAGTTCAGCAAACCAATTTCAATTCCAAGGGGAATTTCTTTTTCAAACTCTTGTCTGACAATGTTGTGCTTTTGTAGCCCTTCGGCATTAATCCTATAATTAAATGTTTGCATTTGCATTTCTATTTCCTTGTGCTCTACCACTGCTCTTAATCCGAGGCATGTCCTTGTAGCCTTTTTTGTGATATCCATGAATCGTGTAGCTACGAAGGACAAGAACTCAGTTACACTAGTTAGCCATTTTCTTCTCTGCACATATTAATTCATCTTTGCACATTGTTGCACACAGGTTAACTGGGTCAAACGAGTTTTAATCCTGCTAAACGCTTTTCAATTAAAATGGATAACATTAACTTTAGACAGAGCCTAGAAGGCAGTCTTTCTGAATCTGAAGTTTGAGGTCAATCTTAAGTACGGTCTAGTAACAAAGAAGTCTTGAACTCTACCCAAGAACTTTCTACATAGGACTCTGTTGCTGAAGAACATATCCGTCAAAGACGGTTGTTAAATCCAATTTCACAAAACTGTCATTATTAGCCATATAAGCTTATAATTGCTTGAGAGCATCCCCTAGATAAATTTCAAACCTCTGAGATATTTACTATGGTCGTAAGACTACATCTACAAGAATTATCAACACTGAAATGATTTCATAAGCAGCAGACAGTTCTCACTTCCGAAGGCAAAGTATTTGTATGTGTGAAAAATTTCTACTAAATACTTGGTATGTTAATAAGGTCATTTTGGTATGACATTGTACTCTAAGTGATATTTCTTAAAGGAACACTAACAGGGATATTCACTGATGCGAATTCAAAGTGAATCTCAAATTTAAAGGAGCACTATAGGGGTAGGAATACAAACATTTATTCGTGACCCTATAGTGTTAAAACAACCATCTAGCCCCACTGGCCCCCACTTGCCATTGTAAATATAGCAAAATCTTACTTTTATTGCAGTCTGTTGCTGTTGGCTCGGCCCATGATCTGCCTGCTTGGCTGACATCATCAGGACTGTTGAAGAAAAGCCAATTACAATGCTTTCCCATAGGATTGGCTGAGACTGTCAATGAGGCAGATCAGGTGCATAGCTAGCAGAAGCTAAACACAGCCCTTGCCAATCAGCATCTTCCAGAGAGATACATTGAATCAATGCATCTCTATGAGGAAAGTTCAGTATCTGCATGAAGATGATGGAGACACTGAATGGCAGTGCTGCACACTAGGCAGCACTGCTCCAGGAAGCACCACTAGTAGCTATCTGAGAGGTGGCCAGTGGAGATATCCCTAGACTGTAATGTAAACACTGCATTTTCTCTGAAAAGACAGTGTTTTTCTGCAAAAAGCCTGAAGGAATGATTATACACACCAGAACAAATACAATAAGCTGTAGTTGTTCTGTTGACTATATTGTCCCTTTAAGGCAAAAGTAGCCAACATGGAACCATCACTGAGGTACAGAATGTTTCCGGTTTGGCTTCTTTGACCTTAAATTTGAAATTTACTTTTGTGAATAACCTTGTACAGTATTAGCAATATAAAGGTGTATTTGTAATGCTAAAATATTCTCCTCACTATTAAGATGCAGGGTCCCCCTTAATGAAGTAAAAACATGGTATATGAAGCAATTACTTACCTTTTTTCCAGTGTCGAGACTCACTCTGTGCTGCTGCCCGCTCCTCCTCGTGCAACGTCATCTTGGAGGTATCCCCTGCCGGGCTTCTCTTCCAATCCAGTAATTTTCATAGAGAAGCACTGGGGATGAGATGCGTGGCGAGTGCCGCACACGCTTCCAATCAAATGCTTCTCCTAGGGAAGCATTGAATCGGCATTGCATGACGCGAAATTGACAAACTCCCAGAGTATGTTGTGTTTTTTTTTAATTTTATCACTGTGTCATTGTGTTATTTATATGTGTTACTGATTACCCCATTTCTACCTTGAAGGGATCGGCTTTGCATCTGTGGTGATTGTCTTTTTTTGCAACACCTATTACATCATGATCCTGACTTGGGGTGTCTATTACCTGGTGAAATCTTTCACGGCTACGCTGCCCTGGTCACAGTGTAACAACACGTGGAACTCTCCAGAATGCGTAGAGATTTTTAGGCACGAAGACTGCAGCAATGGCACAGCCAATTCAACCTTTGGCAACATGACCTGTGACGAGCTGTCGGACAAGGTGTCCCCCGTAGTGGAGTTTTGGGAGTAAGTAGCCTTCATTACAGTTTTTTTTTTCTTCATATATTCAATGTGTAGGGGAATGCATTTCTGTAAATTGTATGTGTACGCATTAGTGTTTTTGTATGTGTCCAAGATAAACAATGGATTTACCATAATCTTTGTGTGCATACTGTCAGTGGTAACCCATTATCACCTCAATGTGCTCTTTTCTATGTTCTTGCATACGCATGATATATATAAGAAGTAAGCAGAGTCTTTAGAGTAAGGATGGTATGAAGCCTGGTAGAACTGGGTGCAGCCAATGGGAGATGTGGTATCCTGTGTTTGCATCCCATTGGTTGCACACAGTATTCTAATTTAGTGATACATAATATAGTATTTTTTTTTTGTCTGCCATATCTTTATTTATTTTTTATACACGGTATATGTATATAATTTATTTTTCCAGATTGGCTATTTTGGCCTTACTTCAATTTTAATTCCTGCCAAATTCTCAGTTTAGCGAATAATTCTGACAATGTTTAGTTTTGAGATTCCTTTTGACAGAATCTACTCTCACCGCTCCTTTGATGAAAGATGCCCTCTATATTTATAGATAAAGTAAATGTATAGTGCATAAAGACTATCACTACCGGAACAAGGAGAGTGGTCAACTTAATCTCCTACTGACAGGTCTATTAAAGTCAACTGGTTCTATGATGATAGTTCTGGTTCTTACAACTGAGAAAATTGTAGATAGTATAAATGCATTACATAATACGTTGCAAGTACGGCTTAACAAGAGAACTATTAGGATAAATGGCTTAATAATATCATTCCTTGTTACAAATAATATTTTTGCATGTATTGCTTTTAATTTGGATAGAAAGTAATTAAACATTGTACTAATTTGCTTGGTAGACGTAAGACCGTATGATCACTATGGGATTTATTCAGCAGTCGTCTAAATGGAATTATTTGGAAACTGAATTAAAAAATTTACGCCCAAACTGCCTTAACCCCTTAAGGACACATGACATGTGTGACACGTCATGATTCCCTTTTAATCCAGAAGTTTGGTCCTTAAGGGGTTAATGCGACTGTAGATAAGTTGGTGAACGTTTCCAAATCGGCACTATTTTTTTGGCTACGTTTTACAATTCTGAATTTCCGAACCTCAACAATTTTTTTTTTTTTTATAAACCATTTTGTTTTCTTTATATGATCTATATTAATCTTGTACAAGATCATTCGTTTAGCCGTAATATACATATTTCGTACAGAACAGAAATGATACCTGATTTTATTTTAGAATCATTGGGGTAGCAGAAAATCTAGCCTTTCCTCAAGAACAGAGTGGTAGTTGATTCGATAGTGATAAGGAATGATAAGACTGTGACAGCAGTTAAAGAGGCCATAGTTGAGCTATTAATACTATTTAAGCCCTTACTGCTAGGAGAAATGTGAGAAATACGACTCTGAGAGTTAATTCCATCCATTGCCACATTTTGGGTGCTTTGGCCCGCTTCATGCCATATATATATATATAAATATACTTAGTAGCCCTTATGCACATTATCATAGACAGGACTAAATTTCAAGTAAGTATTACACTCCTAGCCAGACCTTAAAATGTACTTGCCACTATATACCTGGAGTAACTATAGCTTACTCACCAAGGAGGAATTTCTACTCGCCAGTGGCTAGTAGAAATTTTGAGCCCTTATCATAGGTTTGCCGTGGTGTACTTTGTATGCCAGACTATACCTTGATGATAAAAAAAACAGGAAGCACACCAAAACTACTGCAAATATAACTGTAACTTTATTAACAAAACGATATGACAATCAAGACATTTAAAAGACAAACAAACAGTGATAAGGCTAGAATCTATGCATAAAATATCAGCATTCATATCAATAGCCTTCAAGAGCAGGACACAAGTCACACACAAAAAAGAGAGCATTGTTGTGGCACACAGAAAGGGGCTTTTCTCAAGGTTAACCTGTATCGCACCGTATCTGGTATTGAATATTTACCCCTTTAAATAAAAGTTGGTTATATTTGCAGTAGTGTTGGTGTGCATCCTTGTTTATTATTAGACATTTGTTTTTGATACCTACGGGAGTATCCATTTAGGTTTGCACCCTGTTTACCGGTATATGATATAATTACATAGTGTACTCTTCCATGCAAATCATTCTAAAACTATACCTAGAAAGCATATGGTGTATATAACAGTTAAAAAATGTGAGCACACACCATAAGTCATTTTTAGTTTGCCAGTAGTTATATAAAACTCTCTCAAGTGGCCGTCCTTCTGTAATTAATTTTAAAAAAAAAGGCTGTGTGAGCCCTGCACCTCTTATTGTGATTTTGGTAAAAGTGCTTTGTCGTGTGCTTCGTCTAACCAGGACTTGACCAGGGAATTCTACTTTTTAGAACAAAGTAGCAAAGAAATAGCTGAGTATTTGTTTTTCCAATTTTGCTCCTTTGGCCTACAAATTGATATTCCCTGAACAATTTCAAGCAATTCATGCCTCCGTGAAAATTCCTGTAGGTTTGTGTCTGTGATCGTGAGTCACGAGCTTGGAGTTCAATCATTTTTACGTGTCAGCAGAATAAGAACAAGACAATAGTATGTACATCACTCGTGATTTCTGGGATCCACGTCTTGCATTTTAACTCTTCACTGCCAGGCAGCCAAGAGTTAGAAGGGCTACGATTCATCTTGTCATAGCATTTTTATCCAAAAGAAATGCCATTCAGATATAGGAAATTTTGAATCATTTTGTCAATTTACATGATGAAGAGGAAGGGGGAGTTTGCTGTGATGTTAGTTTGTGTGCATTGTGACTGCTTGTACGTTTATACACACTGTAAAAATTACGAAAACTTGGCTACTTCATAATATTAAATCAGAAAGGATTTTAAGTGTAAAAAAAAGTTTACTATAATACAAACATTTGGATTGTGCAGGAGCAATTTTTTACGTTAAAATACAGCAATACTTCACACGTAGCTCTAATTGCTAACTGATAATACATTTCCAAAAATTATCGTTGAATGTGTCTACTTTGCGTACATTTTTCAAATATCATCTCAGATTCTAAGAGGAGCCCCGTGATACCTCATAAGTGCCAATTATTTTCTTTATTACCATCATGATATGTGTCGTTGGACGTGCTCCAGCTTTAAAACTCTTATTGATTTACTGTTGGGAGGACTCTATAGTTCTAAGAGTGAAGGTCATTCCTTACTGGCAACGTGTCAGTAGTTGGCAGATTATGTCATGATATTGGCAATCTAAAATGCCCTTTATATATTCCTATGGACCAGTGGTTCGCAACCCAGTCCTCAAGTACCCCCTAACAGTCCAGGATTTAGGGATTACCCAGTTGTGTCTAAGGTGTTTTTAGTAAGAAAGAAAGAAACCACTTATGGGGTAATCCCTAAATCCTGGACTGTTAGGGGGTACTTGAGGAACTACATGTTGGGAACCCCTGCCAGTTGCCCTTCTTTAAAGAGACACTCCAACCCCTTAAAACTGGCAGAAAAATATAACAAAACAAAAATTCTCAGCAAACATAGATTGCAATAAAAGACTAATGTGTTTCTTTAGCAAAATATTGCAGCGAACGGGAAAAATTATTTAAGCAGACAAGTAAAATAAGATGAGAGGTAAAGGACTTTGTTAAAAACTTTTTCTTTTTCTCACTGAAAGTTATAATAAAAATAAACTGATGGAAAAGTAGCAGAATTCATAAAGAATAGATTTCAGATCAAATCCAAAACGCTATTTTAGTAACTTTCTTATTTCGTAGGAGAGGGCATGTAGAATTAAGCAATAGGGATTACTTATGGCCTGATAAATTAATGTATAACATATATTGGTTTTTTGGGGGGGTGGGTTTATATTGAATGCTAAGACCCCTCAAATATTTTTTAGAGGTTGCAAAATGACTGACTGAGATTGGTCTATTAGGGTGGGTTGTACTGAAACCAGACATATTCTGTACAGTACAATACAGTACAATACAAAATAATTGCCTTGCGTAAAATTTTACTTTCATTATCTCACAGGACCATCTCACTGGACTCATCCAAAGAACAAGAGTAGGATGTTTTAAAAAAATGATCACTCAAGGAACTTAACTCATAATAGACTGGGGTTTAAAGGATAATCGTGCTTGTCTGCAGATGGTTCTGTCAATGCGATTAAGATTAGGATGAATTTAGTACATGCTTAAATTCTTGGCTTTTAAGAGTTCTATAAACGCTAGTTTGAGGAACAAAACATACAAAGTAATAAACAGACAATGTGATTCTGAGGATAATACCCTGCCCCTCGAACATTAGCCCTCTAAATGACTGAAATCTCATAGCTATACCACAATTATTGAGCCGTTATTTAAAATGAAGTTACTTAAAGAGAAGAGATGACATGCTTTCCTAGATTCTATCTAAGAGAGTATCTCAGAATTCTAATATTTTATGAATTGATTTATTTATTTTACATATCATTGTAATTTTCACCTGTGTTTTTACAGTCTACAAACCTTCTGGCCTTCGGTTTGTGCCAGCTCTTGTCAATCAGTCACACTTAAATTAGACTCTAAGCACATTTAAAATGTCATTCAGCAAATCAGTGTGGCTTCATTGTTGTTTGTAGACATTTCCAGTCTATGGGAGGGTTTTTTGTTCCAACAATGGATCAATCAGCATAAAAATGTGTCAATGTTTCTATGGTGATCGTTCCACCATAATATTTAAAATGTCAATTCGCCTTTTAAGGTCAGGAATACATTTTTCAGATTAGGGTATTTTTATTTTTATTTTTTTTTATTACTTTTTTTTTGTCTTTATAACTGTAATTATTTTAATAAATCATCAATATATAAATATATATATTTGTAGTTTCCCAATGTAATGCAGTTCTTCACTTCCTGTACATTTGTTCGTTCTCTTGCTATGATGTTTTCTTGCAGTGTTGCGAGCGAGTGGCGGTAGGGGAAGTGTTTCCGCGCACTGCGCCCCAGCAATCCCAAAGAAAGGAACGGATCAAATGACCTCTCGCTGGCAGCTGCAGGGTGGGATGGTCTTGTTAACATGATTCTGAAACATGTGAGCCTGAAAACAGCCTCTCCAATTTTAATTAATCTTTTTATTTATGTATTTTATAAAACTACTCTGTGAATTGTATATTTTCCCTTCCTTTGTTTGTTTGTTTGTTTGTTGTTTGTTTGTTTGTTTGTTTTTTTCTTTTTGTTTAACTGTGGTTCTTTGGTGATGTTGTGAGATGGTTTCTGAAGAGGATACTGGTGAATGGCATTGACTTTTTGAGAAATGCTGTCAGACAGAGGGACTTAATGAGGCTTTAAATTCTAAAACAGACTTTTATAATGCCTGGTCATTGCCTCTGTATGTCTGGCTCATTACATTAGTCACTAGTCATATACCAAAAGCCTACTGATGCAAACAAAATGGGGCAAATGTGGTGCGTCTATTGGAAATATTTTTCAATTGGTCCATTAAAACTCTCACTAATATCTCGCACCCCTTTTTGACCCAGCTGTTTTGCAGGAGTAATATTTTGGGCTTATTCTTATACTGCTGATAATTGTGATATTGCCATTGGCTTAAACAGCAGTCATTTTCAGTGCTGGTACAATTCATAATGCCTGATGAATAGGACCCTGTAATATGACCCCTTAATTTATTATTTCAAAACTTGTTTAGTCTAGAAAGAATTCTGGAGACGATTTAGAAGAGGGTATATAAATAAGCGGCGGTGTTTGGCTCTACAGCGTAATCTGGTGATAAATCTAATTTAAGTCTGTACTATGTATAGCACCACGAGGTTAAGTTGTAAAACCCAACGTCGACTTATTGAATCCATACAGCCATTCCATCTATGGAATCCATCCTTCTCTTTCCCTTTATTTAACAAATGATGGATTTTAAATATTTCCAGAGCTAGGGTTAAAGAAGATGGTTGACCCATAAGAGGGTTTAACTGTTATCCTTTAAAAAAAAAAAAATACACTTAAAAAGTCAAAACAGGTGCCCATTATTTTTCTGGCGTCAGTCACATACTGGACGACCCCGGTAAAAGCTAAGGATATGGAATTCTGAGGTCATCCTGGCCTTGGACCTCTCATAACAATGTCAAATCACTAATTTAGAATGATTAAGCTTAGCAGTGTCACACTGTAACAAAATATTTATTCAGCTTTATCTTATGAGTCCTTTTTTCTTTTTTTAGTGGCCACTGGTCATTGTTCGTATTATGAATGTATACAATGTGTAGTCTCTCCCACCAGCATTCCTTTTGATTAGTGCATTTGTCAGCTGTAAGTAATGGTCAGAATAGCACTTTTTTTTTTCTAGCAGACCTTACTGTTGATATTGCAATTTGCATTCATGGAAATTGTAGAAAATTATTTGGACTGTTAAAAATAGAAACAAGCTCTAGAGGCGCCAATCTTTAATCTTTAGTTAATGACGTTTGCCTCTTTAAACTTATCCAGCCAAATGTCCATCTAAATTATTTCACGTGTCCCTATTTATTTTTTTACCTACAAATTTTTAAGTATTCCATTTAGTTTTGCACTCACGCCCGCACACACTTAGAGGTAATTAGTGATTTGGCTATTTGTGATGTGGATGAACCCTAGTACATGGCCATGTGATGACCATTGACACTTTTGGTGTATGAATGGCCAGTACTGCACAGCTCAGTGGTTTTCAGTGTGCAACATGATGCTAGACTTGCCCTGGTCAACTGTACGCACTGTTATCATGAAGTGGAAAAGTCTACAAGAAGTAAAAGCTCAGCCGTGAAGTGGCATGCTACAAGAGCTCGCAGAATGTGACAGACAGGTGCTCACGTCCAGTACGTGCGAAGATCATCTTTTCTGTTCAACATCCACTAAAGAGTTGCAAACATGTTCTAAAATGTCTCTGGATGTATTGCCAGCACAAGAATGGTTCAATGGGAGCTTCATCATATATTTATTTATCTTATGGCCTTTTGTTCTAGGCTGGCTAATGATGCTGCTAGATGTGGACTTAATCTCTGTATGTGGACGATGACCACTTCAAATCAATAGAGGAACTATTTAAAGTGGCCCTGTCACCCCCTCTGAAAAATAAGTATTTCATAAAGACAGAATCTTTATGAAACACTCATATTGACTGTGTTGGAATTCCACTGAAATTCCAAACCAATCAAGACATATACTGAGACCAAGCAGGGACTACTTTGTCTCAGTATTTCTAATACGCCTGGCACTTCAAGACGCTGGGCGGAGCTACCGCCGTCTAGAAGTGTAAATCCCCCTAGCCATCACCAGTGACGGCTGCAGGGAATTGGCTTTATCTATGGATGGTCTCGTGGATCCTTCATAGACCTGAATGCAGAACTCTCGCGCATGTGCGAGAGTCCAGCAGTGACATCAGCTGGTGGCGCTGAAGAAAACCTGAAGAGGATCCGCCGGTAGATGATATCGGTGCCTGAGAGGGACAGGTTCAAGTAAGAAGAACTCACCTTTGTCTACCACCCAATGGTGATGGCACTGTCGGAGGTCTTTTAAATTCTGCAAAGTCCCTAGACCGTGACCCTCTAAGTCAACAGCTGATTGCATTTGTTGGATATATTGGCTAGAGACACCCATCCTTCCTACATTACGATATTTTCATCATGCATACAAAATATATATAATACAGAATTACAATCTATGTAACTTCAGCTTAAAATTAAAATACAGCTACTCCATGTTACCAGAACCAACAGTATTATACAGTCATACAAGGTTATGGTTTTGTGTTCCATACATTTTACAAATGGACTGCATGATGCCGTAATTTAATCATTTGTTGCATGCCACATAATCATCCATAGTTCTGAATATCTGAAAATGTGGGTAAAAATAATACTGAAAATATATCATATATTACATACTGTCCACTACTGTCCACTAATTCCTGGGAAGGAGCCTCTTAATTGTACTGCAGACAAAAAAAATTAGGATCAGTGATTCACTACAATGTTCTATGTATTGTGGTCAGGAGCCTGTGACCTGAAGAACATGAAATGCAACCAGTGGGGAATCATGAAAATAGAATGGGTAACCAATTATGGTTCTCAATGCTTTTTTAGATGCCTCGGAGCTTTCAACCTTGCTGCAACCATTTGGAGAAAACCTTTCGGTACATCACAGTGGCCAAAGGGAGGTCCATGCGGAAATTGTTTGGCCTGAGCAGAATCTTGACCTCGGCCTCATTGAAATCCATTGAAATGGTACTGTAACGGACCGTTTCGCTCACAAGGCGATAATCCCCTTTTCAAAGACAGGCACAGCTACTGTAGAATCCCCAAAACTCCCGAATTGGATAAAAGTGAATGCACCAAACTCCCGAACTGCATACAAGGGAATAAGGTAGCACTCCAAACTCCCGAACTGGAACCTCACGAATAGTTGCTAGCAGACGAACAGGAAAAGCTCCCAAACGGCTTACACTCCTGTCAATCAGTCTCTATCAGCATACAGTGAATCCCCCCAAGAACGAGACGAGGCTACGTTTTGAGGGTCAAGCAGTGGTCTGTTTATTGAGGACTACCTGCCCCTGTATTTATGCAGGTCTCCCACCTGGTGGACACTCCCCTAGGGGACCAGATGGAAGACTGTAACAATGGACAGACAATACCAATAACATACATACAGCAGTAAAACATCCCCACAATGCATCCTGGCTTCCTCTCCTCTGCCCTGGAGATAATTGAGAAGTAATTAAATTATCTCCCAAGACAAAGGCAAATCGCCATTATGCACGTGGGGACACAAAGACAGACTATCACTTTAAAATACATAAAGTCACCTTTTACACATAAAACATAGACATGTCACATATTCCCAGATAGCTCAGGTCTGAGTGCACATTATTAGGTGAATGGCACTCAGACCACACAAATACAATTTAATCGCCATGGAGCCAAAGTCTTTAATTCCATGAACAGACTCCATGGCATGGCTATCTGGGTTAAAACATTCACATAAAATGAACTACCGAAGTTCCAGGTGTTTGCTAAATTGTCCCGAAGAGGAACCAGGGGGCTGGAGGCTCAGCGGTGCCTGCACGCAAAAGTGTCCGCTTTTAGTGCATGAAAGCCAGGCAGAAGAGCGCTGGCTGCCCGGGGAGCTCCAGAACACCGCCATCGTTTGGCGGGTAGGTGTAACCGCGACCACCCAGTAACAATAAATTAAGCTGCGGTTAACCGCAGCTACTGGGTGGTCAATTGCCGGCACACGCTCGTTAAGCCGCGGTTAACCGCGGCTTCAGGGAGGTAAATGGAGGGCACACTCCAGCTTCTGGGTGGCCAATTGACGGTGCCGGCCGGCTTCCCACGGCTCTGGGGAGGCTGATAGAAGGCTGTTTTGTTCGGTAGGTAGAATCTACCGAACGGCTGTGCAGAAAGGAAGAAATAAACCGTTCTGCACAGTACAATTAACCCTTTAACTGCCGGTCCATAATCCAAAGGCAGCAGGCGGGCAAGCAGTCCCCTCCAGGCAACTGGGGCAGGCTCTGGTGCAGGGTCCAGTCCGCTACAGGTACCAAACGTGCAAAGCTATCAACAAATATAAATACTCATCCTTAACTTGTATTAGAAATCTTCCAAAAAGAATGAAGGCTACAGTGTGACCAACTCTAAACTAACCCGCATGATTCTGGAACGAGACATCTGGCAAGCAGGATTCTATGTTCTTTCTACGTTTCTATGGACATGCATAGAATGCCTTCTAAAAGCACTCAATCGCCTAGAACTGTTTTAAGTTATTTATTTAGTTAAATTATTATACACTGTTATATCAGTTAAAAAAATATTCTTTTTTTCAAATAGAACTTTTCAAATATTAAGTAAATCTAGCATGTCTCGCACATTACTGGTTATCGGTACCGTGTAAATATTTGTGCCTAATGCATGGATTATTGGGTACTACGTAATTTGTGCTTAATGCATGGATAATGTTGTGTTTTGTTGTGTACCCGTGTTATTTTTATTTCATTTTATTTATTTACTTTATATTTTCTACACGTGATTGTTGTATTTTATGAAGCCTTTTAAAAATGTTGCGGCTTTATTATTTTTTTAATAAATGCTGTATGAAACTATTTTGAAGTGGCTGACCTATTCAAATCAAATTAGCATATATAACATTCTTAATTAATTCTTAATGTTTAATCACTTATGCTATCTCAGCTGAGGTCTTCTAGAATTAAAAATATGGCTTCCTCCTTGCCCTTGTTTCAGCCATTACCCTAGTAAACATCACATGCACATCAAAACAATTACTGACTGGAAGACTACACATTGTTTTAGAATTTTTTTGCTATTTTGAGCGTAAAGCCCCTTGAAATAAAAACAATACAATTTTTTTAATGATGACACCAATGTACTCTTGTACTAGCTATTTGTAATTTTTTACACATTAGTTATTTTTCTTTTTTTTTTTTTCTTTTTCAAACCTATCGATAAAAATAATAACACAGTAGAATGAAAGGACCTGTTTAATGCTTTGCATTTATGCACTCTGGGGCTAAAGACATCAAATTAAGTAGCCACTTTAGGTAATTAGGATCGCTCTCTATGTCTTTTATTGGGTTTTATGTCCCCTGTCACTCATCTATTTGAATAGATTTCCCAGCTACGAAAAAGAGAAATCGCATATATATATTACATAGAAATTTAATTTTGTCTTCAAAATTCTAGACCACAATAAAATGCAAATCATTTATTCTACATTGTTGCCATTGCATCCCCTCCACTACAAATAATTTACTAGATGATCACTAGTGATTTCCCTTAAGATTTTGAATGCCAGAGGGTCACGTAAGACCTTTGGATAGTGTGAGGTTGTGTACATTATGCCATTCTCTGTAAATCTCACTGTAATCATTCTTACAGGAACAAGGTTTTAAGACTTTCTAGTGGCCTTGATGATTTGGGCTCTGTAAACTGGGAGCTGCTCCTGTGTCTGCTGGGGTGCTGGTTGTTGGTGTACTTTTGTGTCTGGAAAGGCGTCAAGTCAACAGGAAAGGTATGGAAACTACCGGTACCAATTATGGGTAAATTCTCTTGCAAATATCAGGTAGTTCTGTGCTGGGAGTAACATTGCAGGATCCATGTACTCTATCTTTTCCCTGTGCCATAACATCATATGTCAGTGCACAATGTAGTTTAGCGGAGCTGGCCAAGTCGTAGTAAGAAAGAGAGGCATACCAATGAAATTAAACCTTTCTAACCATGTCATAGGGTTCCCATTTGTCTCGACTTCCAAAGATAAGGTTGTCGTGGCAAAAGAGTGGGGTTGTTTATATTGTATAGAATGTAAAACTCATTCCTGCAGGGTCCTTAGTAACTCTTTGTTTCTCCTTAATACTTGTAATCGTTTGTTTCTTGTTTATCCTCCTCATTAAAATGGTAAATAATTCAGTAGTGACCAGGGCCCCTAAAATGCCTAGAATCCTCATCAAATTGTTACAGCACTACAGCTAAAACCATTGGTAGTTTCATCAACTTTTTCTCTCTGTGGGCAATACAGATCTATTTATTGAGAATTGTAATATTACGAAGTACAGATTAGCGCAGATCACAATAGATTGTCTAAAAATCGGATATAAATACAATATTATGATTTGCGTGGCAAGACCATACAGAATGGAGTTATAATTGATTAAAGGAACACTATAGTCACTTAAATTATTTTAGCTAAATAAAGCAGTTTTAGTGTATAGATCATTCCCCTGCAATTTCACTGCTCAATTCACTGTCATTTAGGAGTTAAATCACTTTGTTTCTGTTTATGCAGCCCTAGCCACACCTCCCCTGGCTATGATTGACAGAGCCTGCATGAAAAAAAAACCTGGTTTCACTTTCAAACAGATGTAATTTACCTTAAATAATTGTATCTCAATCTCTAAATTGAACTTTAATCACATACAGGAGGCTCTTGCAGGGTCTTGCAAGCTATTAACGTAGTAGGGGATAAGAAAATCTTAATTAAACAGAACTTGCAATAAAGTAAGCCTTAATAGGGCTCTCTTTACAGGAAGTGTTTATGGAAGGCTGTGCAAGTCACATGCAGGGAGGTGTGACTAGGGTTCATAAACAAAGGGATTTAACTCCTGAATGGCAGAGGATTGAGCAGTGAGGCTGCAGGGGCATGCTCTATACACCAAAACTGCTTCATTAAGCTAAAGTTGTTCAGGTGACTATAGTGTCCCTTTAAGTCTAAGATAATTATGGCTGACCTTTGCACGGAATTTATTGTGAACGTTATATTCTACAGTGCACAGGAAATACCACTGCTAGTCACTGGTTTATGGGATAGCCTCGTTCGCTTTACAATGTGAAGATTGGGTTTTACAGCAGTGCTATCGATGATAAGACATTTCTGGCACACAAGGTGTTAACGGGGACTTTGAACTCTCACGAGTCACTTCCCTCGGCTGCACTTTGCGGATAACATGTAAATGAGATACTGGAAAATTCCACTGCATGATATATGGACTTAACCATTCAAAAGGCGTTTTTTAGATCATTTGGAAAAGATGTGAAAGTAATCACAACCCATTCTGTTACTAACTGGCAGAATTAACCCTTTCAGGACAGATGGTGTGCCAAGGTTGTTAAGAAATAGTGAGGTTAGCCTAATTTTTTGTCATGGTATCCAAGCACTTGTGCTCCTTCTGTTTCACCAGAGCATTTAGTGTTTGGAGGGGAGTAGTGATCACATAATAATGCAGGCAGTCCCTGGGTGTTTGGGGATCACTTACAATAAGTGGTGCGCTTTCTGAGTGCCAGTTCTCAATGCACTTGTTCGTGCAAAGCATGCCACCAATGTAGGGCAATACATGTTCGGGCTCCTTTCGGCCTACATTTAAAGAAGAGTGTTGTGAATTTTATCATTTTCAATTTCATATGGCTGTGGAATGTAGCACAAGCCCCCTTGAAACCAAAGAGGTAAAATAAACTGTTGGTTCAGAGCACCTCTTCCTCACTTGTTTAAGCATTCCTTGGGCAAATTCTATCTTTAACTTGGCCCTTGCGTGATTTATTTTTTATTGACATTGATGTGGTTTTACACTAAAGTGTTAATTGTCAAGAATTCAGTTTTAAAATTTAAAAGTTTAAAATTCAAAATTTAGTCCCGAAATTGCCAAACTGAAAAACAATCTCGGTAAGTTTGCGATGCTTTAAGTTTAGCTATTTTGGCCAACAGCAGATGAGGTTACACAAAAAAATAAATAAAAAATGAATAAAAAACTAGCGATTTGTCAAATTTTTCAAATGTTGTTTTTGGTTAC
The DNA here is from genome assembly GCF_036172605.1 of Pelobates fuscus. Lineage (NCBI taxonomy): Eukaryota > Metazoa > Chordata > Amphibia > Anura > Pelobatidae > Pelobates > Pelobates fuscus. The sequence goes on along the minus strand of NC_086325.1, from coordinate 148,438,990 downwards.
ATTTGGGGAGGGAGTAAACCCATTTGGCTCAGCAACAGTTAAACAATGGGAGTGAATAAAGAATGATGGAGGGGGTTTGGAGAGTGCCCTTGAAATACCCTTGACAGTTCCTGATCCCATTCATCAGTTCAACCTCTCTTGGTGAGACAGTACTATTAGTACTCAGGACTAACGAGATAAGACTTAAATCCAAGATGCTGCTGTTGAGTTATGGAAATGCTAAAGCAGGTGCAATCATGGAGGTCATTCTCTAAAAAAAATGATTGAAAACCAAATCACAAATTTTAGGACCAATTAGCTGCAACGGAAATCCAAATTTTCATTTTTTTTTAGTTCCTCAAAATTCACTGTTTAGTGAGTACATTCCTTGGTCTCCGTTCTGTTTTTTTTTGTTTTTGTTTTTGTTTTTTAATTGGAACATTTTGTTTCGTTGTATCATGTTGCCAAGTCATCACCTCGAGGGTTTTTCACAATCACATGTCTTCATAATAATCCAACCTCTGGTAACAAACAACCCAAACAAGGCAAAAGCTGTTATCACTCTGAAAAATAAGACAAGCCTATTATAAACTGGTCTAGAGTGCACTTTTTATCATCTACAAAAGAGATAAGCAGGTGAGGTGTTTGTTCTGCTTACACCTGCCGACACTCAGGCCATACAAGTTGTTATATCGAGCCAGGTTTGCGCACTTTCTGTCTGTGCCTCTTATAAATCGTTTTATTGCGTTCTAGAAGCAGTAGATGCTTGTAGTTTTAAAGAAACCATCAAAATGAAATGTAAACATATTATTTTTTAAGTTAGGAGTGTTCCTTACTACGTTTCGACTCAGTTCTCCACCTCCAGCGCTGGCAGTCTGGCACGCACCCTTTTTTGCCGCCGTTCCCATTACTGTGAGATCATCAAGCATGATCTTGGGACCAGTCCAATACTAATGCACTTCATGTGCTGCCAACCTATGGATTTTTAAAAGACTAGCACTAACTCCAAAGCTTCTCTTTGGGAAACATTTGACATTTGATGTTCGAAGTCATCATGCTGGCGAGATGACACTGACCAAAAAAAGACCTTAAAAAATTGTTATGGACCAAGTTCCTGTAGTCGTTTTCAGTCTAACGGCGCTTAGCCGTGTGTTTTCATAAAAAAGGGACAGCATCTATGCACCAAAACTACTACATGATTATGTAGTAGTTTACGTGCTTGGAAAAGCTTATTTTTTTATTTTTTTTATTCTTTATTTTGTTATGACAGAAGGCATAATTATAAACAAAAATACAAGGCATTATTTTATTGTACATTTACACAGTGTATGAGTACAGAATAAAAAATTGGGTAAGTTGTTGCACACATTATGTTTGCGGGAAGTGTGGAGTCTTGTTGGTGGTCTGTCAAGGGTTTCCACCGTCTAGGTGGTGTTGGAGTAGAGGGGTGGGGGGTGTCGGTGCGCGTCTGGGGGCGTATGTGGGTTGTAAGCTTTTTTCGGCAGGTGGTCTGGTCGGTGTTGGAAAAGCTTTCTAATAACTAATGACACTTGGAGAGAATTCAACATGAAAATTCAACATTATCTCCATTGGGCAACAATTTAAAGAAAGAATATCTGCCCATTCATGCTGCATGTTCACAGAATTTCCCCAAAATCTCCCTTTCTATCCTCTGTCATTCTTCATGATATCCATGTATACACGACATGACTCCTAATTACGCCTCTGTTGAATGTCCCTCTGTTGTCATTTTTTCAGACTGAAAAATTCTTTCCCCTTTTTTCTTAACCCGGAGTCTGCTATTTCTCTGAACTCAGGATACGAGTTTATCTTAGGACTCCGTGGCTATAAAACTCACAGTGGTGTTTGTTTAGACTCTGCTAAGTGTGCATGTAAATTAACTTGTGTATATAAAATTATATGGCTTATAGCCATTTAGAATGCTGTTCTTCAACATGTAGAACTATTCCAGCGATAGTTCTAAAACATTAGACCAACCTTATTCACTACAGTGAGAATTAATTCAAAGTTCAAAGTGCATTCATAATAATTTAACTGAACTGTCCCTTTAAAATTATAAACCAATACGAGGCATGTGAAATAACTTTTTTTCCAAAATAGCTGAATTAGATACTCTGCATCCAATTTGGCTATTTTTAACCTTAAATTTTAAATACACTTGGAATTGACATGGAATTCCTGAAAAGTCCTACTTTATTGAATAAGCCTGTTATCATATTCAGAGCCTTTGATTTTAAGATACTGGCTGACAGTCAGATGATTGATTTATGTAGGTTAACAGCTTGATGCATTTGTACATCAATATTGGATTTCACTGTCCCTTTAATGAGCGGGCCTGTTGACTCTACTCGTCACGTATAACATTCTCACTGGCTGAAATCGACTAGTGTAGTCATGAGTTGGTTTTACGCAGAACGTGTAATGCGCTGTACGTGAATGGTGATTATTGGGCTGCGTATCTCGTGTCCTCTACGTGGATAGCGATCACGTCTGCTGTAGACAATGCTGTAGACCTCCCAGGTTGTGCTTATGCTTAGCACTTGCATATCCATGAATGGGAGATAAGGATTACTGCAACCTCATCAGCCTCTGACAAATCTAGGCCATTGTCTCTAAAGCCTCTTGGCTGTGAGCACACTGCTTATTCAGTCAGTCCATTTTCCAGCCAATGACCTATAAAGAGGCTGGCTAGCAGGGTAAGTGACACTTTTTAGACTTACAGACGACAGAAGGAGGTGGAAGAGGGGGAAAGATGACCGTAATGTTATGAATGAAGCTTGTGGAGCACAGCTCCCACTCTGAGACATTGTTCTCCGCTGATTGTGGTATTTCTGGACCATAGGAATGTTCACAAAGAATGGGGTCAGATGGGAGAGGCAAGGCTTGAACGGAACATGATGAGATATCAAGTTAGAGAAAGTAATTTCACATGACCCGTAATGGTTTACAATGGTAAAGGGACAGGAATTCTGCAACTTGTGCTCACTTAATATAAAGGAATACATTTATTTAGAGAAAAAGAGTACATTTCTATATTTTCAGGGTTGTTTACTAAAGTGTGAATTAATGATAATTCAAATGTGAATTCAAAGCGAACTTTTAAATTTGAGGACAAAACAACTTAACTGAAAACATAGCCGTTTTTTTATGTTTTGTTTGTTTGTTTATAATTCTGGCCTAAAATTTGTAATTCACTTTGAAATCACAAACCTTTCACTAGACTGAAATTCACACTCCTAGTGGGCTGTCCGCCAGTAGGTAATTACGTTGTCTTTTCATGAGATGCTCTGCACTGTACCCAAGCAATATTAGATATGTACAACTTTTACATCTTTAGATAGAGATTAAAAAATGTTGTTTGCTAAGAGTTCGGATTCGCAGTTTGTAAATCACAGTTCTTCTGCCTTTGGTAAGGAAGCATGTAGGTCATGCCAAGGTCAGGGCAACTTTGATGGATTTATGACGGCCGCCAAAATGGAGTATTGCTGATTGAAATCATTAAGTATGTGCACTCATTAAATTTTTGAGGGAAACGCTGTTTATCACTTTTATACTCCTGTTCTAATACTTGTCGATCACTTTGGGGACTTTTCACTATGTTTTTTAGATTTTTGTTTGCTACTACAATAAATTATAAAACCTTTAATTTTATCTGAACACTCTCAGTGGGAAGGCATATTACCTCCGATAACTTTCCTGCATCCAATTTAATAGAGCTATATTTGAGCAGATGTCCCTTTTCATTCGCAGACAACGATAATGTAAATATTTGTAAGATTCCCTTAAATAGGAAACTATTTACAGTGTGCTACGCTATTTCTTTCTGAAGCGTAGTTTATAAGCCAACTGCCATACAATCAATAATATCTTTTCAGGGGCAGAAGCCAACCAGTAGTTCCCTATTTATATAAAAAATTATCTTGCGATGAGTACGTACCTTATGAATAGGGAGCTACTGATTTTATGCTGCCAGAACAATTCTAATTTTAAAGGTCCATTGGTTTCTTAACTCATCTTATAATTTCTATATTTCAGATTGTCTACTTTACTGCCACGTTCCCATATGTGGTTCTGCTCATACTTCTGGTCCGTGGTGCTATGTTGCCAGGAGCTGTAGAAGGTATCATTTACTACCTGAAGCCTGATTGGTCAAAGCTCGGGAGTGCTCAGGTAGGAGCCTATAGGCAAGATTTAAATATATTTAGTACAGTTATCATGTAGAAATCCAGAACTTTTCAACCAGATGATTGATTAATTATTATCTGAACTAATTGTTAGATGTTATGTCCCATCTTAATAGTTATTTTTCAATCAACCACGGAAAGATGAATAGTCTTAATGAAGTCTTGGGGTCTCGGGTCTGAATGTCAAGAGACATGGCAATTGGCCAACTGAGCTATTTCTAATGAGTTGTTCCTTTTATGTTTCTTTTCGTGGCTGTTATAATTAAATCAGAAAGTCACGCATACATTTTTTTAAAAGGAATAAATGATATCCCACTTTTAGTCCTGTGTGTAGATGACACCATGGTGTTTGATAACCAAGGCAAGGGGCATGCAAACCAAATAACACCCAGCAAAGTAGGGTTATCGAGCTCTCTTACATGGGTGGAGGGTTCTACTGCTGTGTGACACATCCTGCTCATACCTCCTCTAGCACCACCTGCTACTCACCTAGCCATCACTGCCATATTGCCTGTTGTGGTTAATAGACAGGTGTGTGGAGCCCTTAGACAATGTCCTATGTTGACTAGAAGTAAATAAAATGTATATTTTGGACACAGTGTTTCATATGTAAATTATAGATTTTTTTTGTTTTTGTTTTAAAAAAGTAACAAATTGGTACATGTAGCTATTGTTTATCAGGTTACAAAAATAAACCATAGTTGTTTTGCCCATTGTATAGCTACCAAGCATGGATTTCTGAACACTTTGTATTCTGCCTCTTTTCTCATGGTCTAGGTGTGGATCGATGCTGGCACTCAAATTTTCTTCTCCTACGCCATAGGACTTGGAGCTCTAACAGCCCTGGGCAGCTATAACCGCTTCAACAATGACTGCTACAAGTAAGAGGCAGCTGTTTAGGCAAACATATTTCGACTAGGTTGTACAACTTAAAATACGGTTATGCAGCTTTTACCTAGCATTGGCATCAGTAACATTTCCTGTGGCTTTGAGTGACTCCTGGAAGGGGCATCTGGTACACAGATTGCCAGTGATCCAACTCATTTTGGAAAGAGGGACTAAGATCCCTCTCAATCTTAGATGGCTATGTATGCCTTGAAAATACTGTGCGGTACATCTGAATCAAAATCTAGAACATTAGAGATTGTCTCTACGTAGACTAGAATACTCCGTGGCCTTGGTTCCATTATTCCGGCATGAGAATCCAAAAGCCTTAGCCAATAATAATGATGTGTGGACATAAGATAGATTGGCAGATGGTATGATATCTACAGAGAAGTATAAAAAAGACATACTGAGCTCCAACTTTTTGATGTGGTTTTATATAACGTTTTTTTTTTTTTATCTGTCTGAAAATCATTGTTTGTTGCATTACCACATCTATCTAACTATTCCTTTTATTTCAATAGACCGCATATCTTCTAAACAAGGAGCTTAACATAATTTTACCACGTAGTTAAGTCCTTAATTTATCACTGTTGCGTCAAACAATCCTCATCTGCGTTTTTATATCATAGAAAATGTATTGTATTCAATCACATTAGGACTCTCTTTGTCAAAGCTTAACCCAAGGGGAGTCATGCTTTACTTTAAATTGGAAAATATTTGATGATCATGCAGCCTCTGTATGTATCTGTTTGGATTTCGGTTATTCGTTATACACAGTAATTGTTTTCATGAAATAGCATAAAATAAACAAGTTATTCACAAATCTGCTAAACCAAAGGTTTTTGTTTTGATGGACATATCTCTTCTTACCAGGGCCAAATCCAAAGCAGCTTTAGGTCTCCTTTATGATGAACTATTTTATAAAACCTTTATTAAATAAGGAGAGATTTTAGTTACTCTCCTGGTAGACTCTGTTACTTAGATATTCCAGTGAAATCATCAGCTTATAAGGAGGCCTCCTCCTGGGACCCAAGAAATCAACAGCTTCAGTGTACAAAAAACAGTAATAAAATATGACTCACCTCTGTCTTTGTAGACAATAAAAATTTCATAGAATTAACACTTTGTGATTTATTTTCCTGAGTCAGCGATTGAGTTCTAAAATGCTGTGTAAATTTGGAAACTATATCATCTTGGCCTTGTATGAGATATTTATCCATCTCAACTAGATTGACCTAAATGTAACCGTTTATTGAATAAGACCCTTGTTAGTGCCGATGTGGTGAGGTGAGCAAAATAAATCCACAGCATTAAGATATGTTGATTTGTTTGGTTTTTCTAAGTAAAAATCCCATGAACCTTTTATCACTTTTTTTGTTATTTATTTATTTATTTGAAATAAAATTGCTATATGATATGTAGTGTGGAACAAATGACAGAAGAACAATCTGTTCGTAGCAATGTGGATTTTGAAGGGATGGCCACTTTAAGAAGCTCAGCTACTGGGCTCTTGACAACCCTGTGATCGAGAGAAATTAATGTCTGGCTAAGAGCAGCTGCTGTAAGCAGAGCCCTATGAGGCAGTAGGGCATGACACCTCGCTCAGCTGCTGCAGACAACACCAAGGATCATGTTCTGTTTTCATTTATAGGCTAGAGTACTGTGACCATGGAAGGCAAAGGGGGTTCTTGTTGGGCTATAGTCTTTCTTTCCCTTCACATTCCGTCCCCATGCTTGGTGGTCAGATCTCCGCTTCTCTTATTTTTCCTGTATTTAACCCTGTGACTGCTAGGAGGTAATCAATGTATGCCTCTTGTGGTGTGTTGCATAGCTAAAGGGTCATTTTAAGTTCCATAGAAAGTTAAAGCGGCACTGTCACCATTCTAATGGTAACATCACCGCTGGGAGTCCAGTGGCCGAGGCGGAGCAGGTAAAGGTGAGTCCTACTTACCTAAACCTGACACTCGCGGGTCCAGCTATATTGGCCTGGCGGGGTCCTCCTCAGTGCTGACACCACTGCTGTGCACTCGCTCATGCGCAAGAGTACAGCATCCATGGGGTTTTGGGATCCTTCATAGACACAGCAAATTCCGTGCAGCTGTCACTGTTGACAGCTGCAGAGACTGACACTTCGACTCTGCCTTGTGTCAAAGAAAGTCAGGCGTAAGATTCTATCTTTATGAAATAGTCAATTTTCATTGGGGACAACAGTGCCGCTTTACCAATGTTGCATCATTGCACCCATCCTCCTATCTGTGAGTGGCTTACAACTACAGAAAACTATAGAACATGTTGCCACTACTACTGTAAGACAGCCCACTGGAGCTGTCAATCAGTCAGACAGAATTCTATCTTCCAGGATGACTGTATCAGTTTTGTCCAAGTGGTGTGAATGGAATGCACATGCTACACAACTTAAATTGAGATCTGTTTTCCACATGCAGTGTGCCAAGCCGCAGTTTGTGAATACTTCTAGGTTTACTGAACCATGAACCCACTTTCTGTAAGAGATGGCAGCCACAGTATGGCTGCTATACGTTTATAGAACAGTTCCATTCATCCTATGATCTTGCTGGAGAGGATTTTATAGGATAAGAGAAGACCCCTTAGACCATAATAAGAGACTCAAGATTGGTGACCCATTTCAAGGTCAAGGAGGAATTTGTTTGCTGTAGACAAGATGAGTTATATGTACCAGAACCTGTTCTTCACGGCCTCCACCGTGCTGTTCCTGACGGTCCTCTTCAGCTCATGGTGCTTTAGCTGCCAGGAGCCCAAGTCAGCATTGTAATCTCATGCGCGAGAGTACAGCACTGAGGAGTACGGAGGAACCCACCGGCCCGCAAAACATTAGTGACTACTGAGGTCTGTCAAAGGGAAGCACTAAGCCAAGCGTAGGAAAAATACTAAGACAAGGTAGTCCCAGCTTTGTCTCTTTTTTGACTGTGCTGAAATTTCAGTGAAGTTCCACTTTATCAAATACTCAATTTGGAAGGGGGGTAGTTGACAGTGCCACTTCAAGGTGTAGCAGGTTTTTTTTTGCCAATCTTTCCCATCAAAACTTGGCAGAGCATCATAGTTAGAAGTCACAACTATAATGCAAAGCTGCTTTAAGAACAGATTCTGTTCTCCACATTCAGCTCGTTTTTCATAGACTTTACATTTTTCCGATACCTGGCCCATGCACTTACCACCATCATCATTGTGCCTAATCTCTAATGGGTACATTGATGTACTGTGGGTTCCAGTAGACAGGCGCCTTTAGTTCCATAAATAATTCTCGTGTACAGGATGTGCTTTGAATCCACAAGAGCTGCAGCCAAATTTATGTGACGGTTCTAATCTCTAGAGTATATTTATGGTAGGCCCCCCACATTGTTAATAAGATGTTGTCACCACTGTCTTATGCAAGAGAAGGTTACAGTATAAATGAAAGAATGATTCAATGCACCTTGCCTTTCTCAGCTTCAATAGCCCTTCTCCTAGCAACCCTACTCAGCAAATATTAGCTTGAATAAACAAGTCCATAGGTTTGCCATGGTATCAAACATGCATTATATGCTGCTTGCTGTAGATATGTCAAGTTTATAATATGTTTCTGCCTGAAAGCACTGAATGCACTTAGAGTTGACAGGTTGGCGACAAATTTACTCCATTAAGAAACTTTTCCGCTTCCTGTGTTCTCCTATAGATCTTGGTGATAATATGTACAGATACATTAACATGAATATCACAGGAGCTACGGCGTTTTTTGTTTTTCCCCCCAGCTTCTTTATTTAAAGTTTTTTACATCTTAACATTTCTACTTTATAACTGGAGAAACCGATCTGCAACTTGATACATCTTAGCGTCCAATGTAAAAATTCTAAATCGGTTTTCACATCAGTTTGCACCTGTTTAAAAAAGTAAAAAAAAATTAAATAAAGAAAGAAATGCAACTTACAAATGCACCAATTTAATAACTATCCCCTTACCAAATATTTTAATGACCTTCTAAATATACAATAAATACTTAAAGGGTTGCTCCAAACACCATTACCACTTCATAGATTTGAAGCGGTCATGGTGCCTGGAGTCTGTGTATGCAGAGTGTCACTTTAAAACACTACACATTCAAGGATTAGACCCTCTGCTGACAGAGATGTAACTGCGCCAATGGCAGCGTTCTATAATTATGGGCAACTCTCTTTGCACAGAATTTCACTGAGATTGGTCAGCAGACGCTCTCAGCCAATAAATATCGACTGCAGCAGCTTCCAGCTTCTGCAGGTCCGCAGAATCCATAAACATGTCACTAGACCATCAGAGAGCATCGGAACCCAGCAGGGACCCAAGTAAGAGGGTAAACTGTTGCTAAATGGTTTGCCTAATTACTGAGTAACCAGGCCAGGATACTCCTGGTCTCATAAGCCCTACAGAGGGCCGTAGTGGTTATGGTGCTTGGAGTATCCCTTTAATAGTCTTTTCAGGCCAACTGCAGAGTCCTGCTTACAAACATTCCAGCCGTTGGCCATCTTGAGCTTATTTGAGCAGGGCTTTCCTCACCTCTTTGTTCTGTCTACTTTGTTTAATTTGTCAATGACCTGCTGTTTTAAATTTTGTAAATAATGTACAATACGTTGGCACCGCGTTAGTGAGGATGACATAATAATAATAATAGTGTTCTTCTAAGCTTTTGAGAGTGCAGTCTTGTGCTTAAGCCATGTAATGTTTGCTCACGAGTCTTAAAACATCCCGGTGATGACGCAGATATCATCTGCAGCCCAATGTAAAAATAAGAAGAAATAAGTAATTATAACAACCTCTTTTCTCTCTCTCTGTTTCTGTCTCTTGTTTTCCAGGGATGCCTTCGTACTTGCACTGATTAATAGTGGGACCAGTTTCTTTGCCGGATTTGTGGTTTTCTCCATCCTGGGATTTATGGCAAATGAGCAGGGGGTACACATATCAAAAGTGGCTGAATCGGGTAGGTATCTGCTGTTAACTAAAGGTTGTTTGGCAGTGAATGGATGCCCTTTTAGTCCTGGTAGAATTATTTTTATGTAGCATTGTCCTGGGTCTTCTGGTATATTGATCTTTTTTTCTTTATATAGGTCCAGGCTTGGCTTTCATCGCGTATCCACGAGCAGTAAGCTTGATGCCAGTGGCCCCCCTCTGGTCTGCTCTGTTCTTCTTCATGCTGCTGCTTTTAGGCTTGGACAGCCAGGTAGAGTTTCTGTTGTTCTAATTATTTTGGGCAGGAAGTGGGTAGCCTCTACTTAAAGTTGGAAATCTCTGGCAGTCTTATGGTCAGCTAGATGACCTTTACATGACAGTTCCCTGGGTCCAAACCCTGAAATAACTAAATCAATTCCTATCTACTGGGGTTCTAGATTAAAGAGGAATTAACATAGTCAAGTGCGTTGCTAGGTGTACTTAGAAAACAGAAATCAAAATGGGACAGTGCTCGAGAGGTTTTAATATATATATTTTTTAAATAAAAAATTTACCATATGACTGGTCTTGATAAGGTTATGTTACTGGTTTGGTTTTTTTTCAGTTTGTTGGTGTGGAAGGTTTCATAACCGCCATTCTCGACATGCTGCCTGCCCGCTATTATTTCCGTTTCCAGAGGGAAGTCGCTGTGGCCATTTGCTGTTTCGTCATGTTCCTTATTGACATCTCTATGTTAACAGAGGTAAGCTGAACAAAATCACTGTCATAATCTGAAAGCATGTTTCCCAACACATTGAAGACTCAATCCAATACAATAGAGAGGGATTTGCTACAGGCATCACATATTTTTGCAGCCTGCTTGCAGAGTGCCCGGAACGCTCTAGGGTATGGCTGGGCAAAAGGTAGATCCCCAGATGTTCTAGAACTGCAATTGTCATGATGCTTAGCCAGCATTTAGATTGTTAAAGCATTGTGGGACCTGCAGTTCTGCAACATCTATGGATCTTATCTGTTTATCCACCCTAGATCTGGGGCATGCTTAGCATTTACATGATAAACTTGTGCATGTAAAATTGCATTTTCAAGTGCTATCTAGTGCCTCTAGGAATTTTAACACATTAAAAGAGACCCACAAAGTAGAACGCAGATTCAACCTGCTAGATCCTGGAATGGAACAGGACCTAGATCCTGCTAGATCCTAGAATGGAATAGAACCTAGATGCTGCTAGATCCTAGAATGGAACAGAGGCTAGATCCTAGAATGGAACAGAAGCTAGATCCTGCTAGATCCTAGAATGGAACAGAACCTAGATCCTGCTAGATCCTAGAATGGAACAGAGGCTAGAACCTGCGAAGTCCTAGAATAGAACAGAACCTAGATCCTGCTAGATCCTAGAATGGAACAGAACCTAGATCCTGCTAGATCCTAGAATGGAACATAGGCTAGAACCTGCTAAATCCTAGAATAGAACAGAACCTAGATCCTGCTAGATCCTAGAATGGAACAGAGGCTAGATCCTGCTAGATCCTAGAATAGAACAGAACCTAGATCCTGCTAGATCCTAGAATGGAACAGAACCTAGAACCTGCTAGATCCTAGAATAGAACCAAGATCCTGCTAGATCCTAGAATGGAACATAACCTAGATCCTGCTAGATCCTAGAATAGAACAGAGGCTAGAACCTGCTAGATCCTAAAATGGAGCAGAACCTAGATCCTGCTAGATCTTAGATAGGAACAGAACCTAGATCCTGCTAGATCCTAAAATGGAGCAGACTCTAGATCCTGCTAGATCATAGAATGGAACAGAGGCTAGATCCTGCTAGATCCTAGAATGGAACAGAACCTAGAACCTGCTAAATCCTAGAATGGAACAGAACCTAGAACCTGCTAGATCCTAGAATAGAACAGAACCTAGACCCTGCTAGATCCTAGAATGGAACAGAACCTAGAGCCTGCTAGATCCTAGAATAAAACAGAACCTAGACCCTGCTAGATCCTAAAATGGAGCAGACTCTAGATCCTGCTAGATCCTAGAATGGAAAAGAGACTGGAACCTGTAGATCCTAGAATGGAACAGAACCCAGATCCTGCTAGAACCTAGAAAGGAACAGAGGCTAGATCTTAGATGGAACAGAATCCTATATCATTTATCAATACATTCCTTTACCAAGATGGCTGTGATCATGTAAAGTGAACGTTTCCAAATTATCTTCTTAATTCTTACTGTAAGATTGGTGCATTCCCTGCTGCACTAAGATCACTTTAGCTGAACAAATTTGTATATTGTGAATTTGTGGATTGTAGCTAGTAGTAATTAAACAGCGGAAATTCAATCTTGGAGGATACAACAAACCAGAGTATCTTTGTAAGTTGTATACTCCATTATTCTTATTTATTGTTTTAGCATAAAATACAAATGAAATACAAAAGTAATTTGATTTAATCAAGCCATTCTATTTTAAGGCACTGGGGTAGGCTATCTCCATTAGGCACACTTGATAAAACATCTGCATGCTGATATTAGTGATGTCTACATTCAAAGGGTGTTTAAATAACATTGAACGGTATTTGTGTTTCCCTGCAGGGCGGCATGTACATCTTCCAACTTTTCGATTATTATTCTGCCAGTGGAATGACTCTCCTTTGGCAAACCTTCTGGCAGTGTGTGGTCATTGCCTGGGTGTATGGTAAGTTTTTAAGCACTGTGGGACAGGAACCTCCTATCTTTATATGTAACGGTATTGTTCCTAATCAATGTAAAGCTTAATGTACCTTATGCAATACAACCAATGCATGTGTTATATACAATGCAGCGTTTGATTTATAGCAAATTATTCAATATTATAATCCCGAACCAATATACATATCTACTTCCTGCTGAATTTCTACAATAGACTGATTGATTGTAAATTAACGACACAACGGTATTCACTTACATACAGGTGGATATTCCATCAACACAGCTTAATGGTCAAGATTATGACATTGCTGTTGGCAGCAGTACAATCCAATCCAATATTTCATAATTGACCTCCAATCTAGAACCATTAATATTTTGCTTACCACTCTCTCTTGGCCTTTGTTCCACGCCATAGGACCTCCTCCATGACCAAGTTTACCAAAGCTAGTTTTAAGGGTCTCCTGACACTTCCCGTTCTTATTTTCAATTCTTTACTCAGAATCAGGACAAAGGCTTACGTTTAATATTTTTGGATACGTTTTTCTGTAGATAAAACAGATTTTGATCATTTTAAAAATGCATCCAAACAAGTAAATCAGGTCCAATTGTAGATTGTACATCAAAACAATACAAAATCAGTAAACAAGAAAACATGCATAGGAAAGGGAGGAGACCACGCTACTTTTTTTTGTCTTTTAATGCTGCTTGGGGACAGATGTGGATACAAAGTCCTTGGGGTCTAATATGGGATGAAAGAGCTCTCTGTCATTGATGGCACAAATCCAAATTCCACATTTCTTTGTGTGACCTTTCATACGGAGAGGACCTAAATATGATGTCATTTCCCTGAATTCTTCATGCTGAGCAGTATTATTAAGTATTATAGCAAATCGAATCGATGGCATCTCAGAGATCATATCCCCAAATAAATCATGAAGAAAGAACAGAACTGCAATGTCTACATTTATCTCAAGCCCATCATTATTGCTGGGCTGTGAAAGGGGTGGGGAACGTGCTTATTTTGGAAACTGATTATTAAATCAGAAATAAAGGAGAGCATTCAGGAACTATGCTGACTGAGCTGAGCTCTTTAAATGCCCTTACAATTTGCTTTGCAGTAGATGCACTATGAAAGTTACCTCTGAAACCTTGACGTTCTGACGGTGACTATAGCTATGAATAAGGACATTGTCAAGGTTATTGAATGAAGTGAGCATTCAAAGTGAATTTCAAACCTAAGGTCAAAATAGCTGCACTGGAAAAATTCTCAAATCCAGCAATAATTTCAGTTCACCTACTCTAGCCTTGAATTTAAAATTCTCTTTGAAGTCTCAGTTTAGTAAATACGGTGTCTTACGGAGGGGTGTCTTACGGAGGGGAGGGTGATCTAACATTGAACATGTGTTAAATCATTGGGTGAGAGTTATCAGAGGGTACTGTTCTAAAATGATCTAAGTTACTAAAAGAGGGACAATCATCCTGAAAACAAACAATTGGTGACACTTTTTTGGAATAGAACACTTTTATCAATCCGCATTCTGCATAACTCCATTTCTCAATGAATTGCAGTGCCTGTCACTCTGAGCTAGAATCGTGATGATGGGAGGAGTTGGACTGCAGAAACTGCTTTTGAGAAATGTTGCCCTGCTCCTAAACATTGTCTTTCGTAGAATTGTACACGCTCTCACAATTACCAGGTTAACATTTACATTATTAACCCTACAGGTGCTGATAGGTTCATGGATGATATTGCTCGTATGATTGGTTACCGCCCCTTCCCATGGATGAAGTGGTGCTGGTCTTTCATCACTCCCTTTGTTTGTATGGTAAGTCATAATTAAAATCTTCGTTCATGAGTAAAACGGCAACATGTGGCGTTGAGCTGTACAGTGAACATTTATAAAGGAGGATTCTTTATCACAGTGCCACGCTCAGAAATATGGTATAGCATTTTAAAAGTAGGGCAATCACCATAGAAACAAGCCGAATCGTAACTAACATTCCATCGGTAATTACTCAATTTTTACAACTTTCATTGCACCGCATTGATAAATCTCCCTCCGGTATAGAAATAGTTAAAGTTGATAGATACCATTTCAGACACACTTGCGGAAAGGGAGAGTCAGCACATGTACGCAGGGCTGTCATACTTCAATAAAATTCTGCAGTTCCAATAGTTTACTTGTTTGTTCTCCTAGTTCGGCTTATTTTGTTTTGAAAGCGTGTTGTTAACTCATCACAGTTCACTGTATAGTGAATAAATCCATTTATAACACAACCACAAAGTATCCCAACGCTTCATCCTTGGGGAATCGCAGTTGATCAAGATATTCCCGCACCGACAGCTGGGTCTGAACACTTGTCGCCTTGTCAATCCTCCGTGTCCCAGAAAGTAACAGACAATAAGCGATGTGAGATCTATTACTAGATTAGGGCGTTCCATGCGCGACATCTGCAGACTGTACGCTTCTTGTGTGCTTTGAAAAAAAACAAGGCAAGAACAACAACTGGATGCAAACCAGATTTAATAGATTGTACAAGGAATTCATTCTTTAATCAGTTTTCCCTGTTTGCTGTAAACTGTTCACGTTAGTCTGATATGTCATAATACTGTCCCATTCCGTGAGATCAGACAATTTACGAAATTTCCAAAGCAAATTTCGAAATGCTGGAAATATTTAGAAAATAGTGGTTGGAATTTCGAATGATTTGTAAACAAATTTGCAAAGATAACGTTATTGGAAGAATCCGTCTGCAAACTTAGAGAATTGATATTCTTTGGAACACAAACATTTCAACCGGTCCTAAATGGGAACGATGCCTTGAGCAAAATATACCCACTTTTACCCACTGTGCTCTATCCTTGCAGTGTCATGAAATACAACAAATAAAGTGGGTATATTTCATTCCCAAGCTGCGTCCCGTGATAGATTTGTTCAGGCCACCTTTCACCTTTGGGAGTACCGATTCTAATTTTCGTGTTCCTATGCAATCACATTGGTATAAATGGCTTCATAAAAAGTAGGCTCATTTCGATGTCTAAACTGCAGTTACAAGGACACTCTTGGGAAGCCATACCTATGCCAGAGACCTGAATTTTAACCTTTAATGAAAACATGTTCACGTTGCTTACTAAGATGTGGTGCTACTGAAGAGGTCAGACATTCTGCCTAATAGCACTGGGTTGGTGGCTGTACCCAGCCTTGGTTAATCACCATTTACTTTCACTTGTCTATTTCAATGAATATTTCCTAATCTATAACACGCAGGTCTGCACGTATCTTTCTGTGTGTTGCTGCACCTCTCTGTCTGATACATGGCCCTGGTATGAGAAATATAAACTAGCAGTAAACATGTACTAGTTACCAGGTTTTACATACATGATTTCTCGCATATTTGCACGCAAGCAGACACTTGGTATGTATTAGCCTTCAGTCATTACATGCTACTTTGTCACATACACATGCACACATGCAGACACATGTAAAAACAAAAAATGTGACGCACTCATGTTTAAAAATATATTTTTTGCAAGTAACCCCCTGGTTTTTGCTGGCTCCATAACAGATCTGAAAGCACTACTTTTAAGTATGCAACAACTACACTGTTATGTCGTGCCTTGACATTTCCCGAGCACCCTCCAGATTGTATTTTGAGTAATCATCAATAATAGCGTGCATACCACCTATGTATTGCAACATACCTTTCTAGCTAATTATTCCTTACGTTTATTACTTACCGGTACTTTCCCGCTGAGTCTTTGTTGCTTACTGTATTCTAATTAAATTTTTGTTTTTAGGTTTTTTTTTTACTACAAAACCACAACGTGTAGATCTTATGTGCTGATTGTAAATCTACACTATAAATCATTTTTCTTTACCTTTGCAAAGCAAAACCTGTGTTTCAATGCTAGCAGACACTGCAAACAGATCATTGTGTTTTGTTTTGTTTAGTTTTTTTCAGTATATATGCTGGTATCCAAAATATACAGTATTCTACTGCTGATTATCCATCCAGATCAGAGTAGCTGATACAATTAAACCACAACATATCTGATGGGGTTTTTTTATCCTGTGTTTGTGAACATGTGCCAGTGTGTCACATGCTGCTTGATGTTGTTATTGTGCTTTGCTGATCATATGCCAATTTTCTCCTGTTCAGGCCATATTCATATTTAACCTTGTGAACTACAAGCCTTTGACTTACAACAAGACCTATATATACCCATGGTGGGGTGAAGCCATCGGTTGGTGCTTTGCAATGTCCTCCATGCTGTGTGTCCCTGTCACCTTCCTATATAAAATCACACGTGCCAAAGGAACACTGAAAGAAGTAAGTGCCCCTAGCTTTCGTGACATTTACCAGGTGGGAGGCTGATTTTTCACTTGGTACATTTTCTCTTCTCTTGATATTTTCACGTACGTTCACCACCACCTACATGGAGAGCAAACAAGGTTTTCTGGGCATGGTACGTAGGAGAATGTCTGGGATCAGCTTCTAGAAACTGTGCCAGGATCCCAAGGCAACCCACGCTTACCTTGGGAATGTGAGGAGGCTTGCCTTGCAAAAACCAATCAGAATGTTGCCTTATGTTGTTCTGGCTGTTCTTGCTGGGAAAATGTATGTGATGGTAACGCAAGTGATCAGTCAAAAAGTAGGACACGCACAAACGGCTTACAAAAAAATGTGTGTATGTTTTGTTTTTTTTAGAGACATTCTTTAACCTGTACACATTTTTTCCTAACTGCGATTTCTCAGTGGGGGCCTGTTTGTTAGTCTACCAGCACTAATTTTATGTAACAGGAAATTGGATTCTCAAGCTATTTCAGTAGATGTGTTTTGTGGTAGCCCTATTTCTGCTATAAAACCGTGAGACGTTTTCGAAGAGTTCGAGACTAGTGCAGAAACAGAATTAGCTTTAGTTAAGACAGTCTGTGTGATCTGAAATAATTATATAAAATGCACGAATGCTTTCAAAACTGGGATTTCGGTGCAGGGAATATGTGAGACTAAACTATACATCACTTTGGGGTCTTTTCAACTAAAAAGGATTTTTAATATTATGCTCGCTTATCCCTTTAAGAGTAACACATGTTAAAATAAGGTGGATAATTCCCCCTCCCTATGCTGCCATAAAACATCTCACTTTTTTAGCATGGGTAAGTTTATCCAAATGATCCTAAACAAGTAGAACATTCAGTGCTGTACGGAATGCATAATAACCAGACTTTCATTACAACATAAGCCTGTTATATTTCAAAGTAGAGTGTGGGCAGAAACGTCTTAATTTACACACGTCCATCGAGACATAGTCTCCCTGCTTGTTTATTATGTGCCTGGTGTTACAAAATGTGTTCTTAGTTTCTTTTTTTTTTTATTTCTTTACAGCGGTGGGCGCACCTGACCGAGCCTGTCTGGGGAGCTCATCACTTAGAATATATGGCTCCTGATCAGGATGTCAAGAGCCTGACCAGCTTGACACCTGTTTCGGACAACAAGGTCATCATTTTTGAGAGCGTCATGTGAAGTCATCATCCTCCTGCTTCAGTATTCTGTGACCATGTACCCCCGAAAATGTCCATTTCAACTCCTTGACCAGGCCAAACACCACTCTTCTGCTGCATATTTCTCCCGCAACTTCTGTAGTTCCCTCTTGGCAATAGTAGTAGTAGTGTATAGTGAAGGCTAAGCTCCAAATGTGGCTTTCATCAGCAATAGGAATGTCTAAATTCAGAAATTCAATATTAGTCTTCGTACCTTATTAATCCCAACTACATCCGAAAAAAAATGTCAACAACCGTTCTGTAGTCTGAGACAGCACTTGGCTACTTGGTGATATTCTATTTTACTCCATGTATTCAATTAACATACTGCATTAAGAGTCCTAACCCATCCCAATCCAGTGTTATTGATCATTTGTTTGGAGAAAATACCAAATCAAAGTAAAAAACATTCTACTGGTGTTATACGTTGAATTTAATGTGAAGATGGAGAGGTAGCATGCTCAACACGATTCTGATGATCCCGTCCATATAATGTATTCATGGAGTAATCTTGCCAGATGCCTACTATGTAGCAGTTAAGAAATAAAATAGGACTTTTATGAACATGAACAAAATATGATTCTCTGAATCCAGCCATCAACAAGTTTTGAATGAAGTAAGTTCCATCTGCTTGTAGGTTTCCAGTGGACCTTCGAAAAATGGAATTCTGGACAAAAATATAATACTCTGGACATCAGGTAGGAGCAGTGAAGTCCTACTGCGATGGAAAAGATAATTGTCATCTTCAGCTATAAGAATGTCCAGTCTTTTATCAGAAGCAGTCACAATGAAGAATTTCACCAATGTTTTAAGTAATACTTTAGCCACCTTAGAAGCTGCTGACAGCCTGGTCAGAGATGTGTAGGAAGGAGGAACATGACTGAAATGTGCAGACTAATTGATGAACAGAAGAGTTGCTGGTAGAAATAAAGCCCATGTCTTCGCATACTACACACATCCCAAAATATCCTTGAAAACATACAGTGGAAAAAATTTACCCACAATGTACTAATGGGCAGATCTTGCCAAAGTAAACACTAGTATTTGGAAAGACTACTACAGCAAGCTAATGCCAACAATCAATGAGAAGTTTGTTGCTCTGCGAATGAGAGCTCTGTGTAGGGTTTAACCCCTTTAACCCACATTGCCTCTGAAGTGACTTGCATCAGAGCAGTGCTTTGCTGACCCCTTCTGGAATAAATGTATTAATGGGAGCATTCATATAACAGCGATGTGTCTCTGAAGGAAATGTGTAAAGAAAAAAAAATGAATTTGCACTTTTTTATATCCTTACAGTATACATGTATACAGGTAGGCCCTGTCTGGCAACAAAACCCCAAACACCCTTGGATAGAAAACTTCACAGATTAGACTGCTGATTTAACTAGTATCCGTCCCTGTTGAGAAAGAGTCTCTGCTGCTACAGATATTGCTGTGAAGGTTTGCCATTTTCGACAACAGGAAGCCATTTTGCTACAAAGAGTAGCCATTTTGCTGTGTGGAGAAGATATATCCTGCCTCTGTAAATAGTGAAACTGATGCATTAATCAATGCAAGTATTAGAGTACTTTGGAGAACAGCCATGCTTTCATCAAACTACAAGGGGTTGTTGACCAAGTTCTCTTGTGAATTACTGTTTCCTTGTAAGGAAATGTAAAATAT
This sequence comes from Pelobates fuscus, assembly GCF_036172605.1. NCBI lineage: Eukaryota > Metazoa > Chordata > Amphibia > Anura > Pelobatidae > Pelobates > Pelobates fuscus. The sequence continues at coordinate 148,419,095 of NC_086325.1, read as the reverse complement.
TTAAAAGATAACATTAGGCTCAAATGTTATTGCTAAACATATGGAGACAACCCAATGAAACTACCTTTCGCTACCTCTAAGATTCTAAATTCCACCCAAATGTAGGAAAGCTGGATTAACCACAAGGAAACTACGATTTGTCCATGCCTTAGATTAGAAAACAAAAACATATTGTAGCATGTTTGCTCACTGTAGCTTCCCAATTCTCTAAACCAGTGGTCTCCAACCCAGTCCTTGTGACCCACCACCAGTCCAGGATTTATGTATTTCCCTGTTTTATTCCGATGGAGATACTGACAAAACCTGAACAGTTGGTGGTCCATGAGGACTGGGTTGCCACTGCTCTAAACCATGTGTATGTATCCTGCAATAGGGGGTCCTGAGTTGGTAGTGTGACAATATCTTATCCTGGTTTTCAATCACATCCTGAACAAAGGTTTTGGCATCTACGACTCTATATGCCGTAGTCAACAATTTTATTTTTTGGAGAGGCATGCCTAAAAAAAAGTTGTCATGTTCTGCACATAGGCCCTGTATGACCACTTTTTGCCAGGCCTACAGATACAATTAGTTCTTTATTTCTGGTTTTGAAGTGGTGTTTCACTCTGCATATGTTAGGATCTCCAATGGGTTGGTATTGACTGCGATAAACCCCTTTCTTCTTTCCTGTGGAATAAGAAAGGAATTTTCTGAAGACACAGCAACACCAAAGTTCCCAAGTTAACCAGAGGTGTTTTGGAACATAAGTCATGGTAGCCATTCAATGATAAAAACACACTTCTTTGTTAAAAGAGGATCTGTTCTATAGTTTATTCGGGGGGGGGGGGGGGGGGGGGGATTATCCAAGATTACCAGGTTTATGAATACTACCACCACCTTAAGCACATTTTACTAAGATTGCCTACAGAGTTTACTGTAAATGAATGTATTTTTCCATCCTAATATTTCCCATTGCAGAATGCTTTGCACACATTTTTCAAGATCAAATTTCTAATTTTGTTATAACTATTTTTTTGTGCCACGGATAAAGTTTATTTTTTATTTTTGTGGGAAGATGTACAGAGATACTATTTGTATTAAGAATCTAAAGTAGAAAAAAATAAAATATATTTTATGACTGTGTGCTAGAGGGCCCCCTAGGGTGCTTGAATCACACAGCTATTCTGTATGTAGCACAGCTATCTTTATAAATGGTTTGTAACCCCCGTGTGTTGAGTATAGCAAGACGTACATTAACTGTGAAATATGGTTTGTCTAATGGAACTGGCTTATGTTGCACTATTTACTATACTGATCCTAAAAAAAAAAAAAACAGGGATAGGTAACCTCTGGGATTTTTAGCCTTTTTCTGTGGATGGTAACTATCAGGACCCTAACAAGACATCTTGATTTACTGACCATAGCAGGAGTCCATGTTGTGTGCCAGAGGTGGCTGATCCATGGATACAGATGTTGATTATTATTATTATTATGTTATTATTTATATATAGCGCCAGCAAATTCCCTGGCGCTGTACAATGGTGAACTTTTATCGAAAAAAAATATAGGGTGTTCTATCAATGGAACACAGTTTGTGTGACTTTACACACATTTTCAGAATTTGAAATGATTTAGAAATTATTAAGTAGATGTAGTAATGGGTGAATAGTTGAATAGTCAAAGTTCCTATATTATTCTAAAGAGAATTGGCCACAAGTTTGTGAACAAGGCTCCGTAGCATACCCCTAAGTTGGCTTACTATACCACAGTTCCCGTATACTCGATCACCAAGATGAATTCTCAATCATCTTACAGTGTTCAGTACAGCCAGTGTTGCGGTGGTCTTTACGACACTCCAGAATGCTTATGAAGTCCTAATTCTATCTATCGATTCTGAAATGTGTCTATAATTGTCCAAAATACTGTTTATATTTTGACTGCACTTTAAGATCTCAGTTCTCTTGCATTGGTAAAGTTAATTACACTATGGATAATCTCACAAACCATTTAAGGCCCGTCCAATCACATATTTTAATTGATAATCCCGTATACTTACAATAGCCATCCATTTTTGTCGCAAAACCACCAGATCTGCTTTATTCATAATAAAGTGTATGATCCACAGCTCTTTATTTAAATGACATGGAAGCTTTCAGAGTCCATGATACATTTTTAATATGTCTATGCATTTTCAGCAACATTTTTCCAATATTAGGAAATAGTGGAACAAGCAGTATCTATAGCATGTACCAGATATCTCACAGAATCTGGACAGCTTACAGACACACTGACGACATGCTTGAAAAAAAATACAATATGCAAATAAACCTAGACAAAACAACGAGACGCTGGTCGGAGTACGTTTTGTTTCTCTTAGTAACGTAACTTGGAAAATGAAAGAGTTTCTGGAGAGACGATTTCCAGCTTGAACTGTGTGTTTTCCTAATTGCCTTAAAAAGGGAATCCGTTGCCAAAAACGTGCTCACAGCATATTGTATGTGAAGCACAACCCTGACCGTTGATTATTACACGGTACTGGTAGCAAGTAAATGTATTGATCAAGACAGAGTGGACTTTATTGGATCGACTCTGCTTTTTTTCTGACCTCATCAAACACATGTATAATTCTCCTTCTTATTGAATAACTTGCACATAAGAAAGCATATTTTTGTTATCAAAGAGAAGAGTTTTATATAGCGGCACTTCTTAAACCTAGTTTTCTTTTTGTGTGTAGAAGTGCCCTATCTTCAAGATGATCCAAATTTGAGATGTTTACTAGGGCTGCCTATCCTTGCAGACTGTGCCAATATACTATACAGAGTGTGTAAAATGTAATCATTCACAGAATTCCCATGGGGAATGTTAACCCTTCATATATATTAAATAGGAGTCGGCAAACTCCATTGTACGTCCATATTTTCTTATTCTTTGTCCAACTAGTGTAATGATTGTCAACACCAATCTCAATAAGTTAACTTTTTATGTTTTTATTGATTGGTTTTGTTGAACATTTTTTTTAATGGATAACTTGAAAATCGGAGCTGAAACCCTCTCTGTTTTCTCGTCAGCAAATTCCAGCTCTGGGTTTGTTCCCAATGAATGGAAATATTAAGTGTTAATGCGGGGAATGGAACCTCATGCCATTCTGACACTACTTGTGTCTTATGCTGTTTCTGAGTCATCAAATCGTCTTATGCACCTTGTGGGGTTATTTTTACGTGTGTGTGTGTGAACTGTTTTTGGTTTTTTTTTTGGTTTGCAATTTCTTATAATTTTCTTGTTAAATACATTTTTAAATGTTGCTGCCTCCCCTTCTAATTGACCTGCATTTAGCTGTTGAGTTGGAATATTGCACATCTGGGAACTTTTAACAAGAATTAACATAGAGACGGAAATTATCATCACTTCTGGTTCTTGTACCCAATAAAATTTCAAGTGGATACCTAGTATCTCAAAGCCAGCTACAAGAGACGCTGAATCCAGGATTCACCTGATTTGGGTCCTTTATATTAGAGCCTGGGTTATATGCAATTGTTAACACAAAGAGGAGCACCGTCACTCAATTTAAAGACATTATATGCAATCAAGGAGATTATGAACTGTGTGAGACACAATTTTCCTTTGGACCTATTGATGGAAGTAAAAACCCAGAGACTCAGTCAATATCGAAAGTTCCCAGGTTTTGAAATCTGCACCAGCGAATCAAGTCCGACCCAGCCATTTTCAGAAAAGACTTGTTTGTTTCTTAGTTTAAGCCTTTTTTTATTCAGACTCATAGACTTCACACGGGAGCCTCAAATAAAGCCCATTTCAAGTGTTAATATTAAAAATCTGACCATTATTGGGTGCAGTGTGGCAGTTCGTGTGCATCCCCTTTTTAATGGAACCAATGGAATCCACAAATTTTAAATCTGTATATGTTGTTTTTTTTTCTGTTCTGGATTTTGGGGCTACATGATCTTTGGTAGAATAATAAGGAGAAATTAGGATTGTCTTCTTCATTTTGGTTTTCCCATCAGAATCTGATTATTCCCAATGTATCGATCTATTTATTACTTTCTTTAACCAGTTTCCTTTGCGTATACCAGGGATGTCCAAAATGTAGACCCCTAGATGTTGTAGAATTCCAGCTCCCATAATGTGTTTCCTTTAGAATGACAAAGCATCATGGTAGTTGTAGTTTTAAAACATCTGGGAATCTACCTTTTGGGCACCCCTGGAGTAGACCCATGTCACTATATTATCTACATGCTACTTAGTTTCTGAATGGTGTTCTTTAACTAGTAGGTTGATTAACTAAATCTGAAGTAGTGCAGAGCTGCCCGAGGGAATGCAAATTTTAGGCCAATATTGCCAAACTGGTAAATTTCTTCGTTAATCTTTAACTTTTTTTTTTTTTACTTCGCTATTTTGAAATGTCTTTCCCCGTTCTTCACAATTCCATGTTTAGTGAAAAAATCCCCAAACCTCACCACAAAGCAACTTTAAATTCTGATATCACTGATATGTACTGAATTATAACCTATATATATCTGTCTTACAGCATGTTTGACGTCACCAAATGTACTCAAAGGGAAAAACATGAAGATTTATAGTTGATATAACCAGAGCTTTTCAGCTCTCATTTGATCATTTAGGGCACAGGTAGCTTCAAGAGTCGACCGTTTTGAGGTTTAGCTCATAAATTAAAGGAAGAAGCACAGTATCACTTTAAACAAGAACTGTCCATTTTATATTATAAAATTGATCGTTCCGATTTGGTCAGTTGAATTGAAGTAGTTTGGAAAGTCAATGGTACTTTCAATTTTTTTTCCTGAAAATCTTAAATACCCCAGAAAATGATGTAGCCCTGGAGAAAATATTGTCTCCCTAGCTTAACGATCCTTTAACCCAAGATTATGAGTAAATGATTTTCAGTTCTGTCGGGTGCTCTTTAAATAGGGATAAAACATTTTCACTGGAAGTGATAGAAACAGAATTTTCACTATTTTCTACTGTTTCCGTATTGCAACATTTGCAGCCTAATAAAACTATATAGAAGAAAAATAAAAGCTATCCCAAATCCTTTAAACTCAAAATCCAATCTGCAGCTTTGATTAATGTCCTTGACAATTTTTTTTCCATTTTATGCTTTACCATATGGTTTCTATTTAGATAAGGAAAATGAACATTACATTTATGTTGGGCTATATTTTAACAGTTAGCAGGCTAGACGGTAATGTATAACTTTAGATTATGTTATACGCTCCCTTTGATGCTTAAAGCGGCACTGTCGGTTGTAGGGTCTTTGCATTTTGTCTCATCTTTTAACTGTGTAGGGGATTTGAAATCTTTTGATTACACTGGGTATACTTCCAACACCCTCAAAAAGAGCTTTTTATCTTTTCATCTACTGCAACAGAAGTATATTTAGTATGCAGTATATTCATTTTTAAATTTAATATTTATAACTTCTTACCAGCTATACTGCACCTATTTCTCCAGCCGACTGGGGAAAACACTTTTCCCAACTCTCTGATGGGGCCAATCGGTAAACCCATCTTGTCCCTTTGTTTAATAAATTTACTAGCTTATTCAGCCACGGTAAATTAGGCCAAAATTGACAAGGTGTAAATATAGGTAAAAAATAGGTAAAAAAAATCTGTCTCAAATTCACAGTTTAATAAATAAAGTATAAATTTTTGTTCTATTTGAGTACCCCTTAAGGACACAACTTCAGAAATAAAAGGGAATCATGACGGAATATTTCCGTCATGTGTCCTTAAGGGGTTAAAGCTGTACACGTACATTTTTTAACGTATTTTTACGTATAAAAAGAATCAAGCAACCCCATACAGTATGTTAGTTATGTTGAAAACATTTTTTTATATAAATAAATATATATTTTTGTGGTTTTGTTTTTGTTTGTAGGAATAGCCCATTAGTCTTCCTATGCACTGTGAAAAGTTAGAATTACTGGTTTTGCAAGTTTTCGTGTACTTCTAGGGATCTCGAGTTTATTACGTGAGGAATCGTGAATCCAAGATATTATTAAACTGACTGAGGTGACCTGAAAGAAGAACTCTTTTAGATAATTCCGTCCCTTTAATCACTGTTAAAATATCAGTTTACATTAAATTCCTAAAGTACCAGAATGGATTAAGGCTTCCAAATTCTATGGGGATGTTATAAATTATGATATGAACAAACTTCTAGTGTTATCATTGTATGGACAACACAAATGGTGATTAAAAAATAGGCTAAATTGCCAAGTATTAGAATTTACTGGAGAATTTTCGGTTATACACATTTCTCGTCAGAGATGACATTTAAGAAGATGAGGTCTGTTTAATCAGCCGAGCTATGGATAAACAATACTCGTTTCCAGTTGTAACTAATGGACTGACATGACTTTAAGATTTAACGAAATGTGCTTCATCTGCCTCCGAGGGGTCCTAGGAGACTTTTACCTGTGTGTTTATCATTGGCCTGGTTTACTAAATACAGCTAAGCCATGATGTCTATTCTTGCCCATTAAGTTATATAGGATGAATGGTGCCTTAGACCTTTAGTGCTTGGTAAATGTCACTTTTTGCGATCAACACAAATAGTAACGTAGAAACCCTACCACCTGTAGCCAATTTCTATACTATCCTAGAGACTGCCGCACTGAACTGCATTAATGAGCTTTTAATATGAGTCTTCCCATAGGAGCTTTATAAAAAAATAAATTACATACCTCTGTTAAATAAAACAATGAGCTTCATGCTTTTGCACTGTGATCATCTGCTAGATTCACTAAACATGGCAATAATAACATTAAAAAAGATTTGATTTTTGGAAACAAAAATGTTTGTTTTGTATTTTGTTCTTGTTGTGTACGGTTACTGAAATTGGTGTCTTGCACAGCATGTGTCTGATTTAGATAAGAGTTGAGAAAATTGTTTTTCAGCAGATAATACACCAAAAATGAGTTGCTATATATTTTTTTTTTTTGAAGAATTATAATTTACTCATTCTAGTAAGCACTGTTAATGTAAACGCGTTTCTCAAATAGTGAATATAATTTTTATTCCCATGATTGCCTTTCTTTCTGAACATTATTTCAGATTTCAGAAACAGTCATTGTTAATTATATACATAGATGAATACATATATTATGTACATACATACAAACATGTACAGAGTTGTTTACTATTTAGCTATTTTCACCTAAATTTAAAATTTACTTTGAATTCTCATTGTTACCAAATAACATCGATAATGTGTCCCCGTGTTCCTTCACCCCCAGGTTTTTCCACCTGCCATGAAAAATAACAGAGGGTTAAAGAACCCTCTAAACACCTGATTCAGCTACGAGCTCCTCCTCCTCACACATATTAGTCCTATCCCATAGGAAAGCAAGCTGGACATCCTCATGCAAAGAGTGAAGACGTCCAGCATCGTTTCATGGTGTCAAACTCTGTGAAACTCCAGGAAGCGCCTCTAGTGGCCATCTGTTGGATAGCCACTTGAGGAAGTCTTAACAATAGTTTCTCAGAAACTGCAATGTTTACATTGGAGTGTTAAGGCAACTGGGCCACTGCACGCGGCCCACGTTTAATGAGATGAGGTGGTCTGGATGCCTATAGTGTTCCTTTAACCTTAAAGGAACACAATTGTGTTACGAATAAATGCTATAGTGTTCCTCTACTTATAGGTGGCTGCCTGCCCTGCTTTGAGGATTTAAACGGGGAGTTTCCTTTTCTTGCATCCCACTGTGCCAATCTCTGTACTAAAGCTCCGCCTGCTTGTCCGAGATCATCAATCTTCATGATCTCAGCCAATCCAATGCTTTTCCATAGGAATTAATTTGGAGGCTAGTTCGCATGTGTGGAAAAATGCCACACTGCACCAATCAAATTGTCTCATGAGACCATCCGATTGAAATAGCCAAAATTTACATAAAAACACGCCATTCTAATGAACGCAGCTTCATGCTATAGCTGTGATAAATCTTATTGAGCTTACCAAAACAATGGTATTATCTACACTTTAATGTTTAAACCTTGGTCCTGGAGTTATAAAACATCATTCAAAAAAAATACAAAAAACTTCATCTAGGAAACCCCTACAGGAAACAAAAGTACAGTGGGATTGAGTAATTTATAAATATATAAATACGGATAACTGACATTCGATGTGTAATCCATGCTATTACTAATCAACGTTGGCTGATAGAGTTACAATGTATCAGCTGTCAGATGTTCTGACTAATCTGTTGCTCTGTTACATTGTATAGCATATATTTTGGGTGATAACATTTAAACGAACACTATAGTGTTAGGAGTACAAAAGGGTTAAAAAAACAAATGAAAACCCATAAAGAATCTAAAAAAAAGGGGTTACAAAATAACTTTTTTTCACTTACCTGATTCCAGTGCCAAGCTACCTGCTCTCTGCTTCCTCCAAAATGACATCGGCAGTGTTATCTAATGTGCGTGCATAGCAAGTGCCGCACGATCATTAGGTCTTCCTCATAGGAAAGCATTGACTCAATCAGAGGCATAACTAGATACCACCGGGTCCCGGTGCGAAAATTACCCTGCCCCCCCCCCCCATGTGTCTCAATCCCCCTCCCCGCCTCTACGTTTCTCATTCACCCCCCCAGACCCTCCACATGTCTTATTCCCCCTTAACCCCTTCAAATGTCTTATTTCCCCCTTAGCCCCTTCACGTGTCTCATTCCCCCCAACCCCTCCACGTCTCTCATTCTCCTCCCCTTAACCCCTCCACGTGTCTCATTCTCCCACCCAGTCCCTTCCACCTGTCTCAACTCCCCAGACCCTCTACGTGTCTTACCCCCTCACCTGTTTCAACCTTTCCATGTTTTTCTCCGAACTCCCCTCCCCTGTCCCTTCATGTTTCTCTCCCCCCTGCCCACCTCAGCCCCTCCATGATTCTCTCCCCATCCCTTCCCTATTCCCTTCATGATTATCTCCTCCTTCCCTCCTCTATTCCCATTATTTTCTCCCTCCTACTGCTCAACCCCCCCATGTTTCTATCCACCTCCCCTCCTCTGTCCCTTCATTATTATCTCCCCCTCCTCTGTCCCTCTATGATCTCCCCCTCCCCTCTTCTGTCCCTTAATGATTATCTCCCCCCTCCCCTCCTTACCTGCTCATCGTGGACGGTACCCAGTCTGACAGGAAGTGCTCTCTCAGGGAGCACTTCCTTTCAGACAACTCTCCGCTCAGCCACGCTACACACAGTGACCGGCTGGAGGGGAGCACTGTGCTGTGTGTTCCCCTCCTGCCTGTCACCCGGCGACTGCAGGCATCAGGCCAGTGCGGCTGTGCATCGGCCCTAAAGTGATGCCAATGGCCCATGATTGCAGGGGTTGACAGAGTGACCGAGCACCCTGGAGTGACGGCCCGGTCGTATTTGCGACCTCTGTGACCGTGGTAGTTCTGCCACTGGACTCAATGCTTTCCTATGGGGATTTTCAAGACTCTGAACGTCCTCATACAAAGTGTGAGAATATGCAAAGAAATTTCATGGAATTGAAAAAAGCTCCTCTAGTGGCTTTCTGGTATAGAGTAAACATTGCAATTTTTTGGGTTAAGGGACAAGGACACTGCACCCAGACAACTTCAATGAGATGAAGTGGTCTGGGTGCCTATAGTGTCCCTTTAATTTTGCCAAGCATGAAAATGTAAGAGGAAAATAAATATCATGTATGGCCTGGTCAATTGACAGATGTACAGGTTTCTGAATAGCCTCTTACTTGGGCATGAAAAATTGTTCAGACAAGCTTAGTCTGTTGTATCAAAATTTCTAATATCACCTATTGGATTTGCAATGGTCCATCAGATCTGGGCCATCACACAGGCCTGTGTGTTGTACTATCTTCTAGCGCTGCCATTGGCTAACATCATGAGGGGGGTGGAGTCAGATCTCCTGAACGTAATTGTTATTTCCCAAATACAGATATCCGTAAGGAGCTGAACACGTGGGGAGAGTCAAACTTTGGGAAGCACCCCTCCATCTTTAAACTTAACAGCAACCACAATTTTCATTAATAAAAACTATTTGTGGACTTTGTATTGACACATGCTGTCTGCACATTGAAATATTTAACTACAGCAGCATTAAATAGTCATTCGTCTTTCACAATCGCTCTCAAGTCTTCTAAACCCCAGGGCTTAGGTCTGCAAGAACAAAAGAAGTTATCAACGTACTCTTGATTTACCGTAACCTTTCAACTCAGAGACATACCTGTAACAAATCAATTATGTAACTTGTAATGAGGATGTAATTATTATATATGTCCTAAAGCTCTGCTATAATATACTACAAAACAGGCCTGTTCCAGGCTAAGGAATGTAATCATATGCCGATACATGGACCACACAAGAGGTCCCACGTACAGGTGGATCAGGTATGTGCTATAACCACAGCCACATCATCGTCACTGCTTGTCCAGTCTGACAGCCATTAAATTTGAGGTTAAAGAGACAGACATACCACAAATATGTTAATGAACATAGTCACACTGTTTTGCATGCCTGGCTATCTGCTGGGAGACTGATATGGTTACAAACCTTCCAACATTTCAAATGGATAAAGAAAGACACTTACATTTTAGGGTTCTGGGAAAGGGTGGGTGTTCTGAGAAATGTAGGTGACTTACTAATAATTTATACAGCTAAAATGTTACTTAGAACAAGTAAAATTTATCTTATTTACACAGACTGATTTTTAAATACATTTATCCTATTTGATTATGTCTGGTTTACTGATACAGATCTATGAAGAGATTGAAAGATGTGGCTCTCTGATACGGCCCAATTTTCCCTGTTTGCCTAATAAAGGGAGCAGAGATATACCTGTATTCACTATTCAGTATGTACGGATCACTGGAGTTGACATGCGCGGGCAGCTATAGTTATCTTGTGCACATGATTTAGTAGATCATGTTACCGATATCGTGCCCACACATGAGTTAAATTGTGTTAAGGCATTAACAATCTTGTGGGTCCAATCTACTAAAATGTGTGCACAAGATAGTTATTTTTAATATTTCATTCAAAAGTGCAATTTCCAAAAAAAAAAATTTCTTTTAAAAATATCTCTATCCCTTATAGATTAAAGAAAGGATTCCTGCAAGAAGAATGAGCAATTTTAAACGAGACTAGCTCATCGCACAATGATAGACAGCAAGCTAGAGTATGTTTCATGGAGACAATGATCAATGGTACTCAAGAAGAGACAAATTTTGTGTCTTATTGAACAATGCAGATCAGCACAAATAATTACAGGTAAAGTCAGTCTTTGTTCTCCTCACTGCTCGGTCACGTTGTCTCCACACACAGCTGTTGATTATATAGGCCCAAGGGCACATGTTGGACAGCTACTATAGTCGACCTTGACGTTGTCAAAACTACTACATGTCATGTCTTGGTAGCTTGGAACCTAGAGCAGATATGCATGATTGTCAGCCTGTTCAACATCAAATTTATTATTTACATGTGATTGTTTCTAAACTCTGGCTCACTAGACATCCCCAATGACTTCCGTTGCCCTGGGGGCACATTTGACACCCAAAGACGTAATGCACAGCCGCAACTAAAACCCGTCCACCGAATAGATGAAATCTCATTAAAATTCTGTCACGGCAAGTGATCAATGCACCACGGAGTACATTTCCTTTTTGAAATACATTTTTTTTAAAGGCTAAATAGAGAAGATAGCCAACCACTTAATCTCTCTTAAATAGTAAAACATAAGATTTTCAAAGCTACACCATTGTGACAGAGGGGATCTTTCTCCCGTCCATAGGATTTTTTTGGAGAGGAGGGGATTCATCTCGGCCATCATCCATATTTTTTACAACTATACAACATACCTTAGATAAGTACTCACCAACATTTCCATACTTTGTAATTTGACAACCAGATATTAAGTATGAATTTTATTTAGATTTGTATAATTTGTTTTATGCAGCATAGTGAACAGTTTAAAGATACAAAAAATGTATTGTGAGTTTGGATTTATTTTTAAGTAAAGTTATGTTGGAGGCAAAAGTAAATTACCCGTTTTGGGAAAATCTATACCAGAATATATGTTTCCTGCAGTTTATCCATCTTCCTGGTAAAATTGCTCAAGCCTTGCCAGGTTGGTTGGGGACCATCAGTAAATAGGAATTTTCCGGTCTTTGCAGAGATTCTCAATCAAACCAAAGTCTTAGATTCCACTGGGCCTTTCTAAGTTTCTTGGCTTTAAACCAACCTGGTGAAGCTTTGATTTTTTTTGAGCCTAGTGTTCTGTAAGGAAGGTGACCATCTATCTCAGTGCCACAAGTCTTGAAGATTAAAGGGAAACTATTATGCCAGGAAAACAAAGTTGTTTTCCTGAAAGTATAGAGCTCCCTATAGTGTCCCCCTCTGTCATGGCCCACTACTCCCCCATGGTACAGAAGGGTTTGAAAACACATTCTGTCACTTATCTAATTTCCAGCGCTGATGTCCCTCATCAGCCGGTGGGGGAGACCTAATGCACATATACGGCGATGGCTGTGCTTGCATTAGTCTTTCCCCTATAGGAAATGTATAATGCTTTCCTACGGGGTTTTGCATGACGCTCGATGTCCTTATGTGTAGCGTGAGGACGTCCAGCATCAGCAAAAGTCAACTAATGACCCTGAAGTCCCTCTAGTGGCTGTGTGGTAGACAGTTACTAAAGGTGGAGTTAACCCACAAAGGTAATTATTGTGGTTTAATAAAAAGTTGGAGGGTTAAGGGACCTGGCACACTGCAACCAGACCACTTTAATGAGCTGAAGTGGTTTGGGTGCCTATAGTGTCCCTTTAACACATGGCTTCATCCAGAATTACCTATTATTTAGTCCTGTATTTGACTCTAACCCCATTTTGCTCTTTGCTGACCAACTTGCCAAGGACTCTGGAGCAAAGCTTTGCTCTCCACATAGCTTTTACTACTCAGAAGAAAAAGTTAAGATAACCTTTATCAAAACATGTCTTCTGTGTCTCTTGCGTGTCTGTTAATGAGCACCAAATGGGATTTGACATGTGTTTTTTGTAGCAATGGCTATTTTTTCTTGAAATGCATCCATGGTTATAGTAGTCTCATGGATTGGTTCTCGATCTTTTGAATTCCTTTGACGCTACTATTTACCTCTTGATGTCTGATCTGACTAATCTTCTTCTTACTCGATCATTGAGTTTTGATGGACTGTCTACTCTAGGTTGTGCAGTATTCTTTAATATTTTTCAGTAATGTATTGCATAGTGCTCCACATGAAAATGTGTTAAAACTCGGTCCTCACTGATGATTCTGAACAAATTTATCCTATACCTGTTTTGATTTTGCCTTCGTCTTCATGATTTATATCTTTAGATATACTCTCTTCTCTAATAAACTCTGGAAAAAAATAGGTGTATGTAATTTGTCTAAATATACATAGGGATTATGGAGAGAGCGCAGGTAACTTTTTTCCTTTGGTTTTTAACTATATATTGGAGCTGATGTGTACTGTGGTCATTGCTGTCGCCCAGGAGTGATGGGAGTGAGCGCGGGACTTATCTTTTTGTATTAAAATTACACTTTAGTTGCACAGAATGGGGCTATACTCAACTACTGATGCAACCTTCAAAGGAAAATGGGGGCACCGGAGCTTTTTTAGGGCTTTTTAAAGCATTATAGGTGACTATTTATGCAATAAACACGTCTATTCTGTTTCTTTTATTTTCTTTTTTAAGTCATTTCTGTTTCACAACATAGAAATAAGCACTGATACTGCACAAAACATTAAGGAGGAGTAGAACAGAGAAAAGTGTTTGGATGAAGACAGAACCTGAGACTCTAAAAGAAAGTATACATGTAAAGTTCTTAAACCACAAAAAAAAATAAACACACAAAAAAAAATTACCAGAAAATATTATTATTTACATAGTGCCATGTTCTGCAGTGTTATTAGAATAAATATTTCAGGTTTTGGCATATTCTCATCATTTTCGTTGGGTATCTGCTGCGTCTTTTGTTGGTTTGTGTTGTTTTATGGTTTATGTTTTATTTAATAAACTGCTGCTCATACCTTACATCACCATTTGAATGTGCCACGTTATCTATCTCCAACCTAATAAATGATTCTCTATTGCATAAACTCCAAATTGTGCAGGCATGTCTTCAGATGTAATTAATAGACTGGCTGAAGGTTCCCCCAGCACCGTGTCGGGTTCCTGCGATACCAGATGGCAGCCAGAGTCACAAGATCACGTCAAAGTGCCAACAATCCGAAGCATAAGAGTCACAGGACAAAAATAGGTATGTGAGTCACGAAAAGCATGGGGTACGCGTCCTGCAAGCCATGCTGGGGAACTCTGCAAAGAATATGTTAATGCAGGTACTAAATTTTCTGGTTATCACATTGCTGGCCTTTCAGGCTTTCTGGCAAATTTGAAAAATTATATGGTATTTGACTAACCCATAGCACAGAACTATATGCTCACTTTAAGTGCAATAATACATAACCTGCAATGTAAAATTAAAGGAACATTCTTAGCACCAGAACCACTGCAACATAAGAGAGTGTCCCTTCCATTGAGACGGTCCCTGTCATTACTCAATCAGGACACTTGTGGTAGCTGTCACTTCGCGTCCTATTCCTATTCATGCTCTGCATGAAGACAGAAAAGCTCCCCATAGCGATGCATTTGGGCAGGGCGGAAGTTAAGTACAGACCGGCATGGGGTGGGAATAAAGGCAAATTTAAATCTTTTACTATTACAGGGGACACAAACATCCGATTAGTCAGGTGTATACGTTCCTATATTTAATGTTAGAGCATTCCTTTAAACAGATTTTATATTTAATCACTAATTAGGAACTGAAAATAAAACTGCAAATTTTAGGCTAAAATAAAATAATCCAGGCCCCCCCTTCCTCATTTCTTATAAAGTGGAGCTCTCCTGATCTTAGTTTCCCCTTGTGGTACTCTATACATCACCTACCCCCATTTCCATGTTTATCTCTTTGTCTGCATGTGTGTCTATATGTATATCTTTGTCTGTGTATCTGTTTGTCTGTATGGGTATTTGTATGTCTGTATGTGTATCTGTTTGCATGTGTATCAGTGTGTGCCCCTATGTATCTTTATGTGCGTCACAGTTTGTATCTATATGCGTGTCATTCTGTGTATCTAAAATTTGGCATTAAGTGTGTCTGTGTATCTCCATGTGTGTCTATATGTGTATCTGTCTGTATGTGTGTCTGTGTGTTCTGTGTGTCTGTATGTGTGTTTGTCTGTCTGTGTATCTGAATGTCTGCATGTATGTCAGTGTGTGCCCCTTTGTATCTGTATGTGTGTCACAGTTTGTATCTATATGCGTGTCATTCGGTGTATCTAAAATTTGGCATTGAGTGTGTCTGTGTATCTCCATGTGTGTCTATATGTGTATCTGTCTGTATGTGTGTCTGTGTGTTCTGTGTGTCTGTATGTGTATTTGTTTGTCTGTCTGTGTATCTGATTGTCTGCATGTATGTCAGTGTGTGCCCCTATGTATCTGTATGTGAGTCGCTAAAAAAAGTTTTTATACCTTTTTAACCAGGGAAAAAGAAGGGCAGGAACCTAAACGGCAGTTTCCAAACTACAGTGTCAGCAATACATGTTTGTATTCCTGACACTATAGTGTTCCTTTAAGGACACAGCTTCAGAAGTAAAAGGCCTGCATGACAGAAAATTTCCATCATGTTTCCTTATGGGTCTAAGATTCAGTATACGCATATTTAAGCAGAATGACTTGTTTAAAATAAATAATGCCAATTTGGAATATTGTCTAGGGAGCAATTTTCGACTCAGCTTGTTTTCTATACAGTTTCTTAAAATTCTGCTAACACAATGTCCCAGTGAATTCTTAAGAAGTGTTTTTTACACTGTAAACTGACAGAAGTGAAGAATGTGTGATCAGTTGCCAACGAGCCAAAACACAACTCCCTCGAATAGCTGAACTGTCTCTCAATGATTTCAACATTATGACCTCCCAGCAACAGCCTCCAGTGCCAGGTAGGCTTGATATAATCAGCCTTGTGTGGGTGAGTATGTGCCTGCTAGTGAGAAAGCTTGTGTGTGTGTTAGCGAGCTTGTGTGTGTGTTTCTGTGTGTATGTGTCAGTGAGCTTGTATTTAGTGAGCTTGTGTGCAGGGTCGTCTTTCCGCATGGGCACGCTGGGCAGTTGCCCGGGGGCTCCACAAGCATGGGGGCCTCACCTTTATGTTTATGTGCCCAGGCCGACAGAGGAGACCTGCTCTCTTGCTGTGGGCCCTCTCGGGCTGATTAGATCAAAGATCTCCTTCACCTGCCCAAAGGATTTTCATTAGTACAGGGAGGGAGGATCTGGGAGGCAGAGCGCTACTCCTGCGAGCATGGTGTGCAGAGCGTTGCCGCGTGTTACCATGGCAATGCTCTGACACAGAATTCTGCTCGTGGGAGGAGTGAAGACAGCCTGCAGCCAGAAGACCTGCAGGCTATAGACAACTCACCACCACCGGACCACCAGAGCACAGCACCCCTCACGCATACATAGCAGCCTTACACACACACCACCCTGTTACACACACAGCCCCTCACACACACACAGCATCCCTCACACACACTGCACCCCTTACACACACACAAACACTGTACCCCTCACACACACAGCACCCCACACACTTCACCCCTCACACACACACAGCACCTCTCTCACATACACAGCACCCCTGACACACACAGCACCTCTGACACACATACACAACACCCCTCACACACTCAGCACCCCTCACACACTCAGCACCCCTCACACACACTCTGCACCCCTCAATCACACTCAACACTCAGCACCCCTCACACACACTCAGCACCGCTTACACACAGCACCCCTAACATACACACAACACCCCTAACACACACACAACACCCCTAACACACACACAGCACCCCTTACACACACACACACACACACACACAGCACCATACACACACACACACACACACACTGCACCCTACACACACAGCACCCTTCACACACAGCACCCCTCACACACTGCAACCCTCACACACTGCAACCCTCACACACTGCACCCCTCACATACACACTGCACCCCTCACATACACACACTGCACCTCTCACACACACACATCTCCCCTGCACACAAACACATACACTGCACCCCTCACTGCATTGTGTGTGTATTCAGCTGTCTGGGTGTATTCAGCAGTCTTTCTGTGTGTATTCAGCAGTGCGTGTGTGTATTCAGCAGTTTGTGTGTATTCAGCAGTGTGTGTGTATTCAGCAATGTGTGTGTATGTATTCAGCAGTCTGTGTGTGTGTGTGTGTGTGTGTGCATTCAGCAGCCTGTGTACATTCAGCAGGCTGTGTGTGTATTCAGCATTATGTGTGTATTCAGCAGTCTGTGTGTCTATTCAGCAGTGTCTGAGTGTGTTTGTGTGTGTGCATTCAGTGTAGTGTGTATATGTACTCAGCAGTCTGTCTGTGTACTCAGCAGTCTCTGTGTGTGTTCAGCAGTGGGTGTGTGCGTATATTCAGCAGTCGGTGTGTGTGTGTGTGTGTGTGTGTATTCAGCAGTCTGTGTGTGAATGTGTTCAGCAGTCTGTGACTGTATTATATGTATGTATTGCATTTGTTGGAGGTACCAATAAATGTAAGCTTAATTTTATCAATAATTTATTTTTTTTTCCCTGTGAATTAATGTGTAGGAAGGGCCCCAGTGCACTCCTTTGCTCGGGGGCCCATAACGCTGTGAAGATGGTACTGCTTGTCTGTGTCAGTGTGCTTGTATTTAGTGACCTTGTGTGTGTCAGTGAGCTTCTATTTAGTGAGCATGTGTGTGTCAGTGAACTTGTATTTAGTGAGCTTGTGTGTGCCACTGAATTTGTGTTTATTGAGCATGTGTGTGTCAGTGAGATTGTCTGAAGTAAGCTTGTGTGTGTCACTGAGCTTCTCTGTTTGTGAACTAATGTATGTTCTATTGTATAGACACACTTCTCTGACTGAAACACATCTGCACAAGGTCTTTCTATATTTGTACTTGTACTGACAGTGTCACCACTGATACCCAACTCACCTAAAGGTGATAAAATGTACCTGCCTGATATAGATGCTGTGCTGCGAATGTATCTATCGCATACCAAGTATGCATGGTACTGTTGGTGGGAACTTGGTGTTATAAAGATCTACTCAATAAAGAGAGAATTGCAGGGAATTGAGATGGGAATTTCAAACTTTAGGCCAAAGTAATGCATCTTAATGGGAGAATTTTTCAGCTACTTTGGCCTTAAGTTTAAAATTACCATCTCCATTCCTTGTAGTTCTCCCTTTATTGAGCAGATCCTGATGATAAATAGGCGGAGATTAATTATGTGTGTTGGCCAGAGTGGGCGGAGCTTTGCGGCAGTGCATGTGCTAAATTTTCACGGTAGTAATTGATAGCTGTGCAGCAAAGTGTCCCTCGAAATTGCTTTCAAATGTTGGCAAGTACGCAAAATAAAAACTATAGTGTTAACAATACGAAACTCCCTCCTCTCCCCGTGTGGCAAATAAAGAGTAAAAAAAAAACCTGTTTACAATTACCCGTTTCCAGTGACATTGTCCGTCGCCGCTGGGTCGGGCACCTCATCCGCCGATGTCAGATGATGGGGAGGGACCTAATGCGCATGTGCAGAGAGCACTGCGCACACATTAAGACTTTTCCGTAGAAAAGCATTGTCTCGATGCTTTCCTATGGGGCTTTTTATTTTTATTTTTTAGACAGTGTGAGGACGTCCAATGTTGTTTCACAGACTAAACCTGTGTGAAACTGTAGGTAGCACCTCTAGTGGCTTTCTGGTAGACAGCAGCTAGAGCCAGTCTTAACCCTGCAATGTAAACAACTGCTTTTTTTTTTCCATCTCTTGATTTCAGGCACTTTTCATGCTAAAACATAACAAGATAATGATATTTTCACTTTAAGGGATAGGTAGGCCTAAAGAAACACTATAGGGTCAGGAACACAAACATGTATTCCTAAATCTATAGTGTTAAAACCACCATCTAGCACCCCTGCCCCCATCTTGCCTCCCTAAATATAGTAAAATTGTACTTGTATTCAAGTCTGCAGCTGCTGGCTCTGCCCTTGACCTGCCTGTTGTCTGCTGACATTATCAGAAGTGGTGGCCTGAGCCAATCACAATGCTTCACCTTAGGATTGCCTGAGATGTTTAAGGAGGCCCCAGGAATCACCTCAAGCAGCCATATAAGGAGTGGCCAGTGGAGTTATCACTAGGCTGTAATGTAAACACTGCACTTTCTCTGAAAAAACTGTGTTCACAGCAAAAAGCCTGAAGGGAATGATTATATTTACCAGAACAAATACAATAAGCTCTAGTTGTTCTGGTGACCATAGTGTCCCTTTAATCATTATTGTTTTAAAGAATTTTCACTCTGTTACCTGTTTTTACATAAAGATCCATTGTGGTTTTCTGTTTTCTATCCCCTTTCCTAGAGGGTTTAGGCAAAGTTAATATCTATAAGAATCTACAAATGATTTCGCAATTGGCCTGTAGCCTGCTGTAGGATAGGAGTAAACAAATATAAAGGACAGGTAGCCTAGACATTGATTAATCGCTCTACCTTCCGCTCCCTATCTTTTAACTTCAGGCACTTAGTTTAAACTTAACAGAATAATTATATTTTCACTCTAGGGAATTGGGAGGCTCAACCAGCATTGTTCTAAAGAGTTTTCAATTTGTTACCTGTTTGCTTAAAAGTTCCCTCACGTACGTAGAAAAAAAATCACATTAAGTAATAGACGAAGTTCCACTTAACCTACACCCTGTTTTTAATGAGGGCTTTTCTGTGTTATTTTATTTATGTAACCTTTAAGAAAATAAGATTTCCAATTTAATTCAAGGATAAAATAAATTGCCCGTGACTTTTTTTCTATAGTGTATCTTTAATGATACTACTCCCACCATTGCTATATGCCTTTATGTATATATATATTTATTTTTATTTTATTTTTTTATTATTGTTATTATTTTTTTTTTATTGTCTACTTTTTTATGCAGGGTAAAAGACACATTTCATTGACGGCACATAGCATAAGAGAAAATAACAAGTTATAAAAATGGTTAATCATGTTATGCTGCACTTTTTTTTTGTTAAACAAGAAAAATATTAAGAGATATACATTACTAAACACCCATTGAGAGTAATATTATTATTATTATTTTTTTTTTTATTCTTTATTTTTGTAGTGCATGAGTTGCCATACGTGCTCATTGTATCATTTCAGCAATATTAGAATAAAGTTTCATTGGTTACAGCTAAAGGCGCTGACAAGACAGAAGGTGCACTCGTTTTTTGTTTTTTTTTTGTTACAGAAATTATAAACATGAATGAAGGATCATAGTCGTGCATTGAGTGACAAGAGAGAAATAACATCAGTATCATAAAAAGGACAACCTGTCGCAATGCTTATGCTCTTACTTGTATTTGCAATATACTTGTTGGATATTAGCAGTGTAAGGTTCGATTATTTGCACGGAGTGTTATTTAAATCAAACGTGTCAGTGGCCGGGGATCAGGGCATGGTTGTTGGCAGTGAGGCTGATACAGAGGACTCTTTATGGTCCCCGGGTGTGGGGCAGTAAATGGTGTTTAGGTACAAGGGCTTAAGAGAGGGAGGGATTGGCATTGACTCATAGTTTGTGACTGTGGCGTAGAAACCGTTTTTGAGATGCATAGTGTCTAATTACAAGTGAGTTATTGCGGCCACAGTAGTGAAGCCTCAGGCTTGAGGGCACCATGCATCTTAGTGTGTTATCCCTAACCTAGGGAGCAGCGGGGGGTGATGGAGACAAGGTAATGACGCATATCACCTGGAGCTGAAATAGTGGTTGAGGGTGCCACCGGGTTTATCATGGGTGGTAAGGTGTTAGCTTTGCTCGTCACACTGTGTACATGAAAGAAAGTGAGATGAAAAGAAAAATAAAAGCAACACAACTTGAAGCATTAAACTTAGAGAGAACTAGTGAACATCAGAACCATGGTATTTAAGGTAGGGACTTGTAGGAGGGGCCCTTATGTGGGAGCTTCAGTGTCCTATGTCCGGTGTGATGTGGCCAGGAGGTTTAGGTGCCTGGCAAGTGAGCTTAGTCCCCATCTTGAGTCAGGTAGCTGGGTCTTGGGAAGTTCCTGCCCATGGAACAAAAGAGGTCATGTTAGCTGGGTCCCAGAGAGTTCTGGGTGTCGTCAGGGGCTGGGTCGCAGGCAAGGCAGGAAGGCCCAGTGCCTTCATTAATGTAGGTGCCACTTCTGGTGATGTTAAGGTGTGTGTGGTCCCATTGTGGCTGTCTTGTAGGGATCCATTTATACCCCATCTGTAGGTCACTCCCGCACTTCTTAGTTGGGCGGTGATAGAACTGAAAGATTTTCTCCATAGCAGAGTGGATCGCGTGAGATCCTGGAAGAAGGAAAGGTGAGTGCCTTCAAAGGCCAGTGAGGTTATGCCCTTTAGGGCTAGCATGATTTGGATTTTGTCCTGGACCAATACACAATGCAAGATCACATCCCTGACCATTGCGGTGGGAGTTCTAGCAGGGTTGGAGATGCGGTAGATCCCATTTATAGTTATTTTCTTCGCAGAAGTGTGGGACATCACTGCGGTCAGCATCCGTCGGACGTAATGCAGCAGTTTTTTGCCCATGATTGCAGCAGGTATGCCCCTATTTTTCATGTAGGTCCGGCGCTGCCGGTCTTCCTGAGCCGACATATGCGTCAATAGTGCCCTCTGTTCTGCTTGGAGCTGGTGGACAGAGTCCTGGAGGGATGACAGATTGGATTGCACCTCTGTAATATCCTCCTCAGCGGTTCTCACCCTGTCTGTGACATGCTGAATATCAATTTTGACGAGGTTCACATCTGAAGCCAACGGTTTTTGTATATCAGCCAGGAGTACCTTGATGTCCCGCTTTGTGGTGGGGGCTGTGTCATCAGTGGGCTCATGGGGTTAATCTACCAGTTTGTGATCCCCTGCGATAATTCTCTGCTTCTTCGTCATTGGACAGAGGTGTAGCGCAGACGGGTCCTCTGTGGGAGTAGGCGCGTGCTGCATAGGCCACTGCAGCACCTACCCTATTTCCCGGCTGGCTTGTGTGATCGCCGTGCTTTCGTCGGCAAACAGGCTTTTGGCGTAGTGGATGCTGGCACTAGGGAGTCCTCCGACCCTACCGCGGTGGGCCCACCAAGCAGAGTTTCGAGGTCCAGGAGGGACGGTGTGTAGTAGGCCGCGGTTTTGCACCTCTGCTTATGCTGCTTTGGTGGTTAAAAGAATGGCATTGGTCAGTTCCAAGCACCGTCAGGATGGAGGTAATAGTCTTTGTGTGGCTTGGTGGGCTTAGTAGAGCAAGTTAGTTTCGGAAAACGTTCACCTTGCGAGGACCTCGCGATCACATTGACGGCATAGGCGTCCACAGCAATGCCAGCAGCTGGAGTGCCTTTAATGACAGGTACTCCCCCTGCTGCCTGTAAAAAAAATGTTGAAACAGTTTCAAATTAAATTTTACATACCTAGATCATATATATATTTATTACCATATATAGATATATTTATTATATATATAGATATATATATACACACATACAAACACATAAATACACACACTGTCTAAGTGTATATATATATATATTAATATCAAAGTACACGTAGAATAATATTGATTAAATATATATATAATTATAATTATATATAAATTAATATATAATATAAAATAAATATATATGTAAATACATTAAAAAATAAAATTGAAAAAATTACAAATAAATAAAATATATATATGTGTAATTTCGTTCTAACTGTATTTTAAAATTAATATATATATTGATATCAAAATACACGTAGAACGAAATAATATATATATCACTATACATAAATAAAAATAATTTTAAAAAATTATATACATATATAAATACACACACATATATACACACACAAGTATATATATAATAATTCTACGTATATATTTATGTAATAATTTTACATAATTACGTCATTTTATTCATTACAATTTGCGGGACCTGCCTGACAAACCAGGGCGAAAGTCCAGGGAATTTAATTTGCTAGCACTATATTTAACCCTGTAACTTTCCAAGACACCATAAAACCTGTACATGGGGGGTACTGTTTTACTCGGAAGACTTTGCTGAACACAAATATTTGTGTTTCAAAACAGTAAAATGTATTACAACAATGATATCGTCAGTGAGAGTGACATTTTTTGAATTTTTCACACACAAATGGCACTTACACGGACGATATAATTGTTGTGATATGTTTTACTGTTTTGAAACACTAATATTTGTGTTCAGCGAAGTCCCCTGAGTATAACAGTACCCCTCATGTACAGGTTTTATGGTGTTTTCAAAAGTTACAGAGTCAAGTATAAGGCTTGCGTTTCAGTTTTTTCCCATTGAAAATCGCCAGATTGGTTATGTTGCCTTTGAGACCTTATGGTAGCCCAGGAATAAAAATTACCCCCCATGATGGCATACCATTTGCAATAGTAGACAACCCAAGGTATTGCAAATGGGGTATGTCCAGACTTTTTTAGTAGCCACTTAGTCACAAGCACTGGCCAAAATTGGCGTTCACATTAGTTTTTTGCATTTTTCAGACACAAACAAATATTAACACTAACTTTGGCCAGTGTTTGTGACCAAGTGGCTACTAAAAAAGACTGGACATACCCCATTTGCAATACCTTGGGTTGTCTACTTTTGCAAATGGCATGCCATCATGGGGGTAATTCTCATTCCTGGGCTACAATACGGTCTCAAAGGCAACATAACCAATTTGGTGAATTTCAATGTGAAAAAACTGAAACATTTTACATGCTATCTTTAACCCTGTACCTTCCCAAAACACCATAAAACATAGGGGGTACTGTTTTACATGTGAGACATCGCTGAATACAAATATGTGTATTTAATTGCAGTAAAAGCAAACATTATTATGACATTCACAGTTAAAATGTCACGTAGAACTAAAAAAAAAAAATTACATTCTTTTTTTTCTCTCAATTTTTTTTATATTTTATTCATATTAAATTATGTTTCATACCTAAATATTTGATGTTAAATGTAAGCCCTGTTTCCTACACATAATATGAAAAGAGGTAAATTACGCCTGAACAGACATATAGCTCAAATTCCAGATTTTGTTTACGTTTTGTTTTGATCACAACTTTTTGGCTCAGTCCTTAAGGGGTTAATAGATCTCATGATGAATTCTCTGATGAGTAATTTATCATAAGATCTCAACATAATGTGTTTTCCATACAGCAGTCTGGTTACTAAACTGGAAAAAGCAAGTGTTTTTCCTGTAAATATTTTATTTGCATATAAATAAAAATAATAAATAAATTAATATGTGGTTTACAAAGATTACCCAACTCATTATTAGAATCTGTGGGTGATGATCTAGAGTTTTAATATCTGCTGGCTAAGTTTCGCAATAAGTTAAATGAATTTGCCAGATTGTACTACGTGCAGTATGTGACAATACAATGCTAGCTATTTAGTTTCAGTATCACATGGTCTTGAGGACACGAGTACTAGTTTCATTCTTGGTTTAGAAAGCTATTCTAATCAGCCAGAGAAAAGCAATGTCAAATGAATCCTTAATTATGTTCATATCCATACACCTTCTGGATTTAGCAATAGTCCCTGCCCACCCAGACAGTTTATTGTTCCCCCACAGTTATTGTATTAGCAGCTCCCACACTCTACCTAAAGGGACAGTTTATTGTTGCTATGGTTATTCTTTTTATAGCCCCCACCTGCTGCTCATGGGTGGGACGGGGGAGACTTCAGAGGAACACTATAGGGTTAGGAACACTAACATGTATTCCTGACCCTATAGTGTTAAAATCAACAACTGGCCCCCCTTTGCCTCCATAAATATAGTAAAATCGTAATTGTATTCAAGTCTGAAGCTGCTGGCTCTGCCCCCTAATCTGCCAATCTGAGATAATAACAATGCTTCCCCATAGCATTTGCGGAGACTGCCAAGAAGGCAGATCAGGTGTAGAGCCAGTGGCGTAGCAAGGGGCTGCACTTTTTTGGGGGCGGCAATTTCCATGCTCCTTCCCATATTGGCAAGGAAGTGACCATCTCACCTTCTGAAATGAGGTCAATCATTGCACCCTGAAAGTCCCCCTCCCTGCACAGATACCCTCTCTCCCCTGCACCCTGACTACCTTCCTC
This sequence comes from Pelobates fuscus, assembly GCF_036172605.1. NCBI lineage: Eukaryota > Metazoa > Chordata > Amphibia > Anura > Pelobatidae > Pelobates > Pelobates fuscus. Next base: position 148,393,837 of record NC_086325.1, on the reverse strand, counting down.
CCTCACCTGCACCATGACACTCCCTGTTCCTCCCCCCTGCATCCTGACACCCACCCTCCCTGGAAAGATCCCCTCTCTCCCCTGCACCCTGACAGTCACCCTCCCTCCCTGCACAGATCACTTCTTTCCCCTGCACCCTGACAGTTCCCCTCTCTCCCCTACATAATTCCCCTCCCTTCCATGCATCCTGACAGACGCCCTCCCTCCTCTGCACAGCCTCCCTCCCTCCCCTGTACAGCCCACTTCCCTGTATCCTCAGAGACCACCTGCACAGATTCCCTCCCTCTGCTGAACCCTGGCATTCCCCCTCTCTGCCTGCACAAACCCCATCCAGCACCCTGCACAAGACCCCTCCCTCTCCTGCACTGTCCTCCTCTCTCTCTCCCTGCACAGATCCAGTTTTTCCTCTGCACCCTGCACATACCCCCTCCACAGACCCCCATTCCACCCTGTACCTTCACAGAACCCCTCTCTCCCTGCACATCCACCCACCCTGCCTGCAAAGCCCCCCTCCCTCTCTGTACCCTTACAACCCCTGTGCACAGAACTCCTCTCTCCCTGCACCCTCCCCATCCCTCCCTGCACCCTCCATAGGCCCCCTCCACACACACACACACAAAAAGTATATTGAGGCACTTCAATTTATAATTTTTTGTTTTTTCAAATGTGACAAGTAGATATGCCCCCAATGAATTACATGCATGCATTTTTCAGGCATGTATTCATTGGGTGTATATCTTGAAAAAAAGCTTGAAAAGGTTGTAAACTGAGTTGGGCTTTAGGCGTTGAGTACTTAAAAGAGGTATGTCCGGTGCAGCCGCAGACGTCAGCGACTGCGCATTCGATTTAAAGGGCCCATGTACATTTACAAATACCACAGTAGTTGATCCCAGAGACATCAGGGAGATGCATGCACACACATAGTGAATAATTCACCAATTCAAGGCTCTGGACAGACACAGAAGGTAGACAGAGGAGCAAGTTCATGGTCAATACAGCAACTAGCCAACGCCTGTATGGACGTTTAGTGGTCACCATATTACAGAGTAAACTTTGAGGAAGGTTTTCTGTGCTAAGTCCATGGCTTCCATGGATTTGCATAATGGCAGAGATGTAAACTCCAGTTCTAAAATGGTTTGACTACCTACATTGAGGAGGTGCCAGGGTACCTGCAGTGGTTATAGTGCTGTGAGTTTCTTTAATAAAACATGCAGAGCTACATAACACTCAACCCTCTGTGAAGAAGGCAGAACCATAACTGAGGATTTCCTGTGGGGCAAGCAGGACAGAGAATGCTTTCTGTGAATGGTTATACCTGTAGATTTGGAAGAAACAATATCTGCAAGATTCCAGATTCTCAGATCGTGGAGATGAGATGAAGATATGCTTTATGTAACACTGAGTTTCCCTTAACATAGTTTATAAGGCTATGTGGATTAAATTAATATACATTTCACCCCGGTGCATGGTTCTTCTTTTAAACAACACCAGCTGAGGATGAGCAGGAAGTGTATGTAATTTGTAGCTCAGTGTAGATGTGATATCCACATTTGAAATCCCATATCTAAGTCACGAGCTACAGGCATGAATTTAGAAGTCAGGCCACATGGACCTCTCAGCTGTTCTGTCCATGTCATAGTGCTTTGCTCTCCCAATCAATGTCACCCAAGGGGAATTCCCTCGCTCTGCAATCCTGAGCCCAGCTTTACCACGTGTAAATGGAGATACATGTTTATTTCTCTTTTCCAGGAACGTAGCCTGAGCCGAGATTGAGATACTTTTATATCTCCATTATCTGGACAGGGGTTGAGCTTTAGGGTTCAACAGGTTTAACATTAGATCAGTAAAGGTGAACTCAACACCTTCAAATGACTTAAATGTTTTGTATTTTGTTTTAGTTCAGTACTATTGAACTAAAGAACGATTTCTTGTGTTAATTATTCTTCACAATATTGAACCATGTAAAAGTTATTCTATAAGGTGTGATCATTACTTAATTCAAGAAGAAGGTAATAAAACCAATGTATGACTATGAACCTTGTTTATTGTGACAATAACAATTATTGCATGCTGAAGGCTGGCATCTTTGGACGTGGCTGTAAGTACAAACAAAACAAATATCATTTATGAGCCAGTACAGACCCAGGAAGCACTGAGATTGTGGACCTCCAGTCCACGCACAAACCCATGCAAGTGCCCGGCGCAATGAATGCACCTCTTGCTATTTTATTCCACACAAGAACAAGTGAAGCTGCGTCCAAAACCACCGTACACTAGTGACTTAAAGGACAATTACTTCCTATTTCCTGGCACCCCATGCCAGCCATTAAATGCATGCAATCCTTTTTGTTATGTTAGAACCCTCACGCTGTCGAGCTAATAACAAGATATCCACATTGTTTACATATAAAGTTTGCTTTGTTATTATAACATGTTATTATAAGACGTATTTAAGTGCAATCATTCTAGTTTTTGTCTAAGAATTGTTGATTTGTTGATTGGTTTGTCCAAAAAACAGGTTACTACCAACACAAGACTGCTTTAAAGAGGTAGGATTTTTTTAAAGACACTAACAGCTATTCATTGCACATAGTGTAGGGTGCACAGAGTTTTAGGCCTCCCAACAGTCCCGATTTTGATGGGACAGTTCTGATTTTGGGGTCCTGTCTTCCTGATTTAGTTCCCTGGTCTCTTACATCCATGGACACCAAAGAAATGTCCATTATTAGATGGTTAGACATGTGCCTGGACACTAGCACCATGCAAGTTCCTGAAGGCTGGGGTTAGCCAGACAGACCCTTCAGTGGGCGTACTCACCCCTTTTTCCAGGCAGGCCTTTCTAATATGCACGTGGCTAGTGACACGAATCTCAGGTCAGCCAATCTGATTTAGGAGGTATAGAACATCCTGGCCCCTGTCTCTATTCATAGAATCCAAAAAAACAAAAGATCACTTTTGTTAACTTGGATACATTACTGGTACCATCAAAACCAGGGCAAACCTTACACACGTGTGCTGGATACTGTTTATCAGTTCATAGAATGGTTTACTACTCAAAACATGTTCACTAGGCAAATTGCTCTATTCAAAATTCTGTTAATGGGTATGTGAATAAACTGATAGCAGCAGCGTCATGGTTCCTCTGAGCGCATTGAGCAGTTCCACTTATCAGATTTCATGGGTGGAACTGTAGATAGAGATTTAAAGGGACTTTACTGTTTGCACTGCATCCTGTACCTGAATACTGGTTTGTGCCTTACACAGGGGTATCCCTTACTACGATAAACCTACTTGACAACGTTATGCACTCATGGCTTTGCAGCCTCTTGCTTAGAATGTCCATATCCGCTGACGGTCGGACAAACGCATGCCCTTCCATCCCGGTCAGAACGGCTCAGACGACTATAGTGACCAACGGAGGAGGTCTTTCAGGATTCACGACCTTAACATGGGCGATACTGGACGCTGCCAAACATCGTCCAGGAACGGGCATACAACTTGAGTATATGGACTCAAGAAACTGTTTCTGCTCCTCGCAGGAAACCCCAATTTTGGCCTCTCCCATAGGATGCCCATAGCAGCACTCCTCCGCACTGACGGATGGTTGGCGGTACTGGGCGCCAAGATAGTCGGAACCCCAGGCACAAGGCACAAAATTCCAAAGGGAACTTATTAGACACGCAATGGTCCCACGGCTTTCATAAGGGCCCAAACCTCTAGGAAGGAGGTGTTATGCGATTACCTTTACAAGGGATTCTTTGGAAACGGTTGGCAACAGAGCCGGTCGTCGACCACTTCGGGACATCTGACCCGAGATCCGCTACTGCTAGCTCTATTACCCATATAGAGCGCAAGTCAATCAATGGTGCTCCAGATAAGCGGACAGAGAACACGGTACACACAGATACCATCAATATACCTCCTACTACATCCACAGGGGATTTCACCACATCTAGGTGAAAGGCACTCAATCCTTGGGAAGACCACTTTCACGTAGTCAACTGACTTGCCTTCAGGACCCAAAGACACGTCAGGATGGTCTGCTTGCTTCCCGCTCGACCACCTTACCCAGGTTTCAGGGGAATTCCTCTCCTTCCCGATCCAGTTGCTCGGAGCCTGGTGGGCCCTGAAAAACTACCGAAAGAAGTAATGAATACAGGCGGGGAAGACGAGACACTCTCTTTCAGGAGAACCTCATTCAGATCACTCCAGGGAACTGAAAACACCCACGTTCATCCGAGAACCAGCTGGAACCTCTTGTAGAAGACTATTCGCTCAGAGGATTCGTAGACTATTCCACAACTTGGGAATATTCGTACGACTCTCCGCGGCACCACCGTGACCCTGTAGGTTGTATACCTAGACTTCTTGGTCCTATACTTCACAATACATGGATTGATAAAGAAGTACTAGATCGGCTGCACCCTACTGCAGGTAACCACAGATTAGGCGGTCAGGTTTCACATCCACCGGGATGGACCAACTCACGTTTATCAGACAACATGTAGGCTCCTTCGATCCCCATCTTCTTCACAGAAGATCAACCCGTCTCCCGGGGGAGACACATCTCATAGGGGCCGACTGATTTGGATATTACCACTCGTCACAGTATAAGTCGAGGCACGATGGTGATCGCGCTCAGTCCGACCTGACCTCCCCGGAGGACTTATGCTTCTCATGCTTACAAGGTCTACAGTAATTCTCGAGCAGGCGAGGATCTTCTCCTGCTACATTAATGGCAAACCATTCCTCACGGAGCCGTAGGGTACTCACATCTTCTATCCCAGGAGGGTTGGCTACCTGGGGACCTGGACCCGCTTTGGGGGTTTCTTGGCAGGTCAGCGGACAATGCCGGGCTGCCGGGGACCTCTTGGGAATCTGGGAACCCAGGAATGTGACAACCCTACCCCTACATCTGGACATTCCCAGCCTGTCTGGTTCGGTCCTGCACCTTGATCCCTTATGTGAGGATGGAGACGGAACTGCAGCCCGTATCACTACCTGAGGATGCCCAAGGTACTAGGATCCTCTAGGATACCAACTACCCAATGTCATACATCTCCAGCTTATGAGTTGTGGAGGTCGTTCTCCTTTCACTCTATGGGACTAAACATCCTGCTGACAAACGGTCAGACTTGGTCTTGTATAATTTCCCGTTAGATGGTGTATACGTGGGCGCTCAACGGGGAAGACCGTCCCACAACGTTAAATACTGGGTCTCTCGGCACACCGTAGGACTCTTATTTAGTTGTATACTCTTTTCACAGCGTTAAAAATGCAAAATACGAAGCCTCCTGTCATGTGGTAAAATTGAAGATTATGCTAGCTTTAGTGTACTAATAATCTTAATTTTAATAATGACAGGAGGCGAGTATTTCCCCCCCCCCCCCCCCCTGCTTCGCTGCCCACCCTTTCTATTCGTTTGCTTTGCAGATATCAGGTGCTAAGGTAGGTTTTTCTCTCACATTGGTGCTTTTATGATATGTTCGTAGTTCCATTAATATGGAATCCTCATTGGAGTTCTCATTACAATTACTCAGTTATCAGATTATGGTTACTATATTCTCCAATGGGATGTTAGGTGGTACTTTAATTGGAGTTACATGTTCGTGACTATGTCTAAACATGTCACACATTCTCTTTTCAGTATGATTCGTCTTTGAAGATAATTGGCAGTTCACGTGAAACTATTGGAGATTTTATCCTTCGGATTTGTCTCAACCCTGAACTCTTTTTCGTTGTTCGAATAGAATTCTTTGGAAGTTTGCTCCTTCGCACATGGGAACTTGGAGTTGTTATTAGTTTTATTGTTTGCTATATATTTACTTCTGCTTGTTGTCGCTTTATGAAAGAGGAAATGATAAGGTCACATTGCCTTGTGTACATCCTGCTCTCCTGTGATTGGTTCTTTTTTCTATGTGTTTCTTTACTGCTGTATGGAGTTAGTAAAGAGAGATATGCAAAATACTCGCCTCCTGTCATTATTAAAATTAAGATTATTAGTACACTAAAGCTAGCATAATCTTCAATTTTGTGGGCTGCCCATTGACACTCCAGCTGGGCTGTTGTTCCCATGATGCTTAGCAAGTTATTCCAGAGCCTGTGTTTCAGTGTGCATTATATTTCCTAAGCATTTTGATTATCACAAGCCACCCCTCAGTGATTTAATGATTTACACTTACCATCACGTCAACCAGATAATATAATTTTTCATGGATGGTAAATGTATCTCTAAGATGAATCTTGTAATGGCCACAAATTCCTTGCACATTGTCCCAAAATAAATCTGTTTAGAATGCTCGTCATCGAGCACAGGGACATTTTTTTATAGTGTAATTATGTGCCTTTTAATATATTACAGAGTCTCGGGTAAGTCAAATCGGCTTTATACACTGCCTGGCCAAAAAAAAAGTCGCCACCTGTATAGGATAGTTACTGCATGGGCAGTAACTATCTTTCAGCTGGCAACAAGTTATTTAACCCCAACTGATGCAATGAGTAACTTCTCATCTCTTAAACCATGTCAAAAGACGCATCCCATGGTCTTGGAAAAGATGTTAGTCTGTTTGAGAAGGGTCAAATTATTGGCATGCATCAAGCAGAGAAAACATATAAGGGGATTGCAGAAACTACCAAAATTGGGTTAAGAACTGTCCAACGCATTATTAAAAACTGGAAGGATAGTGGGGAACTACCAGTGATGGGTACACCAGGGTAAGAAGAGAGGCAGATGAAGTGAAGCACCCATAATGCCTAGTGCCTACTGTACAAGCCAGTGCTATGATCTGGGGTTGCTGCAGTTGGTCAGGTCTAGGTTCAGCAACAATTATGTGCCCAAAGAATGAGGTCAGCTGACTACCTGAATGACCAGGTTATTCCATCAATGGTTTTTTTTCTTCCATGATGGCACGGGCATATTCCAAGATGACAATGGCAGGATTCATCGGGCTCAAATTGTGAAAGAGTGGTTCAGGGAGCATAAGACATCATTTTCACACAGGGATTGGCCACCACAGAGTCCAGACCTTATCCCCATTGAGAATCTTTGGGATGTGCTGGAGAAGGCTTTGCACAGTGGTCCAACTCTCCCATCATCAATACAAAATTAATGTAACACTGGATGGAAATAAATCTTGTGACATTGCAGAAGCTTATTGAAACAATTCCACACCGAATGCGTGCAGTAATCAAAGCCAAAGGCGGTCCAACGAAATATTAGAGTGTGTGCCCTTTTTTCTTTTTTTGGTGGCAACTTTTGTTTGGGCCAGGCAGTGTATGTGTGTTAATTTGAGTGGAGCTTGATGGCACATTATCTTTTCTCTGTGTATATTTATCATTCCCTGTCTGTAGGCTGACTCACAGCAAGTTGATTAATATGCCTCCTATTTTTGGGGTTTTCTCTCACGCATAGGTGTCCTTAAACCAGCTCTGCCAACCCCTCAAAGCTACGTAAATATATTCTGTTTGGCGGCATCCTTTGCCTTGAGGTTAATCTCTTACATCCAAATCTAGGAAACTTACTCAACTGGTTTTATAGATCTGACATAAAAATGTGACAAATAATATGATATTGCAGAAACCGCGTAAGTAAAATTATTACAGTCACCTATGCCACACAACTGCTTCTCTGCCTGCATGTGAAACAGGTTAGATCCGTTATTATCAGACAGTCAGTATTTTAAGATCTATCAGAAATGAAAGAAAGAAAAAAAAGTTTTATATATTTTTTTGAATGTTTTAATTTTTATTTCAGTTTTCCAAAAACGGTTTACAGGAATGTAATAAACCTAGCCATGCAGGAAAATGCACACAATTAACATAATCATGATACAGAAAATTACATTAATAATTGCCAATAATTATAATTTGGTTTGAAAAAGGCCAGCGAGTACGTGATGGAGACAGATCGATAGGTTTTCTCAAAAATGGCCAAGGACTGCTATTTTCCCAATACTTCTCCACGGAGATAGTGACAAAACGGTACTGTTCTGTGTTGCTGGAGGACTAATTTTAAATCACTGCTTTTGTATCCACACCTACAAACACCAATAGCAAACCCTGGTTTAAAGAGCAAACGTAAAACCCTTGTGAATAAATGGAGAGCACACACAGAATAATTTGATATGATGCATTTCTTAGTTCTAAAGTAAGGGGAGTAGCTCAGCTGAAACTAGATTGTGACCCGAGGACCTTCTTACAAAGAATTCTGCGTGACCTTGGTTTATAGTTATATTATTCCACCCCTGGGTGAATCCACTCCCAAAAATAAACACAAGATGAGTGATGTAGCAGTTCATCATATGTGACTCACAGAGCCAACACATAACTGAACCAAGTCTAAAATTGTGAAAACAGCCCATAAACACAACCAAGTCTGCTGGTACATATCCCTAAGAGGTTACAGTCAGGTGGGTCAAATTTAGAGCAAAGGATAGCACTGTCTAGTAGGAGTCGTGTAGAGTTGGTGAAAAGGAATTGAACAATTTTGGTGGCAACAGTTTTCTCTGAGGTCATCAGCTTGTAGCCAATACATTTTATTTATTTATAATAGTTCTTTATTTTTGTGATGACACTATTCAATGATACACTGAGGTTGGAAGGTTGGAAGGTCTGCACAACCATCATTGGCAGATCCCTCTGGCTGTGGGCAGTGGTTGTATAGTGTTGAATAATAGTCTGTAAAGACTTTGTTAATGGTGTTTGGAGTGTCTGCTAGGACCCCCGCTGCTGTGTGGATTTTAGTGATGGGCCGAAATCCACTCCGAGGACGCAGCACTCTGGCTAACATTGCATCCATTTTGTTGGATTTTTCATAATACAAGCGCCGAAACCACGGAATGGAGCGAACCACCCCCTCCAGGGAACGTTCTTTAAGAAAGTGTTGCAGCGCGTTCACTTCCGTCAGTTTGCTTGCTGTGGGGTTTGCTTTGTGTTGCTGCTCTGCTTTTCTCAGAGCTGCTTGCAGCTCCAATAGGAGGTGGGTTGTGCGTCACTTTTTGTGTGTAGCTACCTTGATGAAGTGGTGCCTCAGGACTGACTTATGGGCGGCCCAAATGGCTACTGGGTCTACATCTGTAGAGATGATGTGAGTAAAGTATTCTGATATGATTGTGCTGGTGGCCTTACATAAGTCATTGAGAAGGCTAGTGTTTAGTTTTGACGTCCAGTTAGAGGAGTACATGAGTCTGTCAAATATGATCTCGATGTATAAAAGGAACAGTAGAAAAGGAAAGTATTGAAGTAATTGCTCAATATCACCAAGTGTGTGTCACTCCAAATCTATGTATGATCTCGATGTCTGCGTGGTCAGACCAGGTTATGCTATTTATGGCAGAGTGCGCAGGTTTTGCCATACCCGCTCCATTGAGAAGGATGTTGTCGATCCTGGAGTATGTACCATGCGGTGTGGTGTAGAATGTAAAATGCCGGGTGCTAGGGTGCTGGATTCACCACGCGTCTAGAAGGTTGGTGTTGGCAAGAAACTCATGAAATAGTTTGTCCCAGGGGACCGAACCATTCCAGGTTTTGTGCTCTTATCAACACGGCACTGCATTGAAATCCCCTCCAAACACAAGTACGCCTCCCCCTCTGTCCCAGCCAGTGTCGTGAGTGAGTTCCAGTATTGGGGATCAGGTTCGTTGGGAGCATATACATTAATTATGTGGATTTTAGAGTTATGTAGGGTACCCGATGTGGAAATATACCGACCCTCAGGGTCTGCCATAGAACCCGAAACTTGAATGGGGCAGCTTTTGTGAGTGAGGATTGCTACGCCTGCGTGCTTACATAGTGCCCTTGGTGTACTAGCTATCGGTCAACCTGACCATTGCCGACCTGGGGAGGTGTGTTTCCTGGATTAGAGTAAGATCAGCCCTTTTTGCTTTCAACTCCCGCAAGAGCAGTGCAGTTCGGAGGTGAAGAGTCGGGTCGGGGGTGTGGGATTGAGTTGTTGCATTTGTTAGGGCAAGTGTACAAGAAACCTGAACGTTCCCTGTGCCATGGGGAGATACCAAAAAAGAAAAACTAAACATAACATAACAGAAAATACATAACCTCAGAACAGAGGTGTACAAACAATGAAAACGAACAGTCTGGTCTTACGGATTGCCAGAGTAGTCTGGGGGTGCAAGCCTCCCCTGATCAGAATCTTATTGTTCCCACTACATGGTGGTGACTCCCATCCCCAATCCACTGTGCTACAATGCGCACGACCCGCAACATAGTTATATAACACGTCACCATTTCAGTATGAGTTTAGTAGAAAAGGAGTGACCTCGTGGGGGACTATCCCGTAGGATGGTGGATAGGTACCGCCTGTGACTGTGGCACAATTGTTGGTGTGAGGTGTATCCGTGAACGCCGCAGGGCGAGGCATGGGTATCCCTGCAAGCGGACAGTGGTGACCGTGCCCCTCACCTCTCGCCCACCGCCCGCCCCTCACTCCCCAGGGTCCCAGATGTCAGTCTGATACAAGGTTTTTATTCCTCTTTCTCCGCCCCCGCCCCTCACTCCCCAGGGTCCCAGATGTCAGCCTGATACAGGGTTTTTATTCCTTTTTCTTTGTTGGGGATGTGTCCTTTCCCCCCAGCTATTTACCTTCCCCTTTTGTTGTAGGTGTCTGGGCGATGTAGTAATGTTGGTGCATCCATAGGGATGTGTAAGGGTGTGTACCCTGAGTGGGCTAAATTGGGGATGGGCTAAAAGGATCCCGCCCAAGCAGCAGGTGCCGCACAGCAAATTCAACGAATGAGTAAAAACCAAATTACTATTTGAAGTCATAAAAATAGATAGTGGAAAGTTCGGCAAAGACCGTTTCTGCTAGAGTGACTGAGACCACAGTTGTGTGTTGAACAAATTATATATGATCAAAAATATATAATATACAGTGCAACTAAATATAAAATTGTGTGAGTTGTCAGTCAGGCTGTTGGTGTAGTAATAGGTGGCATAATAAGGTGTCTTCCACATCTCCCCCCAGAGCTCCCAGCCTCCCAGCTCAATAGTTCCTATTCCCTCTCAGTACTTAGCTGGACCAGTGTGGAAGTGAGAGTTCAGTCAGTGAGGTGTGGAGTCCATCGTGTTAAGGCACGTGGAGTACTGGTATGGTGTCTTTTCAGGTGTGGTTTTCAGCACTGCCTGGAACTTCATGCCACTCGCTGGGGAGAGAGGCGACTGCAGGGCGAACAGGCCGAGGCTTTCGAAATTCGGACAGAACATCTATGCGTAGTTCCTGGAGGAATGTTGCGGGGTCACTGCCCAGCATGGCATCTTGGTACTGCAGTACGTTGTGTCTATGATGTCACTATGGCTTCCTTAGGGGAAGCGGAGAATAACATCGCTGGGTACTGCTCCTTCCATTCTTCTGGCACGCAGAGATCTGTGGGCTCGGTCAATCTGCCATTTCTCCTAGAGTATGTCGGGTAGTAGTTGTTTGAAGAAATCTTCAAGCTTCACTGCTATAGGCCCTTCATTGGGAGATTCCAGGAGGCCGCTTATGTGCAGATTATTGCACTTCGAACGTTTTGAAAGGTCCTCCACTTGCATGAAACTATCCAGTTGCTGGGCCATGTAGTTAACATGTGCCACTGCTGTGTTCTGTGCTCTCATCACCATTTCCATGCGTGCACCTAAAGCTTGGATTTCAACTTTTACTTCCCTGGAGCTGCGGGCAATTTCCCCTGCCAGATAATTTTTCACCTCCGAGAGTTTCTGAAGGATCTGGAAGATTTCGCCAGGGCTGTCCTGTGCTTCACTTTCTGCCGCGGATGCAGGGGGCCGCGAGCCACATGGGTTGGTGTGGCGGCCATCTTGTGAGGTCTAAAATGCAGGGGAGGCCACAAACAGATCCATCACGGCATTGCACGATCCCCCTCTCTCTCCCTTCTTCTTGCGCAGCGGTTTAGCTCCGGAGCCAGTACCAGACATGGTGAGGTGACTCAGCGGCAGTTTAGGGTTGCGTTGCTGCTGGTATGTGCTAATTATAGTGCGCGTGGACGGGAGCACTCAGTTCACGTGGCCATTAGGGTTGACGGCCAAACCACGCCCCCAGTAATTTTTCTTATTCGTAGCCAATACATTTTCCATTGAGCATGAACCCAATTCTTTGGATGCCCATCAAGCTCTGTTTCAAAACTAGGTTTACTTAGATCTAGGTTAGAATATATTATCTGTAATTATTTGATTGCATTTGTAATCGGTATTTAAACATCTAGGGTAAGTGGCATCTGAGAATTGTCACCTTGAGTGGTTGCCATCATAAAACTGGGATCTTGGGTAGGGGAAACAAAAAAAATCATAATATGGGTTGTTAAAACACTTACTACATAAAGGATATTCTTTAAGTAATCACAATAGGCTAGTGTTGAAAACTTTCTTTCTTTGTTAACCAAGAACCCAATGGGTAGACCTTACCAGATGATTATTTCCTTTGGTGGGTGATTTCTTTGTCTAGGTATTACCTGATAATAACTATATTGGGAATGTGTTACCCTGTGAGATGCACAACAGTGGGTGTGTTCAACGATATTCAGTTTAATCCTCAACTACGAGAGGATAAATGTTATTTGAGAATTCATACTTTTGGGATCTCAGAGTGCAAAGATATTAGTCTAAACATCTGAATGTTTTCCAACCATGCAGTTAAAGGAATACCAACACAGTTTGTGTGTTATTACAGACTTTAAAAAGTATAAAAAATAATTCAAACTTTGTGTGGTGGTCGCCCCTTCCCCCAAAAAATGAAAAAGCTTTTAATTGATAAATAAATCAATAAAGAAATTATTCCAATACATCTTCCAGTGAATAATTGGTCTCACCTTGTGGGTCTGGTGTGATGTTGGTGTGATGTTCCTTATGGGTTATAGGGGAGTACCAAGCAATATATTGGAAGTTGTTCACCAGACTGGCATCAGATGATAAAGGAGGAATTCGAGGAAAACAAGTGCAGAAGAAACGCCAAGTATCTCAGTCTTTGTTTAAAGACATTTTGGTTCAGTCTAAGTAGAAAATGGCAGTGACCATGCAGCATATCATGGATAAAGTTGGGATGGGGGATGATGTAGGGATTATAATGGTAGTTTTTTTCTTTCCCCTTTTCTTATCAGTGGTGTGAAACCGATTTTCATGTGGATTTTAGTTATACTGGCCTACTGCTCGTGATAACTATTATTAATGATAACTGGAAAACACCTAAAAGTTTACTTCAATGAAAAGCTAAAATAAAATGACAAATCAGTGACTAATTATCAAAAGCAAATTTTATTGCCCACCATAAAGCGGATACATTCTTGTCTTCAACCCGTTAGCAAGGAATACAAATAATTTACACAAGCCACACAGCAAATTCAACGAATGAGTAAAAAACCAAATAACTATTTGAAGTCAGAAAAATAGATCGTGGAAAGTTCGGCAGAGACCAGTTGATATCTCAATTCCTCCCTAACTGCATATTAAATGTCAGAAACGTAAAAATGCATGGGGCGAATTAGGAGACGCCACAAGTTTGAGCTACTTAAACTATTTATTGGATATCACGTGTACTTGCGTACCTGGTACTACATATCTCATTAGAACAGCTGCCGTGGACTTATTAACTATATAAAAAAAACTTCTTCTTTCCCGGAATGGTAAGATTTACTACTTACAACATAAACTGGTTCCATATCAAATAATCGATATTACTGTAAACTTATGAGGAAAATATTTTTCGGTATCCAAAACTATTATTTAGATTATGATGACCCTAACAATTAAAGCAACTGTTAACCCTTTTATACTTTGCTATAAATTAGACCACTAAAGGGTGAAATATTCCAAAATTAACCTAATTTGGCAATATAGCCGGTAGACCTGAATATTTGAGAACTTTTGACTAATTAAAATAGACCAGTTATAATCCCGCTATGAACTGGAAAGCAAGAACCAGCTGTAAAGAAAAGAAAGCAATATAGATTTCATATCATTCTATGAAATTCTTACAGTAATTTCTAGATATCTATTAATGTAATATATGTGTTTTTTTCTTCAAAAAGCCTGCATTTTATTTAGAACTTCCTCCCACACAGTGTCCTTAGAGGGTCAACACTAAATCAGAGGCTTTGTTAATCTTTTACAAAAAAAATAGGAGACGTGGGTTTCTGGATATATAAAGATCATATGGGGCAGCTACATAAGATAAAATGCAATTGAGTGGGTTGAAAGTGAAACTTAAAATATATTAAAAGGGGAACGGTCATGTCTCTGGAATTAAAACCATTGAATAAAAACATTGAAAATCATCTAGTGTTAACTTTTTTCATGATGGGGTGCACTTTCCTTTAAATTCTAATTAAAGATTTAGCAAATTACATCATAACCCAGTTCAGACAAGGAAAAACCAGAGCCTACATTGCCAATAAAAAGGAGAAATGAAAACAGTTAAACTTCTCCTTTTCTCTGTGTGCTTTCTCTAAGCAGAGAGGCAGGTACAGACGTCAAGATGGAGGCACCCAGTTGCAGGACAAGGGGTAAGTATTTCAGATGTAATTTTATTTTCTCACACCTCGCAAATACATATTTGCAAACTATAGGAATAAGTAAACATAGTATTAAAAATCCTGGGATGTGACAGCTCCCCTTTAATATGTTCAACCCATGCATCCATTAAGATGTGACAGAATGGGAGGCTTAGATGTGCAATTGCCTGAATCTTAGGTCTCTATGCAGAAAATGAATATTTTATACAAGAGAGAGAGATTTTATCCGAGAGACAGAGATAGAGCGCATGTCATAACAGACAGCCTGTGTCCTGACTGTCTGGCCATCTTCATTCAGGGCAGACGATAATGTGTCTAGTGTTTGTAAAATGTTCTGAGCCTTGGCTGATACCCCTGAGGTTACTGTGCACAGCATATCTGGTCATGCTTTCATATTGAGTTGTTTGGGGTCAATTGCTTGGTGTCCCATATGTGCATACCTCCCAACAATCTGGAAGAGAGAATCAGAAAGAGGTGGAGGGCACAGTGAGGAGACATCACAAGTTAGAAAACCCACATTAGCTATATCCATAACGGGTAGGCCCGCCCACTGACAGACTCCATGGCCAATCTCCAACCTTGAGGACTATGCAGTGAGAGCTGATGAAGTGCTCCCTGCATAGTCCTAGTGCCCGCTGTAAAGTGCAACTAATGACGCACTTGCGATGTGCTGCCCAGGGACAGTTCTCTAGTGTCCCCAGATGAGGGACATCAGGGAAAAAAAAGCAGGATGGTGGAACAGGACTTCGAAATCGGGACTGTAAAGAGGCCTGTATCTGGAACAAGGCTTGATAAATGCCAAGTTTAATCTCTTTACATCTCATAACATATCTTTGTGTGACAAAGAAGCTCTGTGTGAGCAGCCATTAAAGCAGGTAAACATTTGTACAGCGCAAGCAGCAGAAACATCGCAAACAAGTGAAGGGGATAACAGTGGAATATCTTCAGATGGAGACGGCATCCGAAAGGTCTAGATTGGTTTTGAAAGCTTACTTTTTAAGTCTACTTTGCTAACCAACAGAAAGTATAACCTTTACCCTAGACGTTTGAGGAGGCATGTTACCTTTAGGTAATCTACACATGTTTTAACAGAAATATTCTTCCCATCTTCAAAGATTCAATGAGTAGAAGCATTTAGTTATCAAAACAACTGCTAAGATACCTTGAAAAAAATGCCACATACAATATATAGATAACATAATGGAGAACTGTATTTAGAATTAAATCCCCTTTAATTTCAGAGCAGCCCCAGGACATACAAGTCTTCGTCTACCGGAGATCAGTGGGAGTTCTATTCCCGGGCTGGGAAGTTAAATTTCCAGACCCAGTTCCTATTTACAAGCGGACAACTCTAATTCAGAATGGGGTGAGGGTTACATTAAAATGTTTGTAGCTGTATATAGCAGCGACTGTATTCGAGTGTCAACTCCCACTAATCAAAGGCAGACTGAAACATGCATGTTGCAACTATGCCTGAGATTAGGGGTCACCGTATTGATGGTGACACACAATATGTGTATTACAGGAAATAATGCACAGATTTTTTTTCCCTACAAAGGAAATAATATTGGAAATATTATTGGAGAACACCTGTCCAGTATAGAATGCAAACTATACTTAGCCCAGTGGACCATGTGATGTGTGTGTGTAATTTATAACCCTATTGAAATACCTATAAGGTGCTTAAAGGACCACTCTAGTGCCAGGAAAACACTCGTTTTCCTGGCACTAGAGTGCACTGAGGGTGCCCCCACCATCAGGGTCCCCCTCCCGCCCGGCTCTGGAAAGGGGAAAAGGGGTAAAACTTACCTTTTTCCAGCGCTGGGCGGGGAGATGTCTGCCTTCGATCCTCCTCCGTTCCGCCCCGTCGGCTGAATGCGCGCGCGCGTATTCAGCCGGTCGCATAGGAAAGCATTTACAATGCTTTCCTATGGACGCTTGCGTGCTCTCACTGTGATTTTCACAGTGAGAATCACGCAAGCGCCTCTAGCGGCTGTCAATGAGACAGCCACTAGAGGATTTGGGGGAAGGCTTAACCCATTAATAAACATAGCAGTTTCTCATAGCAGTTTCATATGTTGTGTGGTTTTGTTTTAAACAAACGTTTCTCCATACCCAACGTGCCGACTTTCTTATGCATAATAATTATTTAATGGCAATTTAGCTCTTGCATTAGCAAATCCAGACACATTCACTGTGGAAAGTTACCAACTATAGTCCACATCTCTATTTGACGATACGTGTAAATGTTCACCTTAGTAACTTGCGACCTTGCAAAAAGCAAATGGCATGAATGTCTTAACGTCGTTTTATTACATACAATAATCACTGATTTAATTAGACAACTGGAGTCAGCGTGGTAAACAGTGCAAGGTATCAGACTTACAGATATGGAGAACAGATATGTAGAGGACAAATTAACTGAAATGGACTAGCACGGCTCTTAACTGTTTCTCTACCAAGAAAGATCCATCAACTAAAACCGCACATTGTATCTGCAACGCATTGTGTCTTTGTTTTTGTCTCTAATCTTTTTTTGACCTCAATAGTAAAAAGAGGGAGCGCCATTCAGAGCACGCCACCGCCGAGATAGCATTTGATTTTCTGAGCTTCGGTAAAGCTGAACACTGAACTGACTACATGCAGAATAACATGAATATAGAAACTCTGATAACATTATAAGCGAGCAGAGGATTGCAGTGCTATCGCTTTAACAACAAAAAAAAAAAAAAAGTATGGTTCTGCGAGTAACCAGAATGAATTGCTGTCATGTATGATAAACTCATACTCCAACCCCTGAAAACATAGGACAGCTTTTAAAAGAATCAAATGCGTGGGGAAGGGACATTTCTGGGCATTTCCGTATGGTTCTATTCTTCTTTCTTGTTGGGTGGTCCATCTTGAAGTGCCTGTTGAGAAAGAAAGAAGAAATGAAAAAGGGGGGAAAAAAAATGATAGAAAACATTTTTGGAAGGTCTTTTTATTTTATTTTTTTTAAGTTGGATAAATTATACCAAAATTGCAGCGATGGGGTTGATGGAGGAAGGAGACAAACATACTCACTTTAATGTGTACCGGAACAATGCGGAGAAACACATTTTACAATGTCTACCAACCCCAAAAAACAATTAAAACCCAATGTTTTTTTACAATGATTAGTACAAATCTTTCTGTTGCTGTCATTATTGACAGAAGGGACAATTGAGATGTACAAGTACTGAACAAAATTAAACATAAAAAGCCTTTCAGTTGCTGTGTATGTCAATACTTGTACAAAGAATCCAACTGACAGACTTTGTAGAGAAGGTAGAATGACAGGGAGAAGGACATGGTACTAATAGAATGTGGAATTCAAGCAACATTCTACTGGGTAAATTTAGAATGTGTAACATTACACTGCAGAGACCTATATAATTTGAAGCTTATAAAGTACCTTGTAAAGTGGGCAATAAGATATGCACTGGGTTGTGTAGGTAACCAAGTAACTTCCACTGAGTTCCGGGTGAAGTCAGAAAAACTGTGTTCCAGATTTCTGTTACCTGCTAACTCTACAGCAGAATGTAATACAGGTAAAAGATTTTGGAGTTCAGAGTCATATTTCATCACTGTGTGAATAGCAGACTAAGTGTGACTAGGGATCAGGCAAGAAATGGCTGTGCAGCCAGGGGTCCAGATCTCTTGGTACAACCGCACGATGACTAGTGACTGGGCCGCTACTTCCCCAAACCAGGAAGTAAACTGTGCTGAGTAAGAGAGAAATTGGATAGTTAAGTAGATACATGCTTGGAATACCCAATCTCCTTTCCGGTTACTTTAAAGTGTGCACTTGAAAACATAACTATTAAATATGGAAAGAAAAGTGGACAAGGATGAATTCAAATGATACAGAACCTTATGTTCCCATAAACCTGTACATTTAATGGATCACAGGATCACAGTATCCCTTGGAACTTACTCTTGTAAACAGTTGGTCAACTTTGCACTCTTGGATAGGAAATTAGAAGGTAGTGAAAGGCACAAATAATATATTAAATCTTCCTTATGGAAATTTGATAAAAGATAGCTGAAACAAAGTGATATGACTTGCATCTCAAGGACCCTACGTACTTTGATAATAGAGTAAATCAGCAAGTATGGGGGAAACAATTCGAATTTCGCTTAACCAACGTCCAGCAGCATCACCTTCCCCTTTTACAATGTAACAGATAAAATAACACTACCACAAGGTGCACCACCGCCAAAGATAGGCAGAAGTCCAACAGAGTTTTAGTCCAGCAATAGACTTATACAAAATTTGCTTTGAATGGTTCATCAGTATAAAAGTACTTTTAATCTACGTGTTAGGGAGCTCCTTGTTCCCCCTGGTTGGGTACCTCCGCCAAGGACTGCTTCCTAGCTGGAACAGAAGGATTTCGATTGAGAAACACCAGCCAGAATTAAATTTTGAACAAGTCTATCTGGCAATAGCTAGTCCCCACTGGCACATATCACAGTACACAACTCAGTAAAGTAGGTTTTGCTGATAATATACAATATTTTCTAGTCAATTTAAATGCACAACTAGGAGGTCCTCACCAGCTACATAAGCTCTAGACAACCAAGGTCCGAGTTGGTTGAAGGAGATAGAAATTTCATGTTTACAATTACCCAAGAACATATGTACGTGTGTCTCACCTTACTGGTGATAACAGAAGTTACATAGTTCGTACAGTTCAAAGTGTAGACTATAGGTATTAAATGTGAAACTCAGCACAAACTATTTTTTCTTTTTTTCTTTTATAGCTGCAATTTATTTTACAGTATACCTACAATGGTCAAAGAAAATGGCAGGATTTTTTGTATGACATATACCGGATCCTAAAATGTTTTATCAATCTTTCCAAGAATTATTCTACACAAGGATTGTTTATTTAAGAAGTTAGCTTTGACTGGGTATTTCTAAAACATTCATATTCTTAGTTTTAAATTGACACTGCTGAAGTGCTTTGTGTGTGAGGATTGTGCCCTCTTTTTTTCATTTTACAAGAAGTGCAGATTTCAATAGAAATTGGCATTTTTCTAAATTAATCTTGTAATGCCCTCTTGGCTGTCAGACAACCGATCCGGTGACTTCCTGGTTTGATTAGCTCAGTGGCGTTAAACTAGTTTTCCTGACACTATATAATCCTTAGGACACCCCTCCCTCAGGGCCCCCCTCCCACTGGGCTGAAGGGGTTAAAACCCCTTCAGCCACTTACCTTTATCCAGCGCCGGGCTCCCTCGGCGCTGTTGACCTCTCCTCCCCCTTCGAAGTCAGCTCCCGACATGAGCCGAATGCACATGCGTGGCCAGAGCCACGCACCCATTAAACACCCATAGGAAAGCATTTCTCAATGCTTTCCTATGGACGTTCTGGGTGCTCAACTCGATTTTCGCATTGAGCGTCGGGGAAGCGCCTCTAGCGGCTGTCTTCACAGCCACTAGAGGCTGGATTAACTCTGTAATGTAAACATAGCACTTTCTCTGAAACTGCTATGTTTACAGCTGCAGGGTTAAGACCTGGGGAACCTGGCACCCAGACCACTTCATTGAGCTGAAGTGGTCTTGGTGACTATAGTGGTCCTTTAAGAAACAGCAATTGCCCAGAGTACCTGGCTTGCAAAGACTTCTCATTGAGCTACATTGGGAAGTCTGATTGGACAGCCACAGAAAGTCTGGGTGGAGTTTTAAGGGGAGGGCTTGCAATTAGCTGCTTACAAGAAAACTGCAGCTTTTGCAACTTGTTTTTAGATATACCCCCAATTTAAAAAAATGCACAATTAAATGCATGCATGTTTTCATTTGGTCTAAATCTACTCAACAGTGATTATTTTTGCCTTTGAACATTTTCCTCCTGGAAGGTGAACGTCTGCCCCATCCTTATATTTCCTGCAGACTGAAAAATAACTTTCTCTAAAATTTCCACTCACTGCAATGAAAAGCATTCCTACAACACAATGCTGCTAACACCATGCTTTGCCCCCTACATGGTGTTCACGCGGTGGTGAGAGTTGTTGGTTGTGCACTGCATGAAGCCAAAAATAAACATTTAAGTCTGATCGGTGCAGAGAACCTTCTACTAAGTTTGCAGTCTCTTCCTCGTGCTTTTTGGCAAACTCCCAACATTATTTGTTATCGGACTCTTTCAGCAGTAGCTTGTCATTATACGTAGCCCAGATTTGTGGAGTGTCCTGGTTATAGCGGTCTTATGCATACAACCCAAATTGTTATCCCGAAAAGAGAAATGCCGATGGGAGGGGGGTTAAGAGGACTGGCCAGTGATGCAATTGCATCACTGGTGCGATCCAACCAGAACAGCCAGATATCCCTGAATTGCCAAATAGGCCGGTCCACTGAAGGCAGGGAGCACGTATTCATTACTCTCAGCAGGGTCTTAGTGACCTGCGTGCCACGCGAGCATGTCTAATGATGCGCTTGCTCTACACCTTTTGGGGACACCAGGTAACAAAGTCGGAAATGTGGAAGACCCGAAAATTGGGATGGTTGGGAGGCATACTTATAGATGTGTCTTCCATTACGGATGCGGGGTGCATTCACAGCTACCAGTCACAGAGTCTTCAAGGACAGCTTTTTCTAGGCAGATTTCTGGCTGGGTTAATAATGTATTTAACGGTCATGGTTATTCACTAAGGCGAGATTTGTTGAGAATTCAAAGTGAATTTCAAATTGAAGGCCAAAGAAGGGGCGTGTGGGTTTTTTACCAAATTCTGATTAGAGCTTCTCCAGACCTTTATCCAGGAACTTATGTCAAGATGCAGTTTGCTCTCGAGTGACCTCTGAGGCCTTTCAGAAGCAGGTGTATTTAATTAGAGATCATGTTACACTTTCACTGCATACAGGTGTACCCTAATTTTGTGACTTTCAAAACCAACCATTGCATCGGAGTGCATCATGGTTTCAATAAAAACTTGAGGTGAATAGCTAGGCAGTAAACAAGTGGTTTTTTTTTCTTTAACAACTTGTTCACTGTAAATCCAATGATAAAAAAATTTAATTCAAGGATGCAGCAATATAATGTGCAGATATGTCCACAGAGGGGAAATACTTATCCAAGGCTCTGTGTGTGTATGATCAAATATATGTCGAATGTCTCTACGTATAAAGAACAATAACGAGGCATGCTGTTTAGAGGCATAGTAATGCAATTTATCCTTTGGGTGTTCTGTTTTTTTTAACTGTGTAATGTTTTTGGTATACAGATCCTGTAGAGGGAATGGTGGCATCAGATTCCCAGTATTTCATGTATGTAAACGGACAGTGAATCTGAACTTTGCAGACACATTTTAAAAAGCATGAAAGCGCAGAGTGAAAGCATTACTTAGGGAGAGTGGGAAGCTTGCTCAAGGCACACAGAATACAATACAGAAGTGCTGAGCATTCCATTGCTTGTGCATGGTTCCATGAATCCTGGCTTGTCCTATTATACGCTTGGAAGGGATCCCACGAGCCTTTGTAAGTGCACTGAAGGAGATCAGCTAGCATCGCATTGTATTCCCACTTCTGAGCAGCCGGTTTCATCTTGGGGGATCGTATACCTGGCTTTCAATTGAGGAAATGAGAGGAAATTAAATGTAACCCTTAAGCGTTCTGGCCAGTATTGCATTTTATACCATGAAAGGGAGGAGTGAACGTTACAGCAGGCTGATGCTGCGAATGCCCTCAAGTGACATGACAATGTTTCTGGTGCATTGCTACATTAGGAAGTTTTTTTTTTTCGCACGGTGCTGTTCCATGTGACCTTCACTTGGCACTTTAAACAAGGCCTACAAAGACACGTGCTCATTTTGATATCTGTTACAGGGTAACATTAACCCCTTTGGAGCAGGAGGGCCTTTACGGTGTCAACACTCAGATTTCTGCCAAAACCCCCAAACATAAAAATAAGTTAGACTTTCTTTTAACGAACCTGCATTCCTGCGCTGGACAGAGCTCCCAGCGCCGACTTCCACGCCCCCGCCTGATAGCATCTAAAAATATCTCTGTATGTGCAGTGTTTCAAGTAACCCTTTAAGTATTATGTGTTAACCTCTAAACACGATTTGATGTCTGTCTCTTTCAGCAACGGCCCCCTTCTCATCATAGGTAGCCCGACGTTGTGGAGCGTACTGGTTAAAATGGTCTTATGGAACGGTTTCTTTATTTTTCACTGCGCGGCGCCCTCCGAATTACCATTGGCTTCTCGGATGATTCTCGGATTAATGCTACCATTAATCAGTGGCTGACTTTAAGTGGATGGCATTCTCTAGGTAGATTTGCGGGGGTGCCATATTCTGAGACCTCCACTCAAGTGAGATGAAGATATTTCTGGGGTATCGTTACATAGAGTCAAAAAACTAGCAAGATTTATTTTTGTCTTAAAAAGTTCCGTTGTCATAAAGTGCCCTCACACGGCACTTTAAACATGTAAACTGGTGTGATCATTTTTTTTTTTTTTTATCGGTTAAGAATTCTTTGTTTTAATAAAAACTGAACAACATTTCTCTTGCTAAGCCTTGTATCTCTTGGGCACAGAGGAAACATGAACATCAGGGGGTATAAAATAATTTTTTTAAAAATTAAAAAAAACAAAACAAAAACAAACCTCTGATAGTCTACTTCCTGCAGATTGGCATGCTGGGAACCACTCAAATAATGTCTAGCGAGCTGCAAACATTAAATGCTCTATAAGTTTCACTAAATATTTTTTTTTAAAAATTACAACAATTGCCACACCAAAAGCAGTTGGATTTTCAGGCGGTAAGTTAAAAAGATACAGCTATTAAAATTTTCCGGAGATAAAATAATTTGTATCAATCATTTTTTAAAGTTGAGACTTTCTTAACACTGATGCTGCTCACATTTTTGCAGTTACATCCGTACTAATCCCCGGGTAAGTACAATATGAATTTTTAAAACACAAACTGTATAAATTCAAAAGGCTGCTGTACCCTTCCCAACCACCAATATTGATTTTACAGCTATGTGCTAATTGTAAGCCGACACACGGGCAAATAGCAACTATTTATTCATCATCAGACTGAATAGGAATGCCAAATACCAACAATAAGAGAAGAATGAATTAATGACGTCTATGTGGTTATCTGATCAGAACCTGCTTCCTTTTTAACACTTTCAATGATGGAGGGGGAACAAAATGCAAGGAGAGGCACACTACCCAGGGCTGGGTATTTCGGGTTACAAGTACCGCAGGTTAAGACCACCATGTCCAACTATTTATATCAGCTGGTAAGGCAATACCTTTGATCTTGGAGGAATTTAACAACTGTGCTTGGCTCTATTTTAAAGGAGAGGTGAAGGCTGGACGATCTGTAGACAAATTAATTATGCTTGTTTTCTAAAATATATTTATCGTGTTTTCATTCCTTTAATTCTATGGTCTATGTATTTTTTATTAAGTATTACAAAGCTAATGCATTTACAAGCAAATAATGATGTTCCTGTGTTTGCTGCAGAACTGGCAGGCTATGCAGTGGGCACTCGCTGGATGTGGAAGTGGCTGAAATGGCTTAGCCAATCCTGCAACTCCAATAGCACATGCCATGGGATTTATAAATCAGAGTTCTGCTGCAGAAATTTGTGCAACCAGAATAACACTGAATTAAAAGATCCATGCCGCTAGAGTAATCAGGCAAAACAACAGCTTTTTGAAAAGCCACCATTCCCGGGTTTAATCCAGCCACACAATACGTAGACATGTGCAATTCGTTTCGGGCCGAATGTGAATTCGGACAAATTTCGGGCAATTCGGATGCTTCAGAATGTCCAAAGTGCCGAATTTCTGAAGAATTTCAAACTAACCAAATGGCCGAAGTGCGGAATTTCGGAAGGGCCGAAGTGCTTTGGATTTCTGAAAAGTGGCAATAAAAAGAGAGGGAGGGAAAATCATGTGAATGATGACAGGGTTAGGGTAGGGTTAAGTTAGGGTTAGGTGAGGGAGCCCTACAGAATTTCCAAATTTCGGAAGTGCCGAACCAAAGTCCAGAATTGACAAATTTTCAAAGCGAACCGAATTTTTGGATCATGCACATCCCTACACTATAGGGTTTTTTTATGTTGATTTCCCCCCCTCCCCCCCTTTAAATTGAGACTGCACTTGTCAAACAGGTTGTAATTTCCATGAAAATTGTGACTGATTTATTTGGCTTTTTTTGCATTGTGGAACAATTGTGTGTTTTTTGTTTTTTTTTAAATAAATGCACATGGCAGCTACGTAAGCACGGTCATAGAACATTATGGTAAAGCCCATTAACCTTCCCAAGGTACCACAGCTATACAAGACAATGTCATATGTAGGTATAATGCAGAGACCAGAATAAAAACTCTGCAATACTACATAAAAGCTAGTGTTTTCACAAACTGTTCTGTGGTTACATATGTATCTCTGTTTACATAGGAATGTAAAAACCCAAATTAACGAGATAGTGGTGAACAATAATTAATTGGATGGAATGAAGGCATGTAAACTGCTTTTAAATCTTAACACATTTTCAAACTTAAAAGGAACACTATAAGGTCAGGAAAGCAAACATATATTCCTGACCCTATAGTGTTAAAACCACCATCTAGCTCCCCTGACCCCCTCAAATATAGTAAAAACTCACCTTTTTTCCCAGTGCCTTGTGGGTTTGCCGGCGCTGGCTCTGCTCCCGATCCGCCTCCTTGGCTGTCATCATCAGAAATGATGATCTCAAACAATCACAATGCTTTCCCATGATCTCAGCCAGGAGGCGGAGGAGCCAAATGCCACCCATGTCAATCAGCATCTCTATGGGGAAAGTTTAGCATCTCCATGCAGAGCGTGGAGATGCTGTACATCATTGCTGCAGACTGTGCAGCACTGCCACAGGAAGCACCTCTAGTAGCCATCTGAGGAGTGGCCAGTGGAAGTATCCCATGGCTGTAAACACTGCTTTTTTCACTACAAATGCAGTGTTTATAGCAAAAGCCCTGCAGGAACAGACTATACTCACCAGAACAAATACATTAAGCTGTAGTTGCTCTGGTGACTCTAATGTCCCTTTAATAGAGAAAAGCCATTGAATGTGCCAAACTGTTATTCATTTCTGCATTGGCATTGACAGTGAAGGCTTACAGCTATTTACGTCTTATAGAGTTACTGCGATCCCATTCTCCTTTAAGCTTGGCAGAGTGAGTGTCCACAGAGATATGGGTAGGATATACATAGCGTGCCAATTAATCCCCACACTCACTAACTGCTGTCTAGGTTTCCAGGTTCTATATCATGCCCGGTCTTATTTCATAAACACCAAAGTGCTCGGAACTGAAAACCCAATTGCAAAATGAATGCTTAAAGGAACACTATAGTCACCTAAATTACTTTAGCTAAATAAAGCAGTTTTGGTGTATAGATCATTCCCCTGCAATTTCACTCCTCAATTCATTTAGGAGTTAAATCACTTTGTTTCTGTTTATGCAGCCCTAGCCACACCTCCCCTGACTATGATTGACAGAGCCTGCATGAAAAAAAAACTGGTTTCACTTTCAAACAGATGTAATTTACCTTAAATAATTGTATCTCAATCTCTAAATTAAACTTTAATCACATACAGGAGGCTCTTGCAGGGTCTAGCAAGCTATTAACATAGCAGGGTATAAGAAAATCTTAATTAAACAGAACTTGCAATAAAGAAAGCCTAAATAGGGCTCTCTTTACAGGAAGTGTTCATGGAAGGCTGTGCAAGTCACATGCAGGGAGGTGTGACTAGGGTTCATAAACAAAGGGATTTAACTCCTAAATGGCAGAGGATTAAGCAGTGAGGCTGCAGGGGCATGTTCTATACACCAAAACTGCTTCATTAAGCTAAAGTTGTTAAGGTGACTATAGTGTCCCTTTAAAGTAGAGGATTTGGAATAATTCCGTAACTCTGCAGTAGTCGCAGCAGGGCTATTTTTGCAAAGTACTGGAACGGTCTTGAATACACTACAACTTGCTGATAGCAACTCTATACACTGTAGAGCAAATGTCTGTCTGATAATGAGAGTTGTAGTTTGACAAATGCACAACCGTGCCCCATTTGCATATTTACGAGATCAGAAAGAAGAATCTTGTGAAATCATGTGAAAGCATTTCCAGAATAGGCCGGGGTGGACTGTACACTAACCCACACCTCTACAGCTCTCAGTAAGAAAAGGCTAAAGGAGTTTTAAATAAATTCCGTCTGACATACAGGAGAGCCAAAGTTCCTCCCTCTCTGTGTTATCTTTATTATCAGGCCCAACTCTAACTCCACGTCATTAAACAGAGACTACGACCTTGTGACATAAATATGCCAACAAGACATGCCTAGCTGCACGTAGCAGGTGCATTCTTGCTTAACACTGCAGAGCCCTGACCTTTTAATAGCCACGGTTATACTTTTATTAGCCACAATGCACCTCAAGACTCACTTTCAAACTACAGAAAGGCCCTTCCTCCGACCAGGGAATCTACCCACACATTGATATTTATATCAGCTGTATACCAACCTTTAAAGGGATTCTCTAAGCACCAAAACAACGTTAGCAAAAGTAGGTTTGGTGTACAGACCATGTTTTAATTCACTTTAGAAGTGTTTAATCTCCTGCTCTGTCAATTGAACTTCAATTAAACACAGTAGGGAGTTGCAGGCTCTAGCAAGCAATTAGAGCAGGAGAGAAGGGATTCTAAATTAAACACTTTAAAAATGAAACGGTTAGATCTCTCCGTGCAGAAAAATGGCAGATAATTGAGCAGTGTGAGTGCAGGGGCATTATCTATGCACCAAAACCACTTCATTGAGCTAAAAGTTGCTTTGATCCCTTTAAACATATCAGGATACGTTAACTCACTCTTCTCCACAGTGGGGAATTGTTCACAAGTCTGGCATAAAGTCTATTTAGCCACACTCCTGTGGAAGCTTTGCTGGTAATCCAACAATGAAATGGTTAAACCATGTCAGGGAAAAAAATTAATCTTACGCTGCAGTGTCACAGCCTATTTATACACTGAAGGGTAAAAAAAATGTACACAAATAGTGCATTTCCTCCACAAAGATTACTGAAATAATTTTAAATATGTAATATAGGCCAAAGCACAAAAGAGGGACAGCTTGGGAGCAGAAATCTAGAGAATTTAGACCAATTTGTTCCTTTAAATGAAGTGTAATATTGAGAACACGGTATTAAATTTAGACTAATAAATAAATCTGCAGTATTAACAGTACGGGGTTATATTCTTGCAGAGGTCTGTGACGCTTCTATACACTTCCTTGATGCTGTGTTTCATTGCTGTGGAACTCTGTGAAACCCACCGACCAATTACCGAGAAAGTTGCTGGGGTAGACCTGTGACTACACTGATACCCACAAAACATTCTTAGTTCCAAGAAAAGAAGGACACCAGGGACATTATGTGAAAATTACGGTCATCCAAGAATACAGCTCCTGTATTTTTAGCATTAGAAATGTATTGCTGAGAGCACAGACCTGCCCGTGCAAATATGGTTATTTCAAGCCAAGAGCAGGGTCAGGTGACTATACGCTAGGCAGTCAGGTGACTATACGCTAGGGAAATTCAATTCCTATAAATATCAAAACTGGAAGGGGTCTGATAGTTAAGCTATATGTTGTATCATCAGGC
This sequence comes from Pelobates fuscus, assembly GCF_036172605.1. Lineage (NCBI taxonomy): Eukaryota > Metazoa > Chordata > Amphibia > Anura > Pelobatidae > Pelobates > Pelobates fuscus. Next base: position 148,365,668 of record NC_086325.1, on the reverse strand, counting down.
AAATGTATAGATCAAAAGAGAACAAGGGTTTTACGTTTGCCACTTCTGCTCCTTTGAGATTTGCAGTTACTCAAGCAGTTACTCCTTTTTAGAGATTTAATTTAATATGAGCGTAATGGCAATATTAGAAAGGAGGCAGGCTTAGAAACAAAATGTTCCTCATCTCACACCATGTATGTTCTTTTTTGCTTTCAGTCTGTTAAATGTTATCTAGAAATGACTTCATAAAGATTAAGGGGAAAAAATAAGGCTGAATTTTATTTTACTTATCCCTATAGTTAATTCATTTGCATTTATAAGGTACAACCGGGCTCCTCCATCTTAGCTCCCTGTCAATCATTCATATTAAAAACCTGGCAGTCAGCATAGAGAAAGCATACAGAGAAGAGAAGAAATAATGTTTATATTTATCCTATTTATTAACAATGTTGGCCCTGGCTGTGCCTTGAGCATCTTGGGAGAGGCAGTTGGAGTTGCATGCACCATCTCTATGTACCGTATTTGCTCAATTATAAGACCAGGTTTAAAAAAAAATAATAAAAAAAAATAATTAAAAAAAAATAGATCTCGTCTTATAATCGAGGTCGTCTTATAATGAGATCTCAGATCAGTGCCGCCTATACCCAGTGGTGTACTGAGTGTGGGGCAGTCCATCCCAGGTGCCACTGACCGGTCTACAGAATGTTGCAAAGCCGAGCAGGCAGACTGTGGTAGAGGAGCTTCTGTCTGACAGGAAGTAGTCTCAGAGAGCACAGAACTGCTTCCTGTCACACCAGGTACAGGGAGCAGGAGCTACTCTATCGCGGCTCGATCAGGAGGTACAGGAGGGGCTGGGGAAGGGGGGGGGAGTGACACACTGAGGGGCTTGGGAGGAAATGGGACACACTGAGGGGCTTGGGAAAAAATGGGACACACTGGGGGGCTGGGGAGGAAATGGGACACACTGGGGGGCTGGGGAGGAAATGGGACACACTGGGGGGCTGGGGAGGAAATGGGACACACTGGGGGGCTGGGGAGGAAATGGGACACACTGGGGGGCTGGGGAGGAAATGGGACACACTGGGGGGCTGGGGAGGAAATGGGACACACTGGGGGGCTGGGGAGGAAATGGGACACACTGGGGGGCTGGGGAGGAAATGGGACACACTGGGGGGCTGGGGAGGAAATGGGACACACTGGGGGGCTGGGGAGGAAATGGGACACACTGGGGGGCTGGGGAGGAAATGGGACACACTGGGGGGCTGGGGAGGAAATGGGACACACTGGGGGGCTGGGGAGGAAATGGGACACACTGGGGGGCTGGGGAGGAAATGGGACACACTGGGGGGCTGGGGAGGAAATGGGACACACTGGGGGGCTGGGGAGGAAATGGGACACACTGGGGGGCTGGGGAGGAAATGGGACACACTGGGGGGCTGGGGAGGAAATGGGACACACTGGGGGGCTGGGGAGGAAATGGGACACACTGAGGGTCTGGGAAGGGGAAATGGGACACAGAGGGGCTGGGGGGGAATGGGACACAGAGGGGCTGGGGGGGCATGGGACACACAGAGGGGCTGGGGGGGCATGGGACACACAGAGGGGCTGGGGGGGCATGGGACACACAGAGGGGCTGGGGGGGCATGGGACACACAGAGGGGCTGGGGGGGCATGGGACACACAGAGGGGCTGGGGGGCATGGGACACACAGAGGGGCTGGGGGGGCATGGGACACACAGAGGGGCTGGGAGGGGGAATGGGACCCACAGAGGGGCTGGGAGGGGGAATGGGACACACAGAGGGGCTGGGAGGGGGAATGGGACACACAGAGGGGCTGGGAGGGGGAATGGGACACACAGAGGGGCTGGGAGGGGGAATGGGACACACAGAGGGGCTGGGGGGGAAATGGGACACAAAGAGGGGCTGGGGGGAAATGGGACACACAGAGGGGCTGGGGGGAAATGGGACACACAGAGGGGCTGGGGGGAAATGGGACACACAGAGGGGCTGGGGGGAAATGGGACACACAGAGGGGCTGGGGGGAAATGGGACACACAGAGGGGCTGGGGGGAAATGGGACACACAGAGGGGCTGGGGGGAAATGGGACACACAGAGGGGCTGGGGGGGCATGGGACACACAGAGGGGCTGGGGGGAAATGGGACACACAGAGGGGCTGGGGGAAATGGGACACACAGAGGGGCTGGGGGGAAATGGGACACACAGAGGGGCTGGGGGGAAAGGGACACACAGAGGGGCTGGGGGGAAATGGGACACACAGAGGGGCTGGGGGGAAATGGGACACACAGAGGGGCTGGGGGGAAATGGGACACACAGAGGGGCTGGGGGGGAATGGGACACACAGAGGGGCTGGGGGGGAATGGGACACACAGAGGGGCTGGGGGGAAATGGGACACACAGAGGGGCTGGGGGGAAATGGGACACACAGAGGGGCTGGGGGGGAATGGGACACACAGAGGGGCTGGGGGGGAATGGGACACACAGAGGGGCTGGGGGGGGAATGGGACACAGAGGGGCTGGGGGGGGAATGGGACACAGAGGGGCTGGTGGAAAATGGGACACAGAGGGGCTGGTGTAAAATGGGACACAGAGGGGCTGGTGGAAAATGGGACACAGAGGGGCTGGTGTAAAATGGGACACAGAGGGGCTGGTGGAAAATGGGACACAGAGGGGCTGGTGGAAAATGGGACACAGAGAGGCTGGGGGGAATGGGACACAGAGGGGCTGGGGGGAATGGGACACACAGAGGGGCTGGGGGGAAATGGGACACACAGAGGGGCTGGGGGGAAATGGGACACACAGAGGGGCTGGGGGGGAATGGGACACACAGAGGGGCTGGGGGGGAATGGGACACACAGAGGGGCTGGGGGGGAAATGGGACACAGAGGGGCTGGGGGAAATGGGACACACAGAGGGGCTGGGGGGAAATGGGACACACAGAGGGGCTGGGGGGAATGGGACACACAGAGGGGCTGGGGGGAATGGGACACACAGAGGGGCTGGGGGGAAATGGGACACACAGAGGGGCTGGGGGGGAATGGGACACACAGAGGGGCTGGGGGGAATGGGACACAGAGGGGCTGGGGGGAATGGGACACAGAGGGGCTGGGGGGGGAATGGGACACAGAGGGGCTGGTGGAAAATGGGACACAGAGGGGCTGGTGGAAAATGGGACACAGAGGGGCTGGGGGGAAATGGGACACAGAGAGGCTGGGGGGAATGGGACACAGAGGGGCTGGGGGGAATGGGACACACAGAGGGGCTGGGGGGAAATGGGACACACAGAGGGGCTGGGGGGAAATGGGACACAGAGGGGCTGGGGGGAAATGGGACACAGAGGGGCTGGGGGGGAATGGGACACACAGAGGGGCTGGGGGGGAATGGGACACACAGAGGGGCTGGGGGGGAATGGGACACACAGAGGGGCTGGGGGGGAATGGGACACACAGAGGGGCTGGGGGGAATGGGACACACAGAGGGGCTGGGGGGAATGGGACACACAGAGGGGCTGGGGGGGAATGGGACACACAGAGGGGCTGGGGGGGAATGGGACACACAGAGGGGCTGGGGGGGAATGGGACACACAGAGGGGCTGGGGGGGAATGGGACACACAGAGGGGCTGGGGGGGAATGGGACACACAGAGGGGCTGGGGGGGAATGGGATACACAGAGGGGCTGGGGGGGAATGGGACACAGAGGGGCTGGGGGGAAATGGGACACAGAGGGGCTGGGGGGAAATGGGACACAGAGGGGCTGGGGGGGAAATGGGACACAGAGGGGCTGGGGGGAAATGGGACACAGAGGGGCTGGGGGGAAATGGGACACAGAGGGGCTGGGGGGAAATGGGACACAGAGGGGCTGGGGGGAAATGGGACACAGAGGGGCTGGGGGGGAAATGGGACACAGAGGGGCTGGGGGGGAAATGGGACACACAGAGGGGCTGGGGGGGAAATGGGACACACAGAGGGGCTGGGGGGAAATGGGACACACAGAGGGGCTGGGGGGGAATGGGACACACAGAGGGGCTGGGGGGGGAATGGGACACAGAGGGGCTGGGGGGGGAATGGGACACAGAGGGGCTGGTGGAAAATGGGACACAGAGGGGCTGGTGGAAAATGGGACACAGAGGGGCTGGTGGAAAATGGGACACAGAGGGGCTGGTGTAAAATGGGACACAGAGGGGCTGGTGGAAAATGGGACACAGAGGGGCTGGTGGAAAATGGGACACAGAGAGGCTGGGGGGAATGGGACACAGAGGGGCTGGGGAGAAATGGGACACACAGAGGGTCTGGGGAGAAATGGGACACACAGAGGGTCTGGGGAGAAATGGGACACACAGAGGGTCTGGGGAGAAATGGGACACACAGAGGGGCTGGGGGGGAAATGGGACACACAGAGGGGCTGGGGGGGAAATGGGACACACAGAGGGGCTGGGGGGGAAATGGGACACACAGAGGGGCTGGGGGGAAATGGGACACACAGAGGGGCTGGGGGGGCATGGGACACACAGAGGGGCTGGGGGGGGAATGGGACACACAGAGGGGCTGGGGGGGGAATGGGACACACAGAGGGGCTGGGGGGGGAATGGGACACACAGAGGGGCTGGGGGGGAATGGGACACACAGAGGGGCTGGGGGGGAATGGGACACACAGAGGGGCTGGGGGGGGAATGGGACACACAGAGGGGCTGGGGGGGAATGGGACACACAGAGGGGCTGGGGGGGAATGGGACACACAGAGGGGCTGGGGGGAATGGGACACACAGAGGGGCTGGGGGGGAAATGGGACACACAGAGGGGCTGGGGGGAAATGGGACACACAGAGGGGCTGGGGGGAAATGGGACACACAGAGGGGCTGGGGGGAAATGGGACACACAGAGGGGCTGGGGGGGAAATGGGACACACAGAGGGGCTGGGGGGGAAATGGGACACACAGAGGGGCTGGGGGGGAAATGGTACACAGAGGGGCTGGGGGAAATGGGACACACAGAGGGTCTGGGGGGAAATGGGACACACAGAGGGGCTGGGGGGAAATGGGACACACAGAGGGTCTGGGGGGAAATGGGACACACAGAGGGTCAGGGGGGAAATGGGACACACAGAGGGTCTGGGGGGAAATGGGACACACAGAGGGTCTGGGGAGAAATGGGACACACAGAGGGTCTGGGGAGAAATGGGACACACAGAGGGTCTGGGGGGAATGGGACACACAGAGGGTCTGGGGGGAATGGGACACAGAGGGGCTGGGGGAAATGGGACACAGAGGGGCTGGGGGAAATGGGACACAGAGGGGCTGGGGGGAAATGGGACACAGAGGGGCTGGGGGGAAATGGGACACAGAGGGGCTGGGGGGAAATGGGACACAGGGGCAGGGGAAAATGGGACACGGGGGAAATGGGACACAGGGGGGAAATGGGACACAGGGGGGAAATGGGACACAGGGGGGAAATGGGACACAGGGGGGAAATGGGACACAGGGGGGAAATGGGACACAGGGGGGAAATGGGACACAGGGGGGAAATGGGACACAGGGGGGAAATGGGACACAGGGGCTGGGGGGGAAATGGGACACAGGGGCAGGGGGGAAATGGGACACACAGGGGCAGGGGGGGGGAAATGGGACACACAGGGGCGGGGGTGGGAATGGGACACACAGGGGCACGGGGGGAAATGGGACACACAGAGGGGCTGAGGGAAAATGAGAAACAGAGGGGTTGGGGGGGACAAACAGACACATAAAAGTTATGGGGGGCACAAAAACATACAGGCGGTCTGGGGGGGGAAAGATACACATAGGGGAAGGGGAAAAAGACACACTGAGGAATAGGGGGAGAAACAGACAAACAGAGGGGCTGGGGAAGTAAGAGGCCTGCTAGTCAGTCACACCAGTAGCCCGCCGCTGCCAGAAACCCTTCAGACAGGATCACCATGGGAGTCTAGCTGCTGGGAGCCTGGCTACAACACAGAAGACAGATCCTACTGTGCCTGCATCCTCCTGAATGGTGAGATTATTACATTATGAACATTATTCACCCACATATACCACCCCACCCCACCCCCCCCACCTTGGCATTATACCCCTCACCTGGCTATAACACCCAGCCCCCACCTGTTCATAGTACCCACTCTGTCATATAACACCCCGCCCCCGCCATATACCTCCTACCTGGTCATAACAACCACCTTGCCATACAACACCCAGAGTATTCGCTAAGTGTGCGTCTGAGTGTCAGATGTTATACTTTGCAGATAATCTGGTTGTTATATGTTTTAATGTTTAAACAATGTTTTATGGCAAACACAGTGGATTTGATTTTTTTCCCATAGGGGAGTCTTCAATGGTATTCTACTTCAATTCAGCTAACAGAGTATATAGATATACATTCGCTATATGTATTTTTCATCTGATAAACTAACTTCTATACATAAAAACATGATGCAACAAGGAAAGAGAAATGGATCGTGTTCAGAAAACCATCTGTCCATTTGCAAGAAAAACAAAGGAAAAAAAAAAAAAAAGTATCAATGATTCTGCCAACATCAGTACCCTGTATATGCTTAAAGGAACACTATACTGTACTGAGAATAGTACAAACTTGGAAAAACTAATTTTACTCCCTTGTTTTGCCCCTAGCACTATGACCCAGTCTGCCTCCCACTATGTTACGCTGACTCTTCTGATCCAATACAATGCTTCTCATAGAGGAACACGGAGGAGAAAAGGTGCATGCACGGACAGCACTGCACTGCTTCAATTAAATGGAGGTTAGGTGTAAGAATCAGGTTGGACTCTGTTCTCACAGCAGATGCGCCTCCTAGTGGCGCTCAGGAACACAACCACTAGAGGCATCTCTAACCCTGCAAAGTAAGCATTGCCCTTTCTGCTAAACGGCAATGTTTTACACCGCAAGGTTAAAAATAAAGGACTACTGCACCCAGACCACTTAATTGAGACAAAGACAAACCACTTAATTGAGCTAAAAGTTGCTTTGATCCCTTTAAACATATCAGGATATGATAACTCACTCTTCTCCACAGTGGTGAATTGTTCATAAGTCTGGCATAAAGTCTATTTAGCCACACTACTGTGGAAGCTTTGCTGGTAATCCAACAATGACATGGTTAAACCATGTCAGGGAAAAAAATAATCTTACGCTGCAGTGTCACAGCCTATTTATACACTGAAGGGTAGAAAACATGTACACAAATAGTGCATTTCCTCCACAAAGATTACTGAAATAATTTTAAATATGTAATATAGGCCAAAGCACAAAAGAGGGACAGCTTGGGAGCAGAAATCTAGAGAATTTAGACCAATTTCTTCCTTTAAATGAAGTGTAATATTGAGAACACGGTATTAAATTTAGACTAATAAATAAATGTGCAGTATTAACAGTACGGGGTTATATTCTTGCAGAGGTCTGTGACGCTTCTATACACTTCCTTGATGCTGTGTTTCATTGCTGTGGAACTCTGTGAAACCCACCGACCAATTACCGAGAAAGTTGCTGGGGTAGACCTGTGACTACACGGATACCCACAAAACATTCTTAGTTCCAAGAAAAGAAGGACACCAGGGACATTATGTGAAATTTCCAGTCATCCAAGAATACAGCTCCTTTATTTTTAGCATTAGAAATGTATTGCTGAGAGCACAGACCTGCCCGTGCAAATATGGTTATATAGGGCCAAGAGCAGGGTCAGGTCAGGTCAGTCTCCGAGATCGACAGGCTACTGTTTCAAGGATGCACCTGCTAAATCGAGGAGGTTTTCCTCGAAAATTCATATTATGGAGTGTGACGAAACCAATCTCGCCACATTGCATTGGAGGAGCCTGGTTGCCCGCCTGCTGCCTTTGGACTATGGACCAGACTTTAAAAGACTTATTTTACCTGCAGAAAGGCTTATTCGTGCCTTTTCTGCCGGGGTGTTCGGTAGATTTTATCTACCGAACCAACTACCGATTGCACGACCCCCTGGGAGCTGGAGTGTGCCGCCAATTGACCACCCTGAAGCTGCGGTTAACCGCAGCTTAATTGACGAAGGCAGGGTGGTCTTTGTTAGTCGACCGAACACGTGGCGGTGGCCATTTTACAAGTCCCGTACGGCCAGCGGTGTTCGGCACCTAAACTATGGAACTATAAACGGACACTTATCTGCACAACACCGCTGAGCCGTCCGTCTCCTGGTTCCCATTCATGGGGATGTAGCCGAACAACCGTACCTTCGGTATTTTTATGTGAACTGTGGTAACCCAGATAGCTATGCCATGGAGCCTATTCGTGTGATTAAAGACTTTGGCTCCATGGCGATTAAACTGTATTCGTGTGGTCTGGGTGCCATTCACCTAATAATGTGCACCCAGACCTGAGCTATCTGGGGATATGGAACATGTCTGTGTTTAATGTAATAAAAGTAACTTTATATATTTTAAAACATAATACTGTATTTAGGTCCCCACATGTGTAATGGAGTTTTGTCTTTGTCCTGGGAGATAATTGGATTACTTCTCCAATTATCTCCAAGGCAGAAGGGAGGAAGCCAGGATGCATTGAGGGGATGTTTTACTTCGGTTTGTCCTGAAATGGTAAATGTCTGTCTTTTGTTACAGTTTTCCATTTGGTCCCCTAGGGGAGTGTCCACCAGGTGGGAGACCTGCATAAATACAGGGGCAGGTAGCCCTCAATAAACAGACCACTGCTTGACCCTCCAACTGCTGTTGGAGATTGATTGCTAGGAGTGTAAGCTGATGTATGCTTTTCCTGTTCGACTGCTAGCAGCTATTCGTGAGGTTCCAGTTGGAGTGCTACCTTATTCCCTTGTATGCCGTTCGGGAGTTTGTTGCATTCATTTATATCAGATTCGTGAGTTTTGATGTTCTGCAGTAGCTGTGCCTGTCTGTGAAAAGGGGATTATCGCCTAAACGGATTTTTACCCCTTTTCTGCTGAAACGGTCCGTTACAATTGGTGGCAGCGGCGGGATCGTTCCTACAGCCAGAAGGACAGCTACAGGAGACACCATTGCTTTGGATTTTTACAAATTGAGGGCAACGCATGTCTGAGTACAGCGACCCTGACAGCACCAGCATGGAACCAGCAGTGGAGTTTGATGAGGGTGCCATGGATGACCGAGATGCAGTCCGTAAAGGCATCTGGTACCAGGCACTGGGCATTGTGGAGTACCAACAAGGTGAGAGACTCCCCAAGGAAGATCAGCGTTTGCAGAAGCGACTAGCCCTGCGGATGCCCTTCCTGGGAGAGCAGCCCCGGGAGGAATGGGTAAAAGAATTGGAGCTTCGGGTATGGCAGGAGATGTGGCTGGAGGATGCCTACCAGGCGCTTTGGTGGTATGTTGCACAGTACCTGCCCTGGACAGCCGAGCATGACAAGCCAGAGGGAGAGGAGTTTGATGGTCCTGGCTTGTTATGGGAGTCTTTTTCAGAGCCCTACACAAGCCCGGTTCAGTGATCTCTTGGAGTGGAGGGAGAGCAGGTATGACTGGGACGACGCTCACGAAATTGAGCAAGACCTGGTCCACCTGGTGACCCGGGAGATGGAGCTAGAACAGGGTTACCAGCAGCTGTTCCAATACTACGAGAAGGCTCAGCAGGAGAGCAGCAGGACAGACCCAGAGCCAGACCCATTCAGAGGGGACAAGATGGTAAAGTTTTACAGGGAAGAACCCCAGGTGGCCAGTGGAGATGGGACCGAGGTCTCTCCACCGGTCCTGCAGGGAATTGGGAGCCCAGTCTCCATTCCCCAGCGGCAGTGTAAAGTGCAGGGAGTTGTTCCTGCCCCCCAGCAGCAGAGTGATATGCCAGGAAGGCAGTGTGAAGGGCAGGGAGAGGAGAGGAGAGCAGCATCCTCCCTCCCCAGCGGCAGGCTGAGTTACAGGGGGCAGAGGTAGTTGTTCCTGCCCCCCAGCAGCAGAGTGATATGCCAGGAAGGCAGTGGGAAGTCCAGGGAGAGGAGAGCAGTGTCCTCCCTCCCCAGCGGCAGTGTGATTTTTTTGGAATTGGGAACCCAGTCTCCATTCTCCAGCGGCAGTGTTATTTGTTGGGAATTGGGAGCCCAGTCTCCAGTCGCCAGCAGCAGAGTATCCAGCAGGGAATAGAGAACCCAGTCTCCTTTCCCCAGCAGCAGGACTCTGTGTTGGGAGGAGAGACCGTCGGTCTCCCTCCGCAAAGACTGGAAGTATGTATGGGAGAGGAGATTGTTACCACCTCTCCCCAGCGGCGGATCATTAATGGGCAGGGAATAGAGCTCAGTCTCCATTCCCCAGCGGCAGAGTGTTCTATCGGGAGAGGAGCTTGTTACCCCCTCTCCCCAGCAACAGCTTAATGTACCAGGGGGAGACTGTAAGCCCCCCACCGGTGCAGATGGGACCGTGGTCTCTGCACTCACCACACAGGGGGTAGGGATGGTCGGTCCTACCCCCCCCACGACAGAGCTGTGTATCCAAGGGGGAGACAGTCGGTCTTCCCATTCCACAGCAGAGCTATGCACCTAAGGGGGAGACAGTCAGTCTCCAGCAACCAGGCTCCAACCAGACTACTCCGGTGGTATTACTGGCACCAGGAAAGAGTACCGCTGGTCTCTGCCCACTCAGCAACCCACCAAGGCAGCCTACCAGTCCCCTACACAGCCGTGGTGAGGCACCTGGACATGGACAAGCTTCTCCTCTACCCAGGTGTAGTAACCATTTATTGTGGGTGGGCTGTACAGTTTTTTCTGCTTTATGGGTGGGCTGCTGGACTAACAAGGGCACTGACCGGCAGGAGGTCAGGTACCCTGTTAGTCTTTTTGGAAAGGGGGAGAGATGTGACAAAACCAATCTCGCCACATTGCATTGGAGGAGCCTGGTTGCCCGCCTGCTGCCTTTGGACTATGGACCAGACTTTAAAAGACTTATTTTACCTGCAGAAAGGCTTATTCGTGCCTTTTCTGCCGGGGTGTTCGGTAGATTTTATCTACCGAACCAACTACCGATTGCACGACCCCCTGGGAGCTGGAGTGTGCCGCCAATTGACCACCCTGAAGCTGCGGTTAACCGCAGCTTAATTGACGAAGGCAGGGTGGTCTTTGTTCGTCGACCGAACACGTGGCGGCGGCCATTTTACAAGTCCCGTACGGCCAGCGGTGTTCGGCACCTAAACTATGGAACTATAAACGGACACTTATCTGCACGAACACCGCTGAGCCGTCCGTCTCCTGGTTCCCATTCATGGGGATGTAGCCGAACAACCGTACCTTCGGTATTTTTATGTGAACTGTGGTAACCCAGATAGCTATGCCATGGAGCCTATTCGTGTGATTAAAGACTTTGGCTCCATGGCGATTAAACTGTATTCGTGTGGTCTGGGTGCCATTCACCTAATAATGTGCACCCAGACCTGAGCTATCTGGGGATATGGAACATGTCTGTGTTTAATGTAATAAAAGTAACTTTATATATTTTAAAACATAATACTGTATTTAGGTCCCCACATGTGTAATGGAGTATTGTCTTTGTCCTGGTAGATAATTGGATTACTTCTCCAATTATCTCCAGGGCAGAAGGGAGGAAGCCAGGATGCATTGTGGGGATGTTTTACTTCTGTTTGTCCTGAAATAGTAAATGTCTGTCTTCTGTTATAGTCTTCCATTTGGTCCCCTAGGGGAGTGTCCACCAGGTGGGAGACCTGCATAAATACAGGGGCAGGTAGCCCTCAATAAACAGACCACTGCTTGACCCTCAACACGGAGCCTTGTCTCGTTCTTGGGGGGATTCACTGTATGCTGTTGGAGATTGATTGCTAGGAGTGTAAGCTGATGTATGCTTTTCCTGTTCGTCTGCTAGCAGCTATTCGTGAGGTTCCAGTTGGAGTGCTACCTTATTCCCTTGTATGCCGTTCGGGAGTTTGGTGCATTCATTTATATCCGATTCGTGAGTTTTGATGTTCTGCAGTAGCTGTGCCTGTCTGTGAAAAGGGGATTATCGCCTAAACTGATTTTTACCCCTTTTCTGCTGAAACGGTCCGTTACATGGAGCTTTCATCATAAAGTGTATGATGCCATGTATGGTGTTAGAGCACTAATGTTACCCATTACCTAAACGCTACTTGCGAACGAATCGTAATTGGATGGAGTAAAATGCACATCTCCAGCTATTAGGGAAATTCAATTCCTATAAATATCAAAACTGGAAGGGGTCTGATAGTTAATCTATATGTTGTATCATCAGGCAAATGCATAGATCAAAAGAGAACAAGGGTTTTATGTTTGCCACTTCTGCTCCTTTGAGATTTGCAGTCAAGCAGTTACTCCTTTTTAGAGATTTAATTTAATATGAGCGTAATGGCAATATTAGAAATGAGGCAGGCTTAGAAACAAAATGTTCCTCATCTCATATCATGTATGTTCTTTTTTGCTTTCAGTCTGTTAAATGTTATCTAGAAATGACTTCATGAAGATTAAGGAGAAAAAAGAAAGCTGAATTTTATTTTACTTATCCCTATAGTTAATTCATTTGCATTTGTAAGGTACAACCGGGCTCCTCCATCTTAGCTCCCTGTCAATCATTCATATTAAAAACCTGGCAGTCAGCATAGAGAAAGCATACAGAGAAGAGAAGAAATAATGTTTATATTTATCCTATTTATTAACAATGTTGGCCCTGGCTGTGCCTTGAGCATCTTGGGAGTGGCAGTTGGAGTTGCATGCACCATCTCTATGTACCGTATTTGCTCAATTATAAGACCAGGTTTAATTTTTTTTTAAAAAAATAAAAAAAATAGATCTCGTCTTATAATCGAGGTAGTCTTATAATGAGATCTCAGATCAGTGCCGCCTATACCCAGTGGTGTACTGAGTGTGGGGCAGTCCATCCCAGGGCCCACTGACCGGTCTACAGAATGTTGCAAAGCCGAGCAGGCAGACTGTGGTAGAGGAGCTTCTGTCTGTCAGGAAGTAGTCTCAGAGAGCACAGAACTGCTTCCTGTCACACCAGGTACAGGGAGCAGGAGCTACTCTATCGCGGCTCGATCAGGAGGTACAGGAGGGGCTGGGGAAGGGGGGGGGGAGTGACACACTGAGGGGCTTGGGAGGAAATGGGACACACTGAGGGGCTTGGGAAAAAATGGGACACACTGGGGGGCTGGGGAGGAAATGGGACACACTGGGGGGCTGGGGAGGAAATGGGACACACTGGGGGGCTGGGGAGGAAATGGGACACACTGGGGGGCTGGGGAGGAAATGGGACACACTGGGGGGCTGGGGAGGAAATGGGACACACTGGGGGGCTGGGGAGGAAATGGGACACACTGGGGGGCTGGGGAGGAAATGGGACACACTGGGGGGCTGGGGAGGAAATGGGACACACTGGGGGGCTGGGGAGGAAATGGGACACACTGGGGGGCTGGGGAGGAAATGGGACACACTGAGGGGCTGGGGAGGAAATGGGACACACTGAGGGGCTGGGGAGGAAATGGGACACACAGAGGGGCTGGGGAGGAAATGGGACACACAGAGGGGCTGGGGGGGAATGGGACACAGAGGGGCTGGGGGGGGCATGGGACACAGAGGGGCTGGGGAGGAATGGGACACAGAGGGGCTGGGGTGGGAATGGGACACAGAGGGGCTGGGGTGGGAATGGGACACAGAGGGGCGGGGGGGGGGAATGGGACACAGAGGGGCTGGGGGGGAATGGGACACAGAGGGGCTGGGGGGGAATGGGACACAGAGGGGCTGGGGGGGAATGGGACACAGAGGGGCTGGGGGGGAATGGGACACACATAGGGGCTGGGGGGGGAATGGGACACACAGAGGGGCTGGGAGGGGGAATGGGACACACAGAGGGGCTGGGAGGGGGAATGGGACACACAGAGGGGCTGGGAGGGGGAATGGGACACACAGAGGGGCTGGGAGGGGGAATGGGACACACAGAGGGGCTGGGAGGGGGAATGGGACACACAGAGGGGCTGGGAGGGGGAATGGGACACACAGAGGGGCTGGGAGGGGGAATGGGACACACAGAGGGGCTGGGAGGGGGAATGGGACACACAGAGGGGCTGGGAGGGGGAATGGGACACACAGAGGGGCTGGGAGGGGGAATGGGACACACAGAGGGGCTGGGAGGGGGAATGGGACACACAGAGGGGCTGGGAGGGGGAATGGGACACACAGAGGGGCTGGGAGGGGGAATGGGACACACAGAGGGGCTGGGAGGGGGAATGGGACACACAGAGGGGCTGGGAGGGGGAATGGGACACACAGAGGGGCTGGGAGGGGGAATGGGACACACAGAGGGGCTGGGAGGGGGAATGGGACACACAGAGGGGCTGGGAGGGGGAATGGGACACACAGAGGGGCTGGGAGGGGGAATGGGACACACAGAGGGGCTGGGAGGGGGAATGGGACACACAGAGGGGCTGGGAGGGGGAATGGGACACACAGAGGGGCTGGGAGGGGGAATGGGACACACAGAGGGGCTGGGAGGGGGAATGGGACACACAGAGGGGCTGGGAGGGGGAATGGGACACACAGAGGGGCTGGGAGGGGGAATGGGACACACAGAGGGGCTGGGAGGGGGAATGGGACACACAGAGGGGCTGGGAGGGGGAATGGGACACACAGAGGGGCTGGGAGGGGGAATGGGACACACAGAGGGGCTGGGAGGGGGAATGGGACACACAGAGGGGCTGGGAGGGGGAATGGGACACACAGAGGGGCTGGGAGGGGGAATGGGACACACAGAGGGGCTGGGAGGGGGAATGGGACACACAGAGGGGCTGGGAGGGGGAATGGGACACACAGAGGGGCTGGGAGGGGGAATGGGACACACAGAGGGGCTGGGAGGGGGAATGGGACACACAGAGGGGCTGGGAGGGGGAATGGGACACACAGAGGGGCTGGGAGGGGGAATGGGACACACAAAGGGGCTGGGAGGGGGAATGGGACACACAGAGGGGCTGGGGGGGAATGGGACACACAGAGGGGCTGGGGGGGAAATGGGACACACAGAGGGGCTGGGGGGGAAATGGGACACACAGAGGGGCGGGGGGGAATGGGACACGCAGAGGGGCTGGGGGGGAATGGGACACGCAGAGGGGCTGGGGGGGAAATGGGACACGCAGAGGGGCTGGGGGGGAAATGGGACACGCAGAGGGGCTGGGGGGGAAATGGGACACGCAGAGGGGCTGGGGGGGAAATGGGACACGCAGAGGGGCTGGGGGCACAAAGAGACACACAAAAGGGTTGAGGGAAAAAGAGAAACAGAGGGGCTGGGGGGACAAAGACAAAAGTTATGGGGGGCACAAAGACATACAGGGGGGCTGAGGGGGAGACACACACATAGGGGAAGGGGAAAAAGACACACTGAGGAATAGGGGGAGAAACATACGCACAGAGGGGCTGGGGAAGAGACCTGCTAGCCAGTCACACCAGTCTGCCAGCCACAGCAGCCTGCCGCTGTCAGAAACCCTTCAGACAGGATCACCATGGGAGTCTAGCTGCTGGGAGCCTGGCTACAACACAGAAGACAGATCCTGCTGTGCCTGCATCCTCCTGAATGGTGAGATAATTACATTATGAACATTATTCACCCACATATACCTTCCCCCCCCCCCCCACCTTAGCATTATACCCCTCACCTGGCTATAACACCCAGCCCCGACCTGTTCATAGTACCCACTCTGTCATATAACACCCCGCCCCCGCCATATACCTCCTACCTGGTCATAACAACCACCTTGCCATACAACACCCAGAGTATTCGATAAGTGTGCGCCTGAGTGAGTGGCAGATGTAATACTTTGCAGATAATCTGGTTGTTATATGTTTTAATGTTTAAACAATGTTTTATGGCAAACACAGTGGATTTGATTTTTTTCCCATAGGGGAGTCTTCAATGGTATTCTACTTCAATTCAGCTAACAGAGTATATAGATATACATTCGCTATATGTATTTTTCATCTGATAAACTAACTTCTATACTTAAAAACATGATGCAACAAGGAAAGAGAAATGGATCGTGTTCAGAAAACCATCTGTCCATTTGCAAGAAAAACAAAGGAAAAAAAAAAAAAAAGTATCAATGATTCTGCCAACATCAGTACCCTGTATATGCTTAAAGAAACACTATACTGTACTGAGAAGAGTACAAACTTGGAAAAACTAATTTTACTCCCTTGTTTTGCCCGCAGCACTATGACCCAGTCTGCCTCCCACTATGTTACGCTGACTCTTCTGATCCAATACAATGCTTCTCATAGAGGAACACGGAGGAGAAAAGGTGCATGCACGGACAGCACTGCACTGCTTCAATTAAATGGAGGTTAGGTGTAAGAATCAGGTTGGACTCTGTTCTCACAGCCGATGCGCCTCCTAGTGGCGCTCAGGAACACAACCACTAGAGGCATCTTTAACCCTGCAAAGTAAGCATTGCCCTTTCAGCTAAACGGCAATGTTTTACACCGCAAGGTTAAAAATAAAGGACTACTGCACCCAGACCACTTAATTGAGACAAAGTGGTCAGTGTGTCTTTAGTGGTTCTTTTACAGACCAAGGCAAATCTTTAGTTAGCACTACAACCCATGGAGGTCATTGGTTAATGGTGGAGATTAAAATATTTATTTTTGTGTGCATGTTGCTTGTCTGAAGCCATTGTTGCACTAAACCAAAACAGGCAACTAATATTACAGCCATTTGATGAAAACATTTCATTAAAATATAGCAAGGGATGCTTCTGTAAAAGGTCTAGTGCAGAACATGCAGAGTTCATTTCTACCCTGAAACATACATTAAGTTAGCATGTATACAATCTGTGTGCTGGGTGTACTCAGGCATACCCAGATAGGGGGAAACTTGTATTCAATGTCGGCCATTTCGTTTCCAGCTTGCACATTTGTATTATTTATCTGGCGATTGTTCTGTTTCAGTTTTCTTTATGAAACGAAACATTATACAAGGAAAAAGAATATCCCTGAACGGATTACCTAATGACATGTACCATGCACATCCTTACCCATAGCCCAATATATTTACATTTTAATGCACTCGCAGGATACATGGTCATTACTTGAAATACTGCTTCCAAGGATAATAAAGACGGGTGATCATAAAAGAGCGAAGAGGTAGAGCACCCAAGTACTCTCTGTAAATTAGATCTCCACAGCATGTTAAAATTTACCAGCAACATAGAGAATAATAAACCGTAACAGCACAATCCCACCAGGTGGAACTAGTCCTTCCAAAGATAAACCATCACATAGCAAACTACTAACCAGAGGACAAAGTATGAAAAGTATGCTTGTACGTTTACAATATATATATATATTAAAACTAATTTATAATACACGTACCATGTCTTTACCCACGTACGGCACCTGCATGCTAGTTTTACGGATTACGGAGGTTTGTTTGAGCCAACACTGAACTTTCTGTTTTCCAAGAGGGTTAAGCATACCCTTGTAACTCACGCCTACCTCCCATTATGCAATAGGTTGTTCAGTATTTGTTAATAGTTTCATTTATGAAAATAGGTGAATGAATCTACTTAGCAAGCCAATTGCACTCTGTGCATGTTCCTTTTTAAGCAGTTGTTTAGAGAAGCTATGAGACAGCGTGCACAAGTTACAAGGGAGTTGTAACGCAACTTGAAGTTGTAGTTGACTGGGGAGCGCTCTGTCTTTAGCCCTTTCTGTCACTGAAAGTAATTTGTGCTGGTGTTCTTGCGGAGATATCTAGGGCAAGTAAAAAGCATACCTACCAATATACCACTTCCATATCCAGGGAACGATCACTTGTGCTGAGCCTGCTCGTGTCCACGTGGGCACATACAGAGAAATACAGTATGAGCCACACACTCTGCCACTGCGCTCTACAAACTCATGTGTCTGCACTTTGGACAACATGGTGGCTAAATTAACTTACATGGCATGCCTAGTCTCTGCCAGGACAACATTCTAAGAGTTACATAAAATTTGAAGTTGTGGTTAAATTTTGGTACAAAATAAGATGCCTTTATACTGCATTGTGGCTTAGCACAGTTGTACTACTGCCATACTTGCATTGCTTTAAAAAACAACAAAAAAAAAGCTTTGGGTGGCTAGTGTGCATGCACGGCAAAACGTTGAAATGCGCCAATCAGCATCTCCTTATAGAAATACGTTGAATCAATGCACCTCTATAGTGAGCATTCAGCATCTCCACGAGTGTGGAGAGCCTTAAGCTACGTCCTGCAAAGATTGCAGGAATTCTTCCAGGAAGTCTGTTTAGTGACTGAGTGGCAACCACTAGAGGTGGACTTTGGCAGCAATGTAAACAATGCCTTTTCTCAGAAAAGTCAGTGTTTACACTGCAGACCTTGCAGAGACAGGATATATGCCTAGAACTACTACATTGAGCTGTACTGGTTCTGATTCTGATGTCTATAGTGTCCCATTATTCTTGTGTTTTGATGCAATGTGTCTCCCAGAAGTGTCTCATTTGTAAACACTGCATTTTCTGTGAAAAGGCAGTATGAGGCATAAATTTAAATATAAGAAATAAAAGCCACTTTAATTTTAAATACATGCACAGCCTTTTAGGTAACCAACTTTTACGTAACTTGGTGCGTACATACTCCATGCAAACATCTTAAATGTGACAGTTCCACTTTAAGGTTTCAACACTAAAAAAAAATATAATAAAAACTCAACTGGTAAATACCCGATTTCAGTGCTAGAAGCAAATAAACAATTACACACTGTAGCCAAAAGAATTTATGTAATTCAAGGCAAAATGATTGATTTGGTCATTTGTCTTAGTAAGAAGGCCAGAGTTGCACTGTGCAGGTAAGAAAAAGAACCTTGCACCAATGCCATTAATCAATAGACATACACAAACATATTGAGAGTGTTACCGCTAGACAGGAGTGGAAAAATTAATAGATACAAATCATTTTCTTTCCAACAGAGAGTGGGACTAGGGTATATTTTCCAAGTTCTGTATATGTACACAAGTATGTTTTGCTTGGTTGAGAAACTTTAAACCATACATTAACAAACAACATATGAATGCATCTCAAACACAGCTCGAGTTGTTTTTGCAGTTTACACCTACGTAGTCCAAGCTCAGTTTCCACGATCCTTGCTCCACAGCTCTTATCAATCACAAGTCAGAAGCAAAGCGCTCGGTATGTACAACCATGGGAAAAATAAACTACACCCTCTTTGAATTCTATGGTATTACATATTAGGGCATAAACACCTGTTTCTTAGCAGGCCTTAAAATTAGGTAAATACAAGTTCAGACATATTACACCGTGTCATTATATAACAAAACGGAGAAGCCATGTGTGAAAGACTAAGTACACCTTATGATTCAATAAGCTTGATTTGCAGCAATAACCTGAAGTTTTCATTTTCTGTAGGACTATCAGTCTCTCACATCGTTCTGAAGGAATTTTAGCCCTCTATTCTTTACAAGGTTGCTTCGGTTTATAAAGGTTTTCTGGTATTTGTTTATGGGCAGCTCTCTTAGGGTCTTGAGACAGCATTTCAATTAGGTTGAGGTCTGGGCTTTGACTGGGCCATTGCAACACCTGGATTCTTTTCTCTTTCAGCCATTCTGTTGTTGTTTCAGCCATTGCTGGTGTGCTTGGGATCTTTGTCCTGTTGCATGACACAATTTAGGCCAAGCTTGAGCGGTCAGATAGATGGCCTCGCATTTAAAGGGATACTATAGTGCCAGGAATACAAAGCTGTATACTTGGTACTATCGCTCCCTTTGCCTCACCCCTCCCTAGCGTGCACCCTCCCTGGTAAATAAAGGGTTCAAAAACCCTTGATTTACTTTGATTGCCACGTGCGCATTAGACCTCCCCATAGGAAAGAAGTGAATCAATGCTTTCCTATGGGGTTAAAAAAATCTGAAGCTGGATGTCCCCATGCAGAACGAGAGGACGTCCAACGTCAGGTACCGGACCAAAGTTCCGTTTTGATCCAGGAAGCCCTCTAGTGGCTGTCTGGTAAACAGCCATTGAAGGCAGACTTAGAGCTGCAATGTAAACAATTAGCTGAAGTGGTCTGGAAGTCCTATAGTGTCCCTTTAACTCTGGAATACTTCGGTACGAAGAGGTTTTTATTGTCGACTTAATGACTGCAAGGTTCCCAAGTGCTGCGGCTGAAAAACAAGCCCAAATCATCAGCCCTCCACCACTGTGCTTGACACATTATCACGCACTCCCACGTCATGTAGTCACGTGGTCCGGACGCTAACCTCGCCTCCCGCAAGTGGCCGTGCGAGAGATCTGGAAGATCTGAAGTTTTGCAGCCGGTAGCAAACTGAATGGTGAAAAGACTCTACACAGCACACATTCGAAGGAAGGAGGTGGAGTTTGGACGTTCTTTTAAAGTGTTATGTGAATAAAGATGTGCAACTGTACCCGTGGCTGGCGTCCTCTCCTGCATCTCTGACCCTACTTGTGGTCTACACGTGCTGAAAGTTAGAGCAGGCTCATCTGCTCTCTATTTGTAAGTGCTTCTTTATATCTTACACCTATAACATTTTTAAAAAGATGGCACTATGTTCTTTTGCTGTATTTTTTTCTTCTTTGAGTACTAGCTCGGATGATACAGACTTTCTCAATGGAAGGACTTTTGCAAAGGAGTGCACATCATTAAAATGTATGCACACTGGCACTTTGTATATTTATATGCACCTTAATTTAACACCATTCTGCACTGCTTTCTACAATGTGTAAAGTTTTAAAGACACAGCGCACCTTATTCGTGATTTGGTTGGTATGGGGGGTTTGTGCTTATATGCGGTGCTGTGCATTATGTCCAAACATCTCCACCTTGTCTGTACAAAGGACATTGTTCCACAAGTTGTGTGATTTGTTCAGATGCAACTTTGCCGTGCTGCTATGTTCTTTTTAGAGAGAGGAGGCTTTCTCCTGACAACCCTTACAAACAAACCATACTTGTTCAGTCTTTTTCTAATTGTACAGTCATGAACTTTAAAGGACCACTATAGGCACCCAGACCACTTCAGCTTAATGAAGTGGTCTGGGTGCCAGTCCCAGCTAGGATTAACCCTTTTTTCTATAAACATAGCAGTTTCAGAAAAACTGCTATGTTTATAATAGGGTTAATCCAGCCTCTAGTGGCTGTCTCATTGACAGCCGCTAGAGGCGCTTGCGTGCTTCTCACTGTGATTTTCATTTTCATTTTCCATTTACAATGCTTTCCTATGAGACTGGCTGAATACATGCGCGGCTTTTGCCGCGCATGCGCATTCAGCCAAGGAGGAGGAGAGGAGGCGGAGAGGAGGAGGAGAGCTCCCCGCCCGGCGCTGGAGAAAGAGGCAAGTTTAACCCCTTCCTCCCCCTAGAGCCCGGCGGGATGGGGACCCTGAGGGCACTATAGTGGTCCTTTAACATGTTAACGGAGGCCTGTAGAGTCGGAGATGTAACTCGTCTTTTTTTTTTTTTTACCAATTTCTCTGAGCATTGCACGGTCTGACCTTGGGGTGATTTTGCCAGGATGTCCACTACTGAGAAGACTGACAACGGTCTTGGATGTTTTCCACTTGTAAATCTTTCTCACTGTAGAATGATGGACTTTAAATTGTTTGGAAATTGCCTTATAACCCTTCTCAGTTTGATGGGCAGCAACAATTGCTTCTCTAAGATCATTGCTGATGTCTTTCCTCCTTGGCATTCTGTTAACACACACCTGAATGCTCCAGACCAGCAAACTGCTAAATCTTCGGCTTTTATAGAGGGGGTCACACTTGCTGATGATCATGTAATAAAGGGCATTTGAATAGCAGCACCCATCTGCTACTTAGCCTCTAAATTCCTATAGAAGCAGTAAGGGTGTACTTAGTTTTTCACATATAGCGTCTCTATTTAGGCTTTATTTTTGTTAAATAAATCATGGCACGGTGTAATATGTCATGTGACGTTGTTCATCTGAGGCTGTATTTACCTAATTTTAAGATCTGCTCAGGAACGGACGATTGTTCTTAAGTCCGGATTTGTAAAAACATAGAATTCAAAGAGGAGGTACTTTCTTTTTCCCATGAGTGTATCTAGAATACATCTGGATATAGTCCACAGTAAAACATCTGGATATAGTCCACAGTAAAACATCTGGATATAGTCCACAGTAAAACATCTGGATATAGTCCACAGTAAAACATCTGGATATAGTCCACAGTAAAACATCTGGATATAGTCCACAGTAAAACATCTGGATATAGTCCACAGTAAAACATCTGGATATAGTCCACACATTTGCTGAGTGTTGACTTTCTAGCTTATAAAATATGAAATCTCCTTTATAACATTCTCAAAATATACATCATCTCAAAAGTTCTGACATCAGTGCATGGGCGGATGCCATTGGGGTACAATCTTTAAATCAGTGCCTTTCTCCACCTTGACCTTTGGATTGTAACTCTGGTTTCATAAAGTATTTGTGCTTTCTATAGGATAAATATTTGAAGTTCGTATTCCACATCAACATACCAAGACTTTTTTTATAGTTCTGCTTTGCGCTGGAATACTTTGGTTTCTATGTAGAAGTTTAAATGGGGGTTCATCTTGGAACGGATTGTTTTACCTTATTTCCACACTGCCTGCATGGGTCATTCATTTCGGTGTGTTCCATTTTCTTCCTGGGACTATTGTTGTCTTGTATTCCAAACAGATATTATAAAAGAGTTTCATCTAAAGATATGTCAGTAGCAGCTCTCCAAATATGGAGATGTGAATGCCTAACTAAAACCAAGTCCTTCTCGATATAAACAAAGCAGAGAGGCACGCGCTTCGACTTACCATCCATAGTGCCTCCGGATCAGGGCAGACAACTCACAACAGGTCAGTAATTGTAAAGAAAAACGGACAGGGCTCCTTTTTGAGCTGAAACGTTAAATGGGCTACTCCAATAAACTTGCAGGAAATCCAATGATCTGCATGCTTGGATTAGCATGCAGATCATTGGATTAGGCCATCGCAGAGGTCTCCTCCGAGACATTGTGGAAGTGGAGAGATTAGACACGCAGAGAGAGCATTAATGCTGGAAACCGGTAAGTAAAACTTTCACTTTCTTTACAGAAAAAGGAGGAGTTGACTGACTATAACTACAGGCAGGGAATACAGAGCATTTTAGGACTACAATCCAGGCAGCCCCTCTTTGCTCACAATTGAGGTGGTTTAGTGATGGGCTATAGACTCAGCAACAATAAGCAATTCTGATAAATCCGTAGGTATTTAATATTAAAACATGCCAAGATCTAGTTAACTATTTTAATAAAACTTAGAATATAAAGAGCACCAGACACACATCTAAGGGCAATTTTATAAAAGGATTAATCCAGATATAACCAAATTGTTCCTTGTGCGCCACAATCCATCAAAAAGAGCCTACCCAGCCTGGCACTGCATTTATATAGTCATTAATTAGGGTCGGTAAAAGGTCATGCATTACTCTCACTGACAAGTCTATGTGATTGATAGCATACCATGCATAATCTGGTGGTATAGAAATAGCAGGTCAGATGTTACGGAGGTCCACAAATACATTAAGGAGACCTTACCTGCAGCTTGGAATGCTCCTCTAGTAGACGGTCGTATTCCTTAGTTAACCCTTCAGACTGCTTCTTGATGGCGATCACTTCATTCTGGGATTTATTCAAAGCTGTGGGAAAGTTTAGAGATGGGAAATAATAAGCTCTTCTGCCAACACAACGTGAAAAATTCTGGAGCAATACGGTCAGAAATCCAACCAAATACTCAGAAACACGTCTTCCATAAAAACATCTCAGCAAGAAAACCACACACACAATCCACCTTTATCAACCTACTTTTGAGAAATCAATATTTTTTTTTAAAAAACACTTCTAATATACCATCCAATACAATAATTAAATACCGACAATGAAACAAGGCGATAAAAATACGGGGGAAAGACCGTGAAGAAGAATCTAGGGACAGGGAGAAAGCAGGCTCAAACAGAGTGATAAAAGTCGCAGCTTACAAGATCTATATGTATTTAAACGACACATTCTCCTTTGCAGATATTCTTACTTGACTTAATCTGTAAAGTATATAGCGAAGTGCAAGCTCGGTTATTAGTCTAATAATGCAAAACTCCAATAGGCAATGTTAAACAATGCTTAACACTTTCTTTTAAAATACATCCAAAGTATTGGGGCAGGCCCTGGATACCATGCCTGCGAGACATGTTTTGCTGAAGCTCTGAGTTGTGGCTCAATTTACTCTTGATTTTGGGATGTTTTAGACCCGTAGGCAGAGCAATTAACCATCCACAAAATTCTAGCATTGGGGAGGCGTTTTCTTGCCAAGTTTGGCTTATCGAATGTGGACATGTTCCCACTAATAGGTCCGTATGGTATGCAGCCTGGAGCGCCTTGAGAAAGGGAGAGGCTCTCCCACCTTGAGCAACCCGAGGCAAGCCATGCGACAGTTGGCGCCATGTTCCCTCCCCTTTGGACCGGTGGGTGTGATCCCAGGCCACACTCTGGAGGTTAGCCACACTATACTTGATGGCCCAGCAATACCGCTGATACAAGCCTCAGTGTTCCCTACAAAATGGAGGATGCTGCGTGTTCCTCAGATCTTGGCTTGAGAGGTCAGATGTGATGCATCGCTTGAACAAGCTTTTAAAATCCTTTATGGATTAGCCGGCTGCTTGTCTGCACTTAATAGCTACAGAGGTCCGGTCACTTACCTCTGAGCTGCCTACACGATCCCATCACAGGTGCACAGATCTCAAAGCGAGGAGAGCCCAAAATTGGCATCATAGAGCTCCACGACCAAATTTAGACGCAGCTAAGCGCCACCACAAAAATCTGGTGACACCCTAAATGCAGCTGAGGCTCGAATCAAAGCTCCCAACGCGCCTGTACTCCACCCCGCACAAGGTCTTGATACCACATAGGAGAATCTTGCGGATTTCTCTAGGCCTGCCCTACTCATATGCCACTACCACATGTCTACACTAAGGTGGGCAACTGGGCTCGACACTGGGACTCTCGTGGGTGGACTCTGTGCGGAGGCATTTATCATCTCTAACATGGTACATTCCCCATTACACCTCTCATCACTATGTGCTGTGTGGGAAGATAATGTAAGTTGTTTTGCTTTTTGTTTGGTTTTCTCACAGTGGGACTCGCAACTTGCTTAGCTGGAAGGCCCCCTGGGGTTTTTACTCCCCCCCCCCCCCACCCACAGTCGATACTACGCTAACAAGATATCTAACCTGCACTGTGTTTCTCTTGTTTTTTTATTTCTTATTTTTAAAAATATGTGCGGATTTCTCTATACACTTCATCTTGTGATATGCATCATACTATTGCTGTTCCAACAGTGTGTAATGTTTTTACCATGCACATCAAAAACAAACAATACTTTTTTTTTAAAATAGATATATATCTCTAAAGTAAGTAAACCAATAACTGCTTGCCCACGGACCCTGTAGTTACCATCAAATTAACACCGCTTCTAGCTGGAATTTTGTCTTTTTTGGACTCTGGATTTGGAGCCATGCATCTAAAGAAACCATGGGTCCCTCCCAAAACATGGTGAAACATTACATGTAGACATTACTAATTCTTCAGGCATGGAAAGAGAGCCTGAAGTTAATCTTTAGAACCTAAAGCAGAAACCGATCACTACACAGAATGGATACTCAGGGTAAAGGAGGGGGTCAAATTGGTTGTTTAAACTTTATTATGCGCTGCTTAAAGACAAAAATAAACCAACTCTAACCCTCCTTCAAACTAGAGCTAAACATAACTCAGTGTCTACGGAATAAAATGTGTTTGTGTAGCAAACGGCTCAGAACAAGTCAGAAAGAAAAATGGAGTGGAGCAAATAATGGTAATCTTTGGTCATCTTGTCCAGAGTTCAAGAACTGCTAGCTTTTCTATCCTTATATATGTGGTTATTAGATAGACAGAGATTTTAAGCTTACTGGTGACCTCATCAAATGAAAAAAAATGCAAAGTGAGGAAAATGTGATATTAATATATGGTACATATTAACCAATGTGAGGGTCATTGACATTCAAAGCGTTAAGTGACCCACACATCATTTTGTCAGGACAGTCTCCTTTTAAAACAGCCCTAAAAATAGAACATGTTTTCCAAGAACTCCACATGGGGCCATACTTTAACCAGCCAAGTGTAATTACAGAATGCTGCAATGCACATAGCTCTTATGCAATCTGATGACCACACAAATATAGTTTAGAAAGACAGGCTATACATTAGGTGCCGTGATGAAAAAGGACACAAGAATTTGACATTTAACAAACAAATAACAGACTGGACTTCTCCCCAAAAGAGCAACAAACAAGCAAGTGACTGTCATAGTTTACATGCTCTCGGGGTGTCTAATCACAGAAAGATGTTCCAAACATCAGGGCAATGCAACAGGTAGATCCCCATATTTGGAAGTACGGTACTACAACTGCAATGATTCTTTGCCAGACTTCAGAATACACCTGTACTATATCTGGATACCTACATTTTGCAATCCGTGCATCTAACCCAATCTTACTGCTAGAGTGCAGGTCATGCATTCAGAAAGCCATTGCCATAGCCCTGGAACTGGTAGGGAAACCAGAAATTAGCAAAATATTAGGCAATTCTGCTCTAAGACCACCTGAGTTCCGGCATCTACATCAGAACTCCACTATTATTGAAGAGGACTGTGCTAATGATCTGAAAACAAAAGGGGAAATTAAAGACTTGGAAAAACTGTACTGCGAGCCCTTGATTCGCTGACCTTGCTATATCATACTTAGTGATAAGTTTATTCGAAAAACAAAAAACATCTTCAGTAAATGCTGGTTGAGAATTCTGATCTAACAGCAGTTTTGCAGGATGACCAGCAGTTGAGTTATCAACGACATAATCACAGCGAACCTTTCTAGAGGTCTAATCCATATATTACCGCAATCAACAATGAATAGGTTAGAAGGGAGTTAGTGATGTATAAAGATTATGGCTGACACAAGCAGGAGTTAGTTATAAATTGAAGAGCTGACCCTCTTTCTGTACGCTGTGCACCCCTGGACATTCCAAATACGATAACAATAGTTAATTTATAACAGTCTCTAAGGAGAACCCAATGTCTTATGCTGAAGCAGGTCGGTTTGTACAGAGGAGGTATAGAAAAGGACAAGGGTTTTGGTCCAGTAACCAAGCATTTGTACATGTCACAACTTGCTGAAAAAGGGCTAGGCTTGTTGATTCGGAGCAGTACCAAGCATTCAGTGGAATACTTAAAGGGGCAGAAAATTCTAGAGAGAAATAAACAAACAAAATAAATCTACCTGTTGAATGTTTTTACCTTTTGGAAGGTTTTATTTAGCAGAAGACCTTGTACACACACTGGCTGACCCTTACTCTATTAATGTGTTATAAAGATAATGCATTAAAAGACCATAATAAATGCCTCATCTATTTCTCAGGGTGTGATAATTACTCTATAAGATAAATTGATAGATAATGTTTAACGTTTATGTGGAGTTAGTGGACATGCATGCTAAATATTACTAAGGGGAAGTTGTATTAACGTGAGCTGGTGCTATACTGAGTCTTGTCGCCAAGCACTAAATATGGAGGAATTACCGAAAATAAGATACCTCTCGGCATTTCACACCTCAAAACTCAAAAAATAGCTGGTTTGCTCTTGGAAATGTTCCCTCGAATCTCCATTGAAAATTACTATGAATTTTCACTAGAATTCATGAAATACACACAAGCTACAGGGACCTTTCATTGTACAAACACAAATGTTGATTGTTTTTATTAATTAAAAATGTATGGGGTGTGTGCACATTGCACATTAAAAGGAGCATTATAATTGCCAGAACAACTACAGCTTAAAAGGTTACTCCAATGTCCATGACCACTTCAGCTTTTAGAGGTGGTAATGGTGCTAGGAATCCGTATATGGAATGTTTCAGCTTAAAACGTTGCACATTCAGAGGTATTTGGACTTTTGTGTCAGGTGTTCGTTACGACCCCGGCACATGTGACTTCGGCAGCCCAGGACGCCTTGACAAATGGAGAAGCTATAGTGCCAGGAAATCAAGTTTGTTTTCCTGGCCCCATAGAATCCTTTAAAATTCGGCTTAGATATTGCACCATAAGCTTTAATATGCATTACCTCTGTCCATGTTTGTAATAAAAAAAAAATTATATAACTGATGAAATCTTATTTTTTTTTATTTTTTTCTTAGCTTGCATGTTACATGTGAGCTATATGTTCTACAAAGATTGCTGTAATAAGACGAGTATCATTTTCAAAGACGAACTTAAATAATTTCCAAAGGGTGTTTAGTAGTGATGTCACGTGTTGTCATCAAGAGCTTAACAGATTACAGATCTCAAGGACAGTAAGGGACATCAATACTAAAGATTCTCTGTAAATGATCAGTTTCCCATAAAAAATAAAATTAAAATAAAAATCACTAGCCACACCTCCCGTGGCTGAGACTCTTACAGCCTCCCTAGACATTTCCTGAAAAATAAGTATAAAGATTTTAGCTTCCAGTATTGCATAATGCTGCATGCTAAATCCTGCAACAGCCTCCTCCGTGTGATTAAAGTTCACTCAACAGAACAGGATGTGATAACTTCTAAAGTAAACACACTGTGCTGTAAGATCTGATTGAAAATTTAACTTTTGTTTCATGGAGGCTGTGTGAGTCACAGCTAGAGGAGGTGTGGCTAGGACTGCATACACAGAGTGGTTTAACTCCTAAATGACAGAGAATTGAGCAATGAGACTGCAAGGTCATGATCCATACAACAAAAGTTATTTTGGTGCCAGAAGTGTCCTTTTAAGTTATTCACAAAAGTGAGAATTCAAGGTGAATTTAAACGGAAAAAAACTCTCAAAGCCAACTATGCTTTCAGTTCAGTTGCTATTGGCTTGAGTTTGAAATACACTTAGAACTGTCCCTTTAGTAAATAACCCTTTCTGTCTCCGTTACAGCTGGTGGCAAACCATGGAAGTTGACAGAATCACTGAGCATATCTTACTTTTCTTGGTCGACTCCAGTTCTTCCTTGAGCTTGTTGACATCTCCTTTGAGTTTCTTGTTTTCTTCCTCGGCATTGTTTTCTGGAAGATCACTCACCTCCACCCCAGCGGCTTTCAGTTGCTGAAAAGAAATGTATTTTTTTAGAAATAAAGGCGGTATTCATTTAAAGGTATAAAACATATCATCTAAAACCATGTGTTCCCATACTATGGCTTACAGGTCAAGCGTAATACATCAGCATAGTGAGTGTATTGCCACATCATCTCCTCTAACTTACTGTAGAAAATAAAACCTCCTATGTCACCTCTATCTACTGAAACCAACCTTTACCCAAATACATCCATTTTGTCTGCACAGGCTGAGTGTACCAGTCACGGCTGTCTTCTGCAAGCAGTATTGCACGACGTATGTAGGAATTCTACTTTCAAATTAACCTGGCCTTCGACCAATTGCTTAGACCAACTGAGTTTAAGTGTACAGTTATATTTTTAATCCACTAATGCAAGAAAAGGTTTTACACTAACAGTTTCTGACCTAGCAAATTGGCTGCAGGCACTACAAAAAAAAAAGGGATCTGTCTTCTGGGTAGCAGACTTTAAACCATGAGATCACAGGACAAGGATGAAGAGAGATTTGCACTCACGCAGAGAGCTAACACTTTGGGCTTTGGATAGGTTTGGTAATTGAAGACAAGTAGAAAACTCACACTTGCTCTGAAACAACTCGTGAACGATACAAAATTTTAAGTAGACGTGAGACACATCTGTTTATGTAATAACTTTTTGTTTGTGAACTTTCTGTAATTGTTGGTCTTTGCTGCTTTGTCACCTCCTGCTTACAGGATTTCACTTCCCTTTGTCCGTAACTAGTGAGAGTATTTGTTTAATTTTACTTTATGGTAATTTAATAGCATAACGGTTTCTCTACTTGCAAAGGGCTCTACAAGTAATTTCACGCCTTTGGGCATTGCGCTAAGCTTTTCTTCTGACTTTGTTTAGTATGAAAGGTGAACAAAGCCATGTGACAGAAGGCCTTTGAAACAAATGTGTTATTTTTAGAAGACTACATGTAAGTGTAAAAATATACATTCAACACACAAGAATAGACTTTTTTGTATTCTTCCTTTTACTAAAGCTCAACTGATACAATTGTCATAATGTAAACCAAAATTTTTGTCAGGATTATAAAGTTATGCTTTAGTTATTTACTGGTACTTAGAAAGACTTAAACTGGTAAATGCGTGTCGCATTAAAGTAAATAACTGAACTATGGAGCATGAGAGGGATTTGCGAGCGAAGCTCTAGGACGTGATGAAAAATGGTGATGAAACATTAAACCTTTAAATTAGTCTTGTCAACTATGGCAGGTCTACTATGAGCAGAGAATTAGTGTTGTCACAGACAATCTGCCCACACACAGAGATGGCACATCATCCCAGTGTGCATTTACACCAGGATAGAAGCCTGCCCAGAAAGGCAGCCAATCAGCGTTGCACATACATGGTATGGGCTTAATACCCTGAAAATCATCAAAAGTGTAGTGTGAGTGTGGTTCATCACAACAAATTCCCTCAATCTTCCCAACACCGAGTGACAGAGCAGTTGGTTGATTGAGAGGATTGAGCATGTGAGATGACAGGTCTGCCTTAAACTGAAAGCACATGCCATCAGAATAGGTTTCTGAACGCAAAGATCCAATCCTTTTTAACATTTTTTAGGAGCCTTTAGTTTCATGCTGTTTTGTATGTATATTATGCATGTTCATATAATTTTATAATTCTGCTCTGACATCTTCCAGCTCTTTCTTGTCTTCGTTGACATTTTGAGTGATCTTGGGTAAGTCTCAGTTGCTATTCACAAACAGGTTTCACAAACAGGTTTATTCCCTTTAGCAGTCGTTATTATTATATTTTTCCAAGGCGCCCCAAGTCAAAACAAATTTCTAGGTAGTATATATGTACAGCGCTGCGGCATATACTGGACCCCTGTTTAGCAGAAATATTTCCCGGTCAGGGGCGTTCCAGAACCGAATCTTGGGAGGGACACTGATAGATTATTTAAAGAAACAATCCAGGCACAATAACCACTACAGCACTCTAGAAAGGGGCGCAATGTGTGTGGAGTGAAGTGTGCGCGTGTGTGCAGTGTGTGTATGGGGGTGCATTGTGTTTGTGACGGATGTAGTGTGTGTGTGTTAGTGTAAAGGATGTGGTGTGTGTGAGCCAGTGTGTGCGTGAGGGGGCAATGTGTGTGTATTGGGGAGCAGTTTATTAATAAAAAAAATAAAAAAAAACACACACACTTTTCATTACCCCCCCTCTCATTACTAATCCCTGGTGGTCCCAGTGGTGAGAGTGAACTCTAGCCTGCAGCTCAGGCTAGTGTTCACGGCCGTGAGTCTGCCGTGGTAACTGCAGCAACGCTCCAAGCTCACAAGGGGAGAACCCGGCGGAGCTGGAGGTTAGAGCTCCCCCGGGTCCTCTATCCCTCTCTCCCCTGCTGGCTGTGCTAGCAGGCAGGAGAGGAAGATCTCTGATCTCCCCTCCGGTCCTGCAGAGCCAACAGCGGAGACTAAGGCACGTGACCAGGCACAGTCACACAGGTACGCCGCAAGATATTTTCCCGGTGCTATGATAGCACCGGGAAAATATCTTGCGGCGCCCCTGTGTGCCTGTCACACAGTTTGGGAACCACTGCTCTATAGTGAGAATTGTCGGTAACTGAACGTGAATGTAAAATTTTAGGCCAAAGTAGCAAAAACGCAAGCATAGATGACCGAGAATTTTTCCATTTCGGCTACTTTGGCCTTGAATTTGAGATTCACTTTCAATTTCCAGGCAATTCTCACTTTAGAGGATTATCCTGAGAGAAGAGCAGGGCCTTGCAATGTTCACAGCAGCCAACCCTTCTACCATCTGCGGAGGAATTAGACCAGAGGTAGGCAACCTTTTGGCACTCCAGACGTTGTGGACTACATCTACCATGATGCTTTGCCAATACTATTGCCGTAAGAGCTTATGGAAGATGTAGTCCACAACATCTAGAGTCCTGAAGGTTGCATATCACTGCCCTATACTAACAAATTCTGCTCAGTTGGGTGATCAAACCCAAGACTTCCTCTGAAATCAAAACAGAGCGTAAGTTTAATATGAATTTTATCAGATACCTTCTTCAGCTTGTCGTTTTCCTCCATGTACTTTTTTGCGGCATCACTGGCGCTCTCTGCCTGCTTCTTGAAGGCTTCATTCGAAGCCAGGAGTGTTGCTTGCTTGGAAATCAGTGTGACCAGGCGTCTCAGCAAACTGCAATGTAAAGACAGGAGTTTACAAGTTTACACATAACCAGTAAAACTGTGGATCTGTCAAACTGCTCAGTTGGATGATTTAATGTAAAAGTAATGGAATGGTGCGGACAGGTTATCCTTATCGATCGGCTTTATTTCCACCATTGGCGACAAAAAAGTTAATTAACTTGTAACTCTCTGACCAACACTAATGGCTCTAAACAGCAAACAGCCTCACACGCAGAGCTGATAATGGTTTAAAGAGAGTGTGATCTAATGTATATTGCAGTGCACCATAAGCGCCCTCTACAGAAAAGCAGAGTTATAACAGCTGTCCTTTTGTCAAGGGTAAAGTCTGCTTTACTCTGGGGAAGAAGGGGAGGTGGGGAGTGTAATAAATTGGTGTGAAATACATTTAAGACACCCGTTATTGAAGTTGGCTAAATGCATTTAGACAAACAAGTGCAGACACTCGAAGCGATTTCAAAGTACATTAGCTTGAAAATCAGGCAAATATGGACGAAGTTAATGAAAGGAAGAAAAAAAAAAAAAGAAAATTTTTACTGTAGCAGATGCTAGGCCTGCTTCCTCAGGAGGCCTGGACGGTGATTTTTCAAAACCACTTCTTTATTCAGCCGTGCAAAACAAACAGGCTGTGACGCTGTCATAGTGGGTTATTTATGCAGGTATAGAGCACATCACCAGCAGAGCAATGCATCGTTTTTTTAGGCAGAGTAGAAGAAAGCATCTCAACAGCAGGGAGGGCACAGGTAGGTCGAACAAAACCACAAATGAAAAGACGCTATTTAACCAAGCGTTCGTGTATTCTTAAAAGAGAACCAATTCTCGGTGTATAAACTATATAAAAAGTAAGCTCCTGACACTCAAATGTACCTAGGTGTATTATTATGACACCATGCGCCCTACCCACGAGACATCGAAGTGGCTCAGAGTTCCATAACAACTCGTGTTAGAATTCCTAAAGAGAGCATAAATAAACTGCAGGTCCGTACATATGGTACACCGCAGAGTCAGTACACAGAATCGGTCAGGCTAGATACAACAAGCCAAGCATTCACTGGAGCAGGCACGACGTGTACTTGACATATAGCTGATTTAAGCAGTGTTCCAATTTCAGGATGAAACAGTTCGCCATGTACTTAACCAATTACAAATGGTTACACTGCCCATCATTGCACCAGCCAAGATTTTGGCACCTTAATAATGACTTCTTGGAAGAGAGGATACATTATTACAAATTATTCCTGATGAATTTAAAAAAAAAAAAAAAAAAAAAAAAAAGTTATCACTTTCATTATAAGAAAAAAAAAAACAGCATAATTAAGTTATTTCAATTATTTTCTGTTCATGTAATAAAAACGATGTCCTATTACATTCAGCAACGTGTTGCGTACTCATCGCCACCCTCCCTGTACTATGTTGCTGAATAATTGGACCTGTAATCCTCTTCATTAAAATGCTGGACAAGGCTGTTCTAAAGGTATTTCTGCAATAGTTACAAATCATATTAAAAAAAACAAAAACTCAAATCAATACCAAATACATTGATTTATAGCGGCATAGAGAACTTTGATTACAGATCGTCTGCAAATAATTATTCCTATTGGTCAGTATTTTTCGGAAAATGCATTATACGAGGCACAGACGGAACTTTGCTGTGAGTCTTGGCAGTCATATATTTCTACTGTGTAGTGGTTGGCACTCCTGCAAACACACCTATGTCTTTTTTTATTTTAATTGTATTTTTTTAATGAATGCTCTCCATTTTAGAGTGAGAACTGTATTAAAAATAAAGTAAGTTTCTGTCACTTATTAGTGGGACCTTCTCAGAAAAAGAATCACAGGAAATAGTCCAAATGAGAAAAATCCCATGAAGTGGGAGAAGCTGTGAGAAGATGGCCACTCTCAGAATTCTAAGCAGCTAGGTGTTCGATTTTCTTTCCTTCCAAGAATTGCTTTTAACAAATTATTCGATCCATCTTTAAGCAGTCATCTGCCGACATTTCTCAGAATCCATAATCAGCAGATCGTTCTGTTATCACCTTGCAGCTCATGTAACCAGTAATACAGGTTCTTTCAATTCCATTACCAGGAAGTCCAAGCTGGCAGTGGTAACAAATCTACTAATATAACCTTGATCTGCAATTGTTTCCGAAATACGCTGGTTGGGCATCCAGATACACAGTCCCCAACAAATAATTCCAAAAATGTAATATTTAATACAAGCCTCATTAGATAGAAGCATACTTCCAGACAGACCTATCAGCTTTAATTGATTGGCAAATGAGAGTCCCAATTTTAATTCAGAAGCTTACTTAAAAAACAGACTGTGAAATGAAGGAAGTTTAAACATTAGATGACTCTTTACAGGAAGTGTTTAGGAAGGCTGTTTACATGCAGGGAGGTGTGACTAGGGCTGCATAAACAAAGTGATTTAACTCCTAAATAGCAAAGAATTGAGCAGTGAGACCGCAGGGGCAGGATCTATACAGCAAAACTGTTTAGTTAAGCTAAAGTGGGTTTGGTGCCTATGGCATCCCTTTAAAGACGGCATTCAACCTATTAACTGTAAAGTCTATTAGTTTGTTCCACACTTTGCGGTGGCTTGAGGCACACCAGAGAGCCATGGCACACTGGCTGAAAACCATTGAAAAAAAGACAAGGACAGCCACCACTGCTTACATAGTATCGTTAAATATCCATGAGAAACAAAAAGGACAATGAGTCATTTATCATTGCTGTAACTGTTTTGACCAGGAGCATAGCTTGTTTATCTGTTATGTAACTATTTTTAGGTTGAGTACGCATGGATAAACAAATACCACTCTGGGAAGGAATTAACTGGGCGCCCGTGCCAAGCAAACCCAACGTGTTCCTTTTACAGTTATGTTGTACAAACTGTGTGAGCAGGCATGTGATTACCACGAACAAAAGATACTCTGTACTCGCTGCATGCCACGTTTCCTGGCTGTGATTAAAGCACGGTGCTGTATTGGGAGTAAGTGGTTAAGGCATGTTCTTGAATAGCAGGTATGCAGATGTGATGAAAACAGTTTACGCACTGCTAAATGGCACATATAAGAATTATTAGCATGACCTATGTCAGATGTGCAGCTACTGCAAATACATACCCACGGTAACCACCAACATTTCAAATGTACAAGAGGTCCACTTTAATTATGGGGGGTGTGAATGAGGATGTGGTCAGGGTCGGAGTTGTTCTGAGAATTTTTAGGTGACTTAACTAATAATAATTCATGCAACTAAAATGTCATTTAGAGAAAGAACAATGTATCTTATTAATACAGATTGTTTTCTAAACACATTAATTGTAGTTGAAAGACAAATTACAGTGAGTATAATTGCCATGGAGCTCTGTGATACACTCAGACACAAACAATATGGAGCACCGAGAACAGAGGAAAAGAGGGATTTTGGCCCAAAAAAGGGACTGTTCGCCAGACATCGGGACACTTGGAAGGTATGTAAGTAAAGCACAGACATTAATATGAAGGGTTCTTTGAAGAACATTATTCTGAACAATAAACAATTTCAATAAAGCATTTGGGAATTATATGATTTTGAGATCAAAATAAATTATTACATTTTTACAATCAGTAGAAGAAATCTCATTGCTGAAATATGGATGCTTACAATGACACAGACATGGTTCAACACCCCAAAGTGTGTAATGGATTCAATGCTATTCTTAATATGGTCTCTGATTAAAAATGTATACTGCAAGACCGCATTTAGTCCATTGGGGCCATGCAAAATACATCACATATTATCCACAAACGCTGCACACTAGTTTAACCCACATTACTTATCGCTTTCTGTAAATGTGATCGGTTGCTGCCACCAAGTGTTCAAACTGTAAATTGCAAGATCCAAACAAAATTGGGGGCTATGCGTAAAAAGTGCCCTGCATGAAGAAGGGGTCGAGTTACCAACGGAACGTACCTGCTGGTTTCCATGGTGATTGTTTTGCGGGATCAATACCGGGACATTTAATATTCGCTGCTCAGGTCACTAGGATATTAATGCACTTTATATGTAAAGCTGCTGTGGCAGAAGTGATTTGGGGTGCCAGTATTAGTCATGTGGCAATCCAGCCATGAACCCCAAATAAAATTAATGAATACATCTTGAACAAATTAAAACAGAATGGGGGGAGATGAGCACAGTAAAATCTGACATATAGAAAGCTAGGGCATCACAGCACTGGCATTTGGAATAGATTCATACACATAGTAACAAGATCCAATTGCATGATTTCCACGTAATTAAATAAAAATGTATTGTATTTAAGCGAATATGAGCATTTGTGAAAGAGAAATAAGTGGCGTTTATCAAGCAAGTCTAAATGGTCACAGCCATTAACATTTAACAACCAACATGATAAAACAAGAGAAAACTGCTTGGTTCTGCCCAACTCAGCAGATATCGGGTTGTTTTAAAAATAAAATGATACATTATTTGTGTTTATATAGTGCCAATTTATTCTGCAGCGCTTTACAATATTATAAAGGGGGAAATTGAACAATAACTGAGACAATTACAAAATGTTACAGGGACAATAGGTAGATGAGGTCCCTGCTCAAACGAGTTTACAGTCTAGAGGAGGTGGGGTATAAAACACAATATGAAGGGTATTGAGGGAGACCGCAAACAAACAAGGTGAGAAAGTAGCAGAACTGGAGGTGAAAGTAGAGTGTGGCCCTGTAGGAGAGAGCAAGTGACATGTTTGTAAAACAGAAGTCACGCTGGAAGGCCATAAGCTTTTCTGAAAATATGGGTTTTGAGAACTTCTTAAATGATTGAAGACTAAGGGAGAGTCTGATAGGTGTGGGCAGGCAGGCAAAGGAAAGGAGCCATCCGGGGGAAGTCCTGCAAGCCCAAATTAGCAGTAAGGGTGCAAGCAGTGGACAGGAGAAGGTCCCCGGCAGAGTAGAGAGACCGAGAAGAGGCATACCACAAATCAGTGAAGAAATAGAACAGACAAGAATTGTTTAAAGGAACACTATAGGGTCAGGAACACATATGTATTCGTGACCCTATAGTGTGTTTAACCCCCCCATCCACCCCCTAACATAGGGAAAGCATTGGATTGGCTAAAATCGGCACGATGGCAGGGCCAAATGCCGTTATGGCCAATCAGGACCTCTTCATAGAGATGCATTGAATCAAATGCATCTCTATGAGGAAAATTCAGCGTCTCCATGCAGAGCGTGGGGATGCTGAACATCAGGGCTGCTTTTTCGGATATGAGAAGATATGAGGCTCAAAGATAACACCAATAAAGTGAGCTTGCAAAAACAGGCTTATTAACAGGAGGAAAAAGCTTCATTTTAGAGGGATTGAGTTTCAGAAGTGAGAGGACATCCAGAGATGGAAGATAAGCAAACGGTAACACGTTCTAGGACAGCGGGGGAGTGATCAAGGGAGGACAAATATATCTGGATGTCAGTGTACAGATAGTAGAGGAATCCAAAGGAATTAATGAGTTTGCCAAGAGAGGCAGTATAAAGAGAGCCAGGACAAGGGTAGGAGGTGTCATTGGAAAAGGAGACACCGAATGAACATTGGGAGAGATAGGAAGAAAACCACAAATGGACATCGCTACAGAGAACAAGGGATTGAAGAGCTTGGAGAAGGAGGACATGATCAAGTGTCAGATGTGGCAGAGAGGCCAAGCAAAATTTGTATCTATTAGTGGTCTTTGGATTTAGCTGTGATTAGATACTTTGTAACTTTAATCTGAGCAGTCTCAGAGTGAAGTGGGCAAAAGCCATATTGAAAAGGATCGAGGAGAGAGTTGTAATTGAGCAAACAAATGGGTAAAAACAAGTCTTTCTAGAAGCTTTGATAAAAAAGGGAGCAGTGATATAGGACAATAGTTGGAATGAGAAGACTGGTCAAGAGATGGCTTTTTTTATGATGGGTACAACAGTAGCATGTTTAAGGGGAGCAGGGACACCACCAGAAAAAGAGAGCAGTTGAAGATGTGTATTAAGGATGGCACAGAACAAGGGGAGAGAGATCTGATAAGATGAGATGGTACAGGATCAAGCGGACAAGCGGTGGGGCGAGAGGAAAGGAGAAGCACAACCACCTCCTGTTCAGTAGCCGAGGAGAGGTCTAAGGGGAACGGAAGGTACGGTCCAAGTACAGGAGAGAGAGAGAGAGAGAGAGAGAGAGAGAGAGAGAGAGAGAGAGAGAGAGAGAGAGACAGAGAGAGAGAGACAGAGAGAGAGAGAGAGAGAGAGAGAGAGACAGAGAGAGAGAGAGAGACAGAGAGAGAGAGAGAGAGAGAGAGAGAGAGAGACACACAGAGAGAGAGAGACACAGAGAGAGAGAGAGACGGAGACGCAAAGAAGGGAGAATTCTTTCCTTAAAGGACCACTATAGGAACCCAGACCACTTCAGCTCAATGAAGTGG
Source organism: Pelobates fuscus (assembly GCF_036172605.1). Classification (NCBI taxonomy): domain Eukaryota; kingdom Metazoa; phylum Chordata; class Amphibia; order Anura; family Pelobatidae; genus Pelobates; species Pelobates fuscus. The sequence goes on along the minus strand of NC_086325.1, from coordinate 148,326,875 downwards.
TCTGGGGGCCAGGTCCATCTAGGATTAACCCTGCAGCTGTAAACATAGCCGTTTCAGAGAAGACTGGCGCAAAGAGAAAGGTAAGTGTTTAACCCCTTCAGCCCAGCGGGAGTGGGACCTAAAGACCCTATAGTGCCAGGAAAACGAGTTTGTTTTCCTGTCACTATAGTGGTCCTTTAACCATTTTATCTTGTCAATAAAAAGCAAAGCTTTCGGCTGAAAAATTATTTTGATGGGTGGCCGCAGCAGGGCGAAGGAGAGAGCTGAAGGTATCAAAGACGCCTGGGACTGCAGGAGCATGAACTAATGAGAGAGAAAAAATATGATTGTTTAGCAAGGGCAAGGGCTGCACTGTATGAAAGCAAGATTAATTTGTAATGGAGAAGGTCTGACAAGATGCAAGACTTCCTCCAACATCGTTCGGCTGAACAGGAGCATCTCTCATATAAGGGTGGCGATTTAGTGTGACACTGTTGGCGGCATGCACTCCTTGAGGTGCAAGTTTGAGTCTGGGGCTGCGGCGTCCAGGGCAGAGGTGAGGGTAGCGTTATACAAGGAGATAGCAAGTAAGGGACAGGAGAAGGTAAGGATGGTTGAGAGTTCAGAATTGACATCATCTGAGAGTTGCTAGAGGTCAAGAAAAGCCAGGTTGGGGGCAGAGCCTGACCGCAATACGGAGTGGACGTGGGTTCCATGAGCTCCGGTCCGGCGGGCGGGAAAAAACGAATTACGCCGGCCTCGAGGCCCGAAGAAGCACCAGGGTGCACTACCCACGTCGGGGGTGCACCACAGAGGCGGGGCATACCACTCCGACGCCCGTAGGGACCAGGGGCACTGAAAACCGGGTGCGGCCTACCTGAGCTGCTACCTGGGCATAGCGCCCGTTCACCCCGACCTCGGAGCTCCCAAGCGACGCAACAAGCACCCTACCCCCTCCCCCCCCCCCTTTGGACCGGTGGGGGTTATCCCGGTCCCCTACTGGCTACTCTGAGCCCACTGACGGGCTTACTGACCATGCAGCATGCAGGGGTATTACCACGGCGAGACGCAGCCAAGATGGCGGCCCAGCAAAGGCCCAACCAAAACAGAACAAGCTCCCGACCGCCAACGCAGGCACTGGAGGCATTTGACAGGCTGTGTACAAGCTTCTGGACGACACTGTGCAAGCGGGGAATGACTCACAATCAAGCGGTGAGAGCAGTGGCTAAGTTGATCCGCCCTGCTGCCCGGCGCAGCCACTATGATCCCCGGCCTCAGCCCCCCAGAGCAGTTCACCAGCTACACAGAGGCAAGCGACAGACAAGGCTGGAAAAGGCGCCAAGAGGCTCGGGCATAACCACCCGCTCCCACGCTCCCAAACAAGCCCCACACATGGCGGACACAACATGTGCCGACAACGCAAGCGACTCCTCGCACGATATCCTCGAGCGAATACAAAGCCACTTCGATGCATTTTGGGGGAAGCTGGAGGGTAAGCTGCTTCACCACTGCCTCCCACTCCTACAAAAAGCACATCATGCACCTACTCCAATGAAGCGAAACGACATCCGCACAGCCGCCCAGCACCCACACCCATCCGAGCAAGGCGCCAGTACAAACCTGCTGTTTTATCCCGCCGCCGACACACTGCACAACGACCCCACGCTCCCAAATCGTACCGCACAGACTAGCCACCCGCCGCAGTGTGGCTCACCGACACAGAGATGGCCCGATGGACCCAGATCCGTTACAAGGCTATACTACTCAATCGCAGACAAGGCACAAGCGAGGGGAAGACATGGGAGCTGGAAATACACAGATATGGACACGACCCCAAGTCTCACCCACAAGTTCCCGAGCCTAGGAGTGGGCTAAAGCTGACCGCTGTCCTCTTGATCCAGGACTTGACACACACGGTTTGAATCTGGGCCCCAGTACATAATCATTATTCCCTGCTTAGAGTTTAACTATTGCTGTTTAGTATATCTTTCCTCAATGTGACTTCTGAATGGACTTCCAACAGAGGTGCCCCTTCACATGTTCAAGCACCTTAGGCAAAAAAAAGAAAAAAAAAAAGCCTGTTTGGCACGCTCTAGTACAGACAGGGACTTTGCTTGGATAAAACGAGGCATAGGGTAACTGTTTTGTTCCACTACCTTCCCTGATAGAGGGGACCCCAGGGGGTATCGCTATAGCAAGTAGGGTCCCAGGCATGCCCTTGTTACAGGTCCTTGCATTGTGCCCTAGACTAAGGCACAGTGCAAATTTAAACGTAGCCTATATTGCACTATAGATTATTGCCTACATACTCATTACCGTCAAGTCACGGGTATTACGGGGCAAGGTATTGAGCAATATGTACTAGCTCAACCACTCATCTACCAGCGTAATCTGCATTAGCATGTCACATAATCTCACAGTGATCCTGCATGTGTATAACTATACCTAAGCCTGTTCATATAGAATAGATAATCTTTGTTAACCTCATAGGTCTTATAACTGTATAGCCCCACAAATACACTATTGTCACAACGAGAATAGAAAAGTTAGAATCTAACATCATAATCTGTTTACTCTACGTGTTTGCAATGTTAATCTTATTAAATTTTATACCACCTTAAAAAAGTGCACTGTATTTCTCACGCCATCTCATTCTATGTTAATGAACGGTTGGCTGTAACTATTGTGGCGCAGCAAGCCAGACTGTGATTTCATGCACAAACAAAAATAAAGAATTAAAAAAGAAAAAAGAAAAGCCAGTGCGCACCGCACACCTCAACTGATGAACATACAAAATCAATTAAATGTATGTTCCCTTTTTACTTATTTTTTAAATAACCAAATATTTTGGCAGAAGAGAGAACAAAGTTTAGCATAGAAAAATGATGAAGATCATAAGAAAGGAGTGGTCAAAAACATAAATTTTACTTACCGTAAATTTCTTTTTCCTGAAGATTAGAGGCAGTGCTTATACCACAGGGATTTCTAATCTGGAGGGAAAAAACAGGCAGGCAAATCTCCAAACATTTAAACCCTCCCCTAATTACCTCCTTTCCAATAAGTAGCAGCTCCTCCTGAACATACCCAGAAAATACATAAGCCAAATAGCTGCAAAATTACTGAGTTTATTAGAAAAAGGGGCGGGAATTGTAGCACTGCCTCTAATCTTCAGGAAAAAGAAATTTACGGTAAGTAAAATTTATGTTTTTCCCTTCAGATTAGAGGCAGTGCTTATACCACAGGGATATAATAAAGCAGATCCTGAGGGCGGGTTTCATTTCACTACTGCTTGAAGCACCTTGCGCCCAAAAGCTGCATCCTCCGAGGCCAGTATGTCCAACTTGTAGTGTCTTGAGAACGTATGGAGAGAGGACCAAGTAGCAGCTGAACAAATCTGAGAAGGAGAAGCAGCTGCTCGCAGAGCCCAGGACGTAGAAACAGCTCTAGTAGAATGGGCCTTTATAGGGCCTGCAATTTCCGTGCCACTCTTGGAATAAGCCAACAGAATACAATCCTTCAGCCATCTAGCCAGAGAACTCTTCGAAACCTTCATACCTTTTCTTGTGCCCTTGAACAAGACAAAAAGACTTATCCTTCCGGAAGGATTCCGTAGCTTTTAGATATTGCAAAAGACATCTCTTTACGTCTAGGCAGTGAAATTTACTTTCCAAGGCATTAGACGGATTCTGACAAAAAGTCGGCAAAACAACTTCTTGGTTGACATTCGAAACAGAAAAGCTTGAAAATTCTGCATGACACTGACCAATCTGTTTGTTTCAAATGATGCCGGCTCAGGGCATCTGCCACCACATTGAATTTTCCTAAAATGTGAACTGCTGAGATCGACATAAGGTGAACTTCTGACCACAGCATGATCTTTGAACAAAGACTTTCTAATTTTGTTGATCTTGTACCTCCCTGTTTGTTCAAATATGCCACTGTCGTTCGATTGTCTGAACGAATTTGAATATGTTGATCTTTGATGAGAAACTGAAATGCCAAGAGCGCCATCCATACGGCCTTTAATTCCCTGAAGTTTGAGGAATTTCTCATATCCTTCTCTTGCCAACACCCATGCTTCTTTATGTCTCCCAAATGGGCCCCCCAGCCCAGTGCAGAGGTGTCTGTTGTTATTATAGTGAAGGACTTCATCCGGAATGAAAGACCTGCGTGCAGGAATCGAGAAGAGGTCCACCAATGCAGACTTCTCAAAGTTAGATTGTTGAACCTCATAAGCCCCTCTAGGCCGAGTTCCTGTCGATTCCAGACTTGCAGAATGTTTCTCTGTAGAGGTCTCATTCTGGCTTTTGCCCAACCGACTGCCGGGATTGAGGCTGTAAACAGACCCAGTAAGCACATGGCTTCTCTGATCGAAAACACACCTTTTTCTCTGAGGTTCCGGATTAAACACTTGATCTTTAGTTTCTTCTCTTCTGGCAGGAATAACTTCATAGCGATAGAATCCAAAATTAGACCCAAGAACTGAATCCTTTGAACTGGCACTAGTTCCGATTTGTTGAAATTTATTAGCCAGCCATGATTTTCCAGCGTTTTTATAGCTGTCCCCAGGTCTAACTGTAGCTGATCTTGAGACTCTGCAATCAACAGCCAGTCGTCCAAATAAGGAATGACAGCGATGCCCATACCTCTTAGAAAAGCTGAGACGACTACTAGAAGCTTTGTGAATACCCTGGGCGCTGATGACAGGCCGAAAGGCAGTGCTCTGAATTGGTAATGTCTGGTTACCGATTGGAAGCACACAGCAAACCTTAGAAGACTTTTGCTGGATTCTGCTATGGGTACATGAAGATAGGCATCTTTTAAATCCAGGGACGCAAACCAACTTTTTGGATGAATAAGCAGAGTAGCTGATTTTACTGTTTCCATGAGGAATTTCTTTTTGATAATCCGCCTGTTTACGGCTTTTAGGTCTAAAATGGGTCTGAACGAGCCATCTGGTTTTGGCACCAAGAAAAGTCGTGAATAGGTGCCTTGATGTCTTTCCTTTAGAGGAACTTCTTCCACCACTCTTTTTTGTAACAGACTTGATACTTCTCGCATCAGAGAGAGTTCCATATCTAGAGAATGAACCTCGGAACATAGAAACATTTTCTTTGGGGTTTGTGATAATTCTAGAGCGTATCCATCCTTTATCACTGCGAGGACCCAGCGATCTGATGTTGTCTTTTTCCAGTGATCTAGGAAGTGACTCAACCTTCCTCCCACAGGCCTGGCGTCATAATTTTTTATTTCTCTTGTCTGTAAATCTTTCCTTCTTCCTATAATCAAAGGCTCTTTTATGTTGACTCCTGAAATAGGTTCTACGAAAGGAACTTCTAAATGAGGGAAGCGTCTCCGATTTCCGGCTTCGAAACTGCTTCCTATATGACTCTGGTAAAGCTTTCCTTCCTTCCTTCATCTGTTTTAACAACTCATCCAATTTCGAGCCGAACAGTCTTCCTGGTTCAAAAGCTAGTTCACACAGTGAATTTTTAGATGCCGCATCTGCTGACCAATTTCTAAGCCAAAGCGCTCTTCTGGCGACTGTTGAAATACCCATATTCTTGGCCGATAATTTCAGGCTTTCTGCAGAGGCATCTACTAAAAAATCAGCTGCCATCTTGATATTTTTTAATAGTTTTACCGGATCTTCCTTTGCTTCTCCCGTATAGACCTTTTCTAGCTCTTCCAACCAAAGTTTTTGGGCCTTGGCAACGGATGCCCCCGCAATCAAAGCTTTAGCTTGGGCTGCAGAAGAGATAAACAACTTTTTTAAGGAGGAGTCCATGCGTTTTTCCATGACATCCTTCAGCCCGCTTGAGTCTCCAATCGGTAATGTAGTCTTCTTTCCTATTTGAGCAATAGGAACGTCCACTACAGGGACTGTATCCAGCTTACAGTCTTGTTCCGCTTCTATGGAAAAGAGAGTTTTAAAATGTTTAGAAATAAACGGCTTGTGACTCGGGAATTTCCATTCTTTTAAAATCAACTCCTTAATCTGTGGGTGAAAAGGAAACATTTTGGACTTTTTCCCTGTTTCCTCAATTTCAAAAATGCACTGCACTTCTTTAATCAATTTCCCAATGGCTTCTTCTGGGAATGCAAATTCCTCATCTGATGAGTCACTACCGGAATTTTCGCCATAATCAGAACCACTAGTTCCTGAACTAGTATCGGAAACTTCCCAAGATCTCAGTCTTTTCTTAGCATGTTTTACAATCTGTGAATCCTGGGCAACCGAAGCCTGGACTGACTGTAATGCTGCCGACTGCATATCCACAAATGTTTGCTGCATACTCTGTTGCAACCAGCTGAGAAAAGTGGACATTTCTGTTCTTTTTGCTTCCTCTGAAGCTTCTTTTGAACACAATGAGCAAAGTTTCTTTTTACAACCATCTGGCATAGGTTGGCCACACACAGAGCACATTAAATGCTTGGCTTTAGATGTACATTTCCCCTTCTCAGCAACTTTATCCAAATTTTCAGGATTAGACATACTGGGAACAGAAAACAAGAAAGGGAAAATAATCAAAATTTTCTCCTTAAAGATTCAGGCTAAAACCATTTAAAATAAAAACTTAATCAGTCTTACCTTAAATGGCCTGAGAGTGTGTTGGAGGGCAGGTGAGAAACACACTTTGCAACCGTTCTGAGAGCTCCTGGCAAACAGAGGTTGCTGCTGGTAATTGCTCCTTTTAAGTCCTGTAACCAAACCAAAACGCCAAGTTCAAATTTGGCGCCTGAATCAAGGTTCGCATTGCGCATGTGCATAGCGCTCTGCGACTCCCTGGTGGAACGCAACGCAACCTGTGTGTGCGTTCCACCGACAGGACCTCCCAGCCGACGCACGCCTGCGTCCTTCGTCAGACCGGCACCTGGCACGGCAAGAGACGGCATAATAAAAAGGCAGGGACCACGCCGTCCGGCGTGTGAAACGCTACTTACCCGGACATAAAGGAAGCAGAGCCTCAGCCCTTCTCACCTGCTTCCTGGAGAACCTCCTGTCTAACCTCCCCTGCCGAAGGCAGGCAAAGAACTGGGTATGTTCAGGAGGAGCTGCTACTTATTGGAAAGGAGGTAATTAGGGGAGGGTTTAAATGTTTGGAGATTTGCCTGCCTGTTTTTTCCCTCCAGATTAGAAATCCCTGTGGTATAAGCACTGCCTCTAATCTGAAGGGAAAAAGGTAATTTATATATCATTATGCAACATTGTATAAATGACTACTTAGATAAACAAAACAAAAAAAAGCAAAAATACTGCCCACATGTGCAGACAGAATATCCAGAAACAGGATTTGTATTACTAGTCAAAGCCTAGCCATTCACATTCAAACAACCATTAGATGAAAATAAACTGCTACAGTACAATAAACAGTACAGACAATTAAAATCTAGACAATGGCAAGGAAAGAAACAGACAGAATTCTTAGTCTGTGGTTTACTCATTCAAGTCTAGTATATACGTGAATAAGTATACACAGCCATTAGTTCTTCTGGGACTGATAAAGGAGTTCACCAAAGTTGGTTAATAAAATCTAGACTTCAGGACATTTTTGGAAACTAGGAAGAAATTAAGTAACTAGGTAAACACTAGTAAAAGATGTATGTATTATTGTTAATGAATGTCACCCAGGAGTACGCAGTACCCAAAAATCCATATATACATAATACACACATGCACTTAGAGGCCACCATAACATTTCAAGAAATTCCTTACTGGTAATTCACTACTTTCTAATTATAAACAAATATTCCATGAGAAGGGGGGGTGAGGGGGGGGGGGGGGGGGGTCAATCATGTGTTTTAAGTTATATACTGATAAAAAAGCTACATGAATAGGACATACATAAAAGCCTTATGTAGAGGATATCCCCAGCAACATGTATATTGATTTGAAAAGTGGTTGAATTCCATCATGGAGTGTTTTAGTCAAGTCAATCATTCTGTTACTTACAAGGACAGCAGCAGGGAAAACCCAGCAATGTACAGATTGCGCTGAGCTCGGAACAGTTTCATGTGGATGTGCTCGACAGCCACTGGATTATGCTTGAGATCCACTTGCTCACCGACCCCATACTTCTGGATTTCACGCAGAGCATCTAAAACGGAAAGTGGAACAGGACATTCACCAATGCGAAAATAAAGAGTCAAAACAAAAGCATGACAGCTTTCAATAACAGCAAGGCTATATCCATTTTTCTTTGCTCCTGTACCAGGGCTCAAAAAAATTCCACCCGTCCACTGTGGACAGTGCTGAAAGGAAATCCAGTCCTGGTACATAGGCCATGAACCCACCACACTCTGAGGATCTTCGTCGGTATTTAAATGCCGCAACTTAATAACAGTGGCTACAAGGCTTATATCGGCCAGATAAGACAAAGCTCCCTAAAGACTTTAGTACCTCTGAGATTTGGTTGAAGTATATAAAGAAAAGAGAGATCACAGGAAAGTTTCTCTCTCTTCGTTATACAGTAGATGTACAGAAACATTTCAAAATAAATGTGTTAATGTACTGATCCCAAAACCTCACTGTGAATAACATTTAAATCAAAGGTCAAATAAAAGGACAGGCACATTGCATGTGGTTGCCCTGCCTATTCCCAGGTGTCATGTAGTATTAGGATTTGTATAGTGGCAAGTATATTTGAAGTCTGGCTGGTAGCACAGGACTTAAAGGGACACTATAGTCACTATAACAACTACAGCTTATTGTATTAGTTTTGGTGAGTATAATCATTGCCTTCAGGCTTTTTGCTGTAAAAACTGTATTTTCAGAACAAATGCAGTGTTTACATTACAGCCCAGTGGCCACTCTTCATATGGCTGCTAGAAGTGCTTCCTGGGGCAGTGACCCTCTGCATGGAGACATTAAACTTTTCTCATAGAGATGCGTTAATTCAATTAATCTCTATGAGGTGATGCTGATTAGCCAGTGCTGTGTGACTTGTGCTGGCTCTGCCCCTGAACTGCCTCCTTGATTGGCTCAGACCACCACTTCTGATTACCATATATACTCATCTAGAAGTCGGTCTTGTGTATAAGTCGAGTGCAGTTTTTTTGACCAACAATTGTGAAATATGCTATGACTCATGGATAAGTCGAGGGTACGTTATTTGAATGGAATTGTTCGGCTTCTGTTCGGTTACAGAATAGACTGTGTGGCCCCCTTGTTAACCACAAACAAGCATTCCCTGGGTGGCGGCCTTTCGTACATACAAACAAAGGCAGCGGTACATGGTCATCGACGGCATGGATCTCCGAGCCGGCTACACAAGCCCGTGAACCCTGCTGAAACATTGTACCTCTGCCTGTTCAACCTCCCAACCAGCTAGGAGAATGGTGTTCGGGAGTCGACATTGCCCCGCATTCGACTCCCGAACGCTGTACAAAATTCTATCAAAACTAGCACTGGCCCGTGGATAAGTCGACTCTGCATTTTAAAATGAAGTTTAAGACTAAAATACACTAGTATATATGGTATGTGTAAGCAGACTTGAATACAAGTAAGATTTAACTCTATTTAGGAGGGGGAGGGCCAAATGGTGATTTTAAAACTATAGGGTCAGGAATACATGTTTGTGTTAATGACCCTATAGTGTTCCTTTAAAATGTTGAGCACAGCTCTATCACGTGTAAAGTGAAGAGGATTTTCACATTTCAGCCCAGTAGAGCAGAATAGCACACAGCACTCAGAATGATTAAATGGACTGTGCTTAAGAGCATACCTACACAGCTGGTGCTTTTTGGGTTTCAAGTCCTGTAATGATTTAAGGGTTTAAGAGTTCAGAATAATTTAATCTCAGCCAAGCAGAGCTCTCAATAAAACGCAGTGTCCATTCCAACATGGAGATTTTAATCAGTCCTGTGTGAGCCAGAAGAGATTGTTGTATTTTACAGGAGAATGTGTAATACAAGCTTTTGGCCTTGTTCTGCTAATAAGCTGCATTAAAGCGGATCTGTCATGTTTGAGATAAGAGCCTTTTGAATGCAGCGCATAAAAAGTAGCTGTTATTCATATTATACCAGAGGATTATGGGAAAAGAGACATAGAATGCGGTGTCTGTTCCTTGTCAGAAGAATGTTTTAATGTCACGGTACTTTTATTAATCAAAATGCAAAAAATAAAAAATATATAAACATAATAAAACACAATAAATCCAGGAACGCAGAATATGAATAACGAGTGTAATTAATATTTTTATGATCAGGATTAAAAAATAATCTCAAATACAAATATATATATATATTTTTTTTTTTTTTACATACTTACCCAATAGTAAAAGAATGAGGATAACTATCAGGACCACAAAGAACGTATTCCCATATGCCACTACTAACTGTACCAGGCGAGATTTGAAGATCTTTTGCCACCTGTATAGGGAAATAGATAAACGCAGCATTTATTATCTTGCCATCTGAGGATGATTGCTCCTTAGTTCCTCCAAATATTATGTGTACATATCTCATAGGAAGCTTACGTGTGCATATAGGAGGTTATTTAAGGCAAAAAATCCAACACACACAAAAAAAAAAAAAAACGACCCCCAACCACCCAAAAAACAAACAAACAAAAAAAAAACAACCCCTTGAAATTAAAGTGGATAATTTTGGCTAACAATCCCATCCTACCAAAGAAATTCCATTCATCACACATCAGGTTCTACAAATGCCATACAACTAAAACTGAACATTTTGATCAAGACACAGTCATCGCGATCAATCCAAATATCTGTGGATGTGTAGCATGGCAAACCCTTCTGCCAGATCAGCAGCAAGGTTTTTTGAGAAAGGTCACCAAGTGCTACCTTTATATTCTGCGTCTACTGAACAAGCTCCACCGCTTTCAAGAGGCAGTAACAGATTTCATATACTGTAAGACAGAGGGTTATTTTCCACCACTACCTTGGAGATAGCACACAAACGTAGTAAATAATAATATAACCTACATAATTGGTACATAAATATTTTGGAAGAGAAACTAAGTTAGGCGGCACACATTGAAAAGTGTAAGATGAATTCAGCTGTGAATGTTGACAGAGGAGTTAAGAAGTGCTGACCTAGATAATAAACCTTAAAGTGGCTCCATCACTATATTGGTATATTGGCTCCAAGTTCAGGGATCACTTTGTTAACCCCAGCCCCAACCATAATGTTTATATCAGGGCTTGACAAACTTGCTTTAAATCAAGGAGAAAGCTAAAAAAAAAAAAAAATAGGAGCCAGGTTTTTTAAACTTACAAAGTTTTATTTTCAACGACAAAAAAATAAAATTCTTAAAGGGACACTATAGTCACTAGGACCACTACAGCTTACAGGGACACTATAGTCACCAGAACAACTACAGCTTATTGAATTTGTTCTGGTGAGTAGACTCATTCCCTTCAGGCTTTTTGCTGTAAACACGGTCTTTTCAGAGAAAATGCAGTGTTTACATTACAGCCTAGTGATAACTTCACTGGCCACTCCTTAGATAGCTGTTAGAGATCCTTACTGGGTCATGGCTGCCTAAAATGCATCCAAACATTCAGTATCTCCTCCCTCTGCATGCAGACACTGAACTTTCCTCATAGAGATTCATTGATTCAATTCATCTCTATGAGGAGATGCTGATTGGCCAGGGCTGTGTTTGAATCATGCTGGCTCTGCCCCTGATCTGCCTCCTTGTCAGTCTCAGCCAATCCTATGGGGAAGCATTGTGATTGGATCAGGCTACCACTTCTGATGATGTCAGCAGACTGCTTGCAGATCTAAAGCTTCTGGCTTGAATACAGTAAGATTTTGCTATATTTATGGAGGCATGAGGGGCCCAGGGGGGCTAGATGGTGGTTTTAACACTATAGGGTCAGGAATACATGTTTGTGTTCCTGACCCTATAGTGATCCTTTAGTGTAGTGGTTCTGGTGTGTATAGCCGGTCCATGCATGCTTTTCGAAGTAAACACAGCCTTTTCAGAGAAAAGTATACATTGTTGCTTAGTGATGTCGGGGCCGGAGTGAAGTCGGGCCAGAGTGATGTCATATTCCGGGTCCGGAATCAATATGCAGGTCGCAAGGAAGCAGAGCAAGGAGATCACAGCTCCCTCGCCGTCAGCATACAGAACGTGTAGCCGACTGCCTCGGAGGGTACTGGCTCACAAACCCCCCTGGTTTATATAAAGAAAGAAAATAAAAAAAGTGATAGAACCGCTTTAAAAGAGCACTAAAAGCAACCAGTCCACTTAATCTTAATGAAGTGGTATGGATGCAGTGGCCTTGTCCTTTAAATCCTGCAATATAAACAATGCAGATTTATTTAGAAACTGCAATGTTGACATTGCAGGGTTAAGTTCACCTCTAGTGTCTGTTATACTGACAGAGTAAAACTTGGTCATTAGACGTAGAAGCCTCCATAGATTCAACGCCATGCATGCGCATCATGCCCATCATGTCTCTTATGAGGAGCATTGGGTTGGACCATCGTAGACTAGGCCAGGCCATGCTCCATGACATCGCAGGGAGCGGAGAGCTAGGGGTCACAGAAGAAGCCCCGGAGCTTGAAAGGGTAAATAAATACATTTTCTTTATTTTTCAGGCAAACCAAGGGAGCTGAATATACATAGGGAAAGGAACAATAAAGTTTTTTTATTTCCAATGCTTTAATGTTTCTTTAATATATGGGTGATACTATAGTAAATTGCTTATACTACCAGTCAATAGAAGCTGACAAAACAGACATGCACATGTACCATTCTGAATATTATGCGACTACTACTAGCGATCTGATATAAAGGACTAGGCACCATAATCGCTACATGGCACTGTAGTAGTTATGGTGTCATTAATCTGCAGGCTCTGTCCCCAGTTCAAGTCGACTGACCCACTTAGCCAATGAATAGATTTAAATGGCAATATTTGATATTCCTAATGCAGATGTTCCACTTCGGCAATAGCCGAACAGTGGCCTAGGCCGTAGGTGCAGCATTTCCCGCTCTTCTTTCATTGCATTGGGGACAAAAAATGGGCATGCAGCACTGTGCTCCTCCAATGGAATAGAGGTTAGCGGCAAGAACGGAGTTTGAATCTGTTCTCACAATGGAAGCGTCTCTAGTAGTGATGTACCGAACTGTTCGATGGCGAATAGTTGCTGGCGAACATAGCGTGTTCGCGTTCGCCACGGCGGGCGAACACATGCGCGGTTGGATCGGCCCCCTATTCCTCATCATTGAGTAAACTTTGACCCTGTGCCTCACGGTCAGCAGACACATTCCAGCAAATTAGCAGCAGACCCTCCCTTCCAGACCCTCCCACCTCCTGTACAGCATACATTTTAGATTCATTCTGAAGCTGCATTCTTAAATAGAGGAGGGAAAGTGTAGCTGCTGCTCATTTGATAGGGAAATTGATATCTAGGCTAGGGTATTCAGTGTCCACTACAGTCCTGAAGGACTCATCTGATCTCTGTTGTAAGGACAGCACCCAAAAAAGCCCTTTTTAGGGCTAGAACATCAGTCTGCTTGTTTTTTTTTCTGTGTAATGTAATTGCAGTTGCCTGCCTGCCAGCTTCTGTGTCAGGCTCACAGTGGATACTGTGCCCACTTGCCCAGTGCCACCACTCATATCTGGTGTCACAATAACTTAAGCTTGCATTTAAAAACAAATTATTTTTTTTCACTGTAATAGATTGAATATCAGTTAGTTGTCTGCAAGCATCTGGGTGTCAGGCCTTCAGCGTGTACTCTGCCACTCATATCTGGTGTCACAATAGCGTGCTTTTAACCCCTTAAGGACCAAACTTCTGGAATAAAAGGGAATCATGACATGTCACACATGTCATGTGTCCTTAAAGGGTTAAAAAGAAAAAAAAAAGTTTTTCACTGTAAGCTAATAGCAGTCAGTGTCCTTAAAGCGGGTGTCAGGCCTTCACCGTGTACTCTGCCAACCTCTGCAAGTGCACTTGGTCAACTTGACTCAGCCCAGAATAGAACTAAAGACCCCACGAGGCTTGCAAAGTTGTTGCATATTTGATCCATCATCTATTGATCTAGCTCACTGGCATATCTAGATATGATCAATCCCTATATATCTACAAATGTCGCAGTCTAACCTTTTCCCATCTGTCACAAACTCAACTAAAAGTAACTTCCTCCACCTGTTTTTCTCTACATTATGCCCCATCTCCAATGGCTTCATTTATCCCTCACGTTTTTCTAAATACCAATTCCCAAATGCTTACTCCTTGCTACTACTACTGTTATGACAGAAATTAATGTTAGTAAAATGTTGTGACGCAGTGCCCTTCGACACTTGGTCCTGGAGAGGCTTGCTTGCCAGCCTCCTCCCCTGCGACTATGGCCCCTGGGAGATTGTACCCTTTTAAACCAGCATTTGGGCTTATGGACTTTTATTGGACTGTGTATGGCCCTTTAAGAACCGTCTGTGGGAACATTGTGACTTTGGTGAACAATGCCCCTTTAAGACTATGGCCCCTGGAAGATATTGCCTGTTAAAGATTATTTTAGCAGATTGAATTTTAAAAGACTCTTGCTGCCCCTTTAAAAATTGTATTGGAGCAGTTGTGCAGCTTTAAATTGGCACTTCGGATGTAGCTGAAGTGCCGAAGTAGTCGAAGTGGCCGCAATTCGACAAACGAACACGTGGCGGCGGCCATCTTTGTTCATTCAAACGAAGTCAGCGGTATCCGTAGCCAAATCCATGGAACTGAAATCGGCTACACATTTCAACGAACACTGTGGACCCTTACCTTCTCCTACACTCAGATTTCAGCTACAGAGACTAAGTCCCGTTCGGCAGTTTGAACTCACTGCTATACTAAGCTAAATGAACGAAATTCGAATGGGACTTAGTCATTTTTCTGTGTAAAATAGACTGACCGCACAGCCCAAATCTATGGAACGGTTTTGGGCAGGAAAATGTGCTTGCAGTCGGTCATAAAGGACTTACACCTAACTTTTTAACCCCTGAATGGAATCGGCTGAATGTTGGATATGTTTGTAAGTAAAGTGTGCTGAGTTCGAATATGTAAATTTTATGAAGATTGAATGTATAATTTTAAAGTTACAGTGTATGTGTAAAATTATATTTTTCCTGCCTGTGATAATTACTTTAACCCATTGTGTTCAGTAATTATATCACAGGCAGAGGGGAGGGTTTGTTTGTAATTGATGGGAGTGTTTGTACTGTATACTACGTGTTTCTTGGTTGTTCTGCAAAACCTTGTGGGCGGTCCTGTATATGCAAGACCTCCATAAAAGAAGGGTGCTTTGGTGCTAATTAAACACAAATCTTCTTGACCCTCAACACGTAGTCTTGTCATGTGATTGGAGGGGACAGCTATGCTTTGCATACTCCCCTGAGCTTTAAAGGAACACTACAGTCACCTAAATTACTTTAGCTAAATAAAGCAGTTTTAGTGTATAGATCATTCCCCTGCAATTTCACTGCTCAATTCACTGTCATTTAGGAGTTAAATCACTTTGTTTCTGTTTATGCAGCCCTAGCCACACCTCCCCTGGCTATGATTGACAGAGCCTGCATGAAAAGAAAACTGGTTTCACTTTCAAAGAGATGTAATTTACCTTAAATAATTTTATCTCACTCTCTAAATTGAACTTTAATCACATACAGGAGGCTCTTGCAGGGTCTAGCAAGCTATTAACATAGCAGGGGACAAGAAAATCTTAATTAAACAGAACTTGCCATAAAGAAAGCCTAAATAGGGCTCTCTTTACAGGAAGTGTTTATGGAAGGCTGTGCAAGTCACATGCAGGGAGGTGTGACTAGGGTTCATAAACAAAGGGATTTAACTCCTAAATGGCAGAGGATTGAGCAGTGAGGCTGCAAGGGCATGTTCTATACACCAAAACTGCTTCATTAAGCTTAAGTTGTTCAGGTGACTATAGTGTCCCTTTAATCACTCAGCTCTTTTAAGAGCTTGTTCCTGATACGCTCTCCTGGAGCGGTCCTGGAGGACAGAAGTTGATCCAGGGTGGACAGAAGACAGCGAGACTCCAGTTAAGCTACGGTGGTTGTGGAGTCTGCACTGGTTGTGGTGTCCGGTGCGGTGCTTGTGGTACTCGGCGAAAGCTAGGAAGCGTCCGTCAACGGAAGGTACTCGGTTGGAGTACGAGGGAGTTCCGTAACAAATGTCTATTTACTTCAAATGGCTGCTAGAGCATAGAGCACCCCCTCCCTTCCTGTGTTCATTAAAGGGACACACCAGGCACCCAGACCACTTCTGCCCATTGGAGTGGTCTGGGTGCCAACTCCCACTACTTATAACCCTGCAAGTGTAATTATTGCAGTTTTTTTTATAAACTGCAATAATTACCTTGCAGGGTTAACTACACCTCTATTGGCTGTCTACTAGACAGCCACTAGAGGTCACTTCCTGCTCTATGGCACAGGAAACCTATGCTAGAGCGTTGCTGGACGTCCTCACGCTGTGTGAGGACCTCCAGCGTCGCTCAAATTCCCATAGGAAAGCAATGAAATTATCTTTCAATGCTTTCCTATGGGGATCGCTAATGCGCATGCGCGGCATTGCGCGGCATTAGGTCTCCTCGGCCGGTGGGCCGGATCAGTCTCACCCACCGGCCGACACAATGCAGAGGAGGAGCGTCACGGAGGAGGAGACAGCGACGAGGGACATCGCCGCTGCCTCAGGTAAGTGACTGAAGGGGTTTTCACCCCTTCCGTAAGTGGGGTTTGGGGGGTGGGAGGGAGAGGGACCCTCCAGTGCCAGAAAAACGGATCGTTTTCCTGGCACTGGAGATTCCCTTTAACTGCTCAAAATGGCTACTGAGCACCCCTCGTGTAAAGAATGTTATGTGCTAAGATGACGTCTCAAGCCAGAGCTGCACCCAGGATGCTGGTGACATCACACTTTGGAGGAAGGGCATTAGATAAGAGATTTAACACTTGACCAATTAAAGATGTATTCTCTCTGTTATCTCATGTTTTGCATATAATGTATTTCTGCCTTTATAAGGGGCTCCCCGCCCACCTAATTAAACATTCCGAAGTTTTTCATCAACCTGAAAACCATGTGTCAGGTATGATTTACCTCAGAGCGTGCACGCATCCATTTTAAACAATTTGTTTATATGAATACCTGCCCCCTGTCCAAACACTTGGTTTGATCTAAAACACTACACCTCCTTGCACCATTCACATGAGTAGGAAACTGCTCAGTTTTGGAAAAATGTCTCAGCTTCATTGAAAGCCCTCATCTCTTGGCATCTTACTAGAACACTCTAAACCATGAACTGAATTTCACACCTTTCCCTTTTCACTACTCATAACAATATTAACCGTTTCACACAAAACACCAAACTGGAAAAACACTTCTGCACAGCCACATGATAAGAATTATCAGACTAAGATGATGTTTAAAAACCATTCCCCTACACTCTCTCATACTTTCTTTTTATAAAAACGCCACACCATCTTCACATTTAGTTCTCTATCTCCTCATTAAAACCATGCCTACATCCCACACTGATTTCACAACCCAAAGACCTTGACAGATACAAAGATTGTTACGATATAAAGGTGATATTACTTTTCTGCATGAATCATTTACCTCTTGCACCTAACTCGGGAAGCCTATTGCAGCCAGTAAAGATGTATCTGTTCCTTCACACTTGAAGGAACACTACGGAGTTTAGAATGCAAACATGTATTCTTAAGATTATAGAGTTCCCCTACTTATTAAGGTGTGTCCCCCTTTCCCCAAAAGGGGTTTGAAAGGTGAGTTTACTTACCTTTACTCCCTTGTTGTGCTGGACTTGGCGTGGCCACTCCGCCTTCCCAGGTTAAGAACATCAAGATTCATGATTTTAGCCAATCCAAGATTAGTGAGTATGTCAGGCAAATCACTGCACCAATCAAATACTCTCTGGGAGCAGCTTTTGTTTTAGAACAGAGTCTGACTCGGGTGCTAAAGGGGAGGCGCTTCTAGCGCCCGTCAGGAAGTCATCCATTAGAGGTGTGTTTAACCCTGCAGTGGAAACACTCCACTTACTACAATATTGTAATGCTTTACTTTGCATAAAAAAAAAAAAAAAAAAAAAAAGGCCACTGAAACCAGACCACTTGCAATGAAATTAAGTCATCTTGGTGCCTTTACTGTTCTTTAAAGGACTATTCTGTGCACACATAAAACGCTTTAGAGTCTTCAGAGTGCTTTATGCGTGTGGAGTCTGTCATATTTGTGACGGTTTATAGAAATCTGCGATTTAATAATTGGGGGCAAAAATATTTGCCTGGCTCCCACTCAGACATTCTTAATGAGATGTACTACAGCTTATTGAGAAGCATAGGAAAGCTGCAATTTCAAACTCATGTGCTCACTGCAAAGGCAGAGGCGTCTCAATGAGAACGGGAAAAGGCTGAGGTCTATACCCCTGAAGAAAACATGCAGGAAAAAGACGCGTGCATATTTTCTTTGGGATAGAACTACGAAATTGTTAAAGAAAAAAAATGAAAATTTTTTCAATGGAGTTGATCCCTCTCATCTCTTTTTGCTGACTCGAGTCCTTGTCCTTCTCATGACACATTCCAATATATTAATTGTGCAAGATTTTTTTCCCCTTTGACTCTTGCATTGTTGCGTTAGTCTGAGCTCAGACAACCTTTATCCTAGATTACGTCACCGCTGAGAGAAAACTGTTCAAAACATCTGTCCTACACGCCCAATGTTAGAAATGATCCTGCTTGCGCAACTTAAAAAAATGACAAACTAAGAAAGTATCCAGCAACATATTTCTGCAAACAATAAATAGGTTGCCGGCATTTCATTTAGGAGTTTCTTAAACCTTTTTGTTTTGATCTTCAATTAGAATAACGCCCTATTGGTATTATTCTTTAGGTCCCCATACAAAAGGAACACTCAAAACGAGTTTTTAAATAGGGTTTTACTTTCCTCTATCCAGTAGTGGGCGAAGCTCCCAGCGCTGCACAGCACGCCCCCGACAGACACCATGGGAGCCGCGTCAAGGTCCAGTCAAAGGCTTCTCACAGAGCCGCCTTTGATTGAACAATTTACCTGGATAAGAGCACATGCGTACACTCTGAGCCAGCAAGGGGAGGAGGAAAGAGAGGGAGGGAGGACGAAGCAGAGAGCGGAGGGGAAAAAAAACAGTTGAGGGGATAGGAATGAAGGAAGGCTACTTTCAGTGTTGAATGGAGGGAGAGGAGGCAAGAGTTTCCCTTATGTCTGTCGGCAGGGCACACTGATGACAAACGTAAAATAGGCACAAAATTTAGATTAGCCTGTCCTGAACAGAGTTTCACGCTGCCTAACTAATGTGTGGGTGGTGCAACTAGCCCCCATCACACACAATTGGCAATTATATGGATTGTGAAGTGTTTCAAGATAAAATCCTATCACCATGACCACGTTAAAAATCAGAAGTGATCAAGGTGGTTGGGGTAACCACTTAAAGGATAACGGTCATTCAAGTTTCACTTCTTGCTCTTGAAAAGTTTTTCATTTTATAAAAATTAATATTTTTAGATAATGCATTTTTATTTAGAAAAAATGTTACCTTTTAAATCAGGCTGAGCAGCCATGTTGGGTCAGACTCTGTAATCTGCCTGTTGCTGTGAAACTGTAGAAGCGGGCAAGTTAGCTTGAGCAGCAGCTGGTCATATGAAAACAGAATCTCACCCAACATGGCTTCTAACACAAATTAATAAAAAAACTAAACAAAAATGCTTGTAATTTTTTTTAATTTTTTTTTTAAATGATAAGCGAAAATTTGCGAAAAGCGATTTAATATATATTGTAACACCTTTTCTATCTCTCTACAAATATAAATATTTACACAAACTGAGCAATAATTCTTGCAATAATTCTTGCAGATATTGATGAGAGATGGCTACTCTTAGCGCTGCCTGTGCACCAAATTTCCCATGATTTGGAAAATGTAGTTTACAATTCAATGTCGTGCAGAGGTTTGCTCACAAGTATCAAATGCAGAGAGAAAATGTTTAGCCCAAGCAGTCACATGGCAACGTGGGTGAGTTAGCGTAGCCGTGCCAATCCCTATAATGAAATTTTTCTAAACATAAAACCTGTAAGGCATTTGACAGGTTCTGCTGATTGTTTTTACTTTGACATTAGTTGCAGTGCATGATTTGCTCGCCTACATTCGATCCCACTAAACTGCGAGACAGCAAATTGTATTGCATGGGCATCGCTGCAATACTGGGGCTGGATGAGACAGTCAACGCCCGAGCACTGAGTTAGATTTTACGTGTAAGCTGTTGGCTGCAGGTGCCACAGGGAGCTTTCTAATGCAGAAAAAAAACAAGGTACTGTTGAAATGGATACATTACATCGAGCTTGAACCCTTAAAACAGAGGTGCCCAAAATGTAGATCCCCAGTTGTTTAAAAACTACAGCTTCCATGATGCTCTGTCATTCTAAATGCACAAAAAGCATCATGGGAGTTGTAGTTTTACAACATCTGGGGATCTACCATTTGGACACCCCTGTCCTAAAACATTTTTTTTTTTTTTTAAACATTAAATTAACTGTAAAGGACCCATGCACACAGTTGAAATATAGTGCACAAAGAAAAATACCTTGTTGGTGAAATGAAAGGAATACACAGCAGCAAAACAAGAAACACCTCAACGTAAAGAAAGGTTGCCACGGCGGTCCACTGGAGACTCATCTTTCACCAAATTCTAACAATCTGCAGGAAAAAAAAACACAAGATAGCTTAGCTTTGCAGCACAGCTAAATAAAGTTCCACAGGGTAGTAATCCAATAGTGGGTTTTATACAAAGAAAGGCTAGAACATTAAGCAGGAAGGGTGTTCAGTACTGGGGAAATTTGTCTTGCAAATTAGATTCTATGTCACTTATTCTACACAATACATATTTCAGGGACCTCAGTCTTCTTGCTTTCCAAGCAGAGAACACAAAACACATGGGATAAAGTAGAGACAAATACCGTATATACTCGAGTATAAGCCGAGTTTTTCAGCACATTTTTTGTGCTGAAAAACCCCAACTCGGCTTATACTCGAGTCAATAGTCTGTATTATGGCAATTTGCATTGCCATAATACAGACCGGGCTGTGGGGGCTGCAGAGAGCGTTACTTACCTGTCCTGCAGCTCCTGTCAGCTCCCTCCTCCTCCGCGCCGTCAGTTCAGCACCTCGGTCAGCTCCCAGTCTCTCGCGAGATTTAGAGTGTGAGCTGACAGAAGAGCTGAACTGACGGCGCGGAGGAGGAGGGAGCTGACAGGAGCTGCAGGAGAGGTAAGTAACGCTCTCTGCCAGCCCCCCTCTCCCCCCCACTGAACTGCCAATGCTGGACCACCAGGGAAGGAGAGCCCCCCTCCCTGCCATATATCAAGCAGGGAGGGGGGATGAAAAAAATATATAGCAATAATAATAATGAAATTAAATAATAATACAAAAATAATAATAATGAAATTAAATAAATAATAATTTAAAAAAAATTAAAATAATAAAAACAATTTTAAAAAAATTGCCCACCCCCCACCAAGGCTCTGCAACACACACGCTGCACTCATTATACACACACTGTAAATAAATATTCAATTAACATAATTTTTTTAGGATCTAATTTTATTTAGAAATTTACCAGTAGCTGCTGCATTTCCCACCCTAGTCTTATACTCGAGTCAATACGTTTTCCCAGTTTTTTTGGGTAATATTCGGGGCCTCGGCTTATATTCGGGTCGGCTTATACTCAAGTATATACGGTAAATAATAAAAGTGCAAGCAGACAATTTTATTTATTTATTTTTGGGGTTTTATTAAAGTTTGCACATACAATATACATCTTAGCCATTGTATGTGAGTAATTGAACATTATTATTAAATGAAGAACTGGAGCTTGAATAACAAAATATATATGCCTATGTGAAAGCATGAAATAAAGATTATGCCGGAGTGCATCACTGTCTCGCTTATGAGAGGCCAAGTGTGGCTATCAACAGGTAGGAATGCCATAGGTCTTACAGCAAGTCCTTGCTGCCCGGCAGAAGTCACTGCTGGTTAGCAGCTGCCCTGGGTGAGTCAGTCAGCAGGTGGTTGCGGGTTGTCCCCTCTAGAGCCTCTCTTCTTTCTAGATTTTCCCCCAGCCAGGCTTTCTGTAGGCAGTGTGGTTTGCAGGCCCAGTCTTTGCAAAAACACTGCCGGGTCTTCAGTGGATGACAGCGTGAGTGTCTCATCGCCATAAGGGACCATTAGTGTACCCTCTACTCCCAAGACTGGTGTCTCAGCCTACTGGCGATGGGGGCTAGCTGCCTCCTCTCCATCAGTACTGAGAATAGCAGTTCTCCATATATAGATATCTTGCAGCTGTCATAGGTTCTGGTCCCCAAGATCCTGGAGTGATTCAGAATTGCGGTTCTCACTGCCACGTCTCTCGTGACTGCGATGGTGTCCCTAGGACCTTCGGCTGGCGCTGTGTCAGACTTGCGTATCTGGAACACCGATGTTCTCTGCGGGGGATCATTGCACCCCCTGATGCCCATGGACGAAGGGCAGCAGCGCCTCTCCTTCCACAGCCTCTGTTCCGGCGTCTATGGCAGGCCTCCAGTGTAGCCACTGCACGGCTTAGTTGGTGGACCTGCTGTGTAAGCCCTTCGATTTGGCTCTGTGCTTCCTGTAGCGATATTGCTTCCTATTCTTGCGCCCCATTGTGTCATCTGCTGGGGGCTGCGAGTAGTTTAGTCTCAGATTGGATATTTTTGTCGCTTGAGTTGTTTTTTTTTTGTGGGGTCGCATCAGAGCCCTATTGATAGATGTCTGCTTAGCTGGCCATGCCCCCTGAAAGCAGACAATTTTAAGGTATAGAGTTGGAGATCTTGTCATACTATAGAGCTATTAATACTTTTTTAAAAAGTAAACAAATGAGTGCATTACACTAATTTAGTACAGAGTTCACAGGCTACTGAATGTGGGAGATTTTGTGAGTGCAGTTAAAAGTATGTTCGTGATGCAGTGAGTGTCACTGGAGAAAAGGTAGTGCAAATCTCCCCTAAAGTGGACATGCCAGTCAGATGTGTAATGGCTAAATAAATGCTGCATGGGCAAAATGCCCTGAGTCAGTCTGTTTAATATGAACAAGCTTTAAGGAACACTATAGTGTCAGGAATGCAAAACATGTATGACTGACACTATAGGTTTAAAATAGTGGTTTAGGTCCAAGGCCCCCCTTTAACCCTGTTAAAAGGGGAATTTACCAACGTGTTTTCCATTGACCTGCGGGTCACCTCACAGCTAGCCCCACCCCCGGTTCACCTCCTTGGCTGAGATCACCACATTTGACGATTTCAGCCAATCCAATGCTTTCCCACAGAAAAGCATTGGGAAGCTTTATTGCATGGGTGGCAAAATGCCAATTTGCACCAATCAGCATCTCCTTATAAAGATACATTGAATTGATGCATATCTATGGGGAACGTTCAGCATCTCAAAGCAAGTCGTGGAGATGCTGAACGTTAGTGCTGCGCACTGGGCAGCACTAACCCAGGAAGTACCTCTAGTGATTGTCTAAGTTATTGTCACTAGAGGTGTTCCTAGGCAGTAATGTAAACACATATTTTTCTCTGAAGTAGGGCAGTAGACACCAGAACAACTGCATTAAGCACACGCCATGCTTATAGGAGATATTTTCCAGGTGATACCAAAAGTGGGACACGCGAGAAACTATGCTGTGCCAACCAGATGATCTCTCTGAGACCACTTCCCTGGCGACCGCCTCCAGTCTCGGTGCTCAGTTAGTTAGAGCACAGGCTGGGAAATCGGTGGCTGCACCCAGAGTCATTTAGTGAGATTTAGTCATTTAGCAAGGCTGTTCTTTTTAAATCTGTGACTGTCACGCATGAGTTACTCTAAAATATAAAATTGTGTGTATTGTTAACAATAAGAAAGGATTTTTGTTGATATTGAATAACAAAATACGAGTCTTTGTGCATAGAGAACATAATTCATGCATGACGACTCTTCAAACAACTTCACTGAACAAATGTTATTTAGTAGCATTGAAGGTATTTCCTACCCCGCTGGAACTTTCATCTACCTATTTAACCCCTTAAGGACACATGACATGTGTGACATGTCATGATTCCCTTTTATTCCAGAAGTTTGGTCCTTAAGGGGTTAATATCAAATTACCGTGGCAATGAAGACTAAAAGACAATATATTTCACATGTACTGCAATGGTATTCATCATACAATTTGAATAGTTGAGGTCAGAGCTCTGTGCAAGAATACGGGTTCTTGCACACCAATCCTGTCCAACCATTTATTTATATTACTTTGTGTTACTGCCTTTTGGCAATATGAAAATGTATGTTTTAAATCCCTGATGTTTATAATCTTATCTTCATCTACAGCACAGTCACTGCACCATCTCACTCCATAGACATCACAATAGGAAGTATTATTGTATAAATTAAATAAGGTTATGACAAAGTTAAAGGCTTGACCCTGATGTCTGTTGCCCTTCCTTGTGCCACTTTTGGTAAGTACTAAGCACAGCATACTAGGAACATCCCACTATACTTGTCGTTTTGGAGATGCTCTGACCCAGTTGTCTAGCCTTCACTATTTGGTCTTTGTCAAAGTCACTTTTCCTCCTTTCAAAACATGAAATTCAAGAACGGACTGTTCACCTGCTGCCTAATATGACAGGTACCAAAGTAACAATATAATTAATGTTATTCCCTTCACCTGTCAGTAGTTTTAATGTTGTGGGTGATTTATGTGTGTATTATTATATTATAGGGAGCTGTGATGTCTCTGCTCCCCAACCCTCGCGCGCTGCTTAGTGAGACCGGGCCAGAATATGACGTCATATTCCGACCACACTTTCATTAAGCTGCGCAAGGACATCATGGCTCCCTATTCTCGCCTACTATTTGCGCAACTAGCCCCCGCCTCCATAATCTTCCAATTTGCTGCTCACCTAAACGTTCCCCCCAGCATGCCGCCCGCCTGCACAATTCCCTGACCGGTCGCCCACAGCTATCAGTATAAGCAATAATGTGTGAGTCTGTCTGTCATGGTGTGTGGATGTGTGTGTCTGCGCATGAGTCTGTCATGGGGTGTGTGCGCGTCAGTCATAGGGCCCGTCGATCATGGGGCCCATCAGTCTGTAATGGGGTGAGTCAGTGTCATTGTATATGCACATGTGTGCGCGTCTGTCATGGTATATGTGTGTAATAATTTCCGTTTCTCTTCTTTCTTCTGTGTCTTTTTACAGTTGATTAATATATATATATATATATATATATATATATATATATATATATATATATATATATATATATAGTCTTGGGTCAAAGGCTCGCCACACATATATATATATTAATGAAAAGTACTAATACACAATCTGACTTACGGTTTCTTCTTAGTTACGGATACATAATAAAACAACAAAGGATGTTACATAATAATGGACATTTAACAGCAGATGTTAAATGAAGGACTCCTGAAGGGAGAGTTAGTCTCTACATAGTTTGACAGCTGGACAAGAACAACCTTGTGCAGCACGTAGCATCAGCAAGACCAAGACCTCGTGGTCCTTTGTTCACTAATCTATATAGATATAACCATAATGACATCAGACTATAACTCTAGCCATATAAGGACAAGACCCCCAATCCACATTCCAGAGTTCTCATACAAAGAAAGCCTTGTGACTTATACCATCTGTTACTTATGTCAATCCAGACATCCATAAATAATCAATAGAAACATAGAATATGCAATATTCTACAATGCACGTGTGTGCGTCTGTCATGTTGTATGCGTCTGTCATAGTATATGCGTGTGTGTGTGTGTGCGTGGCATGGTATATGCGTGTGTGTGTGTGTGTGTGTGTGTGTGTGCGTGTCATGGTATATGCGTGTGTATATGTATCATGGTATATGCGTGTGTGTTTGTGTGTATATCATGGTATATATGTGTGTGTGTTTGTGTGTGTATCATGTATGTGTCATGGTATATGCGCGTGTGTGTATGTATGTATGTATGTATGTGTCATGGTATATGCGTGTGTGTTTGTGTGTATATCATGGTATATACGTGTGTGTGTGTTTGTGTGTGTATCATGGTATATACGTGTGTGTGTGTTTGTGTGTGTATCATGGTATATACGTGTGTGTGTGTGTGTTTGTGTGTGTATCATGGTATATACGTGTGTGTGTGTGTTTGTGTGTGTATCATGGTATATACGTGTGTGTGTGTGTTTGTGTGTGTATCATGGTATATACGTGTGTGTGTGTGTGCATTTGTGTGTGAATCATGGTATATACGTGTGTGTGTGTGTGCGTTTGTGTGTGTTACCAGACCCCTTCCGTTCACAAGGGAATGGTGTTTTTACACACCCTTTTTTTCCCCACGCCGTGCTGGTCTCCTCTCAATAGCCTTGCCTCTTTGGCTGAAATCATCAAGCTTGATAATCTCAGCCAATCCAATCTTTTGTCGTAGGATTGGGTGCAAAATGCTGCACCAATCAGCATCTCCTCATAGAGATGCATTGAATCAAAGCATCTCTATAGGGAACGTTGAGAGCCTCCATGCAGAGCGAAAAGTCAGTGTTTACATTGAAAAGCCTGCAGGGACAGGCTATAGACACCAGAACTACTACATTAAGCTGTAGTAGTCCTGGTGACTATCGTGTCACTTTAAGAATTGTATTTTAAAATCTGGCTCCTAACTTTTTTCAGCTGGCTCCTAGATCAAAGAAAATTTGTAAAGCCCTGCCCTATATGTATGCATAGCACAATACATTTTGGGGGCGAAAAAATCTAAAATAAAACATTTTTCATAGTTTTACTTAGAAATTCTACAATAAGAGTGTGAAAAATAAACAAATTCACTCATTTGTTCTGATTGTTAAAATGGGTCAAATGTCAAGGACTGCTACAAATTTTGGGAACTTATAAGATAAATATTGTTAGGATTGCATTAAGCTCTGAAGCTAAATCTTTCCAAAACTTGGTCTGCAGAAACGATAATAGTCACAGACTCTAAAACCGCTACTGTCCCAGAGTACAGCAACAAAACACGCGTACACCTCTATCCCATTTTCGAGCTAGGTAAAATTCCAGGTATGCCACTGTCAGTTTTCCAATCACAAATTTTCACCAAATTGATTTACGGAAGCCATATCCCTTTGGAACCAAATGGAAGAGACACCTGCACTTGACCAATATTAAGACATACGGCCGCCTCTGTCGTTGTGGCACAGCAGGCTTTACTGTCATATTCTGCACAATAAAAAAATCCCCGCTCAGAGTTTTTGCTCACTTATGCTACGGAATATGATCTCTCTGCAATGCCACATCAGACTGATCCCATCCATAAGGGCATTCCAGAACTGAAATGACGGCAAGTCGACTGCTGCACGAAAGATACAACAACCCCAGACGATCGTTTCTTCCTAATTATCAGTCTGATATGCATTGGAATATGTTCTCTCTGTAATGGAACAAGGGAACAAAAACTATTTTGGGACCTGAGCGGGGATTTATGTAGGGCAAGCTACTGAGTTTCTCTAAGCTTTTGTCCATTCTCAGAGTTCTCATATTCTTTTGTTTCTATCTAAAATGTATCCCATCTATCCCTAACAATTCACTCTTTAGTGGTTTGGCCTCCCCAGCTGAATTAGAAACATAGAATGTGACGACGGATAAGAATCATTTGACCCATCTAGCCTGACCCATTTTCTAAATACTCTCATTAGTCCCTGGTCTTATCTTATAGTTAGAATGGCCAAATGCCAATCCCACGCATGCTTAAACTCCTTTACTGTGTTAACCTTTACCAATTCAGCAGGAAGGCTATTCCATGCATCCACTGCCCTCCCAGTAAAGTAATACTTACTGATATTATTTTTAAACCTTTGTCCGTCTAATTTAAGACTATGTCCTCTTGTTGTGGTAGTTTTTATTCTTTTAAATATAGTCTCCTCTTCACTGTGTTGATTCCCTTTATGTATTTAAAGGTTTCTATCATTTAGGTGTGACAAGGGCTGCATAAACAGAAACAAAGTGATTTAACTCCTAAATGGCAGTGAATTGAGCAGGGAAACCTGAGAGGCATAATCTACACACAAAAACTGCTTCATTAAGCTAAAGTTGTTTAGGTGACTATAGTGTCCCTTTAACCTTTCCTTGTAAGTTGTTTCCTGCAATCCATGAGCCAGTTTAGTAGCCCTCCTCTAAACTCTCTCCAAATTATCAATATCCTTCTGAAGAAACGTTCTCCAGTACTGCGTACAATACTTCAATTGAGGTCTCACCGGTGTTTGGTACAATGGCATGAGCACTTCCCTCTTCCTACAGCTAATACCTCTCCCTATACAACCAATCATTCTGCTAGCATTTCCTGCTGCTCTATTACCTTGTCAGCATACCTTTAAAGGACCACTATAGTCACCCAGACCACTTCAGCTCAATGAAGTGGTCTGGGTGCCAGGTCCCCCAGGTTTTAACCCTTCAGATGTAAACATAGCAGTTTCAGAGAAACTGCAATGTTTACATAGCAGGATTAAACTAGCCTCCAGTGGCTGTCTTCTCGACATGGGCGTTTTTAATGCGCGCCCGGCTCCGGCAGCCATGCGCATTCCGCTCCACTCGGGAACTGACGTCAGAGTGGAAGTAGAGGTCAACAGTGCCGAGGGAGCCCGGCACTGGATTAAGGTAAGTAGCTGAAGGGGTTTTAACCCATTCAACCCAGCGGGAGGGGGCCTCTAGGGTGGGGGAGACCTAAGGGTTATATAGTGTCAGCAAAACGAGTTTGTTTTCCCGACACTATAGTGATCCTTTAAGTCATCTGAAATAATTATCCCTGAATCTCTTTCCTCAGATGTTGAGGTTAGGACTCTATCAAATATTCTATACTCTGCCCTTGGGTTTTTTACGTCCAAGAGGCATTATCTTGCACTTATCCACATTAAATGTCAGCTGCCACAGCTCTGACCATGTTTCTAGTTTTCCTAAATCACTTGCCATTTGGCTTATCCCTTCTGGAACATCAACCCTGTTACATATCTTAGTATTATTAGCAAAAAAATACATACCGTATATACTCGAGTATAAGCCGACCCGAATATAAGCCAAGGCCCCTAATTTTACCCAAAAAAACTGGGAAAACGTATTGACTCGAGTATAAGACTAGGGTGGGAAATGCAGCAGCTACTGGTAAATTTCTAAATAAAATTAGATCCTAAAAAAATTATATTAATTGAATATTTATTTACAGTGTGTGTATATAATGAATGCAGTGTGTGTGTGTGAGTGCAGTGTGTGTGTGTGAGTGCATGCAGTGTGTGTATGAGTGCATGCAGTGTGTGTGTGAGTGCGTGCAGTGTGTGTGTGAGTGCGTGCAGTGTGTGTGTGAGTGCGTGCAGTGTGTGTGTGAGTGCGTGCAGTGTGTGTGTGTGAGTGCGTGCAGTGTGTGTGTGTGAGTGCGTGCAGTGTGTGTGTGTGAGTGCGTGCAGTGTGTGTGTGTGAGTGCGTGCAGTGTGTGTGTGTGAGTGCGTGCAGTGTGTGTGTGTGAGTGCGTGCAGTGTGTGTGTGTGAGTGCGTGCAGTGTGTGTGTGTGAGTGCGTGCAGTGTGTGTGTGTGAGTGCGTGCAGTGTGTGTGTGAGTGCGTGCAGTGTGTGTGTGTGAGTGCGTGCAGTGTGTGTGTGTGAGTGCGTGCAGTGTGTGTGTGTGAGTGCGTGCAGTGTGTGTGTGTGAGTGCGTGCAGTGTGTGTGTGTGAGTGCGTGCAGTGTGTGTGTGTGAGTGCGTGCAGTGTGTGTGTGCGTGCAGTGTGTGAGTGTGAGTGCGTGCAGTGTGTGTGTGTGAGTGAGTGCGTGCAGTGTGTGTGTGTGAGTGAGTGCGTGCAGTGTGTGTGTGTGAGTGAGTGCGTGCAGTGTGTGTGTGTGTGTGAGTGCGTGCAGTGTGTGTGTGTGCGTGTGTGTGTGCAGTGTGTGTGTGTGTGCAGTGTGTGTGTGTGTGCAGTGTGTGTGTGTGCGTGCAGTGTGTGTGTGTGCGTGTGTGCGCGTGCAGTGTGTGTGTGTGTGTGTGTGCGTGCGTGTGTGTGTGTGTGTGTGTGTGCGTGCAGTGCGTGCGTGTGTGTGTGTGCGTGCAGTGCGTGCATGCAGTGTGTGTGTGTGAGTGCGTGCAGTGTGTGTGAGTGAGTGCGTGCGTGCAGTGTGTGTGTGTGCGTGCAGTGTGTGTGTGAGTGCGTGCGTGCAGTGTGTGTGTGTGTGAGTGCGTGCAGTGTGTGTGTGAGTGCGTGCGTGCAGTGTGTGTGTGTGTGAGTGCGTGCAGTGTGTGTGTGTGTGAGTGCGTGCAGTGTGCGGTGTGTGAGTGCGTGCAGTGTGCGGTGTGTGAGTGCGTGCAGTGTGCGGTGTGTGAGTGCGTGCAGTGTGCGGTGTGTGAGTGCGTGCGTGCAGTGTGCGGTGTGTGTGTGTGAGTGCGTGCGGTGTGTGAGTGCGTGCGGTGTGTGAGTGCGTGCGGTGTGTGAGTGCGTGCGGTGTGTGAGTGCGTGCGGTGTGTGAGTGCGTGCGGTGTGTGAGTGCGTGCGGTGTGTGAGTGCGTGCGGTGTGTGAGTGCGTGCGGTGTGTGTGAGTGCGGTGTGTGTGAGTGCGTGCAGTGCGTGTGTGTGAGTGCGTGCAGTGCGTGTGTGAGTGCGTGCGTGTGAGTGCGTGTGAGTGCGTGTGAGTGCGTGCGTGTGTGTGTGTGAGTGCGTGCAGTGCGTGTGTGTGAGTGTGTGCAGTGCGTGTGTGAGTGCGTGCGTGTGAGTGCGTGTGAGTGCGTGCGTGCAGTGTGTGTGTGTGAGTGCGTGCGTGCAGTGTGTGTGTGTGAGTGCGTGCGGTGTGTGAGTGCGTGCGGTGTGTGAGTGCGTGCGGTGTGTGAGTGCGTGCGGTGTGTGAGTGCGTGCGGTGTGTGAGTGCGTGCGGTGTGTGAGTGCGTGCGGTGTGTGAGTGCGTGCGGTGTGTGAGTGCGTGCGGTGTGTGAGTGCGTGCGGTGTGTGAGTGCGTGCGGTGTGTGAGTGCGTGCGGTGTGTGAGTGCGTGCGGTGTGTGAGTGCGTGCGGTGTGTGAGTGCGTGCGGTGTGTGAGTGCGTGCGTGTGTGAGTGCGTGCGTGTGTGAGTGCGTGCGTGTGTGAGTGCGTGCGTGTGTGAGTGCGTGCAGTGCGTGTGCGTGAGTGCGTGAGTGCGTGTGTGCATGTGTGTGTGAGTGCGTGCAGTGCGCGTGTGTGTGTGAGTGCGTGAGTGTGTGAGTGCGTGCAGTGAGTGTGTGTGAGTGCGTGCAGTGAGTGTGTGTGAGTGCGTGCAGTGAGTGTGTGTGAGTGCGTGCAGTGAGTGTGTGCGAGTGCGTGCAGTGAGTGTGTGCGAGTGCGTGCAGTGAGTGTGTGCGAGTGCGTGCAGTGAGTGTGTGCGAGTGCGTGCGGTGCGAGTGCGTGCGGTGCGAGTGCGTGCGGTGCGAGTGCGTGCGGTGCGAGTGCGTGCGGTGCGAGTGCGTGCGGTGCGAGTGCGTGCGGTGCGAGTGCGTGCGGTGCGAGTGCGTGCGGTGCGAGTGCGTGCGGTGCGGCACTCGCACACACTCACTGCACGCACTCACACACACTCACTGCACGCACTCACACACACTCACTGCACGCACTCACACACACTCACTGCACGCACTCACACACACTCACTGCACGCACTCACACACACTCACTGCACGCACTCACACACACTCACTGCACGCACTCACACACTCACGCACAGTGCAGTGCGAGTGCGTGCGGTGCGAGTGCGTGCGGTGCGAGTGCGTGCGGTGCGAGTGCGTGCGGTGCATGAGTGCGTGCGGTGCATGAGTGCGTGCGGTGCATGAGTGCGTGCGGTGCATGAGTGCGTGCAGTGCATGAGTGCGTGCAGTGCATGAGTGCGTGCAGTGCATGAGTGCGTGCAGTGCATGAGTGCGTGCAGTGCATGAGTGCGTGCAGTGCAGTGCATGAGTGCGTGCAGTGCGAGTGTATGAGTGCGTGCAGTGCGAGTGTATGAGTGCGTGCAGTGCGAGTGTATGAGTGCGTGCAGTGTGTGTGTATGAGTGCGTGCAGTGTGTGTGTATGAGTGCGTGCAGTGTGTATGTATGAGTGCGTGCAGTGTGTGTGTATGAATGCGTGCAGTGTGTGTGTATGAGTGCGTGCAGTGTGTGTGTATGAGTGCGTGCAGTGTGTGTGTATGAGTGCGTGCAGTGTGTGTGTATGAGTGCGTGCAGTGTGTGTGTGTATGAGTGCGTGCAGTGTGTGTGTATGAGTGCGTGCAGTGTGTGTGTATGAGTGCGTGCAGTGTGTGTGTGTATGAGTGCGTGCAGTGTGTGTGTATGAGTGCAGTGTGTGCAGTGTGTGTGTGTGTGTGTGTGCAGTGTGTTGCAGAGCCTTGGTGGGGGGTGGGCATTTTTATTATTTTTTTTTTAATTATTATAATGGTAATATTTTTTTGTTAGATTAATTTTTTTATTATTTTTATTTTTTTTATTATTATTTATTATAATTTATTATTATTATTTTTAAAATATATTTAAAATATTATTTTTAAAATATAATTTTTTTATTTTATTATTATTATATTTTTTTTCGTCCCCCCTCCCTGCTTGATACAAGGCAGGGAGGGGGTCTCTCCTTCCCTGGTGGTCCAGTGTCATTGGTAGTTCGTGGGGGGGAGAGGGGGGCTATCAGAGCTGTAACTTACCCATTCAACAATATTGGAATCCAAACTTAAAGATTAAATGCAGTTTATTGATTCAATAAAAAAAATCAATAAGCTGTAGTTGTTCTGGTGACTATAATGTCCCTTTAAGGCGATCATTACTTGTTTGAACAGTTAAATGGTCAGATGACTGATGGATAGAAATTAAGGTTAGTACAATGTCTATTTACTATATGTACCAGTGTTCATTCATTACTCAAAATGGCCACTAGGGCATCCCCTGCCATCGACTAAAGAATTTCATGTGACAAGATGGCGTCTCCATCCGGAGCTGCACCCAGGATGCTGATGACCTCACACCATGTAGGATGTCCATCAAGATAAAACACTTAAACAAATACCAATTAAAATGTAAATTTCATGTCCTCCCATATTTTGCATATGATGTATTTTTGCCTTTATAAGGGGCTTGCCGCCCCTCTAAGTAAACATTCCTCAAAGCTTTCATTAACAGATTCTGTTGTCAGTGTGATTTCTTCGGCGTGCACGCATTTATACTTTGAAATCTGGACAGGGGCAGATATTCAAGCAAACACTTGGTTTGGTCTAAAACATGACCATAAAATATTCCTTTAATGGTTGACACAGCATTATGGGAAATGTAGTAAAAAGTAATGATGTTTGTGGACCATATCTCCCATTGTGCTAAAAAAGCAAGAGACGCATAACCGCTGTCACAAGAGAATGGCTAATTTTAGCAAACCTCATTTTCTAAAGTGGTCAATATGTATCAGGTCACAGTGCTCCTCAACTGTCACATCAAGGCACACCTAACAGTCCAGGATTTGGGGATTACCTGGGTGTGTCTAAGGTGTTTGTTTATTTTAAACACTTTAGATACACCCAGTTAATTTCCAAATCCTGGACTGTAAGGTGCGCCTTGAGGAGAGGGTTGAGGAGCACTGTATCAGATTACAGGGTGGCTGAGCATCCTAGGAGTGTAGTCTTTAAAACTGTAAGAGACAAGCACCAAATAAAATACAGTCAGCGAATGGTGTCAAAAGAGAGAAATGAAGGCAAGTGATCCCTGGCAGGCAATAGATTCCACACACTCCCACGGTGAAATCAGCTCTTAGAATTTCCTCACATCTCTCCAATATAACTTTGCCCTCTCTAAATCTGATCATGTATTCCCGCCCACCCCATATCACCCCTTCTGTCCTCTTCAATGCGCAATAGTACAGCATTAAGGTCTATGAAGACCGCAAAATTCTCCATAGATATACTGTAACCTATTTCCCTGCACCTGGTAACACTTCTTGAAGGCAGCAGCTCCGCCCACTGTCAATAAGTGTCAGGTAGAGGAAATATACAGGGACAAACTAGTCCCTACTTTGTCTCCAGGTATCTCTTGTCTACGGAGGTTCCATTGCAACTGTAGCGCATGCACTGCAGTTAATAAGCTTGGGAGAGTAAACACCTTCTGGGAGAATTATGTTCTGCTTTCTCTGGTCAGTCAATGCCACAATCTATACATTTGCTAGAAAAACCAAAATCCTCTTTAAAAAAAGGAGGATAATAAAAAAAAAAAAAAAAAAAACAGACTAGCAGGGATAGGCAACCTTCGGCACTCCAGATGTTGTGGACTACATCCCCCATAATGCTCTTACACCCATAATGCTGGTAAAGCATCATGGGAAGTGTAGTCCAAAACATCTAGATTGCCAAAGGTTGTCTATGCCTGGAATAGTGGTATCCTTTAAGCTTTGCGCACAACAGTATTAGTACAGTATTTAAATTAATAGCTATTTCTTTTCCAGTTTATGAATTTGTGACAAATCAACACGAATCAAATCCTCCAATAGACATTTAGAGGATAAGAAATATAAATGTATAATCAATAATCATATAAAAACACACACGGAACAGTACATGGCTTCCAATTAAAACAGTCAAGTGGGCAGTGAGCGTTTACTGGCTGTGTGTTACAACTATGCAAAGAAATTTAAAAAGTGCTCAAAATAGACTACCGAAAGATGAAGTATACGAATTAACCCGAGTGTTATCTGCATAAGTACATTATTCACCTAAATTAGAAGTATCGAGGTTGAACAAGTAATGATTTAGCAATTATTTGTCTACATTATAAAGAATCTACTAATAGTCTAATGATAAAAACTCAGAGCAGTCAGGAATAGCAAGAGAAACCACTGCCAAAATGTTAGATTAATTAAACGAACACTCCATGCACCATAACTACTACTAGTGTGCTGTATTGTTAATGGTACATGGCATGTCCTAGGACCTAGTGCCTCTCCCAATGTAAGCAGACAAACTATTAAAGATCTGTAAATTGAGCTAAGCCCAACACTGGAAGGGGATGGAGGCAGGTAAATGCTGAGGGGATCGCAGGGTAGAGAGAGCAGGCAGACGCACACTGACAGAGCTGCCTGGATAACATTAGAATCTGGCCTCTACGAAGAAAAAAAAATAAAAAACAAAACATTTAAAAACAAAATAAATCATTACGTAAAAAAAAATATATATATATATATTCAACTATTAAAACAAACGAGAAGTGAAAATTGTTGACAGCTATCCTTTAGAGCAGGGGTCCTCAAACTCCGCCCCGCCAGATGTTGCTGAACTATAAATCCCATGATTCTTTGAATTACATATATAGCCAGAAAATCAAGGGAGTTGTAGTTCAGCAACATCTGGAGGGTCAGAGTTTGAGGACCCCTGCTTTAGAGGCTGGCTAGTCTTCATGGAAAATCTATTTCAGAGACATTTGTCATTTCCAGAGTCACCCATTGTAGTTTTATTGCATGTTAAGGCAGGTATTCTAGGTGTGTGTGTGTCCCCAGTCTGTGTGGGAGGCAGGCTGACAACTAGGAAATCTGTCAATCATTTCCAAGGGAATAAAATAAGCATTTTGGGGGGTTCCAATTTAGAATGAAATAGATAGTTTGTATTCTGCCTTGTAATGTGTTAGATACTCTGGGTCTTTAATGGGGGAGGCCCTGGGTTTAACTCACGCGTCAGGTCTGAAGCTTGCACAGCTGCCAACTACTTTCCTCACTCCTTCACTTCCGGGTAATGCTGCTCAACACTCCCAGAGTGAGGCGTGGAACATGTTTTGTTTTTTTTCAACAAACTTTATTAAAACAGTAACAATTGCTTTATAGCCATTGAGATAAAGGACAACTGTCATCAATTTTTTATCACAAAAAAAAGTGTATCACATTTTATAAAATGTATTTTTTTTTTTAAAAATTATGAATATTGATTTAAAAAAAATTTATTTCATAAAAATATATATATATATATTTTACATGTGGCTGAGCAGAATCGTTGGGTCGGATTCTACTGTTAATCCGAACCGCTGGTGATCAATCCAAGTTGCCTGCTTGTTTGCAGGTTCACACGGGGCAATCAATAACAAATATTTATATAGCACCAACAAAACAAACACTAAATTCTAACAAAACATGATAGACGCGCTAGAACACTAGGCGAGGAGGGAATAAAGCGAGTTAAACTTCTAAGTGAATTCAAAGAAATTTAGGGCCAAAGTAGCTGAACTGAACTAACTTAGATAGGGTTTACAGATCATCCATGTTTCTGGAATACTCAGAATTGTGTCATATTTATGAAAAAGCATGAAAAGGGTTGCCCTGTAGTATGTATAATGCATATTCTTCAGGATTCTATTTTCCACTGCCTACCTACTTAAAGGAACACTATAGAGTCAGGAACACAAACTGTTACCTCTGACACTAAAGTGTTAAAATAACTAATTTGGTGTCTCCCTCCCCCTCTTGGAGAAATAAGGTGTTTAAACTCACCTTTTCTCCCACACCGCTCTGGTCTTGCCGCAGCTGTCCATATGTGCTCCGCCTCCGTGGTTGAGATTACCAAACATGATGATCTCAGCCAATAGGAAAGTATTGTGATGCTATTGCACATGTGCAGCTAAACGCCATGCGGTGCCAGTGGTGTAGCTACAGCTTTTGCCTCCTGGGACTATCTTTGAGTTTGCCAACCCTCTAAATGCAAACCAGTATGCCACAGATTGATCAAGATTAATGATTTCAGCCATGGATGTGGGCCAGCAAAGGTAAGTAAAATACCGTTTAACTCCTTACTGAGGGGGGACACCTAATTATATACTCCACTCCTAACTCTATAGTGTTCCTTTAAAGTCCAATATTCTCTTGTTTTGTTTTATGTGTGAAATATAGTCTTTAGGCAGGTAGTATGTCGGTCTGTTAATAATTATACCTAATAAGTAATAAAATCTCTATGTACTGTGAAAAGGCGGTATGGAGTTTTTTTGTTTTTTTTTACAAGATGAAAGGTTGCAACGAGGCAGCCTTGACTTTATCATTTTTTTTTTTTTTTATAATGAGAGCAGATTAAAGAACATACAACACAGATAACACAACAGTAAATATTTAGTGTTGTAATTACTATTATGTTAATAAAAACACAAAAAAAATGTCCACTGTAGAACAGTTATCTACATGCCAACATAAAATACAATAAAGCTTTATATGAACTGTGATGAAACATATAAAGTTTTGCCCGATTCATCCGGCAAACGGCCCGCACCCAAGATACTGTCAGGGGCAGATCTTGGGTGGTCTTTCTGCAGACCCAGAGATATACAAAAAAACAATATGTGCTGGCACTCAATTAAATGTTAGGTGCCGGTATTCGAGGTATAACCCCACAAAAAACCTCCTAATCAATATCATAAACTAAATATGAATACCGCACTCAATCAATGACATTAAATGATTGTTAAACCTATGTTCAATTTCATAGTATTTATTGAAAAGCTTATAAGAATAATTCATAAAGATAATGGTATTTCATCAAAGTAGCACAAAATTCATCCTATATACACCAACTATATACATATATCTATCTAGACACAGTATCTTCCTATGTTCAATGAATAGTTCAAAGTCTGTACATCTGTATACGTTAATTGGTGATTTTAAGCGCAAAAATAAAGCAAGAATCGTGTGGGAAAAATGAAAAAATAAAACGGTGAAACAATAAGAGAAAACTCTAGGAAAATCGAAAAAAGTGTAAAAAATGAAAAAAATTGAAGAAATGAAAAGAATGAAAAAATGAAAAAATTAAAAAAATTAAAAAAATGAAAAAAATGAAAAAAATGAAAAAATAAAAGAATTGGAAAAAATGCAAAATACTAAAGTCCTGATAAGTGGCAGTCCAGTATATAGTGCACTATATGTTACCCACTATCTGTGGGTTGATCTCACCAATGTCGTCTATTTCTTTATGCTGTATCCTGTGGGAAGATTCTGTAGTCTGTGAAAGGTGGTCTGAATGGAAGGGATGGAACGAATTCCTGATGGTAGAAAAAGTGATCGCCACCCTGTATCAGCTGGTAGCTGGTCAAACCTGTTGTGGTGAATGAAGTCAATCGTAAGGCTCTGCTGTAAGTGGATTGAAGTCAATCGTAGGCCGTAAACAGGAAAGACCTACTATAGGTCCCTACAGTGCCTCCCTCCCTCGCTCACCCTCCCGCGGTACTGAAGGGGTTAAAACCCCTTCAGTCACTTACCTGAATCCAGTGTCTATGTCCTTCGGCGCTGAGTCAGGCTTCCCCTGTCCTGTGCGGATGTGAGTAAAATGTGTAGTCAATGGTGTCAGGATGTTGTATCCACCAAACGTCTATGAGATGAAGTTCGGCAGTAAAACTGGATAGAAATTTATCTTGACCCCCCTTTCCATGTGAGGATGGGAATCCTGAGTTAGACCTCCTGTTATCTGCTGCTCATGGTGTTGCTTAAAAGTCCGCTCCAACCAATATAGGATAAGAGGTCTGTCCCAAAGTGGCACAAGGGGATAGAAAAAAATAAAAAATAAAGCAAAAATGGAAATATATAAAAGAAACCAGTTTAGAACCATATAAGAAAGTCTGGACTTACTGTTCGCCAGGCAAAAAAGGGGCGCAACCATCACTCTGAAGCCTACTATAGGAACGAAAGGGGCGGACCCAGAAGCCCCACTAATACCCATATACATAACATACTTTGTTAAATTATATTATAAAAGAAAGATTAAAAAAATATATCAAACATAGTTTCTGGGCCTATTTCATAGATCTCTTCCAGATCCATTGGTGAGATCTTAATATACCAAGTGTGTGACTCTTAGTTAGGTAACGAGGGGAATGCAGGGAAGGAATACCAGCACCAGGCCTATGTGCAGCCATCAGGCCAACAATACAGTAAAACCAGAATTATAAGACAAAGAGCTACCATCCATCAGATTGTTTGACGGGGCATGTGCCTTAACGATGGCTGCCCTTCCAGTATGGGAAGACACAAAGTAACTATATCACAGTAGATTTATAAATCAATAAGTCAGACCAAAAAAGAGAAAGAAACAAAGAAAACACAAAAAGCACATCACGTATGACAGTAACAAACAACATATCCTACCAGTTCTCTCACTCTAATCATGAGACGAAGTCTAGAGTCTTTCCAACATTTCCTCCTTCCTACTATGTCACCCACATTAGGAGGTGATATAAATCAAACAGGATAAGGAAGGTGAATGTGTGAGCTCCCCAAGGTCTAACCAGGGAGGTTGGGTCTACCATATCTGCATATTAAAGAAATATAGAAAAAAATATCAGTGTATGACTATAGTTATAGAGCACTGTGAGTGCCTTCACACTTATGTGTTTTCAATATTTGTCTTTATTCTGTGTACGAAGTACTATGTGAGGTCAGCAGAGGGTTTCGACAGCCCTTTTTGCTGAAGAGAAGTTGGTCCTGGAATACCTTTAGAGGTTCCTGTAGGTGTAATGGTTTGGGGTGAATGGGCTCAGTATGCAGAGAGAGAGAGCGAGCAGAGGATCTGTCACTTTAAGAGAGAGTCTCTGAAAGTCAGAATGCATAAGGATAATCCAAAGGCAGGGTCAGGAAAGCAAAGGGTAAGCCAGGCAGCAAAGATCAGAAAGAGGCTTAAAGTTTATAAACAGGATTCTTCTGAAATATAGCCTCTTTGGTCCCAAAATAATAAAATCAAACAATTATGTCACTTGGCTGCTCCTCTTCTACTCTACAGGCTCTCAGGGCTCTGTGGGCCCTATTGATTATCCATCTGTCTTCTGAGATGTCCGAAAGTAAAGGTCAGAAGATGTCAAGGATTGTGTTCTGCAGTAACCCTTGTCCTTGTCCAAACCTATAATTCACAGGTAATTTCGTCACGACCAGTTAGAAATATCTTCAACTTGGTCCTCCACCTCCGCCATCCTAACCTGAATATTATTTGTCCAGTCAGCCACTGTGTTATGTGCTGTCACAACCTCCTTCATGCGGTGCTTAAGCTCCACGGTTCTGTGTCTGAAGGACTGTATCTCTGCTTTCACCCTTCTTGTGTTGCTGTCTATTTGGTGTTTAGGTCACTCACATGGAGAAGGATTGTGGCAGTGTCCACAGAGCACTCTTGCAGACCCTCATATTCATAGCCATAATCCAGGCCTCTGATATTGCCTGGGTGCCATCTTGGTCAGGATGTTGCCGCGGGCACCGAGAAGAAAAGAGATCTGTGACCGAGGTCTCTTGTGCCTTCCGTCTCCTCTGTTGGGAAGACATTTTGACAAAGTCTTACGTGGGTTTGTGATGCCAAAATAAAAGGAGTTAATGTATTCCAGGTGCCTTTTGCAGGGTATTTGGAGCGGAGCCAAGCCGTCACCACAATTTCCAGACTATGTCCCTTCGTGTGTTGTTTTTTTTTTTTTTTTACTGAAACCAAGTCTTTACCATTCACTTTACTGTGTATGTGTAGGTTTTTAGAATACAGGGGTTTTTCTTAAAAAATAAAGATGGAAAGAAACACTAGATGGGGCTATAACCTCAAACGTTGGTGCTTAGAGTGTTGTATTAAGTATTGAATGATTTGTTTATTGAAGAGTATTTTGTGCATACTGAAACAAGGTGCTTGTGAATACCAGCCATCCAGCCCTGGGAGAAACATTTTTTCATATTTTATTCTTTCTAAATTAAAGATTCAAGTCATTCCATTCAAAAAAATAAAAAAATACTGGTCAAGTTAGGGCTATCCTTATGGATCCTTTGTTACATAGTGGAGTTCCAGCAACAGCTGAGATCGTTTGTATAAATGTGTGCCAAAATGATTAATAAAATACCAAATAGTACAGCTTCACAGTTCCTATTTCAATAGGAATTGGCATTTTTATAAGTTAATCTTGTTACACCTCTGGCTGTCAATCAGACAACAGGTCCCGTTACTTCCTGTTTTTTTTTTTTTAGCTCAGTGGAGCTAAACTCAAGAGGCAGCAGTTGTCCAGAGCCCCTGCCTTGCAAACACTTCTCATTGAGCTGCATTGGGAAGTCTGTGATTGGACAACTACAGAAAGTCTGGGCTGGGCTCGAAGGGGAGGGCTTGCAAAGGCTGCAGACAAGAGATCTGCAATTTTTGTCAGCTGGTTTTTGATATGCTATCATTTGAGGGGGGGGGTGTATATTTAAATTCAGACATGTTTTCATTGGGGGTATATAAACTTAATAGTGACTTTTAAAAATTTTGTTTTGTATTTGGGTAGTGAAGTGTCCCTTTAAGTAAGGCGAGGTAAGGCTAATACAAGTTATGGTCTTGGTTAATCCAAAGCATTTGTTTTGTAATCGTACATAACCACAGGAAAACAGATCCTCTCCTTTCTCTCCACAGTTCAGACAATTTGAAGACTACTGAAATTAAAAAAGACATTGTATATTTGTAGAATAGTATGATTGATGGGCAAAATGGTAGTTCATATATCAGGTGGGCAGATACAATATCTTCGATAATGAACGGAGGTAGTACTGTACTGTGGTCTATTTTACTATCCCTGATCCTACTGTTAAATAGTCAAAGAGTGTTTTTACAATTGTATTATAAAAAAAACTTAGTGTATTCTATTTATACTGGGACCCAGAAATCTCTCTCTATGATGTAGCCAATCCAATTCTTATTTTTCTTAAAATTATTTTAAATTTTTCTTTATTTTTGCAGTGCATATGAATTCATACAGGCTTGTCATGCCCCCAACAGCAAACGGTTAGAAAGTCAAAATACAAAGCTTATGAGTTGTAAGAAATGTAGAGAAACATACACTTTGTTTAAGAACTATAGTAACAAGCATAATACGTCATTAGATGGGTAACCATAAGCAGTATATAAATCAGGCTATGCAAACTGACAGTATGATTAGTCATAATGGTGCAGTATAACATCATATCAGACATATAGCTAAGATGGGTAAACTGTAATGCCACTGGGTTATAAGGTCGGATGGAAGGAACATAACGTATAAAAACATTGAGTAGACTATACACCCCTGCAATGCTAGTTGAGCATGTATCAGATGATCTCAGCCATGGAGGCGGAGGCAGCCACGGTGAAACCAGCGTGGCGATCGAAAAAAGGTGAGTAAAAAAAACCTTTGTGCTGAAATCTGAATGGGGGCCTGTCACCTAAACAGCCATATCAAAACTATAGTGTGACAAATACATGTTTGTATTCCTGACACTTTTATAAGTCAGTTATGCTATTAGTTTTTCTACTTTGAAGTATGTATGGAACTGCACTCACTCCCATCAGTTAGAGCCAGGGTGCTTACTGTACCTGGAATCAAACCCCAGATTCCCAGAACATTAAATAAAATAAAAGGGGTCCAGGCACTCCTTGGTTCAATACAGGCACTTTATTGGAGCCACAGCAACGTTTCGACCGTGAGGTCTCTGTCAAGCACTCCTTGGTTCAATGCAGGCACTTTATTGGAGTCACAGCAACGTTTTGACCGTGAGGTCTTTGTCAAGCACTCCTTGGTTCAATGCAGGCACTTTATTGGAGCCACAGCAACGTTTCGAACGTGAGGTCTCTGTCAAGCACTCCTTGGTTCAATGCAGGCACTTTATTGGAGTCACAGCAACGTTTCGAACGTGAGGTCTCTGTCAAGCACTCCTTGGTTCAATGCAGGCACTTTATTGGAGCCACAGCAACGTTTCGAACGTGAGGTCTCTGTCAAGCACTCCTTGGTTCAATGCAGGCACTTTATTGGAACCACAGCAACGTTTCGACCGTGAGGTCTCTGTCAAGCACTCCTTGGTTCAATGCAGGCACTTTATTGGAGCCACAGCAACGTTTCGACCGTGAGGTCTCTGTCAAGCACTCCTTGGTTCAATGCAGGCACTTTATTGGAACCACAGCAACGTTTCGACCATGAGGTCTTTTTCTCAAGCTGAGCTTGACAAAGACCTCACGGTCGAAACGTTGCTGTGCTTCCAATAAAGTGCCTGTATTTAACCAAGGAGTGCCTGGACCCCTTTTATTTTTTATCTCATTAGTTTTTGTACTGTGACCGTAAATGTGAGATTCACAGTAACATTTTCACTTTACTAAATAACTCTGATTTTGGCCACCTTACCCCATCTTTATAAAATTATCATAGCTGATAAAAAAAAAAAAAAATAGTGACTCATCTACACTTCTTAAACTATGCTCCTATCAGAAAGCTCCTGCAATAAAGTTTAATATTGACTTATGCTACAAATGCATTTTATTTGTGATCAATATTCCACTTATACACTTATATTTCACACTGGACTATCAAAAAAAATCTATTGTGCAAGAAAAGGGGGGCATACTTGTATTTTTTTTTTTATTATTATTTTTACTGGACTAGAACATAAACACAGTGTTTCAGTTGCTTTATTATTGACTTTGCATCCATGGAAACCATTATCAACTCTTTATGCAAAGTGACAAAAAAAAAATGTCGTTTTGTTTCTTTTTATAATAAAGTTCATGGATCAAAAAAAAAAAAGAAGGAGGAAAAAAAAAGCTTCATGTCTTTTTTTTTTTTTTGCTTTGTTATTTCCCCACCCTCCCTCTTTGCTGATTGGCTTAGCTGCACGTCAGCTGTTTCCCTGGAGGAGAGGGGGCGTGGCTAACTCCCAGGCTGGAGCTAGCCTGTTGTGCATGCTGGGTGACGGTGACAGTCACTTTGAGGGCGGCTGAGAGGGAAGTGTCACCTGCAAGGCCGGCTCCAGGGGTTTCCTAGGTGGCAGCAGGGGGAGCACCAGGGGGGCAGGTAACTCCTAGTGACCCAGTCCAGGGATATCCATACACCCAGCCCTTCCCAGTGACACAGTCACACACTCATAACTAAATATTCCAAAATCACAGGAATTTGCCCCAAAGTTAGACCCTGTCCACGTGTGTCCCATTAATTCCCAGATATTCAGGTCAGAATGAAGTTATCTGCTGACATTTATATTCCTGTTGGGTCATGTAGTATACACAGGCATGTGTTCTGGCATGTAAAGTCATATATTTTTAATGGATATCTAGTCTAGGCATCCAGAGTGTGTGCGCTTAAGGCACCCAGTCTATAGAATGGAAATACACATATTTGCATTTATGCAGATTTGTTTTTGCGTTGTATGTGTCTACTGACATATATATATACAAATATTTGTGGTCCAGTGAAGTTTAGTTTGGGTTAGAAGAAATATACATAGACACTTTTATTTTTTTTGCACATAGCTGCCTATAGGCACACCATGGTCCAAGTTTGTCCGTCCCCCGTAACCCGCTCCGCGGTTCTGAAGCGGGTAGCCGCACTGGTGGTGGCAGCCTACGGAGCACGCCGGCTTTACCCGGTGCTAAGACACTTTTGCTTTCAGCTGGGCAAGCAGCCGAAGTCGAATGGGCTACTGGGAGAAAAAAAAGACTCCTCTTCGGGTGCGCCACCCACTTACGAAAGGACTGGGGTGAACAGGGTTTTCTTCAGAAGGCTAGCCCGTCTTCTCCGTCTGCTTTTTCCAAAGTTGGCATGCAAAGAGTTTGGACTACTGCTATTACATTCAGCAGCCCTCATCTCTAGGACATTCCTTTCGGTCTACGTGGCCAAGCTAGATGGACGTCTAACCCGTTGCATTGTAAATAAACGTCCAGCCAGCTTTATGTGGCAACTTTTTAAATGG
The DNA here is from genome assembly GCF_036172605.1 of Pelobates fuscus. Classification (NCBI taxonomy): domain Eukaryota; kingdom Metazoa; phylum Chordata; class Amphibia; order Anura; family Pelobatidae; genus Pelobates; species Pelobates fuscus. Next base: position 148,282,170 of record NC_086325.1, on the reverse strand, counting down.
CTTTTTATTGCCCTGCCAGCTACTTTCATCAACAGTGCCATCCGCTACCTTGAAGGACAGTTGAGTTTAGCTTTCCGTAGCCGCCTGGTGGCCCATGCATACGACTTATATTTTGGTAATCAAACATATTATAGAGTCAGCAACATGGATGGAAGGTTACGTAATCCTGATCAGTCACTAACTGAGGATGTAGTAGCGTTTGCCAGTTCAGTAGCCCATCTGTACTCCAACTTGACCAAGCCTGTGCTGGATGTGGTGGTGACCACTTACACGTTAATCAGTACTGCCAAGTCCAAAGGTGCCAACACTGGCTGGCCTGCCCTTATTGCTGGATTTGTTGTCGTTATTACAGCAAAAGTATTGAGAGGCTGTTCTCCTAAATTTGGAAAATTAGTAGCAGAGGAGGCCAGACGAAAAGGAGAGCTGCGGTACATGCACTCAAGAGTGGTCGCCAACTCAGAAGAAATTGCTTTCTATGGAGGTCACAAGGTGAGCTGATGAATGTCACGGTTGGGTACTTATCACTATGTCTCGTTTGCAATGCATCCACAAGCTCTGGATGGCTGTTTCTGGTAATTCACTAAGTTGTGGTCTGAGCGGAGTTGACAAACATATTTGCAAATGACTGTTTTTTGGCAAAATTCTACAAGTCTTTTTATTCAGGTTATCCAATGATAAACTGCTAAATTTAAGCTGAAACTTTTGGTTGTTATGACAGAGATGGGGTAATTTTTTCATATCTGCTCGTTTGATCTGTATTTTGCCAAAATGTATTCACTAAACTGTAGTTTTAAAAAACATTTTTTAACTGTGCTATAATCACAGCTTAGTTGTTTTGGCCTGAAATTGCAATTCAGTTTTGGATTTGCCCCATATCTCTATTTAGGGACTAAACCTTTAAAGGAACACTCAACGCACATAAAGTTTTATGTGTGAGGAGCATTGCTTCTATTTATAAAAATGGTGATTTCTATTTGAAATAGGCACTTTTATAACTGATTTCAGACAGATGGAGGTTTTCCTCCCAATTCCAAGGCAGGCTCACTCTGCTTAAATGGACACAACTCCCATCACCCTTAACCATGAGCATGTAATTATTGCAGTTTTTATGAACTGCAATTATTACCTTGCAGGGTTAAGTCCTCCTCTAGTGACTGTCTACCAGACAGCCACTAGAGGGACTTCCGGGTTCTTAGGCGACCTTTGGTCGTCTAAACGACGCTGGACGTCCTCAAGCAATGCATGAGGACTTCCAGCGTCGCCGGAATCTCCATAGGAAAGCATTGAATAATGCTTTCCTATGGGGAGATCCTAATGCGAGCGTGCCATTGTTGGCAGGGGAGGAGCATGGGCGGAGCTGAGGGACCGGCGCTGGGCACACGTTAGTGACTGTAGGGGTTATTAACCTCTTCAGAGCCACGGGAGTGGGCCTTGACAGACGGGGAAGCTACAGTGCCAGGAAAACGAGTTTGTTTTCCTGGCACTATAGTTTCCCTTTAATTGCGCCTGCCTTTTTCCCCAAGTAAAACTGTGCCTATCGGCATGTGCTTGCGCCTCAGAACCTGGAGAGCACGTTTGTGGTAGCTTATGGCTCAAATTCAGAGGCTTCTCAATGAGTAGTCTCTGGTCACAAGAAAGGGAGGACTTGCAAAGGCTGCAGACAAGAGATCGTCAGCTTTTTGCAAGTCGTTTTTAGACATTCCAATTAAAAATGTAGCAAATAATGTGTTCATATTTTCATTGGGGGATATGTCTAGTAATATGTTACACATTTCTCAATTGGTGTGTTCCTCTAAGGGAATAAGCCCACATGGTTAGTAATAAAACAACACTTTTAAATGTGATACCAACATATCCAAGATGGAATATTTGTTGTGCTGTAAAAAAAAATAATTTGGTTTATTTTGACCTAAATTGAATTCCCTCTTTGATTTGACAGTTTGACAAATAATTCTGGTTGTCCATAGGTGAGAACCTTCTACCTGCCTGGATAGCAGAGAGGACCAAGTTTCTCATGGTACCCTACATGAGGTTAGCCACATACCTCCCATCATTGGGTGGAAGGAAATTGGGAAAGGGATGAGTGGGCAGGCATATAGGGAGAGTGCCATTGGTGCCCATAGGAGAGCACTTCCCAGAATGGTGATAGGCCCCCATCTGAAAGTGTGGTCTGTCGGCCTGGTGTAAATGCCTTCTTGACTGACTGGCTATCACCTTTGCTAGCCCCACAGAAGTGATTATGGTACCAAGAGTGTTTATTTAAGCACCTCTTTAAACAGCTCATTCTTTTTCTGTAAAAAATATACTGCCATTTAACTTTTATAGGATCTTAACTATAGTTTTTTTTTTTTTTTATACAACTTCCATTGTGTTCAGTCGGCCAATTGCTGATCCCTAAAGGAATGCTCCAAACACGTAAGGCACTTCAGCTTGTCGAATTGCTTTATGTGTATAGAGTATGTCCTATTTTTTTTATTTTTAAAGTTCTAAAAGTAGAGACTTCAGTAGAAATCTGCACTTTTATACATGAATCTTGTTAAACCTACAATGCTGTCAGACAGCCGATCCTTTTTCTTCCTGTTAGTTTAGCTGCAAGGCAAGAAGGATGGGTTCAACAGCAGAATAGATCTAGAGCTGCAATTGCAAGGTAGTAAATAATATATTTTAAATAAACATGGCATAATGTGAATATTGTGTATTTAACGAGGAGTGTATGAACTTTTGATCTGAAGTAGAAAAATAACAAAATGAAAATATAATACATGCTGACACACGCACCGATAAACAGAGAGGACACACTCTCACTGGCAGACACATACACATTCTCTCACACACACTCACAAATAGTTTTTTTTTGTTTTGTAAAATTATTTTTAGTCCACTCAACCTCCCTACCTTTGGGAGAGTTGAAGTGGATCCTTTCCCTCGGATACAGTGTGGCTGCTGTCATCTTCGTGCTCTCCCAGCACTGCTGTTTAGTGATGTCGGGGTGATGTCATAACCTGGCTCCCGGCATCACCGCAGAGCATCAGGGCGCAGTTCTGGAAGAGCACAGACATTAGCAGTCCCTTGCCGTCTGCCTCCATTCTCCCCTTCGGACACACTGTATTCGAGCAGAGTAGGTACCTGCTGTGCTGGTAAGCAGGTACCTTCTCTGCCTTAGTGGACAACCGGCCAGCTCCTGGCATACCTCCTGCTTGTGGTGTGTGTACCCCCTGGGCTACGTGTGGCACAGGTTGAGATCCTGTGATCTACAGTGCAGATGTAGATTATTTCCAGTAGCAAACTGTCAATCACATAATATAGATGAGCTTTTAAACCACTTAAAACTCTTTGAGAGGAGCTGGATTAGTCACCATGTCGATTTCTGTCAAAGTTGGAATTGGTATTGAAGTGGTGGTTTCATTTTCTAATTTACCCAGTAAATAAATTCCGGCTTAATCAAGCATTATTGCATGAGAATAACATACACCTTGTTTCTAGTGACCTTAAGGCTCACATTAAAGGGATTCTATAGTGTCAGGAATACAAATCCGCCTCCTTTGATATCATCCAACGGGGGGACCTAATGAGCAAGCGCATTAAGCCCTCCCCATAAATAAATAAAAAAGTCCTGCGCTCAAACTCCCACTACTCCTGGGCGGCAACAATGACTATAGTACACATCAGCCCCAATATATACAATAAAAAAAAAATCGAAGACAAAAGTTACTTGCGCACTATTCCAAATCCCTGTGCATATTTTATATAAATGCAGGTTTTAAGTTCCACTCTATTGACTCTGTGCTTTTCTTTGGGGATTTTACTGATGCTCTAAGTCCTCATGATGCGTGTCCAGCATCATTTTGGTGACCTAGAGTCCGGTAAACTCTCGGAAGCGACTTTAGTGGCAGTCTGGTAGACAGCCACAAGAGACTGTCTTAATGCTGCAATGTAAACATTGCAGTCTCTCTAAAAGTGCAGTTTTACATTGCAGGGACACTGGACCCAGACCGCTTCAGTGGCATAACTTGGTCTGTGTGCCTATATTGCCCCTTTAATAATGTTTTCATGATAAACAAATCATGGATTAAAGGAACACTAGCGTTAGGAATACAAATATGTAGAGCGACTAGGGCCCTGTTCTGTGGCGAAAAAATGGTTAATTAACCATTTATTTGCCTTCCTTAATCCAGCGCCGGGCTCCCTCTGCACTGGTGACCTCTCCTCCTCCATCGATGTCAGCTCCCGAGTGGAGCCGCATGCGCGGCCAGACGTGCGCATTCAAACCCGCCCATAGGAAAGCATTACTTAATGCTTTCCTATGGGGATCTTTTTTGACGCTGGACTCCGTGAGGACGTCCAGTGTCAAATAAGTGCGATTTACTCTGTGTAAATCGCAGAAGCGGCCTCTAGTGGCTGTCAGGGAGACAGCCGCTAGAGGCTGGATTAACCCTGCAGTATAAACATAGCAGTTTCTCTGAAACTGCTATGTTTTCACCTGCATGGTTAAAACTAGGGGGACCTGGCACCCAGACCACTTCATTAGGCTAAAGTGGTCTGGGTGCCTATAGTGATCCTTTAAGCCAAGCTAAACAGATTATTACTTCAAAACCTCTTTTATTGGGAGAGTGTAGCTAGAAGCGCTTTCAGCTATTTCCTAGCCATCCTCAATTAGCTAAAAAAAAAAAAAAAGTAGTAAAAATACCTTTAAAACGTACTTGAAATCCAGCACCAGGCAATGCTTCCATCGCTTCTCTCTTTGCCTCTTTTGACGTCACAAAGGGCTTAGTTTGGCCCAATCAAATGCTTTTCTTAAAGAATATTTTGATTGGAAGACTTTGCCAGTTCAGAGCACGTACTGACGACAGGTGTGTAACTTTTCCACAGATTTGATATTGGGCTTTGTTGGGAGCTTCTTAAGTCACGCTTGCTGGAGGAGTAACTAGTCCCCAGCAGAAAAATGATTATATAACTTGTATATAAGTTGTCATGGTGATTGGAGTAACCCTCTAAAATGTTTCTTTTGCCTTGTTCCGTACTGCCAGAGGCCTTCCCTGTGCTATGCTGCCATTAAGTTCACCAAACTCCATCCCAAAGGTCCTAAATAAGACTTTCAGGGGTGCACAGTTATACTGAAAAACAAGTGTCCAGACAGTTAAAAAAAAAATAGTCTGTGTATTGAATAGCAACAGATCATAATAGTGTAGCTCTATCTTTCGGGTAAATAAAATAATTTTCTACCATTTTATTTATTTATTTAATAATTGGATATGTATCAGTGATGATAAAATAAGTTTAACAAAACCACTGGGCCTGACAAAGTTCCCAACAGCTGGGACACTGCCTGTAAGGGGATTCTTTAACCTTTATGGCAGAATTGTTACCCCTGTGTCAGCTGTTGCAATCAATCACAATCTCCTGTCAGCATGGCAAATGGGATTCTAAAAGTGGCTCTATCAGCTTTGGGTGTCTTTGTAAATTTTGCACACACAAGTGAAGTTGACATGCCCACTTGTCCTGTGGTGGCCTGAGAGGAGAAGCTGGTAAAAGGCATAAACATCTGAAGCTGCCGCTGAGATGCCGTCATCTTTGTTATAGAAAACATATTCTGCTCCCGCCAAGAGCTTAGTCTATGTCCTGTTCTCCATCATGCTCAATGAGTGCAATGTAGAGCTCGATGGTCTTCTACAGTGCATGAGACGATACCTGTTTTCCACAGCTGTTACTAATGATGATGATTTTGGGAATTGACAAAACTTGACGGCACAAGAGCCATCGTTTTGACCCAAGACAAAGTAGTCTCTACTGCTTTTCTAAGAAATTCTTCTGAAGTACTCAACATTGATTTGGTGGTGACAGAGTTAAAGAGAACTTGCCAAGACTTAGCTGACAGTATGCTCCTGTGCCGCGATCTCCTTACAGAGAGGGGTGTTACACTTTTGTAATGCCCACCTCCGGTCTGGTCTGCTCTCGCTCCTCCCGCAGTTTTCACTGATTCATACCTCCTCTATGACATCAACACGTGTGTGTGTGTGTGTGTGTGTATGTGTGTGTGTGTGTGTATATATATATATATATATATATATATAAAAAAGGTATTACAAGATACGAATTTTATCTATTTTTTACATATATATATATATATATATATATATATACTTTTGTTTGTTTTGTTTACACCCAGTTTATACATTTGCTAGCAAAACTGCTGTCACAATGTATTGATGACATTTAATGCTCTTTCCAAAGAACATGAGTGGTTTGGGAGGAGAGGTGACCTGCCCTCTTTTAAGGCTAAAGTTTTAGGTTTTGTATTAAGAAGGGTGGGGGTAATATGCTCCAAACATTTAGGGGTCTCATTGGCACTGTACCTTGGAACAATTACCATTGAATTGACATATATAAAGAGCCAAAAAGGTGTCACTGCCATAGGAGCAGGGATTTAAAACCAGTTCTTTTCTGCTTTTCTAAGCTAGTAAATGCAAATCTGTAGATGTAAAATGCATTTTCTCAGGAGAAAGAAGGAATTGACAATGAATCTTTTTGTTTGCCTAAAATGTTGGCTCCTTTTACATAACAAATATGCATAGAACACTTAAAACTATTCCCATGTGAAATTGTGGTCCGATGCTGCTAACCATTGATGTAGCTTGATTACATCCAAGTTCTGCTGTTCATAGAAAAAAATAATTTTCTGTAGAGAACAGGTCAAGGTTGAAACATCCATCTGCCAAGGGCAAACTCCACATTTCAAAATCTTGTTTTCTGTCCAGTTTTTTTTTTTTTTTTTAATGTGCTAGTGATAGATATTTAAAGGGACACTCCATGCCCTGTAACAATCTAACAATCTTGAAAGGTTTGCAGAGTTTATGATGCAAAGATAGCCCATGGCTCTCCATCTTTGCAGTTGCTTGCAGCCCATCTTGACACTTCACGTCACAGGAGGAATGTAATATTTCATCTTTTCCCGTACAACTGTATAAACAGGCTCCTTCAAGTCTTGCTGGGAAGGAGCCGGAGCCTTAGCCTCCCGGCTGAATCTAATGGCACCATGTTTGCAAGTGCTGAACGATAGCATTGGTTTAAGAGATATGCTTTGTTCCCATGTAAAGGGATATAATGAGAACATCGGGATTGAAGGAGTCACTTCCTGATGTGGACAGAGTTCATTACAGGGCTGCAAAGCCTGGAATTCAAAACAAAAGTTAGGATTTCAAATGTGAATTTAAATCGAAGACCTAAAGCAGGAGATCACGATGTCAGTCTGTCAGTATTGACTATTTGTCTGTCAGTATTGACTATTTGAAAACAATGCAGTTTAACTTTGTAGTGTTTTCACTGCATAACTGAAAAAGAGGACATGGTTGCCATCAGTTGTCAGAGGTGATAAAAGCCACTGTGACCTACAGAGGGAGGGATAGAACAGCACGATTTGAGATTTAGTTGAATGCGTCGGGTTGTCTTTGTTATTGGTGGATAGGCAGAGCCAGCAACTAAACCTTTTCAATATAAATGTCTGTGTTGTTTTGCAGCTTGGTACAGTACATTTAAACAATGTAGCACTCCAAAAAGGAGACATAAAATGTATATTTTGTCGAAAGTGATAACGGCCAAAATTACAAAGTAGCAGAGAAAAAAAAATATGTATATATTTTTAATTCTTTATTTTTAGTGCAATAGATTTTACAAACAGGCCACGACAGCAGACACAGGCAGATTAATGCAGACACGGTCGTGACATTATATAGTTGCACATTTTTAAAATAAAACAGGTTGTACACGTTAGTGAGGTAGTTGCGAGTAAAATAGTTAACATTTTCAACATGCTTGAGAACGTATGCTAAACTAACTGTTATAATGATTCGAGCCTAGTCCCCTGTGGGGTTGATTATGAGCATTTGCTTCAGATATATAAAACCGGTTAAGTCACTGTGCTTTAGACTACTACGAATTAATAAACAGGCTAGGCTGCGCGGCTAGTATACAATGCAGTGTGCTAGGTCTAGCGTATTGTAAAAATATAGGTCACTATTGCAGGCAAGGACAAAGCAAAACATTGCATTACAGAGAAAACAGCACAGGTATATGGTTTGGTATAAGCCCATGCTATGGCACAATAATGGTTTGTACGGAGGGAGCTGTTCTATCCCTGTCTGACGTGATGGTCGTTCTCAGAGCCAAGCTTGTGTGTCGGTATGTGTTTGCAGTGGTATGCTATTGTGACCGTCATGCAGGTGGCATGAGTAGTGCTAGTCTTATGTATGTAGTGCCTGTGTACCGCTAGCTGTGCAGGGTGAGTGTACTACCTGGGCAGGGATGGACTTTGCTTACGGCTGGTTATGATTATCGTGGTGGGTGGCATTCATTATAGTCTGTACGTCTTTGTATCTCCGGCTGATAGAGATGGTAGTCTCTGTGTTATGGGCAGGGTTGTTGGCCATGAGCCGTGGATTGCATGAGTCCGGGTTGCATCACCCGATGCCCGTTCTGGTGGCCTTGCTTGTGTGGCTGAGTAGGTGTCCCGTCCGGATTCCCTCCCCAGCGGCTGTTTAAGAGCTCTCCGCTGGTTTCGTCCCCCAGAGTCCAGATTTGCTGCGTCTCGGCGGGCTTTGTGAGTGTTGGTATACAGGGTTGTGCTGTGCTGCTCGTTGGTTGCTGGGTCCTCTGAGTGAGGGGTAGGTCGGGCCTTGTTCTGCGGCTTGGGATCGTGGGTTTCGGCATTCGAGGGACCCGGCACTGTTTCCCGCCTTCTTGAGCTTCGACTCCGACGTAGTCTGGAGCCCGCTCTGGTGTTGTGAGGGGGGTTCTATTGTAGGGTCCGCCGGGTGGCCATGTGGATCCATGCTGCCACCGCCCTTATCGCCAGCCTGTAAGGTTGTCTCTGGGCTTTGAGTAGTGCCCAGAGGTAGGTGCGTAGCTGGTCGATGAAATCCTCTGTGTGCTTGGGTGGTTTGATGTGTTTGTTCCTGGTCCTCAGCCACGTCTGCTCCGCCATCTTGGCTGGGCCTAGTAGGTCCCGTTTGGTAGAAAGTTTAGTTGTTTGGTCAGGTGTACATGTGGGGGTAATCGTCCCCAGCGAGGACCGGGATGTCCCCCGCCGGTTCAGAGGGGGAGGGGGGTAAAAGGGCTGTAATAGGCGTCTGCTTAGGAGCGTGTCCCGTGCCGGGAGTTCGGCCGCCTCCCCCAGGCTTCGGACTCTGCTTTGGTTTAGGCCGCATGGTCAGTGGCGCCAGACATATATCATTGTGTTCACGATGCTGTTCTGTGTCTGATCCCGGTCACCGTTTGCCGCTAACTCTATTAGATAGATCGGTAGCTTCTCCCTTTTGTCTGTAGCTGCAGCAGCTCTTAAAATATGCGACCAGCCATAGTAGCTATCAGGCCCGGCCCCCGAAAAATATATATTTTTTTTAAGAAACATATAATAAAAAAAAAAACAACTTTTAAATAAAAGGGAAGGAATTTAAAGTAGACGAGACCCATTCCTGAGTTTCGATATTATGAATATTTTACTAGTTTTTGTTTCAAAGACATTGGAAATAGGTATTGGTTTTACGCTCCATAAATTACTTTGCATTCGTGTGAGACAAGTGAGGTATTAGATCCTTTAAGTCAGGGGATACAGCTTTATACCAAGTGTACACCACAACACACCATATGGCTGTGTCCACTCAATTAGTTTGTAATGAGATATGCCAATTTTTCATGGAGAATTGTGAATCATTTAGAGCCAGATCTTAGTTATGTGTGTGTTATAAAACACTTGCATAAAAACGTAAAACTAACAAACACAAAATGAAACCGTAAGGATCATACAAACAATTCAATATAACAAAAATCTTTTGAAACCAAAACACAGAAAGCCCTAAAAGTTACAAACTAGTAATTAGCTGAATATGACAATTACCTCTTTTTGCAATGCTATACATGTGCATATTACCACCATAACCACTACACATTATTGTAGTCGTCCAAGCATGCTGTGGGTGCAGACTTCAGTGGTTCTGCAAAAAATAAATTGCTGCCGTGTTTTGGAATGCCCACATCCTGCTGTTAACACACATCCTACGGTTACAAATAATTTGTACTGGTAAAAGGAAGTGAAAATTCTCACTGTGACGTTTAGGCTCAGGGGTGGGATTTCGGTGCCAGAGAATTGTCCATTACTTACTAGTGTCATGATTGCTGCAATATGTTGTGATGGTTGTGTTGCTTAAAATTTTAAATAAAAACCTCTCTACTATGCTGTAGTAGATTAGTATATGTATAGATCATAGTTTCTACCTATGTGATCTTTACATCTTGACATTGAATTATTTAAACTTAAGTTCATCACAGGTGATGCATATGTATATATTTATAGATCTCTAAGAGCAGGTTGTGGGATTTAATAACAATTTGTTTTAATATGTAATTTGTCAGACACAGATATTAGATGGTACAGGAATAGGTGTGTATTTTGTCAGAAGAACATGATGTTTTGACTCCACTTGACTGTGGTGTGTGTGATCACACTCCTATCTATATATACAGGCATACCCCACTTTTAAAGGGACACTCCAGGCACCCAGACCACTTCTGCTCATTGGAGTGGTCTGGGTGCCAATTCCCACTACTCCTAACCCTGCAAGTGTAATTATTGCAGTTTTTTATAAACTGCAATAATTGCCTTGCAGGGTTAACTCCACCTCTAGTGGCTGTCTACTAGACAGCCACTAGAGGTCCGTTCCTGGTCCATAGCACTGTGTGAGGACCTCCAGCGTCGCTCAAATCCCAGTAGGAAAGCATTGAAATTCGTTTTCAATGCTTTCCTATGGGGAGCGCTAATGCGCATGCGCATCATTGCCGCGCATGCGCATTAGGTCTCCTCGGCCGGTGGGCAGGATCAGTCTCGCCCACCGGGCGACGGAAGCACAGGGAGGAGCGTCGCGGAGGAGGAGACAGCGGCGAGGGAGATCGCCGCTGCCTCACGTAAGTCACTGAAGGGGTTTTCACCCCTTCAGTAACTGTGGATTGGTGGGTGGGAGGGAGTGGGACCCTCCAGTGCCAGGAAAACTGATCGTTTTCCTGGCACTGGAGTTTCCCTTTAAGTACACGATGTGACCAGAGCATGTATGTAAAATGAAAATACACTTAAAGTGAAGCAATACCTTTTTTTTTTTTTTCACTTCCCAATTGCATGTACTGCATTGCAATAGTAATTTACAGGCATAACTGATACTGCAACTGCAGATTTCCAGTGATTTTATTTAGGGATTTCCAGTGGGCTTTTATTCAGTTAAAATAAACCGTAAAAAGAAAAATCACATTCCAGATTGTACCATTTATCTTTAATGTTTTACTCATCTGACAACCTTAAACTGGGAGGAAAAGTAAAATAAACCTCCCCACTGGGTCATTGTCTGCCAATACACTGCCAATTTGTATTTGTTATCAGCTTAGTTGCACACTTTGTTTAGAAACACCTCTTCATCACTTTAAGCATTTATGGTTTAACTTTGAATCCTCAGAATTGTGGCTAATGTAGCTAAGCTGCTAAGTCATAGTTATAGAAAATGGCAGGGTAAACCCTTTCACTGGATGGCAGCCAATTGCAGAATATGGACAGTATGGGCAGAAAATAAATATATAATATATATATATATATCTGTGTGTGTGTTCAGCTAGGAGTAGGCATTATACATTTGAGATGATTAACCTATGCCATGTCAGAAGGTTCTTGCCCCAATGACCCTGAACTGAGCTGCTCCGGGTGAGAATAGAACCTTCCATTTACTGTTCACTCGCAAACAGTAGAGGCGCGGGAATGTCTGTACTCGCGAGGCACCTTTACATACACTCACGGGTATGTCTGTACTCGCGAGTGTATGTAAAGTGAGTGTATGTAAAGCGGGGTATGCCTGTACACCTCTTCCAGACAAGGGAATAGACAAATCTCATCATCAATGATGAATTACTTGATTACTGTATATCAAACGCCGCTAATGCTCCCCACAGAGAAGTACTAGATTCAGTGTTTGTCTGTGAGAATATTGGCCAAGTGCACGTGCATGTGTCTTATGTTCGCAATGCTTCTCATGCTTTCTTTTTTTTTTTTATTCCCACCAGTTTTTTTCATTTCAAAAACAAGTAACCTTCAATCTAAAGATAGGAAGGAACAGGTGGCTGATGTTAAAAATAAATGTAATTATTTTTAATATTAGGGTGTTCCTTTAATTATCATTTTTTTTTTAATGTTGACATAATGTTCTTGTGTGCTTGTGGTGTGCAGTCTGTGTGCATACACACTGTGAACTTTCCCCATATTGACAAACAATGCCTTGACTTACTGCTCCATGTACAGTTGCTTGAAAGGTAGGTTACTCAAACTATTTTTTATCTTTGTGTTGGTTTTTTTTCTTCTTTATAGCGCCTTATTAGCTGTGGGACACCAGTTAATAGGGTCCCCACTTATTACTTTAGAAATCCTGATATATAAAGTTAAAGAAACACTATGGTTTTAACACCATTGTGTTCCTCACCCTAATTTCTATTTCCACTGGATCCCTTTTGACCCCATAAATATAGCAAAATCCTACTTTTATTCCAGTCTGCTGCTGGCTCTGCCCCTGATTAGCCTACTTGGCTGACATCATCAGAAGTTGTATTCTGAGCCAATCACAAAGCTTTCACATAGAAAATCATTGAATTGTCTGAGACCATCAAGGAAGCAGATCAGGGGCAGAGCCAGCACAAGCCAAACACAGCCCTGGCCAATCAGCATCTATTCATAGAGATGCATGGAATCAATGCATCTCTATGAGGGAAGTTCAGTGTCTCCATGCAGAGGGTGGAGACTCTGTCCGTCATTGCTGCACACTGTGCGGTACAGACCCATGAAGCACCTCTAGTAGGACTCTGAGGAGTGGCCGGTGGAGGTATCCTTGGGCTGTAATGTAAATACTGCGTTTTCTCTGAAAAGACCGTGTTTACTGCAAAAAGCCTGAAGGGAATGATTTTACTCACCAGAACAAATTCAATAAGCTGTAGTTGTCCTGGTGACTAGTGTCCCTTTAAAACTTACATGGAATCCAGTGCTGTGCAAAGCTTTTTCATGCCCTGTCTGTTGTCACATTGCATCACTCACTTTCTCTGCGTGACCCAATCAAATGCTTCTCAGTGATTGAAACGTTCTCACCTGCTCAGAGCATGTGTGCGCTCTGAGCCAGGAGGGTGGGACGTGACTAGGGGAAAATTATGGACAAATATGAAGAAATGCAGAAATGGGAGGGGTCTTACAAAAAGTATGCGGTGATTCTCCCTGCGCTGTCTGCAAGTGTAGAATCTCAGTAAGTCTGTTGCCAGCGCGCTGATGACAGACTTATTTTTGTGTACAAAACAAACATTAAGCAATCCAGAACAGAGTTCCAGGCTGCCTAAGTCACGTGTCGGGGGGTGGAACTAGCCCCCGGCACCAAAGCCCAGATATTTTTGTATGTGCAGTGTTTCAAGCTAAAAAAGCACTGCATATACAGATTCTATGACCACTTTTAAAAGCAGAAGTGGTCATGGCTGTTGGAGTAACCCTTTAATGTTTGTGGAATGTTACCATTCCAGACTAACCAATACTATCCAGAGCAGTACTTCCACAATAATTTGCAAGGATCACCTGCTTGAATGTCAGCTGTGCTATATAATTAATAATGGTATGATGGTGATCTGAACAGAATAACTGATTCTAAATTTAGAGACTCTATTCACTCAAACTGAATGTCACCCTAAGGTCCCTTTTTGTTTGAAATATGCCCTTATCTGATCCAGTTTCACAAGCTCCTTTTGTCAGGATTACAGTATGATCCAGCAACTAGAACTGTGTAACACAGGAGACCAATAGGTAACGTATACCGGGCCTTAGAATGGCCGGACTCACGTACCAAAGAATAGTCAGGAATAGCCGAAGTCAGGGGACACAGAAAGGGACAGAATGATAAAGGAAAGCCAGAGGTGAGGGATACCAGAAAACAGGGAAGACAAAATCAATGCCAAAGTCAAATAACCAGAATAAGGAACGCACTCTCGGACATCCACTAGGAAAACCACGACAGGGCAATAAGGGGAGGTATTTTTTTGGTTTAAATACCTGCTTTACTTTTCTGATTGGCTGAAATCGCTCTTTGACCCCAAAACGTGTGCACGGCGCGTGACGTCACATGCACGCCGACATAGTCAGTCACATGAGCGGACGTGGGGGTATATTTTGCCGTGGATCCGCAGCAGCCGGCGTCCATTAACAAGCCGTAAGTGTCAGACATGCAGATGCACGCCCGCTGACCGCAAGGTGAGGAAGGATATGTTACACCTTTACATTACAAGAGGCATTTTTTTCTTATTCCTCCTGTAACATATTATAACCAAGGGAAATTTGTAAAGAAAAATTAGAAAACAAAATCTCACCTACAGCCGCAGCACTCCTAAAATATGTTGGCATCCAAAAATATTGGCCAGAGTAGTTCCAGGTTGCCAAAGTCACATGTGCTGGGGGTGTAAATGGCTTCTGGCACAAAAGTGCAGATTTCTCAGTATGTACAGTGTTTCAAGCCTAAAGCCATATGTAAAGCCAAAGTTGCACAGACCTGCACACACAGGCAGAATCGGGTATACACGGGTGCACACACATAGACATGCACTGATGCACAAACACACCTACTGTACAAAATAAGTTTACGGGTTGTGGTGTTGTGGTTGCGGTGGACATGAACTACTAAGCAGCTCAGTGATAGATGAGTTAGAGGTACAGGTATATATATTAGTACTTATTATTATTATTATTATTATTATCGCCATTTATATAGCGCCAACAGATTCCGTACCGCTTTACAATATTAAACGGTGATCCTAGAATGCGCCCCAAATCTTGCTAGTATATTGCTTTATCCCCACGTGATGCTCACAGAGCAGACTGAGAGAGGCAGGGAGAGTAGCACAGAATTAATGATATTGGGCAGCCTGTGGGGGATACTGAGATCCAGTACTAAAGAGCTCCACGTTTGGGGTTGGCATCAATGCTTGAGCTTGTGTAAGAAATGATTTGCCTTGGGGTATTTAGTCAGTGGCAAAAAGTAAAGGATTTTCACCTTTTTTTTTTCTTTTTTTTTTTTCTTTTACAGTTAATTACATTTAATGAAACTGGTTGTTTTTTTTTTATTAATGGTGTATATTTATTTTTAAAAAAATCAATAAATGCATTTTAAATGGCAGTTTATTTAATCTGGCTGAGAGGCCATGTTGGATCAGACTTTATTTACTGTTGTCTGCTGCTGTGATGGCTCTGGACTAAGTGCCCATTGCTGTGCATATCATGTGTTGCTGGCATTTTAGGAATTATATAACCCCCAAAATGGTCACTGAAGTTTACTTTGCACTAGAAAATAATTTTAACACCTGTAGGAATCGGACCTACGTGTGTCGTTTGGACAAAGTACTATTTAAGATAGTAGGTTAAATTAGGCAATTGCTATGCTTGAAAGGGACACAGTAGGTACCCGGATCACTTCATCTCAATGTCCCTGTCATTTCAGCCCTGCAAGTAAAAACGACCTTCATTGCAAATGCCTCCAGTTGTTGTCACTCTGGCAGCCACTCCTGCCGAAATAGTAAAACTCAGCTATTTCAATCAGATCTCTCTATGGGACCATCTGATTGGCACGGCAAGTTGTTTTGCTGTGCATGCGCACTAGCCTTCCACTGCTCTCCTATGGATTGATGATCTCAGCCAAGGAGGCATGCCAGCAGGATAGAGACCTGTGCAGTGAGCCCTGAAAGTATATAGCAAACTATCATTCACGTTTGTATTCCTAGTGCGATAAAGTTCCTTTAGTTGTTCATTTATAGCTAATGACAGTCAGCAAGTGTTTGTTTGTTTATTTAATTTGTTTGTTTGTAGTCTGTTTTGCATGCTTTTTTTGTATCATTTCATTCTACAAGTGTATTTTTTTAATTTATTTTTTTGTAGCGGTTTTGCAAAGCAGCTTGTTTTGCTTTATTGAGTTGATAGTTGTTGGTGTTTTTCAGACTGTAATCTCCGAGCAGCTTTCAGTCTTCAGGCACTAGGGGAAAGGTTACTATAGGACGTTACTCTCTGCCATTCGTAGCTGAGAGGCCTGAAATAGACTGCTAAATGTGCTAGTGCAACATGGTATGGCCTCTCTTCCAGCAACAAATGGGTTAATATGCAAAGCAAGTCAATAAGAGCGTGACTCTCCCCACCGCAAATCCACCATCCATATACCGTAGTTCCGGAACTGCAACTTAATCCTAAAATTCTAATTATTTCTTTAACTAATGTCTACGTCTGGTGGAGCTGCTTTCTGGTTTCTAAATCATAGAAAGGAAGTGACTTGCTTATCGAGCAAAGATTACATTAAAGAAACAGTCACGGCCTAAAAACATTACTTCTTTAATGGGTCATTTTAAGAATAATTATTATTGTTTTGATTCCTATAAGTTGTGTTCAGTGGTATCTAAGAGAGCAGAATATTTTGTAATATATATATCAGCACTCCCAGGAAAAATCAGCACTCCCAGGATTTGTATCAAAAAATGAACATCAGTCTTTATTCCAACGGTCAACGTTTCAGTTCTGCTCGGGAACTTTCATCAGGACAGAATACAAATCCTGGGAGTGCTGATTTTTTCTGGCTATATCTATTTAGTGCAATCGAGCACCGGGTCTGCAACTGAGTAAGTTGGAGTGCAAGGTTTCTTTTCTTTTTTTATATATCTATATCTATATATATCTATATATACACACACACACACACACAACATAGCGGCTATTTTGTGCTAATATTTGAAATTCACTTGGAATCACTGGCGCGTCCATAGGTGCCCCAATTTTTACATGGGGGGGGGGAATATTTGCAGTAGTTTAGAAACCCAAAAATTCCTTTTTCTGGTGGGGGAGGAGGGGGGGGTAAGCCTAAAAATATTATCTATAATTATAATGCAGAATTACATTGGGGGGATTTTTTTTAATGTTCTAGCTAGTGCTATCATTATCAGAGAAGTAACCGTTCTTTTTTCACTACCGAGAACCTTTTACTTTGAATGTGACTCTGGACTCCGTTCGGGGCATCAGAACAAATTTTGATGTGATTTCTTCTACAAGAACGAATAGGCGTTATTGTCTGTAGAGAAGTTCCTGGTCCATTTGAGAAAAGAAAAACTGCAAAGTTCTGTCAACTGTAAGCAGAATTGCAATGGCTTTTCTTCTGCTAAAAATCTCATGATCACGTTAAAACTCTTACTTGCAGATTGAGTAGCCGTTTCCACTTTCAGTGATCGCACTGGTCTGTAAGGGAAAACCACTGTGACTCAATAATTAATTTTTTTGGCCCAAGACTATAAAAAGCTCTTAAAGGAACACCTCAAACCTCTAAAGCACTCCCGCTAACAGATATTCACTAAACCTGTACTTAAGACTTGCATCCCAATGTTGGGAGGTAAAGGTTTGGAGACATGGCTCCAGTGAGAGATTTGTCAATGATACGCTTTCTCCCAATCCTGTTCATGAGTAGCACACTGTAACAGCACATGAATATGCAATGAGTTCTGTTATGTTTGGCAGGATTGATCATTCTCTGTAAAGTGTTTGGGCACACAAGATTTAGCTTACCTAGAGAAGGTAACCTCCAACAAACAGCCCAAAACAACTCGAGCTGGCAGGTATTCAAATGGATCACCTTTTGGTTAGTTAAGTGGTTGGTTAAAGGACCACTCTAGTGCCAGGAAAACATACTCGTTTTCCTGGCACTAGAGTACCCTGAGGGTGCCCCCACCCTCAGGGACCCCCTCCCGCCAGGCTCTGGAGAGAGGAAGGGGTTAAACTTACCTCTTTTTCCAGCGCCGGGCGGGGAGCTTTCCTCCTCCTCTCCATCTTGATCGCGACGTCATCGGCTGAATGCGCATGCGCGGCAGGAGCCGCGCTCGCATTCAGCCGGTCGCATAGGAAAGCATTTACAATGCTTTCCTATGGACGCTTGCGTGCTCTCACTGTGATTTTCACAGTGAGAAGCACGCAAGCGCCTCTAGCGGCTGTCAATGAGACAGCCACTAGAGGATTTCTCTGAAACTGCTATGTTTATAAAAAAAAGGGTTAATCCTAGAGGTACCTGGCACCCAGACCCCTTCATTAAGCTGAAGTCGTCTGGGTGCCTAGAGTGGTCCTTTAAATCTGACTTTACATTATTCACTCTGTGAAAGCCTTGCTTACTTTTTTATTGTTTTTAATCTTATATACTTTTGTATACAATTATTTGTACGTATTATTTTTAACCTATTATAAAAGCTAGGTAAAATAAATTAAAGGGTTACTTTAATTATTTTTGCTGATTTATAATGACCTCTTGGGCAGCAGTAACTCCCCACCTATTATGCTGACTGAAAAACCTGTGATATAAGAATTAGCCTATCTAGAATCTAGCATCAGGAGATAGTGTTTTTGGTTTTTTTTCGTGCTTTTCAAGCCCCGTCTGTTGTCACACCACGTCACTGCTTCCCTCTCAGAGGTCCACTTGAATGCTTTTCATAGAGAAGCATTGGATTGGACTGATCTCTAGGCCCAGACTGCATGCATACGCTCTGAGCCGAGGAGGGGAGGGTGGGAGTGTTAGGTGGATATTTAAAAAAATAAATAAAAATACAGACAATGTAGGGAGACTGGGAGGGAATGGTAGATGGAAGGAGAGGACTTCTTGCAGGCATGCTAATCCATCTTCAGGGTAGAGTGCGTGCTGACGAGAGACTTCATTTGTGCACAGAATTAACAGTAGGCAGCATAGATCAGAGTCCCATGTCCTGGGGAGTGTAACCAGACCACTCCACAAAAAGTTCAGATTGTTCTGTATAGGCAGCGATTCTAGCCAAAGTGCTGCACACAAAGACTGCTTACTCCATGGACACATTGAAAACCAGAAGTGGTCAAGATGTTTGGAATAATGAAAATGAATCTGGAAATAAAGATGTTTCTGTTAATCAACAGGTCAACTGGAAAAAAAAATTTGTGTAGTGTTTTAACTTTTTTTCTTTTATTATTACCTGGTATCTTCTCAATGCCTTCATTCTACCTCTGTTGAAATAAGTAATGTACTGTGAGTTCTTCCTTGCATATGCAACTACAGTATATTGTTACTTTTGTCTTTTGCTCTTGTAATAGGCTCTGTTGTGTGTTTTACAATGGTGCTATAAATATTTATTGTTTTGTAAGAGAAATATGCATGAATATGAGGAACTGCAAAGGCATTTCACTAAAACAGTCCATGGCATTTATGGTTTATGCTAATGAGCTGCTAAGACAGATGAAATAATGAACCTATTAGTCACTCTTTGTCACGTTGTATAAAGTCAAGTGACCTCCTTGTTCTTTAGTAACCTTGTTAAATTGTGATGACTGAGCTCATACCCATGACCGATATATCATTTTAAAATACATATATTGTACGTACATAGCACACCATGTTCCACTATCATATCATCATGGAGAGAGTTTACGTCAGACCCGTGGTCACTAAAAGGGCTACTCCCAGGGAGTCATCTTTGCATTTGCCGTAGAGGGGCGGGGGGAAAAAGGACAGACTTTTGTTCTTCGTCCTGTCCTATCTGTGGTGAGTGGACAGAACTAACCCAACTTGTATATGATGTCATGGTTAGCAAACCGTGCTCCTCCCTTCATAGTAAGACATGCGGAAACACAGTTCTCTGCAACTATTATAGGGGAACAGAGGTACCACGGGTTCCTGACCTAGAAAGTGATAGCCTAATGGTAGTATAGAAGGGCAATAATCATACAATAGAGAATCGTAGCGGTGAAAATATCTTGCAAACATGTTTGACACAAGTCATCTTGTTAAAGGAACACTATTGTGTCAAGAATTGTAACCGAACATGATTGCCTCCAGTTAAAAAGTTGATTTACTTACCTTTTTCCAGCTCAATGCTGGTTCAGTCGCGTTTGGTCCTGCCCATGCTCTACCCACTTGCCTGAGATCATCAAGTTTGATGTTCTCAGCCAATCCAATGCTTAGGAAAGCATTGTTAGACAATCGAACATGCGCGGCAAAACGCCATTGCGTGCCAGTCAGCATCTCCTCCTAGAGAGGCATTGACTAAGTGCATATGATTTCCAGGTCCCCCAGGCTACATCAGACTTCAGAATCTGAGTTACAGGAAGCGCCTGGGCATTTGCGCCACAAACTGGCTAGAGTGGTCAGCTGACTCTTTAAGCCAATCAGCTAACCATTCATAAAAAAAAAATGTACATAAAGGTAAAAGGGAGACCTGAAACTGAGGAGAGGCACCTGGGGACTCCTGGCATCAGAACCACTACAGTGCATTGAGCACAGATCTTCAGATTCCTTTGGGTCTTTTATCATGAGTCATGTTTTGGAGCATTCAGAAGATTAACTTATGGAAAGAACATCCAGCAGCACACCTACAGGTCACACTTGACCTATATAATGAGTTTAATTATTGATATGACATTAAGATCCAAAAGTTATATTAAGATTACTTGTTAATTTGCTCATTTGGAATCACACTTTTCTGCTTATGTTGACCAGTCTTGTTTCCCATTTTTGTTTGTTAGATTGTTACTTTATTGAACTTTCCCATTCTTATTCCTTCAATAGGTGGAGATGAGCCTCCTGAAGCAGTGCTACAATGACTTGTCCTCTCAGATTAACCTTATCCTGATAGAGAGGCTTTGGTATGTGATGCTTGAGCAGTTTCTCATGAAGTACGTCTGGAGTGCATCTGGACTGGTTATGGTAGCAGTACCAATTATAACGGCCACCGGCTACTCTGAGAGTGGTAAGTAGGGGGGCTACAGTAAGTAACATTACTTAGAAAGTCTTCCTTATAGTATAGGAATCAAAAAAATGTCAATGTCGAGTCTCAAAATTGACCACACATTACCTTCCATTGAAGTAATTTTATTTTGTTTACAGGATTCAGATAAAGGTATTTAAAGCGGAACTGTCACTTCCTCATATTTTAATATTATGTTGGCTTATCCCTCACAGATTTATTTGTGAGCTGTGCTAATAAAATTAATTGTACAAATCTCCACCTGTTTATCCTGCAACCGGATCTGTCTGTGCTTCCTGTCCATCATTGTTAGAAGCTCTGTCCTTTGTCCCTCGCAGTCCGCATAGGGCAAGCATACAGAGAAGAGGAGAAATGAAACAATGATTCTGTCTCCTCCACATTAGCAATGTGTGCCTTGGGATTGCCTTGTATGAACTGGATTTCTATATAACTTGTTATATCTTTAATATGAAACCATCTCTTGAAAAAAGTTTAACAAAAGTTATTTATGATGTTCTATATTCTATTCAGTGGTGTGAAGTTTAGAGAAGTAACAGTTCCCCTTTAATGCAGAAACAGTGGGTATTCCTGATTCACTATTGGAGCAAAAAATAAATTAATACATTGACGAGTAAAGGGCTTGTTGTCCTGTGTTCAGTAACTGTAAAGCCAAAATAGTGGTAATGTTACTGTGAGGTTGGCAAATAACCAGACTATTAACTTAGCCTTGTAGCCTCACTATGTCCCTCACCGGTTGTGTCTCTTTAAAAGATTCTGCGGAGGTAAAGAAAGCTGCCATGGAGATGAAGGAGGAGGAGCTGGTAAGCGAACGAGCAGAGGCCTTCACCACAGCGAGAAACCTCCTGACTGCTGCGGCCGACGCCATCGAGAGAGTAATGTCATCTTATAAAGAGGTCAGTTGTTGTAAAATATATATATGTGTGTGTGTGTGTGTGTATATATATATATATATATATATATATATATATATATATATATATCCTTTCATTGATCAGGAACATATAATGGGTTGACTTGATCGGGAGTTATACCTTAAATGCTGGATGATAAAAACATATACTGGTATTATAGGATGGGATGAGTAGGTTATTAAAGTGATTTTACGTGCACCCTAATATATACAGCTCATTGTAGTGGTTATAGTGTCATAACTGTAAACACCATCCCCTGTTTTGGAACATGTTTTGGAAAAAGTAATACTCTCCCCAGCACCCATAGCCGCCTGCCCCTCTGCTGCCACACTGATACTATGGAAATTGTACTTCTGACTTGTTAAAAAGTGTATTTTGTTTATTGTAATTCAGTTGAATAATTAGGGAATGCAACCATGATCTTATATTCTACCATAGATTATTTATTTTGGGTCAATCTATGTTAATGCATCGAAATAATAAGTTCACTCAAATGTAGATATGATTTTAAGAATAATTCCTCAACGTTTTTCAATAAATCAGTCACATTCTGGTTATTGTTTGTCTAGTAAATAAACTCCAGGGATGGTGTAAAGTTATATTTACTTTTGGTTGCTTTAGTTGAGAAAACCTGTTCATAAAAATGTTTAATTGTTCTGTATCTTTAGTAAGATAGCACAATAGGATCCCTACAGAACGATGTATTCGCTATTCAATGAGTTGTGGTGAACTGACAACCAAAAAGAAGACTTTCAGCTACAATATTCGATTTGGAAACAAATCTCAAATTCCGTTTTGATAATTTTTACTTTTGGAAACTTAACTAGTTTAAAGCAGCACTTTCACGCCAAACTTACCTTTTCCCATTTGTTTCCTCTTCTTTACCTCTTTCCTACTCTGTCCTAGTTTTTGTTGATGTTGTTGTTTTTTTCATCTATTTGTAACTAAAAGCATAAGACAAACCTACTGACATTACTAGACATTGAGCAGAGTTTTTGCCGTCTAGAAATGTCAATCCCCTATAGAACTGGCTCTGTCTTTTGAGGATCTTGCGGGATCCTCCATAGACCTCCATGCTGTAATCTTACGCATGCTTGAGAGTACAGCAGTGACGCCTGCTCCTGGCACTGAAAAGGGCCTGCCGGAAAAAGATTGCGCCCACAAGGGACTGGTTCAGGTAAGTAGAACTCCCCTTTCCATGGCCACCGGAACCCTAGTGGCAATGTCAACATCTTGGGGGTCTTTGCAAATTCTGCAGAGATTCCCAGACTCCCATGTTGTTGGAAATGCCATTGACAAAGTTATCTACAGAATATTTTCCATGGTGAGCAGAACCATTATTTGTTAAGCGTCATACCTATTCACCATGTAAATCATCTCCCTCGGAAGATGAAGCCCTTTGCAAAGGTAAAGATCATTCTGAAATAGAAACTGCAGACTAGGAATTTAAGTTGAGTATTATAACCTGAACTTTTACTGCTAAGTGATGACATCTTTCTATTCTTAAAGTGGTCTTTTCAGATGGTGACCTTATTAAAATGGACACTGATGTGTAAATGTCATATCATGTGTTATTGGCAGGTGACAGAGCTGGCAGGCTACACAGCACGCGTTCATGACATGTTTGAAGTGTTTGAAGATGTGCAGAAAGGGGTCTACAAACGCCCAGGAGAACTGGTAGAGGCTGATCCCAAGAATGGAGAGTTGATCCGACATGGCATACGCATTGAGGGGCCCCTGGAGATTAAAGGTACATTCCAAAAGCATCATGAATGTTTTAACAAGAAACATGTTAAAGAGAAATGGACA
This sequence comes from Pelobates fuscus, assembly GCF_036172605.1. Lineage (NCBI taxonomy): Eukaryota > Metazoa > Chordata > Amphibia > Anura > Pelobatidae > Pelobates > Pelobates fuscus. The sequence goes on along the minus strand of NC_086325.1, from coordinate 148,258,606 downwards.
CTCCTGAGACTTTTCAAAACCCATTTTAAAAGCAGCTTGCATGCTCCTGACCTCTCCAGTCAATGAATATATTTTTCCTCAAAAATGTCCCCACTTGGCATAGCCAAATGACCAACTCTATAGACCTCTATAGATCCTATATCCCGTGCCAATTCTACCTCTCCCTCCGCAATGTTAACAGCCACATTTCCCTGACAATTAACCATCTGACTACCTAAAATTGCCACATTTGCAGCTCAGACACAATCCGTGTAGTACACAGACACATGCCATGCAGCACACGGGCATTTCAGACAGTTTACAGACTCTCCACATGTTTGGAATTTTGTACGGCACCAAGATGGCAAAGAACCTTTGAGAATTCATCTCGGCTCACCTCTGCTGGGACCCGCACTGCTCTCCCTCCCCAGGTGGGTGGCCAAGAATGCGCCCCTAAACTCTAAAAGACCTCAGTGCCATTAAACATGCAGTAGTTCCACCCCTCCCCCTTATCTATGTTACATTTTGTATGTCAATTACGGTACTTGCTTTTAGATATCCCCATTCTATAATTGTTGAGCACTGTGGAATATGTTGGTGCTATATAGATGCTGATAATAACAATCAGTACTACTGCACTATAAAAACGGGAAAAACGTGCATGTCGGGTATTGCCGATAGGGATCTATTTTCAGCGGAATTGCAAAGCCTGTAAAATCTCCATTTTGTTAACTTGTGATCTCAGCATAACGCTCTTGACCAGTAACCAGTAAAGTTAAGCCTGGTTTTAAATTGATAATGATTTGAAGTCCAGAGGCATTACCTTCAAAGACATTTTTGGATAGTGATTGTGTTCTAAACAAGCGCTCTATGTATTTTTTTATTTAGTTTTCAGCTTTCAAGGCTTTGTTTTCACGTTTTATTGTATGTGACTTTTTTTTTACTGTCATTGATACTTCTATTACACTTTTAACTTCTATTAATAGCCGAGCATTCTAGAGTAACCTGGAGTTTGACAGTAATTCACGAAGACTTTGCACACTCTACATGCCTTTCTTCTAATAAACCCTATATTTTGATCTTTGATCCATTTTATTGTCCTGATTATATTATGCATAGTTAACAACATTCAAAATTAGGTTTTTTTTTGTTTTGTTTTTTTCATTTCTGCCTCAAAGAAGGGAAGAATCCTACTCCATTCCAAAGAAAATAAAAAAAATATTCTCTCAAATTAACCCCCTCTCAATTTTTAAATAGTTACTCCATGCACCATGACTACCTCAGTGAGCTGGAGTCTGTATGTGCGGTGGTTTGCTTTGAAACGCAGCACATACTGGGATTAACCCCTTTGCTTCTGGTGGTTTACCTCCACCTCTAGCAGTGTCATTGGCCAGCCCAGGACAAAGTGCCATACTGGCTAATGTAAATACGGTGCAATATTTGCATTTGACAGCCAATGTTGGCAAAGATCTTCCATGCCACTCTTGTCCTCTCCTCTGTCCATCCTCCCTTACATCCTACCACCTCCAGTGATGGAATGATGTCAGCCAATGAAAATCGGGCTGAGGGAGAACTTGGCATCATTGAGGGAAAATAGGTCATTTCTCCATTTTTTTTAAGATGAGGAATCCTCTGGAGACAGACTTATGCCATGTTGGCCTTGAATTTGTTTACATTGTTAGGCTACAGGAACACTAGTTTACAGAGCAATTTAAAGACTAGAGCAATTTTTGCAATCTGTGTTCGGGATAGTTTCCTTAGCACTTATTTAATTTTTTTTATTTAATTTAATTTTTTCATGCAGAGATGAATTCACAATCTCTTTGACATGTCAACAGAGGTACACAAAACAAGATAAATGACAACGATGTAGTAGGACATGTTGCTAGAACTGCACATTTTGTAGGAATTAAATTTATCATGCGTAATGTGCTATTTGTTTAGATGCATTTGCAGAAAGAAAAACGTCCAGAACACCGTTCTATGTGGGTAAAACAAAGGGATTTGCATGCATGCTAAATAAGAGAACCATGAATAAGTTGCAAGACATACATATATGTAAGTAGAACGGTTCTGGTGTACCTAATGTACCACACAGGAGAGAGGGAGACGGACTAGCACTAAGCTGCTCGAAAACTGGTAATGATAGGGATTCACTAAAAACCTATATAGAACAAGGGAAAATAACTCTCTAGAAGAGTGGGAATACCAGGAGCTGGCTCGGTGACTAATGGCTAAAATACTACTAAATAGAGAATAAAAATATAAAAATATAAATATGTGGTACTATGCCTTTAAATCTGGAATAGACAAAGTATCCCTATAAATGTGCAAAAATGTGAACAAAGGTGCTATGAGTGGAGATCTCAAATAAACGTAATATCCCTTTAAATGTGCAAAAATACAAAGAGAATGCTGCTATACCTTTAAATATCCTTTAAGAATGTGCAAACATGCAAAGCAGTGCTATATAGGGGGGTGATAAATAGAAAAAAATGATATATATATATATATATATATATATATATATATATATATATATATATATATATAAATAAATGTAAAAATGAGAGACCAGATTCTCTGCTGGATGACCAACAAATATATGTATGAAACTGGTGTCTATATCCCAAACAACATGAGGGATAAATGATACCTGTTGCAAATAATATACTTTGTAAAAGATAGAAGTAACAAATAAGCTATACAGTACAAGGAACTGTTAGCTTTAGGCAATAAAAATGGAAACAATATATCGCTGGAAAACTGAAGCATAAAACTGGATCACTTCATATAAAAAATGCCAGTTTATTGAATATATTAAAATAACTTGGAAAAAGGTAAATATAATAAAAATACAGGTCACACTAGATTCAGAAGTGCATTACCAGACTGATGCATAGAAAAATAACAGCAAGGACCTTCGGATTGTTAAGGATGGATACGGATTGTGATGATTCAATATACAGCTGCCGGTGAGGATGGCTTGTGTCTGTGAGCACGTCCCGAGCAGGAGCCTCACTTCAGGGGACGTGCAGGACAGATGCCTCCGGTGGCGGTACTTTCGAAACAGGTCCTTCGTGTGGAGATTAGTGGTGCTGCTGGTACATGCGTCTGATCCCGTGTGTTGCTGGGACGCCTGTCTTACGCGTTTCGTAGGGAATGGGCCCTACTTCATCAGAGACATAATAGTGTCTAGTGCTTCAGTTCTTCTTTATATACATTGCCTGATTATCAATCATACGTTTAGGTGTTTAAACCAATATATTCTATACTAATAAAAACAGTATTTGTACCTGCATAAAATGATACATATATATATATATATATATATATATATATATATATATATAATGCAAATCATTGCCACTAGGGTAAAAACAATATTTATAAAATCTCATAAAATGTAGACAAATACATAGGACCGGTAAATGCAAAAATACAAAAAAGCAATATATGAATGTTCCAAATGAAAGTAACATATAGAATGAATTAATTAGAGATGATAAAATGCTGGACATAAAATGCTGGACATAATTATATATATGTGGCAAACCTAGCCACTTCTGGACTGTAGTTACTAAAGGTTGTCCGTAGGCTGAATATATGCTGTGTATGTTAAACTGTATATGTATCGTATTATGGCCGTTCGCATGCTGGCAGCCATACGCTGCCAGCATACAAACCCCTTTCGTTTGACGAAACACGGTTATCCAGGCCGTTCGCCATACGAATGCGGGCTCCCCAGGTAGACCACCCACTCACCAGCCGTGTGGCACCAATTAACCGATTGCAACAATGTTGCAATCGGTAATTAAGGGCTCTCCTAGGTGGCCGTCGTTCGGCTACCGACCATGCGGCGGTCGGCCATCTTGGATCCTTTGTCTCTGCAGCGGTGTTCGGTCCTCGAGAGCCTGGAACTGAAAACGGCTACTCAATGATCCGAACACCGCTGGACTTCCAGAGCGTTCGGGACATTCTGTTCCCCATAGATGTTCGGTACTTTTAAACCGAACTCAATGTTTTAATGTATTTGGTGCGGCGTTCGGTTAGTTTAGCTGGGATCGGAGCGGTATTCTCACTAAATGTGCCCGCCGACCCCAGCTATCTACCGAACGGTCATTCGTCTAAAAGCGAGTAAAATTGTATAAAATATGGATTTCTATATAAATTGTCGGTTTTGCTACACGAGGGGATAATCCACTTAATCGTCCATTTTAGTGGGAGTATCCCTCTCGTGCAGCAATGCCTGTTGGGATAATTACAATGCCTGATGGGAGAAATCCCCTGTAAAATCTGTAAGGAAACCCCTTGCATGGGGAACTGCATAAATATGGAAGTCTGTGAATAAAGCAAGTTAGTTGACTCCCAGACTGTGTTTCGTCCGGTTATTGGGAGGATTGGGGAACTTGTCTTACTTTTCAGCGCTGACTGTGGATGTACCTGTGTAACCAGCGGATATCGGGGATTTTACTATTGCCCTCCGCTACAATTGGTGGCAAGCGACGGGATCCGAACTTACAGCCGAAAAGCGCAATTCGTGCAAATTGCAACTGCCGAATGAGAAAAGGGAATGGCAAGCAGAACCCAACGAAAGAACCGACTGCCGAAGTGAATGGGGACGGAGTACTCTAAACTAAAGAAACAGACATTAAAGGAACTGCTGGAAGCCAGGGGTAAAGTAGCCAGCAGCAAAACCAAGGCGGTAATAATTGCCGAGCTGATGGAGGGAGACCAAGCCCGCAGCGCTACACCCCCAGCAGTCATGGAAGAAAGGCTCTATGAAAGAGAGATGAGGACCAGGCTAGCATTTTTGCCGCAGCCTATATCGGAGGCCATGATGCATATGGTGATGGCAAATGTACAGGAATATGTAATGGCACACAGCCCGCAGCACACCTTGACTCGAACCGAGTCCAACACAGGGTCCCTCTACAACCCGGTAAAGCCCAAGATCCCGTACCAGGCCTTCAAAGCTTTTTGCGAGGAAAAGGATGAGATCGATGGGTACTTGCAGGACTTTGAAAGACTGTGTGATCTACATGAGTTAGAGCGGACAGTATGGGTGCAACTGCGAGCAAGCAAGCTAGCAGGTCGGGCAGCCGAAGCTTACCGTGCTGTGCCTAGTGAGGACAGCAAAGATTATGAAAAAGTAAAGCGCGCAATCTTGGAGAGGTATGCCATTACCCCAGAGGCATACCGGCGCAAGTTCCGACACTTACGCAAACCAGAGCGAGATTCGCACGCAGAATGGGCACACAAACTGGATCAAGCCTCCCAAGGGTGGATACAGGCCAGCAAAGCCACCACGATGGAGGAATTGCGTCAGCTGATGTTGCTGGAGCAGTTTTTTAATGGACTATCCCCGGAGACACAAGAATGGGTGCGGGACAGGAAACCCCTTACCCTAACTGAAGCAGCTAGATTGGCTGACCAACACTTCGATGCACGGAGACACCAGGGGCCTGTAGCCAAAAGCTACTCCCGGCCCACAGGACTACCTAGCGCTACACCACCTCTAGCGCCCACAGCCGCCCCGTTCCGTCCTTCGCAAAGACAGGTACCTCCACCTTCCAGATACAACGGGCGGGCCAACATCCAGTGCCACTCCTGTAAACAATGGGGGCATATGGCCCGGGAATGTACACAAAATCGTGGCAAGCCCACCTGGAATCAGGGACGTCCAAACCCCATACCCAGGGCGGCGGCTCACCATTACCAGAGGGAGCCAGCCACTCAGGAGTTGTGGAGTGTTCATGCGGAGGAACCCCTGGGTATATTGCATGAGGTGATGTCGGTCCGAGCCACAGATAACCGGCAGCATCACTGGCAGCTGGTAACTCTTGAGGGGAACGAGGTTCAGGGACTGCGGGATTCGGGAGCTACCTTAACCCTGATAGCACCCCATTTGGTATCTGAGGGTACGCATACTGGCGGATCTGTGGCCGTTCGGGTAGCCGGGGGAGCTGTATACCGACTACCCACGGCGAAAGTACATTTGAACTGGGGTGCGGGAGAGGGGACAGTGGAAGTGGGACTAATGCAGAACTTACCGGCAGATGTTGTTCTAGGGAATGATTTAGGCCAGATGACCTCTGCCTTTGTTCCACAGGCTCCCTACCAGGAAGCCCATCCAGTAACTACACGGCAGCAGGCTCGCACCATGGCTACACCGGTACACTCTGAGGCTCAGGTAAGAGACCATAAAACCCACCCGACTTCCATATCTTGGGATACCCCGACTACCTTTGTGACCGAAGTGCAGACAGACCCCACCTTACAAGTATATAGGGACAGGGCACAAGCTGACCAGGCAGGGCTAGAGGGGGAGCGATACACGTGGGAGAAAGGGTTATTATACCGTGGCACGGCAAAAGACGTGGGGGGGTCTGTCACCTTGACCAATAAACAGTTAGTGGTACCGCAGAAATATAGGCAGGAGCTGCTTAGGATCGCGCATGATATTCCCTTGTCAGGACACCTAGGGATGACCCGCACCCGGTATCGCTTAACGCATGCGTTCTTCTGGCCCGGGATTTCTCAGGACGTGCGCCAGTATTGCACCTCCTGCGACGTCTGCCAGCGAGTAGGTAAACGGGGGGATCGCCACAAGGCCAAGTTATGCCCCCTACCCATTATTGCCGAGCCCTTCAGCCGGGTAGCTGTGGACATAGTAGGGCCCCTGCCAACACCCAGTCCCTCTGGCAAAAAGTACATTCTAACAGTAGTGGACTACGCCACCAGGTACCCCGAGGCTGTGGCCCTCACTAACATTCAGGCTGAGACCGTAGCTGAAGCCTTGATGAAAGTGTTTTCCAGGGTAGGGTTTCCCCAAGAGATAATATCAGACCGGGGCACCCAGTTTACTGCCGAGGTCACCCAACATATGTGGAAGGTATGTGGCATTAAGCCAATAGTCAATTCTGCCTACCACCCCCAGTCCAATGGACTATGTGAGAGGTTCAACGGGACGCTGAAGCAGATGCTTCGGACGTTCGGGGAGACCCACAAAGACTGGGAGAGGTTTTTACCTCACCTACTCTTTGCGTATAGAGAGGTCCCCCAGGAGTCGACCGGATTCTCCCCGTTTGAACTATTGTTTGGGAGGAGGGTGCGAGGACCCTTGAACTTAATTAGGGAACACTGGGAGGGAGAGAGTACTACTAACGAGACCCCTATCGTATCCTACGTGCTGGAGTTCAGAGACCGTTTGGAGGCGTTAACTCAGGCCGTACACAACAACCTCCAGGCGGCGCAGCAACGCCAGCGACGCTGGTACGATAGAGGAGCCAGAGACCGCAGCTTTCAGGTGGGACAGAAGGTTTTAATTTTAAAACCCGTCCGCACAGACAAGCTGCAGGCCATCTGGCAGGGCCCATACCAGGTAGTAGAGCAGCGATGCGACACTACCTATGTGATTGGCCCCTACTCAGGGGTAGGGAAGAGACGCATGCTCCACGGGAACATGCTCAAACCCTACCATGAGAGGATAGAGGATGTGACGGCGATCTGTGCCTCCGCCTTAGAAGATCAGGAGAATCTACCCTTACCTGACTTGCTAGAACCGGAGGAACCGATAGAGCCCTCCCGGGGAGTTCAGCTGGGGGAGCGGCTAAGCCCTCACGAGCGTGCCCAGGTACAAGCGCTGATTGTAGCTAAAGGGGCTACCTTCTCCAATTTACCTGGGTACACTCCGCTAGCCACCCACCGAGTGGAAACCCCTGGACAGCTACCTATGCGACAGGCTCCATATAGGGTTCCGGAATCAGTCCGAACCCATATGAAGGGCGAATTAGACGAAATGCTACAGCTAGGGGTTATCGAACCCTCCGATAGCCCCTGGGCATCGCCAGTAGTTCTGGTGCCTAAAAAGGACGGCACCACTCGATTCTGCGTGGACTACCGGAGGCTGAATGACAAAACAGTGTCTGATGCATACCCGATGCCCCGGATAGACGAGCTGCTAGATAAGATGGCACGGGGTCAGTATCTCACTACTATTGACTTGTGTAAGGGATACTGGCAAATTCCTCTAGCCGATGACGCCATCCCCAAGTCGGCGTTTGTCACTCCGTTTGGCCTGTACCAGTTCAAGGTCATGCCCTTCGGAATGAAAAACGCCCCGGCTACCTTTCAGCGGATGGTAGATCGGCTACTGGACGGCTTCCAGGAGTATGCCTGTGCCTATTTAGATGACATAGCCATCTTTAGCCAGACCTGGGAAGACCACCTACGCCATATAGAGGCGATCTTAGACCGTATTGGGGAAGCCGGGTTAACGTTAAAGCCCAGTAAGTGCCACATAGGTATGGCCGAGGTGCAGTATCTGGGCCACCGAGTAGGGTGTGGGCAGCAGAGACCCGAGCCAGCCAAGATTGAGGCCGTAGCTAAGTGGCCTACCCCAAGGACTAAGACTCAAGTGCTAGCGTTCCTAGGGACGGCCGGATATTATAGAAAATTTGTTCCCGACTACAGCACCCTGGCCAAACCCCTGACGGACCTGACCAAAAAGAACCTTCCCCGACTGGTTGTCTGGGCCCCAGAGTGTGAGCAGGCATTCCAACAACTCAAGACAGCTCTGACCAATGCTCCTGTGTTAACTGCTCCTGATCCAACTAAAAGATTTCTTGTCCACACAGACGCTTCAATGTTTGGATTGGGGGCAGTGCTGAGCCAAGTGGGAGCCGATGGCGGAGAGCATCCCGTAGCCTACTTAAGCCGAAAGTTGTTGCCCCGTGAAGTGAGCTACGCCGCCATTGAGAAAGAATGCCTGGCCGTGGTGTGGGCCCTTAAAAAGTTACAGCCGTATTTGTATGGACAACCTTTTTCCTTACTCACAGATCACAACCCGTTGGTGTGGCTGAACCGTGTGTCTGGGGACAATGCCAGGCTGCTGCGCTGGAGTTTGGCGCTGCAGCCTTTTGACTTCACCATCCATTACCGCCCAGGAAAACAAAACGGTAACGCCGACGGGTTATCCAGACAGACTGAACTCGAGAAGTGATCTGTGAGTACTCCTCCGGACATCCCCAAGCCGATCCGTTGGGATCAGACTGTGTATGCCGGCTTGGTTCTGGGGGAGCATTGTGGCAAACCTAGCCACTTCTGGACTGTAGTTACTAAAGGTTGTCCGTAGGCTGAATATATGCTGTGTATGTTAAACTGTATATGTATCGTATTATGGCCGTTCGCATGCTGGCAGCCATACGCTGCCAGCATACAAACCCCTTTCGTTTGACGAAACACGGTTATCCAGGCCGTTCGCCATACGAATGCGGGCTCCCCAGGTAGACCACCCACTCACCAGCCGTGTGGCACCAATTAACCGATTGCAACAATGTTGCAATCGGTAATTAAGGGCTCTCCTAGGTGGCCGTCGTTCGGCTACCGACCATGCGGCGGTCGGCCATCTTGGATCCTTTGTCTCTGCAGCGGTGTTCGGTCCTCGAGAGCCTGGAACTGAAAACGGCTACTCAATGATCCGAACACCGCTGGACTTCCAGAGCGTTCGGGAGTTCCGCGTTCGGCACATTCTGTTCCCCATAGATGTTCGGTACTTTTAAACCGAACTCAATGTTTTAATGTATTTGGTGCGGCGTTCGGTTAGTTTAGCTGGGATCGGAGCGGTATTCTCACTAAATGTGCCCGCCGACCCCAGCTATCTACCGAACGGTCATTCGTCTAAAAGCGAGTAAAATTGTATAAAATATGGATTTCTATATAAATTGTCGGTTTTGCTACACGAGGGGATAATCCACTTAATCGTCCATTTTAGTGGGAGTATCCCTCTCGTGCAGCAATGCCTGTTGGGATAATTACAATGCCTGATGGGAGAAATCCCCTGTAAAATCTGTAAGGAAACCCCTTGCATGGGGAACTGCATAAATATGGAAGTCTGTGAATAAAGCAAGTTAGTTGACTCCCAGACTGTGTTTCGTCCGGTTATTGGGAGGATTGGGGAACTTGTCTTACTTTTCAGCGCTGACTGTGGATGTACCTGTGTAACCAGCGGATATCGGGGATTTTACTATTGCCCTCCGCTACAATATACATAAAGATAGGTGGATAAAATCATAATAGTATATTAACTACATATGGATAACCAATACTAGATAGGTACCATATAGGTATAGTGTGAATCCATCCTTCTAGGAGAAAACAGGAGAAAAATAATAATTAATGATAAATAATATATTATACAAAATAATAATAAATAAATAATCCCTGGTGGTAGTCTATAACTATAAATAAAGATGGAGAAAAAAAAAAAAAAAACACTGGGTATCAGCAGAAAGCAGGCACTAATTGTCGTTTATATATTGATTTCCCCTGGCGCAGCCTTTTTTTTTGTTATTTCCTTTGTCTTATCTCTTAAGGGTTTTTGAGGGATTCCCTTATAGGGTTGCTGCCTTTTTGTTATTTAGCGCTTACTCTCTTTCTCTGTTTTACAAATGCAGGTAGATTGTAGTGTGCGGCCATGGGTGATATATTCAGGTCATAACCTGGGAGTGTGGAGGAGTTAGCCAATTCCTACCAAGGGTGAGTCCCTATCTCCATCCCGGTGCTTCCACCATGCCCAGTCATCCAGACAGCTCGAGAGTTTTCTCACAAGACTGGCATCTTGACCCGCATTCAGGACTCGTGCCAGCCGACTGCATGTCTCGTACAGCTGATAATAGGAGTGGCAAGCCTCCATGTGTAAGTGTGTGTGGAGATTGCACCCATGCTCGTTAGCCTGGTTTCGAGGCGGGTTGCAGCATGTGTAGTCGCCAGAATAATGAGGTGCCGCTTTGGCGGCTTCTTGCGCCGTCTCCTCCACAGTAACCAACCAAGGAGATGTGGGAGCGACCCTTTCAAGCTGCATCTTCTTTTGCGGCTGACCTTGAGGGCCATGACTCGACTTGCAGGAGTAGAGGTGAGTCCCCTTTCATAAATCTTGGCCTAAAAAGCTGCGCAGATGCGCTCAAGTTGTAAGAGAAGCGGGTCTTCGGGCAAGTTCAACTACAGGAAGGCGCTTCCGGCTGTAGAGTGGCCATCTTGAGAACTAGGCCTCAGTCCCCGGGTTCTGCCGCAGGCTGGATTGTTTGTCGACGGGGCATCACATCTATAAGGTGTCTGTCTTTATATCTATCTATCTATATATTTTGCTTCTTATTTTGGATGGTTTATCGATTGGAAATCCTCATCACACTCCTATCATCTTTTTATTTATTTTTTTAAGTTACACACTACATGATGTTTTACATGAACTATTTAAGCATTTTTCTAATTATTTTTCAAGCAATAAGCGATGCCACCTGTCACCATGAACAAATGTATCCACTATTAACCTACCAAAAGAAACAACTTGCATATATTATTGAAATATATAAAATATTATTGAAACATACAATATATATTTCCTTTTAACTACTCGCATCACCACTTCTGTTTCAGGGTGTGTTTTTTTTTTTTTTTTGGTTTTTTTTGTTTAATCTTATTTCTAGAACTGGATGGCAGTAACCACAGTCTCGCTATTTCAATAATTTAGCCCTTCTTTGTAAATTTTTGGATATCGTGGTGGCAAAGTAACTTGCTGCGAATGGGGGTTCACACACTTTTGCGACTCTTGCTATCCAAGTGGCATCAAAGTGGGGATGGGAACTAGTTTACATATTCATGTATGAAAGGAGAACTTTTCCAAATATCAACTGGAACTAAAGGACCAGTCTTCAACACCGTAACCTTTACAGCCAAGTGTAGAGTTATGGTGCTAAAAAAAAGTATCTTTTACATGTCTCGTGTTTTCGATACTTTAATTTTAATCTCATCAAGTTTAGAGTACATCATTCTGAGCCAGGAAGGAAAGTAGCCAGGTTCATGCTCACTCACAGCTCCTACAAAAGGCCGATTTGAATGACAAACAATGGGGGAAACCATTCCGCCCCATTACATCACTAGGAAGTTGCAGTGTGATAGTCACTAAGCTGTAGTGGTTCTGACGTTATTAAGCTGTCCCTGAAAACGTAACTTTTATATCCCACTGTCACACGTTTTTGTTGCTTTTATCTTAATCTGCTTGTCACTTTAACCATGATTTCTTTCCCAACAACAATTCTTCTGACCTGATTTTTTTTTTTTTTTTTTCAAGAAAACAATCCGGCATGTACATTTTTCTTTTCTACACAGATATCTACTCCTCTCAGTTTGTACCTTAACTATTTGCAGTCATTGCTTGATACCTTAAATAATGGTTGGAACCATTTGGCTGCTATGTAGAACCTTCATCATCATTATTAAAGGGTTAATATTTGTGGACTCTCAGGTATTGGCCAATTTCCAGAGTTCCCGATATGTTCTTCAGAACACTTGTGAGGTGAAGGATACTTCAAATTAAGTTGAATTATCCACATCTTTTATAGAGCCAAACATTATAATTTAAACCCTACGGACCTGTATGTTCGATACAAGAATCATTCTCCCATCATTGCAACACACTGCAATCCTAACTTTCTGATCAAATCCAACAACATCCCACCAACATTAACAGAAGTACATTTAAAAATTAACCTTTATTTCAGACTTTTAAATTACGGTAATCCAATTTCTTACTAAAAGATTTTAATTTGCCTTGTCTACATTTTGTGCTCTGTTGGTTTAAAGTATGTTCTCTTAAAATATTATAAATATTAGACAGGGGGGGGGGGGAGGAATCCATTTCCATGCAATGTTACAGTATTTTACATCATTGTATAACAATAGGATTAACCACAAACATTAATAATTACAAATCTGTGGCATCAAATTATATTCTCAAATAAGCCAAAACTAGCACTTAATTTCCCATGATGCTACACCAGTCTCATGACTGGCTGATTTTGTGAACAGGGTAATTTAGACATCGGTAGAGCTAAAGGTAGCCATGACTAATATAAAGTAACAGAGATTAGTCACCAGTCTACATGTAATATTCAGTAATTTAAAGTGACACTATAGGCACCCAAACCACTTCTCTCAATGAAGTGATCTGGGTACCATGCCTCTGTAGTTGTAACCCTGCAAGTGAAACATTGCTGTTCACTGCAGAGTTTGACATGCCTCTAGTGGTGTATCTAGAAGGTGTCATTGGATTGGCTGAGATCATCAAGAGGTTTGGTGACCGTGGACAGAGTAGCATGGCATGGTGGGGGGATTAACATTAAAGGACCACTTCAGCTCAATGAAGCAGTCTTGGTGCCAGCTCCATCTAGTTTTAACCCTGCAGCTGTAAACATAGCATATGTTTCACTGAGGGTTAATCCAGCCTCTAGTGGCTGTCTCACTGACAGCCGCTAGAGGCACTTCCGTGATTCTCACTGTGAAAATCACAGTGAGAAGACGCTGGGCGTCCATAGGAAAGCATTGCGTAATGCTTTCCTGTGGGCGGTTTGAATCCGCGCTTGCGCATTTGGATCTGACGTCAGCAGGGGGAGGAGAGGCTGGATAAAGGTTAGTGGCTAAAGGGATTTTAACCCCTTCAGCCCAGTGGGATGGGGGCCCTGAGGGTGGGGTGGACCTAATGACCCTATAGTGCCAGGAAAACGAGTTTGTTTTCCTGGCACTATAGTGGTCCTTTAATGGTGACCAGGACATTATAGCGTTAGGAATACATTTTCCTAATGCTACAGTGTTCTTTTAACAGTATGGACAATGTCCTAGTTTGTTTCTTGCTTACAATGACCATTAATCCTTGAGTATGTTTCTCATTGTTTTTGGGTTTTTTTCCTTTTAGGAAAAGTTGTGGACGTGGAGAATGGTATAATTTGCGAGAATATTCCTATTGTGACTCCAACAGGTGATGTTGTGGTTGCTAGCCTTAATATTCGGGTAAGTGTGATGAGATTTTATGTTGGCTGTAAAAGACTTTCATAAACCATTGTCATTGAAAACAAAGGATGATTTTGATTGGCTAAAACCACTAGGTAGCATGAGAATCTGTTGATTGGTTAAAATCCCAAGCTCTTCACAAAATGCATGGATGGGAATATACTAACAGCAGATTCTTGTCTGTTATAAAATGCAGTATGCCTTACAAGTTCTGTAACTTTTACCTGAACATATGACCTTGTCCAAATATTTGTCTTGTATAATATTTTAATATTCTGTCTGTATAATCCAGTTGCTCTGCTTCTTGTGACATTCTCCAACAGTAAGATTTACAGTTCTTCAATTTAAAATGGTATGTGTTCAAATAAATGCTGCAGAGCACCTTCCATAAACTGTTCCCAGTGTCAGCTAGATCTCCACGCCAGTGGGAATGGCCCTGTTATTAAATTGGAGATCAAGTGAAATGGCATGGAATCCAGTTTGGAGTCCCAAGCCGACAATTATCAATTATCCTAAACCCAAGCTGAAGAACTTCTCCTTTTTAATCTGTCTCGCAACACAATGGATATTATGATCCTATACTGGAAATCCCTGCACCAAAACATTCATTGAAAATCCAGTCTTGTTATGAGTTTTAAATATGCCACGTCGATAAGCAGCTGACCTGTAAAAACCTTTGGCACCTCTTCCCTAAATCTGACCTGTCTGTGCAATAAACACAATCAGTATTTCTGTGTGTTATCCTTTTTTCCCCTCTGATAACTGTCTAGATAGAAAGATTAAAGCCATCAATTGCGCCCAATAGTCTAATTTATGTAAACCTTTGCCACGGAATTTATTGATGCAGCAGAAACCGTTATCTAAGTAGGTGATAGTTACAATATGATCTTGTTGATGCCAAGCAAAGTGCTGCTACATGTACTTGGAATTCTGTTTTAAATAATAATTTTAAGGGAAGGAACCTGATAATCTGCAGTTGTGTGATCAATGTCCATTGAGTAGTGATAGTGAGGAGACAAAGTCAAATGTCCAAAGGCCTGCTGGTGATGGAACAAATTTATATTAAAGCATTTCATATCTCTGCTTATCGCTTGTCAACAGTCATGGCCTTACAAATGGCATTTATTTACATTGTCTGACAATGATAAGTTTGTTTAAGCAGTACCTATTCTGAAATGCTGCTTCTTCAATGAATTAAATGTTTTAACAAAGTATAATAAGTATCTAGTACTGGCTGCCCTGTTCCCCTCTTGGGTGAGGAATAGGGACTCCCAAACATTGTATGATATGTAGACTCTACATTTTGATGTCATCTTTTTGATTTCTTTAAGGAATTGGGTTTCTAGAGTAGTTACAATAAAATTAATTGTAATTAAAGCCCCACTAAAGTCACATAGGTCACTTAATCTCAATGTGTATGTGTGTGCGCGCGCGCTAGTTTGTGTGTATGTGTGTGTTTAATTTGTGGCGTTGGATAGGGGGCTGTTGGGAATGGGTGAGCAGTTTTTTAAATTTGTAGTTAACTCCCTCCCTGCCTCTTACCTGTGGCCAGGGAGAAGGACACTAGATTCCCTGTTGGTCCAGTGCCACAGCAGATGGTATAGTAAGGAGGGGGCCAGGGAAACTCCATGCGTCAGCCAATCAGCAGGTTCTCTCCTTCTCTCACAAGCCTGGCATGCAGCAACGCTCTGAGAAGCAGAGCTCATGAGAAAACACAGCTAGAAGTGGTACTTGGAATCTCCCGGATAATATATATTATAAACATTGAGAGTATTGTCTCCAGGCCCCATACCGCTGTATTGGCTGTACTCCCCCTGATGGTGGCTCTGCCTGAAGTGTAAACCATTGCATTTTTTGTTTGTTTTTTTGAATCGGCAATGTTTACATTTCAGGGGTAAATCCACATTTAACCCCTTAAGGACAGAGCTTCAGAAGCTTGTCTTTCACTTAATGACAACGGCATTTTTTGCATTTTTTGCTATTTGCGTTCAACTGCAATTTGCTTTTTACTTATTCATTGCACCGACACATATTATATACCGTTTTTTAAAGGACAAAAAGGGCTTTAATTTGATGTAACACATATATATATAAATGCTTATTTATTATTAAAAAAATACAGAAATATGCAAAAAAATGAATTTTTGTGTTTTTTTTTACAGTTTTTGCAATAATAATGTGTACATAATTAGTGCAGGTTAAGGAAAGTAATTAAAAATAAATTCATTTAGTTGTTCTGAATTACAGAATATATAATGTGTCTGGGATTTTCAGTTTTTTTTGGTAGTTACAGGTCACAAAGCACAAGGAGTAAAATACACTTTTTATGTGGAGCGATTTTAGAATTTGGTATGTTTGTCTTGTAAGCCTAATAGCCATAAAAGAAAACAAAATTGCCACACAAAAGTATATATTTATATAAAGTAGACACCACAGGCTATTTACCTAAGGTTGTTTTGACACTTTCTACGTAGCCATTTTACCGCCAACCTCTGCTAAATATTGGAGTAAAATTGTGTTTTTTGGGGGTTTTCGCACACAAACTTATAACAAAGAACTTCTCATGTGTATTTTGTAAAGTTGGTGTGTGCTATTCCTGTACAAAGTTTTATTATGTGTTCAGTTACTTCTGCTGAGTACAACGGTACCCCCATTGTATGTCTTTGGCACTATTTCGTGAAGCTACAGTGCCATATAGGAGACCTGTCCTTTTCAGTATTCACAGTAGAATTTTGAGAGACGGATTTAATGAGCCTATGCTTCCATTTGGGGTATTATAACAGTTTGACTGTTCGAAAAAAAACCCCAAAGGCCTACCATTTGTAAAAGTAGACACTCCAGGGTATCTCATAAGGTGCATATTGTGCCTTAACATGCCCCCATTTTTTTACCAATACATGCCAAAGTATGTGGTAAAAAATAATTTTGTGCATTTTTTACATATGGATTTCATTTGTGCTGGGCATTTTGTATATTTCACATGTGCCACTAAGTTCAAACCCCCCAAATTATGTTCAGCTAAGTCTTCTGAGTAAAATGACACCCCCATTGTATGTCTTTGGCACTAGTTCGTGAAGCTACAGTGCCATATAGGAGACCTGTCCTTTTCAGTACTCACAGTAGAATTTTGAGAGACAGATTTAATGAGCCTATGCTTCCATTTGGGGTATTATAACAGTTTGACTGTTCAAAAAAAACCCACAAAGGCCTACCATTTGTAAAAGTAGACACTCCAGGGTATCTCATAAGGTGCATATTGTGCCTTAACATGCCCCCATTTTTTCACCAATAGTTGCCAAAGTATGTGGTATAAAATAATTTTGTGCACTTTTTACATATGGATTGCATTTGTGCTGGGCATTTTGTATATTTCACATGTGCCACTAAGTTCAAACCCCCCAAATTATGTTCAGCTAAGTCTTCTGAGTAAAATGACACCCCCATTGTATGTCTTTGGCACTAGTTCGTGAAGCTACAGTGCCATAAAGGAGACCTGTCCTTTTCTGTACTCACAGTAGAATTTTGAGAGACGGATTTAATGAGCCTATGCTTCCATTTGGGGTATTATAACAGTTTGACTGTTCAAAAAAACCCCACAAAGGCCTACCATTTGTAAAAGTAGACACTCCAGGGTATCTCATAAGGTGCATATTGTGCCTTAACATGCCCCCATTTTTTCACCAATAGTTGCCAAAGTATGTGGTATAAAATAATTTTGTGCACTTTTTACATATGGATTGCATTTGTGCTGGGCATTTTGTATATTTCACATGTGCCACTAAGTTCAAACCCCCCAAATTATGTTCAGCTAAGTCTTCTGAGTAAAATGACACCCCCATTGTATGTCTTTGGCACTAGTTCGTGAAGCTACAGTGCCATATAGGAGACCTGTCCTTTTCAGTACTCACAGTAGAATTTTGAGAGACGGATTTAATGAGCCTATGCTTCCATTTGGGGTATTATAACAGTTTGACTGTTCAAAAAAAACCCACAAAGGCCTACCATTTGTAAAAGTAGACACTCCAGGGTATCTCATAAGGTGCATATTGTGCCTTAACATGCCCCCATTTTTTCACCAATAGATGCCAAAGTATGTGGTATAAAATTATTTTGTGCGTTTTTTACATATGGATTGCATTTGTGCTGGGCATTTTGTATATTTCACATGTGCCACTAAGTTCATACCCCCCAAATTATGTTCAGCTAAGTCTTCTGAGTAAAATGACACCCCTATTGTATGTCTTTGGGACTATTTTGTGAAGCTACAGTGCCATATAGGAGACCAAGCCATATCAGTTTTTACCGAACTTTGAATTTTGACGCTGGGCCTATGTGTAATTTCCAAGCATCTTAGCATGTTTTAAATTCAAACTACCCCACAAAGGCCTACCATTTCTTAAAGTAGACACCCCAGGGTATTTCAAAAGGTATATTCTAAACCTTAGTGTAGGATCATTTTTTTGTTAGTTTGTACCAAGTCTAGTTGCAATTAGCATTTTTTCTGCCTTTTTGACACACACTTGGAGATGTTACTGTATATTTTGCTATCCTTATGTGTGCTACGGCAGTATAACACCTAATATGTTGCTCAGCTATGTCATCTTAGTGCAATGATACCCCCATATACAGAATAGTTGGGGTAAACTTATCCGGGGGTAGTACACAGTTATCTGCGTCCCGGGCAAAGCTGTCATGGATTCCGAAACCAAAACACAGACAGACCACAAAGAGAGAGAACACAGAGAGAGAAACTTGTAATACCGGTCCTTAGAATGGCCGGGCTATACAAGCAGAGAATTGTCAAGGTACAAGCCGAGGTCAAAGGAGTAAAGAGAAACGGAACAACGATAGGACAAGCCGAGGTCAAGGATCAGAGAAGACAGGATAAACGGTAGACAAAGCCAAGATTCGGTAACCAAAAATCACACCCCAAAACTGGTCTACTTATTCGGCCTGGGTGTGAAAAATTTTAAAACAATGGCCAATACATAGGCCGGGCTGAGAGGCGCAATCAGGGCAGTAATAGCTGGTCTCAACTCTTACGCCCCTCTTGTAACACACCCTGCACCTTTTCTGGGGGTTTTGTTTTTTAGGGGTTGGTGGAATCTTAAAGCAGAAGTGACCTGCCTCCATTCTTCTGCTAGGCTCCACTGATGGTCTCCTTGTGTGGCATTCTAGCAGCTTAGAAATTAGCTCAAACTGGAAAGAAAGAAAAGTGCTTTTCAGCCCAGCATTTGCCTTTTTAAAAATAACAAAGGCATTGTGGATTGCCATCTGCAAAAGGTATATGCCCACTTTTTTATACCATGCCCTGGTCTTTCTCATGATCAAATATGGCTGCATCAGTTGATCGGACAGGTCAACGCCCCCCATATGCCGATTATATTGCCTTATGCAGACTGGCACCCGTTTATATTCGTCTCTGCCACGAACTGCGACCCTCCGAGTGTTTTCACCATGGATGGTGGTTAAGATGAAAACATCCTTTTTATCCCTGTACTTGAGTGCCAGCAGTTCATTCTGGCAGAGAGCTGCTGTTTCCCCCCTTTTCATTTTTTTGTTCGCTAGAGCCTTTGGGAAACCTGTGCGACTCTTCCGAATAGTGCCACAGGCCACGGTCTCGAAGCAATACAACATTTGTAACAGTGGGATGCTATTATAAAAGTTATCGATGTATAGATGATAACCTTTATTAAGTAGTGGCATTATTAAGTCCCAGACAATTTTTCCACTTGTCCCTACTGTATCTGGGCAACCTGGGGGATCAAGGTGGCTATCCCTTCCTTCGTATACACGGAAGGTGTATACATAGCCACTGCCACTTTCACATAGTTTATAAAATTTGATCCCATATCGGGATCTTTTGGATGGGATATATTGTCTAAACCCCAGTCTTCCCTTAAACTTCATTAGGGACTCGTCAATGGAAATGTTTTTATTGGGGGTATATATAGCGGCAAATTTACGGTTAAAGTGGGCAATTAAAGGGCGTAGTTTGTAAAGAAGATCATACTGCGGATCACCTTTTGGGGGGCACTTGTTGTTATCACTAAAGTGCATAAATCTTAGTATGTCTTCATATCTTTCCCTTGTCATTGTCTCGGCAAAAATAGGAGTATTGCAAATAGGATGTTTAGCCCAATACATCCTAATTGTGGGCTTTTTAATTAGCCCCATTAACATGGTCAGTGCCCAGAATTGTTTAAATTCTGGCACACTGGTTGGGTACCATCTCTCTTTCCTAGAGATAAGAGAGTCTGGATTGCGTGCCAGATATTGCTCCGCATAGAGATTAGTCTGGGTGACTATCTCCCCAAAAATCTCATCCCCCAAGAACAGCTGCATAACATCCAGCGCACTATAGGCAGACAGGTCCGCCTGTATGCCAGGATTGCCTGTAAACACTGGGATGTCTGGGGAAAAATTATTAGGGGGTACCCAGTCATCTGCGCCATGGTCAGCATTAGGGGAATCGTCGATTTCTCCTGATGGTCCTGCAGTATCTGGCACATAGTCCATGTCCCCTGCATCCCCTGCGTCACTCCCTGCTTCACTCTCTGAGGCAGTGTCAGTCGCCTCTGAGTCTGCCGCTAACAGGGCATAAGCCTCCTCCGCGCTATACTTTCTAAACATTGTTAATACAGCTAACACAGCTAACAAAACTCTAACAAAAAAAATTTTTTAATACCCCAATTCCCACTAAATTCCACCCACCAAAATAACTAAATCACAAATTAATAAAATCAAATAATAAAATTTAACCCCTTAGGGTTACAAAAAACCTAAAAATTAACCCTTGAAAGTAAAAAAAAAAAAAAATAGATCACAGTAGAGTACTGTGACCTGTATATTGATCACTGCTAGCAGTGATCAAGCAGCAGGGAAAGGGTTAATTTTTTTTTTAACTCCACAAAGGTGAATTTTATACTTAAGTATAACTCTGCAATAAATCAGGGACACAATGTAGCACCGATCCGTCTCTCTCCACTTCACAAACCCACACGAGGTGGAGGGAGGCGGATCAGATATCCCAGCAGCATTGTGACCGCTGTGACTGGCTATCACAGCGATCACATGGGCTGGGATATCCGGATTTGCTGCTGCCGGTCTGCCCCTGACTCGGAGGGACCCAGCAACAGCATTAACCCCGCGATCGCCGGCACTGCGCGATCGCGGCGTTAATTTTAACGCGTGACGGACGAGGTCCGTCACTCGTCATTAACGCATTCCCCCGTGTGACGGACCTCGTCCGTCACTCGTCGTTAAGGGGTTAATAGCGGTGATACTGACAGCCACTTGAAGCACTCCTGCGGAACTGACTGAATAAAACTCTGTCACTTGACACGAAAAAAGCATTAATTCAATGTTTTCTATGTGGAAGCTTGGATGTGCACACACCAGGCTGCGCATGCGCAGCAGGTCCCCAATGTTCCTCCATGACGAGCATTAGATTGGCCTATTACTGAAGAGGTCATGCCTACACTGAGGTGCCGCAGTAGGTGGACAGGTCAGCAGCCGGAAAAAGGTAATTTTTACCCACAAACATATTGAGCTGTGATATAGGTTAATGTTGCTATATATTGTGTAGATCTTTTTATGTGTGGGGCTGCAGCCTTCACTCTAACAGCTTAGTATTCTACCTGACAGGTGGAGGAAGGGATGCATCTACTCATCACTGGTCCTAACGGTTGTGGAAAAAGCTCTTTGTTCCGGATTTTGGGTGGCCTCTGGCCAGCCTACAGTGGGGTTCTATACAAACCCCCTCCTCAGCACATGTTTTACATTCCACAAAGGTAAGTGGCCTTTATATTCGGGGCAACTTTTTATTCTATTATAGAAACATTTAATATTTTTTATTAGAAATCCCTTGGGTTATATCCCCTCTGCATTTGTGAAATCATTTCCCCAAAAACTGTGTTTCTCCTGTTCTACAGAAGCCCATCCCCTCTGCTGCCACCATTATGTAGGAGATTCACTTCTGCATTTTTTTTCACACAACTCTATATTGACACTTGACAGATGGAGATTCAGGGTATTGGACATTAAGGACGTAGTAAAAAGGGTCAAAAATAGCTTGGTTCATAACTGTTCTTTTTGGCTGCACATGTGTTGATGTACCTTGCGCTTCACAAAACTGGCTTTTCTGCTGTTTTATTTTTTTTTTCTTCTTCTGACCGCAGCAAGTTGGCCTACTTAATGTTTTTGCCCTTCTATCTTTGAATAGACATTTTTGTGGTTACTATTGTTTTCTTGAAAACCATGAAAATTAGAGATGGGGGAATGAATTGCAGAATGTAAGAAAAATTCATAAAAAATTTTTTTGATACTCGTGCATCTGCCAACAGTTATTGCAGGGCCATATTAAATGAGATTTTTTTGAGAATCCATCCCTGTTTTTGACTTCAGAACCTGCATTTGGATTCGCCAAGTGCAAATGCTGTGGAGTGTTTCAGTCGCCTTTAAGCCCTTTTTAAATATGTTTCTTACCACTTTCTTGTTCTGCATTTCTACACCAGTACTGCGCCATCTACTGACAGGACACATGCACTATTAGCTGTAGGTTTGCCCTCCCAGGAAGAAAGTAAACTAACAACATTTGTTTGAGATTGCTCTTTAATGAATTCCCTACATCATCATCTAAAATGTTCATCCTGAAGGGCAGCACTTTTTATGTGATGCCGGTCAATACACGTAAGCGATGTGTGTTCAGGATGACGTGGTGTATCAGACATAAAACAACAATGCCATGCTGATCCTAGATTTGTTTCAGCCTGATAATATCCCTTTTTTACCATCCATGTTCTCGAAGTACACTGCTCACTTCCACTATGAGGAGCACAGTCTGTACCTTGTGCAGTACACACATCACAGGTGTGTTTGTGTTTTTAATAGATCATTTGATTTTTAAAAGCGCCGTGGAATTTGTTGGCTCTTTATAAATGATAATAATAAAGGGTCCCTTGAAGCAGCATCACATCTTTGCATCATAGAGTGTCTAAGAATTTAAGCAATTAGTTTAAAATCGCTGCAGCTCTAAGCTGCCTCCAAGCTGTCAGTCAGGCAGCC
Source organism: Pelobates fuscus (assembly GCF_036172605.1). NCBI lineage: Eukaryota > Metazoa > Chordata > Amphibia > Anura > Pelobatidae > Pelobates > Pelobates fuscus. The sequence continues at coordinate 148,235,716 of NC_086325.1, read as the reverse complement.
TGCTAAGAGCCTATACGTTTACCGCAGCTCTGCCGGTAGCTAGTCATGGTCATAAACTTATAGCAGCTCCATTATAACTATTATCAGATTACAGAGCGTTCACCCATCCTGCATGGTGAGTGGGGATAAATTACTTATCCTTTAAACCTCTACTGGCGGTTCTTTAGGCAATACAAGTCTCTCGGAGTAACTTTTCAGTTTTTTTATACTTCTACTGCATTTCTCATGTTTTATTTTTATATTTCATTTTAAAAATGTAACATTTTAATTTCTATTTAACTGTGCTCTCTTTACTTGCAGGCCATACATGTCCGTAGGAACTCTTCGGGATCAGGTCATTTATCCTGATACTGCAGATGATATGAGAAGAAGAGGCTTTACTGACAAAAACTTGGAAGCCATACTGAATATTGTCAATCTATACTACTTAGTGCAGAGAGAGGGAGGTGAGTGCACCCAATATCCACTGCTTCAATGAGAATTGTTGGGGATTCAAAGTGAGTATCAAATTTATGAAATTTGTTTGCATTCCTGACAATTCTCCCTTTAGTGAATTAACCCTGTTTAACCCCTTAATGACACAACTTCTGGAATAAAAGGGAATCATGACGGAATATATCCGTCGTCTGTCCTTAAGGGGTTGAATACCTAACACTTCTCACTTTAACTCTGATAGAAGTCAAAACCACATATCTGTCAACTGGGTGTTCTTGTCTCCAAATTCCTTCTCTTTTCCTATATTCATTTCAGCCCCCACTGTAGGATGGCTTGGCTATTCTTCCACTGTTCTATGTAGCAGAGAGTTAAAAATGCGAGGGTCACAATAATACACTAACTTTCTAACCATTGCAATTCACCTGTAAAAATGCTTATTTTTATAAACCTGAAATTCTTTTAGGTTTATTCACTAAATTCGTAATTGTACTGAAATTGGTAAAAATGTTAGCAAAATGGTTTCTTATTACCTAGACTGCCTGTCCTCCTTCTAAAGTAGTCTATCCCTCCTCCTGTGGTGCCCCAGACTTTTACTCTCAAAGTTCTGGGCACTCAGACTTAGGTGTGGGAAGAGTAGAAGTTTAATTCATGGAAGAAGCCATGCTACCTTAAAAATATATAAATAAAAAAAGTTGCGTTCTTTTACTGGTCCTTTCCCCCTGCTTCAGTTTTACCCCAAATAGTACCCTACTTACCCTATGAGAGGTGCGGACACACTGACAATCAGAAGGTTGTATGTGTTCGAGTATTCATATTTTTTTAATTATTTTTATTTGTTTTATTTATTTATAATTTCACATTTGAAGATCTTCCCTTTATCCCAGTGTGGATTTGGGTGGATATCACATAATGTCATACTGTTCTTGTTAATGGGGACATTAATGTCTCCGTTTTGTTATGTATATTAATCTAGACTTTTTTGTAAGATTTTTAGTGCTTACATACAGATTGGTTTGTGCCAGGTAGATAAGCATTCAGTTGACCCAGTGTGGTATGTCAAGAATGTCAAGCCCATGCCCTTCGTGTCTTTAGACGCAGATAAGAAATGTGCCAATTTGGAGTGCCCTTATTGCTTCACAAAATTAGGATTGCCAGAGAGGTACATGGCGGCTATGTGTGGCTTTAGCTCCGGTGCTTTTCTGTCTCCTTTTCTAAGTCTTGAGAACCTTTGCAACAAAATATTGTAAAATAGGATTCTATAGAATGATTGAATACAGTTATGGTATGGCATTATGGGTGTAATAACATGGTGGATGTAGTCCACAACATCTGGAGTGCCGAAGGTTGCCTATCCCTGGTATAGAGTATGTTAACCGTAACTGTGTCTGAATTTGGATTACCCTAGAAGGAATTGTTGAAACCACTTTAATATTACAGGCACATTTTGGGATGGCGCACCTTGTATATCTCATATATATTTTGCTGCTTGAGTGAAAAAATTATCAAGGAGGCTTGGTTCCAGCGCACAGCTCAAATTATTGCATGCCTTACATTATAGTCATTTGCAGTACACTTGTATGAATAAAGCACACATTTCATTCACATCACAAATCCTTCACTATGCATCGAATAAACCAGTTATTGGGTTACTGATATCATATTAAGCGCTTACAAGACACCCATATCACATGACACCTAGAACACTTTTCTTCCCTGCTTTTATTTAGGAACAGGACATTACTCCTGGAGTGCAGGTTTGGGTATTTACCTGGTAGGTGAAGATTTCGGGTGGAGAAAGACGGAAGAGGCAGTGTAATGTTAGGAGCTGTCAGTGCACACAGTATATTCCTAATGTTACTGTCATAGAACTCCCTGCAAAGTACCATGTGTTGTATAGATAACACTGCAGAGCAACACTGATATTAAACCGTCATCTCCACAATAATGGGGTTTCTATACTGATTGTTCTAAACTGCTGCCTCACAGTGAACTTAATTGTTTATAATATAGGAATCTTAGGGTTTATTTCAAATAGAGGTGGAGAAATATAAAAAATAAAGTGACACTCTAGGCATATGGACTACTTCTTCTCAGTGAGTTGCTCTGGAGGCCATGTCCTGCAATGTAAAACCGTGCCATTCTCCAGTAATGGTGGTGTTTTCAGGTTTAAATGCCTCTAGTGGTAGTCACTCTGACAATGGCAGTGCAGTGTAGGATAAAAGGTAAGTTACATGGGCAAAATACCTTTTTTTAGCCCTTGCGGTGGGGGTGGAGGGGGACGGGACCTGAAAGCTGACTAGGACACTGTAGCGTTAGGAATACTAATTTGTATAAGTAATGAAAAAAACATTGTATTGTTATTAGTTAGAAATAACACAGCTAAAAGAGAAGCAGAATGGTAACTCTAAGCGATCTGCCGCACAAAGCTCAGTAATGTAGATGATGCTGGATGGCACTGTGAAGGGATCTGGTTACACCATGCACTTTCCTCCCTAGCTTTGCCCTAACTGCTTCCTATGGTTTCCATACAGGTTGGGACTCTGTCAGTGACTGGAAAGATGTGCTGTCTGGGGGAGAGAAGCAGCGTGTTGGAATGGCTCGCATGTTTTACCACAGGTCAGATCTTCCTAATGTTTATAAAAATAAAAACAAATATTACTGGACTTTCTTTGCTTTTAACCTGGCATCAGACCACCGCAGAGCTTCTGTAGACAAAATAAAGTATTCTTCTAACTGTATGTGCTCATTACTTGCCCTTAGTAATCTATTAAACCCACTCACATATTTACAGCACAGCCGTACGTGCCTCTATTTGCTTTACGTCAGTGAATGGTTACACTTCTTCCATATAGAGAGGCTGTGCTACTTCCATAAGAGACTGGGATGGGCTGTACTCTTTCATCCATTTCTTCCTTTGGACCTTACAGAAGCTGCTTTTATATGTGTTTGTAAGTTCACATGTAATTTGTATGTGGAGTCATTGAACGTGTCCATCTCTCTTATCTGCAGACCTAAATATGCTCTCCTGGATGAGTGCACCAGTGCTGTGAGTATTGATGTGGAAGGAAAAATTTTCCAGGCTGCAAAGGATGCTGGGATTGCACTCTTGTCTATCACTCATAGACCCTCTCTCTGGTAAGTTTTCAGATACAAGTCGTTTTGAAATCCAGCACAAAAGCACTTTTCCCGATCAAACCACGGCAGTGTTAACTAAATAGTTTCGGAACTCCCACTTGCAGCAGTTCGACAGAAAACACATTTTAATTCAAACGAGAATGCACTGAACTCTTTAATAGGGTGTTATGGATTTCGGTTCCACCAAAACTAGCCTAACGGACAAAAAAAGAACCAAATGAAATGGTCCAGCACTACTTAGATGTGTGTTGCTATTGTCTGGTGCCAACAGGTGATGGGTAGAGTTTTGTTGCAATAAAGGGCCTTTATCAAACGTGGTTAAGATCTTTTTCAAATCTTCTATACATTTTCTATTGGACTGAAACATTAACTTTTACTTGAGGGCATCAAATAAAGAAGAAATTGAAGGAGTGCTGGACTATAAAAAAATTTATGTTTTTTTTGTTTTTTTTCTAACAGGAAGTCTTATTTTCATGTTCTTAACAACAATAGGATGTAGGCAAGTTTTTATTTCATGCCACTAAATCACAAAAGTAAAATTTAAGTTCAATCCAGCTTCTCTATCTCTCTCTTCCTGGAGACTTGGTGCATGCATCCCCATTTGATTCCTTGAGTATTCCTATTTTGTGTCTGGGTATTTGGTCAAATTTTCTCCTTGAGTAGATAACTATAGCATTTGTAACTATTGGTTCTTCCATAAAGGGAGGCTGCCCTATACAGAACTATTGGCCCTTTCATGGAGGGTTGCTGCCATATGCAAAGCACATGATATTTATAACCATATTTTCATGATGACATAATTATGTCCATGTTAAGTAACCGTTCCTTGTTCACTTGTGCCAGTAAACCTTTGACGCTGGGTTTTACTTTTTAACACATTAGTTGGTGGTATGCTGCCACCATCTACTGGCCATTTTAAGAATTACACTTAGTGTAATTCTAAATGAAGCCTTGTTCCCAGTCGATTGTATAGAGATCGGTGCTGTGCAATTGACATAGCCCAGCGCTGGGGACAGGCTGGGAGACCCTGCTGGGGTCTACTAAAAGATACCTACACCCTAGAAAAAATCGTGGCTAAGTTATAGGGCGCAGACTGCTAGACCTACACAGAGCTCATTGGTCAGTCTGGGGTCACTAAAAATTACCCAATCTTCCATACAGGAGTCCCAGGTATCCAGGATTTAACCCTGCTCAGATCGTCGGGTAGGCATGTAAACAGCTGTTTGCAGCTTTGACTTCCAGCACTGAAAGGAGCTCATCTAAAAGTTTGGGGCTACTTGATATGGCCCCAGCAGACAAAGGGGAGCCCCAGGTGTCAGTTGATTTTAACCCTGCGAACACCAATTATGGATGATGTTCTATGGCGCCCTACAGGCTTTTAAGTCCACTTTATGTAGGACAGAATAGACTATGCTAACATACTTAAAGGGAGAGCGTGTATAGTGTTCTGAATACAAATCTGCATTCCTAACACTATTGAGCTCTCTTTCCTTGCTCATCCTCCTTCCTCCTTCCCCCTTCCGGCAGCAAAAGGGTTCTAAAACCCTTTAGTTATTTGCCAGATTTCAGCTCTGAAGTTCCTTGGCGCAGGGTTGGCATACCACCTCTGACATCATCGGGGGTAGGGAGGGTTAATGCGCATGCGCCACTAGTGCACTAGGCAGTCCCTTTAGGAAAGCATTGCTTCAGTGCTTTCCTACGGGGATTTTACTGACGCTGGATGTATTTGTGCAGAGCGTGAGGACGTCCAGCGTCATTTAGGTGACCAAAAGTCAGTTGGCAACCAAGAAGCACTAGAAGCAGTTTTAGTCCTGCAATGTTATCATTGCAGTCTCTCAGAAACTGCAGTGATTTACATTGCAGGGCTAAATGGGACAGGAACATTGCACCCAGACCACTTTAATGAGCTGAAGTGGTCTGGGTGCCTATACTGACCCTTTAAGTGTTTAAAGGACCACTATAGGCACCCAGACCACTTCAGATTAATGACATGGTCTGGGTGCCAGGTCCCTCTAGGATTAACCCTGCCTGCTGTAAACATAGCAGTTTCAGAGAAACTATGTTTACAAATGGGTTAATCCAGCCGCTAGTGGCTGTCTCCCTGACAGCCGCTAGAGGCGCTTCTGCGCTAGACGCCAGCGTCCATAGGAAAGCAGTTAGAATGCTTTTCTATGGACTAGCTGAATGCGCACACTGCTCTTGCCGCGCATGCGCATTCAGCCGATGACGGCCAAAGGAGGAGGAGAGTCCCCAGCGCCGAGGGAGCCCGGCGCTGGAGAAAGGTGAGTTTTTAACCCCCTTCCTCTCCATTCAGCCCTGCGGGAGTGGGACCCTGAGGGTGGGGGTACCCTCAGGGCACTATAGTGCCAGGAAAACAAGTTTGTTTCTTGCTCAATTTGGCATGTATGTATGCATGTGGAAGTGTTTAATATTAAGTAATCTTCTATTATCAAACTTCTACAAAGCTCTGCAAAGGGGCTGAACCAGCACTTCTACAAACTGTCAGAGCTTATTAACCCTTTAAGGACCAAACTTCTGGAATAAAAGGGAATCATGACATGTCACACATGTCATGTGTCCTTAAGGGGTTAAAAGCACTCTCCATGCACCTTCATTTGTGGTTTGAGAGAAGGTCCGTGCAGCTTTCCTTGCAAGCAGATAGGTGTACTACAAATCCAGTTAAACCCTAATTGTGCAGAATTATATAGAATACAACTCTGCTTCCATAGAAAGTTAAGTGAGACAGGTTTCACCCACCTCCTGCTCTGCTGAGAGATAGTTACAGAAGCTGCAAATATAGATTTGAGCAAATACAGGCACTTTTGAGATTTTTTTTCCCCCTTGCTTTTGTGTTTTGTATGTAATGCATATTTCAATGAAATACTCTTTTGCCACTAGGTGGTGCAAACGACATTAAAACGTGTACACGTGCAGACGTTTTGTGTTGAGTAAAATGTCTTCTACTAGGTTAATTCTGTTTAACCCCTTACGGACACAACTTCTGGAATAAAAGGGAATCATGACGGAATATTTCAGTCACGTGTCCTTAAGGGGGTTAGACAAAATATGGAAAGCATGTCTCATAAGTAATTTGAGGTTTGTACCTTACATGTGCCATGATCCTTCCTAAGTTAATGTCGATTTGAAACCCCAGTTGAAAGAATGTCTTTAAAGAGGCATTCTAGGCACAGTAACCACAGCCCATTGGAGCTAGCAGGCTTATTATTATTATTATTATTATTGCCATTTATATAGCGCCAACAGATTCCGTAGCGCTTTACAATATTTTGAGAGGGGGGATGTAACAATAAATAAGACAATTACAAGAAAACTTACAGGAACAATAGGTTGAAGAGAACCCTGCTCAAATGAGCTTACAGTCTATGCTTCTGCTAGATCTGCTATCCAACACTTAACTTGCTCTATTTATGCTGCTGAAATTACACTTCAACATTCGCAATGTCAACATTGTTCATTTGATTCGCTGAGTGTTGTCAAATCGCGGATAAAATTGTGATTGCTAATGCGGAACTTTAACCTCCTCAGTAGTAATACGGCAAACCTCATGGACATTGTAGATCAACCACATCTGGGGATCTGAATTGTGACTACCCCTGGTACCTGCAAAGAATTGTGTAGTAGCGTGTTCAGAATACCCACTGCATTTAAAATGTAACTATGTCGTTTGACCAATTTACGAGCCATGTGCTGAATTTCATACAGGCAGAATGAATTCCTGGCAGATTATTTTTTTTACTCTCTGCAGGGTGAAAACCAATGCTGGGGAAAAGGGGGATGTAAGTCAGGTTTTATAAGCTCAATTTCATTCTGCAATGCGGAAAAAAACATTTAATCGAGTATACTGTGTTGTGAGGACAGTATGACTTGTCATTGGTCTTTCATAGTTAAAACTGGTTACCGTAAATTGAATGCTAAGGCTTACATTTGAGCACGAGTCATACTGGCATTTTTATTGCAGCCTTGGAGTTGATTAGATCACCTTTTTAAAGGAGTGTGTGGTTTATTGAGAGATGGTAAATAGTATTGTAACTCGTAAATTCTAGGATTCTAAAGACTGACACATGTTTACATTTATTTTAAGGAGTGTTATTGAGGCACATCTAGGCGGGAAGAGTTATTGAGTTTATTGCTCTATTCATGAGGATCTATTAGCGATTTGTCGTTTAGTAGGTTATTTAGAAACACATTGAAGGCATATATATATATATATATATATATATATATATATATATATGTTAGGTGCTTATGATAGTACAGTGTGAAATACCATAGATAAATGTAGGATAATAAAAAGAGCAAGTCGGTTGTGGTGTGCCGGAACCGACGATGAGGTAGGCCTGAGAAAGAAGAGGGCCCACCCAGGAAAAGAAATAGAAAGGAAATAAATGTTAAAATGTGGTGTGGTGGGAGGGTCATTCAATGCTGACCTCGAATGGTAAGGAGCAAGGTAAGGGGAGTGCCTTAAGTAGGCTAGAGGCAGCAAACCAGCCCCTCCCACAAATCCAGGCAAATTGCCTTAATACATATCTATATCAGTACATTAACACATGTACTACAGTTTAACACACTGCTAGGAGTTTTATTGCTGTGGAACACTGGGGAACATCCACAAGCCCATGCATTTTCCCTTTTCTGAAAAACCCTAACCTATAAACAGTCAAACAAAATATAAGTGAAAAAAATGTATCTTCTATCCCACACTACCACCTAAAAAAAAAACAGCTGCTCAAAACCATATACAAACGCAAACAAATCGGAGATGCATTGATCAAAAAATAAATATATGTAACCAGTGTTTGAATAAACAAACCCTAGTATAGTGTAAGAGTATTTGAGTTTTGCATGTTTTTCATTTTTTATTTGATTATTTATCACACATTTTTTGGGGGGGGGGCGGGTTTGCCCAATATGCCACTAATTCTTGTGTTTGTAAATCTAAGGACTTCATGGTAGGGAAAACGGATTTGATCTTAAACAATGGCTTTAAGAAAATGCACACCTTTAGTTTAAAGGAAAGTTGAAAATTAAAACGGAGGAATGAAAGCATTGTTTTGTAGAAAGTCCAAATGATTTAATGGAGGTTAAAGGAACACTGTAGGGTCAGGAACACAAACCTGTATTCCTGACCCTATAGTGTTAAAAACACAATTTAGCCTCCCCCCCATCCCCCTAAATATAGTGTAATCTTACTTATATTTTAGTATGCTGCTGGCTCTGCCCCTGATCTGCCTGCTTGGCTGACCTCATCAGAAGTGGTAGCCTGATCCAATCACAATGCTTCCCCATTGGATTGGCTGAGCTTGTCAACGAAGCAGATCAGGGGCAGAGCCAGCACAAGCCAAACACAGCCCTGGCCAATCAGCATCTCCTCATAGAGATACAATGAATCAATACATCTCTATGAGGAAAGTTCAGTGTCTCCATGCAGTGGATGGAGACAATGAATGTCAGTCACACTGTGCAGCACTGCCCCAGGAAGCACCTTTAGTAGCCATCTGAGGAGTGGCCAGTGGAGGTATCCCGATGCTGTAATGTAAACACTGCATTTTCTCTAAAAAGACAGTGTTTACAGCAAAAAGCCTGAAGGCAATGATTCTACTCACCAGAACAAATTCAATAAGCTGTAGTTGTTCTGGTGACTATATTGTCCCTTTAATTACTAAATATTAAATAGTATTGATTAAATCACTGTCATGGTTATTCCTTACAGTGTGAATTGTCGTGAAGGTAAAATTTTAAGCCAAATTGGAAACGTAGCTGACTTGGAGAAGGTTTCCAGTTCAGCCTAAATTGTGATATTTACACTGGATTCCTAACAATTCACACTTCAGTGAATACAGCGTTTCTGTTTGCATAGAGCGGGAGACAGGGGTTGCATAGAGATGAATGGAAACCGGAGGGAGGCAAGGGGTTAAATTAACTGTTAACCATCTATAGGCCCTTACTGTTTCTAACTCCTGGGATCTATTCTGTATATACAAAACATGGAGCGTTTACAATATTTTACTGTTACGTGTCAGCTCAATGAAGTGGTCTGGGTGCCAGGTCCCCCAGGTTTTAACCCTTCAGATGTAAACATATCAGTTCAGAGAAACTGCTATGTTTACATTGCAGGGTTAATCCAGCCTCTAGTGACTGTCTTCCTGACAGCCACTTGAGGCACTTCTGCGACGCTTAATGCGAAAATCGCATCCAGCGTGCAGAACGTCCATAGGAAAGCATTCCGCTCCACTCGGGAGCTGACGTCGGCAGGGAGGAGAGGTAACTAGCGCCAAGGGAGCCTGGTGCTGGATTAAATTAAGTAACTGAAAGGGTTTTAACCCCTACAGCGCCGAGGGGGGGGGACCCAAGGATGATATAGTGTCAGGAAAAGAGTTTGTTTTAGTGATCCTTTAATGAATTAACATCACAATCCAATTCAATCAAGGCAAAAGCCATGGCACGCCATACAAATGAGTAACAGAAACATTGATTCATTTCTATTCTTCTCTGTACACTTTCTCTATGCCAACTGCAGACAGAAAGGACCAAGCTTAAAAAATGATTGACAGGAGCTAAGATGGAGGGGCCCACTTGCAGAATAAAGAGGGGTAGATTTCTACATATAATTTTTAGCATCTCACAAATGCACGCATGTTAGATATAGCGGATAGGTAAACAGAATTTTAAAAAGCCGTAGGGAGTAACAGTTCACTCTTAAATAGTACATGGCCTCTTCTAAAAAAAAATTGGGGGGGGGGGCTGTAGATAAAAAGATTGACCGTTATATGTCAGTCACAGAGGTACATACATCCTGCAAAGATTTGGGAGTTCTCATTAGCTGGGCAAGATGATATGATGAAGCAGTGACATGCTTTGTATACCAATTGAAGAAAGGAAAGTGACAGAGGATGCATAGAATACATGGAGTTAATAGTGTGTGCAGTTCATCAAGCTAGAGGAAGTCTGAATTTTCTGACCCGGAGCTGTCTTCCCCTATACCAGTACTGTCACAGTTGGGGGATCTGGCTGTGTTCCAGCCCTGGCCCCCATATAGGGGTTTATTACACAACAGGCTGTTGTTTTCCGCCTCTGCACACAGGACAGTGACATTCAGAAAAAGACAAGGCCACATTAAGAGAAGGAGATAAGGAAATGTGACCACTTGTTTCCTCTTCTTGCCTATCCAGCCTGCTGCTTGCATGCACTGTCTTGTCTTGTCTGAATTTTCCTTTCTTTTTTTTCTCTCTCCTCCTTTTGAGTTCACTGGAAACTATTTAGAATTTTGTCTGTGCTACTTTAGGGCATGTTACGCACTGCAAATAAGGATTCATCATGCTGACCTACTGAGATGGGTTAGGAATAGAATCCTTCTCTAAGTCTGTACATTCAGACCATCTTACCTGCCTGGAACTTCGCAGGGTATGGTGCTTGGAAGTTTGTAACTGGTGCAGGACTCCCGTTACAGGAATCCTGTTGTTTACTTGAGGTTCCATAAATTGGCTTAAGACTGAACCGCTGAGTTGTATTGCTTAAAAGAACACCATAAGCATTGCTGTTTCAAACATTGTAGCATTTTCTTACGATGTAGAAATCAACAGGAACATTCCTTTAGATATGATACAATGACCATGAAGACTAGGCAACACTTTTCTGTTCATTTGTAACGAATAACATCATTTGCAAATTCTCTTTTGATATATTAGCATATCAGAGATTCAGTGTGCACGTAGGTATTCTATTATCACAAATATTCTCATTCTGCATGGGGAAGTAGATTTAAAAAATATATATATATATTTTATTTTGCATTGCAAATTCTTGGCGCAAAGGCCAAATATCTGATATTTCTCATGTAAGGATTTGGAACATATATGTTTATTTGGTAAGCAAACTCACACCTGTCTTCTGTAATCACAGGAAGTACCACACCCACCTGCTACAGTTTGACGGTGAAGGAGGCTGGAAGTTTGAGAAGCTGGACACCGCGGCCCGGCTCTCGTTAACAGAGGAGAAGCAACGGCTGGAACAGCAACTGGCCGGCGTGCCCAAGATGCAGCTGCGATTCAGTGAACTCTGTCAGATCCTGGGAGAGGACTCAGAAGTGGGGACTACGGATGGGAATACTGACTCGTAAAAGTCTGTGTAAGAGAATTGCCACTTTGTGCCACAACACTTTGACCACGTTTAAAACCAGAGACGTGGCACCAGGCTCCCACTGGTTTGCCACAACTTTTGTTTTTTTGGGTTAAAATAATTTCCAAGGGCCCTTGTAGTGGATTTACGCCACTCAGTTCAACAACATCAATAATTCCATTGCTCGGTTAGAATGGCCTGCGATACACTGCAGAGAAATCTATTACAGATCCTTCTGGCTGTGCAGGAGTTAACATGCACTTTGTGTCACTAGGCTTCCATCCCACCCCATGTGACTAGCTCTCCACTCTGAATGTGTTCTTGGAAGCAGAAGACATTTCCTATTATTGTTAGGTGAAATATCTACGGTTTTAACCCAGCGGAAAGTGTGAAGAGGATGGGTTTGTGTGCTAATTAGTGTATTGGTCTGCGAGACCCCTCTATCACAGGCACATACTCACTCTCCTAATATGTGCATTAGTTCAATGTGAAAGGATTTTTTGTTTGTTTTTGTTTGCTGCACGGACTAGCAAAATTGAACACCTTGCATGCCAGGATGTAGGCAGCATCCAGCTCACCCTGCTTTGCACACAATCGGTTAATTCCATATAGCCTCTACTAGCCATGTATGATGTGGCATGTGTGCCCCAAATATTCTTAAGGAATTCCTCGCAAATTAAAATGCATGGAGCAGACTTAATCGATGCATTGAATTCCTTCCAGAAGTCACGGGGTTACTTTTCCTTCCGAACAATAGCGGGGTCAAGAGTTGTGGTCGCAGGCAATTCTTCTTGTAGGCGATCTATTTATATAGTATAAAGTGAAGTTAAAGCCCATTCAGAAAAAGGCAATTTGTATTATAATTTGTAGCACAAATGAAGGAGGCATCCCCTGTTGTTCTCTCAAACATGGGTGTCATTTCCGCCAATAACATACATTTTCTCAGGTATCCTGCCTCAAGCTTTTTCTTTTCTTTTATGCTTTTTTTTTTTTTTTTTTTTTTAAATGTTATTCTGTAATTGGAGATTGAAATCGATATCCTTTGCCTTTTCATACAGTCACGTATCCCACATTTTCTGATCTGTCTGGGCATGTCAAAAAAGAATCAAGAGTAAAGTAAGAGACGTCCCTACACACTTTGTGACTTGATTCCAAGCGTCTCAGTCACTGATAAATTATATGCAGGAGTAAACTGTACATTTGGGGTCCTTAAATATATGGCCTTAAATATATGGCCTTGCGGACATTAGGGCCAATTGTTAAGGCGGTCATCCCAAAACGAGGATGTTGTAAATGCAGAAAGCAGAAAGCAAGTTGCTGGCTTGCCTTGATTTTGTGGATCTCATACGAATGTACCATGCAGAGGGTCTTGGAATAAAAGTACTGTCAGTAGAATGTAGCCATTAATGTGCTGCAGGATTAAAAATGGCTTAATCACAACAGGGATCCCGACGCTGTGATAAGTTAATTGCTTTCAATCCTGCTGCATGTGAATGCTACATACGTAAAGTATTTTTCTTGCAGAGTGCAAAGCGTTTATATGCACCCGTGAAAACATGGCAATCTAGCAGCCCTGTGAGTACAATGCCTGACTCTGGTAATCTTCCGGGATATTAAAAGAATAATTCGCCGTGGTGCCACAGAAATGCAGTGACACTAGAGGGATTGTTCATTCAGCAGTTAATTACACTGAGTTGGCAATTGACCTGCAAAATCTAGGCCATATTGGAGTTTGTTTTTTTAACTACTAATTTCATCTTATTTTTACTTTTGAGCACAGACCCTCTAAGTTGTTTGAGTGTCTGTTAAGTAAGACCCAGTCATTAAACTCCATTTCACAGGTCACTTAATATAAATATATATATATATTCACCAGCACATGAAGTCCTGTCCAGTCCAATGAAAGAAACCCCATACTCTGCAGTGTGACTCATTACCCTTGCTACTAAATCTTCCAGTTTTGCTGCAGTCAGTTGATCTGATTTTGAGCTGTGAGTCTCTAATCACACCCACCCTCCCATGTGTGCCTAAGTGGTCATCCAGCTCTCATTTTCTGTCGATAGCTTTCCGAAACTTCCCCAAATTTATTTCCAGACCTTCTAAAGTCACGATTAACAGCTTCGTTTTAAAGTGACACAAAATCGACTTGACGCACTTTCCTACTTTTTGAGAACATGCGCTTATTTCAAATGGGGAATTGAATCCATTTACCAAGTGTTCTAAGCATGGCCTTCTACGAATATGATAAAGGCACTTAGTCATGCATAACATGACCAAGTTCCCGTTTTACTCTGCCACAATTGTGGCTAAAATACTTTACCCATGTCTGATTAGGTATGCATAGCTAGACATTTTATTTTTAACAACTCTTAATCTATTACAATATCAATACCAAGTTATATATTATACCAGATCAAAACGGGACTCTGTTATCTTAGAAATTACCCCCATCTCAAATTATAGTGAACAGTATTTTGTGTCTGATGCACTGAATCTTGTTTCAATCGCTAGTCCTTTGGCTCCTCTGGCCAGTGTGAATGCCCTCCCAAAATCATTGGCTCTTTAATTATTTTTTTTTTCTCATTTCACGATTATTTATCTACATTATGTAAATGTTACTCGTAGGGACATTATAAAGCAGTGCATGCTGGGAGAGAGACACATTGCTGTTTAACTGGAATGTAAGTGTTCATCACAGTGGGAATAAATACATTGTACCAATCACCTAACTTAATTGTGATTGACATTTTCCAGACAATTTCTCTGGTTGTGTTCCACCTAGTGCCTACTTCTGGTCTGTATGATGGGAGAGAAAATAACTTGCCGTGTCTTCCCTCTAGAAACCCATCAGTAACACTCAATAAGTGGCTCTGTCTTTGCGGTTCCCCTGTGTCAGGCGAGAGGATTGACAGCAGATTTCTCAAATTTTTCATCAGGAGCACTCAGGCTGGCTACCTGGTTGGCAGGCAGGGAGGTAGGAGTGGGTGGAAGTTAGATTCAGGACATATATAATAAATCTCAAACTGTGTAATAATTATTCATTAGAGCAATTACACATGGATTTTGCAGGCCTTGTAGCCACTTTGCGACAGGGTCTTTTAGGCAATGAGAGTATATTCCACACTAGAGCTGAATGTCCACTACAAAATGGCTAGTGGCAAGTTCAAATTGAGAGATTGGTGTCATTGTTAGACTGGACAGTCACTTTGATGTAAGTTTTGCATAGACACGTGTCACTTTATTGCTTTTATTATTTTTGGAGGGGGATTGTTTGGTAAATTTCTGGAACGGGTTAATCTTTCCTTGCAATCTGCAGTATGGACATTAATATAAGTTGCATATGATTAAATGGGAGCTCACCATGGATTGGGAGAATATTAAAAATATAAACGTCCAAGACCATCGTGGGGTATTCATTCACGATGAAATTTAGACTAACATAGCCAAGGAAGGATTTTTGTTAGAGATTTTTTTTTCAGCACTTATTTGCCAACATTTTGCAATTCAGTCTTCAGTTCGGTTTGGTGAATAAGGCAATACAAAGTGCATACTAATATGCATGTAGACAGGTGTAATTCCCACTCCCAGAGACCAGGATCAAACATTAAACGGACACTATGGTCACCAAAACAACTATAGCATAATGAAGCAGTTTTAGTGTATAGATAATAACCCTGCAGTTCCACTGCTCAATTCACTGCCCTTTAGGAGTTAAACCATTTTGTTTATGCAGCCCCAGGCACACCTCCCTGCATGTCACTTACGCATCCTTCCCAAACACTTCCTGTAAAGAGTCATCTAATGTTTACACTTCCTTTATTGCAAATTCTGTTTAATTTAGAATTTCTTATCTCCTGCTCTGTTATTAGCTTGCTAGGCCCTTCAAGAGACTCCTGTGTGTAATTGCAATTCAATTTACAGAGCAGGAGATAAAAACTTTTAAGATAAGTTAGATCTGATTGAAAATGAAACCATTTTGTTTCCTTGCAGCCTGTGTAAATCACAGCCAGGGGAGGTGTGGTTAGGGCTGCATGAACAGAAACAAAGGTGATAGAGAATTTAGCCATTAATTAAGCTAAGGTTGTTTTGGTGACAATATTGTCCCTTTAAGTATGACATGTAATGTGTCAAACCAATGGCCATTTCCCTACTACAATAGAGATTACATTTTATAATTTACCTGAGCTTTACTAAACACATATAGTGGATAACATGTCCACTTTTAAACTCTCTCTTGAGCGTCAGAATGTTTCAGGTAATTGTGTACCTATGTATTCACCTTGTATTGTATTGACCGCAGGCAGGGACGTAGCGAGAGTACACTTTACATATGTGTGGGTGGTGTTCTCTCACTTGATGTACCATTAACGCGGTGTTCTATAATGGATTTGTTTTGCACTTAATGTAGAAGGTATTTTAGAAGCACTCATCTGGAGCTGATATTATCTTTAAATATACCCCTCGTCGCTTTCTGAAGTGGAAGTCAAGCAGTTTGTGCCCATTCTGTGCATTTTTTGCAGCTGGTGGGCTGCCCTTGGGTAAAAAAAATACAAGAAAAAATATTTCAGTGTGCTGTTAACAATTAAATAGGAAACCTAAATCAGCAACTAATTAACCTTTCAAATGCCAAAAACTATGCTGTGGAAACCTTTAGACACTTTATAACAAGGCATGTGCACTTACATTTCCTTTCTGTCATGCTAAGAACATATTTCCCAACATGCACTTGACTTTGACATTTTCTGAATTTGTTGTTGCGTGCCTTTTTTTATTTTATTTATAACTTGAGCAGAAATGAGGCGGCTTAGTTGTGTTTTTAAAATGTTCATCGCACAGTATGTACACAGCAGGTATGTTTAAAATAGCTTAAATCAGGTGAACGCGTCTAAAAATGATCACATATATGGAATGCCCTCCCAATTCTTTCCCTATGACATCTAGGTTAAGCATTGAGCCTATGCAGGCACCTGTTGCTGTTTAGCACGGGCACCCACTATACCGGCATCAGAAGTAAATCGAGATCGATATGGTTAGTTGTTTGTCTAAGAAATCCCACATAGTTTTTAATCCTTGGCAATAAAATTATGTGACTGTCGCTTTAATTTAATGGTTCTTAACCAGTTTTGATAGGAACCTAACTGGCATTAGCTTTGTGATTCACCCTTTCATTTGAAACTTATCTCCGCAACCAACTCTTTGCCTATAATGTAATTTACAACTAAATGAATTCTACAAAACGCCTTTTATAGCCTCTTTGCAGTGTCAGGGTGGCATCCAGTGCGCTCAGCTAGACTGTGTTGCCACAGTAAACCGTTTATTGTAGACACTTTCCTGGGTCCTTATTAAATAATGTGCCTGCCCCAGCCATTCAAATCATGTGGGGTTGAGAACCACTGCTTTAGCTTCTTTTATTTTGCCAGCGCACGGGTCTTGTGAGCACCTCCAAACATGGTATTCTTGCAACCATTTAATATTCAGATAAGTTACAGTGCAATATTGTATCCTACAGTTAGTATGTTTTTGGAAGTTATTGGCTGAATAGCTGAAACGTGCACAGGCCTAATCAGAGAAAGAGTTAAACCTCTTTAATTTTGCGGTATGATGATCAGAGTGTAATTACCTTTCTAAGACTGGTAGCCGCACAGAATCGGGTTACTCATAGAGTGGTAATACACACTACCCTTTGTTTTTTGTTTTTGTTTTTTTCTTCTGTTTGTGAACTCAGAGCCTCCAATTACACCCATGGGGTAGATACAGGCATGTCTCCAAAAAGGAAGTTCTTATCCTAGTCACATGCTGTTCCCCTTGGATATTGTTGTAGAAAGCTGTGGGCTGGATTTTAGAAACTGGTTTTAAACAAGTAAGACTTTAGGTTCAATTCCACCTGACTTACATTTACAATTACAGAAACCCAAAAATTTAGGCTTGAGGCAATTGGTCATGATTAGCATCTTTTCAGCCACAAAACATTTCAATTATTTGAGTTATTTTGTCAGTTGCCTGGTAGGAATCACAAACATGCGTGCTACACGTGAAGTGAAAGAGGTCCCTTTTTAAAACAATCCGTGTGTGTGAAGCGAATGATAAGGGTGCTGCTGTCCTGCTGCATATTGGCAAGTTTCTGCTTTGTGATATAGAACATTTATTTTGAAAGTGCTAAGGACCTAAAACTAGAGATGTTCAATATTCCATCACGCATGGGCCAATCGGTTTCTGTGCCAATGAACATCTCACCATAAAGATACTCCCATGAACCTTTTCCAACAAAATCCAGAGGCTGTTAAAATCTTATACGAGGATTTGTATACCGCCAACCATTGATCGTGTCTGTTAAGCACGTGGCTATTGATGTACTTCCGCTCCCATGATCCTCCACTACCTGCGCCATACCTAGTAGTAGGGCATCATTGGAGTTTGTATGCCCAGGCCATAGATTTTCACAATGTAAATATTTACACACAGCTGGAAATAAAATCACATCATAGATTCTTAAATTTGGGAATATTGTACTTGGGCATATATAAATTTAATGTGAACATTTCTTTTCTATTTTTTTTTTTTTTTTTTGTGTAAACCGATCATTTCACACTTCCAGGCCAGTACATAAACTGAGTCAAATACACTCACAAACCAGGCTATTGACTCGTAAATCTTGTGTTTGTATGATCTTTATCATACCCACGTTATTCTCCCATAGCTTATTTGCATATAGCTTGTATAAATTAAAGAGTAAAGTTAGTGATATCATGTAGCTTACTTTGTAGAATGCCTGTTTAATTATCCTGATATATGCTGGCACTTTAACCTGTCAATCCTAGGGAATATAGGCATTTCAATGTATCTAACATTAGCCAGAGTATCTATTTTTAATTTTTATTTAATTTTTTTATTACATAGTTTACAGAAACAAGAGTTCTATAAAATAGCAAAACGGTGGAAATGTAGCACAAATGACAACAATAACTGAAATTTTTTTTTTTTTTTTTTTTTTTTTTAAAAACCCGTGAGAGATATCCCTACCCCAGTTAGGTTCATAGGTCAGTAAAGGATGTTTTAAAACATGGAGGATGTCGCACAATTCTGACAGTAAAAATCTGTCCGTTTTGTATGATTCCTCGTTTAGGGCTTTATTTGTAACTAGACTTGTGTAAAAAAAAAAATCCCTTTCCGCTATGTGATTAAATCAAATGCCTGTTAATTAATGAACGAACAAAACTATTAATTTTGCTTTGCCTTAACGAATCGATTCATTAGTCCATCGATTAACAGGCGTTTGATTTGTTCAACAGCTGGAAGAGATTGGTGCACAACTCTAGTTAGAACCCAAAAAGTTATAGTGAACTGGTCTCAGACTTATGGGAAATGTCCCCCGTTTTAAAGGGGGGATAGAATACACTTTGTAGTATTATGTAATTCCAAATTAATAACAATGAATTATAGTAACAAAATTAAATATTGCATGATATGAGCAGGCAACTTACTCAATTAACATTTTTTTATTCGCTAACCAGTAATTGTGGATTCATGACAAGGAAGCTGCAACATTTAGGCCAAAAGTATCAACAATGAAATGGAGCTCAAGTGGAGAATGTTTTCGAAGTGGCTATTTAAACCCTTGCCTGTTCTCCCCATTTCCTGGTCTAGTGTCTATATCCATGCATATTGTGGTGAGATAGAAGCTGACTTGCACATTGTAGGCAAACATTGCTGACTTGGAGAAAGAATTCCGCTAGTCCTGATGACTGTGAATTTTTTTTCATTTATTTTTTCTAAACTCTGTGTTTTACCAATTTGCAAGTTTCTCCTCTCATCACAGCTCACTACTAAATACAGACCTTAAAGTTAAATGATCAGCAATTCTCTGTGACCGATGCAGAGATCCCCCTAACTCTCGTTAATAGGGACGTAGGTGTGCCTATAAGTATTGAATAACTGAATTATTTCTGATTTCTAATGATAAAAACTATTTTGCCTACAAGAAAAACTATTTTGAGATATATAGAATTATGTTGTAGTCTAGATTTTGTGCTACAGGTGTGGTGTTTAATGTGTATAAATATTGTAGCAGGACGGTTGAAAAGGATAAAAGGACTTGTATTGAGTTAACATTTTCTAGGTACCCTGGGTTGCCATAAATAAGTTTAGGAATGATGTATTCTATTATACTGGGCTTAAGTCCTAGCCAGTAGTATATGCGGGGCTTATAATGTGTAATCTTACGCTACTAGCCAGACTTTATAAGTTACTTGCCAGTACAAACTATAGCATAGTCTCTGGAGGTGCATGTATACCTACCAGGGCTAATTTTTCACTTTTATATGGCTAGTGGCAAGTGTGAATTTTGATCCCCTGGTGTATACGTTCATATGCTCCAGGTGTGAAATCAATTAATTTACCAATCTGGTTTATTGGGTATTTTGTCTGTTATTAATTAATTAATTAAATAATTAATTGATTGATTATAGTTTGGGAATACTTCCAAAGTCAGAAATCGCACATGATGTACCCAGCTTTTTTTAAATTCACCCACCATAGATTTTTGCTCTTTGACTGACTGTCAGATGAGAGTTTTCATAATAGGACTGTTTCCATGCATACGATGCCCAAATGTGGGGTGCATTTCCTTAAACATCCATTTTCTGATCTCCTAAACCTACGGGTAACATGTGACATCCTTAACAAACTGTTGTTAGGTACTGGCAGTATGTGCAAGTGTTTATGGGAAGGAACTGAGCAGTCTACGTCAATGCCTGCCATGTGATATATTCAGACTTTATTTTTCATTTGTATGAAATTGCGTGATGTGCCATATCAAGTAAGTTCACATCAAATTCTTGAGCACTTACTACCATTTAAAAAAAACACTAGCAATTTTAATAATTTTTTATAGCTGTTGAACTAATTTAACATATGATATAAATATAGAGATATGCAAATAGTGTAGACCCGGGACAGGCAACCTTTGGCACTCCAGCTGCTGTGGATTATATCTCCCCTGAATGCTTTGCCAGCATTTTGGCTGTAAGTGCACCACATCTGGAGTACCGAAGGTTTCGTATCTCTGGTGTAGACCATCATCTTTGACCTTTTTTAGTTTGGGGGAGATCTAATAATTTTGCCCTTTAGGAGTTGAATATCTCATTTAGCAAATCTTTGAGGATGCATAGGGGTACTTAACTCAGAGAGCCATTGTATCAGAGAGCCATTGTCTGCGGTCACTTCTTACTTAAAAATCTACCAGTAAAGCCAACCATTAATTCTCTAGGCAGTTCAGTCATCAAACAATGGCTTCTACTTGCCGACTGACTCAGCTGAGTTTAAGATTTTCGTCAAATCTGCTGTGTTTTAAAACAACTTCCATGATACTTTGTCACTCTCTAAAGGCATGCAAACCATGGTCTTGTGAGTTGTAGTTGTACATTATCTGGGGATCTAACTTTTGGGCACCCCTGGTTTACATTTTGTAAATCTATCAATTTTCCAGCTCACTGTTTAACACAGGGCTGGTCATCAGTTCTGCAGATATGGCTGCATTATATCTCCCATGATGCTTTGGTGCATAAAACCAAAACTGTTGACTAACAATTCCATGTTTGACTGACTTGAGCAATCATCATGGGAAATTGAGTCCCACTTCTGAAGATCTCTACATTAGCCTCCCCTACCTAGAAGGCCAACGATCAGTCTCCAGCATTTACTGCTTGTTCTAACAAACTATGCAATGTTATTGTCGTCTGTTGTGTAACAATTCTTGAAATGTGCCTTAATTGTTAGACCAAATGTTTTTTTCTTGCTTACAAATAAATATATACATTTCCAAATTAAAACTGTGTTTTGTCTAAATTATGAACACTAATGTCAAAATAATATATTCTTGACACAAGGTATACAGTAGGGCCATCGCCACCTCGTAATTTGTTGCAATTACTTATCTCATGCACACATTGTACTGAACTGCAGAATATGTTTGTGTTATCATTATTAACGTCATTTAATAATTCTAACCTTTTTTTAAAAAAAGTTTTAACCCTGAGACACTCTAAAATAGGACCCTTTACTAGACCACCTGGAAGATGCTTTGTGGTCCAATCATGCATTCTAGCTTTCAACATTTAATATCAAAATAAAGTTTGCAAAACACCTGCATTAACCTTTTTTTTTTTTTTTTTTTTCTGAAGTTGATTCCTCTGAAATGGATAAAGCGATTGATACAGTCCGCAGGTTATTGTGGGCAGCTGCCTGGGGATTCATGGATGTGTATGATCTTGCTATGGAGACCCCTCTCTCTCCCAAAAAATGACAAATAATAGCTTTTCAAAATTCCTGCTTTATCACTTCACATATGGCCTCTTATCCTACATGGGCGCAGGACATTCTGTGTGATTCTTTATAGGTGTGACCTTTCCTCTGATGTGAGCATACTGGGGTAGGTTAAAGAAACACTCCAAGTACTGTAACCACTACAGGATGATCCCTAGAGACGTTCCTAGGCTGTAATGTAAACACTGCCTTTTCTCAGAAAAGACAGTGTTTAGTGCAAAATGCCGGCAGGGACGGACTATATTCACCAGAACAAATACAATAAGTAGTAGTTGTTCTGGTGACTATAGTGTCCTTTTAATTTAATTTCTCCTCTTCTCCATAAGCTCTTGATGCTGACTGCCAGGTGCAGAAGACAGAGCTTGTAACAGTGATTGACAAGGAGAATATAGGGATAAGTATACATTTTAGAAATTCCTGGAATGGCCGTTACCTTTTAATACCCAATGTACAGCTGCTACACTAGATGCAACCACTGACACCCATCAAATGCTCACTTCCTTATTTCCTAGAAGTGTAGATGCGATGCGAATTATAACTCTGGACCACAAGTGTGAGTATCGTTCTGCATCATGGTCGTTCCCTTAATGAATCATTATTAGAAGATAAAGATACAGTCCTGGATAAAACCGTTTCTATCAATCACACACTTCCTCCATTTGTACCAACATGACGCCGTGATTTAAGTTCTGTGCATATTGACATTAATGAGGTGTCAGACAATCAGAAATACATTTCAATATTTTATTATTGATTATTTTATGATTAACCCCTTAAGGACTGGACTTTTTTTGCGATGTTGTACATTTGCGACCAGGCATCTTTTTGACACTTTTGTGGTGTTTGTGTTTAGCTGTAATTTTCCGCTCTCTCATTTACTGTTCCCATACAAATTATATATTGTTTTTTTCAGGACAAAAGGGGCTTTCTTTACATACCATTATTTATATAATCTCATCTAATTTAATTTAAAAAAAATGAAAAAATATGATGAAAAATTGAAAAAAATACACGTTTTTTGAATTTTATGTGAAAAATCTTTTACTCATCTACAAAAGCGAATGAAAAAAACTGCTAAATAGATTCAAAATGTTGTCCTGAGTTCAAAAATACCCAGTGTTTACATGCTTTTTGCTTTTTTTTTGCATGTTATAGGGCTATAAGTACAAGTAGGATATTGCGGTTTCAAAACATACATTTTTAAAATGTATCAATAGTGACATTGTAACACTGTTATCTGTCATAAATTGCTAAATAACACCCCACATGTACATATTTTTTTAAAAGTAGACAACCCAGGGTATTCAATATGGGGTATGTCCAGACTTTTTTAGTAGCCACTTAGTCGCAAACACTGGCCAAAGTTAGCGTTCATATTTGTTTGTGTGTGAAAAAAGTAAAAAACTAAATTGAACGCTAATTTTGGCCAGTGTTTGTGACTAAGTGGTTACTAAAAACGACTGGACTTACCCCATTTGCAATACCTTGGGTTGTCTTCTTTTGCAAATGGTATGCCATCATGGGGGTAATTCTCATTCCTGGGCTACCATATGCTCTCAAAGGCAACGTAACCAACCTGGCCATTTTCAATGTAAAAATATTTGACCTATATATTTGACCCTGTAACTTTCAAAAACGCTATAAAACCTGTACATGGGGGGTCCTGTTCTACTCAGGAGACTTTGCTGAACACAAATATTAGTGTTTCAAAACTGGAAAATGTATCACAACAATTATATCATCAGTAAAAGTGCTGTTTGTGTGTGAAAAATGCAAAAAAAGTCACTTTCACTGACAATATCATCGCTGTGATATGTTTTACTGTTTTGAATCACTAATATTTGTGTTCAGCGAAGTCTCCCGAGTAAAACAGTACCCCCCATGTACATGTTTTAGGGTGTCGTAGAACGTTACAGGGTAAAATACAGTGATATCAAATTAAATTCTCTGGTCTTTCGGCCTGGGTTGGCAGGCAGGTCCCTTAAATTGCAATCAATAAAATAACTTAATTATGTAAAAATATTACCTAAATACGCACGTAGAATTTAAATATATATGCATATTTATATATTTGAAGTCTACGTGTATATTTATATAATTATTTATGTAATTTTGTATATCGACATATGAATAGTTCGCATTCTTTTTATTTATTTAAATATACATAGATATATATACAATTTCATTCTAAGTGTATTTTGATATAAATATATATATATTAATATCAAAATACAGTTAGAATAAAATTTCGTATAGATATATAATTTTTTTTCAATTTTTTATTATTATTTTTAATTTTTTTAATTTAATTTAAATTATTTATTATTCGTATTTTATAATAATATATATATACAATATATATAGTTATTATATATATTATATATATACGTGTGCAAATTAATTATAAGTGTATTTTTATATTAATATATGTACATATTAATATAAAAATACACTTAGCATGACATTATATATATGATATATAGACATATATTATATAGGTATAATATATGTCTATATATCATATATATACACATATATAATAATATATTTTTTTTATTAACTATAACTTTAATTTTTTTTTTTGATTTTACAGTTGCAGGGAGACTGCCTGTCAGCACAGACAGTCCCCCTGCAGGCAGAGTCTAGGACACCTATTGTGACCATGTGGTCGCCCTGTTGGGCGATCACATGGCCCCAGGGGTCCTAAACCGCCATGGGGAGACTGTCTGGGCTGCAGGCAGTCTCCCCACAACGGGAGCACCGCCGATCGCCGCCGGGGGAACGACGGCGATCGGGTAAGTACATTTTAAATTTAGGACGGTTCAGGACCGTCGTCGGTCGGCAATGCAAAAATGCCGATGACGGTCCTGAACCGTCCTGCGTCGTTAAGGGGTTAAGCAATACGCAGGCAGAAATTGTAATGCTGCTAAAGTTCTTATTAAAAATATCTGAGTGATCCAGAGAGGCAGATAAACCCCCTCCCCCCCGCGAATATCATTTCATGGGGGAGGGAGGATCCCTTCCATTGATGGCAATCTGTTTTATACCCTGGATCAACCACCTCATTTGTTTAACTGTATATTGCTAGGTATATTATACTGCTATATGCTAATATAAAGTGGCTATGAAATTCCTGCTCACAGAGCCTGCACTCTAATGTGATCGGTACAGTAAAGAGCAAAGATGGTTATCGAGGTTCCTACTCAGAATTTACACCCCCACCCCCACATTTGAAGCGACACTCCAGACACCAATACAACTTTAATGCATTTGATTTCAACATCATATTATCTCTTTTTGTGCATGATGAAATCTTTGTAGTTTATACTCAACACAAATGTTTTGCAGAATGCAGCACCAAACGCCTACCTCCTTAGCCACGCCCCCTCACTGCAGAAAAATACTTCCTCATCAAATGTATGTACACAGCTCAGCCACTGACAGCACTGAATGGTCTGAACTACAAAGCAAGAGAGGACACCCAGGAAGACACATACAAGGTTATTCACTACAGTGAAAATTCAAGGTGAATGTAAAGTGGATTTCAATTGTAAGGTGAAACCAGCCAAACTGGATCAATTCCCTAACTCAGAAAATTTAGCTACTTCACTTTGAGAATTCACTTTGAATTCTCACTATAGTAAAGGGCCACCATAATAAAGATATCACTACCTGTCTGCAGCCAGGTTGTCTATGAAAAGCAGCTCACTCCATGCTGTTGGAGCTGAGCTGTGTACATACACTGATAAGGAAGTCTTTCTGGCAGCATAAGGGGGCGTGGCTAAGGATGAAGACGTCTGGCGCATTATGTTTGGACATATTTATTTTATCTGCACATCTATGAAGATTTGAATATGCAAAAAAAAAAAAAACCTCTTAATGATGGAGTCTTCCCCTAGGGCAGGCAATGGCAACCTTTGGCACTCCAGATGTTTTGGACTACACCTTCCATGATGCTTTGCCAGCATTATGGGTGTAAGAGCATTATGGGGGATGTAGTCCACAACATCTGGAGTGCCGAAGGTTGCCTATCCCTGCCTTAGGGTCTTCCTAAATTAAAAAGTTAATCCAGATGTGGACCCCATGTGCGATTTAGACCTCCAAGCTTCACGCTCAAGGTTTTCAGTTTTCTCATATCTCCTGTATGAACTTTATAAAGGAGATATCTGCTCACAGAGACATTATGATAAATGGTACGATACAGAGGTTGTCGTTCACACAGATTACGTTATTATATGGTCAGTGTAGGCACCATAACCATTTCATTTAGACAGAACTGATGTCACTAACGTGGAAGTAGGAACTTTTAACAATATATGAAGATGATTCCAAACTCGAAGCACCTGAGGAACCCAAGTAAGTTTCAAACTATTTGAAAACACTGGCTCTTGCCCAGGGAACTCCTGGCACCATAACCACTATAGAGTGCTATAGTGGTTATGGTGCCTATATGCTGTCCTTGCACATAGAGTTTATATTCCACTATGAAGGATACAGTCCAATATTTTCCAGTATGGTGAGTGTCAATGTCTTCTCCACCTTGAATTGTTCCTGAATAGTTTTCTAGAGATTAATTTTCTTCCTCACCTTTCACTGAATTAGTTGCTCTGCATGACATCAAGATTCAAAGTTGGATTCACTTTAATTCACGTTGAACTGCAATACTTCCACTTCCTTTGAACATGTTGGATACGCCAATAGCTTCTTACGTATAGTTTCCACCATGATGGAGACTCTCTGTGCCTGTCCAATCACAGACATTCCAGTGCAGGTCAATGAGAAGTATGTGCAAGGCATGTGCTCTGAGCAATGGCTGCCTCTTAAATTTAGTTCCACTGAGCTAAACAAATCAGGAAGTAACAGGACTAGTTCTCTGATTGACAGCCTGGGGGTGTAAACAGGTACATTTATAAATGTATCAATTTCTATTGAAATCTGCACTTTTTGCAAGATGAAAATCGAGGACCCACTCCTCACACAAAGTGTTTTTTAGCAAAC
Organism: Pelobates fuscus; assembly: GCF_036172605.1. Taxonomy (NCBI): domain Eukaryota; kingdom Metazoa; phylum Chordata; class Amphibia; order Anura; family Pelobatidae; genus Pelobates; species Pelobates fuscus. Next base: position 148,208,692 of record NC_086325.1, on the reverse strand, counting down.
TTAAGTGTTTTAGGGGTCTGGAGTGTCTTTTTAGTTAGGGCGTCATCTGTCCTTAAATCTATTGGGAGCAATTTGAGCACCTTCTAGCTCTAGGGCTAATAGGAGTAGGCTAATAGGAATTGGGCAACTTCATAGCCCTAAATTTTTTTGTTCTAGAAAGAATGGGCACCCACTTGGTGTGGGGGCCTGGTAACTCCATATCCCTAATAGCCCTCAACCCAACCACCCAGGGGTTGGAGTAAAGGATAAGGGCCATTTGTCTGCCCCTACCTGGTTATGTCTGTTTTCCATCCCTTGTAGTGGAGTAAGAGGCAACTTGCCGGGGCTCCTATATTTAACATGGGGGCTATCAAAGCTAATTCATTTTAATAGTGTTTATCTGAATATCTGAGAAAACCAGTCTGCTTTCTCTTTCTCACAGAGCTTAGTATGTATGTTTTAGTAATCTGTTAATACCACAGAAGAGAGCGGTACCATGACACTAAATTGGGTTGTTGTCGTATAGCTAGAGATTCTTTATGCCTGATATCAATATGCAGAGCATATAAACCACATATGTTTCTATTCATACTTATTAAGGTGCAATGCCATCTAGTAACTAGTGGTGGTGTGGTTTCTATGGCTACTGATTATTATTATTATTGGTATTTCTATAGCGCCAGCTTATTCCTCAGCGCTGTACAATAAGATGGGGATTTACCAAAACGAGACAGTAACAAAATGTAACCGGAGCAATAGGTAGTTGGGGACCCTGCTCAAACGAGCTTACAGTCTGATGAAGCTATACTACTAAACAGTTGTGTTAATAAAACTATAGAGTAATATACTTGGAAAGTAGTTTGTGTGCTTAAAATACCTCTGTATCATACTAAATCAATGACTTACCCTATAACACAAATGACCATGGGTAGTCCCATTTCCTGTTACACTTATACCCAGTGAACATGTAATATGTGTTGTTCGGCCATGTGGAATGCTGGGAGGAATGTGTCCCTGTCTTACAGAGCCGTGTTGTTTAGAATTCCCACATTCCAATGGACTATATTTCACGTATTTAAAGGAACACTACAGCGTTTGGAAAATAAACCTGTATTCCTAACACTAGAGTGCCCCAGACCCCATTTAAATCAGCGGGAACGCCATGTGTGTAATAAAAAGGAGTTTAATAAAGGTTTTACTTACCTTCTCTAAAGCGCAGAGACTCCTCCTTCGCTGCTACTGCCACTTCGCCTCCCGCGACTTCATCGCGGAGGCGTCTCATCCCAGGCGTTCGCTCCACAACAAGGAGCGTTTCAGTATGATGCGCATGCATCATGAACGATATGCGTGCGTCCAATCAAGTGTTTCTCAAATAAAGCATTGAATTCAGTGCCTTCCCATGTGCTGCATAGGTGAAACTCGGTTGTTGCAGCGGGCCACTAGAGGTGCGTTTAACCTTGCATTATAATAATGTTTTACATGGCAAAGGTAAAACTAAAGGAACACATTGAGAGGAAGTATATTGGTGGCTTTAGTGGTCCTTTAATATGCTTGTGTTATGTAAATGTTGATGTGATGAGTATTTGATGCAATATACATGCATGACATTCAGCATCACTTAATGGTGATTACGATATATTGGGTACCACTTATCAAGATGGGCTATATACCATTGTTTATGGGCTAGTGAGATCTACGACCAAGCCCAGAACGGCTGGAGGGACAAAGAGTTTGTGTATGCGTGTCAGTGTGTATCTATATATGCATGTTAATATGTGTCAATGCATTGTTGTGGGTAAATATGTGGCTAACTGAATTGTAGTATGTAGCAAGTTATGTATGTATACGAGTGGCTAGTTATGTATGGTTGTATGTGTTTGTGTGAATGTCGGTGAAGGTGAATAGAGTGGCCCACAAACAGTTAGTGTGGCCCTAAACCCACCCACCAGGTAGGACAAGAGTCTCCAAACCCTAACCCAAAAGTAACCCTTCTGTAAAATAGAAATGCAATGCTTTTTACAGCATTCCTTCTAACAAATATTGGGGGAGGAGAGGAGGGAAGAGCAGGCTAACCTAATAGTAAAATCTGGCAGAAAAAAAGGCTGGCATAGAGTTGTAAATGATATTAATATTGTAATATTATGCTAGAGGTCGATTGTGGTGTGTTAAAACTAAATAAATAAAAATAAAGAGGGCCCACCTAAGAGTAATGATTAAATGGAGAATTGGGTGGGCAGCTAACATAAAAGTGACAGCACGCAATGGGGGGGGTCCAGCTTAAATAGGCTGGATATATATATATATATATTCAATACAATGTTAAACACAGATCTGCATACCAGTCAAGCCATAAGACCTGCTTTTCCCACAGAAATCTAAAATTTGCAGTGATGTTAGTACTGCAAAGGATTCTGGGTAGGCATGTGTAAATTAGTTCAATAAAAAGAATCACATTTTTGCCTCGTTATTCCATTTTAAACATGGATTTCTTGGAGTTTATGTTTGCTGTATACAGCTGCTTTGAAACACAACTCAGGAAGAGACGCAAAGCCAGTGAATATATACACTGCTCAAAAAAATAAAGGGAACACAAAAATAACACATCCTAGATCTGAATGAATTAAATATTCTTCTGAAATACTTTGTTCTTTACATAGTTGAATGTGCTGACAACAAAATCACACAAAAATTAAAAAATGGAAATCAAATTTTTCAACCCATGGAGGTCTGGATTTGGAGTCACACTCAAAATTAAAGTGGAAAAACACACTACAGGCTGATCCAACTTTGATGTAATGTCCTTAAAACAAGTCAAAATGAGGCTCAGTAGTGTGTGTGGCCTCCACGTGCCTGTATGACCTCCCTACAACGCCTGTGCATTCTCCTGATGAGGTGGCGCATGGTCTCCTGAGGGATCTCCTCCCAGACCTGGACTAAAGCATCTGCCAACTCCTGGACAGTCTGTGGTGCAACGTGACGTTGGTGGATGGAGCGACACATGATGTCCCAGATGTGCTCAATTGGATTCAAGTCTGGGAAACGGGCGGGCCAGTCCATAGCATCAATGCCTTCGTCTTGCAGGAACTGCTGACACACTCCAGCCACATGAGGTCTAGCATTGTCTTTCATTAGGAGGAACCCAGGGCCAACCGCACCAGCATATGGTCTCACAAGGGGTCTGAGGATCTCATCTCGGTACCTAATGGCAGTCAGTCTACCTCTGGCGAGCACATGGAGGGCAGTGTATATTCCACTCCTCTCCTTTCTTACTTGTGAAAGCAAGACTTTCCTGAAGCTACACTCCGGTTGGTTTGCCCTGGGGTTTCCAAGTTTCTTCAGAGATCGGTGCATTGCTGTTCTGAGCTGAAACTCTTACCACTACCATAACCACAACAGGTTCTTTATTTCAAACTGTTTTCAAATTGTTTTTTTAAAAACAAACAGGGGTCTCCTGGCAACGCTTCTACTTCTGCTACAGCACAATTCTGCATTATCTGTACAAATCATTACGTGACAGACTGCAAGCATCGGGCTTAGTCACTTCCTACCCAAATGTGGATGTTTTTGTAGGGAGAATGTAGAAGTTAATCATCAGGTATAAAAAGTATTGTGTGTTTTAAAGCCAAATTTGAAAGGAGTCCTCTGGGCACCATAACCCCAACCTGCTGTATTATTTATGGTACCGATATTTGGACAAAATTGATACTACTAGTGGGGAATTTACATTTCAAAATTTGCGATATAGAAAACAAGGGGCCGCCTTGGGTAACCTCAGTTTGTTCAAACCACTAGAAAACCAGGTACTATAACCACTATAAACAGGTGTGCTAAAATCCAGGATTTTCCTAACACAATCAAGCAATTTTAGGATTGATCACTCTGAATAACACAATTCAGTTTAAAATAGACAAACTGTGTTGGAGATATTTGCCACATGCTTTTGTACCCTAAATGTTGCCATTCAGCTTTTAAAGGGTTACTCTAACCCTTTAAACAAACAAACCAACAAAGAAAAAAAACAAAACAGTGTTAACTTTAGAATGTCTTAATGGGCATTATTCATTAACACCTGCCCTCCGTCGCGTTTATAAACCTGCCAAACCTGCTGTAAACATACAGAGTTCTGGGCTGCCAAGTCATGAGTGCTGGGGGTAAAACTAGCTCATGTCATATCTGTTTCAAGCTGAAATGCCGCACATACATATTCCTACCACCATCATCACTTCTAATAGCAGAATAATACCTTTAATTCTCTACAGCTCTGCGTTACGTGAGTACCCTTGATTGCGTCTCACTGAGCAATGTTCTAAGCTATCTCCTAAAAAAAAACAAAAAAAAAAACATGCAGGGTTATTTACTAATGTGAGAATTCAAAGTGGATTTTAAGGGCAGAGAAGCCGATCTGAAATCATAGCTGACAGAGAATTTTTCCAGTTCAACTATTTTCACCTGAAATTTTAAATTCACTCTGAGTTCACCTTGAATTATCACATTACCATATAACCCTTTCGGCGTATACATTAGCCTTATTTTGTAATTGATTTGCAGCCAATGTAACGACATTGTGTAATCCTTAGACTGGCAGGGAATGCGTTTGGAAGCCGTGTGTGTTGTTTTTGACCTTGGCTTACTGCATGCCCAGCACATGCTCGCAGAGGAGGAAGTTTACCATTTTTGTAATCGGTTTGTGTAAAAACATTAAGCATTGACATAATGATTTGCAACATATGTATTTAAATCTGTAACATATTCAAATCTTCTTCGACTTATTTTTCTCTTGTAGCTGGTAGCGTAAACACAAAGGGCTTTTTTTCATGCTTGTTGTGCTAAAACCAACAGCTGATAGATCAGACTGGCTAAAAAATACTGACATGCTTCCATGGTCCACTGCTGGGAATATTTTATAGATACTTTTAATGGTTACTCCAACCAAAAGCAGTTGCTTTTTAATAAAACATTATTTTTGGTTGTAGTAACCCATGCTAGCATGGTCCCCCCATTAAAAAAGACAAAATTTACCAGCAATCCCACACAGAAGCCAAGTTCTTCTTACAGCCTGACCTACCTTCGGTAATTTCAGTCCTCCTATTTGCACAAAGAGGTCGTTCTGGGCTGGGCTGGGCTGAGGGATATCTTGGGCAGCAAAGAGGACGGGGCTGTGTACCGCCATTGGATGTCTGTAAGTAGAATGCTATGTGCACGGACATCGGATGCAATCTATGCACAGAACTCACATTAGCGTCTCCAGCATCTGAGTTCTGCATTTGTGTATGTCGAGTGTTTTTCTATGAGACAGCCAGTAGAGGAGCTTCCAGGTTCTTAAAACACTTTTAGTGTTTTAAGAGATGCTGGACGTCCTCACACAATGCATGAGGACCTCCAGTGTCGCCGGAATCCCCATAGGATTTAATAATGCTTTCCTATGGGGCTGTGTAATAAGCGTGCGCGGCAATTGGCGCGCATGCGCATTAGGTCTCCCCCGCGGGGGAGGAAAGTTGGCGGAGCCAGACCCAGTGCTGAGGGACATCGGCGCTGGATACAGGTAAGTCACTGAAGGTTTTTTTTTTTTTGTCAATCTTTCTTTTATTGAGGCAAGAATGAAGTGGGGTACAGAATAAAGAAGAGGTGATGCATGGCATATGTACAGGGTAGGATCACATTAACACAGTATTACATCTCCTACGCATGGCGGCCTCATTTTATATTAAGTAGGCTTTCCAGAAAATTAATAACACGTATAGTGTAGTAATTATGAAGGTAGCTTTGCAAAAACCATATGATATATCCTAAAACATGAGTAACATACAGGTTTAGTCAACAAGTTAAATACAGGTTAGTCAGCGAGTTAATAAGGTGGGTGCTCAAAACTGTTGCTAGGTATGACCCTAATCGTGCAAATCAAGAGTAAGGGCACCAGCATATAATAATGGATGTAAGTCCACCCAGTCTGCTGAATTTCCTAGCCTGCTTAGCTTCAGCCTGGATGCAGTAGCAATCCGAAATATTTACCCCCAATAACACGCCTATTGTAGTAAGTCTGAGATGCAGCTTATACAATTACGGCGGCTAGTCACTTGAGAGTGCCACCCGGGGGTCGCATGGTCGAAATACACATCCTAGAGATGACATGACTGGGTCAGCTAAGGTCCCTACAAAATACAGAAATAACTAGTAAAACTTAAGAGCAGTAATTGGGGACACAAAACATGAGGTTAATCATATCTCTCGGGCAGGTTGCTTGGGTAGTGTTGTGCCAGTTGTGAAATAAAGTAAAACACTGCCCTGTTCTATCATGCAGGGTTATCGAAGCGTTATTACGGCAGCGTGTACAGCGGTGTAGGTGGTATAAATACACATCAAGTGGCATATGTACACATTACTGGTCGTTATTTTAAACTATGGCATAGTAACTATTCAAATGTCGGTTATTTTTATATAGGCTATGCTATGACACATTTGAGTGATATTTAGCAGGCTGTGTTCTAGTCAGGGCCGGATTAAAGGACCACTCTAGGCACCCAGACCACTTCAGCTTAATGAAGTGGTCTGGGTGCCAGGTCCAGCTAGGGTTAACTAATTGTTTTATAAACATAGCAGTTTCAGAGAAACTGCTATGTTTATCAATTAGTTAAGCCTTCCCCCTAATCCTCTAGTGGCTGTCTCACTGACAGCCACTAGAGGCGCTTGCGTGATTCTCACTGTGAAAATCACAGTGAGAGCACGCAAGCGTCCATAGGAAAGCATTATGAATGCTTTCCTATGTGACCGGCTGAATGCGCGCGCAGCTGTTGCCGCGCGTGCGCATTCAGCCGACGGGGAGGAACGGAGGCGGAGAGGAGGAGGAGAGCTCCCCGCCCAGCGCTGGAAAAAGGTACGTTTTAACCCTTTTCCCCTTTCCACAGCCGGGCGGGAGGGGGTCCCTGAGGGTGGGGGCACCCTCAGGGCACTCTAGTGCCAGGAAAACGAGTATGCTTTCCTGGCACTAGAGTGGTCCTTTAACATAGAGGCTGATGGAGCTGCAGCTCCAGGCCAAGGCCCATGGAATAGGCCCATTTAAAAAAAAAAAAAAAAAGTTTTTTTTTTTTTTTTTACACACTACTCTTAGGTTTGCCACCTGACTGGTATTTTACTGGCACAGCCGGTATTTGAGGTTGCCTGGCCATGCCCGTATTGCAGTAATACCGGCAATACAAATGCAGGTATTTTTCGCAGAATAAATGGAGATTACTCTGCAATACCAGCACCGGCCAGTAGGGGTTACTGTGTGTGGAGAGAGGCAGGGATAGGAAGTTACAGCATATCCCTGCCTCTCTCTACTACTCAGTGATCTGTGGGGGAGCAGCTACACAGCACAGAGAGTCCAGACAGCAGCTCTACAGCTCAGGTAAGTGAGGGGTGGGGGGAAAGGCAGCAGGGACACATGGGGACACTGAGACACTAGGGGACACATGGGGACACTGAGACACATGGGGACACTGAGACACTAGGAAACATATGGGGACACAGACACTTGGGGACACATACACTAGGGGACACATGGGAACACAGACACTAGGGGACACAGACACTGGGAGACCTGGAAACACTGAGACACTTGGGGACACAGGAAAACATGGGGACACTGAGACACTTGGGGACACTGGAAAACATGGGAACACTGAGACACTAGGGACACTGGGACACATGGGGATACTGAGACACATGGGGATGCTGTGAGACATAGGGACATTGGGAGACACTGAGACATTGGGACACGGAGACACTATGTACCCATTTCTCCCAGTGTCCCCATGTCCCCCATCCAGTGTTGCTAGTGTCTCAGTGTCCCCAAGTCTCCCTGTGTCTGTGTCCCATGTCTCTCAGTGTGCCTAGTGTCCCCATGTCTATGTCCACAACTGTCCCCATGTCTACCAGTGTCCCCAAGTGTCTGTCTCCCAGCCAGTGTCCCCTAGTCTTCCAGTGTCCCCAAGTCTCCCAGTGTCCCCTAGTCTCCCAGTGTCTGTGTTCCCATGTCTCCGTGTCCCTAGTGTCTTAGTGTCCCCAAATGTTTCTGTGTCCCCATGTCTCTGTGTTCCTAGTGTCTCAGTGTGCCTAGTGTCCCTATATGTCCCAGTGTCCCCATGTCTATGTCCACAACTGTCCCCATGTCTCCCAGTGTGCCCAAGTGTCTGTCTCCACGCCAGTGTCCCCTAGTCTCCCAGTATCCCCTAGTCTCCCAGTGTCTTAGTGTCCCCAAATGTTTCAGTGTCCCCATGTCTGCCAGTTTCCCTAAATGTCTCAGTGTCCCCATGTCTCTCAGTGTCCCCGGGTCTCTCAGTGTCCCCGGGTCTCTCAGTGTCCCCGGGTCTCTCAGTGTCCCCATGTCTCACTGTGTCCCCAGTATCCTAGTGACATGGGGGGACACTGAGACATTGGGACACTGGGAGAAATGGGGACACTGAGACACTTGGAGACTAGGGGACTGGATGACATGGGGACACTGAGACATTGGGTGACTTGCGAGACTGAGACACTGGGAGCAACCCATCTATACAGCAGAATCAAACTGTGAGTAGTTTGTTGGTGTTTTTACAGAATTTTCTCTGATTCACTCCTTTTGATTATACAAATGATTAAGGCTGGTATTTTTTTTCCAAAAAAGGTGGCAACCCTAACTACTCTTCACATACTCTTGCTTAAAAGAGCACTATAGGGTCAGGAACACAATCATGTATTTCTGACCCGATTATGTTAAAACCACCACCCTGGCCCCTTCTTGCCTCCCCAAGTATAATAAAATACAACTTGTATTCAAGTCTGCAGCTGCTGGCTCTGCCTCTAAACTGACTGTCTGCTGACATTATCAGAAGTGGTGGTCTGAGCAAATTACAATACTTCCCCATAGGATTGGCTGAGACTGTCAACTAGGCAGATCAGGGGCAGAGCCAGCGCAAGTCCAACATAGCCCTGGCCAATCAGCATCTCCTCATAAAGATAAATTGAATCAATGCATCTCTATGAGGAATGTTCAGTGTCTGCATGCAGACGGTGGAGACACTGAATGGCAGTGCTGCACACTAGGCAGTACTGCCCCAGGAAGTACCTCTAGCAGCCATCTAAGGAGTGGCCAGTGGAGTTATTTTCTCTGAAAAGACAGTGTTTACTGCAAAAGGCCTGAATGGAATGATTCTACTTACCAGAACAAATACAAAAAGTTGTAGTTGTTCTGGTGACTATAGTGTCCCTTTCAGTTTGGAAGCTTAAGAGGGATGTATGGGAACAAAACTTGTGTGGACTGGCTGACAATAAAATTAGTTTAGGTAATGCAGACGTTGGTCTCTCTAACACTGTGGCATGTCCCCTTTCTTCTACACTCACTACATACACCTTTTCTTTGTCTCAGACTATATACCAGGAACTTCTGCCTGCCAGTAAGAAGGTAAGGAGACAAGTGGACCAGCGAGTGCTAGGGGACAGTCCTTGGAAAGCATGGAGTGAGCGTGTCATTAGATGCATTTATGTCAAGCTCAGGGTGCTGCCTGCATAGTATGCCCTTAGTTGGACAGCCCGCAGGATTGGCGGGCAGCCTGACATGCATTCATGCCAGGCTGTCCTTCAAATTCTTTGGACAGACATGCCTCCTTTTTGGGCATGTTCTCCCCTTTTGTCAGGTCTGGTCACGTGATTCGCACCAGTGGCCCACCCTTTTACCCCGCCCATTAACTTCCTGCTTCACTGGACACTGCTGTTAGGGGTTATGGATTACTTGAAAGATGAAAGCATAAATTAGAGATAGATTAGCATAGAGTATGTGTTTTCTTATAGCTGCATCCTATGAGTTTCCCTCCAGCACCATCTCAATCAGATACATGACGCTTGGGAGGAATGACTGTTTGTGTTTTTGGTCGATAAGATTCCGTAATTAGGCCCATCATAATTGTCAGCACCAGGCCCAGTGTGCTCTTAATCCGGCCCTGGTTCTAGTATATAAGTCTCTAGCTCGGTAAGGACGGCCAGTGTGCCCATGAGGTTTGTCTTACAGCAGTCCGTTTGCCTGGCAGCAGGAGGGGCGTGTGGATGGGCTTTGTTTGCTGCTTTCAGCCAATTCCCAGTGCGTGCCACATTGAATAGTCCGTTCTCTGCTCTGGTGTACCGGTTCCCTTATCCTGCATGCGGGCGGTCATGCTAAGCTGCAGGCGTTGAAGAATTGTTGTCAGCGTGTCGCAGCATGGCATTTCTGAGGCCCTGTAGCTCCAGGTTGAGGGGGAGGCCCTGACCCATGGACTATAGGTCTTCTTTCTCCGGTCGGCGGGGTCATAGCTCTGTCTAGGCTTTGTGGTGGTGGTAGGAGGGTGTGTGTTTGCGGTGGGGAGTTTCTCCCCCGCTCCAGACCGTGCGTGGGGTCGCCATGTGGCAACAGGCTCGGTTACCTCTCGGGGCCGGGCCTTTCCCTTTGTGGGCACTGTGGAAGGTCCTGGTGGTAGTCCACCGCCGGCGGTGTGTGACCTTCCCGCGGTGTGGTTGGCGTTTTGGAGGAAGTCTCCTAGTGACCCCCAGTCTTCGTGGTAAGGCGGTTTTGCCCGGGATCCGCTCGGTCCGCCCTATGGCTTCAGTCAGTTCCTCCTCCTTGTGGCGTGTGGGGTTTTGTTGGGCCTCCCTGTGCTCCAATGTTGCCCAGAAATGTCGGAGCAGGGTCTCCAGGCGCTCATGGAGGGGCCGGGAGGGTGCAAGGTCAGTCGCATGGCCCGCAGCCGCCATTTTGCCAGCGGCAGTTTGCTTGTCAGGCTGTTGCCGTCGTTTGTAATCCAAGTTGGATTGTGAGGCATGCTGATTGGGACCGGGATAAACCCCACCGGTCCTAGGGGGCGGGGGAGGTCCGATACTTCGGGTGCCGCTTGTTTTGGTGGGCCGGGAGAGCGGCCGTCTCTCCCCTGCCCTGTGCAGAGTAGGCCCCAAGTCTCTGTTCCGGGAGTTCTGCCGGCATTCAGGCTTGCGAGGTGTCCCCCGGTTCCCTAGACTCTGTAGTACACAGTGAGGCAGGTAGGGGTTCTGGGTTGGGTGTTTTACCCCCGATTTTTGGCAAGAATCCGGATCAGGCTCAGGAGCTCACAGAAAGCATGTCTGTTTAGCTTCCCGGTCAGGCTCTGCCCCCCACTGAAGGGGTTTTAACCCCCGCAGCAACCTGGGATGGGGGCCGGGAGGGAGAGGGGACCTGCAGTGCCAGGAAAACGGTTTGTTTTTCTGACACTGGAGAGTCCCTTTAATATTCTAAGGATAGCCATTATTACGTGCGTGCGTCTTCCATCTTGGAAAAAAGCGTAATAGAGCAAAAGGTAATAATATTGTTTAATCTACACATTTGCTGGCACATTCAAATTACCTAACTAATCCAATCCACTCGGGTCATTGACTAACGTGTAAATTCATATTATCACCCAGAGCTGAGCTAAACATTTGTGTACTTTGAGAATTGCTCCTTTTTGTCTATTTTGGTATAAAATTAGAAATTAAGATTTAATGCCTGGCACTGCTTACTTTATTGAATAACCCTGTAAATTTATACCTTGTTGTTAACAAATTTTTGGTTGACAGATTTAGTTTAATAGTTGACTGGCCTGTGCCAATTGTATCCCTGTTTCAAAATAATTCTATCCCCAATGTGACAACAAAGCACATTGACCTCACTATGTGTCTGTAGGTTGGACAGAAGCAGCTAATACTGCTAAGGGAGATGTAACGTGGCCAAAAAAAGGCAAACAGTCATGGGTGTCGGGATCAATTTATAGGATAGGATTAGAGGAACACAATTGCAGTTATGGTAGTTGAGGTAATGTCTCCTTAAATGGAGAATTACTGCAGGTTCAAATTGGAGCAAGCTGAGAGGAACACAATTACAGTTATGGTAATTGACAAAATGTTTCTTTAAATAGCAAAGCATTTCAACATAACAGTTCACCTTGAATAATTAAAAAAAAATACATTCCTGCAATTTAACAACTAAGTGATGCAGAATAGGAATCTCTCAATTATTAACGGGCTGTTTTGTAATTTAGGGCAATGGTTACTACGGAATATCTGCATCTAGTTAAACAGGCAAAACTCATGATCAAAAGGTAATCTATGGTCTGGACCGGAGAAATCAGCACAAATGGTTTAAAGGGACACTATATGCACCAAAACAACTTAATGAAGCAGTTTTTGTGTATAGATTATGCCCCTGCAATCTCACTGCTCAATTATCTGCCATTTAGGAATTAAATTACCTTGTTAATGCAGCCCTAGTTACACCTCCCTGCATGTGACATACACACCCTTCCTAAACACTTCCTATAAAGAGTCATCTAATGTTTACTCTTCCTTTATTGCAAATTCTGTTTAATTTAGAAGTTCTAATCTCCTACTCTGTTAATAACTTGCTAGACCATGCTGGAGCCTCCTGTGTGTGATTAAAGTTAAATTTACAGAGCAGGAGATAAAACCTTCTACATCAAGTTAACATCTGATTAAATATTAAAAAAAAAATTCATTCAGGCTTTGGGTGAGTCACAGCCAGAGGAGGTGTGGTTAGGGCGGCATAAATAAAAACAAAAGTGCAATAACTCCTAAATGGCAGATAATTGCGCAGTGAGACAGCAGGGGCATGATCTATACACCAAAACTACTTTATTAAGCTTCAGTTATTTTGATGCCTGTAGTGTCTCTTTAATTCTGAATCTGAGACCTGGCGAGGATAGGTCAGCATATACTGAATATTGGCAACCAAATTTCGGAAACAAAATAACAATAACAGTAGCTTGCATAGAAACTTTACATTGCCTAGTAAAACATAATGACTGATCAATATGTTGCCCTGAGCATCCTTTAAAAAGAAGGAGAGGGAGTCACGTAATCCGGAGGTGTGGCTACACTGAATGTGGAAGTCACTGTGGAAAACAAACTAACCGAGGGAACGAGGAGGCAGTAAGTCATGACACAGGATCAACACCCGCAGAAGTATTCTTTAAGTTCTCGAGGATTCCAAACAATAGATTTTTCTTTCGGGAACTAGACTCATCACTTTTGACATTCACTGATCAAGACAAGTCCTACTCATCAGAGTGGCTTAAAAGTGCAACAATTTGCAAAAATAGCTGCAGTCATAAGGTTGTTTCTTAAGTTTTACTTCTTTGTTTATCTTCTAAAATCCAGTAGTGTGTACTGGATGCACGTGGTATTCAAGTCCAAACTTCCTCCAGGTCACAGCTGGATGCAAGCGCAGTATCTTAGGAGGACAATGTGCGCACAACCTTGTACACCTCCACAATACTGAATGAAGCTGTTAATAAAATCACAGCAGCTATGTTATGGCTGCCGTCAGTTCATGACCGGTGTATAGTCGCCATATGGGCAGTCGGATTCCAGGACAACCCCCCACATACCTAACCCAATAACTCACTGACACACGGGTATATGGGAAAATTTGTTCACAGCTTTATTTAAAACAATCCTGAATAAAAACAATTTATTAATTACAATATTAATAACCATAATAATAATTTAACAATAAACATGGGTCATTGCCCCCCATACTCCGCCCTCACATCCGAATCCTTCTGTTGATATAAAAGGCAATGACCCCCATATAAATAACACATATATATATAACATATATACTAACATATTCCAACATACCAACTTAAAGTGCCAAACATAAATTAACCATGGCAGGGGTATACCCAGATGCCCCACCAGGTTTTGAGCCACCGACAGGACTCGGAACCTACCAACCACCAATGACCACAGTTTTACGTCTATTTCTTCTCATTCAGCTCCCTATCCCGCCACAAGCTCAGACCTTGACTCCTTAAGCTGTCTGAGCTCCCCCACCCCGTAGAAAAAGTGCCTTGGTTATTCCGTCCTGCAGCCCAGGGTCAACAGATCCCAACCAACTGCCGAGAGATGGACACCATCCGAGCGGTAGTACCCCGGCAACCCACCTTCCAACTCACTGTGTCGTACCACCACGTCCCCTAGTTTCCACACAAAGCTTGCCATCAAGCTATTCACTTTCTTCCTACACCTGTCAATAGCCTCCGGGTCCCTAGCGTGTCGCCATCGCCTCCTCGGGACAATTTCCGACCAGACCAACATCACCCCAGGAAGCAGGTCCCTTAAATTGTTAAGGTCCTGCTTCATCCACTTCACCAGCCGCCACTGCGGTGTGATGCCTAAGTCGTTGCCCCCCGCATGGAGTACCTGCAGGTCTGGCTTTTGCCCACCTAACACCACCCCGCAGACCTCCCCCCAACAAAAACCCCTGTACCCAAACCATTGCACTGCCAACTGGTCCCTATGAAAGCCCAGCTGGTGGCCCTGAGCTCGAGCTGCAGCCCTACTTTCGGCCCAGAAGACAAATGAATGGCCCACGATCCATGCGACACGGCCTGGGGAAGAGAAGAAAAACAGATCGTAAAACCCCCTTTCGTATCCAGCCCCCCGGGATCCTCGAAGGCCCCCCACCATACTAATCCAATAAACCCAAGCGCACCTATGAACGAAACCGTACCGACTCCCATCTCCCAATTTGCTTCACTATGTCATCCCCCAGACCCAACCGTGTTGCCTCCGTGGCCGCCCCAATGGCCGTGGCCGCCCCGAAAGGAGAGTGTACCAAACTTATCCGCCCTCAGTCCCAGCTTCCCCAGGCCTGACCGAAAAACCTTGGTGAATTGGAACCGGGAGAGGGAAGACCCGTCCGCGTGTACCAGTAGCGATCTCCAACCCCCGGCCTCCGTGCCAGGTACCCCGCCACCGCTGCCACCGGGCACAGAGCGGAGCCCGGCAGGGCCCGCAGTGTCACGTCCCGGCCCCTGCCCTTCATGGCCGTTTTGGATTTCGCCAGGTGTACAACCAATTTCCCCTCCAGCACTCAGACCCCCGACACATGTACGCCCCCGGCCACTACCCGCGTGGCACTCACCAACTCCCCCAACCGAAAAGCTCATAAAAACAGAAACAGAAATGCCGCCTGGAACAACGATGTTTCGAACCTGTCAAAACTAATTTCAGGCAACAATCCAACCAGGTCCCCCAACACTCACACCGATACGGGGCGCCTAGTGTCAGGAAGCCTGCGGCCCCTCTGATACCCCTTCAGTGCCTGCCTGATGACAAGGCCTTAGTAAGATCCTTTTTCCTGTGTAGCTTAAACCAGAAAGCCATCGCTGCCATGGACCTGTCAACCACCGCTGGGGACGACCCCCTCGCCAGAAATTGACAGGTGTACCAGAGGAACGCATCCGTAAGAGATTCCCCTGCCGGCGTGCTGTCCAACCCATCCCATGACCGTTCCCAAGATTCCCAGACTTTACTGTATGCGGCCCACGTGGCCGGCGCCAGCGAAGCCTTCACAAGTCCCCCAAGCGGGACGCACCTAGCCGCCAAATCTCGTCCGGGCACGCCTGCCCCGCTTCCTGCACTTCCGGCGCCACCGTCCGGAATCGGGACCACTGAAAACGAGACAGAGCGTCAGCCACATCGTTCATGAACCCAGGCACATGGTGCGCACGAAAAACAACATTTATCGACATGCACGTCAAAACGAAACGCCGTTGCAACCTGACCACGGGTTTCAACGCCGCCGATTGATTATTCACTGCGTGCACCACGGCCATGTTGTCCGAGAAAAATACCACCTTCCGGTCCCGCAGCCTATACCCCCACAGCGCCAATGCCACGACCAGCAGGAACAGTTCCAAGAAAGCCAGGTTATGCATGAGGGGGCTCGTTCGCCACTCCCCCGGCCACCGCTCCGCACACCAACTACCCCCAAAGTAGGCCCCGAAGCCTACGCTACCAGACGCGTCGGTGAACAGCTCCAGTTCCGCCGCCGACATGCCCTCCTGCCTAAAAAACACCGTCCCATTGAAATCCCGCAGGAAGGCATCTTATATGGCCAAGTCTGCCCTCATGGCTGACGATACCCGTATGAAGTGACGCGGGGATCGCACCCCCGCCGTCGCTGCCGACAAACTACGGCTGAACACCCTACCCATTGGGATCACCCTGCACGCAAAATTCAGCATCCCAATCAACGACTGCAGCTGTCACAGTGGAACCTTGCGGGCCTGTGCCACCGCAGCCACCTCCCCTTTTAGCCTCTGCAGCTTTGCTAATGGCAGCCGACACTCCCCTTGCACAGTGTCTATCTCCAGCCCAAGAAAACTAAGGTACGTAGCGGGCCCTTCCGTTTTGTCCGCCGCCAGCCACCAGCGGGACCCCGAAGTGGCCAGCCACCCACTCGACCGTTCTCAGCAAGTGTAGGCAAGCGGGGGAGACCGCCGGCCCCACACAATTTCTCAAAGTAGGAGCATGAGATGGAACAACCCATCGGGAGGCACAAATCCACAAAGTACTCCCCTTCGAAGAAACACCCCAGCAGGTGATGACACGCTGGGTGGACTGGAAGCAGCCTAAATGCCGCCTCAATATCCACCTTAGCCATCAGTGCCCCGTGCCCGGCCCTCCTTACCAGCTCGACCGCCCTGTCGAATGATGCGTAGGAGACCGAGCACAGGTCCCTGTCAATGTCATCATTCACCGACTCCGCCTTCGGGTAGGAGAGGTGGTGAATGAGCCTGAACTTCCCCTGTTCCTTCTTGGGGACCACCCCGAGTGGGGAAACCCTCAGTCCCTCCAACGGAGGTGCCGGGAACGGTCCCGCCATCCTCCCCAACATGACTTCTTTGCCCAGTTTTTCCCGCACCACACCCGGGAATTCAGCCACCGATTTAAGGTTGCGCAGAACCCCTGTCCCCCCCTGTCCCGGAAAGGGATAAAGAACCCCTGCCCAAACCCCGCCCGGAGCGCCGTGGCGGCCACCTTATTACCGTAGCAGCTTAGCCATGGCTCCATCGCGCCTAGCCTCACCAGGGTTAGGCCCCGGGGCAAGCGAAACCCCTCCTCCCCCGCCAGCCGCGGTAGGGACTCCGGCGTGCCCTGACTTCCCTTTCTTGAAGCACCGGTTGAGCCCATGGGCGCCTCCGCAGTCCGAACACTCGTGCTTAAAGCGACAGGTGTTTCCCCATTTGCACTGGCCCTCGTTAAAGAGCCTGCAGAAGCCCTTGTGCAAGGCGGCCGACGAGGCGGACTGCCCCTTTGCACCGGCCGTGGGCTGAAAGGGCTGTAGACATGTAGCTCGATAGACACTATACTGCCACACCTCAGCTCAAAAGACTGGGACCATTCTATAGATTACACACTTTCACCACACACTACTTCATTTTACCCCCTGGCAACCTTATATCAACTCACTATGTAGCTCTACCCAGTCCAAAATGAAATCCACTTTTGAATTTGAAAATTGGTTCTTAACCAGGGCTATAGCAGGCCAACCCCTCATAATATCATAATATCAATACAAACCTTTTTGCATATACAATTCCACCCTCTGGCCTGCTTCCTTGGCTGAGATCATCAGAATTGACAATCTCAGACAATCCAATGATTTCCTATAGGAATGCATTGCGATTAGCTGAGATCATCTCTGGAATCAGATCAGGGGCAGAGCCAGCACCAGCAGACTGGAATAAGGGTAAGATTTTACTATATTTAGGGAGGCAATGGGAGGGCTAGATAGTATTTTTAACACTATAGGGTCAGGAATACATTTGTGTTCCTGACCCTATAGTTTTCCTTTAATTATTTTTATTCTTTTAACTTCCTCATGAAAGACATGTAAACCAATAAGTAAGTCTTGAACCTGCTAATTTGTAATGTGATATTTGTGAATGACTCACTTATTATTTTTCCTTGACTCGTGACAATAAAAGAGTTTAAAACTGAAAAATGTATAAAAATGTGTGTCACTTACAGCCCGCATGTCCCTTTAAGCTAACTTTATCCTATATGTGATGTCCAAGTTGCCTCTCTATGAAAGAATACTTTGTGTTACATTCACAGAAGTATTATTTTAAATTATATTACTGTTTTTCAGGAGGGTAGGGGAAATAAATGAATCGTGCATTTAAGAGTTCTACATTAGCAGATTACTATGGTAATATAAGGACATTTAGATTGCCAAGAAAAATGTTTCCTTTTTATTACAGACTTACTTCAGTGACCGACTGAGATATATATCTTCAAGCTAACCTTGTGCACAGGGGAAACATTTGCTTCGTTCAAAACAATTCATGCGGAAAAAAACCCCCAAAAAACGGTTTGGGCAATTTGGGTTTCGTCCATTTGACGCTTCGGTTGAGGCAAATTTCGGCCATTCGATCATTTCAGATAAAACTATTAGAACGAACCAAAATGTCATGAAATATTATAAATATTCTGCAAAATATGTTCGTATCACATCTGTTATGTATATGTTTTGCGGGGGCGGGGCCGGGCGGCCATGCCAGCAGGCTGCAGATCACTAGGGCTCCCGAAGAACTGGCTAAACCTAGGGTATATGCCCACCGTACCTGGCATAAACCGACCCGGGGGTCCATGGCCTGAGGCTCCGGAGTGTCCCGGTGTAGCTGGAGCGCCCGACGCCGGGCAGCTCTGGGTCCTGGAGAGAGATTCTGGGGCCCGGGGATTGGGGCCTATACGGGAGGGGAGTGGGGCGGACGGCCGCTGCCCCGCTCTCCCCACAAAGCACTATAACTTGCCTGATGTCTCCCTGGTCCCATTTCCCCCCCCCCTGTGGGCCGGGGGGGGGGGTCATCCCGGTCCCCACCAGGCGGGCTGCCACCTATGCATCTTACTTGGGCGGCCCACAGCCGCGGAAGAAAGGCTCCCACGCGGTCTCCCCAAAATGGCCGACGGCTGCACAGCAACTTAAGAAGCAAAGACAGTGATCCCTCTAAGATACGCCGATACGGTGACACAGTACTGTAAAGCCTCAGCTGCTACCGAGAGAGGTCCCTGAGGGCTCTTGAGCGCCCACTCAACAAACCTGGAACACCCGAGGAGACAGCATACATTCCCTCCATCTGCCCATGTTAAAGCGGCAATCCCTGAGGCACACTATGGGCCACCTGAGACCGAGCATGCATCCTTCAGGACCAGGGCGGTAAGAACAAACATCCCCATCCACTGACCGCAAGGTGCTACAGCCCACGACGGACCACCAAGGCTGGCGAAACAAGGCACCTAAACCTACCCAGCAACCAGGAAGCTATGGCAGGACAGGGGGTCCCAGTGGATCTTGTGGAGTAACCTCCAGGGACTCTCCCCAGGTTTAGGCATGGACTGGAACACCACTGCCTCATACTTTATGCCCGGTTGGAGCTCTGTTTATTATTTTGTCTATCTCCCTATCTTTATAGTTACCGTAATTTCTGCCTAAGCTCAATACTTAGTGAGGGAGATAGCAGAACCTGGTGGCAACCAGCTTTAATGAGAATCCTTATCAAGCCTCTATTACCAGAATAGGTATATTCTATTAAGCAAGCAAATCGTAAATAGAAAATAATACATGTATGTAACTTTCTCTTGTAACTCACTAATCCTACTACATAGGATACTCAAGCATCAGACATATCAGACGAGATACATATGTGATTTTATAACTGAAATGTGCAATTTTACCGTGCCACTGTTTCATGTACCTACGTTTATATATACCTTTACACTGTTGTGGTGTTTGTAGATACTACTCGAAATATCTATTTTGCTTCTCTTAGTTACCAGCCTGAATGAACCTAAAGCTACAGATTGTTTTACCTAGCCTGACTTCTCTTGTTTTAAAAACAAAAAATGTGCTGATAATGATTGCCATGTTAATGATACTCTTGTTTCATTCCACCGGCTTGTATTTGCTGTTGTGGCAATATAAGCATGTTTTGTTATTCTGAGCACAATAAAAATAAAGAATTAAAAAAAAAAATGTATATGTTTTGCAGTATACTTTTTGGCCCATTTTTACTCCTTTTGGTTCATCTGTTTCGTTTTCCAGAATCTTTTTTCGTTAACGAGTTTCAGACAAGCCGTACTACCATATGCCTGAAATTTGGCTGTCCCAAATTTAATTTTTTTTTTTTACTTTCGGACGAAGCGTTTTAAGTCAAAAAAAAATATTTTTTTCCAGCCAAAAATCAAGTGCCCAAATTGTGATGGTGTCATGCACTTTCATTAATCATAGTTATTATACTACTTTTTTTATTTTTTTTAATTTTTTTTAGAGGAAAAGCGATCTTGTGTGTCCCTTTTTGATTACAAGGGAATTCTGGAGACCCTGCTCATTTATTGGTTTTAACATTTAACCCATCTTGGGTTCTCTAATGCAGTATTGAAAGGGTTAATGTTTTGGTCTTAAATCGCTGCCGAGAATCACAGAGCAGGTGAGCATAAAATCAGATAGACACATATTTTCCGTGTTTTTGCATATTTATTGGGCGCACATCAAATCTAGTTCTACATTTTTGTACAGCATTTCCTTTGATTCTCTACCAGTACATACACAAAGGCGCATACCTCATTAACAGGATTATAATATATAAAATGAATCGTGAAATATTGGAGCCTTGCATTGCAATTGTTAATGGCGACGGCTCAGTGCCAGCGGCTGCTCGATACAGTGCGGTATTGTCACAGCTCTGCTGGGGAACAATCTTTTGACATTGAACTTACTGACCCACTTCTCAGAACATTTTGTTTTGGTGAATCTGTCACCAGTACTGCATTGGAAACACTGTGTCAGATTAAATAGTGCTGGGATTCTATTATGGAATTGGCAGTACGTCTGAGTGATGGAATGTACCATTTACAGTAACTTCTGTTCAAAATGCATGAATTAAAAATTCGTTAGACAAATCAAGATGGCTGCTATCTCTTTTCAGCTCAATTTCGCTGATCCCCTTGCTTTTCAGTACCTGAAAGACTTCAGAACAGTAAAGGAGCACTCCAAGCACCATAACCACTACAGTTGGTTTCACTGGCACCTTCCCTTGAAGAGGTCCAAGCAGGTGGAAAAAACACATAGGGACACTTTTTATGTTTATTGTTTTATTGGTCATCTTCACACTTATCATTGCAGGATTTCCGAATATTCTGGGAGTTAGAAGTTCGGAGACTGCTATCCTGGCAGGTGTTGATGATATACTGTTACTGTCGTATATTTTGCAAGAGCAATTTTATTAAAAGTTGAACCTTACGTGGCAGTATTTCCCTATCACTCAGACGTGTGACTCAGACGTGTTTTTTTCTCTGCTTCCATATATATAACTCGGAAAGAGAAGACGGCACATACCCTATAGTGCAAGCATGTCAAACTAAAACGCTAGCAAGGGCCAAATAAACAAGGTTTAAATTAAGTTTATGTGGGCCGCAAATAAACAAAAACTTAAATTTTCATAGAAACATAGGTTTATTTTGAAAAGTACAGTACAAAGAAACAAAACAGTGACCCCCTCTACTAAACCCTCTGTCCCATGTCTACTAAACCCCAGCCCCCCATGTCTAATAAACCGCAGCCCCCCGTCGTCTTCTAAATCCCAGTCCCCCCCTCGTCTCCTAAATTCCAGTCCCCCCTCGTCTACTAAATCCCAGCCCGCCTTCGTCTCCTAAATCTCAGTCTCCCCCCGTCTACTAAATCTTAGTCCCCCCCGGTCTACTAAACCCCTGCCCCTGTTTAAAAAAAAAAAAAACATTAGCCAAAAAGCAGTGCCCGGAGTTCGGCCTCTGGTATAATTCCAATGGAGTCCAGCATCAAATAAGACGCGATGGAGGAGGAGAGGTCACTGAGGGAGCCCGGCACTGTTTTCCAGGCACTATAGGATCCCTTTAAGCCCCTTTAAAAGAGCTAAAGTTTGTTTTTCCCATGACCGGTTCCTTTCAAAGCATAAATAAGGGACATTGTTGCATTCCATGCCTCTAATTCACTTATTTGAAGACGATTAAGCCGTTTTGTTTTATTTTATCCCACACACATTTTAAACTACAATGGGATTGAGCCAGGGCACTCTTGGTACTATAACCACTACAACAGACTGGGCTGTAGTGGTTGTGGTCCTTAGAGTATTGCTTTAATGGCTGCAGAGCATTACGTGGGGTGTGGGTTTTCCCCAGTTGAGGTTGGATATTACAGCTTCTTAAATATCTGAGACATCCTGGGCCAGATGGTGTATGCGGTCTCAGGCTTCCTGAAGTTCTGCCAGTTATCTTGCTTCCTGATTCATACTGTGACCTACTTTGTCTCACTACTTCCCTGACTCTTTGTCTGCCTGTTTGCCTGTCTGAACTCTGCTCGCTTGGACCTTTTGCCAGTTTATTTCCTTTTCCAACTGCTGACCCCCATCTTGCATGTGACATTGTCTCTGTCCAAATCTCTTTTCCTTTCCTGAGATCCGATGCTTACCTTCCTTCCCTCAGCATTGTGGGTATGCCTTTTTGGCACATAAAATATTATTTTAAACTCTTTCTGCTGTAAGCCTTGTCTGAATAGACATTTCCATTCCCCAGAATTGTAACTCAGAAGTGTCACGAGAAAATGAAGCATACCGTGTTAATCATCTATCAGGCTGAAGGATGGGGAGTTTCTTAGAAATTAGAATGTAGGAACTAAGCTGCATGAACACTGAAAGCCAAAGTTCACGTGGCATTGTGGGTGCTTTTAGTGGTATCCACATGTAGTGCTCATAATCTACGTGGGTGTACATTACGCCATTTTAACACGGTCGCTGTGATGTAAATTTCAAAGTAGAAAGAACATGGGGTGTCACAAGTATATCATTCCAACCAAGCCACTAGGCTCAAACAAAACAAAACAAAAACACTGTATCCAAATCCGTAAAACAGTCCTGGACCTTAAACCTTTGCCCAGTCCTTTTTCTGCCTGTTTGTGATGTAGGTATCAGTCCCAATTTGCATTTAAAACATTCAAATGCACCGGGTGTCCTGTGATCATATCTTGGTTGCTTAAAGGACAACTGTAACCACATTTTCACTGCTCATATTATAAACATTTATTATACATTTAGTTAAATTTAATGATTTTAAAAAAACATTATATATATATATATGGAACATGGGGGGGGTGGTGTATTGTTTACTATATATATATATATATATATATATATATATATATATATACATATATATATTTCTTTTTTGAGAAACTTTCACTTTTTTAGATCATGTCAACCATGTTGGGACAGGCTCTGCCGTAATCTGACCAACTGCTGCCCGATGACCTAACTTGCCTGCTGCTGTAGGTTCACACAGAGTAGCAGCCATGTTAGGTTAAGGAAGAGTTGATCAGGCAAGAGTAGAGTGTGATCCAACATGGCTGCTCAGTCGGATTAAAAAAAGAGAAATTTTTACAATAAAATCCATAGATTTTATTTTAAAAGATTGTTACAAATAGATAAACATGCAAAAGAAACGCTATCTCAGGGAATTACTAGGCGTGGGTGTTCGAGAGAGAGGGAAAAAAACAACTAATAAACTATTCACCACTAAATCATACACATGACAATATACTACAATGTACTGTTAACAAATGCTTGACTGCAATAATCCAATATACAGATATTATCACCACTGATAATTCAATAACGGGAACACATTGTTCCTAAAGCCCTCATTTCATTTAGAGTTTAGATGTCACCGCCCTAGGTAGCAGGAGTCCCTTTATTACAGCTGTTACATTATATGTCGCCTTTTGTTACATTTAGTAACATTTAAAGACATTGTGATTACGTGAATTGCTCAAGTCAACATACAGAAACTGTGGCTGTGAAATTTGTTCTAAAACTGTGTGACTTACTATAAATGAACTTGGAGATTTTCGATTAAGTAGTTCCCTTTTAATGAATGAGTTTAGACTTTTATCCACTTATTTCCATGTCATTTAGGAGTTAAATCACTTTATTTCTGATCATGCAGCCCTAGCCACACCTCCCCTGGCTCTGATTGACATAGCCTGTATGAAAAAAATCTGATGTAATTTACCTTAAACAATTGTATCTCTTTCTCTGTAAATTGAACTTTAATCACATACAGGAGGGTCTAGCAAGCTATTATTATAGCAGGGGATAAGAAAATCTAAATTAAATAGAACTTGCAATAAGGGAAGGATAAACATTAGATCTCACTTTACAGGAAGTGTTTAGGAAGGCTGTGCAAGTCACATGCATGGAGATGTGACTAGAGTTAATAAACAAAGTGATTTAACTCCTAAATGCCAGATAATTGAGCAATTGAGACTGCAGGGGCATGTTCTATACACCAAAACTGTTTTATTAAGCTAAAGTTGTTTTGGTGACTATAGTGGCCCTTTAAGTAAGAGTCAAGTTTAGTGTATTTAATTATTATTATTTTTTTTTAAAATAATTCTTTATTTTTGTTGTGCTTGGAATAACAGTAGGCTTGCTCAGCCACTATAGCAGTCGCAAGCAGAATGATAACAGGCATAATAAGCATGACATGGCATACAAATAGCCAGCACAATTTTTTAGTTTATGATGATAGGAGGGGTAGACAGTGGAGAGACAAAACATGTTATAAGATGGAAGCTTTTCTTACTGTCTGTGATGATAATGTAGGTTAAAGTTCAACGTTTATAGTGCATGCTAGGAAAATTGAAATTTTAACGTTTATATATGAACAGGCTTAGATAGTTCAACGCTTATAGTACATGCTATTGAAACTAAAAATGTATTGTTTATATATGAACAGGCTTAGACATATTTTAATGCAGGCAGGGCCATTCCTCCCAGACTCCCAGTCTGCAGAGATAGACTACAGCTCAGGTATGTGAAGAATGGGGGAAATGCAGCAGGGAGACATGGGGACACTGGGAGATGTAGAGACACTGATACACTGGGAAACATGGGGACACAGACACTAGGGGACACTAGGGGACACTGTGAGACATTGGGATGCTATGAGACATAGGGAGACACATTGGCACACGCAGACACTAGGAACACAGTGTCTCCCAGTGTTCCCATGTCTCCCAGCCAGTGTCCCTAGTGTCTCAGTGTCCCCATGGCTCCCAGTGTCCTGTAGTCTCCTAGTGTCCCCATGTCTCTCAGTGTCCCCATGTCTCCGAGTGTCCCCAAATGTCTGTGTCCCCATGTCTCCCAGCTAGTGTCTGTGTCCCCATGTCTCACAGTGTCCCTATGTCTCGTGTCTCAGTGTCCCCATGTCTCCCAGTGTCTGTGTCCCTATGTCTCTGTGTCCCTAGTGTCCCCATGTCTATGTCCACAAGTGCCCTATGTCTTCCAGTGTCCCCAAGTGTCTGTGTCCCCATGCCTCCCAGCCAGTGTCCCTAGTGTCTGTGTCCCTATGTCTCTCAGTGTCCCTAGTGTCATAGTTTCCCCAAATGTCTGTGTCCCCATGTCTCCCAGTGTCTGTGTCCCTAGTGTCTGTGACCCCATTTATCCCAGTGTCCCCAAATGTCTCATTGTCCCCATGTCTCCCAGTGTCCCTATGTATGTATCCACAAGTGCCCCCAAGTGTCTCAGTGCCCCCATGTGTCTCAGTGTCCCCGGGTCTCTCCTATCCTAGTGACACAGGACACACTGAGACATGGGGACACTTGGAGAAATGGGGACACAAACACTGGGAGACTAGGGGACTGGGCGACATAGGGACACTGACACTGTGATACATAGGGACACTGATGCCAGGCTGGCCTTTCAATTCTTTGGATAGACATGCCCCCTTTTTGGGCATGTTCTCCCCTTTTGTCAGGTCTGGTCACGTGATTCGCACCAGTGGCCCACCCTTTTACCCCGCCCATTGACTTCCTGCTTCACTGGACACTGCTGTTAGGGGTTATGGATTTACTTGAAAGATGAAAGCATAAATTAGAGAGAGATTAGCGTAGAGTATGTGTTTTCTTATAGCTGCATCCTTTGAGTTTCCCTCCAACACCAACTCCATCAGATACATGACGCTTGAGAGGTATGACTGTTTTAGTGTTTTTGGTCAATAAGATTCTATAATTAGGCCCATCATAATTGCCAGCACCAGGCCCACTGGGCTCTTAATCTGGCCCTGCAAACAACTCTCTGGTAACCTGTTTGTTAACAGTACTGTAGAAAGGGCAAGAGGTCACCCATTTAAACTTGAAAAAATGAGTTTTTTCCTATGGCAGTGCAATGTGTTGTTTTTGTTCTACAGTAATGACAATAAAGAAGAGAAAGTTTCTGTCTTAAGTGTTTCTATTTTTTATCATCAGATTTTGTACAGAATTTTTATATAT
This sequence comes from Pelobates fuscus, assembly GCF_036172605.1. Classification (NCBI taxonomy): domain Eukaryota; kingdom Metazoa; phylum Chordata; class Amphibia; order Anura; family Pelobatidae; genus Pelobates; species Pelobates fuscus. The sequence continues at coordinate 148,182,552 of NC_086325.1, read as the reverse complement.
TTTATTTTATTTTGCTTTACTTTGGATTAACAGCAGTAAAAGAAATGTGTTAATGACTGAACTTGGGTCTGTTGTTCAGTCTACGTGATTATATAATTACATTAATTTGGTTAATTCATATAGTCTAGAAAAGATCTAAGCTGGACCACTAGACCTTGGAGGGAGCATGGCTGACATTTAAAGAAAAAAATGTATGTAGATTAGCCAGCATATGATGTTTAGAAATACTAAGAGCTTGGCATTCCAAGCCATTAAATGTATAGCCCATGACATTAGTACATCATTAAAGTATTGTGTAGGCTGAAAGAGCGTATGGGTATAGAGAATCCCATTGTTATTAAAAAGACGTACTTTGTATTCTCTGTTTCCATTGAGGATTCCATGGCAAAGCTATATGTAAATACAGAAAAGCTAAACGACCAATGCGAAAGGCAAAAACAATAAAATAAAAAAATAAATTAATGCGGAAAAATGCAGGATATGAAAAATGACTTTGGAATCTGTAGCCAATGAATGCATAAATGTGTCCCCAACCTCAATTTTGTATTGGCATGGCCATATAATGCTGTCTACCAGGTTGTGATATGAGAGACACTTTTTTTAATAGGAAGAAGAACTATGAGTATCACCACCAAGCTGCTGTTTGCTTAACCCCTTAAGGACCAAACTTCTGTGTCCTTAAGGGGTTAAAGAAACACTCTCAGGTTTTTTTTTAAGTTTCTTTATTGTGTAATAATTAGGACCTTTCTTTACATAATTAAAACAATGCAAAACCCAACAGATTGATCTGTAATCCTCTGCCGGGACAGATTACTCTCAACAGCTGCCTCACCTTCTGTGAAATCTTCATCCATAATAATCTTGTTCCGATCTAATGCATAGACGGCAATTGTCAGCTCCACCAAATTAATGCTTCTCATTGAGAAGCGATGAATCCAGTGAGAAGCATTATCACCTTCACAACCAGTGACCAGTGTCAAGGATATGCTGGCCCACAAATATGCCTGATTGGCAGACACGGACATAGAATTGCGGTGGCAGGCTGTCACAGTGGTCCTATGACATGACTGACTGTCAATGCCCGGATGCAAAAGTACATACCAGGATTATGTACCAAGTGAACATGGGGGGGGGGGGAAAAAACACTTCCTTAAGATTTGATGGTTAGAATGTCCCTTTAAACCATTCAAGCACATTTGGGTTAGGCTGCAAAGTAATATTACCTAACTGCTCCAATGAAATATGTTACATAATAAATAGTGTTGCAGAAAACAAGTGTTAAAAACATACAACTTTACTAGAAGCCTTAGAAACCATAATAGGCCTATGATTAATGCCTTTGGCATGAATCACGTAAGGCAGTGATTAGGATCTTTTACGGTGTTCCAGCTCTAGTTATTATTAAAAAAATCATAAAAACCAGCGTTGTTCCTAAAGAGGCGTTCTAGGCACCATGACTACTACAACCAATTGTAGTGGTTATACCGTCAGGAGCCCTATGATGCCATGTCACAAGAAGCAGTCTAACCATTTCTGTAGAGTTTGACACATACCCGGGTTCCTTTTGTGCCTTCAGTCCAGAGTGAGTTTCCATGTCTCATTTATTTAAAGCAGAAGTTCCCTATTTAGACAAAATTCATTGAATGAAAGTTTGAGCTAATGAATTAGAAACATGGGTGAAGCTGGCATCACTAATGCAGAGGTAGGCGGTGCACAGGGGACCTCAGTAAGCATCAAACCATTAGACACCGGTTTGACTATGTTCTTTGGGTTAGCGCCATCAGATTCCGGACACCATAATCATAATATATTAATGCATTGATTATTTTGTGTGCACAGTGCACACAGCAGAATCAGTTTTTCTATTCACCCTAAGTTGACCTTGTCACGTACACCTTTTTAGGGGACACATAACCTTTGAAGGACCTCTCCAAAAACATCAATACAAGGAGTACAGATGTGTGAGGAACGTGTCCCTGTTTTTCATTTTATAAAAAAAATTCCAGCATCTGAAAAAGTTTTCTATGGTTCGGTCTAACTGAATTTTCTCGCTTTGCACAAATCTAATCTAAAACCTTCCATAACTTCTCGTGAAGAATCTAAACCAGGAACCACCAGTCACGGCATTGATTGAATCGCTTTACGACGTGATCATTTTCAATGTGACACTAGAAGCCCATCACTAGGTTCTTTTCTCTTAAGACCTTGTTGCATTGCCCCTTATCATCTTTGCCTGCTCACACCTAAATAAACTTGCTATTAACTGTAGCTTACTAGCGTCTGGAAAGATTGATTTTTATCCAACAAAGTCCTTTCATCTCTCTCACATCAATAATCCGGGTTTTCAAAACGGTTTAAATACGCCGCCATTCATAACTCGGGCCCAAAGAGGAATAATGCCTTGATTATTTTGAAAATACGATCATCAATATTCAGAGGAGAGCTAGCTTACACCTACACTGAAATCAAGACGTCAACTCCTGATGACAATCTCATACATATGTTTGTTTTATGTATCCATGCAAAAGGACAGATATGTACAGCTTGGTATCCCCAGAGGTAGTGGTGGGCTGTATCCTTTACAAAATCTTCCCTCTTTACTTCTGTTCCATGTGTTAATATTATTTATCAGATATTTACAGAGAGGAGACTCTCGATTAGTTTATTTGTTTACAGTTTATTTTGCTTCGTTCTATGCTGAACAGTTTGTTCTCATTGTCACACAACGTTCTCTGATGTTTTACATTGTGAGAAATCAGAAAGAGGTATTTTCTTAATGAAACATTCAAAACACCATAGTCACTTTAGTTTGCTATAGTGGTTAAGGTGCAATAATTGGACTGGCACCTTTCCAGGGCACGTAGTCAACAGTTTCTGACTGGTTTGATGACCTACCTGGAATACACCAAGTGCCCATCACATCTTCTTCTGGAATCCAGAAGCTGGCTCTCCTAAACTAAGATCTATTGTTAATGGCCGGCTCAATAACTGAGAACACCAGTTGAGCTTTCTCAGCTGACCCATGGGACTTAGCCCGGTGCTGCAGAGGAGGAGTTGTTTGGTGACTAGTGAACCCCAAAAAGTTGTCAAATCATTCACAAACATTTTGACTACTTACTGCGGGAGGGTGCTAGTACACTCCCGGTACAATAACCACTACAGTATGCCGTAGTGATTATGGTGCTTAGGGTGTGTCTTTAACGGTCACCTCTTACAATCTACTGAACTGAAAGCAAGTTTGTCAAAGGTAAATGTAAAACTGAGAATAATTCTACAGAATTCAAGACATAATTCAAGACATACTAAGCACAACTCTACTGTTATCTTAAGTTCATCACAAAGTGATTTACTGACTTTACTAGCAACATGTGATTTATTCTCAATAACATATTTGAAGAGTAAAATAATAATGGAGTCACATTTATTAAACTAGGAGTTTTAAATCTGTCAATTGGGAGTCTCAGATCAGAGTAAAATATAAAGGAGATAGCTCCAGACGTTGTGATGACCCTGAGAATATACAAACCCTGAGACATCGGGCCAAACCCAGAGAGTTCACAGGTGTAATAATTACAGAAGAAAATCTGTAAAAGTTTAGATGTGCCTTTATGAGCATTTCATAATGTTGTTTCCCACAAGTAATGCTTGAATTATAAATACCCTTGAAAGAAGCTCTTAAGTCATACTGCTTTTAGTACAATATGAGTTGACGGTCTGCTTGTCAAGCCCGTATTGTTCCATGACTCCTTTACAAGAACATAAGAACAAATCTGGATAATCCCCTGGAATTATGGAATTTAGTAATGAGTGTTTTATTGGATGCACCAGTAGCAGCTAACCTCGACAGCAAAGTTTCTGAAGTTGGGTTAACAAATATCTGGGAAGTCACAGTTAGCCACCATGGTCGGGCAACATCATAAACCATTCTTGAATCTACTTCTTGAATATACAGGTCTACTCGTGTAACTACAGTGCTAGAATTATATCTACAGATTTTATGTATATTTTTAATATTTACTTGTATTATGAAGTTTATTTACTAAGCAGTGATTGATATTAAAGTATTGAGTTCAATTAATGGAGTCAAATTGATGTAATTAATTAACTCGACTAACTTGTTTGTCAACAAACAAAATACATACATGGATACAAGTAATATAACATAAAGACAATTCAAATCCATCACACAATCTGAAGTGATTTATAATAATGCCAAAAAAATAAGGAAAAATATTCAAATTAGATTTCTCTTTGGATCAATGACTGTACTATACCCAAATACAAGAAACAATTCCTAAGAAAATAAATCAATTTGATGTTATTAAATATTAAGATGTGTTTCAATAGACAAGATAGACATTTTAAAGTTGTTGTTTTTCCTAACCTACCAGAAGAGAACTTCTAAGATGCCCTAGACATGTCACAGGTTTTGGGTCCCACCTTTATTCTTCACATAGGTATAGCAAATGGGGCCCAAGCAAATTCATGGTTACGATGCTCCTGTCTAACCCAGACTAGGGTCAATTTATGGCTAGTCCTGCTTTTTGTGAATACCAGAGTAGTTCTTTTAGCATAGATTATCCCAATGATGGATCATCTAGTTACAGAAATTGACAACAAAGGCATTCAACAATGTATGACATTGAGTTTATAGAGAGTGGATTGTAAGAAAACCATTTATCACATCACCACACTCACTTACCGGCTATGAAATGCTCTGAAATGTGGAGCATGGACACAGACATGGCTAATTTTAAGATACAAGTATCTGGAAGAACAGAAGAGTTGAAAAACTTTCCAATTTTGTCTAGTTTAGTCTGAACTTTGTAATCCTTTTATCCAATCTCTGATAATTTGGCAGGAAATGGAAAGGTAGGATTCTCGCAGATGCAGAACAAGATCAGACTGAAGAGGAGAACATGCAAGACGAGGCACGCAAAGGCAGAACTTGGATGGGGCTGTTTCACAGTACAGCAGGTTCACATAAACAAGCAATGGCTCGTTCTTTGTGGAGAATTTGTGCATATGTTTATTTTTACTTGTAAGAACTACTCAACGAAGTTCATTAAAAATCTGTGGCATGGTCTGACAAATAATATGTAGTACAAAGAAGTGAAGAATAGTCAAAAACAATAATCAGTGCAGAGTAAATAAGAATTACACCAAGACTCATGATGTGGGATTATTAAAAAATCCTTATTGTACTTGTATTGAATTATTGCACTAACTCCATTTTTAGCTTTGTACTGTGACAATCCTCCATTTTGTCCTCCTAACCTGACTTCTTCAATCCTCCATTTTGTCCTCATAACCTAACTTGTTCATTTTAAAACTACCTTACATGACAGAATTTCCCAGCACATCTAATACAATAGACAAAGACTGTATTTTCTATAAAGACATGATTAACACAGGAATTGCTGACTTTTCCTTAAACTTGCAACATAGTATAATTTGAAGGCCATGAGAACACAGTAGTAATGAAATGTTCTATTCATAAGAGACCTTGCACCTGGCCACGAGGCCTGAGATCACCGACCGTGTAAGATGACGCTCAAGACCCCTTGTCCCCACCCGTGTCCAGAACAATCCCACCTCTTGGTGGGTGGGCACGGGACTAACCACTTAGTTTTTGAGCCAATTAATAATGTTGATAGGAGGACACTAATCCCGACACTTAACAATTAATCCAATTAATGATGTTTATTTGCTGATATTCTAATAATCAATGATGACGTAAAATGTCTCTTAAAAGGGCCTGCGCGTCCGCTTTTTTAATCACTTGCCAATAAATTTTCTCTAAGTTATTTTAACCTGAACTTTGTGTGTCAGACTTAATTACTTCAGCGTATATACGCAATTTAATTTTATTGATTTGGACAGGAACAGATAGACATTTAAACATTTTGGTTTACTGCTAAAAAGTACCATAACAACTTGGCGCCCAACGTGGGGCATCGGGCTATGTCCGGCCGGTGAGCCGTCCTAAGGAAGACAAGGGTGGACGGAGGAATCCAGGGGGAAGGAAAGGAGATTGATCACCTCCAGGTACACGGTAGAGACTTCTGCAGAGCCACCGGTATGTTCCGGCCCCTTTGATTGACCCGTCCACGTGTCTGTGACTGCTTCCCGGGAGGACATCAAAGACAGGTAATATCTTGCCCGGTGCCTCGTTACTCACTTGTTTACCTGCATTTTAGTCTATCTGTTGCCTGGGTGTGTTTGAATTGTTTGCCTGTTTCCCCATTTTGAGATAAAGGGGGGGTGGACCTGCAGGGGATTTGCCTGGGGTTCTGTCTTGCTTGTTTTCCCCTTTTTGGGATAAAGGGGGGTGGACCTGAGGGGACTTGCCTGGGTCTTCAGTATATCTGTCTATCTGTTTGTATTTTACCCCTTTTGGGATAAAGGGGGGTGGACCTGAGGGGATTTGCCTGGGTCTCCTGTTGCCTGTTTTACCCCTTTTAGGAACCACGGTGCTGTGGTTGTAGGGAAAAAGGGGGGTTGACCTGTGGATGTGTTCCTGGGGGTCATCTTTTCCTGTTTAACTCTTTTAGGAGCCTCGTGGCTGGGGCTGCAGGGAAAAAGAGGTGTGTTGGATCTGTAGAGATTGTGTAGACTCATAGTTTCCTGGGGATCCTTCTTGTGTCACTTTGATAGCCTAGCTAGCTTCTCTGTGCACGTTACTCTGCTTGCAGAGTGGTGGTACCCTCCAGCTTTGAGCGCTGAGCTGGAGCCATTCCAATTTTTTATTTGTGGTGGATGAATTCGGGCAGGCATTGCTGTTTTCATCGCCACGGAGTAGTGAGACTTATAAAGTGGGTTTTTATAGGGGCACTACAAGGGTGAGGGTAGCGCAGACACTATTAGTGGGCTGCTGTGTTGAGGGAGGCTGGCGGAACTCGGACCGGTGTCAGTTGTTTTCCGCGGCTGCAGGTAGTGGAGACACTACGGGGTTGAGTGAGGTGACTTTGGAGTAAGCACACGAGTAAAGTAAAGGAATTACTGTTGATTTTATTTGAACTGTGATGCATGCACTGTATTTCAACTGTATTGTTGTCTTGTTTGTTTAATGAGGAGTCTCATGAACTCCTGTGTCTGTCTCTAAGGATTTTTCCTTGCCTTTCATATTTTCTACACTTTCTATATAATTATACTATCCACTCCCATTCCTCTTAAAAGAGAAGTGATTGGTCACACACTTCTCACCTCGCTCCAATCCGTGTCTACCACCCCGGGTAGGCGGATTCAGTGACTGGTCTACGTTTTGGGAAGATGCACCTGAGAAAGTCCCCCGGTTCCCGGGTGGCAGTCGAGCATTGTAGACGTTCCTGTTCAATTTTCCTTCTCTCTCTCTATATCTAGGACGCTGGTATAGGGGTAAAGGGACTATGGGACAGGATTTAGATAAGCCCAGCAAGGGCTGGTTAGCATGTGATTTAGTAGAGAACAGAGAGGGTGAAGAGATGGTTAAAGGTGTTGAGAAGATTGCAAAAGTATGTAAAATTGCTGTACCGACATGTGGAAGATTACAACCAGAAAGTTGGCGCAAGTTACTGGCAGAAATGAAAGGCAAGCTTACAGATAATGGTTTATTAAAGACTGCTGAAGCATGGTACAGAGTAGCGAAGGCTATTCAGTTAGAAGGTTGGGTCGAGGAAGAGATAAATCACAAAGGTGTGAAATTGTTTGTGTATCATAAGAATTGTGTTGCTGGGGTTTACCCTCAGCCAGCGCCCCAAAATGGCGCCCAGGGGATGTCTATCCCCAAGGTTCAGTCAGCAATAGGTGATAGCCAGCTGACTATGTTCCCCACTCCTCCCGAAACCCATCCCATCACCTCCCCTGTCTGCCCGGTCCTGAATTCTGATGGATCTTTCTTTACCCCTTCCCCTTCTCTAACAGTCCCATCATCCTCATCCATCCCCACGCTCCCTTCCATGCCTAATCCTAACATCTCATCTGCCATTTCCTCCCTGCAATCCCTCTCCATGACTAATCCCCTCCCGTCAGCATCCGCCCAACTAACTACCCCTCCCTCCCTTGCTCCGACTCCTCCTTCTGCACCCATCCCTACCAATCCCGTCCTGTCTCCTCCCATAACCAGCTCCGCCCCAGTCCAATATCCTACCTCCTTAAATGTACCTACCCACCCTACTCTTCTGCCCTCCCCTGCCTGGCCCTACCCCTTCCCATATCCCATGGCCCTGCCCTACCCCGGTTACCCTCCCTTTCCCCAAACCACTCCCCAGGTTCCGGTCATGCCCAGTCCGGCTCAGTCTGCCCCGGAAGTGCCCATATCAAACATGGCCGCCACTTCTTCCCTTAATCCTAATGCAACTCCTTTCCCCGCCTCCAATATGGCGGCCCCCAGTTCAGCCCTGATGCCGTTAATTCCCGGTGACTACCTGTCCCCAGGTTATGACTCGCTGGCCACCCCTGCATCTGGGGCTCTTTCCCAACCCCCGATCCTTTCACCTCACGCGGGCCCTGCACCGCGTAAGAGAGCCAATATCAGCTCCTCTCATGGTCTCCCGCTCTACCCCTGTTCCCAAGGGCGTCCGACCGGAGGATGGCCATTGCTTTAATTGTAAGGCTAAGGGGCATTTTAAAAGTGATTGCACAGAACCCAAGAGAGAGCCAAGGAAGCCATCCAGGCCTGCCCCGGCCCCCAAGGCCGAGAAAGAGGTTCCGATAATTGAGGAACCCGATGATTAGGAAATTGGCAAGCCTGTGTCTGTAACCCCTGTAATGGCAGTGTCTACAGGGGATAAGGGGGGGCCACTTGCCACAGTGACTTTGCCCATTGAAGGCCACCCTACCACATTTCTAGTTGACACAGGTGCAGCCCGTAGTGTTCTGCGAGAACAAGACCTGCCAGACCCATCCTTCCTGTCAAATATTGATGTCTCTTGTGTTGGAGTGGATGGCCAGCCAAGACATAGCCCTTTAACAACTCCACTACGAGTTGGCTCTAGCCTGCTTGCTCGCTTTGTGGTATCCTCCACATGCCCAATTAACCTGTTAGGTGCTGATGTTCTCTCACGCCTGCAAGCATCCATCACCTTCACCCCGGATGGGCAGGTAGAAATGTCCACACCTCTATCTGAATCAGACACCTCAGCCTTGTGCTCCTTGCCTCTAATGCTGCATTTAGAAAAACCCCGTGAGAAAGCAGCCGAATTAAGGTCCAATTTCCCAGAGGTATTAAAAACACAGGTGCCCGCCAAGTTATGGTCCTCAGGCCCAGAGGACATAGGTCACCTAAATGTTCCCCCTGTGGTGGTAAAGCTTATTCCAGGAGCTAAGTTACCAAGAAAACCACATTATCCATTAAAACCAGCACAGGCTGCTGCCATTTCTATCCACATCAAGGCACTCTTGGAGAAGGGTGCCCTGGTGAAATGTAAATCTGAATGCAATACCCCGCTATTTCCTGTGAAAAAGAAAACTCCAAAAGGTGAGCCAGAGAAGTACAGGATGGTTCAGGATCTCCGTGCCGTCAATGAAGCCACTGTCCTGGACACCCCTCTTGTACCAAATCCCCATACTCTGCTCTCTGGAGTCCCACCATCTGCAAAATTTTTCACAGTCATTGACCTAGCAAATGCCTTTTTCAGTGTCCCACTGGACCCATCCTGCCAATACCTGTTTGCTTTCACCCATGAGATGCAACAGTATACCTGGACTGTCATGCCCCAAGGGGCACAAAATTCACCAAGTCAATTTGCAAAGGCCATGGCCACCATCCTTGACCCATGGCAAGCTGAGCACCCAGAAGTTGTTCTGCTCCAGTATGTGGATGATTTGCTGCTCTGTGGAGATGATATACCCACTACTGAAAAGTGCTCAATTAGTCTTCTTTGTTATTTGGCAGAACAAGGATGCAAAGCTTCGCTCATCAAGCTACAGTTCTGCCAACCCTCAGTAATTTTCCTTGGACATTGCCTATCTCAAGGTACCAGACATCTTACTTGGGACCGGGTAAGAGCTGTACTGGATATTCCAACTCCAAGGACTTCAAAATCTCTCCATGCCTTCCTAGGCCTCATTTCCTACTGCAGAGCATGGATCCCAGAAGCCTCCCTGCTCATGCAACCTCTCTATGACGCACTTAAGTCTGACCCTTTCTGTTTGACTAATGAAGCTCTGGACAATTTCAATGCTCTCAAACGTGCCATTGCTTCTGCTCCTGCCTTGGGCCTACCTGACTACTCCAAACCTTTCAAATTATTTGTCTCTGAAAGACAAGGCCACGCAACAGGAGTTCTCACCCAAACTAATGACTTAAGAGGCCGCCAGAGGCCTATTGGATATTTCTCATGTCAACTGGACATTGTGGCCAGAGGGACTCCTTCCTGTCTCAGGGCTGTTTTTGCTGCAAGAGAGCTCATAGAAAGAACCTCAGACCTGGTCCTTGGCCACCCTCTGGTTGTTTTGGCCCCTCATGACATTTCTGCCATCATCAACCAAGCCCAGCTCAAGCACGTGTCTCCAGCCAGACACCTACGCCTCCAGTGCCATCTTCTTCTACCTGACAACATTTCCATCCAAAGATGTCAAGTTCTTAACCCATCCACTCTTCTTCCACTCCCTGAGGGGGGTATCTATTATGGATTTATCACAGATGAAACCTACATTTACCTGCTTTGTGGATGTATCAAGAAAGTCATGCATCCACATTTGACATTTTATGAAGATGAGAAGCCTCTCTGTGAAGGCCCAGATTACGCCTTCTGTACCATGTGGTACAAACCAAACATTACTCCCGAACCTTGCTATGAAGATGAGCTTTACCACTGGACTGATGTGAAGCTCACTGCTCAAGATTTCTATTGTGACTCTGAAGGCAATAGCATGGTCTTGGTCCAACTACCTCAACAACTTAACTACCTCTACCGCCATTGGGATACTGCTATCCCACATATTCCTGTTACCAAATTGAAGACAAGGTCATGGAATGATCTTGGGCCCATGGCAAAGTTATGGGCCACCATGGATGAAGAACAGCTACAGGAAAATGGTATTGTCAAATACCCAACAACTGACCTTCTGGAAGCATGGCCACGCCACTTCCTAGAAAAAGAATTTCAAGATCTGGTCATAGTGAATGATTATGACCCCGAAACACCTCATGACTGCTTTGAACAGATGAAAATGGAGACAGTGCACCTACCAACTGTGCATGAGAATCCATTACTAGATCCAGATTTTACCCTGTTTGTGGACGGCTCAAGATATGCTGATGAAGAAGGAAGATATCATACAGGATATGCCGTAACCACAACAGATGAAGTTATCAAATCATCATCCTTACCGCCAGCAATGTCTGCGCAAGAAGCTGAATTACAGGCTCTGACTTCAGCATGCAAACTTTCCGAAGGAAAACGTGCCAACATCTATACAGATTCAAGATATGCTCTGGGCGTGGCACATGACTTCGGCCTAATTTGGAAGACAAGAGGATTTCTTACCACCGCCGGTACACCAGTCAAGCATAGTACTGCAATCAAGGAGCTAATGGATGCCCTCCTACTCCCTAAAGAAGTGGCCGTTTTGAAGGTAAAGGCCCATGGGAAATTGGATACAGATGAAGCAAAGGGCAACCATTTGGCTGATCAGGCTGCTAAGCTAGCAGCCAGGGATCTGCAGGAAGTGGATGAAGAAGTGTCCGGACAAGAAGAAGAAGAAGTCCCTATTTTTGCTCTGCAAACTCTTCCTACTGATTTGCGAATTTTGCGAGAACAGCAAGCTGCAGTCACTCCTGAAGAAATCCAGAAATGGAAAAAGAAAGGAGCTGTCCAAAAGGACGGAGTATATTACAACAACTTCAAATTTTGTCTTCCAAAAAATTTATATCCAGCAGTTGTCCAATGGGCACATGGGCCTGCACACCTGTCAAAGGAATTGATGGCCGCCCTCATACAGAAGTATTATGAAGCACCCGGAATCACAACATTGATCAGCAGCTTCTGTAAGGCCTGTGTCATTTGTGCAAAATGCAATCCAGGAAGACCAATCAAGGTGCCTGCAAAACACCTGGCAAAGCCCATGTACCCCTTCCAGCGAATTCAAATTGACCACATCCAAATGCCCAAGAGTGGGCCCCATGAATATGCACTAGTCATAGTGGACATGTTCTCAGGATGGCCAGAGGCCTACCCAGTGGCCAATATCACTGCAAAAACAACCGCAAGACGCCTACTTACAGAGATAGTATGTAGGTTCGGACTCCCGGAAGTCATTGAAAGTGATCAAGGCCCAGCCTTTACAGCAACAGTGACTAAAGAAATTTGGACTGCTCTAGGGGTGACCCTAGCCTTCCACACCCCTTACCACCCACAAAGTAGTGGTAAAGTAGAGCGCATGAATGGCACTCTAAAAGCCAGAATGTTAAAAATGTCACAAGAAACGAAAATGCCCTGGCCAGAAAGCCTGTCAATAGCTTTATTTAGTGTTAGGCACACACCTAGAGGGAAGCATTCACTGTCCCCATATGAGATTCTATTTGGGACAGCACCCAGACTAGGTTGTTATTATCCGCAGCAGTTACAGCTCCAATAAGATGTTTTAGTAGATTATGTAACTGAACTTGCAAGTGCCTTGAACAAAATACATGCCCAAGTTTTCTCTTCAATTCCAGATCCCGAATTGGATACAGGTACCCATAACCTGCTTCCCGGAGATTGGGTTCTGGTCAAGAAGTTTGTGCGGAAAAATACCCTGGAACCAAGATTTGACGGTCCATTCCAAGTTCTCCTGATTACCGCAACCTCCGTCAAACTGGCCGGTAGGCCAAATTGGATCCACGCTTCCCACTGCAAGAAATCTCCAGCCCCCGAGGAAGCAGATACCGCACAAGCATGTACCTCTGGTACACCTTCTCCTTAATTAGCCTCATAAAGGCCCAGCAAGTAGCCATCACCAAAGATATTAGTGGGTATACCTTCTGGTACAATTCATCGTGCACCCATGTGGCTACTTACACCTTTGACTATTGTGATATTGTAGAATGCCCGTTCCCCACATCACAAATCCAGAGTATCTACAGAGATATCCCTCATTCAAAAGATCCATATGTTTGTGTAGTTGACAAGCAATGGGGGCACAATTGTAACCATTGGGGGGCGGCGGGATGGAATGCCGGGCCTGCCTGGGGTTACAAACCAAAAAGTGCCTTATCTAAAGTAGATGATCAAGGTAGATCCCTTCTCCAGAGAATGACTTTGAGAAAGCCTGGGGGGGGTACACCAATGAAATTAATCCTTAACATTGAGCATCCAAGCCCAACGGATGCAGACCAGTATGTGATGGGAATGTATTGGAAAAAGGGTTCCTACCGTAAATTAGGGCATTTCTTCCTAAAAGATATGTGCAACTCTTCTGAGTGGCAAGGGGCCACCCATATGGTCCCTAACCCATTAAAACCTCATATCCAGACCTTTCAAGACATGATGGCCATTGCTAACCCCACCTTTGAAGATACCATGGCCGCTGAAACAGGTTTTAATGATGTAAATTTATGGTTAGAATGGATGAAATATAATGCTAATAAGCATAATAAGACTGCATGCTATGTGTGTGGCGGTGCCCGGCCTCACCTGGGTACTGTACCTCTAATCCTGCCAGTAGATGTAGAGGAATGTGTTTTAAGCCTTTTTGCCTATCACTATGATTTTAACAGATCCATATGTATTGCATGGACAAAGGAGTATCCTCTCCTAACAAAGGATGTCAAACCCCCAGATGGTATTACCGTGTATAAAGGTAATTACACTTGTTATGCTAATTATGATGGAATTGGTAAATTCTTGGGTAACTTCTCTAAGGGGTATTGTGCTACCTACAGAAGTGTCTCTATGAACTTGTTGCAGTTTCACACCAGGTCATTAGGGGATATCTATTGGTTGTGTGGGGATTTACAGCTAAGATCCAGAATGGACAAGGAGTGGTGGGGGGAGTGTACTTTGGCTAAAGCCATTATGCCTATACATATCATCTCTGACACACACCTCGTCACCCATGAGTCCAGGCACACTAAGGTTAAGCGTGACGCCCCAGTGAAAGGAAGTTTTGATCCTCATGTGTATATTGATGCCATTGGAGTGCCTAGGGGGGTGCCCAATGAGTTTAAAGCAAGAGATGAAGTTGCTGCAGGATTTGAATCACTTTTTGCCATAGTTACCACAAACAAGAATTTAAATTGGATAAATTACATTTATTATAATCAACAGCGTTTTGTTAATTATACCAGAGACGCCCTCCAGGGATTGGCCGAACAGTTGCAGGCCACATCCCAAATGGCTTTTCAGAATAGAATGGCCCTAGATATGATCTTAGCCGAAAAAGGAGGGGTTTGTAAAATTTTGCCCGACACCATGACATGTTGTACCTATATCCCAGAAAACACAGGCCCTAATGGTAAAGTTACATTAGCCATAGAGAAATTAAATGACCTGTCTGAAGAGTTAAAAAGGAATTCTGGGATAAAAGATCCCTGGGAAAGATGGTTTGGTTGGATGACAGGATGGCAAAAGGCTTTAATGCATATTGGTATGGCTATACTAATTTTTCTTTTTATCTTTGCTCTTCTCTTTTGTTGTATCCTCCCATGTCTGAGAAAATCCCTCATGAAGACTGTTGACCAAGCGGCACCCACTTTCACCCATCTCGAAGTTGATGACCAAGATTTCCAAGACATCAACTCACCCTGTCTGCCGCTGCAAACAATCCCTTTTGTTGATAAAGTGCAGGAATTCTAGGAAGGGACTAGCTTAGGGACAGCATCTGTCAGTGAATGGTAAAGGCCCCGTGTGGAGAAGTGGTGGGTTAGCTGCCATGGGACACCCATGGGTGTGAAGTGTTCGAGAGCCATGCTGACGGATGAGTTAGCCTAAATATAAAACACTAAAAAGCACAACCTAAAAAAAGTACAAAAGGGAGACCAATAGTGCAGACTGAAAATAAAAAAATATTCGTGTATAAAAAGCTAAAAAACACACTCACAAACAAATGTAAAAAGTAGGCAGGGTATAGTTGGTCCTCTTCAAATATTTCTTCGCTTCTCAATGTAGAAACGGGTACTAGAATAGAGCACAGAGACGGACCATAGTGCAAAATGTATAGTATAAAGAAAACAGCTTTATTGGACACACTTACAAAATTGTGGTAGTAAAAAGGCACTTCAAATCAAACATCGATGTCTTCCATCAGAGGAACGGTTTTATCATCAGACAGTCCCAAAGACATCCGAGATGAAGAAATTGCACAGTGAAATAAATAAATAAATAGTAAAATAAAGCTTGCCACCCTACGCGTTTCGTCTATTCAGACTTCGTCAGGGGCTTGTGGCATCAAAATATACATCATACATACATTGCAATACTTAAATACCCTGCCTTACACACAAAAACAACCAATCCTGGAGGTTTCTTCAATCGGAGCCAGCTGTAGAAAATTCCTTCCATCCGATTTCCTCATTTTCGCGCTCGAAACGGGCGCGTGCGTTCCAAGCCTCTTTTTCGTAAACCCGGAAATCCCATTACGTCTCTGCGTGGAACGCAAATGCGTTCCACTTCGTCCAAAAAACAGGAAGTGGTTCTTAGTTCATGCGCAGAAGTCTCTACCTGGAACGCAAATGCGTTCCACTTCACTGGTAATCGGCAAATTCTTCCTTCAGGCGCAAATGTGACTCAGTCTCTCTATATCCAGGAAACATAAAATAAAAAATGGAACGCATATGCGTTCCAAATACCGTGATGCTCAATTCTATAAGGTGCAAATGTACTCCAAAGGAAAAATATAATCATAGAATCCATAAGGAAAAACACATAAAAATAACACATAAAAGACTAAGAACACATCTAACATCTCCAATTTTCAAAAAATAAAAATGATATCAAAGGTAAAAAATAATAAATAAAAATACAAAATATAAGTATAAAATTTGGAAAAAGATATTCATTTACAGAAAACATGCCATATCAAAATCTACTTTCATACCTTCTGGTTGCATTGTTTTTAAGGTATGGATCCAAAAGAGGTGGTGGACTTAGTTTTAAAATTAAGACAAAGAGAAGGCTTTTGGATCCATACCTTAAAAACAATGCAACCAGAAGGTATGAATGTAGATTTTGATATGGCATGTTTTCTGTAAATGAATATCTTTTTCCAAATTTTATACTTATATTTTGTATTTTTATTTATTATTTTTTACCTTTGATATCATTTTTATTTTTTGAAAATTGGAGATGTTAGATGTGTTCTTAGTCTTTTATGTGTTATTTTTATGTGTTTTTCCTTATGGATTCTATGATTATATTTTTCCTTTGGAGTACATTTGCACCTTATAGAATTGAGCATCACGGTATTTGGAACGCATATGCGTTCCATTTTTTATTTTATGTTTCCTGGATATAGAGAGACTGAGTCACATTTGCGCCTGAAGGAAGAATTTGCCGATTACCAGTGAAGTGGAACGCATTTGCGTTCCAGGTAGAGACTTCTGCGCATGAACTAAGAACCACTTCCTGTTTTTTGGACGAAGTGGAACGCATTTGCGTTCCACGCAGAGACGTAATGGGATTTCCGGGTTTACGAAAAAGAGGCTTGGAACGCACGCGCCCGTTTCGAGCGCGAAAATGAGGAAATCGGATGGAAGGAATTTTCTACAGCTGGCTCCGATTGAAGAAACCTCCAGGATTGGTTGTTTTTGTGTGTAAGGCAGGGTATTTAAGTATTGCAATGTATGTATGATGTATATTTTGATGCCACAAGCCCCTGACGAAGTCTGAATAGACGAAACGCGTAGGGTGGCAAGCTTTATTTTACTATTTATTTATTTATTTCACTGTGCAATTTCTTCATCTCGGATGTCTTTGGGACTGTCTGATGATAAAACCGTTCCTCTGATGGAAGACATCGATGTTTGATTTGAAGTGCCTTTTTACTACCACAATTTTGTAAGTGTGTCCAATAAAGCTGTTTTCTTTATACTATACATTTTGCACTATGGTCCGTCTCTGTGCTCTATTCTAGTACCCGTTTCTACATTGAGAAGCGAAGAAATATTTGAAGAGGACCAACTATACCCTGCCTACTTTTTACATTTGTTTGTGAGTGTGTTTTTTAGCTTTTTATACACGAATATTTTTTTATTTTCAGTCTGCACTATTGGTCTCCCTTTTGTACTTTTTTTAGGTTGTGCTTTTTAGTGTTTTATATTTTCGATATCAGAGACATTGAGGAGTCTCTTGCACCTCCTGAATTGGGGTATTTATATTTTATATATTTTGTTTTCCCCGTTTGACAGCCACAAGGGTTTTTTTTGCAATTTTTTGGCAAATCACTTTATTGTTATATACTGGATGAGTTAGCCTATCAGGGTCAGAACTAGGGACAGTCTTGCACTTTGCATTAACACCTAGCTAGCGGCCACGGGGTTTCTGTGCCTTTGGGTTAACACGTCTTCCTGGTACTAACTTAATAAAGTTTTATCTCTTAGAATCTAACATTTCATAGGGGGGACTGATGTGGGATTATTAAAAAATCCTTATTGTACTTGTATTGAATTATTGCACTAACTCCATTTTTAACTTTGTACTGTGACAATCCTCCATTTTGTCCTCCTAACCTGACTTCTTCAATCCTCCATTTTGTCCTCATAACCTAACTTGTTCATTTTAAAACTACCTTACATGACAGAATTTCCCAGCACATCTAATACAATAGACAAAGACTGTATTTTCTATAAAGACATGATTAACACAGGAATTGCTGACTTTTCCTTAAACTTGCAACATAGTATAATTTGAAGGCCATGAGAACACAGTAGTAATGAAATGTTCTATTCATAAGAGACCTTGCACCTGGCCACGAGGCCTGAGATCACCGACCGTGTAAGATGACGCTCAAGACCCCTTGTCCCCACCCGTGTCCAGAACAATCCCACCTCTTGGTGGGTGGGCACGGGACTAACCACTTAGTTTTTGAGCCAATTAATAATGTTGATAGGAGGACACTAATCCCGACACTTAACAATTAATCCAATTAATGATGTTTATTTGCTGATATTCTAATAATCAATGATGACGTAAAATGTCTCTTAAAAGGGCCTGCGCGTCCGCTTTTTTAATCACTTGCCAATAAATTTTCTCGAAGTTATTTTAACCTGAACTTTGTGTGTCAGACTTAATTACTTCAGCGTATATACGCAATTTAATTTTATTGATTTGGACAGGAACAGATAGACATTTAAACATTTTGGTTTACTGCTAAAAAGTACCATAACACTCACAGTGTACACCTCATTTGGAAATGCCTTGCCGATAGGACCCAGGAGATGCTCAGTCTTCTGGGTCCTTTATAATAATATATTTGACCTGATAGTCCAACAAAATTCTCAGTCTCTTGTTCCAGTATTATATAACCCGACCTAGAAGATGTCATTTAGTTAGCCATTTACTTGTCCCTTTGAGGCCAAATATTTTATAAAGGACAATGGGCATCTTCTGGATCCTAGTGAGTCATTATAAAATAAGGGGCCTATGAGACTGCGCTGCTATTGGAGTGAAGGATGAGAGGCCCCTATGAAGTATTATATGGGTCCAAAAAGTAATGGCTAATGTATCCCCAACATACAGGCATAGGATGAGTAATAAAGATAATATCTTGCTGTTTCTTAGAAAGGTGGGCTTAATGTTGAGGGCAGTGAGACAATCAAAAGACAGACAGGGAGTAGTCTAGGACAGACATAGGCAACTTTCGACACTCCACTCCAGATGTTTTGGACTAAACCTCCCATGATGCTTTGCCAGTATTATGGGGGATATAGTCCACAACATCTGGAGTGCCGAAGGTTGTCTATCCTTGGTCTAGGAAACAAGCTGAGGTCAAGTAGCACAAAAATACACAAGCTTCTAGAACTCGCAATGGCAAATTTCGAGGAGTGGTGCATTGGTGCACAACCTGAGTCACATAAATGACTTGGCTGGCAGTGGTTCCAAAAAATTACACAGACAAAATTGGTCATAAAAGGATGCAGGAATCAAGCAGTCTATGTGGAAATCGACTCCAGAATGGCACAGAACTTCAATTTGCGTGCCATTCAGAGGACCACATGTTTTTATGTGTTTTTTTCTTTTTTTTATTCTATTTATTATTAAAACAAATTTAATTCAAAGTTTGAAGGACAGTGGCTGCTGAAAAACTGTACTTACAGGTTTGGAAACCAGGCGGTATCCAGTTGCTAAGTGGCGCTTAAAAGCTCCTATTATGTTGGATCCATTAACAGAAGCAGCAGACAGTAGTTCCCTGGTAGGATTTTGCTTTTTGGGAAACAGCCACTACTAGCTAACTATTGAAACAGGCAAATAATAACGATAAGGATGGAAACAAGGTCACTGTTTCATTGTTGCAGAATAAAAAAAGTGTGACTACACTAATTTTATTTTTCATATCCCACAAATACATATTTGTTAAATATAGTGGAAAAGAAGACATGATATTAAAAATGATGGGAAATGGCAGTTTCAGAGAAACTGCTATGTTTATAATAGGGTTAATTCAGCCTCCAAATCCTCTAGTGGCTGTCTCACTGACAGCCGCTAGAGGCGCTTGCGTGATTCTCACTGTGAAAATCACAGTGAGAGCACGCAAGCGTCCATAGGAAAGCATTGATAATGCTTTCCTATGAGACCGGCTGAATGCGCGCGCGGCTCTTGCTGCGCATGCGCATTCAGCCGAAAGGGAGGATCGGAGGCGGAGAGGAGGAGGAGAGCTCCCCGCCCGGCGCTGGAATAAAGGTAAGTTTTAACCCTTTCCTCTCCATCCAGCCCGGCGGGAGGGGGTCCCTGAGGGTGGGGGCACCCTTAGGGCACTATAGTGCCAGGAAAACGAATATGTTTTCCTGGCACTATAGTGGTCCTTTAAGGGGTTAAGGAGAGTTCTCTCTTTCTCCTCTGCTCAATGCTGTCAAGATAATTTTCTAATTTTTCTCGTTTGTTGTATCCCGATGAGATCAATAGACTATATCTGCATTCTAAGTTAATGAATGGTATTCTATGCTTAGTATGGTACTCAACTGAACATTATGGGAGAAGTAGGTTACAAATATCTGGGGTACCAAATACCCAAACTCATCTCTGCTACAGCATCACAATTTAAGTAAAACTTCCTGGCAATAGTTCCATTAAGGGAAGGTTGTGGAAGCTATGATGAATTTTATGAAAAACACGTAAAGATTCAAGAGATGTCATAAGACCAAATAAGGACTACTTTGTCCCAAAGAGAAGAAGGTTTCTTACAAAATGTGAAAATGTGCGGAATTTAAGCTAAATCATCTTGCCATTTTCCATCAGATGGGAAAAGGCGAGATTTTGGTGGCTTGTGATAGCTGAAGTGAAGTCAATGTCTCACTCAATGTGTAATAAATGTCAATGTCATACCGATTTCACTATAATGCATACGCAAGAGCACAATAAAAATGTTTCTTATGGCCGATGAAACCAGCAAAAGCTTTAACTGTGACGACAAGGTGGACAGAGGTTCAGGTACGTATATCTCCTTTGTGCCCTCCTCCTTTGGCACAACCATTGAGGTCTTTGGAAAATTCAAATATCCCAAAATTGACAGTTCCATTTTAATGTTGGGTTCATATAATCATTAAAAGTATGTAATACACCAATGGGTTAACATGTGACCAATGTGACCCTACTGCTTGACCATTTTAATAAATGTAATGAGGAACCTGACACTAAAGGTTCCCACAACACTATAACAGCTAGCAAAGAAATATTAAAATCCCAAAGGGCCCTAGACAGGTTATCAGTTAGGGGCCTTCCTTCATTCTTCACATAGGGATGGTTAATAGGGCCAAGCAAATTCATGGTTCCAAGAACCAGGTCTAATCCCTTTACTGAGTGCTAGGGGCCAGCGTAGGGTTGAATTATGGTTAATCCTGCTCTACGCCAACATTCCAACTTCACTGGAAGTGCATGGGTGTCAGTGTGTCCAATACTTCCCTTTGGGGTTCATGGCAAGATGTGAGTTTAGTTGAATTGGAACGTTTTTCTAAAACAGCTATTTTTGCTTAAAATTTGTATTTCAAGTTTTATTTCAGTACAGTTCAAAGCTTATGTTCTTAAGGGGGATTGTAAAATTTAGACCACAACCCCTCCCCCAAATAAAAAAAAGAAAAGAAAAGAAAAAAGTTATTTTTCAGCTTTAAATTTTTTTGCAAGTAGGGTCACTCGGTGGTCATGGTGCAAATACCCTGCTGCAGCCTTATTTAATGTTTTATTTTGGAGATAAATATCTAGTTTTTCCATGCTTCCATGGGTTGTCAATCAGACAGCCATAATAGCTCTCTTTCTACCTGGCACTATCAGTTGTGTGCAACCTTTGTGTCTGGTGTCAGCATACACCGAATGCTAACCGTAGATACCTTAAACAGGCTGCCCATAGCTGGATGACTTACACGCACTGTGTCAAACCTCCTGTTACCTGGCTCTCTGGCAATTTAAACACTAATTCCTTGATAAAGGAAAAAAAAAAAGATATCAGTTCTGTTTTTGTACCTCTGCCCTTTCTAGGTGAAGAGGTTGGAGGAAGAAAATAAAATTGCAAGCCATCCTGTTGGGAATTTATGTCTTATACCTCCCAGTATAGGGGGGTATGAAACCTTCTCTATGAGAAGTTTTGGACTGGACATCAATGATCAATGCTTCTCTATGGGAAGCGTTTCATTGTACAATACCCAACTCTGACAAGGAAGTTAGTGCTGGCAAAAAGTTCAATAGCTCATGAAAAGTACGTTTTTAGGGCCTAGAAAATATTTGTTCAAATTTTTGTGAATTTTTTTGCAACCGTTAATCATGTGCATCAGCAAAAAACAAGTATTTTGAACATACGAGGGGTTATCTGTAAACACAGACAAGTTCGATTTCATGTTTGTGCAAGTTTTATTAAAGCTTGCCATTTTTTATCTATAAAACTGTTCTCCCACTTTTAAAGGGACACTATGGTCACCAGAACAACTACAGCTCATTGTATTTGTTCTGGTGAGTAGAATCATTACCTTCAGGTTTTTTGCTGTAAACACAGTCTTTTCAGAGAAAATGCAGTGTTTACATTACAGCCTAGTGATAACTTCCCTGGCCACTCCTCAGATGGCTGTTAGATATCCTTCCTGGGGCAGCGCTGCACAGTGAGCAGCACTGCCATTCAGTGTCTCCACCCTCTGGATGCAGACACTGAACTTTCCTCATAGAGATGCATTGATTCGAATCATCTCTATGAGGAGATGCTGATTGGCCAGGGCTGTGTTTGACTTGTACTGGCTGTGACCTTCATCTGCCTTCTTGACAGTCTCAGACAATCTATTTTAAAGCATTATTATTAGTTCAGATAATCACTTCTGATGATGTCATCCAAGCAGGCAGATCAGGGGCAGAGGCAGCAGCTGCAGACTTGAATACAAGTAGCATTTTACTATATTTAGGAATGTAATGGGGGGCCACGGGGTTGGGCTAGATGGTGGTTTTAACACTATATTTGTGTTCCTGACCTGACCCTATAGTATTCCTTTAAAAAATGTTTTACAGTATTTCCTGTAATATGTCAAAATAGTCCGTGCTTCTGTCACTCTCTTTATTCCTCTCAAAAAAACAAAAAAAAAATGTCTGGGCACATAGGTCCAATTGCAGACCTTATTGGAAAAAACAGGCAACATTTTGGCTCAAACAGGAGTCTTAAGGAAGTTCCCTGTTTGAGCCAAAACGTTGTCTATGCATTTCCATTAGAGTCTGCAATTGGATCTATGTGTACCCAGACATTTTGTGCTATTTTGATTCGGTATTGGAGTTTTGTAGTCACCCTAGTCTGTGTGACTCCATAGTTTTACAATCCTTCAAATTCCTTATTTCTGTTGGTAAATGCCAGTCCTGTTACCAATACTTTTTATTCCTCTTTTTTTTCCCTGAAGATTTTTTTCAGTTATTTACAAATATAGACAAATTATTATCACTAACAAAATAAAGGTGCAGGAAAAAAAATGACGGAAAGGGCACAAACATAAAAATTTGTGGAGCGATAAAGGAAAATATTGGCACAAACAGAAATTGTGGCAACATTTGGGGGCTGAAAATGATCGCTACTTTCTAAACATACAAACCATCGTTTACCTTTAATTCTCGGTCAGTTTTCTCTTTTGGGAAAAAAACACCAGAGAAAATGACTGTTTGATAGCTCAGTAGCTAAATAAAAGATAAGAACAAGTTAATAAATATTTATAGCAAAAAAAGAGGGTCTGTTGAAACAAGGGGAAATAAATAAATAACTAAATATGGAAATGAATGGATAAATAGAAGAAAGAGGTAGTAAGTAAAAGGTTAAATACTAGAAACTACAAAGCATTATAGAATATCTTTGAAATGTCATTATGTCACGTGCAGTACGTGACTACAAGCAGTAGGTGGCAGTATTGAGAATATGTGCTCACCCAATAGACAGGGGGCTGGTCCTGTGAGCTTTAGTTCAGCTTGTCTCTTGTTTGCTGCTGGGCTAGTAGGAAGCTGTTCTCTGCCTCTTGGGACTTGTTGGAAGTTGGTGCTCTCTGTGCACATGCTCAGGGGGGGGCTGGAGCAGGTAAGACAGCACTGAACCCTCTGATTAACCCCTTCCTAGCCTCTGCACAGTCTTCCCTCCCTTACCTGTCCAGCTACACCCTTACAGGCAAGCCAGCAGCCTGGGATCAGCTTACAGTGTGGGGTGGTGATGGTGGGCAAGTCTTCTTTTTTTACTGTGTGTGTGTGTTGCAGAGGTCTCTGTTAGATGGTTTTGAATGCTGCCTAGAAAATATTAAAAAGGGCTTAAATAAAACTTTACTAATTTCTCATTTTGTAGGTTTAAAATAAAATGCTGCACTCTATGCTTGTACTGAGTATAACGTTTAGAGCAGTCTGGGAACTTCAGGGTGTGGGTATATCTGGAGATTAAATCTGGGTTTTTCAAGCCTCATTTAGTAGGGAGGCTATGGTCTCCGGATTCCCCACCATCTCCTGTACATAAATATCACTTGTTAATGCTAATGGATAGCTCATGAAACTTACTGCCATGCAGTGTACATAATCAGATCAATACACTGCAGGATTTCAATCAATCCAGTAATCAAAGCAGGTATTTAGCTAGCAATTTAATTTGCCCCATACAGCTTGTGAATTCTTCATTCTGCAGGGTACAACTTTTCATGTGCTGTCCAACATAACACGTGATATGTTCTGAATAAAATGATTTATTTGCTAACCTAACCCATTTACTGCCATGTAATGTAACAGCTTGGTGTATACTATGTATCCAGAGGTAGGTCAGAATTTTTCATTTTCAGTAGGTCATGTTCAAATACTGCTTTAACCCCTTCAGTGCTAGAGAGGACTACTACAAACACACCCATCATTTGTGCTGCTGGATTGAGTTACCCTAGACGTGATAATTGACCTGGTATTAGTAATTGGAGAATTTTGACCTGGTTATGTTTAAGATGGGTGTGACCAGCAAAAAACAGTCTGCTTGGCTAATCATACTGGTGAATTAATGAATGTGCTGAAGGGTTTAATTTGGAGTTTCCCAATAATTTTTCACCACAGTGGGTTTGTAAATTGTTAAAAAAAAATGTCCTTTTGTTTGTCTTGTGTAGGGTCCAAATTCGTAGCTCTTTACATTTTTCATGTGACATTTTATTTTTGTTAGAGCATCTGTGGAAGGTGCTCTGACAAAAATAGATTAAAAAACGAATAGTCACTCCAAGGACTTATATTAAAAACTAAATTAATTGTTTTTACCATAACCCCTTAAGGA
The DNA here is from genome assembly GCF_036172605.1 of Pelobates fuscus. Taxonomy (NCBI): domain Eukaryota; kingdom Metazoa; phylum Chordata; class Amphibia; order Anura; family Pelobatidae; genus Pelobates; species Pelobates fuscus. Next base: position 148,157,703 of record NC_086325.1, on the reverse strand, counting down.
CACATGACATGTGTGACATGTCATGATTCCCTTTTTATTCCAGAAGTTTGGTCCTTAAGGGGTTAAAGATAAAACGACCAACGTTTCAGCTTGACTCCCCCAAGCTTTCATCAGGACATTTTGGGCACCATAACAACTTAATTGGAAAAGGGTACATATATGTTTTTCTCAATAGGGAGCAGCTGAGTGTGAGCGCTATGCTCTTAGCCTATCAGAGGCGCCTGGTCCATGGCTCTCTTATTGATGCCTCGGACATGGAGCAGGCATTTAGTGGCAAAGCGATTTGGGTGCTGCCATGAAGACTTTGGGGGTTAAACCTTTCATTGAACTCCTTTAGGTAAGCCAGCACTGGGCACCTCTTTGCACTATAACAACTTAATTCCAATGAAGTTGTTATAACCATCTTTATGTGTGGTATGTGGTTTGCTTAAGTAAACAAAATTCAAAGGAAAACAGGCTTGGTTTTGTGCACACAACATTGAAAAACAGTCTTATCAGGACTTGTGATTAGAGTTTTGTGGAAGATGGTTCGAGATAATCTGAACCCCTCTTTACAAGGTCAATCAATATTCTTTCTCAATTTATTTATTTATTTTTTGCCTCCAATCGATCTTTTAACTTGTTGCATTGATTCTACAAAGTTACAGACTCATTTTAGTTAAAATCAAGACAGCTGTAAAGTGACTCAAACGTGTCAGCCAGAATTACCCATGGATCTACAAGCAGTTATTAAAGGAACACTATAGCGTGGAATACAAACGTGCATTTCTGACACGAGTGCTGGTGTGACTGTTTAGATTCGGGCCCCTTGTCTGTGCCGTAAAAAGGTAATTTTACTTATTTTTTTTCCTACTCCGCACTGGTCTTGTCACGGCTTGCACCGCCTGGTCTCACAATCTTGATCTCAGCCAATCCAATGCTTTACATTAGGAAAGCATTGGGAGGCTATTGCGCATGCACAGCAAAACACCACACTGCGCCAATCCACATCTCCTTATAGAAATTCACTGAATCAATACAGCTCTATGGGGGGAATGTTCATCACCTCCAGGCAGAACGTGGAGACACTGAATGTCAGTGCTGAACACTGTGCACCACCGAGACAGGAAGTACCTTTAGTGACCGTCTGAGTGACAGCCACTAAACGTGTTACTAGGCAGCAATGTAAACACTGCCTTTTCTTTGAAACGGCAGTGTTCACATTAAAAAGCATCCATACTTTTTACATTACATTATGTTGTAGTGGTTCTGTTGCTGTTTTAATTTTTTATTTATTTTGACTGTACGGTATATACATGTCCTTCCCCTGCTGTAAGTTTAAAATGTATATATGTATTTCTGTTGACCTAGTATTTTTTTGAAGACTACCCCTTCTCCTTCTTTAAAAAAAATTAAATTTAATGAAATATTATTTTAAAAAATATATATATAACTGCAATCTTCAATCAACATTATTTGTTTTGGAACCAGTGTCTGTACTACTACTTCCTTGAAGTGACCCTTGTTAAACTTTTTAATCCCCCCTCCAAATACATTACATAGAGAATACATTAAAAGGTGACTTCAACACCATGACCAATTCAGTGATTTTGAAGTGGTCATGGTGCCTGGAGTCTGTATGTGTAGTGTTTTGCTTTGAAACGCTGTACTTACGGAGATTAACCCCCTAGCTGCCAGTGGTGTAACTCCACTCCGGCAGTGTCATGGGTGCATTATCGGACAGCCCGGAACAAGAGTTCCCAGCTAGCCAATGTGAATTCTGTGCGTCTTTTGTTGCACAGAATGTCAGTTGTCAGCTTATGCTGTCCGCCAATGCATGTCGAATGCCGCGGCTTCTGCAGCAACCAGAAATGCATCACTGGAAACATCAGAGCCCATTGGGGGCCCAGGTAAGCGGGCAAACGTTTGCTAAATGGTTTGGCCTTATACCGGGCCAGGGTACTCCTAGTGTCATAATTACTAGCTGGCTGTAGTGGTTATGATGCTTGAAGTAACCCTTCAAAGGGACACTCCATATTGTCCTTAATTAATTTGTTAGGGTGTCTGGAGGTCCTGTGCGCTCTCTTATCTTATGGGGTTAAACCTCTTTAAACAATTTAATCTCCAAGTTCTATAACTTACAGACTGTATCGACACCTAGTGCACTCTGGGTAAATCAAATTATTGCATTTCACTGCAGTTATAAGCATCTAAGTGCACTAAAACAAAGACAGGGGATCTCCTTGCACTATAACTTATAACACACAGCATAGTTCAAAGGACAACTGCGATAACATTTCCAGTTCTCACTCTTATTTAGCAGTTCCTCTGATAAAACTTAATTAAACAAAATGTAATAAAACATTTAGTGTGTGTGTGTGTGTGTATATGTGTATATGTGTATATATATATATATAGAAAAGTAATGAAGGGAGCACACTAGGTCTTAAAAATAGTGCAAAATTATTTACTGCATTCAAAAGAATACATCGCTGTGGTATACAAACAAATCAACGTTTCGACCCTGCTGGGTCTTTGATCTTGATAAAGACCCAGCAGGGTCGAAACGTTGATTTGTTTGTATACCACAGCGATGTATTCTTTTGAATGCAGTAAATAATTTTGCACTATTTTTAAGACCTAGTGTGCTCCCTTCATTACTTTTCTATATATATAACGCGGGATTGCACCTGGGCCTATAATACTTTAAAATTATCTGAACGGAGGAGTGCCTGGCTTTGGAATTTTGTCTATATATATATATATATATATATATATATATATATATACACACACACACTTATTTTTATTTATTTTTTTTTTAAAGAAAATCTAAATGTTATCTGTCTGAGCAGCCATGTTGAGCCAGACCCTGTTATCTAACCAAATGGTGCTCACCCAAACTTATCTGGGGCTACAGTTTCTCAGAACAGAATGTGATCAGATAACTGTAGAATTTGACCCAACATATGGCTTCTCAGCTAGATAAAAAGTAAAATTTTCTGGAAAATAGTTTTTTAATAAAAATACATAAAATGCATAATTGTTTCAATAAATATAATAAACTTAAATAAAAAAGGAGAAATGAAAATTTGATGAGTTGTGCTTTGATGTTTTTGGAATGTCATTGTGGTTTTTATTGAATGAGAGAGACAGTGTGTTGCAATTTTTCTTTTTTTTTCTTACATTTTTGAACAGGTAGTCCACCCACCACTAGCCTTTTCTCAGATTCACTTTTGTAGCTGTTTATTTCATTTCATTAGAGTAATGAGCTTACTGACATGTTGGCATTATATGCTTTTAGCTCTCCCGATGCGGTTAATGGAATTGTCCTGTGATTTGGGTATCTGTGATTGAGCGCTTGGGTGGTTTAAAATCAAACGGATTCAATTATTTTACAATAACTGAGCTGCTTCTGATGGTTAATAGGAAAGTTCTCTGCCAGATTACATGTTGCATATGGGCTACTTTTACAGATTCAACCCAAACACTCAATACAATGCCCTTTTAATATGAGAAGCTCAGGAAACCTTTTATATGTGAACTCTTTATACATTTTATACAAGTGGTTTGGGAAAAATCTAAGGTATCCTAAGCCATAATTCCCTACCCCTTTAACTTACCACAGCATAAGGTTTATCGATTTGGCATGTCCAAATAATTAGAATGTCATTATCAGTAGACCAGATCTAATCATCAATGGTCTCTTTCTGTTGGGGGAGGGTAGCATTTGTACTGTACTGTAAGGGAGCTTTTAGTTGAATTAACCCATTCAAGGGTAAAGGGAATCTGGGTAGGTTAGTATATGTTAACCAAATATGGAGTTGCAAATCATACGATCCACCGGAATAACTATATATTCTGACTGCTTTTATCTGCCCCAGAGTCCATCGCTAATTCTTTTGACCACGGCCGATCCTAGGGTCACAGAAATTTTTATGATGTCATATTTCTGATCCCAGCATCATAGGGCACGCTAGGGAGGAGTGATGAGCTGCAAGATCAGCGCTGGCTGGCTGCCTCCTCTCTCCCTACCCCCCCTCCGGTATTTATCGGCAGAGTAGGCACCTGCCATCCAGATGCCTACTCTGCCTTACTTGCGACAGGGCTCCTCATCTTTTTTGTGGTCCTAGACCATAAATCCTGGGCAGGAGTTTAATGGGATGTGTAGCTCCATACTTCTTTTCATTCACGCAATGACAACAAACAGATCTTCTCTATATATAATCATACAGTTGTTCATTTACCATGAATTTCATGCAGTATTTTACCTGAGTTTTAGTTAAAGGGACACTATAGGCATCCAGACCACTTCAGCTTATTGAAGTGGTCTGGGCGCACTGTCCCTGTCCCCCTTAGTTTTAGAGAAACTGCAATGGACGTCCTCACGATCTGCATGAGGATATTTAGCGGTCAGTAAAATCTAATTCAGTGCTTTCCTATGGGGAGGACTTCATATGCTCGCAGCATTGCCACGCATGCGTATTATTCCCGAATGAGCATTGGCCCCCGTTGGATGATGTCTGAGGAGGTGGAATGGTGTCCCAGTGCCGAGGGACATCAGTGCTGGAATTGGGCATGTGAAAAAGAGGGGGTGAGAGGGAGGAGGAACCCAGAGGGAACTATGTTGTTAGGAACACATGTTTGTATTCCTGCAACCATAGAATCTCTTTACGTTCACTTTAATTGACTCTTAAAACTCTACTTTATTTGCAAAGTCATGCATGATTAATAGTTTATTATTCAGTAGTTTTAAGGTTCAAGAGGAAATTACTGTGGATAATCGGAGCCCTGGGGATATATTTTTATTTTTAAACTATTATCTGTATCTCACCCCTTTTTTCTGATTTCTGTGGGATGGAGAGGCAGGGGCAGATTTGTCTGTATATTTTTTTTATTGTCGAAAAAATTAATATTAAAGGACTTGTGTTGATTGAGCTGGTAGGGAGGTCATGCGCCCTCTTCGTTATCGTCCGTTGTATCAATTTTAAAGGGCCCCTCATTGTAGGATTTAAAGGGGCTCTGTTTAGTCATTATGTTGCAGAGTATCTAGGTGCCTTCCCTGCATTTATGACAAATCTAAGTAATTTGGGAAGGGGGGGGGGAGATTAATTTTCTTCCCCCTCCTTGGCTCATTATTACTTATTATTTGACATTTATATAGCGCCAGCATATTCCACTGCGCTGTACGATAAAATAAATGCAAACATAATGATCAAGTGTAAATATAAAATAAAAACAGAAGACCTTGTCTGTGAGCTTACAATCTAGCAAATACAGTTCTGAATTATTAATGTCAGTTTTAAATTATTAATGTCAATCTCAACCAACCACGACAGCTAGCAGTGTTTGGCTGGAGTGGATTAGCCCAACTATGGACTGAGCCCTTCATATCAATATCACATTTTTTGCTGCTCAGGTTAAAGTAAAATGAGCACTATATTGTCAGGAATACAGACATGTATTCCTGACACAATATTTTTAATTTTGCCCTTTAGGTCACTGCTCCCTGTCACCGTTATCCAGTGCCGCATGGGTCTCCTTGTAGCTGACTCCACCCTTGCTCCCCCCCCCTAGTCTGAGATCATCACATTTGATGATCACAGCCAATCCAATGCTTTATTATAGGAAAGCATTGGTAGGCTATTGCGCATGGGAGGCAAAACGCTGCGCTGCACCAATCAGCAACTTCTGATAGAGATGCATTGAATCAATGCATGTCTATGGGGAGCATTTACCATCTTTGTGCAGAATGTGGCGACGTAGTTTCTGCACACAGTGCAGCTTTGACACAGTAATCACCTCTAGTGGCCATCTGAGTTACTAGGCAGCAATGTAAACAGTGCTTTTTATCTGAAAAGGCAGTGTTTACACTGAAATGCTCTCAGGGACAGGCACTAGACACCAGAATGAAGACATTAAATCGAGGCCAAATAAGATGTTACGCGGTTAGTCATGGGTACAGTGTAAAACCGTAGAAATGTTTGAGTTTCTGGATTCTGTGCTTCCTGGGTTACAATAATGCAAAGTTCCAGACTTCTGAAACCACAGAGTCTCTTTATGTGACACATGATTGGCAAAGTACACAGGTGAGCTCCAGTTTAAATGCGCTAAAATCGTATACTTTGAGTAGGTGACAGGAGATACCTTGCATAGATTGCTAACTTCTTTATACAGGTAGAGATACCATAAGAGACTGCTAGGTGACCAGCAGTCTCTCATCCTGGAGTGTAACCTATCATTGTACACTCTTTACAGCCATCCACGTCTCTCACACCCACCCCATCCCTGCCATATTGCACAGTTACATAGTAATAAAGGCTGAAAAAAATATTGCTAAAGTTCAGCCTTTCACACAACTCTATTAATGCTGTTTATCCAAAAATAGTGGAAAACGTAAATTTGCAGCTATTTCCAATATAAAAAAAAGGAAAATGAAATTCCTTTTTGACTCCAAAAAAACAAGTCTCATTTGTCATTGGATCAACAAGCAGCACATACAGGTGATACTCGAAAAATTAGAATATGGTGCAAAAGTTCATTTATTTCAGTAATGCAACGTAAAAGGGGAAACTAATATATGAGACGCATTACATGCAAAGCAAGATAGTTCAAGCCGTGATTTGTCATAAGTGCGATGATTATGGCTTACAGCTCATGAAAACCCCTGAAATCTCAGTAAATTGGAATATTACATGCAATCAATAAAACAAGGATTGTACATAGAACAATATCGGACCTCTGAAAAGTATAAGCATGCATATGGACTCAGTACTTGGTTTGGGTCCCTTTTGCAGCAATTACTGCCCCAATGCGGCGTGGCATGGAAGCTATCAGCCTGTGGCACTGCTGAGGTGTTATGGAAGACCAGGATGCTACAATAGCGGCCTTCAGCTCTTCTGCATTGTTTGGTCTCTCATCTTTCTCTTGGCAATGCCCCATAGATTCTCTATGGGGTTCAGGTCAGGCGAGTTTGCTGGCCAATCAAGCACAGTAATCCCACGGTCATTAAACCAGGCTTTGGTGCTGGAAAATGAAGTCAGCATCCCCATAAAGCTCGTCTGTAGAAGGAAGCATGAAGTGCTCCAAAATCTCCTGGTAGACGGCTGCGTTGACCCTGGACTTAATGAAGCACAGTGGACCAACACCAGCTCCCCAAATCAACACAGACTGTGGAAACTTCACACTGGACTTCAAGCATCTTGCAGTGTGTGCCTCTCCATTCTTCCTCCAGACTCTGGGTCCTTGGTTTCCAAGTGAGGTGCAAAAGTTGTTCTCATCAGAAAAGAGGACTTTGAACCACTGAGCAAAAGACCAGGTCTGTTTTTCATTAGCCCAGGTAAGATGCTTCTGACATTGTTTGTTGTTCAGGAGCGGCTTGACAAGAGGAATACGACATCTGAAGCCGATGTCCAGGATCAGTCTGTGTGTGGTGGCTCTTGATGCACTGACTCCAGCCTCAGTCCACTCCTTGTGAAAGTTCCCAACACATTTGAATGGCCTTTTCCTGACAATCCTCTCCAGGCTGTGGTCATCCCTGCTGCTTGTGGACCTTTTTCTTCCACACTTTTCCCTTCCACATAACTTTCTATTAATGTGCTTTGATACAGCGCTTTGGGAACATCCAACTTCCTTCGCAATTACTTTTTGAGGCTTTCCCTCCTTATGGTGGTGTCAATGATGGGTTTTCTGCACAACTGTCAGGTCAGCAGTCTTCCCCATGATTGTGATTCCTACTGAACCAGACTGAGACCATTTAAAGGCTCAGAAACCCTTTGCAGGTGTTATGGCTTACTTAGCTGATTAGAGTGGGACACTGTGAGCCTAGAATATTGCACCTTTTCACAATATTCTAATTTACTGAGATTGTGGATTTGGGGTTTTCATGAGCTGTAAGCCATAATCATCGCACTTATGACAAATCACGGCTTGAACTTTCTTGCTTTGCATGTAATGCGTCTATCTCATATATTAGTTTCCCCTTTTACATTGCATTACTGAAATAAATGAACTTTTGCACGATATTCTAATTTTTCGAGTATCACCTGTATATACTTATATCTTTAAATATATTCTGGTTTTCCAAAAATGGCATCCAGATGTTAAAAAATCTGTACTGAATCTGATAGAGAATTCAAGGACACTTATACCAATTTCTTCTGCCGTAGGTGAAGTCTCCTTTGATAGGCGAATTTAATTCTCAGGTAAATTACCAGTTGATTATATATAATGTTTTAATCCATATTAACTTCCACATAACTAGAGAATAAATACCAGGGTGGCTCACCAGTTCATTATAAGCAAAGTACTTAAACTTCCAATTAGTGCACTATATACCCGTCATAAATGGGGAAGGATGAAGGAATCTTCTCTCCCCTTCCCCCCCCCCCCACCCCCCTGCACACATCCTACATTTATGCAAAGTACAAGTCAATTAATATTTTTAATTATTTTCTGTTATTTTGTAGAAACTATCTTGGCAACTGGTGTTATTTAATTCATTAAACCGTGAATTACAATGAATAAAAATAATAAAATTTATAATAAAAATATTTTTCGATTCAGATCTCCAACTCAGCTTTAGCTATACAAGTCTGAATTTGAAAGATTACACCCTTGTTTTTGCTTCTGTGTGGTTAGTGGGAACTTTCTCCTCCCCCCCCCCCCCCCCCCCTCCCATGGTAATGGTGATTGATGTCGGTGGGTTTCCTTTCCTGTTTTCACGGCTGATTTTATATCAATATGTGTATATGTATATTTTTTTCTTCCCCCACACCTGCTGAACGTGTCTGAGAAAGCTAATTTTCCTAGCTGCGCGCACACCTGTCTGTTAAACACCTCTTGCGATTTGCTAAGGCCTCTCTGTCTGCTGCGGTCTCAGAGGTAATTAAAGCTAAACAAACAATGGGACGGGGTTGTCTCTGCAAGATCTTGTCTGGGCAGCTCTATGGAAATCAAAGACTGAGACCTATGTTTTGTTTTCCTACCTTAGAGAACCGACAAACAACCCGCAGTGTATAGCTACCTAGAATGTCACAACTCCCAGCTCCCCTAGCTGCCTGGAGACTGGCTGGCAGTGATGGGTGTTTGTAGTTTACAGCTAGGTTTCTAGGTTTCCCTATCTCGGAATACATTTTCCAGATTTTTTGTAGATACAGACAGGCCTATTATATCACACAATATTTTTGTGTGACACACTACTAGAAGATGAAACTATCTCTTCTTTTACATGAAAAGTATCTCTGTCACACACTATATCGAGATAACTAGGTGACTGTTTAAACTTCTCAATTCACACGCTATTGTTTCAGCAGCCAAGATGGGCTATTTTACTGATTAGCCTACTATTTTGGCACAAATAAACGTCCGGTTTACATCTCATTACGGGTGGATGTGTTGCCATTAGCACTATTTGCACGTTGTCTGCGTTGGCCTCAACTGCCAATTCCCAGGATTCTTAAAAGAAGACTAAAATGATAGGTATACAAAAATTCCTAACGCTATAGTGTTCTTCTACCAAGGTACTCCCTCCCACTTTCCTTGAAATTGTTTGAAAGGTGAATAGGCATTTCTGTACTTGGCTTGGTGTAAATACTGCCTTTTCTCTGAAAAAGAAGCATTTACATTAAGAAAACAATGCAGGGAAAGGCTATAGACGCCAGAACCACTACATTCAGCTTTAGTAGTTCTGGTGACTGTAGTGTCCCTTTAAGTGTATCAATGTGCCACCTCTTTAACCTGCAACTGAGCGTTTTCATTTTGGCTCCCTGTTAATCATTGTTACAAGCTCTGTCCTTAGTACCTGATAGTCGGCGTAGAGAAAGCATACAGAGAAGAGGAGAAATTAAATAAGGTCTCTCTTCATTTGCGCAGTGTGTGGCCTGATTTTCTCTTGCCTGAATAGGATTATGATGTAAATTTTGTTAAATCCTTTTTAATATGAATTTAAAAGAAAAAGGAGCACCTCACAGGGGAACAAAAAGGTTAACACAGGGTTAGGGGATTTAAAAAAAATAAATTAAAAAAATTATTCAATGGTATAAATTCCAAAAGAAGTGACCGTTTCACTGTTAATATAAAATTTTCAATATTAAATTAAGGTAGTGGAGTGTGCTGGTTTGGCCTCAAATTGGGCTGTTCGTTTGTAGCTGCCCCTAAGGCCAAATATAGCCAGCCCTCCTCTGCGCTGGAAGGCTTGTAACACTGATTTGTAACGGTTTTACAATTATTTACCCTGTTACATGGGTCCCCTCTGCAGAATGACATCCTGCTTCTGTAGAACGGCAGAAGGTGGATGGCGATCCTGCATGTCATTCATTGGCTGAGAGCATCAGCTGTTCGCTTTTAGCCAAAGATTGCCCCTCTGTGCATAGAAATGTCAGAATTGACACTGGCCAGCGCAGAGCGCTTGTTCCGGGCTGGTCAATGACGCCCCAATGATGCTGCCAGACAGGGCCGGTGCAAGGATTTTTGGCTGCACAGGCAAAAATTGATTTTGCCGCCCCCCCCCCTTCCCCACACACACACTGTTTCTCTGGTTACTGATAGGCATGCAACACTTCCCCTGCTGCTGGAAAGGCCTACAAGAAAGCTCTGGTTAGTGCCACTGACCTACGCCCAGCCACGCATTAACTCTCTCATTGGCTAACAGCGCTTAGCTGAAGCTCTTAACCAATAAGCGAGGTCCTACATGGCTGGGCTTAGCTCAATAACAGGAGTTTCTGGTGGCAGCCTCCTGAAAATTAACCCCCTCCCTAAGCAATATTAATAATCACATAGGCCTGCAGTTTACTCCTTGCCTCCCAAAAAGTCCTTATTTCTTTGCAATTATACCCTCCTAAACTAAAATTCCATATTTCTCTGCAATGTACCCCTTTCTCCTCAATTCACATCATGGCTAGCTTCCCATAGCAATTAGGTCAATTAACCCCAGGGCCGGACTGGGACAAAAATTCAGCCCGGGCAATTAAAGGCAGAGCAGCCCACTATTATGGGCGGGGTCAGAAAGGGGGCATGTCATGTCACCACCACCAAATGAGTATGTTAATGTCACGCTTCTCCAGAGCATCCAGTGTTTTTAGATGGAAGTAAATGCCATGTTGTTTCTTTTGGGGCGCAAGCATGCACTGTGTTTGCTGGCGATTTGTCTCTGGTGTCCTCAATAGTGGGATACCAGAGATCAAAACAGGAACAGGGCTGTGTAGAACAGACTTTTTGTGTTGTATTGTGTGTAAAGGGGTCTGTTTGTGGCGTACTGCATGTGGCTAGGGACTGCAGTCTGTGTTTCTGGGTTGTAAAGTATGTGTGTGTGTATTTATATAGGGCCTGTGGAGTGTGTGGGCCTAGTGGATGTAGTGTGTGCATGTAAAGAGCTGTACAGTGTGTTTGTGAGTGTATCTAGGGGCTCTAGTGAGTGTATGCATATAGTAGCTGTACAGCACATGTGTATAGGTGCAGTGATGTATGCATAGGTGGTGTAGTGTGTACAGGGGGTGCGGAATATGTATTTATAGGGGATATAAATTACTGTGTTTGCATACAGGAGGTGTAATGTGTGTGTTTAAAGGGTCATAACGCATGAAAGTGCAGGGAGTGTAATGTATGTTTAGGGGGTATAGAGTGTGTATGTGTGTGCCGGGGGTATAGTGTGTATATAAGGGGTATAGAGAGTGTGTGAAGTGTGTAAGTGCAGGAGGTGTAGTGTGGATATAGGGCTATAGAGTGTGTGCTGTGCGTTAATGCAGGGGCTGTAGTGTGTATATAGGGGGATAGAGTGTGTTTGTGTGTTAGTGCAGGGGGTGCTGTGTGTTTGTGTGTTAGTTCAGGGGGTGCTGTGTGTTTGTGTGTTAGTTCAGGGGGTGCTGTGTGTCTAGTGTGTTAGTGCAGTTAAGCAGTATGTTTGTGTGAGTGCAGGGGGTACAGTGTGTGTAGTGTGTGTGCTAGTGCAGGGGGTGCAGTATGTTTGTGTGTTAGTGCAGGGGGCAGTATGTTTGTGTGTTAGTGCAGGGGGTGCGGTGTGTGTAGTGTGTTCATGTAGGGGAGCAGTATGTTTGCGTGTTTGTGCAGTGTGTAGTGTGTTTGTGTGTTAGTGCAGGGGCTGCAGTGTGTTTGTTAGTGCAGGGGCTGCAGTGTGTTTGTTAGTGCAGGGGGTGCAGTGTGTTTGTGTAGTGTGTAGTGTGTTTGTGTGTTAGGGCAGGTGGCTGCAGTGTGTTTGTTAGTGCAGGGGCTGCAGTGTGTTTGTTAGTGCAGGGGGTGCAGTGTGTTTGTGTAGTGTGTAGTGTGTTTGTGTGTTAGGGCAGGTGGCTGCAGTGTGTTTGTTAGTGCAGGGGGTGCAGTGTGTTTGTGCAGTGTGTGTGTGTTAGTGCAGGGGGTGCAGTGTGTTTGTGCAGTGTGTTTAGTGTGTTAGTGCAGTTTGTGTAGTGTGTTTGTGTGTTAGTGCAGGGGGTGCAGTGTATTTGTGTGTTAGTGCAGGTGGCTGCAGTGTGTTTGTTAGTGCAGGTAGTGCAGTGTGTTTGTGCAGTGTGTTTAGTGTGTTAGTGCAGTGTGTTAGTGCAGTTTGTGTAGTGTGTTTGTGTGTTAGTGCAGGGGGTGCAGTGTGTGTGTGTGTGTGTGTGTATGTGAGGGGGGGTGTATATAGTGGATGATATGGCCATACATTATTAATTTAAGAATTAAACAAAAAAAGTAATAAAAAAAAAATGACAATACCATTTACTCCCCCCTTTTAACTTGGCAGGGGAGAGAGGAAGCAGTCACATACTTGGTGGTCCAGTGAGGGGGGCCACGCCACGCACCGATCCCAGGTGGTCCAGCGGCAGGTAATTCAGTCTGTACCCCGCAGGGTACAGACCATGTTTCTCTCCCTCTCACGAGCGCTGGTTTTTCAGAGCTCTGATAATCTCGGAGCTCGCGAGAGGAAGAGAAGGAAGCTGCTGCCTGATTAACCCCTTCCAGGTTCCCTGTGTGCACCCTTTTATAAGCTTTTCCAGCTACTTCTGTTCTACACACTTACAGTGTAACAGTCACAAAGCACTCACTCACAGATAGGGGCACACAGTCATACACACACTGCCCTCAGTCACACAGGAACATAAATTCTCAGAGATATACATAACAATTACATACAAACACATTCAGTTACAGTCAAATAAAATCACAATCAGAAATATTCTCAAACACATTTACAGTGATACACACTCACAGCATACACCTACAGTCACACTCATAGATGCACAAAATCACACATACACGGACTTAGAATTATGCATGCAGGGCATGCACACTCAGAGTCAGACATTTATGCTCTGACACACACAGACAACACACTCACATTCACAGACAAAGATATCCACTTACTTTCACACACCAGACAACACACTCACTTTCACATACCCATACAACCACTCACTTTCACACACCAGATACTCAGTCACTCATGGAGACACACCATGGGTGATCCACCATCAGACCTTGTAGCTCCTCATGCACACTGAGCTCATGTTGCTGAGAGCTACTAATTCCTTTATTCCCCATAGCGCTCCTCACTGTAACAGGCCCCCTTCTGTGGCGCCCTAAGGCGGCCGCCTGTGCCGCCTTATGGACGCGCCGGCCCTGCTGCCAGAGGTGGTTACACCTGGGGCAGCATATCGGTTAAACTCTGCTTGTGCAGCGTTGCATAGCAAAACACTGCACACTCAGACTACTATGACCACTTCAAATCACTGAAGTGGTAATGGTGCTTGGGGTAACCCTTTAAAGTAGCAATCCCTTTGTCAATGCTTCATGCTTCCCACTTTAGTTAATAACCTCCTTTTCTGTTTACTGATTTCACAATAAACAGTACAATCCTTGTAAAACAAGTGGAGTTAAAGGATCACTATAGGGTCAGGAACACAAACATGTATTCCTGACCCTATAGTGTTAAAACCACCATCTAGCACCCTTGGGCCCCTCATGCCTCCATAAATATAGCAAAATCTTACTGTATTCAAGCCAGCAGCTGTAACTCTGCATGCCGTTACACTCAGAAAAACCAGCAGTCTGCTGACATCATCAGAAGTGGTAGCTTGATCCAATCACAATGCTTCCCCATAGGATTGGCTGAGACTGACAAGAAGGCAGATCAGAGGCAGAGCCAGCATGATTCAAACACAGCCCTGGCCAATCAGCATCTCCTCATAGCGATCAATTGAATCAATGAATCTCTATGAGGAAAGTTCAGTGTCTGCATGCAGAGGGAGGAGATACTGAGTGTTTGGATGCATTTTAGGCAGCCAAGACCCAGGAAGGATCTCTAACAGCCATCTGAGGAGTGGCCAGTGAAGCTATCACTAGGCTGTAATGTAAACACTGCATTTTCTCTGAAAAGACCGTGTTTACAGCAAAAAGCCTGAAGCTAATGATTCTACTCACCAGAACACATGCAATAAACTGTAGTTGTTCTGGTGTCCCTTTAAGGCGAGTTAAACTTTACTGTTAATTATTTGTTAATGGGGGGCATTAATATGAACAGGCAGGAGGAGATGACTCCTTTAGTAATCGTTTAGCTGTAATGTGATGTGCAAGAAGATGTCTATGGCATTCTGCTTCTGTCTTTAGTAGAATATTTAAACCTGTAAACAGAAAAAAGAAATTGAGCAAAACATTAATGAATAGCTTTTTTTATTTGTAAATTTTTTTATGGTATCTGAAAAAGCTAGGACAGCCCTAGGCATTTGCAATAAACTCATTGTTCCCATAACTCATGTGTAAGACAATAAGATGCCTTGTTTAATACCAGTTTTTTAAAGTGGGCCCTTATCAGAATAGCGTTCATACTTCGAGCATCACGTACAAGAGTTGGAGGCCCTCTGGGTTGCTTTAATAGCAGTACATTGCACTTCCTGTGTCATGCTTGCTGTTCAACTCTGAATGCATATTTTAATGGTTCCCTATTATGCCTTGTTCCAGGAGACCTGGAAACCGCATAATAAAACCACGAGACAAACAGTCGAGCACATACATGCCCCAGTGTTTCCTGAAATGAGTGGAAGTTATAGAGTCCCAGGTGCCGACTATATCAGCTGCCGTCATTAAACATGCAGTTGATTTTAATGTTCAATTTAAAATCCTGGTGTCCACTCACAAATCACTTCCTTACTGTGGCCCATATACCTATCCTCGTTATTAACAACGTGTAAAAAGTGCACGGTTTAAACAAAATAAAATGTTAAAAGTTTCAGACTTATAGAATTTTGGCTATGTTGTCTTTAGTAACCAAAACCCATTGGTGGCGGGAGGGTTAATCAAGTGGCGGCCTGCAACCGCTTCCTAGTCCGCTACCACACAAAAAAAAAATGTGGGTGTCAATATGAGCACCATATTTGTATGATGGACGTATAGAATCGCAAGGCCATGTGTGGGGGCTTATCTATTTCACAGTGAACAGCCTGTAAATAAAAACTTGCAGGTGGGGGCATTAGGGTGGTACTATACCCATATAATATGGGTATAATATTGACACCCACAGGCTTTTAGTTTTTATTTATTTCATTTTTACATTTTAATGTGGCTAGCAAGTGCTGTCCATAATAAACAGTTCAGAATGTAATGCTAATATATAATGTGTTCTGAACTTTTTCGGAAACCGGTGGTATCTCAGGCTTACTGTCTCCTCTGCGTGTCCCTCTGTTGGATATACTGGAACCTCTGCTAAGGTCTACTGTATAGATTTGGCAGTTTACTTGTAATACAAATGTTATTGGCTATGTCTGCCACTTGTGTGCAGGTAGTGGCTAATGTGTGGTGCCCACTAAAATTACCAAACCGTACCACCCACCCCGCCCCCCGCCTTTTCCCTTCCCCAATTAAGACAGGAAACATAAATGTGGTATAAAACAGGCCACAGCTTTATTCATATATATAATTAATTAATTAAAACCAATTCAAATCATGTATAAAAGAATGTATATATTTAACTCCACAACCCGTCCTTGCCAACCGAACCTTAATAACCTTGGAGTACCTCTTTCCAGGGCACCTGCCCTCCCCCCTCGTCCAAGCTAATTGGCCTTCACCTTGGCCCACCAATTCCCCATGCCAACCCCTGGCCGCCTTTCCTGGCACGGAGGGCACGCCCAAATACCAAACCATTGCCCGAGGTTAGGGGAGGGACCAGACCCAGCATTCCTTCGTCCAGTATACACCTTTCCCAACAGGTTCGGCAAGGACCATACCCGCCAGCTGTGACAAGAAAAAACCATTAGTAAGACGGAATAGGATAACAAAGTAATAACAAAGGGAGGGAGGGAGGGAGATGTTACCACGCCGTTAAATCTAAGATGGCTGAGGTAAGGGAGACAAAATGGCTTGTATATAAATGACCACACCCAACCCTTATTCTAATTGACACACCCAATTATGACACCTACACCCACCACACCCACACATGCCTCCTATCTGGCTAGCTTTCAGCCCGCCTCCTCTGGGCCTTGTGTGCAGGTAGTGGCTAATGTGTGGTGCCCACTAATATTACCAAACCGTACCACCCACCCCGCCCCCCGCCTTTTCCCTTCCCCAATTAAGACAGGAAACATAAATGTGGTATAAAACAGGCCACAGCTTTATTCATATATATATAATTAATTAATTAAAACCAATTCAAATCATGTATAAAAGAATGTATATATTTAACTCAACAACCCGTCCTTGCCAACCGAACCTTAATAACCTTGGAGTACCTCTTTCCAGGGCACCTGCCCTCCCCCCTCGTCCAAGCTAATTGGCCTTCACCTTGGCCCACCAATTCCCCATGCCAACCCCTGGCCGCCTTTCCTGGCACGGAGGGCACGCCCAAATACCAAACCATTGCCCGAGGTTAGGGGAGGGACCAGACCCAGCATTCCTTCGTCCAGTATACACCTTTCCCAACAGGTTCGGCAAGGACCATACCCGCCACAAGCGCCAGCTGCATATAAGCCTAGATCAGCGGGCGCGACCCCCAACTAATGCCATGGCCTGTTCCAGCGCATCCTGCAGAGCCAGGTTGAAGAAATCCAACCCCACGTCGGTCAGGTGGACCCCGTGCGGGCGAAAATAGATCGCCGCATCTCGTTCAAAAATTCGGTGACGCACCGCAATGCCACCGACTCCGAGCACGAATTTTGCTACCCTTTTGTTAATCTTTATCCTGCATCGCTCAATAGCCCCCTGATCGCGCGCGCGCCCCCAATAGTTCCTGGAAACTATCCCCGACCAGACTAAACAAAGCTGCGGAAACAATACACGCAAGCGCGCTAAATCCCGCCTAATTATCTCCCCCAAACCCCATGCAGGCAGCGCCCCCAGATCGTTGCCGCCCAAATGAATCACCAACACATCTGGTGCCCCTAGGAAAGTGGCCAACTGCACGACCTCCGGCAAGAGCTGGCCCCATCTCATGCCCCGGAAACCAAACCAACGGACCTCCGCCAGCTCCCGAGGAATTCCAAGGCGTGTCCCACCCGGGCGTACCCCAGCCCGCTGGTGAGCCCAGTAGACGTACGAATGCCCAATCAGCCAGATCCTACGGCCGGGCCCTGTGGAGAAAACACAAGGGGGGAACCTATTAGCCGCGTGGGCCGTACATAGGACCGAAACCTCCCCGATTCCCACCTGCCAATCCTCTGAATAGCCTGATCCGAGAAACCCAGCCGAGAGGCCTCAGTTGCGGCCCCAATGCAGAAGGAATGACCCCCCAAATCCTTGCTAGGGATCCCCAGCCGATCAAGGGCGATGCGAAATACCCTAAGAAATTGAAATCGAGACAAGTAGGACCCATCTTCATGAGTTAACAGCGGGCCCGAGAGAACTGAGCGCCCGGAACTGTAAGCTAGGTATGCTGAGACGGGGCAAACCGCCGAATCCGGAATGGCACGAAGGGTAACCCACGTACCCCTGCCAAAAACGTCAGTCTTGGACCGGCGCAACAAAAATTGCACTGAATCGCCCGTGACAAATACATCCTGCAATAACAGCCCTCCAGGGGTCCCCCTGCTAGGGCTCACCAATTCCCCGACCCGAAGGGCCCCAAAAAAGGCGAAAGTAAAAGCCACCAAAAACAATCTAGACTCCGAAGCTGAAAAACAGATCTGCGGTAGCACCGAGGCAATCCCTAACAGGAGCGCGCCCGAAACCGGCCTCCGAGCATCCCGCACCCGCGGGCCTTTACGCCAACCGCGCATTGCAAGCTTCACCATGAAGTGCTTTGTCACATCGGGCACCTGGGTCAAGTTAAACCAAAAACCAAGGCCCGATAGCTTCCCTGAAACAGTGGCCGGGGAACACCCGCTAGCCTCCCAGAACCAGAGCAAGCGTAACAGACCCTGGACCCTCTCGGCCGATGAGCTGAACCCACCGCAATCATGCTCAAGCGTGACCCAATCCCCCCAAGCCTTACCATACCGGGCCCATGTTGCCTCGGACACCGACGACCGAATCCACTCTCTTATTCGTTCAGCCCAAGGGACCAAAGTTCCGTGGGACAGGGGAGACCTTCCAGATCCGCTTCCGGAGCAGCCGATCGAAACACCTGCCATTGGAAACGAGAGAGAGCGTCAGCCGTGGTATTCACAACACCCGGAATGTGCACAGCGCGGCAAGACACGTTCAAAGACAAGCAACGTAAAACCAGACGCCGCAAGAGCCTGACCACCGGAGGGGAGGAGGCCGTTAGATTATTAATGGCCTGAACCACTCCTAAATTATCACAATGGAAAACGACTCGCCGGTCCTTGAACTCTCTACCCCACAAATGAACTGCCACCACGATGGGGAAGAGTTCCAGGAGGGCCATGTTCTTGGTAAGGCCAGCAGCAACCCAGGCCTCAGGCCAAGGTTCTGCGCACCATTGTGTCCCCAAGATCGCCCCAAAACCCGAAGCTCCGGCAGCGTCAGTGAACAGGTGAAGCACTGAATTCGACACCTCCGGTTGCTGCCAATAGGACCTGCCATTATACCCGTGTAAGAAAGCCATCCATACTGCCAAGTCTTCCTTGAGCACCTTGGTTAAACGGATAAAATGGAATGATTTAACGATGCCAGCCGTGGCGGCCGCTAGTCGCCGGTTAAACACTCGTCCCATTGGCATAATCCGACAGGCAAAATTCAACTTGCCAAGGAGGGATTGAAGCCGTTGTAAAGTAATTTTTCGGAGGGAGCTCGCCTCGTGCACCGCCCTACGCAGGTCATCTAATTTGTCATCCGGGAGCCGACATTCCCCCGTAACCGAATCGATCTCTATCCCAAGAAAGCTCAAGCACGTGGACGGGCCCACCGTTTTGTCGGGCGCCAGCGGCACGCCGAACCCACAGGCCACGTCGGCTATTGATTGCAAAACATGCGAGCATATCACGGAGTTCGCGGGACCCACACAAAGGAAATCATCCAAATAGTGAAGCACGGAGTCGTAACCGGACTCAGTCCTCACTACCCATTCCAGGAAGGAGCTAAAACATTCAAAATAAAAACAGGATATAGCACAACCCATCGGGAGGCACATATCCACGTAAAATCGTCCTTCAAAGGAACAGCCTAGCAAATGATGACACTCCGGGTGAACCGGCAGGAGGCGAAAAGCCGACTCGATGTCGGTTTTCGCCATCAGTGCACCAGGGCCCGCGGCCCGAACCATACGAACCGCTGCATCGAACGAGGCGTACGAAACCCGACATAGCTCCGCCGCAATGTCATCATTCACGGAACCCCCTTGGGGGTGCGAGAGATGATGAATCAACCTAAATTTTCCAGGCTCTCTCTTGGGTACAACGCCTAGTGGCGAAACACGAAGGTTCGGAAGGGGTGGGTCACGAAACGGGCCAGCCATGCGGCCTAAAGCCACTTCTTTAGCCAGCTTGTCCTTCACAACCTCCGGGTGTTCAGCAACGGAACGCAGGTTCCGACACAAACCCGATGCCGATCGAGCCCGATGGGGGATCCAAAAACCAGATGTAAAGCCATCCAGTAGCAAGGCAGCCGCCTTTTTGTTTCTATAACGTTTTAGCCACGGTTGCATCGCGACGACGTCCACCGGCGTCTTCGCCCTTAGCGCCCATGGCATCCCCCCTTTCCCCGAACTTACCTCGTTTAAAACACTTGGAGGCGGGGTGGGACCCGCCGCAACCAGAGCATTCGTGTTTGAAGCGACAACCTGCTCCGAACTTACATTGGCCGTCGTTAAACTGCCAACAGCAACCTGTTCTACGCTGACTGGCCGACGCGGAGGGTGAGGACCCAGCACCGGCCCCCCCAAGAAAGGACGAAAGGCCTCCCTGATGTGAAGCCGGGCGGGTCATGATGGCCAGCCACAAACCGATATCCATCTGGTCCCAACTCAGGGAAGGGCGCACGGCTAAACGCTGGCGGAACTGTTCGTCGTAACGCCACCAGCCCAATCCGCCATAAACCCGACACGCGTTCCAGATCATATCCTGGTAGCAAAAAAGAGAAGAGCATTTATTGGGGGTCTTTTCACCTATGACGCTAGCCAGGATCGAAAAAGCCCTGATCCAGTTCCCAAAAGTCTTCGGTATCTTCCGATACCGAAACTTCTCTTTTTCCTTTTCAGACTCCTTAGCCGTGGGATCAGCCCGAGGCAGGTCCTCCATAGGGAGTAGTGAAAAAATCTCGACAAATTCCCCTTTCTCAATTTTTGTACGCAACTCGGCTGTCAAATGGAGGCCCAGGGGGCCTGACCAACACATGTAGGCCGCCCCGTGCGCTGCGGGTGCGACCCCCAGGTCCTGGACCGCAGCGGAGGTCACTGATGACCCCGCGGGGGTCTCAAGCTCCCTTGCAGAGGGCGAGGGTATTAAGGGGCAAATAGGCCCTCCCGCGACGGCCGAGGTAGAAGGTGTGGCACCTGACCCCAACCCGTCCTAAGTTGGTTATCTAAGATCGAGGTGTGGGTAGCCCCAGGGGAGGGGGATTTTTCCAGGGAGTGTAGAAACTGTCGCATAGTGTGTAGCAATGAATCCCATTCAGGGGTGACTCCACTAATACCCCCCGACCCTAAACCCTGTACCCCACTATACTCACTTGCAGGAACCGCATGCGAAGCCATCTGGGAAGCCACACCCTGGCCGCTAGACTGTGATGGCCCTGCTGGAGCTGCGACCGCAGGAGGGACTGCACCAGCCGCAACGTCAGAGAAACGAACCGTGAGCCTACCAGGGGTGATCTGCGAAGACAACACAGGTGAGATAGACCCCAGCCCACCCACCCCTGTGGAAAGGAAACCGGTAGGAGAGGGTCCCAGATGAGTGGCAGGATAGATTGGGGGCAACGTGGGAATTAAGGGGCCAGGGGGGGCAACCTGGGTACCAGCCACAAGTGGGCCAGCAGGTGAGACAGGGAAATTAGGAGGAGCAGGCCCAGGGGACCCTGCCAGGGCCCCAGCCATGATGGGGGCAGTTGAGGTGGAAGGGAGAAGTGGAGGGGCAGATACAGGGTGGGGTGAGTGTGAGACAGCAGCCCCAGAGACAGAAACAGCAGCCAGAGTAGCAGGCACAGGGACAGGAGCAGCACCAGGGGAGGCAGAGTGGGAAGGCAGAGCAGGGGGGGGCTGTACAGTGATTTGGAGGGAGCAAGGTCCCTGGCCCGTGCCCCAGAACCCCCCACCCCCCCGGAGACAGCCCTGCCGACCTGCGGCCTACTTACCCGTCCTGGAGAGAGGGCCGCCCGCCCTTGCGCCACTGTGGAACCCGCCAAGGCCGACCGGGTGATCGGTGCCCGCTGAGCAGGGAGCTGTTGGGATCTCGCGGCCGACCTCCGCCGAGCCCGCGAGACCGGGGGGGGTGGTAGCTGCGATGTGGCATGGCCGGCACTCATCCGGCGTGTGGACACGTGGGAGGAGGTATGGGTAGCGCGGGAAGCTGCTCCGCCCGCGGCCGCGGGGGACCCGGCGTGCGGGCCTGCGACAGGGCTCCTACTCCTCTCCCTCACCCGACCCTCCCGAGAGGGGCTATACCGGGCAGGGGGACGTGCGCGACGGCGCTGAGTCTCATGGCCGCCAGGAGAGGGAGCAGTCACAGGAACAGCACCCAGATTAACATGGCTGCTGACAGAAGGAGCAGCCACAGAGGCAGCACCCTGCAGGCGTGCTAGCTGTGACTGCAGGTGCCGTCCACCATCTTGAAGGGCCTCAGCCCTGAGGGCAGCGAGGATAGCATCAATATCCATGCCCTTGGCCGTGAGACAAGCAGTGGTAGCACAGGAGGATGCAGAGATGTTACCACGCCGTTAAATCTAAGATGGCTGAGGTAAGGGAGACAAAATGGCTTGTATATAAATGACCACACCCAACCCTTATTCTAATTGACACACCCAATTATGACACCTACACCCACCACACCCACACATGCCTCCTATCCGGCTAGCTTTCAGCCCGCCTCCTCTGGGCCTATCTACCTGCCAATCTCCTATCTGATATCATACTGTATTTTAATAGTCTGTTACAGACCAAACCTGTATATATTCACTTTGTATCTAAATCCACTTACTGTAATTGCTATACGTTGTATCTTTTCTTATTCAAGGTGGTCTCAATGTTTTCTACAGAGCGATTGGGATTTCCCATTCGGTCTGTTTTCAGACGTTTACTGTCTGTCATACATGATGTCACTCACTAAAGACTCCACTCACTACATACCCATTATAAGGGGGCTGCTGGTGACTCATAGATAAAATACACAAAATGTAGCACTCTTCTATGTCTATGAATAATGTGTTGCCCTTTTCTTACTAGTGAAGCTGAAATTCCTATGTTATCATTCCCTGGTCTTCACGGGACATGACTCTTGTGTGTTTGAGTAAGTTCAGAATACCGTAGCTTGCTTGGCAATCACTGCTAGGTAGTTTTTGGTCTGGTCCATGTAAAGAGGGCTCATTAGAGAAATAGGGCTATACCAGATAAGGAGTCTCCTGGGCCTACTCGGAAGAAGCTGTGGACCTTGTGAAGTTTTAGGCAAAGCTCATAAAATGGCCCCATAATCCCTTTTACAAACGCTTTGCCAATCCCGTAGAGGGACACCAGGTGAGATGATGATGGACATAACATTTAAAATTTTTGGGACAAGTTGTCAGGTGCAGAGCAGCAGCATGTGCAAGGCTTATGTGGTTCCTGTCCTGATAGGCCTAATGCTGTGTCTGCTTCTAGCCTGTTACTACTGTAGGTGGTTTGTTAATAGAAGTACTAACCTTCACTAGATGCCCAGGTTACTTTTGAAAACATATTTACATTCTTTTTTTTATTTTTAACTTTTTTAAGCTTTGGTAGAATTGAATAATATATATAAATTATACATAAATTTATACAAACCCAGATCCACGAACACAAGTTCCCTGGTCTTTTGAATGCCTCGGTGCCAACTCCAGCCATAATACAGGAATGAAGACGAGTGCACTCTGGGGTCTGAGAAAAGACTGGTTTGACTGAAACGTTGATGTATGATTTGTGCTGAATAAAAGCATCTATACTTTCTACAGACCCCAGAGTGCACTTGTGTGTAATGTCCTTAAAACAAGTCAAAATGGGGCTCAGTAGTTTGTGTGGCCTTCACGTGCCCGTATGACCTCCCTACAACGCCTGTGCATGCTCCTGATGAGGTGGCGGATGGTCTCCTGAGGGATCTCCTCCCAGACCTGGAATAAAGCATCTGCCAACTCCTGGACAGTCTGTGGTGCAACATGACGTTGGTGGATGGAGCGAGACATGATGTCCCAGATGTGCTCAATTGGATTCAGGTCTGGGGAACAGGCGGGCCAGTCCATAGCATCAATGCCTTCGTCTTGCAGGAACTGCTGACACACTCCAGCCACATGAGGTCTAGCATTGTCTTGCATTAGGAGGAACCCAGGGCCAACCGCACCAGCATATGGTCTCACAAGGGGTCTGAGGATCTCATCTCGGTACCTAATGGCAGTCAGGCTGCCTCTGGTAAGCACATGGAGGGCTGTGCGCCCCCAAAGAAATACCATTACTGACCCACTACCAAACTGGTCATGCTGGAGGATGTTGCAGGCAGCAGAATGTTCTCCACGACGTCTCCAGACTCTGTCACATGTGCTTAGTGTGAACCTGCTTTCATCTGTGAAGAGCAAAGGGCGCCAGTGGCGAATTTGACAATCTTTGTGTTCTCTGGCAAATGCCAAACGTCCTGCAGGGTGTTGGGCTGTAAGCACAACCCCCACCTGTGGACGTCGGGCCCTCATGGAGTCTGTTTCTGACCATTTGAGCAGACACATGCACATTTGTGGCCTGCTGGAGGTCATTTTGAAGGGCTCTGGCAGTGCTCTTCCTGTTCCTCCTTGCACAAAGGCGGAGGTAGCGGTCTTGCTGCTGGTTTGTTGCCCTCCTACGGCCTCCTCCACGTCTCCTGATGTACTGGCCTGTCTCCTGGTAGCGCCTCCATGCTCTGGACACTACGCTGACAGACACAGCAAATCTTCTTGCCACAGCTCGCATTGATGTGCCATCCTGAATGAGCTGCAGTACCTGAGCCACTTGTGTGGGTTGTAGACTTCGTCTCATGCTACCACTAGAGTGAAAGCACCACCAGCATTCAAAAGTGACCAAATCATCAGCCAGGAAGCATAGGAACTAATAAGTGGTCTGTGGTCACCACCTGCAGAACCACTCCTTTATTGGGGGTGTCTTGCTAATTGCCTATAATTTCCACCTGTTGTCTTTCCCATTTGCACAACAGCATGTGAAATTGATTGTCACTCGGTGTTGCTTCCTAAGTGGACAGTTTGATTTCACAGAAGTGTGATTGACTTGGAGTTACATTGTGTTGTTTAAGTGTTCCCTATTTGTTTGAGCTGTGTATGTATGTATATACACATACCAGAAAAAAGTCTGCATAGACTGTAACATCGAGTACCTTGTATATCACTGTATTTGCTTAAGAAAGCAGCAGTTAAAATTGATCCTACAAGACTCCAGAGTGCTCTCTACTAGGAAAATATATATATATATATATATATATATATATATATATATATATATATATATATATATATAATTATTTTTTTTTTTACTTTTTAAAAATGAAATCATTTTTGGTTTACCTTCTGGATTTTTGTGTATTGAGAAAAAAAAAAAATCCTGACCAGAAAAGAACGGGTTAATTCTCCCTCCTTTTTTGAGCCCTGCTTTGAGCTGGAGATTACAAGGATTATCCCAAAGCTCTGTCTTCACCAAATGATTGTGTAAACCAAACAGTTATATTAGAGATGGTACTCGGTTCCTCGGGGCAGATTCCTGCTGTTCATTCCATTACAAGGGATTCCTGATGCTCTAGCTAACTCCATTGACCGCTTCATCTGATGCCTGAACGAGGTACTTTAGTTCCTGGGTGAGGTCTCGTGTTTTTGTCTCTCGGCAGTAACTGCCCTTCTGATCAGTGGAAGGTTCAAACTGTGCCATTGTTCCAATCTTTATTAGTCAAACGAGGGCAAGCTCACCAGCTTGTTGATACAGTGTAAAGAGTATTCATGGAACAGCGATTTTATTTTATTTTTGTGAATTGCAAACCAGATTGCATCATGTTGACTAAATAAATTGGAGATTACTCTCAAATCTGTGATGGATGCCTAAACTTTGCAATTTGATTTTCAGTTTAATATGATTTTTTTTTTTTAATGTGTAATAATTAACCCCCTGTGAGAGAAACTGGTTCAACGCAGAGTTCTTCCCAAAGAGTTAACGCACCTCTGTAAATATAAAAGTAAGAAATTAGGAAGTTTGGCGTAATTGGGGGCAGGGAGATGGAAATTAGGAGGGGGGGATCTAAGAGTTGCCGGGGGCCCTGAGGGGTGACTCACTCGTTGGATGTCCTAGTTATTTTGCATGCTTTGAGGAGAATATTTTTTTTTTTTTTGTTCCAAAGAGGCCTTATCAGAGCCCCTTGGACAAAGAGTGGCTTTCACAGGCAGTGCTGGCACCGAACTCTAAGGGACGAGGGTGGGAGGGGGAGGTCAGGGTCTGTGCCAGGCAGGATGACTGCCTCTGTGTGTGGAGAAGCCGGACCCTCTCCTCCAATAACTATATTGTTGGGCAATCTCTCAAATGTTGCCCAGATTTCCAATATCTACACATGGTGCACTTGTGTCCCTATTCATCCTAACAACATTTTTTTTTTAAAGAGGAATTCTGTAAACTCATTTTATTTAATTAAACATTGAAAACGACTTAATCATTAACTTTTTTTTCCTATTTTTTATTTATTTATTTTTTAATGTGAAGCCATTTGCTGTTGAATTTGTATTAAATATTTAGCAGTTCACATCACAACTCAGTACAGACAAGGCAAAGCCACAACAAACATTTCAGAGGAGAAGTAGAAACAAACATTGGTAAAACATTTTTTTTTTTTTTTTTTTAAATGGTGCTGCGGTGTTCTTGCCACCTTTTCAGGAGTGTTTGCGCCTCTTTATTTCCCTATGTATGCGCCACAGTTTTCCATTTTTATTTTTTATTTTTTTTAATTCTTTTTTTTTCTGTGCATGAGGAGTTACAGGCATATGTCAAGTGCCACAACAGCACGCATAGATTAAATACCGGTATTGACAATGTGGTGCTCAGAAAACTGCACTTTTTTGAAAATATGTTGAAACAATCTGGTAACAGTTTTGGCAGGTAATGAAAATGATACACGTTAAGCTGCTGTTAATAAAACAATGCTGAGGTAGCAAGCACATCTTTGATTCAAGCTATGTTCACATGTATTATTTATAATGCGCACTAAAAAGAAAACCACAGGCGTGTTATAGTTGCTTAAAGTATCATGCATGAGTTAACATGTAGTAGAGCAATTGCATAATAAGCAGGGATAGAGGCATAACATGCATGTAAGTACCACTGGAGCTGGTCACATATATAGTTTTGGGCACCCAACACAGCGACAGAGCTTGCTAAGCATAGATGTAATTGGGGAGAAACTGTAAGCACAATAGTCCCACATGAGTCTCTCACCCCCCCCCCCCCCCCCCACTGACCTCCCACCTGTTAATTTGGCAAAGTCCAGCATGTACCAAGTT
Organism: Pelobates fuscus; assembly: GCF_036172605.1. Classification (NCBI taxonomy): domain Eukaryota; kingdom Metazoa; phylum Chordata; class Amphibia; order Anura; family Pelobatidae; genus Pelobates; species Pelobates fuscus. The sequence goes on along the minus strand of NC_086325.1, from coordinate 148,130,670 downwards.
CTCATTCTCTTGCAAGGATTTAATGACCCAGCACTGGGGCTGCATAAGCCAGACTGGGGAGCACTCACGTGCCCTCTTGGTTAGGTATTCAGCAGGCTGGGTAGCGAAGTTGAGTCCATCGGGCTTGTAATGGCGATAGTCTTGGCTTTCAAGCATTAGTGCCCTCTCATCAGGCCCCACCGTCTGCAAAGTGCTGGATGGGCTCCATAGGCGTAGGTCTGCTCCGCGTCAGGAATCTCCATTAGGGACTGTACGAAGATCCGATATGTTGCTGTAACCTGTCCCTATAGTGGACTGCTTGTTGGGGAAACTGCTTTGTGTGCCCAAGCTTCTCTGTGTACCTGGGAGCCGTGGATGTTGCAGCATAAGCCCCAAAGTTGTAAGCCAGCGATGAACTGCTGGGTCCTGGCGAGCTGCACGCGGTGTTTACATGCTGTAGCCGGACTTGCTTTGCGGTGGGTGGCGTGGTCTCACAAGGCGTGTGCCGTTGGTACCGGGCTCGGCGCTGCCGCCATCTTGTAAGGTAGGCCCTGGGGGTTCCATGCCACTTATTTTCCATGCATCTTTAGCTACCTGCAGTGGTGGACCGGGATAAACACCCCCCCCCGGCCAACGGGGGAGGGGGGGGGGCAAGCCCCCCAGAAAGTCGGTGTGTGGCAGTTGGGGAGGGAGGCAAGGCAGCGGCCGTCCACCCCGCTCTTCCCCCGAGTAGGCCGCAGCTCCCGAAGCTCCGTGCTTCCCTCACGGGACCCAAAACTCTCGGTCTCTGGGTCTGCCACCTCTACCACCACCGTGTGAGTGTCTTGTAGACTCATGTCGAGTACTAGGACTGGAAATTTGGTTTCACAGGCCGAATTTCTCGGGAGCCTGTCCTGCATGCGACCGGTCAGCATGGCTGGCCGCCCCCGCCCCCCACAGTTTTCCATTTTGTGACTTTTCTACCATTTTTTTTTCTCACTTCTCTTATTCTGATCTAATTTTCAGATCAAAATTTGTAACTCTTCATACGATTTAAAAAACCAAAAAAAAACCAAGATTGTCCTTGTTACTCTGTGTGCTGCAGTCGCAAGCAATCTTTGCATGTGAAATCAGTCAAGCCATTTTATATACATGACCCCCACAGTTTAATTTTGCCTCTTCCCTCTAAGCTACCTGCCAGGTGCAAAGGACAGTAACGATGATTGAGAGCCAACATGGCGGTGTCCAGTTGCAGGATAAATAGGTGTGGATACCTACTGTTAATATGTATATGCATGACGTACAAAAAATTAATATAGGGATAAAAAAAACAAAATATGAAATTTTGTAAAACGAGTTCTTATTATTGCAATAAAATACCAAGCATTTAAACACAGTTAACATAGTTGGTATGTGAGGTTAGACTGACAGAAACCTGACCTCTAGTGAAACGAGGATGCCAGTAATTTTGTTCAAATTAAATTTAATGTGGAAGAAATCAATTTAGTTAGAAAAATAGACGTACTGGACTGGTAGCCCTGTAGTAAATTAAAGTGGGTGGGAGGTGGGTGCAGTACTCCCCAGTGTTTTGGCAAATTGAGCTTTTGATTTAGATTTTTTTTTTTTTTTGTCCTACTTACCGTTTTTGTTTTTGTTTTTTCGTACAATTAATATGAAGGGTTTGCAATGCGCTCCTAATCTGTGTGAACCCTGGCTTTTAAAACTGCTTTAACCCGTGTAATGTTTGTGAATGGTCCTGAAAGGACCCTAAAGACACCCTGTCAGACCACTTAATTTAAAATGATTTGGTCTTGGTGCTGTGGCCCTTTATTTGTAAGCTAACCCAATGAAAGCATTGCTGTTTAAGTAGATACACACCTCTAATAGATGACCTCCTGACAGCCATTAGAGTTGCGCTTGCATTGAGAACCAAGTCAAACTCTGTTCTTAAACATGCCTCACAATGTTGGGAGGTATGAGATGGGGACAGATGGGCAGGCTAGTGGTGCTACTCGTATAATCGGTGACATCCATAATGAGAAACGTGTCGGGCTTACGCTGTGCTGCCCAAGGTTAGTTTCGTAGTGTTCCCAGATGTGGGACACCAGGGAACTAAATCAGGACAGTTGAGACGGCGGGAGCCTCCATAGATATTGTCTTGCAATGAGTAAAACAATGCCATATTTCTCACCAGCAGAAGTGACAAAACTTAACAAAGATAACTTTGCCTATTGTTAAGTTTTGCCAACCAGAGGAAAAAGTCAAAGTATATTAAGAGAAAAAGATTGAAAAAGAAAAGCAGATTTAAGTGAGGAAGAGAAGATGAACAGTTTGGAGAAAGGTTAAGTATAGGGCGACAGAACCACTTTATCCAAATAGGCCCAAGACTTTGTGGTGTTTGTTTGGAAATCCAGCTCAGCCTATATATATCTACCTGTTCTGTGCATAGAGAATGACTCAAAGGGCGGTGGCCATCGGAAAGTCTATTGCAAAATTTTACCTTTACCAACATGCAGCCAAAATTGTTTGTCCTACTACCCCTCAATTTAAAGATTAGTATATATGTGAAAATTGTACATTTTTATTTTAAGCTGTGTGAGTGTGTTGTGTTTTATTTTTCTTGCTTTTGTTCATTCTCTGTGTCTTTGCGTATTGGTGTGTTACTGCTTGCATGCTGGAGTTATCTCATTGTCTGATATAATTTGTTTGCCATGACTGTGTCTCACAGGCAGGGCAGCGGGCACAGTGTTTACAAGTGGTGCCTGTTACTACTTCCTACCCGCGTGAAGAGTCTAGGAGCTTGGTGGGTGAGGGCATGTAAACAGATTACGGTATATTTGGCTTGTTGGTAGAGAATTTTAATTGGGCTGTATTGCCAGCAAGGGATTTTTTTTGGCTTTGGGTGTGTTGGATAAAGCACACTTGGTTAAACTCTGTGTATTTTCACAGAACGCATAATGTGTTCACTGCAAATGTTTGAAAGATAATATTTCCCTGAGGGTAAAGAATTCACACTTTGGGTGTTGAAGCATAGTATTTGTGTCATGAGTGTATTATACCTGGGGGAGGAAATAGTGTTAAAAATAATAGTATCAAATGTTCAGTCTGTTTCCCAGATGGTGGATGATGAATAGTGTAATATCTCTGGGTTAGATTTTAGGAATATTAACCTGACTGGAGGAAAACCTATTTCATGCTGGAGAGGTGATGAAGGCTATCCTGGGTGTGATAGTAAGGATTCATTAGTTAGAGCAGGATAAGGATGGCTTGTGATTGATTTACTGGCTGTTGGAACTGTACAGGTTTACTAGCTGACTAATAACAGACTGGTGTACTGCCTGGTGGTAAGTCTGGTATACTGTTGGGGGTACACTAGCTGAGAGATTTCAGGCTGGTATACTGTTGGGGGGGGGGGGTACACTAGCTGAGAGATTCAGGCTGGTATACTGCTGGGGGGGGGAGGAGGACACTAGCTGAGTTTTAGCCTGTTATACTGTTGGGGGGTCGGGGGGGGGGGGGGGAATACACTAGCTGAGAGATTTAGGCTGGTATACTGCTAGGGGGGGGGTACACTAGCTGAGAGATTCAGGCTGGTATACTGCTAGGGTGGTACACTAGCTGAGAGATTTAGGCTGGTATACTGTTGGGGGGTGGGGGGGAATACACTAGGTGAGAGATTCAGGCTGGTATACTGCTGGGGGGGGGGGGGGAGGAGGGGGAGGAGGACACTAGCTGAGTTTTAGCCTGTTATACTGTTGGGGGGTCGGGGGGAATACACTAGCTGAGCGATTTAGGCTGGTATACTGCGGGGGGGGGGGGGGAGAGGAGGACACTAGCTGCGTTTTAGCCTGTTATACTGTTGGGGGGTCGGGGGAATACACTAGCTGAGAGATTTAGGCTGGTATACTGCGGGGAGGGGGGGTGAGAAGGGGGGACACTAGCTGAGATTCAGGCTGGTATACTGCTGGGGGGGGGGGGGGGAGATGGGGGGACACTAGCTGAGAGATTCAGGCTGGTATACTGCTAGGGGGGGGGGAGATGGGGGGACACTAGCTGAGATTCAGGCTGGTATACTGCTGGGGGGGTACACTAGCTGAGAGATTTAGGCTGGTATACTGTTGGGGGGTGGGGGGGGAATACACTAGCTGAGAGATTTAGGCTGGTATACTGCGGGGGGGGGGGGGGGGGGAAGGAGGGGGAGGAGGACACTAGCTGAGTTTTAGCCTGTTATACTGTTGGGGGGTCGGGGGGAATACACTAGTACACTAGCTGAGAGATTCAGGCTGGTATACTGCTAGGGGAGGGGTGAGGGGGGGGGGGGAGGAGTGAGGGGGGGGGGAACTAGCTGAGAGATTCAGGCTGGTATACTGGTGTCAGGAGTTGTCTTCCTGTGTAGGACGGAGGCTGTTTTTGCTGGCTTGGTGAATAGTAGTTTCCTGGGAGCAGAGGGAGTGACCTTTAATGCCAAGCCTCTCCACACAGTCTCCCTGTGAGAGCTGTGACAAGTTCACACACAATCCCTGGAAACAGAGTTACATTGTTACTGAGTTCTGTATCATCCTGATAGCAGGTCTTGTTCCTACATACTGGGAGTTGTCTCCCAGCCAGCCCTGCTGCAGTTACAGGCTGATGACATCCCAGATTACACAGTAATGCTCTGCAGACCTGCCACAGCCTGGGTTAGACCCTGCTATAACCCTGTTTAGAATGTCACCAGTTCTCACCATGTGGCAGACGCTGTCACTGTAGCATTAGGAGGGGGCTCTTTCCACTCCCAGAATCATTTGCAGTTTCTGATTCATCTGTGTCAGCCCCCCATGGGGATTGCCTGGTCCCCACATACAAACATCTGCCTATTGTTTCGCTTTCATGCAAAGGCTGCTCAGGGTGTCTGCGGTTCTCTGGCCATAAGACGTTTAAATCCAGTTGACAGTACCTGTGTCCAGCTACAATTTCCACTTGTACGTACGGAGAGCTGACACAATCACCCGGCTTCTAGGCTTTTACTCTACAATTGTTGCCTACAAACTGGGTGGGTGGGTGTGGTGGGGATCAAAGTACCGAGCATAATTAAACCCCTTGTTACAAACTGAGGAAATCTCGAAAATCCTTTCCTTTTTGAGGAGTCCGACCGGCTTGATCTTTGCAGAACAATCCAAGAGTGTATAGAGACTTAACCCTTTAATTGCCAGAAAATTCACAGGTCCTACATGGGTAAGGCTGCAAACCGCTTCGCTGTATTCTTAGCATTGTGTAAATACACCTGCAGTCATCCAAACCCGCAAGCTACAGCTTTTCAAGACGATTTTATTTTTGTTTTCATTTTATTTTTCTTTATTTGTTTGCTGGTTAGTCTTGGTGTTTTCATATTGAAACGTGATTCATATTTACTAGTGGATCAAGGCTGTGGGATATTGTCATTGCGTGCAGCCTTTGTGTTTGAATATGTAGTATTTACGTGGCTGCGTTTTATTTTACAGTGATGTTCACAATGGCTTTTGTTATGCTTTTATTGTCTTGTTTTGTTTTCTGTCAAAGCCGATTGCAATTTTTTTGTTATGACCAGTTATCGTTTCATAATTTTCTTTTTTTTTTAAATATATAATTTAATTTTATAAATAATTTGCTGTATTAACTATAAATAGTTAATAATAATTGAGTGAATTGTTCTATTTTTGTTGTTTTTGATGTTGATCTCGTAATTGCTTTGGCTTGTTCACAAAAGGAGGACATTTGCCCAGACTCGACTTTGCATTTAATGAGCCTAGGCTTAACATTTAATGATGTAATAGAATGTATTTTTTTTTTATCGCTCTCCCCACCCCCCTTTTTAACTTCCAGCAAGTTAATATGGCGTACTGATTGCGAGTTGAGTATAACACACTCTGGACATTCTAGTATCTTCAGTCAGTGGGCCTATTCATTTAGCAAAGGAATCAATAGAATTGGATTTGTTTGAACAAGATGGATGATAGCTCAACTTTTCTTACCTGGATGTAAGCAAACTGCATTCTCGAGGATGAGGCTGAGCATTTTGGGAAATGTAGTTCACAAACACCTTGAATGCCAACGTTGGGCATCACTGATGAGTAATAGTTTGACTATTAAGTCGCTAAAGTGTTCAAACATTAAATGATATGCCTGAAAAAAGTCCCTAGGTTTTGTAGAATTCTGTCCACAAAAGATGTATCTGTGCACAATTTTTTTTTTTTTTTCCCCCATTTGAATTAACGTAAAGCACTAGGTCAACTTTTAAGGATCATGGGAGAAGGGTCTACTAAGTAGCATGTGACTGTTCGGCCTGAATGTGTTTGTGTGTAAATGCTTGAAGATAGTGTCTTGGATATCCTTGTTACACTGTATCATTGTCTAGCTGTAATATCTTACTCCCCACCTCCATCCCCATACTAGTTTGTATATAAAAGTGTTTTCATTCTAAAGCCTGCTTCCCTCCCACTTTGGAGATTTTATACCTTCTCATAAGCATAGGTGCATTTCTAAGGCACTAGGTGAAGAGGAGGTGTGATGTATATATTTTTGATGTTTTTTATGATTTATTCATCCTTAAACACAGTGTTTGTTGTCTTTTATGGCTTTGTCAAATCGCAAACGGGCATCTTATAAAATCAACTTGCCTTTACCAGGTGAACTTTGTGACTGGCTTTTATCCTAATCCACATTTTCTGTGATCTGTGGTTTCTGAAAATCATGTTGACATGGGATGGGAAGATGACTCTACATTGTTTTTGTGAGTTTCCGAGTGCAAATCATGTGAGATAGAAAGCGTGTTACATTCAGGGCCCTTGGCTGTTGCTCTACTCAGACGTTGGTGCTGCCTTGTGGAGAGGAATAGTTTTTGGCCCTGGGATGGAACACAAAATTAGTTTCACCTTGCTATTTTTGTGTTCGTAAAGCATTATTCTAACCACCATGACCACTTGAGTGATTTGAAGTGGTAGGATGAGTGGATTCAGCTGGAAACCATGCACATACGGACATATTTATACTTTTGTGCTGGTAGCTGGTTGCACGCCCAATACGTGTGAGATTGGCAGCCCAGAACTCTGTGGTCTGTGGCCTGGAGCGTGCGCATGCCCGTGATTTGGATAGCGAGAGGTCCCACTGACGTCGGAAGTGACGAGGAAGTCATAGCATGGAGGATCGCCTGGAACTGGATTCAAGTTGGTGTTTAAAAAAAAAAAAAAAAATAAAAAAAAAACTTACAAAAAAAATGTTTTTATTGTATTTTTTTTTTTTTTTTACTTCAAATGGAATATGGAACCTTTTCCAAAGTGCCCAATAGAGCACATTACACAGAAAAGGTCCCTCCTCTCCAAATGGTTAAGGCAACCCTACAATGGTTGGAATATTCACATCATATTCATCAGTCCACAGGCAGCTGCCCAAAAACAGAATGCTTGCCCTGCAGCCTTCCAAGCGAAAACAGTGTGTTTAGGAGAAATTGCACTGTTTAAATTTTGCAGTAATGTAAAAGACAATACAGGGTCAGCGCTAATTCCAGATAATAAAAGATAGGCAGCAATCCTATACAATGGAACCCTCTGAGCCCTTGAAATATAGTCAGAGAAGAACAATAGAGTAGGGGTAGGGCTGCACCACAATAGCAGTAAAAAAGTTATCCAGACGAGTACAAAACTTGTATTTAGTCCAAAATCAAAGAAAGTCTTATTTGTAGTAAAAAATATTGGGTAGAACTTTGAGCCAGAAGTCTTTGCCTTTGCGTTTACCTGCTGAACGCCGGCAGGTAAAGTATGCCAACATTAGACATTGGGTGAGTGACTGGTGCTTCCCATTAAGAAGCATTAGGTTCAGTGTTTCTCATTGAAAGGCACTGAATTGGTGTTTTGCGACAATTGTTGTTCGTGCACTGGTTCGGCACTGGTCCTCTATGAAAGACCTCTGATTTGGACAAAAGTAATCATCAGCATTTCAAATTTCACCATAGGCAGACCAGGCTGCAGGGGTAGTCTGTAAGGGTGCTGGAATAAAGTTAAGTTTTTAATAGTCAATAGTTCATTGTTTGTTTTTCTTTCTTTCTAGGTATGTGGCTGATTTAAATGGTTATGGTGCCTTAAATCTGCGGATGTCTGATCCTGCATCACTGTTAAACATCTTGCTTACCATTTAGCAGAGATCCTTGGTCCCCTGTAGCGTGTCCTCCAATAATGATATGGTGACCGCTGAGTCTTCCTCTACCTCACACCATACCAGTTCAGCCAGAGATTGCTGGTAGTGATAGGTTGAGAGTCGACACACACTCAGCCTATCACAGCCTGCTATCCTTGGTGAGGAGGGGTGTAACTCTGCCTGCACCTAATAGTCATTGGGAGTTGGGCTGCAGGTTGCCAGGGACTGAGCACTTTTGCTAAATATTTAATACTAATTTGAGACCCAGTACCCATGGAAAAGGCACCATGACAACATCAATCAGTTGAAGTGTTTCTCTTGCCTACAGCGTCCTTTTAATTCTGTCTGAGCGGCCTGTAACGTATATTGCTTGCTTATGTATATAACATTGGTTCCATCATACAGTAAAAGGTAACCCTTGGTGACTGTCTAGAGCAGGGGTAGGCAACCTTCGGCACACCAGATGTGCACTACATCACCCATGATGCTTTGTTAGCATTATTGCTATAAGATCATTATATGAGATGTAGTTTGCAACATCTGAAGTCCTGAAAGTTACCAACTCCTGACCTAGAGGGACACAGCCCTCATCCGTATGGTTGCGTGACTGATGGACAATGCGGGTCATCCCACAAAGGCAAAGGAAGTGGTACTGACCAAAAGGGACAACCCTTTCTTTAGAAGTAGAGTTTTGAGATTTAAGGAGGCATAAAGGTGTGGATTTTAAATTGTCGATCTTGCAGCATGGATTAAGTATTGCATGCTCGTTCTTCATGTTGGGTGTGTTTCTTTAACTTCCATACGAACACTGCCACTGCCGTTGCTGGGGGCATGAAAAAGAGAGAACCTTAGTTGACTCCATTATTTGTACCTCTAATAATCTTCTTCCTTCCAAGATTTGGCTCCTTTACAAATGAGATTAATGAGATCCTGTGGTAGGAGTGGAGAGGAACAGGAAGTTTGAGATTGTACATTTCTCGTTGATAAGCCTTGGAAGAATAGAAATTCTTTGCAATGATCATTTTGAATATTTCATTAAGTTAAATATGTCTGTTGCTCGTTCTGTCGGCTATTTTGTAATAGCCAGCTGCAGTCTTTTAATATAACTAACAATCAATAGGATTGCTGAGAGCAGCCATCTTGACTACAGTGAAATTATTATTTTATTTATATAGCGCTGTACAATGGAATACATATTAAGAATAGTATTAATTTTAAGTGTAGTTACATAAAAGTGGCAAAACACAAGACACAAATGTGAAATGCACAGTGGAAGAATAAATTAAATTTGGACATCCCATGTAATTTAAACATTCAACATGCCAGACATAAATACATTAAAAAAAAAAGTTTCACTATTTCACACGTCTATCCCTCTGAGTTGTAGAATGAAAAAAGCTCCCAGTTAAATCACTTGCAATTTCAAGATCCTATTACTTGGCTGTAGTTCAAATACTGTTGGTGAAGGTGGCACACAATTTCCTCTTTGGGTTAAACCAACATTACCTGGTGTAAATTTGCTAAATCTTAATATGATCACTTAGTGCGATAGCAATGTATATTTATACAATACTCTGTTACGTTGGTAGTATAAGCTCACTCATAAGTTAAAATAAATAAAATACTGTAGCTTAGAAAACCATAACTACCCAGAAATTGTGGTCCAATGTATGTTGTACCTGACATGTAGGCTTTTTCAATTGGTTTACTAGCAGACGGTCTTTATTGAAAAAACAAAATGGCTACTTTCTCTGGGACAATAGTTACATTTCTCTAACCTAAAGACTAGAATAATGCCTTTTTGTTTCATACGTACAATGTTGTTTCATTTTTGAATAACATTTGTTTTCTTCCCTTTTTTGCCCTCACAGTTGATCGTGATGTTGGAATTGTCGAGATTCCTACCACTCTTCTTCTGCATCTCTTCCTCAGCTTCATTTCCCAACTTTTTCCAACCCAATGTCGCCTTCAACCATATGGCACGTGACCCTGGTTCTGGTTATGTCTATGTTGGGGCTGTAAATCGGATATACCAGCTGTCCTCTGATCTCGATCTCCTGGTTGAGGATTCCACTGGACCACAATTAGACAGCCCTGAATGCCTCCCATTCAAGGACCCTAAAGACTGCCTCCAGGCCTCATCCACTCCCAATTTTAACAAGCTGTTAATTGTAAATACTCACAGTGAGGAGCTTTTAACATGCGGACATGTTTTTCAAGGCATCTGCGATAAGAGGAATTTGCACAATATCTCTAACATCATCTATCGCACAGTAGATCCTGGAGACAACCAGTTTGTAGCGGCCAACGATCCCCATGTCTCCACTGTTGGGATAGTGGAACGGACAGAGGGCCGAGATGTTATGTTTGTGGGGAGGGGCCTAACAGCAAGGCTCTCCAGTGGCATTCCTCCTATTACAATCAGGCAGTTGAACAAGTCACCTATATTCTCCAATGATGGCCTTGGCAAACTGGTGGTGGGAGACTTTTCGGATTACAACAACACTTTTGTGGGTATTTTTTCCAATGAAGGACATGTCTACTTTTTGTTTTACCGTCGTGGATCCAAGTCACAAATGGAGTACAAAACATACCTTGGCAGTGTCTGCAGCCAAGATCTTCTTCTCTACTCTTATGTGGAAGTGCCTCTTGTATGCAATGGAGGTTATAACTTGGCACAGGCGGCCCACCTGGAGACCTTGAATAGAGAACTGTTTGTGGTCTTTGCAGCAACCCACGGTTCTGGTCCTGTTCCTAGCAATCGGAGAGCTCTTTGCTCTTATAAAATGGAGGATATAGAAAAAAGGCTAGAACGGGCAAGGAGCCTATGCTACACTAACTCAGGGAAAGGGGAAAATGACCAGGAAGAGTCTGGAATAGAGTATGGAGTAAATTCGAAATGTGGTACTCTACCTGAGGTATGTTCTGTTTGCACGTGTGTGTACTAAGCCAATAATGGTGTCCTGGATCAGTGCTTTCAACTGTTTATTTTTCCCCTTCTCAAACAGGACTCCTCTACGAATTTTCCTTGTGGTGGGGAACATACGCCCAGTCCCATCGCCAGTCGTATTTCAATTGATGCATCTCCACTTCTCACAGACAGCTCTAGTCTCACTGCTGTGACCGCAATGGTTGAAGATTCCAACACTATTGTGTTCTTAGGAAATGCTGGTGGAAACATTGACAAGGTGAATACTATTTAATTATATGGGTTTTAGTGGTCCTCCCTTGGGGGCAGTTTTCCTTGTACCAAGAGTACTCACCAAGTGTTGTAGCAGGAAATGTATGGAAAGGAGAAATGTTTCCCCTGGTTTGGCATTGTGCTTTGCACACGACATTGATGAAACGATTAGACATTTGTTTATGTATTACGGAAGGAACACTATAGTGTCAGGAAAGCAAACCTGTATTCCAGACACTATAGTGCTGGAAGGTAGCATCAGGTCCCTGGCACCCCTCTCTCTCTCGAGGTTAAAGGTAATTTTACTTGCCTTTTCTCTCATGCTGTGCCAGTCTCGCCACGGCTGGTCCCGCCTGACTCTGTCTCCTTGGCTGAGATCATCAATTTTCTGATGCAGAGCGTGGAGATGCTGAATGCCAGTACTGCACAGTGTGCACCACTGACACAGAAAGCACTTCTAGTGGCCGTCTGAGTGACTGCCACTGGAGGTGTAACTACCCAGCAATGTTGACTGTCTTTTTTTGTTTTTCTGAAAAGGAATTGTTTAAAATAAAAAGCCTGCAGGGACAGGCTATAGACACCAGAACCACTACATTAAGCTGTAGTTGTTGGTTGTAGTGACTATAGTGTCTTTTTCAGAATAACCAGAACACTCTAATTGCTGTGTTAACATTTGTAGGTTTGGTTTATGTAGGTAGCATTATAATGAAGAAAGAACATACCACCACCAATTAGGGTTGACTATTGGACATAGAAGTAGTGCCAATCTGCTATGGTTGGTATAGCCAATGGCTTCGGATAAACCTTTGTGTGCCTTCTCTGCTTTAATCCGCTCCCCTATTTTGAAATAAAGAGGAGCTCTCAGAATGGGGCTCTCGTCTCCAGAATTGGTTACCCTCACAAGGCTGAAAAATAGAATAGTTGGGGCCTTTCATGGCCTTATATGGCTTAATGTTGCATAATTTCAGCATTTCTCTATTCCATTACATATATAAAATTTGACCTTTCACAGAAAATGTGATTGAGATGGACCAACCCAAGCACTGCCAATGCAGAATTTAGTATCCAGGCATTTATTAACTAGCAATTTGTTACTAATTGTATCAAGCATTTTAGCCCTGCTTTCCAATAGTGCGATCCGGGGATCCGTTTGTACACTGATCTCAAGAAGGTTCTGTATTTGTCTGGAAATCTCCTGATAGTCACACATTACTTTATTTTGCTTTGAAGAATGCTAGACTATTTTGACTCCGTGTCTGGGGAAATTGTCCTCAAAGATGTCCCTCTACTCCGCCAGTTACTGGTAAAGGGAATGTTTACCTTACCTTCCTCCTTTATATTTGGATAATTTCTTTGAAGAAAAATAAAAATCAGCAGGTTTGAACCAGGTTTTGTAGAATGTTAAACTGTATCAAAGTGGCTTATGACACAACATTGTAAAGGTATATTTTTCTTTTACATTTAAACTATTACATGAGAAAGTGAGCAAAATGATGCCCGCACTACCATGTTTTTTAATTTTTTTTTTTAATTTTTTTTTTACTTTTTAAAAGGTATTTGATTATTTAAAAAAAGGGTTGCATAACAAGTGCATCCACATAGGATAAAATATTGCTGTTCAAGGAATACATAAAACTACATAATTAAATCATTTTACTAATTTATGTTATTTTTTTATAAATACAAGGGGGGACTATATGAGATTATAGTAACTCTCATCTTGTCAGATGGGTGTGTGGAGTATTAATATAGAAACACAAGATTTGAGAAAAATAGTTAGCAAATGGTAAATTGTTCTGCATATCTCGGTATCTTCTTGAAAGTGCCAGAATAATTTGTTTTAATTTTATTTTTTTTAGTCATTCTTTATTTTTGGTGTGTGTTGATAACAAACACAGAAATGGAGTGACCGTTATACATAAGACAAGACAAATATAATTACAGGCTTATAGCCATAGCATTAAATGTCACAATAATCCGCACATATTTTAAAATAAGAAGATATAGAACCATGCTAGTCAAACATGTCTAGGTGGGAAAACAAAGAAAATTCCCAAAATATACAATCTTACACTAAGTTCCTGACATGAGAACAAAGGATTATAGACCTAAGCTAAAATACTGGGTCAGAGAATAGAAGTACCAATGGGGCCTTGCAACATGGCTATAATGATTAAGCATATGCTCTAAATATAAAGATACTGAAAATTGACAACTGGTCAAAATGAGACATTTTAGCTGGTTGGTGGCCACTGAGATTTTGGCTTTTGGCATCTGAAACGGTAGGCCTTTATGCAGTGATAGTCTCCATTCACCCAATTCCAAGCATCAGGAGGCAGTTGGGGGGAGTAGAGTGCAACTCCGGATTCCTGTAGCAGTGCACCACCAGCCCCAGGCTCTTGCACAGTCCATGGCGCGTTGCCCACGGTTCTGATTGTGGTCTGCGACCTGAACGTATACCCGGGGTCTCCCATCCTCCCGCGGGTGTGAGCTGTGCCTCTGGAGTAGTCTCTGGGTTGACCGAGGCCTAGGTAGGTGTCGGCTGTCTGTCTTCCAGGGATGTGGCGACCGCTGTTTCCTCCCTCTTCACCTCCTTTCATTCGGGATCAGGGTTGTTTCATGAAGAGTAGGCACTGGGTCGGGGGTTCCCTTAAGAGTCGATTGTAAGGAGCGTTTCTTCTACAGATCTCTCACTGCCCTGAGGTTGATTTAAGCCCAGAATCTCTCCCACAGCTGTGCAAAGGCCTGTTCCGTGGAGGGCCCTGGGCGTTGCGGCGGCCATCTTTGAATTGTGACTTTGCGCGTTTCTGCAGCTTATCACCGCTGTCTGCATCATTCTTGTGGCTGCGGCTGGTAGGCACACCAGTGAGGACCGGGATAACCCCCCACCGGTCCAGAAGGAGAGGGAAACAGGGCCCAAAACAAGCTGTATGATCGTAAGGTGAAGGAGCAGTCGGCCCTCTCACCTAGCCCGATGCAGGTAAGTTGGCATGTTTGCTGTTAAAAATAGGGCAAAAGACTGTAATATGCTTAGTTTAGAGTTTATATGGAGGAGCCTCAGCAGCACACGTCTGCCTCAGTTGACTGTCAGGCCCCGCCCCCTTAAATTTTTGTATATATCATTTTTTAAACCTGCATTAACAAACAATCTACTTATTTGAAAAGAGAGAAATAAGTTCATGGTAAGACTAAATACGTAAATAAAAATAAGCGTGGAATGAGCTGTGTTTTCAAAAAAAAAGCTCTTACTCCTTGAATTAAGTAATGGTGTTTGAAATGTCTTGTTTTACGCAGTATTTTGGGCTGTTTAACAATGAGGCGGCTTCTACTCTGCCAGCTGCTGCTAAATATTTGGCAGTTATTAAAGCCTGAATCTATAAATTACTATGTTAAGTTTCTCTTGGTTAGACTCACAGCCATTCCAGCAGGGTAATAGTACCTATGCCACAATCCTCTAATGTCTTTACTACCGCAGTCGTCTACTTACCGATGTTACACATTTCCAGGTCACCACATTAAGTTCTAAATAGAATGCTGCCCCCCCAGTCTCCTCTTTGTACCTCCAAACCTGGCTCGCAATCATTATCCACAGTCATCTGCCACACAACCGTGTCATCCATGTCGGAATATAGGACAGATTGAGCAGGGATAAGGTAGTGGACATGCCTGGGGAAGTATTTCCCCGGTGGGAGTGGCTTGCCACTCTCCATCTTGCCAAAAGCCACCTAAGCCACAAGCTTATGGCAGGACAACTTGCGGTCTCATTCTACATCCAAGCCCTGCTGGCTTGCCGGGAACAGCTCACCCGAAGTAGCAGGAATTCTCTTCCCTACTGGAACTGGGGACAATCCATTGCAGATGACATCACTGTGTTGGTGATGACGTTTACTACTTAATACAGCTCTGCAACACAATGATGGAACTTGCATATTCTCTTATATATCTTTTTTTTTTTTAATTCTTTATTTTTCAGTGTTTAGGTTTAACATTCGGACCGGCACTGTCACATCGGCAGATGCCAGCCATTTGTCTTGCATAACATAACTTAACATTTTGCGGACAATTTAGGCAATGCATATCATACATTAACAGTTTGAAGACATTGAGTTGTCGGTGATATGTTCCGTTATGTGTTGTGTATCATGAACACTATATTTTTTTTTATGATCATGTCCGTTCTCGACAGTGTCATTCCCATATGTCTGCCCCTGTGTCGGGGGTAGAGTGTTTCGTGATGGTCGTCGGGTATGTGGTGTTGGGTCTGTGGTTCTTTGACGTGTATAGGTCGTAGGTCAGTGAGGGTTAAACCCTACGGTCAGTTCGGTTCCAGCCTTCGCCCGTCTGTGTGAGCGTGTATAGTTGGGGTTGGTGTTAATGTTAGCCTTTTACGTGGGCCATGTTTGGCAGGTGCGCTTTACCGGGCGTTAGGCCGCGGTGTAGTATGTACTAACGTGGGGAGGTGCGAGGCCCCTAACCAGGTGGGGCTGCGGGGGGAGGGGACTCTTATCCTGATGTGTTATATGGGTCCAGGTAATGCCTTATTGGGGGTGGCTGTTTGGTTGTCTGGCATTAGGGTTTGAGTGCGCGTGCTACTGTCGTCATCCTCCTTTAGGAGGTTAGGGTCTGTGT
Organism: Pelobates fuscus; assembly: GCF_036172605.1. Taxonomy (NCBI): domain Eukaryota; kingdom Metazoa; phylum Chordata; class Amphibia; order Anura; family Pelobatidae; genus Pelobates; species Pelobates fuscus. The sequence continues at coordinate 148,114,754 of NC_086325.1, read as the reverse complement.
CCTAACGTAGGAAGGGGGTGATGGTGTCATCATGCATATAGGTGCAGCAGGAAAATAACATTGGCATTAAGATATATGATAACATGTGTGGTGAAAATAAACGTAAAAATAAGAAAAATTTAAATAAAAAGATTGCATCGAACCAGTTCAGGATTCTTTTGTCAAGATTTTCGATTGTGTCCATATGTCATGGGCTTCTGTATCCCGCCCGTGAGGCCTTATGTCTGTGTTCCGCGTGGTCTTCTACGGGTCTGGTGGTGATGGCGCTCTGGAGCGCGGGGTAAAGGGAGTCACTGTGGTCGGGTCCCATGTACCTGTAGGCAGACCCAGTGTTGTTGTTGCGGTGGGTAGTCCCAGCTTGTGGAGGAACGAGGTGGCTTCTTGCATGGTTTGCAGGACGTGTGTGGTACCATCCCGCGTGACTTGGACGGAGTTATTCGTGCCCCACTTGTATGGCAGGCCTGCCGAGCGTAGTTGGGTGGTGACGGGGCTGTAGGATTTCCTCCACAAAAGGGTGGCCTTTGACAGATCCTGGAAAAATAACAATGTGGAGCCCTCGAAGGTAAGTGGCGTTTTTCCTTTTACAGCTTGCATAACCTGTATTTTTTCCTGAACTGTGTGGCACCTCAGGACGACATCACGGTTCAGGTTCTGTTGCGTGTGAGTTGTCAATGGGAGGCGGTATATACTGTCTGGAGTTAGTTTGCGGGCCGCCGCTGGGGGTAAGAGGGTTGCGAGGAGGCGTCTGGCGTAGTGGGGTAGTTCCTCCGCGGTCACTGAGGCCGGGATCCCCCTAAGTTTTATGTTTAACCGGCGGTGCCGGTCTTCCATGGCCGCAAGCCTTGTCATCAAGATTCTTTGGTTCTGTTGTAGTTGTAGGACCGTATCCTGGATCACGTTGATTTTGGTGTGTGCCTCAGTTACTCCATCTTCGACCACCCCCACTTTCTCCCTGACCTCTTTGAGTTCGGATTTGAACTTGGCTGAGTCGGCCTCCAGCAGTTTATGGATGTTTGCTAGAAGGAGTTTCAGATCTCCCTTTGTTGTCGGAGCGGAATCGTCTGAGGCTTCCCCGGTTGGGGGTGTTGTTATGGTGGTGGATGCTGCCTCTGCCTCTGCCTCAGGCCTGTACGGCTCAGCATCGGCCCCATTCTGGGGCTCCTCCGATGAGATTGGGGATTTGTTTTGAGGCGGCCGCTGGAGCATGGTCCCGATATCTCTGGTATCGGGCCCCGCAGCCGGTTTTTGCGACCTACGGCCCATAGCTGGATCGTGTGTCGGCGCCTCAGCTCCTGGGTGTCCCGCAAAATTTCTCCACAGGAGTGCCTCGAGGTCTGTTGGTGTCAGCGGGCGGTAGGCCTCAACTCGGCGGCGCCGCTTTTGTTGTTTTTGCGGCTGGAAAAAAGGCATCTGCCGGTTCGGCCCCACTAGCTGGTTCAGGTTCTGTGGGTTTTAGGGTCGGATCGGTAGAATTTTGGTCGTTATTGGGTGGATTGCGGGTTTCTCCGGGAGAGCTCAGAAATATGGCGTCTGATCAGGTTTGAGTCCAATCTCTTATATATCTTTTAACTATACATCATGCCTCTAGTTTAAGCTGTCTAAAGTCCTGTTGCCAGTTTATTTTTTTTTCTCTGATCTGGACAGTGGTGACTGCAATGTCCCACCAGATAATTGTTTGTCATTAAGACAAAACTATTTCCAGTTGTAAAAGAGTGAACTACTGATGTTGTTTTCCTTTGGGAAAGGGTTGATGTGCAAATTTATATTAAGAATTGAAACATACATATAGTGCTCTAATTTTTTCTCCCTTTCTTCCACTACTGCACAAACAGACTGATAGAGAAATATGGCTGTCTTAAAGGGACACTATAGTTACCATAACAACTTTAGTTGAATTAAGTAGTTTGTGTATAGAGCATGCTTCTGAAGTTTCATCCCTAGCCACATTTCACCTGGGTGTGATTGACACTACCTTCATAAAACAAAAATGGTTTTGTTTTCAATCCGATATTACTTACTTTTAAACATTTTAATATTATGCTCTGTAAATTGACTTTAATTGCATACAGGAGGCTCCTGTAGGGTCTAGCAGGCTATTAACAGGGCAGGAGATAAGGAATATGCAATAGAGCAGAGTTTACAGTAAAGGAATTGTAAACATCAGATGACTTTTACAGGAAGTGTTTATGGAAGGCTGTGCAAGTCACATGCAGGGAGGTGTGACTAAGGCTACATAAACAAAGTGATTTAACTCCTAAATGGTAGAGAATTGAGAAGTTAGGCTGCATGAACATGATCTATACACAAAAAACGCTTAATTAAGCTAAAGCTGTTTTTTTGACTATAGTGTTCCTTTAATGAGAATCTCTTGTGCAGTTAGGGGTGTGTATAGATTGTGAGATCTGTCTAAGAGTACGCAGACATGCTCAGTATGTCCCTAGTAGTGATTTTTGGAATGCTCCTTTACATATCCACTAAGGTGTCTGAATTGGATGCCATGTGTCAAAAGTATTAGTTTCATTCAAAGTTACTATTTTGACAGTAGCCTAGAGGTAGAAAACTGAGCTTGCTATGCAGAGGTTACAATTTTTTTTTCTCTTGCTTATGTGCACATTAAAATCAGGGGGTTATGATTTCAATAATTTGCATTTTGGTTATTTATTTCTGTTGTGTTTTTTTTGTTTTGTTTTACGCAAAAGCAAGTTCAGTCTAAAAAACAAAACAAAAAACGAACTGACAAAAAAAAAATCAAAACAAACACAAAAAAGAACACAATAGAAAAGTGAAAGTGCACACATTGGTTATATTTTACCTTTTAAAAGATTGGCTCTGAATTATACGTGCATTTTTTTTGCTCTGAATTATACGTGCATTTCACAGAGCCAATCTTTTAAAAGATTGTTGGCTACAGGGATAGTTGGCTATAGATGAGGTCCCACTGGGATATACTTCTGCTCCAGTGGGACCTCATCTATAACCAACTATCCATCGTATTTTAAAAGGTAAAATTCAACCAAGAGCGCCTCCAACCATGGCACACCAAGTCGACCCACTACTGTTCAACTGAATGCTGCTGGAGGAAGTACTGCACCTTGTCAGACTTCCTCCATTATAAATTTATATTGTGTTCAAACTGCACAGCCCTGACCCTTGCTAAACAATCCTACTTTTCCTCTCTTGTTCGTTCATGCTCACACACAATCTCAGGAGTCTCTTTAATACCTTCAACTTTCTTCTTCGCCCACCTCAAGCCACCACCCCCAAACTAACCCTCTTGCTGATAGCCTCATGCTACTTTACCGACAAGATTGCACAGCTAAGGAAATAATTCTCCCCCTTTGCTCCTTTCTCTCGCAACCACATCTGGAGAGTACATACCCTACCCTCCAGGCTTTCTCCCCAGCTACAGAACAAGTGGGGGCTGCACTTCTCCTCACCATGTGTCTGCTTAATCCAGTACTTTTCCGACCTTATCAGATCTCTCTCTCCTCGTCTTGTACCATCCTTAACACACATCCTAAACTGCTCTTTCATCTGGTGTTGTCCCTGCTCCCCTTAAGGGCATGCTATTGTTGTACCTATCCTACAACTATCGTCCCTTATCCCTGCTTCCTTTTATCTCAAAGCTTCTAAATAGACTTGTCTTTACTCGTTTGAAATAACTTCCTAAATTCCAATTTTCTCCTCGATCCTTTTCAGTTTGGCTTTCACCCCCTCCACTCTACTGAGACTGCTCTAATTAAAGTTACAAATTACCTAATCACAGCTAAATCCAAAGGCTACTACTCCATACTAATTGTTCTTGACCTCTTTGCCGCCTTAGACACTGTTGATCATGTCCTCCTTCTTTAATCCCTCAGTCTCTGTGACACTGTCCTCTCGTGGTTCTCCTCCTATCTCTCCCAATGTCCATCCAGTGTTTCCTTTTGCAATGACACCTCCTCCTCTCTCCCTGTCTCGGTTGGAGTCCCCCAAGGATCTGTTCTTGGTCCCCTTGTGTTCTCTCTTTATACTGCCTCTCTGGGCAAACTCCGTAATTTCTTTGGATTCCACTACCATCTGTATGCAGACGACATCCAGGTATATCTCTCCTCCCCTGATCTGTCTCCCACGGTCCTATGTGTCACTGCTTGCCTTTCTTTCTGAAACTCAATCTCTCTAAAACTTTTTATTTTTGCCCCTCATAATGTCCCTCGTTATTTTTGCTCCTCCTCATTCGCTCTCCCTGCAAGTTGATGGTGCTTGCATCAGTCCATCCTTGCAAGCTTGTTGTCTTGGTGTTATTTTCCATCCTGGCCCCACCTTTGCGCCTCATATCCAGTATGTTGCTAAAACCTGTTGATTCCACCTTAAAAACATTGCCCGCATCCGCCCCTTTCTCATGCAAGATGCTGCCAAGGAGCTTGTTCATGCTCTGGTAATCTCTCGCATGGATTACTGTAATTCTCTCCTAGTTGGACTCCCTAGAAGTCAAACTGCTCTGTTACAATGAGTAATGAATGCTGCTGCCACGCTGATCTTTCTCACCCGTCACTCCTCCCATATTTTGCCCCTCTGTCGATCCTTACACTGGCTTCCTGTATCCTAAAGGTGTCAGTTAATTATACTAACCCTTACCTATAAAGCTCTAACCAACTCTAGCCACTCTTTCATTTCTTCCGTGATTCATAGATATGCCCCTTCTCGGTCTCTCCGCCCTTCCAGTGACCTTCCTCTGTCTGCTGCCCGCACCCTTACTGCTAACTCGCGCTTGCAGGACTTCTCGCGTCCGACTCCCTTCCTTTGAACAGCCTGCCTACGCCCATCCGACTCTCCCCTATTCTTCAATTGTTAAAAAAAGTCCCTCGAAACACATCTGTTCAGAAATGCTTATGGACTCCCAGAGTCTAAACCTATCTACATCTGTCCCTTGCTCTCCTAAAGAGCCACACTCCACTCTTACTTCCAGTTATGCTACTTTTCCACCTTGTTTGGTGGCTGTCACCCTTGCTGCCCTGTTGTGTATTTGTACCCCACCTTCTCTGGACTGTAAGCTTGTTTGAGCAGGGCCTCCTCTACTTATTGTTCCTATGTCGATGTGTAATTGTCTCATTTATTGTAAATTTCCTCCCCCCCTTTCATAATATTGTAAAGCGTTTCTGAATTTGTTGGCGCTATATAAATCCCTATAATAATAATAATGTGTGCTCTTTCACTTTTGTATTTGGTTTTATCTATTTTTTGAGTGTACTTGATGACAATACATTCGGTAGTTGTTGTTTTACAGCACTGGGTGATTAATAGCGCCACTAATTCCTTATCTATTCTTTTCTGTATTAAAAAAAACACTGTACCCTTTTTTCTTCATATAAATCATCACCTGGAACATCATCTGCCCACTGCTTTCCCTTGCCAATTCGTTTCATGCCTTAGTGGCAATTCATCTGATACTTACCTATGAGGCACAAAATGTTCCGTTTTTTTTAAAATTATTATTATTATTATTATTATTATTGCTACTTTTACTTGCTGATTCTGGCTTCTTTCTTCTTGGAAGTTGACATTGCTTTTGTATGTAGTTTGTACAGGAACAGAACTTACGTCTGACACTCTGTATTAGAAGTGTTGTTCTTTACATACATTGTTCGATGATTCCACTGTGATAGCATGTGATCTCCGGTGACTTTTCATATGATTTTAGTTTAAATTCTCCCCTGCCCCCTCCCCCCCCACCCCCCACAAGTTCAATGTAGTTATCATCACATTGATATTCCAATTGGATAAATGAATATACATTACAAATAATTAGTGAATGCTCTTGCTGAAAGTTGGACAAACCACATTCATTTTACTTATTGAGTTCCTGTGGAATGAACACACAGTGAGTAGGTTTACAGATGTGTCGGTCCATGTAAAATAACATATTTCTTGCATGTGACATTCAGACAATATTTGATAAAAAAAAATCTATATATTTTTCACTCTAGCAGCCGATGTTTCATATTGTGTAGAGATCATTAAAAGGTTCTGCGCCATTGGACCAGGGATAAGCAACCTTTCCACACTCCAGATGTTATAAACTAAATCTCCCATGATGCTGTTACAGCCATAATGCTGGTAAAGCATCATGGGAGATGTAGTCCACAGCCTCTCTGGTTTCAAAGATTGCCTACCCCTCCGCTAGGCTATAGGGGAACACACAATATAACAAAGCTCTGTATCCATACCAGCACTGTGTGTGTCTGCTGATAATGTGTTTTCTAAGAGCAACACTGTGTGCCTTCTATAAATGTGTCCCTCATCTCTGTGTATGCTGAAAATGCGCTCCCCAATCCCAGTACTGTGTATGTAATGGTAAGGTTTCCTCTATGAGCCATCTTTGCTCATGTCTGTCAAAGTATGCAGCCAGACTATCTTATGTTCCATTATCATCTTCTCCTGTATCTTCAAGTCTTCTTTTTTTTTTAATTGATTTTTTTTTTATGTTGTTATTATTCCATATTTTAGCATCATGTCCATCCTGTGGATGGAGTTATACACAATTAAAGGGGTACTATATCATATATATATATTTTTTTAGGCATATCAGCTTTTTAATTTTGTTGAATCATAAATACTGACGGCGGATGAAAACCAGAAGATTTATATGGTCTTCCCCTTCCAAAACTGTAAAGTAGACCTTGACTTGAGCACTGTTCTTGGAAGTTTATCTTCGCTAACCACACTATTTCTTCCAGAGAGAGTTAAACAATCTTTTCTGTGTAAAATTAAAAACAAAAACTAATGGCTTGTACTTTATTGATACAAACCTATCTCCATCATGCAGGTATTTGTATCGCCTAGTCAAGGGCTGGTTTATAACACCATGGAAGTTGTCCCAGGATCTGCTGTCAGCCCTGACCTCCTTCTAGATGAGAGTGGAAGACTGCTGTATGTCATGACGGAGTCACAGGTGAGATGGCACCTCCCGGCCTTTATAAATGACATATTGCTTCCCGAACTCGTCTTCAGTAGTCACTGGATCCATTTTATTTGGGAATTATTTTTACTTTTGAGTTAAAACTATGTGTACATTTCCCTCTGTGTTTCATCCTCTACTCACCACATCACTGGTTTTCCAAAATTTCCTGAACCACATCTTAACCAATGAGACAAATTCCCGATGTGCACTTTTTTGTTTATTTATTTTTATTATTATTTTTTACCTAAAGCAGAAGCTTAAAAAAGGTCACATGTACTTTAAGCTTTACTGGAGTGTTATGCATACCTCTAGCCAAATTGATCTATTCGTTTTAATTGATATGTGTCAACATTAAATCTGATGCTTATTAGTAACGTATTGAAGGGCTGCAATCGCCCCTTTTACAGACCTACGGTCAACATACTCATTGCACACTTTGAAATGGATTGAGGGTCACCAGTAAGCCATGGCATAGCATTGGTTCCTACTCTAGTAGGAAGAAATACAAACCAAGTTATTGGTGTTCCACAGTTATGTTCTAATGGGTTTACTGCCACTCTGTAGATGTGTCTTGATTGCTAATTGAAGCTGTTCTTTAATCCTCTAGCTTCACCTCTGTTAACTTTGATTTTCTGTTGACTCTTTTCAGGTCACCAGAGTCCCAGTGGCCGAATGTTCAAAATACGATACCTGTGACTCCTGCCACCAAGCTAGGGATCCCTTTTGTGGTTGGTGCGTCCTCGAAGGAAAGTAAGTAGTTTGGGAAGTCACGAACAGGTCTGATTGAACAGACACCCTGTGCAACATTAGTACTTCTGATGTTTGTGGACTACAATTTCATGGTATTCTCCCAGCTATTGGGGTGGCAGAGCGACATAGAAAATGTAATGGACAAACCACTTCAGGGCAGTAGTTTGCCATTGATCTCCTGAGTAGATCTTTCAGAGTTCTTTTTATTTTATTACCTGTCCTTCTTAGGGACAAGTCCAAATACTTTGTACTTGGACTGAGAATGCTTGGAACAATGTCCCTGCATGTAATGTCCACACGAAGAAGGCACAGCATTATTTGTCTTTTATCTAAGTAACATCTCGTAGCGGTATTACATTTAGGGTTAATACATTGAAAGTAAGGAATGAAGGGTAGAGTGTGTGACCTGCTAAGCTGATTTCAGTATGTTCAAATGTAGTATTATAATCCAAACTCTTCTTGTAAAATGGATGTGGACCCAGTGCTCCACGTGCCTTGAGGGATATCGGCTACACCTGAATGACGATGCCCAAAGAAGGCCAAAAAAGTAGTCTTGGGATGATCTATCGCAGAGAGAACTTGCCAGCATTACGGTTCTGGACTGCACTTACGGGTGGGATCAGTCTGTTTTGGAATATGTTCTCTCTGTAATGGCACAAGTGAGCAAAAACTATTTTGAGACCAGAGCAGGGATTTACCGAAGAGCAAGCTACTGATTTTCTCTAAGCTTTTGTCATTTCTCAGAGTTCTCATGTTCCTTGTTTTTGTTGCAATATATTGTTACCTTACATTCTTTGATTCCATATGTGTAAAAGAAAAATTGAGATTACCCTTCTGCCCACCTCTGTCTGCTTCAAAAGACTTCCTACGACAATTAAACAATGTCTGCCAGAGCTTTGCTTGGGTGGGAGGATTGTGGCTTGCATGCAGGTTAATGATCAGCTATAATCAGACCGGAAAAGGATTCCAAAAATTTCATGTACAGTTGAAATGCGTTCGAGCGAACAGCTTTTCTTTCCTCCAGGTTGGGATACACGTACTTTTTTTCCCCCAATTTCCTGACTCTGGAGGTGTAATTAAAAGCATTGTGATGAAAGGTTCCATTTGATCTCCCACTGGAAGAAATATTTGGAGGGACTGCTCCAGACAGTAATTCACTCTGCGGAGTTCCGCGCACCATCACTTCATATTTTCATGTGTTATTTTGGAACTCTGTGCATTGTCCCCCCATAATATCCTCCTCAATGCATGTTGAAGTAAAAGGCAAAGCATGTCCCAAAGTAATCAACATTCAAATATAATTACTTGCATCAATGGTTTCTGGTGATGGCATTGATGTATTATTTTTGGATAAGCTTTTCAAATTAATATTATGAAAAAAAATTTAATATTGTAATATTTTGATATTTTTATATAGGGATATATTTTTTTATACTCTTTCTGGGGAAGTTTTTTTTTTTTTTTTTTTTTTTTTAAAATCAATGCTTTACTATGGGGAAAAATCTGATGCTGGAGGTCAGCGTGCAGAGTGTGAGGACGTCCAGCGTCAGACACCAGACCAAAGGTCCATTACGATTTAGGAAGCCCTCTGGTGGCTGTTCTTTGGAACTGCAATGTTTTGCATTGCAGCACTAAGTGCAAAAGGGTTGTTGCATCCAAACCACTTCAATGAGCTGAAGTGGTCCGGGTGCCTACAGTGTCCCTTTAAATTCCGCATGTCTCTGTAACCTTTGCGTATTTTGTTTCCTAAAACAACTCTTTACCAAACATGTCTTGTTTAGGTTTTATAACCTTTCGTAGGGTTGGTTTGCCATCCTTTTAAGGTTCTTGCCTATTGTGTGCCCAGCTGATGGCTTGTATCTTCCTTGTAGATGCACACAAAGAAAGCAGTGTGACAATTACATGGAGAGGAACCACTGGCTGTGGAGCTTTGATAATCTCACACACTGTCCGATCATTGAGGATGTTGTTCCAGCCAATCAAAGTCGACAGGATCAAACCGATGTATGTAGTGTGTGTGTGTTTGTATTTCACTTGTTTGTTTCAAATGTATATATTTTTTTATACTAGATAGTCTGTGCATCTTATTTGTTGAAATCTTGTGCATGGATAGGCAACCTTTGGCACTTCAGATGTTGTGGACTACATCTCCCATAATGCTCTTACAGCCATTATGTTGGCAAAGCAACATGGGCGATGCAGTCCACAACATTCGGAGTGCTGAAGGTAGCCTACCCCGATCTAGTGCTTGCATTTCTCAGTGATAATTTTTGCTGTTTCTTTAGATATCCATGACTGTGCTGCTGTTGCCTGCTCTGGCAGACCAGGGTAGCTGGCAGTGTCTATTTGATGAGTGGTCACATTTGGCACATGTAGAAGGCAATCAGATCACCTGCCCTTCACCTCCATCTGAAGTGCTACCACCTAACCAACAGGGGAAAGGTGAGAGACTGGCCTGGCAAGCATTTAGACTTTTTTTAAAATTACCCTGATATGTTTGAAATTTACACTATAGGCACAAAAAACGCTTTAGGTCAATGAAGCAGTTTTGGTGTATAGATGATGCCCGTGCAGTCTCACTGATTTGATTCTTTGCCATTTGCGAGTTAAATTGTTTTGTTTATGCAGCCCTAGTCACACTTCCCTGAATGTAACTTGCAAAGCCTTTCTAAACGCTTCCTGTAAAGTGAGATCTAATGTTTCTATATACTTTATTGCACGTTCTGTTTTATTTAGAATTTCTTATCTCATTCTTTGTTTATAGCTTGCTAGGTTGTGCAGGAGACTCTTGTGTGTGATTAAAGTTTCATTAAAGTTTCATTAACAGAACAGGAGATAAAAACTTCTAAAGCAAGTTAAAGGGAAACTCCAGTGCCAGGAAAACGACCCGTTTTCCTGGCACTGGAGGGTCCCACTCCCTCCCACCCACCAATCCCCGGTTACTGAAGGGGTAAAAACCCCTTCAGTCACTTACCTGAGGCATGTCCCTCGCCGCTGTCTCCTCCTCCGCGACGCTCCTCCCTGTTCTTCCGTGGGCCGGTGGGCGAGACTGATCCCGCCCACCGGCCAAGGAGACCTAATGCGCATGCGCGGCAATGCCGCGCATGCGCATTACGTCTCCCCATAGGAAAGCATTGAAAACAAATTTCAATGCTTTCCTATGGGGATTTGAGCGACGCTGGAGGTCCTCACACAGCGTGAGGACGTCCAGCGACGCTCTAGCACAGGTTTCCTGTGCTATAGAGCAGGAAGTTCCCTCTAGTGGCTGTCTAATAGACAGCCACTAGAGGTGGAGTTAACCCTGCAAGGTAATTATTGCAGTTTATAAAAAACTGCAATAATTACACTTGCAGGGTTAGGAGTAGTGGGAGTTGGCACCCAGACCACTCCAATGAGCAGAAGTGGTCTGGGTGCCTGGAGTGTCCCTTTAACTTCTGAATAAAAGTGAAACCTTTAAAAAAATAAAATAAAAAAAATGTATGCATGCACCCTGCCCCTTTTGCCAGAAGTAAAAGGTGAGATTATTATTTCCAGAGCCCTGAGCATCTTCTCATGGCTGGCCCGCCTCCTTGGCTGAGATCATCAATCTTGATGACCTCAGCCAATCCAATGCTTTCCCATAGGAATGCGTTGGGAGGCTATTGTGCATGCACGGAAAAACTCCTCACTGCAACAATCCGCAAATTTTTCAGTCAATCCTGAAACCATTGTGACTTGGAATTGTAAGACAGAGCACCATGCATGGCGAAGCTTGGCTTTCTTATTAGCTTGATTTTTTTTTTTTTTTCTTGAATGAGAAAACTCATTCTCACAAGGAAAACACAGTGCATGGAGAAGATAGCTTGTTAGTCTCTATGCTGCCTTTACATTGAACACTCCCTCTTAACTCTTACACTAGCCCCTAGATCATTGATGGCTAACCTTGAAACCATAAATTGTTTATGGACTACATTTCCCATGATGCTCAGCTAGCTTTTAGACTACAGAAACAATTATACTAAATTACTTAGTATTAGTAAATTGTGCCCCTACTCGCAATACCGTGAGTAGGGGCATGTCTATTAAACAGCGAGCAGCCTGTGGCTGCTCACTGTTTAAAAAAAACAAAACAAAAAAGAACCTGAGCGGGTAAAAGTAAAAAAAGGGGGGAGGACCCAATTAGGGCCCCCACCCGCCGCTCAGGGGTGGGGTCCGGGAGGGAGGACATTAGGTCGTCCCCCTATTGGTATTTAGGGCCCCCACGTGCCGCTCAGGGGTGGGGGACAGGGGGGAGGACATTAGGTCCCCCCCCCTTTATTCTTGTTTAGGGCCCCCACTATTGTGGCCAGAAAGAGTCCCTGTGGGTTTTAAAATTCGCCTGCTATTTAAGTCTATGGCGGTTCGCCCGTTCGCGAACATTTGCGGAAGTTCGCATTCGCCATTCGCGAACGGAAAATTTCATGTTCGCGACATCACTACCACTAGACCATTGGCCTAACTTAAAAGAACACTATGGGCTCTGATATAACTTAAGTGCATTTTATAAGATTTGGTCATGCCACATTTTCTCCTTGTTTAAATATTTTGAAAAAGAATTGTATACATTTGCAGCATTCTGCATCATAACCCCTCCCACTTAGCCATACATTCCCTTTCCACAAAACGACTTCCTGTTTGAAAAGTACACAGTGCAGTTCAACCAATGAGACATCAGTATGAGCTGAACTGCAGATGTGACTCAACCTTATAATCAATCCCTGTCCTTTTATTATCTTTCTAGTAATAAGAAAGTTGGTGTGTGTGTGTGTGTGTGTTACCACATTCCCATTCCACCTCCAAAATTCCTGTGTCACATACTTTCTGTCATTTTAAAAAAAAAAAATTATTTCACATCACATTATTTTAAGACTAACTGGAACTGAGTACTTGTCCAAACTAGCTTGTTTTACACAGTTGTCTGCAAGTCCGTATTCACAGACTTACACCAATACAAACAAACAAACCATGTTCATCTCTCCTGTTAAATATGACTTCTAGCTATGCTATCACTGCACTGCCTCTACGTGATACAGACACATTGTACTTAGCTGGGGGGGACAGCATTTATTTGAATCTATTCTTTTAGGTATATTATCACCAACAGAACATATACAATCTATTTCTACCTGAAGGCAAAAACCTTCTTAATTTGTGGATAATAACTTTACTGTAATGCAGTAGGTATTTTTTTGAGCTACAATTTCACTTCCCTCCCCCTCGTGTTTTTGAGAGCTGTGGATGGGGAAGTGATCAGTCTATTTTACAGTGATGAAATAGCTGTGGATGGTAGTAGGAAGATTTATTTGTAGACATGGGATCTGACTGTTTCATAGATTGCTGACTCTAGCTCTTTTAGTCCATAATAAAGGAAAGATACTCATGTTCACTCTACTGCCTAAATACCCCCCAAAAAAAAAATAAGGCCACTATTTAGTACATGAGACTGACAGACACAACATTAAAACTACCTGCATAGGGGTGGGGCTGGACCGCCATGCTAACCGGTCGCATGCAGCAGAGGCTCCGGAGAAACCGGGCCTTTTAAGCTACTTACAGCGGAATTTCGCACATAAAACAAGCCTACCAGACACCCATAGATGTGGGAGCGGTGGCAGACCCCGAGATCGGGAGCTCTGGTCCTCTGAAGGGGGCACGGAGCTTCGAGGGCTGCGCCCTACCGGGGATGGGAGCGCCCCGGCTGCCACAGCTTTCTCCCCGGTTGCCACAGACCGCCAGAGTTGCTTGCCGGCCCTGTTTTCCCCTCCCCCTTTGGACCGGGGGGGTCATCACGGTCCCCACTGAGGAGAGCTTGAGACAGGTGGGGGCTGAGGCGCACGGAACCTTCGAACTGCCTCACAAAATGGCTGCCGGCAGACAGCTCACCATTATCTGCTCCTGCACCACGGAGCCTCCTTGAACCGCGGGTACATCATCTGCCCTGTCGGAGGACTTCAAGCACAAGAAAACTGTGGAAATACTCACCGCAGTCTGGGAGAGTGAGACCCCCGGCCCGCAATGGTTGTTCCTAGGTGGGGCCGAGTGCAGAAGGCGCGAAATGAAATTGTGCTGCAGCGTGTAACAGCCAAACAGACCTACACGACTTCAAGCGCTGCACCCCCAGGACCACCAAGCCTGACATGGGGAGACTTACCACACACAGATGAGCACCTGCGAAGCTGAACTGCCGTGGTGAGGGATCAGTGTCCGAGGGGAAGGAGTCATACATGCCAACATAGACTCTCACAACACCACAGGACACTGACTAAACAAGAGAAGCTGTAGTTTTACATCAGCTACCTGAGAGCAGCTACCTATTTACCTCTTGCCACCTAAACGGCGCTCTAACATTCACCGTAGCCATACTATTATATTACTATGTCTAATGATACAGGAATGCACTCAGCCCCGGTGGCCGCCCGCCTACCAGTTTGGCAGTGGTAATATCGAAGTTCAACTGTGTAATACTCTTGAAAGCCCACATTTACTTATTTAAGTTAAACGTGTATAATTTATGCCATAAGCTTGTAGATCCCATCGGGACCCATTGCATTAGATATGATAACTCAGCTTGCGTTTAACTTGGCGTAATGCAGGTTACTGATGTTAGTTTCTGGAGGAGTGCGCATAGCATGTAACCTAAAGCGACTAAGCTATAACTAAGCTATAACTACCCTATGACTTGATTGATGAGCTAGCTTTTAGTTTTAGACGCATACTTTGCAATTTTCATGTTGATGATTTTTTGGCAGTTCTTTGTCTAGCAATGTAATCTATGCACTAACATAGTTGTCTTATGTAGCGGGTTAATTTTGCATGAAAAATAACAAAAATTGTGCTGTTTTAACTGCATACCATGGCAACTTGATGTTCCCAATATGCCTGCAGTAGCTGTCGTGGCACTGCAAGAATTCCTGTAATCTGTTTTCACATGCACAAACAAAAATAAAGAATAAAAAAGAAAAAATACCTGCATAATATCGTGTAGGCTTTCCTTGTACTGCCTAAACAGCTCTGATGCATTGAGGCATGGACTCCACAAGACCTGGCACCAAGACATTAGCAGCAGGTCCTTAAAGTCCTGCAAGTTGCAGGGTGGCACCTCCGTATGTTGGATTTGTTGTTCCAGCACATCCCACAGATGCTGAATTGAATCGAGATATGGGGAGTTTGGGGGCAAGGCAATACCTTGAACTCCTTGTCATGTTCCTCAAACCATTCCTGAACAATTCTTGCAGTGTGGCAGAGTGCATTATCCTGTTGAAAGAGGCCACTGCCATTAAAGAACCCCATCTCTAGGTAGGTGGTACGTTTCAAAGGAACATCTACATGAATACCAGAACCAAAGATTTTCCAGCAGAACATTTCCCAGAACATAACACTGCCTCTGCTGGACCTGCCGTCTTACCATACCCCAGGTAAACAACGCGCGCGTGATCTAAAAGAAAATGTGATTTCATCAGACCAGGCAACCTTTTTTCTTGAATCCATGCTCTAGTTATGGTGCTCACACCCCCATTGAAGGCGCTTTTGGCGGTGGACAACGGTTATTGTGGGCACTCTGACTGGTCTGCTGCTTCACAGCCCCATACACGGCAAACTGCGATGCATAGTGTATTCTGACACCTTTCTTTCATGGCTAGAATTAAGTTTTTCAGCAATTTCAGCTACAGTTGCTCTTCAGTGTGATCAGACCAGATGGATTAGCCTTCACTTCCCACATGCATCAGTGAGCCTTGGGCACCCATGACGCTGACGCCCGTTCAATAGTGGTCCTACCTTGCGCCTCTTTTGGTAGGTACTAAACACTGCATACCAAGAACACCCCAGAAGACTTGCCAGTTTGGAGATGCCCTGACACAGTTGTCAAGTCATCACTATTTTGTCAAAGCCACTCAGATCTTTTCACTTGCCCAATTTTGCTGCTTTTAACACATGAAATTGTTAACTTGCTGACGAATATCCCACCCTTTGACAGGTGCCATTGTAACAATATAATCAATGTTATTCACTTCACCTGTCAGTGGTTTTCATTTTGTGGCTGATGAGTCTACACTCCTGGTGAAAACATGTATAAATTTATTTATGCATCTTTTTCTATTGGGGATATATATAAAAACTGCTTGCAAGAGCTGCAGTTCTCTTGTCTCTGTAGCTCTTGCAAGCCCTCCCCTTCTAACACCACTAAGACTTTCTGTGGCTGGCCAATCACAGACTTCCCAATGCAGCTTAGGGAGAAGTCTTTGCAAGGCAGGTGCTCTGAGCAATTGCTGCCTCTTGAGTTTAGCTCCACTGAGCTAAACAAACCAGGAAGTAACAGGACCTGTTGTCTGTTTGACAACCGGAGAGGGAGGTAAAAAGGTTAATTTATAGATGGTTTGATTTCTACAGAAATTAGCATTTTTCTAAAATGGGAAAAAAAAAAAAAAAAGGTACACAATCTTCAGGGGTTTGGCGTCTCCCTTTAAGAAATCTTTTCCATATATACATCTCTATATCCAACAGATGTATTGCTTCTTGCAGTGTGAAACGTCCAAGCCAGGTACATTTGTGCATAGTTCATTTTACAAAGAAATGAAATACCATTTGTGATCATTTTTGTGTTGACTGTTACAATGTGCATGTCGGCCATATTCTTTGTTTATTTTTATTTCATGACTGCTCTTCGTCTCCAGATCATGTGACGCTCAAGCTGGCACTTTTATTCCACGACATAACGGTTGCCGTGACAAATTTCACATTCTACGATTGTGGAGCAGTGATGGCGCTGTCTACCAATGCCCCGTGAGTTTTTATTTATTATTATTATTTTTTTTTCCATGCGTGGTGGTCTTTGTATAACTGTTGAACCAAAAACAAGTTTTCCTTCAGCCTTCTAACAGTTCATTGTTCAGGGCTGTGTTTGTCAGTCTATCTAATAAAATGAACTGTTTACGGCTCCTAACAAGAACGTGATGAAGCCACTGATCCGATATAGTGTTTTTATGCTCCTCTCATTGAAGTCTTTTTATCTACAGGTGTGGTGGATGCGTGAGCAGCCCATGGAGGTGTAACTGGTGCCTCTCCGATCACCGCTGCACACACACTTCAGATTGTGGCCAAGATCAGACCGTGATATACAGCCAAAACCAAAACGTGAGCAACATTCATTAGCATGTTTTAAGAAAACGTCTGTTGTATATTTATGAGAGATTAATTAAGATAGGGAGCAAGAGCTGCGTGCGGACCATTGAGGGGGTGATAGGGAGAGCTGTGTGCAGGGGTAAAGGGGAGAGCTGCGTGCAGGCACTGAGAGGGGTGAGTAGGATAGCTATGTGGAGGGGTAAACGGGAGAGCTGCGTGCAGACACTGAGGGGTGAGTGGGATAGCTGTGTGGAGGGGTAAACGGGAGAGCTGTGTGCAGGCACTCAGGGGTGAGTGGGATAGCTGTGTGGAGGGGTAAATGGGAGAGCTGCGTGCAGGCACTGAGAGGGGGGAGAGCTGCGTGCAGGCACTGAGAGGTGCGTGCAGGCACTGAGAGGGGTGAGTGAGAGAGCTGGGTGTGGGTCATTAAGGAGGATATTTTCGTGCAAGTGACTGAGCAGGAGCGCTGTGTGCTTCTGTGATATCTACCACCTATATTAGCCAGTTAGATGATAGTATGTTAGAATTCAGTTCCTTTTACAAATCATATTAATAGACCTGTGTGTGCATGTGTCCCTAACAGGATATGCAGCATTTTCTCTGGGGTCCAGAGGCCTGTCCCAGGATAGAGCGTATTGTGGATTCTCGGTTTATCCCTGTCGGCATTGAAAGAAAACTGGATCTTATTGGGCGAAATTTTCATCTTCTAGAGGCGAGTTGTGTTTATTGTACCGTATTGTGGAGTGTAAACATGCAACTGAAGTATAATAAAAAGAGCCTTTTATTTATTTTATGTTCTTTGCAAGCAGTGGCTATTACAAAGCCACATTCACAATCCAGTGAAATCAGGGCAAAGTCTGGGCAAACACTGCAAATGAAAAGGAGAAATAGAAACTTTGTTTAACGTCTCCTCCTATCTCTTCTATACTGTGACTCTCAGGTGCAACGACCAAGCTTTGCAATATTGCTTGACAGGTAGCAAGGTTTGAGGTGTACAGTTGCAGGTTAATGAAGGTGTGGATTTCCACGTTTGATTTGATTTTTTTTATTTTTTTTGCAGTTCACAAACCCATATTTGCTTTTTGGGAAATATAGGGAATAAGCTAACATAAAATTAAAAATCACGAGAGGCGACAGTCCTTCTTTAAGACCCTTTGAATGCAGTGAGCGCGATTCTTACTCCCTCTGTTTCTGAATTGTGTGTTGGCGGTCTGTTGGAACCCTAAAGTGGTTCCTGGAGTACAGCGTTGAGTGGTAGGATCCCCACTCTGAGATAGTGGGTGGTACAGGTCCTCTCCATGTGAATATGGAACAGAGAACACTATATAGTGCACACCATTAGATGAACGTGTTGAGATAAATGTGATATTACTTACAGTGAACAGAGCACATATGGTTTGCTCAAACCCTGGGATGTAGGTGGTATATACACCACCAAGGAAACCGGATCCAGAAGGTAGTGAGCAGAAAGGTCCCAGGATGTTTTGATCTTTAATAATAGTAAAAATAAAAATTATCTTGTTTCGCCAACAGAATAGGCTTATCAAAGTGTTACAAAGGCCTGGAAACCCTATCTCTATATAGCAAAGGCAGAAATTTGAGGTCAAATGACGCCATCGCCACCTGACCACGAGTGACTTAGCATAATTAAATGTCAAATTATAGTTTACTGCATGGCTAGGAAGTAGATTCATTAAACAATGCTTATGGCCATAATTTGTTAATGTTCCTTATTTCTCTTCATACCTTCATATATTCCAATATTTTATGTGTCTATCTCCATAAATAAAATGATTTTTTTTTTTAATGTATCGAAAATCATAGGATTTTTTCGTATCGCAAAAGAACTCATGAGTTAACACAAATGGTGTATAAAATAAGAAGTTGAAGATCACAGCCATTATTATTTATTAATAAAATATTTTACCAGGAAAGATGCATTGAGATGTCTCTCATTTTCAAGTAGTGAAATAACATGAACATTAAGCAAAATGTATACGTTCACATCTTAATTACTGTTTAACTGTTGATTGCAAGAAACTGGAGTTCCCCCAAGTTACCATTGTGGCCTGAAATTTAGAGAACAGATTATCATACGATGTGCTATGGGAAGAGGAGTGACAAGTCAAACAGATTGGAACAAAAAAGGATTCTATTGTAATTTGGAGAGACTGAATTAACATCTTTCTTTCACAAAGATAAAAATAGTTTCTAAAACATATAAAGTTGATAGAGGTCATTTTCATTTATATTATACGATTACTCCTTGAAATTTAAGGTGTAAAAACGAAAAAAGTAAAGTATGTATAATATTTATTGGAAATGGTTTATATTTGATTATTTTAATTGTGGGGAAAATTTATAAAATAAGAGGTTGAAGATCAGCCATTCAGACAGAGAACATTTACGCTGAGCAAAATGTGTATCTTTTAACTGTCTAATTTGCAGTAGAGACCCTAATTAACTTTTCTCTAAGTAGTTAAGTTTAATTTATTCTTTTTTTTTTTTTTTTTTTGAAAGCCCCTCTAAGTATTCTTTCCACCAGGAAATGAGATGATCTTATCTGAAATGTCGTAGGTTAAGGAAGGTAGGGGGTGTTCTGGAAATTCCATGCACAGCTCATGGCTTTAGCTCGGGTGGGTGGCCAATCTATCTGAATGAAAACTTTCTGATCACATAGGGTATAGTGTGAGATTCTTGATTTCTGTGTGGTGTAATGCAAGTTCTGCATGTCTAGGAATCTAGATTATGGGGGGTGAGGTTTAAATCCTATATGGGGGAAAAAAGAACCTTGGTATATTTGTGAATTTGCTTTATTTCCAAAGCTACTGAATACTCAGCTATTCAGCTTTAAAGTGTAACTGTCTCTTCTCTGTAAATTACCCCATTTATATTGAATAAAACTTCAACAATTTGTGTTAACCTTTTTTTCCCCTCTCTAGATTTCTATTAAAGGAAAGTTCCAAGTGCCCTTGTGACCCTCCAATGTAAGTAGTCAAATTTGTTTTAGAACAGCTTGGCTTCTTACCTGGGGACAACTGGGTGCTGCTCCCCACCTCCACTACAACCTTCAGACTACAAATTGTCAGCTGAACGTGATCAGCCAATGAGCTAAGCCTTGCACTCCCTGGCGTAGCTCAGACAGAGGGAAGCTGTCTCTCTGAAGGCTGTAGTAGAGGCAGGGAGCCACATCTAATGGACTCTGGGTAAAAAGTCAAACCATTCTAAAATTATTTAAATACTTACATTTTAGGGTCACCACCAGGGTACTCCTGGCACCATAACCACTACAACGCACTATACTGGCCATGGTGCTTGGGGTATTCCTCTTATATTTTAAGCAACGGACACCACAATCCAGTTTAGTCCAGACCCGGTCAGGGCATCTGTGCACCCGTTGAAAATATTGATGGAAACAGAAACATTGTTTCATTTCTCCTCTGCTCTTAATGCTTTCTCTATGCTGACTGACAGGTGTAGGTGCTTTAAGTTGCTGTTTTGTGCATAAATATCTAAATATCTGTAACCTTTTCTTGCCTACAGGGTGAGGAACAGGAGTACCGATGTGCTGTAGAAGTGAAAGGGAACCCCATGATCCTGCCAGCCCACATCGAGAGGGTAGCTGAGAATGAAAACCTGTACCAGGTGCACTGCGACGCTCACAAGGTAGGTGAAATGCAAAACAAAGCTGTAAGGCTTAAAGATTCTGGAGCGATGGTCAAATACAGTTTCAGGATTACATGAATGGCTCTTTCCTTGGTTATGGAATATTTTTTTTTTTGTCAATCTTTCTTTTATTGAGGCATACGATTATGGTGGTACAGAATAAAGAGAGGGAGACTTGCAGGGGTTATACAGGTTAATGTCGACATAACAGGTGACAAAATCTCCTAGAATTAACAGCCTCATTTTATATTTTTTTTTTATGCAAGCTTAATACAGTGATGTATACAAACAGGTGGGTTATAATGTATGTCTCTGTTGTCTAGCTTAATTAACGTAACGTTGGAACATTGATATACATTATGTATAAAAAAAAAAAAAAAATTGTGATATCAGGCTTTGTAGGTATGATTCACACTATACATGACATTGCTATCATTGAACAGTGCTAAAACATGTTAACTCTTCGATGCCTAATAGTGAACATAAGCTTGGTTAAGGCAATGATTCTAAGAACAAGAGCAATTGTTGCTAAACAGTGCTGGTTCGGCTACCCCTATGTGTTCCTATGGTCCTACATGTCCTACCGTGCTATAGGAGCCAGTTTGTATTTAATGCAGTGAGGAGTCATATTTAGGGAGGGAACAGGTTAGTAGTCATCGCATATAGAACCCAGCATGCAAGATTAGGTAAAAGGAACGAGTATAGCATTATAATGTTTCCTATGCAGGGCTGCTTCAGGGTAGGCATGCTGTAGGTAAGGTCATGCCAACTAGGCCGTCACTGGGGTTACTGAAGTAGGTTAAACTTCTACAGACGATACAATAGCATTTTTAACTGTGCTTAGCGTTTGCCAGGAAACCAATATGCATACTGCGGATTGGAACGTAAAAACATAGCTGTATGATCATCATCTAATATCTACACGATAAGTGTTATGCAGCCTAATGCAGGTAAATTCTATCATATGGCGAACTATGCATTTTCCTTGTTTAAAGTCTTGAGCTGAAAAGACACACAGCATGGACATATACGACTAACTGTGCTCAACTATAGTAGCTTCACAAAATATTACATTCAACAGATTAAGGTAAGAGAAGACGGTAGCTTCGTCAACAACTGGTCAGTTCCTAGTCAGGTGTGATGGTGGTGTAGCTGTCCGTTAGTAAGGCTGCCTCAGCCTATACCGTTGTTGGGCAGAACCGCCGTGTGTGTCCGAGAGGTGGGGAAGATGGCCCCGGTAATTTGTAGGTTCCATAATGATGGGACTTGGTGCAGGCCTGCGGTCGTCGTCTGCCAGCCCCAGGCTCCTGTGAAGGCCGTCACCTGTAATCCACAGACTCGGTTGCTCAAGGAGGCCGGGTCTTCCCTGTTTCGGGCGCCATGTGGGGCTCTGATGTTCTGCCGCCGCCAGCGGCGTGTGAGCCTCCGACGATGGTTATGGAATATTTAACCATATGACTGTTGGGAAAAAAGTTATCCTAGAACACAATTTGATTTGTTTTCCTGCTTCTATGGCATTATGCATTTTCAATGTCTTAAAGAGCCATTTGGCAATGACTGTGTGGAATAAAGGTAAATTTATGGTATTCTACAGATCATCACTTTCAAGAACATGATATATGATTTGGAAGGCATAAAATAAAACCACTCTTATTGTGTTGAGTGTCCCTCGGCAGCAGTTGTAAATAGAAGGAAGTTGAAACATTAACAAAACCTGTGTGACTGATCCATTTTCTGAATGGTTAAAAAAAAATAAAAAAAAAAAAAATATATATATATTTTAGCTTTGAAGTTCATGAAATAAAAAATAAATTAAAAACAAAATAAAACTTCCCTTAGATTGTTGGAAATTACATAGTTGCGCAAACCAATAACCAAACAAACTCTGTGATCCACTAAATATTACTCACCATGAACAGATCTGTAACCGGACAAAACACGTATAAAACATCAATGCTGATAATGTACCATAATGCCTGTCATTGTGGCAGAAACCGGATCCTTCCTGATAAAAATGTTTGCTTATATATTCATTCTGGGGTGAAAACGTCAGCATTTCTATGGAAAAACAGATCTATTTGTGGCTCACTATATCTTTTGTTATGTTGTGTGTAATGATTTATGACTGTCAGAAGTGTATGATTTAAAGGGAAGTGTCCCCACAATGTGTTTATGAGTAAGTGGAGTGAGTATGTATTCAGCTAGACTTCTTATTTTAATAATTGGGCAGAGCCAGAGAAAGAAACTCTAAAAGAGCGCTGGGTGAGTTGGAGGAGCAGCAGGAGAGAACAATATCTCATAGACCAAGCTTACGGAGGATGAGAAGAAGCTGTTGATGATCAACAGTAACAAAAGCAGTGGGAAAGTCAATGAGAATTAGGAGAGAGTAGTGATCATGAGATTTTGCAGAGAGTAGAGAGTTTAATACTTTGGTCAGAGCCGTTTCCACAGAGTGCTGAGCGTGGAAACCAGACTGAAGTGGGTCGAGAGAATTGGACTCGAAGTCTGTCAATCTCACATACACAAGTCTTTCAAGGATCTTGGACCCAAAAGGCAGTAGCGAGATAGGGTGGTACTTGGGCGGGGAGTTGGGGTCAAAGTTGGGCTTTCTTAGAATCGGGGTTACAATCGCATGTTTGAAGGGTAATGGAAATATGCCAGATGAGAGAGTGAGAATTTTAGTGAGAGGCAAAGCAAGAAAAGGAGACTGAGTACGATGAGATGCGAGGGAATATGATCAAGGGAGCAGGTGGTGGGGGCGGGAGGACTGAAGTAGATCAGAAACCTCTTCCGCTGTAGCGGGTGTGAATGAACATAGAACAGCGGAGGGAGTGAGGTTGGGGGAAGTATTGTAAGGGGAAAGAGAGAGATGAAAGCTCTCTTCCCTGATAGTAGAGATCAGTGAAGTGAGTTGCAAAGTTTGTGGCGGTTAAGTCGGTAGGAGGAGGAGGAGCAACAGGGCGAAGAAGAGAGTTAAAAGTGTGAAATAGTAGTTTGAGTTTGCAGTAGTGTGTGGTCATGAGGGTATTGAAGTAAAAAAAAAAAAAAAAATGTTTTTAAAATTTTCCCCAAATTTCCCTTCATTTTCTTGGTATAACCATAACAATTGTGGGAAAGCTGGAAACAAAACACCACAAGTATTCTAGCTTTTCCCCATGTGCAGTGACCGTATAAACCTTCGGTTCCTATGGCTTACCATCTACATTTTTCAAAGCTAGGTAACTGTTCCACCAATAAAAATATAAAATTCAGCATTTCTTCAACCTGCTCAGTTTGGACTTAAAACACAAAACAAAAAAAACAACAAAACATTTGGAGGACAAAGTTAAAGGAACACTATAGGATCAGGAACACAAACATGTATTCCTGACCCTATAGTGTTTAACCCACCATTTACGTGGCTTGCCCTCCCTTATCCCCCCTATAACAGTTTAAAACTCAACTTATTTCCAGCGCTGCGTGGGTCCGCCGGCGCTGGCCCTGCCCCCTTTGTGACATCATCAAAACCGCAGATTTTTAACCAATCCAATGCTTTCCCATTGGATTGGCTAAAATCTGCACTGGGGCGTGGCCAAATGCCGTTTTGGCCAATCAGGACCTCCTCATAGACATGTATTGAATCAATGCATCTCTATGAGGAAAATTCTGTGTCTCCATGCAGAGGGTGAGGACGCTGAACGTCAGGACTGCTTTTTCGGCAGCAGTGGCCATCTAAGGAGTGGCAACTTGGAGGTGTCCTTAGAGGCAATGTAAACACTGCCTTTTCTCTGAAAAGGCAGTGTTTGCATGAAAAAAACATGAAGGGAGTTATTATACTCACCAGAACAACTACATTAAGTTATAGTTGTTCTGGTGACTATAGTGTCCCTTTAAACAAATCACACTATGGAGATAGAGGATTCTAATGCTTTATATGTGTTGTATTGTTTGAGTATTTTTTCTTTTCCCCCCCAGTATGAGTACCCCCTGCAAGTTATGGAGCAGCGTGTCACTGTGTATGCAGTGACAGGATCTGGATATCGTGTGGATAATGAGAAAAATGTACAAGGTATGTCCTCCGTCTGGTCTTTCCCAATTCAGAAAGCACACGGAAAGCACATGGGTCAAAATCCCCCGTTATAGCTAGTAATTACTTAATGGAGTGACCCCTGGAACATGAAGTTATGTACTTAGCATTTTGTCCAGGCAGTAGTATTTGACCTGTGCCTACCCCATAGTCTTTTCACATTCTCTCCTCATACTTCTTTTTTTAGTGATTCTGTATAACTGCTCGGTGGGACAGTCAGACTGCAGTAGATGCCATGCTTTGGACCCTGCTTACAGTTGCCTTTGGTGTGGGGACGAAGTGGATGCTTCTTGTGTCCATAGCAGTCAATGCGAGAAGAACCCAATTGACATCTGTCCTACACCCCTCATCGTGTCGGTAAGAGGTGACCGGAGAAGGAATTAAGATTTTATTTATTTATTTTTCCTTAACGTTTCTTTCTTAATTTTATTCTCTGCAAATCTTTGGGCCATAAGCTCTTATCTGAAAAACAATCATTCTTTTTTTTTTTTTATGCCATATGTTTGTCAGTACATTTTAAATGTATATAGAAGGTCCGGAAATGGGGTAGCTAAATATGTTTTTGAATAAATCTGATACAATTCTTTTGAAAGATCTAAAAGTGCCCTATATTTAGTGAACAGACATCCAAGATAATTTTTATTTAAATATCTGTACACCTTCTTAAAAGGAAATTGTGTAAAAAAATATTACCACTTTTCCTACTTTTTTATTTTTTATTTTAGAGTCAAAATAAATAAATTCACAACAACTAGATAAAAATATTCTAGGCAGGACAGACCACAAAAAAAAAGAGATCCAAGTAAAGTAAGCAAGAGTAGAAGGAATGGAGTAGAACGGCTGTAGTCCATCTCAGTAGGGTTAGAAAAATTGGCTGAATTCTATGACGTAATGAACATGAGGATTAGTAATCTATGTTCTGTTCAGTTCTACCCACAGACGGGGATCATTTATGGGGGAACCACAGTCACGATCAACGGGGTCAACATGGGTCAAAAAGCAGAGGAAGTATCTGTAAAGGTGGCGGGGCATCCTTGTGACTTGAAGCCAGATCTCTACATTGTTTCAAACAGGTTGGTGTATTTGATTGGTCCCATGTAGCCCTTTCCATGGCATTTACCGATTTTTTTTTTTTTTTTTTTTTTTTTTTTTTTTTTTTAATTAATTCATTTTTTTAAATGTATTATTTAGATTTTTTTTATTTATTTAAAAAAAAAAATTTTTTTGTCATTTGTTTTCTGTTTTTCTTTATTTAAAAAAAAAAGTGGTGAAGCCCTTGCAAACCATTAATTCGGAAGGAGGGGAATAAACACTCTTTGGGTTATTGAATGCTGCTAATCAGAACAACAGATGTAAAGAAGTTCTTTGGTAGGGTAGAGAGTATTGTCACATACTGTATATTTTATATTCTTTATTGTACTGTGATAAACCAGTACACATGAACTATTATATTTTTGGTCAAATCAAAAACTTTCCAAATGATTTATCTAAAAGTATTCTAGCAAGTTTTTTTTTTTCGCAGTATGGAATCGTTTGATAACTATAATTCCAATATTTATGCTAAAGAGTGACATTTTGGAATGGTTTGTACACTTACGAGGTTATTCACTAAAGTGCGAATTGTCGAGGAATTCAGAGTGAATTTCAAATTTTGGACAAAAATTGCTGAACTGAAAACAGAATTGACTTGGAGAATTTTTACAATTCAGCTGTATTTTCCAAACTTTTGAAATTCACTTTGAATTCCTTTCACTTTAGCGAATGATCCTGTGTGATTGGGTGATCTGGAGTGATTATTGGTCAGATGGTAAATGCTGTAGTTGTCACGGTGTAATACCCCAACACGCAGAGTTTAGGACAGCAAGGGACAAGACTAGAAAATAACGTATTATTGGGCCTTAGAATGGCCGGCCTAAATGTCAGACAGAGATAAAACGCAGTCAGATACGAGCAGAGGTCAGGGTAATGGAGAGACAGCGAAAACAAAAACTAGCCGGAGTCAGGTACACGGTAATCGGGCAAAGAAAACAGGAAAGGGCTGAAGAAAAACTCCGTCCGGAACAAAGCCAAAGTCAATACCAGAATATACACCATGGATCAAGGAACACACTAAATAGGACTGAAACCGAAACCATGATAGGGCAAAGTGGATAGGGCTAGGGGAGTCTAAATAGCCTTACCTAACATTCGATTGGCCCACATCATGCCTACACCCCCAAAACATGCGTGTGGGGACGCTGGAATGATGTGGACCAATGGGAGCCTGAACTGACTTGTCGCTCCCACTGCTCCTTTAAGAGTGTGCTGGTGACGTGAGCCACGCTCCTAATGCGAGGTGGGCCGCGTGATTGTTCACTATGGTCGGTGCACATGGCCCACTCAGAAAAATTATTTAGCCGCGTGCGACTCGTGCTGAGGACCCCGGCCGGCACCTGGATAAGGTGAGTACTGCCACAGTAGTAAGATAATAGAGATTGATAATCTGTGATTTTGGTCAGACCATAGGCGATTCCTTTAAGGAATTCATTCAAAGTGTACTTTCTTTGAAATAGGGAAATGTTTGAAAGCATTTAGGCAATGGAGAGGAACTTAAGCCAGCTTTCTTACTCCTAATAAATGGATTCAAGTGTTTTTGGATATTCTGCAGTTGTTGTTGTGTTTTTTTTTTTTTTTATTCTTTATTTTAACCCCTTAAGGACCAAACTTCTGTAATAAAAGGGAATCATGACGTGTCAGACACGTCATGTGTCTTTAAGGGGTTAAAGGAACACTAAACTCACCTAAATAACTTTAGCTAAATAAAGCAGTTTTAGTGTATAGATCATTCCCCTGCAATTTCACTGCTCAATTCACTGTCATTTAGGAGTGAAATCACTTTGTTTCTGTTTATGCAGCCCTAGCCACACCTCCCCTGGTTCTGATTGACAGATCCTGCATGGAAAAAAAAACTTGTTTAACTTTCAAATAGATGTAATTTACCTTAAATAATTGTATCTCAATCTGTAAATTGAACTTTAATCACATAAGATGGCTCTCTTTACAGGAAGTGTTTATGGAAGGCTGTGCAAGTCACATGCAGGGAGGTGTGACTAGGGTTCATAAACAAAGGGATTTAACTCTTAAATGGCAGAGGATTGAGCAGTGAGGCAGCAGGGGCATGTTCTATACACCAAAACTGCTTCATTAAGCTAAAGTTGTTCAGGTGACTATAGTGTCCCTTTAATATTTATGATGTGAGGGTCTGCAAATGTCAAAGATACAGTAACAATTACAGTTATAAAGGGTAATCCCATATACTCCTGAGCAAACATGGCAAATTTAAGTAGTAATGGGATAGGGGATGGGAAAGGAGTGAAGGGGGAACATTGCATCATAGTTTTTGATGGAAGATTGGCACAGAATCCATACGACAATCATCTTCAAAGTATGTGTAATGTGATTGATTTTTGGATGACTTCATTTAAGTGAGATCTCCTGGGGTTTGTAATCACTAACCATATGGTGTTTTGTAAATTCTAATAACTATTATTATTTTCATTTATACAGTGCCAATGTATTTGGCAGCACTTTACAATTCGGAAAGGAGACATTTAGATTGTATTGTACAGCCCTGTGGAATTTGACGCTATATAAATTGTGTATGTGTATGTATATGTATATATGTATATTATATGTGTATGTATGTATGTATATTATATGTGTATATATATATATATTTATGTGTGTGTGTGTGTGTGTGTATATATATCTCCAATAAAAGTCTGCTGGCACTACACCAACATATATAATACTCCTTGCCTGGTTGCAAATATCCCACGTTCTAATAAGTAGCATAACATTTGCAGGTCTTAGGTTAAAGGTGACTTATTCATCATTTTGGTAAACCAAACAATCAGCATTTTGACCCTTTAAGGGTGTTTTTCAAGACCCTGGTATATCGTTGGGTATCTTATCGAAGGACACTTATTTGTAAGGTGGTCTGATCAGCATTTGAACCGAGTTTCCTGGCAGTGCTGTTATCACTGCTCTAACCAGTAGGGGAAAAAATGAACACAAAGCTTGAATCCACTAAGGGAATGGTTTAGACCAGTCTGAATGTGGAAAAATATAAGCAACATTACAGCTTTATTCTTGCATCAAGGGTAACTTGCAGGGGAAGCTCAGGACATCATACTGGATTCACGTGGCAAGTGGGACTAGGGTTGGCATTTAAGTCCATGTCTTTAGTGGTTACAGCGCTAAGCTACATGTAAGCCTTTCAATTGTTATCGTACAATTGGAGAACATTCTGGGATATCTGACTTTTTAAAATTTTTATTTGCTTACTAGAGATATCCACGGCCTACAAAGCTTGTGTGCTGGGGATATTGGGGAATCCTGGCAAGAGCCAGTTTGATGGTGGGAGCAGCGAACACCGAGACAAATCTCTTTAAGATCTGTAGAACCTATATGGTTTTGGGTTTATGGAGGTTAAGTGGTCTCATGACGAAGGAAACCTATTTGGAAGACATGAGTGTGTCCAGTATTTGAAAGATTCTGTTAAGTGTGGTTGTGAAAATGAACCCTGAGACACTAACCTTTCACATTCTTTGATGTGAGGGCTGTTCGGTTTTCGAATAAAAAAAAAAAAATACACCAATTTTTTTGTGTGTGTATTTTGGTCAAATTTTTTTTCCAGAATGTGTGCAGGGTTTCGGAATTTTATAACCCGTGTAGGAAGAATTAAAGAAAAGGCTTGTGAAAAACTGTAGCAGATCCTGACTGGTTTATATGATGGTAATATGGTTCCCCCTGGTGGGTGTTAGCATTGTTGCAATCAAAACCATCGATTAACATGAGCTTCTCAGAGCAACTGGAGTATGGTTGTTTTATTTCTTTTGCCCACTTGGAAAGGGATTCTGGGTGGCAAATGCCTACTCATTGACATTCTCAAATTTGAAAAACTCTGTTCTGCATTTCCTTTAGGTTTCTCACCACCTGTTACAATATATCCCCTTAGATTATGAAATATTCAACTTTATTTAATCGGCAGGTGGTTCCTATGATGCTTTGTTGAAACCACATTTTTAACAAATGACAGGTAGCTATGCTAAGCTTGTCAGTGTGACAGGACCTGCCAATGATATGGAGCTGGTTGGGACAGTCCAGATGGTGGATCTATTCCTCGTGGCATTGGTGCTGCCCAAGTGCCTATTGTCATGGTATGAAGGATCGAAACGTGTTTGGCAATGGCAGTTTACACCTACAATGTAATATGGGTAAAGGTGCCAGCCTGATGCCATTGAATTCTAACTTTTTGGTAATTTTGCCTATCGTGGTGTAAAGAAACTTGTAGCCATTGTTCTCATGGGGTGCCTACGTCATGGTTTTGTTGATCAGTTTCCCCTATTCAGAATTAATATCCAATAAACAAGGAAAATGTGCTTTATGGATGAACGTATGTCTGGAATGGATTATTTATACACTCCTTTTCTATCCTGAAGGCCTATGACCAAGGTGTCTGACTGACACCTTATTAAATGCATGCACTACCGGGCTTCCTTAAATTCCATATTGTCTATCATCTTCTGGACTTGTCCTGTTAAAGGGCTCAATTGATATCTGGAACAGAAAACACAGTGAACAGATGACATGGACATCTGATAATGGTTTCACAAGTACACCACTAGTTAACTATTGTTAATCCGTGTACCCTTACTAGCCAACTACACATATGGAAGTACACAGTACACTATTAACTCACGTATTCTTAATACCTACATATTACTCATATAAAATGTTCTAACATCTCCTCTTCCATGTGGTCTACAGGTCCAGAAAGATTGTCTAGTATGTTTCCTGTTGAATGTGATTCCCCAACCTCTCTTTTCTGCAGGATTGTCTGCACACTGTCTGCCAGTGATGCAGAGAAATCTGGGCCAGTAGAGGTCATTGTGAACGATCGGACTCCTGGAGTCTCCAGCCAACTTTTTACCTACCAGGTAAGTTGCTTGATTTAGCACCGCTTATAAATGTGTCAGTGAATGGGTGCCACCTAGGAGCGAACAACCCACAGTACACTTTGGTTAAAATAAAACTAGGTACGATTGTTTGTGGTGCCATGGCATTTCAGAGGAACAGCTAACATTTTAGTTTATTGGTTCACTGGGATCACTCAAAGCTCTAACAATCATGCATAGGTTTATGGAAACATACTTTTTTTCTTGAATCTACCTTGTACACAGTTTCCTTTATCTGTGGCTTATAATTGAATTACTTTAGAGAATCTATAGATAAAACCCAGGTATTTTACAAGTATTTTGGGGTGTATTGTTCCATATATTCATACAAATGCTTGTATGCTGTATTCTAGCCTTGTCGGCGCACTTCAATTAAGTCTCCACCTCCTCTGAAACACCTCGGCTATCGGCCCATTCCACAAAATAAACATAAATTGGGCTCTTTGGCAGTGCAACTTACTAGCTTGCATAGCAGTTTCATTTTTGTCTTTTTTTTTTTAATTATTCAACTGTTATCTAATATCTGCTCAGGATCAAGTGTAAGAGTTGTTTATCTTTTACATTTTTGAAAAAAAGTATTATATTTGTTTCTTGTTATGAGTTTAAAAGTGGGAATGTTAAGCTGAGAAAAACATTTTTATGGTGACAGAATTTCTGAGACTTTTTATTCCCGTGTGGAGTATCTTCAGTTAAAGCGACAATCTAAACACATAATCAGAGCAGAGAACCGTGCTCGGTGTGTGAAATGACCACTACGGCTGCAAGTAAAGGCGAAAGACTCCAGTGTTCTGAACTTACGCTGTACAGATACTTGGATGGTTGATGAGGGAGACAAAAGATCTGACCACAATTATAACTGAAGTGATTTTTGTTAATAAGCTAACAAGTGTGTTTTCCGTAGGATCCGGTGCTGCGTTCTTTGACTCCAACAAAGGGTCCAATGGCTGGTGGGACGATCATCACCATTTTTGGTTCCAAACTGTCTACAGGTGATCAAATCACTGTGACTGTTGGAGATCTCCCCTGCAAATTGTGAGTAATCTCTTCCGTTTTTTATATTTATCTGATCTATGTTATCTTTGTCTTTTTTTCCCCCTGAGTGTGAAGATTGTGATGTAAAAAGAGTCACATTCAATCCAGCCCCTTTCTCTTTTTTTAGATCTGATAATGCAACAGACAAGGAGATACATTGTATAACAAACCCTAGTCCAGAACTACAGGAGCTGACTCTACGTGTGTTCTATGGTACCACAGAAAAGGTTCTGGAAGAAATCCAGTTTAACTATACAGAGAACCCAACCATTTCATCTGCTGTTCCCTCTAGTGGTTTTTATGGGTAAGGGAAGAGTAAGACTTTGTATTTCAGTTTAGCTGACCTCTAGGAATGTCTTTATTTTTTAAGTTTCTTCTTTTTCTCATCTGTGGATACAATGTTTTTTTTCCTTCTTCTTTTTGTCTTAAAGTGGTGGTCGTCTTATCGTAATAAGTGGCTCTGGCTTTGATGTGGTGCAACATCCACTCATGAGGGTCCTGGCCAAGCAGTCTCCAGAAGAACTCCGTAAAGGGGATGGGGAGAGCAGGAGAAGGAGGAAGAGGAGGAGGAGAGAAATGGATGGTCTAACTTTGCAAAAGGTGAGGTGTCTTGGCACAGCTCCTAATTTGTTTCTTACCGACATGGACCTACTAAAATATTGGATAGAAGTAACCGTTTCAAGTATTTGTAGATTTCCTTATTTATAATACTGCACAAAATTCCCCAGCCGTTTGTATTGAATGTTAGACGGGGCCAGAGAACTACTGTCTACTTTCTGATTGACCACTCTCCACTTAACTGTACTGCCACCCACTTTCCAAGTTAAATAGAGACCTTTAGCACGAGAACGAGTCTAATGTAGGTTTTTGTTTTATTATATATTTGACTTTGGTTGGTGCTACATGTTTAACAGAGTAGATTTTGAGGTCCAAGGCTCAAATCATACATACATTTGGGGAGTAAATGCAGTTCATTGAAACTTAAAGAACAGGTTTGGCAGAAGAATTGGGGAAATTTAAATTGCAGTACATAATAAGAATGAAATATGCCTTCCTGGGTAGAAATTAATGGATGTTCAAAGTAATTTACTTCACTGGAAGTGAGAATGGAGGAACATCCAGGAGATGGCAGGGTACCAGTTTTGGATGTGTTAAAAGATTTCTCATGTTTACCTGCAAATAGATGAATTTAGAAATAAAATCACTGGGTGTATGTGCTATTGAAATTAGGAACACTGAAATGATACAATATATGTCGACATGAATGAAGATACCTTATTGTAGATAATCTTGATGAAGGTGGATTTGATCTTGTTCCCTATTTTTCCCATCCCATTTCTTCAGTTTAACGAGCTGTGTATTCTCAACTCCTCCTCCACCCTGGAGTGCATGTCTCCCTCTATCCCAGAGAATTTAGTTCCCGTGGAAGTTCTGTTCATTCTGGACAACATACAGATTCCATTCAGCAGCCTTGGCGAGAACTTCACCTACCATAGAAACCCGACTCTAAGACCTCTGAATCGAGACATGCCAAACAATCCATATAGCTTAAAACCGGGGAATGTGTTGGATATAGAGGTAAAAACTGTTCCCTTTTTAACATGTGGCAAATACCAATATTCGATCTTAAAAAGTCAATCTCAGCATGTATTTGGAATTGAGAAGAGCTAGATCTGCAGCGAAATCTAAAAATCAGCCCCTGCAAGTGATCAGCAACGAAAATTCAGGCTGCCTGATATAAAAATTTGCCAAATTGCATGTGTACGCTTCATGCGGAACTTAAGGTCATTCTCCTTTCCAGAGAGAAAGCCAAGCCATCACCTGCCCATGCTTGTATCACCTCTTGGATAATAACTACACACAACCTTGTTTACTTAATGATATTCCCATCTGTGTGTAAACTGATAGCAGCCACGTTACGGCTGTTACAAGATTCCCAAAGCTGTCCCCCTTATGCTGTGTGTCTAGGGAAACTGTTCTTGTGGGGACAACCTCAGAAACCCCAGCAGATTTTTTTTTTTCCCCCATCAATTTATATCAATGTATTATCTGTATAATGCAGTAAAATAAGATACTTTTTAACCCAACAGTTCATTTATTCCCGAGAGAGT
Organism: Pelobates fuscus; assembly: GCF_036172605.1. NCBI lineage: Eukaryota > Metazoa > Chordata > Amphibia > Anura > Pelobatidae > Pelobates > Pelobates fuscus. The sequence continues at coordinate 148,081,052 of NC_086325.1, read as the reverse complement.
TGATATTTCTATTTTGATGACCAATACAGGACATTATGTAATGGAGACTTTATCTTTTAACATTAATACTAATGCTGCAAATAAAGGTAAAATGCGTTTGTTACATCTAGTTATAGTAAGCATAATATAAGGGTTAAGTGGATTTTACTTTTCGTTCCTCTCTTTGTGTAAAAAAAAAAAAAAAATGAAAAAAATCCTTTGCCTAAATGGTGCAGTCACTATACATTAGCAAGTTTTGTCACTTGTTTTCAAATTCCAAAACTAGTAGAACTCGGTCATATCCTAATTGTATCTATGCCATTTGACTTCTTTCTCATTGTGGTGCTTGCTGTTCTGTCTCATTGTGCTGCCAATATGTCTTGTGTTTGTTAGGGAGAGGGCTTGGACTCTGGCATCAGTAAACAAGAAGTCATAGCCATGATTGGCGATGGAATCTGCGCAGTGAGGACTCTGACTCACAATCACCTGTACTGTGATCCTCCACTTGTGGCACCACAGCCTTTAGATTCAAGCACGTCACTGCCAGAGTTTGTGGTGAGTAAATCAGAAGAAGCAAGTCAAGTGTCCCATGTTGATCAGACACTGAGACGCTCTGTCTGTCTTTTCACAGGTGCAAATGGGAAAGCTCCAATTCAACCTGGGAACAGTCAAATATGATGTGGAAGGACAGCATAGTTTTCCAAAAGAGGCTATAATTGGTCTGGCCGTCGGAGGTGCTCTGCTAATCCCTGTTGTCTTAATAATCATCTTTATGTACAGGTAATGTGCAAGATCACCTGGCATGCAATCTTTAATAATCAAATGAATCCATAGAGAACCTTATCTGGACACGAATATGGGATTGTGCTCTAATCTAAACCTATTTACAGATCTAGTGAAAAGTGAATATTTGGGAGAAAAATAATAAATCTATATATTTTATATACATATAGATTTTTTTTTTTTTTTTGTGCTCAAACTTTTTCCCCATTCTATAGGCTACTTTTTCTCACTTGATCTGTGAACCAAATGGCAGGAAAATGTGCATATCCGCATACTGCTAAATATATACATAGTATTCATATTATGTGTATATATGTATCTTGCAGAGCACTAATTGGCCCTTTGTGTGTCCTCTTTGGTTTGTCGGAATGTTTCCTTGAATATTTTTCCAGGCCAAATCAAGCCTTCACCTGTACAAAATTAACATTTTGTAAAAAAATGTTTCGGCCGAACTGAACTTTCCCGTCATGTAAAAGTCTAGTGCGTGCTGCTTTCTTAAAGTCCATCATCCTAGACCTAGAGCAATGTCCTTTTTCTCTTACCCGAGCACTTAAAAGCTATTGCTATAAAGACCCAACCTGCGAGCACGTGGAATCTTGAAAAATAAATGCACAATGCTTCTAAGCAGCCCATGATTCCATCCTCGGAACAAGTGGTGTTCCTCACTCTGTTGCATCCAATAAACATTTCTTGTAGTAAAGAATTGCTTCTGTTCTACAGGAGGCAGAGTAAGATGGCAATGAAGGACTATAAGAAGGTACTGGTGCAGCTGGAGAACCTAGAGACAAGTGTCGGTGATCAATGCAAGAAGGAATTTACTGGTAATCTCCTTGTGCCTCTACTTACACTATCCAACTTTGCTTGCTTTTGTATGTATTATTTAAGTAGTGCACTCTACTCCTCTCCCCAGACCTGATGACTGAAATGATGGATCTCACCAGTGACCTTGAGGGCTCTGGGATACCAAATCTGGATTATAAAACCTATGTGGAGAGGATATTTTTCCCGGGACACACCAGCTCTCCCCTCAGGAAGACCTTGGATGTGCCAGAGAGCAAAAGGGTCACCGTGGAGCAGGGCCTCACCCAGTTGTGTAACCTGTTGAATAATAAGCTATTTCTTACCAAGGTTGGTCCAGCATTTTATTTATTATCTTGTCATTTTTTTCTTTTAATTTATGTTTTATAGCTCTTACGTTTTTAATTTATTTTATATGCCAACGTATGTCTCCCAGGGTTTCTTGTGCTCACCTAATTTTTTTAATTGAACATATGATGCTCTATACCGCTATAGCAATCTGATCTTTGAGTATCTTACTCTAGACTGGAAAAAAACATTCCTTTAACCGCAGTGCTATGAGTCGCCAATGCTTATTAAGCAGGTTATTTCATGAACAATATAAATCCTGGTCCTTAAAGGGTAAACAGTTTAAAAATTCTTCACCTTGCTGCTGCCCGCCACCATCAGAACTCCTGCCCCCCTTTCCCTCATTTTGATGTTGTGCTGCTTGCAGGACTTTCACCTTAATACATTTAATAATTTGCTCCTATAGAGACAACTGGAGTGGTTTGTACATTTAGCTACCCAGATATTATTTGTGTAAAATCCATTTATTATAGAAAAAAACATCTTGGCTGCATTGCCTATGAAGGCCATAGAGATGGCTTAAAATGTGTTGGGTAACGAATATTGGTGGGGACTCTGGAGTTGTGTGGCTTTTTTCTGTTGTGGCTTTTTAAACTACAAAGACTTCATGTTAGGTAAAAATTTCCAATTTGATTGCAGCTTTCTCACTTGCTGATTACATGAGTCAACTACCTGCTCATTTTAATTTTATTTCTTTACTAATTTTTTGTTCAGCTGATCGAAACCTTGGATGCGCAACCCACATTGTCTCAGCGCGATCGCTGCCACGCCGCTTCCCTTCTCACAGTGGCGCTGCATGGCAAATTGGAGTATCTGACTGATGTCATGAAGACGCTGCTCATTGGTCTAATAGATCAGTGTGTGGCCAAGAATCCCAAATTACTACTTCGTAGGTACGTATCTCGATTATGACAAGGGCAAGAGCGTTAAATTGAAAGATTAACAGACTAACAGTAACCGCAGCCTTTAACATTGGAGTATTACAAATATGTGCGTTATGCAGCCCAAACATCTGCTGGTTGATGGGATTGTGTTAAACAATGAAAGAGATTGACTTTTATATCTTCTTAGGACAGAGACCATAGTGGAAAAGCTTCTAACCAACTGGATGGCAATCTGCTTACATTCTTACTTGCGGGTGAGTGCTTAGTCACTAGGCTAACTCTCTATATTTGATGAATGACTATGTATATAATTAAGCTGGTGCTGTATGTGAGTATGTAACTTCCTCTCTGAAAGAGACTTCTCTCAATAGTACTGTTTCTAATATTGAGGTGAATCTGCCAGTGGACATCAGAGCTATGTTCTGTTTGGTTTATTTGTAGGAAGCTGCTGCCGAACCTCTATACATGCTCTTCTGTGCTATTAAGTACCAGGTGGATAAGGGTCCAGTCGATGCAGTGACTGGGAAGGCAAAGCGCACTCTGAACGATGGACGCCTTTTACGGGAAGACATTGAGTACCGGCCAATGATCCTCACTGTGCTGGTCAAGAGTGATGGTGAGATGCAACGTGTGCCTGTCAGAGTCCTTGACACGGATACCATTACCCAGGTCAAACAGAAAATTCTCAACCATGTCTACAAAGGGACCCCATTTTCAAAGAGACCCCCTGCGCATACACTTGACTTAGGTAAGGAAACTCAAGCTCTGGGTAGAACTAATCCAGTTACATTTTATTGCTTATTTCTGTTGTGTTTAGGTAATAATTCTGTGCAGAGGCGCTCCAACCAGTCAAGAGCTATTTATTCACCTCTCATCTATGTAAAGGAGTAATTGTGTATTGCATTGATACAAAAAAAATGCACTATAAGCAATGTGAGGTCAACATCTCATCACAAAACTGAAAGAGAACCTGATTAAAAAGAGGAAATATGATTTCCTTCTGAATGAAGCCATTAAAGGGAAACTCCAGTGCGAGGAAAACGATCCGTTTTTCTGGCACTGGAGGGTCCCTCTCCCTCCCACCCACCAATCCCCGGTTACTGAAAGGGTGAAAACCCCTTCAGTGACTTACCTGAGGCAGCGGCGATGTCCCTCGTCGCTGTCTCCGCCTCCGCGACGCTCCTCCTATCCATTGCGTTGGCCGGTGGGCGAGACTGATCTTGCCCACCGGCCGAGGGGACCTAATGCGCATGCGCATTACGTCTCCCCATAGGAAAGCATTGAAAAATCATTTCAGTGCTTTCCTATGGGGTTTTGAGCGACGCTGGAGGTCCTCACACAGCGTGAGGACGTCCAGCGACGCTCTAGCACAGGTTTCCTGTGCTAGAACCCAGGAAGTGACCTCTAGTGGCTGTCTAATAGAGTTAACCCTGCAATGTAATTATTGCAGTTTATAAAAAACTGCAATAATTACACTTGCAGGGTTAAGAGTAGTGGGAGTTGGCACCCAGACCAGACCACTCCAATGAGCAGAAGTGGTCCGGGTGCCTAGAGTGTCCCTTTAAGTATTGCTCTTCTGAATGGAAGTACTTAATCCTATTATCAACGTATGTCTTATTGAAATGATATCTGGTTGTCATACCCATAACCAAAGTTTTTTTTTTTTTCTTTATTATTCATAGAAAACCCTTTATGAAAATTCCATTCTTTAGTACATTTATTTGACCATTTCAAATAAAATATTTTCATGTGAGATTCCACATAATCAAACCAGCTGTAGTGGTAATGCTGCATAAAGTGTCATTTTTAATCCTACCAGGATTTTACACTGTGAACACAGACTTGTTTTTGAACATTGTGAACGATCTGTGGGAAATGTGGTTTTCTTGCATAAAGAGCGTACACAGAGAACCCTTCCTCAATTTTATATAAAATGCTTTTATAACCGATATAGCCACTTTTTTTTTTTTTTATATATATTTTTTTTATTATTTATGGTACTTTTTTTTTCTTTATTTGATCATTTCTAACCATACATATTATGGTTGGGATCTTGCACAGTAAGTAAATAAAAAAAAAATATATAAAAAATTGGAGGTATATGGGAAGTAGTTGACTATATTCACCTTTATTTCTATATTTATATATACTCCTTTATATCTACTTTTCTATAATACTTATATTATTTTCTTGTCATCAGGAATACATGGATCTTAAGCTTGTACCATGTGTATTTGTGGTTCTTAACATATTGATTCTCTGTGTAACCTCTTGATCTGTTAATGAAACTCCAATGAAATCAAAACCATAATAAACTGAGCAGATTTAGGGCAATGGGCAGTCATTGAAACCAAAATACATGAGCACAGTGAAAGTAGATGGAAGGGGTCATTTAAGTATGGCAATTCAAGATGACTTCTCTAATTGAAAAAAGACTGGCCATCCTGAAAGAATGAATTGGTACTGTTCAGTCACCCATTAGCTGTGTCAGCTGAGTCAGCTGAGCGTGTGGTAAAAAATGGGAGTGGGTGAAGGTAAAAGTGACCAATTGTGACTCAGTGGCCTGGTGGAGTGTGCATAAGATGGAGTGTTAAAATGAGTTGGTTGAGTTTGATAGGGAATGCATGTTGGGTGAGAGAGAAGGGACTTCAGGTCATGGTATTTGAAGGCCTAGCCAATAGTCTGCTTTTGAGAAGTTAGTCTCAAAAGAAATAAAATTTAATGTTGCTTTAGATTAACATTTCTCAATCTTGGGCCCCCAAAAACAGGGTCCAATGCATTCTGGTAGAGCAATCTAGAATTTGTAATCCAAACTTCAATACTTTGAGGAAACTTCTTAAAATTTGCATGTTTCGTGTTTTATGCGTATTCCTGTAGAGTGGCGCTCTGGCAATGCTGGCCATTTAACACTCTCTGATGAAGACCTCACTTCACTAACACAGGGCCAGTGGAAGAGGCTGAATACTCTGAACCATTATAAGGTAAAGCTGGCTGCTTGTGGGGATTTCTTGATCCTACAGACTGCTTCATGTTTCTCACGTTGCCCTGTTTTTAGGTTCCAGATAATGCTACTGTGGCTCTGATTCCTCGACTACACAACAATCAGTGTGATACTCCCAACAACAGCTTCCTGGGTGGTGAGAGTGAGTGATCATTTATGTGTAGGCTTAATAAGCTTTCTTTCTTTGGTCTCTTTCCCTTTGTCTCAATAGCTTAGTTGGTGTTTTCTCATGAACAAGTGACAATACAATGTTCTCTCCATAATTTTTCTCTCACTCCAGTCCTCTCATGGATTCTCCTCATTTATTTATTGTTGCTGTAGTCTCCTCTCCCTTCTCAATTTACATTGTATTCCTCAGAAACACCTATGTTGGAAGATGGGGAGGATGGTGGCATTAAGACCTGGCACCTGGTAAAGTCTCAAGAGGAACCCGAAGTTTGTAAGAACAGGAGAAGCAGTTTGAGGGAAAGAGAGCGGCCCAAAGCCGTTCCCGAGATCTACCTAACCCGCTTGTTGTCTATGAAGGTAAAAGTTATTTTTTTTTTTTAAATTCTTTATTTTATTCGTGCACAAATAGGTGTACAAGTACACACTGCCACAACAGCAGGTGCTTACATAACATCAGGTAGAGTATAACAGTTGTGTGACAAGCAGGGCAATACACTTTTTGTATTGTTGCCGATAGGTCTGGTTTTATTTATACAGTATGCGGTTACTCTCGTTGTACATGTTTATACATTGTGCGGTTGAGTTTGTTGTATGTACTAAGCGTTATACGTCTAAGCTCATTGTACTAACCAAACATTGTACTTTTAACTTGTTACATACACTAAACATTCTATGTTTAGACTCGTTGAGTCTAGTTGCTTATGTTGAGTGAGGCCCCCCCACTGTCACGAGTGAAGCTGGGTGCGTAGTTAATGACCTAATATATAAAACAGGCATGTGGACAAACGTTTCATAATACAATCACTTAACTGAGGTGGACGTTCAGGTATTATGAGGTACCCCCGGGCCATGTAGTAGCCTCTTGTGTATCAATAGGGATTAAGGGGATGCTTTGGCAGGGTACGTAAAGGTACTTGGCAAATATACAGTAGGTTATGGTATGAAGGTAATATACCCTGAGTGACTTTAGTAGTAGACGCTAGTGTGGGAAAATTTGGGACAATTGGTGCGGTCAGCGGGTGAGGGGGACGATCGTAAGGAATGTTGATCGGAGCTTAGGTGGGGAGGGGTGATTTCTCCTGGCTGTGTGTAATGCAATCATGGGTATAATGTCCCTCTGTGCGGATGGCTTATGCCCTTTGTGGCCTGGTGCATTCCCCGGTATTGGGGTGAGTTACGGCAGTTAGGGCCAGTGTCGCTGGGTGGGGATGGGATATAAGGCTTTGCTGCCCTGGTATTGTGGGTGTTTGTGGTTGCGTGGGGATTGTGTGTGGCTCGTTGCTGTTAAGCAGCCGAGGTATCTCATTTAGTGTATGGGGGCTTCATTGAGGAGGGTGCAAACAGAAATAAACGGGAAACTTTACAATAACTGTTCAGCAGCAGAGGTATCACATCTAGTGTGTGTGAGCTGCATTGATGAGGATGCAAGCAGGAATAAATGAAAAAATTAACCGTAGCACATATTCTATTTTATAACGGTACTAAGGCAATGGTAAGAGTGGGTGACTTGGCCCTGCGGGTCCACAAGGGGTACTCAGGCCGGGGCCATTTTCTGAGAAGCGTGGGTGGACCCTCTTGGGACAAATGTCTCTGAGGTAACCGGGTTCCACTCATGGGGCTTAGAGGATAAGCGGGGTTGCTGTAAAGAGTCTTGTGGTAGGCCCAAGGTTGATAGGTGTCTTCTCGCCTCTTGCAGGTCTGCTATTGAGTACGCGGTGTCTCCGTGGAGTACGTGAAGCTTATAGGATGAGCGCCATTGGTATTTGATATTGTGTGCGCGGAGCAGGGTGGTGAAGGGCCTCAGGGCTGTGCACCTTGCCATAGTTCCTCTAGATAAGTCTGTATAAAATGTAAGGGCCATGCCCTCAAAGGTGTACGGTGTGCTGCCTCTGATGGCTGTCATTACTGCTTCTTTGTCCTGTAATTTCTGAAATTTAACGATTAGGTCCCGTGGTGCTGCCGCTGGGGCCGTCGTTGGCTTGGGGATTCGAAACATGCCATCCAGGCACACTCCCTTGACCTGCTTCGGTGGGATTATTGTGCTCACCAGGCGTCTCATGAAGTGAGGCAGTTCGGTGTCCGGGACCGCTTCTGCTATGCCTCTTATTTTAATATTCTGAGCGCGGCGCGAGTCCTCCAATGCTCCATAATGCTCTTTTGCTCCATAAGCAGGTGCTGCTGTTGCAGCGATTTTAGTTCCTGCTGTATTGTGGACATCTGCCGTGTGTGGCTGCAGGAGTCTTGCTCCAGGGTTTCAGTGCGGCTTACCAGGCCCTGGATGTCTTTTCACATGTCCGCCAAATCAGCCTTGATGTTCTGGCGGAGGTCCGCCAGCAGTTCCTGCATGACTGCTTTCGTGACCGGGGCCGAGTCCAGTTGCGGTTTGGGTTGTGCTGGTGCCTGTGTTGTGGGTAGGCCAGTTTCTTCGGGGTCCGAGATTTGTTCATCGGAGTCGTCGAAGTAGTCCATGTAGGCGGCTATGTCAGGCTCCAGGGCGCCATGTGCTCTCCGCCATAGATCCCCAATGCTTGTGCCAGGTCGTGGTTGGTCTGGTTTTTGATTTTTGCTTTTCCTGCCCATTTCTGTCTTGTTTGCCAGGTAGGGTCAGCTTTGTTTTTCTAATTGGGGGTGAATTTGAAAGTTTTTGTCTGTGTTTTATTCTGAAGAATCACGGAGCTCTCAGTGCATGCGACCAGTCGGTTCAGCTGTCTGCTCCGCCCCCCTATGAAGGTAAAAGTTCAACAGACACAATGATCAACATGAAATCCTTCCTCCTCCTTCATCTAATCTTAAAATTTGTCAAGAACCACATTCTATTATTACATGTGGTTCCTGGTGTAAATTGATTGTTTGTAACACTGGCCAGCAATGATAGATCTGAGATAAGTAATCACTAAATCATGATTGTAGTGGAGCTCCCTGTACCCTGACTGGGTACCTCTGCCAATGACCGCTTCCTAGCTGGAACCGGGGAAAACTTGAGCGCTTTTGCCCCAGTCACCGGGGCTTGACTAGAGTCCTCCTGGAGTCTCTCCATCCTGGAACAGGATAGGGGACTAGCTCTATTACCTTCCAGGGACTGGATGACACACAGTCCTGGGAGCTGTAATCCTTACAAGAACTTTCCCCGTCGAATCCTCCACCAGCTGGAGCAAGATGCTGTGCAGTGATTAGTCCTTTCCCCTCCCAGTAACTAGACAACACATAGTTTTGGGAGTACAACTTCTTTTAATGAGCCAAATGCGGCCTTTTATGCACATACCCAGCAGGGGGTCTACATTGTATTCAATACAAACCACTCCCAGGAATCTCTGGACCTGGGAGATAATTGCATTAAAGACCGGTAAGCTAATTATCTCCCAGGAACAGAAACAGGAAAATAAAAGGAAAGCGCCAAACACAAAAATATAAAAACATAAAAGTACCCGAAAACATAATAACATCAAATAACCCCACAAAAAAATAAATCTCCAAATAGTGCTCGGATCCATGCAGTATAGGGGAAACGCCACCGTGTTAAAGTTCTGACCGGCCGCACGATCCCATGCCCAAAATAGTTCCAGGGCTTTTGGTGCTTTTGCCGGTCAACTTTCGGGAGCTCCTGCGGCCCCAAATTTGGGGTGCTCCACATGGCTCTTAAATAACGTTTGTTCCCCTTAGTCTCAGGCACCTCCTCTCCACAAAGCGCTTACCTGGCGGGTTTCAAAGTGGTTCAAAACTGCAAACCAAGTTGTTCGTGAACTGCACGGTCACCCCATGCCGAAAACAGTTTCATAACATTCCCGGCAAAGTCCCGCTGAGGTGAATGGGAACCCACAAAATCCTCATGCTGACATTAGTTCCAAAGTCATCGTGGCTAAGTACTACTGAGGACTATTTGTGAGTTTGGTTCATGCAAACGGCCACCAGAGAGTTGGCATTCGGTTCCATTAGCATGAAGGGAAAGTGCTGACTCAGGGGCACCCAGGGTAAGCTACTCATGGCCGGCTTCCACACTCCTCCAGGGGTCCGAGGCAAACGTACAATGGAAGGAGCGTTTGTCACAATGACATTCATGATTTAATCTTTAAAAAAAAAAAAAGAATTTGTTTTGCCATCAAAAGAATATTGATTTGTGCCTTAATGAAGTTTTTTTTTTTTTGGTAAACGTTTTCATGGTGATTGGGTCAGATTGCAGATGCGTTTATCATAAAATTTGCCATGTGAAGAAGTATTGGAATGTTCCTCACAACTGCAAACTTTCTCTTCACCCGTAGGGTACTCTGCAGAAATTTGTGGATGACACCTTCCAAGTGATGCTGGGAGTAAATCGCCCAGTGCCTATTTCTGTCAAGTATTTCTTTGACTTTTTGGATGAGATGGCAGAGAAGCATGAAATTGAGGAGACCGAGACAGTCCACATCTGGAAGACACACAGGTAAAACTACTGTTATCTAGCAAAGATTCTGTACATCAAATTTTATTTAAAGTGGTGTATAATGCTCAAAAGTTTTTATAATTCTTGTGTGAGATTTTTAGTTCACAGGGAACAAGGTACATAAGGCCTTCGAACTCTTTTGCAATAATGAAAAGAGCAAAAGAATGTCCCATGCAAAAAAGGAAAAATCTGCACTGGCCTATCTGGTGTTGCACTCCAAAAACAAGGAGGGAAATGTGCATTTTTTTAAAATTCAAATACTGAACGGGCAGAGTCCTTTTGTTATAAGGTATATCAGAATGCATTTTCTTTTCCAGAAATATGAATCCATTTTAACCCACTTAGTAAAATCTGCAGAGATATTTGAGTTTGTTGGTAAAATATGGTATTTGTTAAGCATTTAAAATGAATCTGATAGGAAGCAAGAATCCAATTCAGCACATTTTATGGGCTGAGGCCATGGTTTTTACCATCCCTTGTCACACTCATGTATCCCACAACTTCATATAAGCATTTTTACACTAGTTTCCCCCTTTCTGCCAGACTTTTTTTATTTTGTCTCTCCCTGTTCAGTGTCTTTCTATCCGCGTCTCCATATCCAGTCTTCTTCTATTCCCCACTCACAACTTGATTTTAAACTTTGTCCGCCCTTCCTCTATGTATCTTCCCCAGTATCTTTTTTTTTTTCTTTTTTTTTTTTTTAATGTTTAATGTTATGTTATATGTAGTGGGACTTTGTTTGTATCCATTAGGCTTATGTGTGTGATAGAAGTTGTTGTCAATTCTCTCCTGTTACTTTTTTTTTTTGAGGAATGATCCTTACTGACCTGGTGGTGAGCATGTGTAGATCTTCTTGTTCAATTTAATTTTTTTATTTTTTTTATTTTTTTTAATGCGAATGCTTGTAAAAAGTTGTACAAAAAATACATTATGAGGTCATCAAGAAGATAAATTAAAATATTAGAGATGTTGGTAGATCTCTTTTGGTCCTGTGCAGTTACAAGCCACACTGGGAGTCCTGTAGGCTCTAATATTTGCAATGATCCAAAGTTGTCTTGTTGTTTGAGTGATCCTTTTAAATTAAAGCAAACCTGCTTTGTGACGGTCTTTATAAAAATAAATATGTATTTATTTATGCAAATATTAGAATAATTGCATTAAAGGGTTACTCCAACCTCTTATCATGAATATATTTACGTTTCTTATGCTCTATTGTGCCCTCACCCCCCCCCCCCCTTTTTTTATTATATAGGAAAACCATGAACAATAAAGATAAAACTTGCTTTCCATCCAACACCGGCAAGGTTCTTCCACGCCCCATTTGTTATCATGTGCATCATTCCTTCCCTCTCCGTGGTCCTATCAAATGCTTCTTCTAACAAACAGTATAGCTCTAAATGAGACAGAGAAGGTCAGGAGCACTAGGCTTCCTCTTGCAAGTGTGCTGCCTGCAAGGGAAGACGCTCATTACGTCTGTTGTTAAAGCTCGTGGACGACAAGTTACATTTTTGCACAGGTGTACCAGGGGTGCAACTTGTTCCCGGCACAAACATCCTTCTTTTCGTTAACATTTCCATGGAGATTGGAGTAACCTTTTAGATGGAAATTAGAAGTGTCTTGGTTATGACAGTTTTGAGTGTTGTTGTACAGCTGAAAGTGTGTCTTGGACCTTGACAACAGAGATGAGTTATACTTGCCTAAAGCTCTACATGAGTGCCACCATCCTCTTTAGCTTTTGTCTTTTCGTGCTCAGAAGCCATCACTTCTGTACTGTTGCATATATGAAAAAATTATACACAGAGGTCTGTTGAGCATCATGGAGATTGCAGGATCTTCCATAGACCAGCTAACAAAATGCATGAGAAGACGACAGCTGTGGGAATTGCGGTAGCTGCTATATAATATCTCGCATCCCCCTTTTCATTTCTTCCCCTTCCAAATTCCGGGTTTTCTCAAGTCTGAGAGTTGTTCATCTTATCAGAAAGGACAGCAAATATTTCTGTTAAAGAGTAGTTTAGCTTTCAGGATACTGAAGCACATTTTATGAAATGTTTTTAAGCACTCTTTCCCCCCCCCCCATTTCTTTCTTTTTGTTCATATACTGCTCCAATAATATTGTTCTGTTTCTTTTCTAGCCTGATGCAGAGGTTTTGGGTCCTGATCCTTAAACATCCTCAGATGGTCTTCGATGTTGAGGTGTCTGAAAATGTTGATTCAATCCTGTCTGTCATCGCTCAGACTTTTATTGACTCATGCACCGTCTCAGAGCACAAAGTAGGAAGGGTAAGTGCATGACGGTAAATGGGTAATGGAATAATGCTTGTGGAGAGGGCTTTGACCTGAGGCTGAAATGTTCTTCTAACTTTACCTTGTAGGACTCTCCAGTGAACAAATTGTTGTATGCACGGGAAATCCCTCGGTACAAGCAGCTGGTGGAAAAGTAAGTGAATTGAGCCCAGTGATACAAGAGACAGACTCCTAAACAGAGAGAGATACATTGTGTGTTCAGCCTTCTCTGTTATAAATAGATATAACCTGGGATAGCCACGATCAAGGTCTAGAACAAGGTGTGTCTAGATTGATAGGTGTTGCTACTCAGTAAGTGTTGGTTGTACTTGTATCTGCATTAAGAAAAGCTGGACTGATTAATCAATTTACTATAGAGTGTAACTTCTCAAAGTTGTTAATGGTTGTTGTTTTTTTTTTTTTTGTTTTTTTTTTTAATTTCTTTTCTATTTTCTGATTTAGATATTATTCTGACATTAAGCAGACTGCTCCGGCCAGTTACCAGGAAATGAATTCTTCCCTTACAGAGCTGTCTGGTGTAAGTCAAATGTAGTTGGTCCTATGTGGATCGAATGGGAGGCAATTGTTCTGTGAAGCTGTCCTACTGAGTCATTTATTCATTTTGCTGCCTCTTTGAACGACTTTACAGTTTGTGACTAGTTCATTTACATAGAATGTATTGGTTTATTTTAAGTCTTGAGAAACCCTAAACGTGCCAGAATCGGGCATTCTATTGCTGTGGCTCATAATGAAGCAAGTTTGGTAGTATTTCTGTATGTTGGTGTTATAGGCATTGCTTGTGATTGATCCTTTTTTGTTCGTTAAATGTGCCTGTTTTCCCACCTAGATCCACTCTGAGCAGTTCAGCCCCCTGGTGGCCTTGCATGAGCTGTACAACTACATCATAAAGTACTATGACCAAGTGAGTAAGAGAACATGGTTACGTTGAATCTCGAGTCTAACTAATCCAAATGTTGAATCTAGAAAATAAACCTATAGCCCCAGAGTAGTTTGCAAAAGAATAAAAACAAATGGTTGTTAAAATCCCTGTATAATGTGATTCTGGAGTGCAGACCCTGACATAAGAGTCCATCATTTTCTTTGCCTGCTCTAACAAACTAAATAGAATTTATTGGCTTAATGATATATCCCACAGTTAAAAATTTGCCCCTCTTCCTATGTGTTTTTTATTTTATTTTATTATTTTTTACGCCCCCACATTTTGAACTCGCATGTATCCTTTAAACACAGACAAACCAGAGCAGACAAATGATAAAATCTCACAAACCACAGGAAGACAGCGAACATTTTATTTTCTCCTTACTTCCCTAATAACTCTGGCCCCCCCCCGGTGCAATTCAATGCCAGTAGTTCTGCCGTACCAGTACCGCAAACTGGCACTTAATTGTACTCCACCTCTGAGACCTCTTCCCCTCCAGCTAGGGACCCACGTGCCTGCAGGTTGACCTGAGCTTTCATGATTAATTTCTGAACTTTACTGATTTCTCCACTTTGTAGATCAGTGCTGCCCTAGAGGAAGATCCTAATGGACAGAAGATGCAGTTGGCCTATCGCTTGCAACAGATCTCTTCTCTTGTAGAGAACAAGGTGACAGATCTGTAATTACCCCGTTTTTTGTGTTGGGGGGGTAGTGGATATTCCTTCCTGGTTTTGTTTTTATAACTTTTTCTCAAGTAGAAAGAAGATGGATTGAGATTGAATGCCGTACAGAAGCCACAAACCTAGATTATTTCACTGTACACGCATACTGAATCACTGTGTCCAGAATAGACTTTGGGTGGGATCTCCAAATGCCTGCTTTAAATCCTTTGTGAAAGTTCTGGGCAAATTACTGTGCTGTTGATATCGTGCCCGGTTCTACTTGGTTGCCTTAACCAGAATACTGCAAATGATCAAATGTGGCCAGCCAAGCTGTGCACTACCTCAGAGGAACTGTATAAGTGCCTTAGTGAAATGGATAATCTGATTCTTCCTGCGGTCTGCTGTCATACCTCCACCTTTTATCGATAACTGGCATGGACGCATGTCTGGAGAATGGAAGCTATCAAAATCACTACAGACACCACAACCCAACTTTGAGTTCTTGGTGATGTCCGTATGCCATAGATTTTTGGTGTTCATGGCCTGTTCTTTCTGTGGGGCTGTACTTAAGTTATCAATAATGGTGTCTTGGAATTTACTATGTCGTGAAGCCGAGGGTTCTCAAACCAATCCTATCAGGATCCCAGAACAGGCTTCGTATTTTGACTTTGATTACTGTTAAAGGGTCATTCTTAGAACCATAACCACTTTAGCCTGCTCAAGTAGTTTGACACATAACCTGTGGACTTTGCCGGTGCTGTAGCAGTTAGGTTATGGTACTTAGAATACTCGTTTGAAAGGGAGAGTTAATCAGACCACCTTCCATCTAACTTTCTCCATGCAGGACGGCCTGTTATGGGTCCAACAATGAAATGTTTGAGAAATTGTTTCACAGAGCAATTGTAGCTGATCCAAGATGATATTTTGGAGGAATCATGTTATGCTTTAGTGAGTCTTACACTGTGTATGCTGCCAATAGTTCCCAGTGTGGCTGCCTTTTGAATGGAGACCTTAAAGGGACCTTATTGGCCTGTTCAGAAATACTGTCTCTCTTTTCTGTCTGTGTCCAACCTTGTATAGCCTTTTGTTTCCTAACTTATGCAAAAGCTGTAAATAGACATAACTGTATTTATTGTCATTTTTATGCAAAATGTTTTGTAATTTTTTTAGGCTGAAGTAAAATTAAACTGTACATATTAACAAATGACTTTACACGTTGTGATTATAACTTCAAATGGTTTACAATTTTCTATTTGTAAATTTATTTTTTATGTGATTATCTTTTTTTTTTTTTTACTAATGCAGTGCAGCTAAAAACAAAATTGCCAACATGCCCTAAAATTTGCCAGACTCCTTATAGAAATATACATATTTATAGTCGGGGACAAAAGGCTGTGACACGGAAGTTGGTTGTTATGTGCCGAAACTGACTTACTGGTTAGCCTGAAAAAAAGAGATCAAAAACGGTTATTAAACGCACATGTGCTTATTAAATAATTCAAAGTATAATATATTCTATAGCGAGGCCATAAAATGCCTGTCCTAATTCCTTTTATGGTTTGGGGGGGAATATATCTACAATATGCAGCTGGCTTCCAGTGTCCTCATTTCAGAACGATATGGGCCAAGATATTTTTAATGAGGCAGATCCTATTCTAAATGAGTTGTCGAATATGAGTTGGGGTTAAGACCTAGCCTCTCTAGAAGAATCCTTACAAACAACATGAACTTTGGTGCTGTAAGAGGAACTCCATCTAGAGACAAGAGTGTGAGAGTCAGAGAATACCTTCCTAGCGTAAGAATGAAGTTAAGACAAAAAAATAACAAAGTGTGCACAGTGCATAGACAACAGTGAATAATACCCCAACAAAACAAAAACATAACAACGGTGATAGAATACTGACACTGCTTCCGTATTTGGAAACAGAAAAAAAAGAAATCTCATATATGTAATACACAATATATCAAGAAAAAATATATAGCAATATAGCACATATAGCACAGAAAAAAAAGAAATCTCATATATGTAATACACAATATAGCAAGTGCAGTAGTAATTCAAAGCACGCATGTGCCCCCTTCAATGTCAAGGTGTAACCACAGGAATAATCTGGACACCAGTTAATCTCTCCTCTAGAAATCTATTTTATTGCATACACTATTATTAAAAGCAAAACCATCAAAAATGGTATTTAATATAAAATAAGCCAGAATTTATGGTGAAGATTAGTAAAAAGAACAAACCGTGTATCTCAGGTGTTTCTGAAGCCCCCCAAACCCACGGATTACTATGCATAGGATCCATAATGGTAAACGCTGTCCTCCGTCATGCTTGTGTGCAGGACTAATTAAATGCGTGCAAGTTTTAATTTGGGGTATATCCACTAAACAGTGATTTTTATTTTGTGTTTGGGCAGTGGAGTGTCCCTTTAAATGAAAACGTGCAGGCATTTAATTATGTTAATTTTCAATTGGGATATATCTAAAATCAGCTTAAAAAACCTACTCTTGTCTGCTGCCTTTGCAAGCCCTCCTCTTCTAACCCAGACTAGACCTTTTGTGGCTGTCCAATCAGACTTCCCAATGAAGCTCAGTGAGAAGTCTTTGTTAGTCAGGTGCTCTGGGCAACTGCTGCCTCTTGAGGTCATGAGCTAACCGAATCAAAAAGTAATAGTACCGGTTGTCTGCTTGAATACCAAGGGGGTGTAACCAGGCTAATTTATAAAAGTACAATACAGTATAAACACTACTATAGATAGTAACCGTAGTGAAATATATACAAATACTTAACTTAAATGTTATAATACAGCCTCCCAAGATCGTTACCCAAAGAAGACGACCTTTTCATATATAGATAACCACAAACAACACAAAGCTTCGGGATACGGCTGAAAATGAGTCTGAAAGGAACATAAAAATATACAAAATAGTGAAGTACAATTAACACACTTTTATGCGCTGTATATAAATGCACTCACAGAATTGTGTAGAATATATCGCTCATAGGGTGCCTCCCCCAATTGAAGTGGGGGGGCTAGTAGTCCCTTGGCTCCTTGTGAGATTCCTTAATCATGCTCAGGACTCCAAACGGGCAATGGTAGGAAAAAAAGTGCTTTTATTGATAAAAGGTGAATAATCACCATCAATATAGAGTATAATTAAAAGAAAAAACGGTATGGTCCTACGCGTTTCGTTCTGCGAAGAACTTCATCAGGGACCGTATATGAAAATAAAATCAATATACAATCATAACATGTAAAAACACATCCTATTCCCCTCATCCCTGGGTCCTCTTTAAATAGGGATGATCCCTATGTCCATTGGTGGTTCCGTGGGTGGTATCCAGTGTCCGTTACTTGATTGGTCCTGTAAGGGAGCTGTTTAGCTGTTTCCCATCTTTCTCGCATTGCTGTAATCAAATTTGGCGCGTTCGAATAACCGGAACCGGAAGTATGGGTTGTACTGCACTTCCACGTTCCATATGCGTTCCACCTTCGTTGTACTTCAACATTATTATATGATCGTAAAAATCAATAAAGAGCAATATATTCTATCAACTAAAGAAAAAATGCTATTAGTAACCTCATTATCTGCATATTTTTTGTAATTGGACTTATAACAAATCACCATTATTTAATTGTGATAATCAAACAATAATACAAAACATTTATAAAGTGAAAAATGTACAAAAATACACATTTTTTTTATATAATCCGATCATCAAAACAATATATATTAATATTTAAAGTGTAATATACACAATTAAACTATATAGTATATACGAATACTCATTCATTATCAATATGTGGTTAGTGCCAGAATGCTAATATAAAAATAATAATAATAATAATAAATAAATGAATAAATCTTGTGATATTCCTATAAAAAATCTCCAATATTAAATGGAGTTACACATATATCTAGTGTCCCAAATAATCATAATATGGATATATTTTAACCCATTATTTTTATTACTAGATACATATAAAGTATTGTTTTGTAATATCTAGAGAATCTACATGTTTACAAAATTTAAAGAACCTATACACCCAAATACAATTAAATTCCCAGATTTCAAAGGGATTCAGCTGATACATATACTTAAAAGTTCAATTGTGTATATTCCTCCATACTATCATATATGTAGAAAAAAGAAACCATATTAAAATTAAAGTGACAATAACCCAAAAAGTACATAAAACATAAATGTGTTTAAAACAAAATAGCTATATGGATCTTAATCCAGAAAACAAACTAAGTTGATACCTATATTGAGGCCCTTTGGTTCTAGGGTACTTAACCTATCTGTCCAAAAGGTTTTCCTCTGAGATCATTTCTTGACTCTATCACCCCCTCGCCAGAATGGGAAAACTTTTTCAATGCCCGTAAACTTAAATTCCCTAAAGGTAAATGATGGACAGTTGGAACAATGAGCCGAAACAGAATGGGTTTGGAGTTTTTTAATATCATTTAAATGTTCAAGTATTCTAACCTTTAAGATCCTTTTTGTACCTACCAAAGGGCCGATACCTATATTGAGGCCCTTTGGTAGGTACAAAAATACATATATATATATAGTGTCCCTTCAAACAATTATCTGTGTTGCTTGAGCTCGTAATCCTAAATTATCTGCAAGCATCTGGCCGTAAAAGGCGAAATAGCATTTTTTCTCATCATATTTGTTTGGATTTTGAATTGTGTGCTATCCAGCAATTCCAAAAGAGCTCTAAATAAAGAGCCATCAATAGGCAGTCACTTGGGAGCTTGTGCACTACTTGATTGCTGTATACTATTATGAGAAATAGAACTGAACCAGAAGTTCTACTAGACTTGTTTACAATCGATTTATGCAGTACAATGAATGAGGATTGCAAAGGGTTAATAATTTACAGCAAATCCTAAACTAACCATTTCTATTTTTGCTTTTTATCCCCCTTTAAATAAGATCACGATTGTCCTATTTAGTGTTATATATTATTTTATTATTTTTTTTTTATATATAAAAGGGAGAATATCAAGCATAGAAAATTAAAGTGGACTTGCAGATCTCTTAGCTTACTGTGAAATTCACAAGTCTCAGTACATATGTAGAAAATAAGTCCGTTAGACTTGCAGAAAACTCTGGATAAGTTGTAGGAAAATGTCTAAATTACAGACCTGAACTAAGCAACCGGTCTTGTTCATCGTTTTTGTTTCTTTTGGTAGTCAAAGAAAATAACAGAAACCAACCAAACAAAGCTAAAAAAAAGTAATTGCATAAAGCTAAACCAGGGGGTAAGAGGTGATAAGAGGCAGGGTAGCGGATCTCCATTTACAATTTCCTGTTATCAGAATGACTAAACTAAATTATGAAAGTCTGATAGCTACCTAGACGTTTCTCAAATCCAGCTGTTTCAATAGCGATCATCCATTGTTCATCCAATGAGATTTCAATAGCGATCATCCAATGAGATTTACTCCACATCAGGGGGATTAGGTGTTTAGGATTCGAAAGGTCATTAATATTTTATATGCGGAAGTCGCCACTGAGGTGTTTTGGAGATAGAATGACGGCCAAAAAGGAGGGAGATAGTCATTGAACCTCTTAATTAGGTCATATATATTTTTCCGGGAAGACTTCTATCATATGTGGAGGAATGTTCCCAGAGTGTCCTGGTATCTCCAATCCACCACAAAGATAAGTTTATAAGCAGACTCCTGCATTTAGCTCGCTAAGGAACCGTGGTGCACCAAATTACAGATCTTCTCCCACTGGTGGTCCAAAAATGTGGAGTCCAGGTCCATCTCCCAGCAGCCAAAATATGATGGAATTGGTAAATTGTTTTGGTGCTGAAGAGTGGCGTACAGAAAAGGGATCCCATGCTCCAGATGGTCAGCTTCTCGCACAATACATCGACGCTGCACACAACCCCGCAAATAAGCAACAACCTGATTAAACCAAAATTGCTGCATAAAAGTCGAGGTCAATTCTTGCACCAGTGTCCAAAGCGGGATTCAGCCATCCGTTCCCAGCACATGATGAACGCGAGGGACCTTTTGTGAAAACATTCCTGAAATACTTTAGGTTCCAGGCCAGAGGGAAACAATGAGTTAAACACTAATGGGGCCAATGGAGAAAGAAACGAGGAGAGGTTCAGAGGCTGTGCCATAGAGTGCCAGACAGATAATGTCGGCTTATAAAAGGATTGATTGAGGCCAGTTACTTGCCAACTGTTTTGTCTAACCATAAAAGGACCTGTAAAGGTCTGCCCACCTAGACCACCTCCCTCCAGTGGGTGTCCATCTCATTTGCCCCTTCAACCACCCTCAAGAGGCAAGCCTGATAATACAATTTAAATTCTGGCACTGCCAGACCTCCCCTGGACTTCAGAAGGGTCAGTTGGGAAAATATTTGGCTAAGTTTCTCCCTTTTCGATTTAGTTAATGAATAATGAACTTAATGAGGAAAAAAAGGCTATGTTTATAGGCAGCATCTAAAAACGATACAAGAGTCTAGGAAGAAGGCTCATCTTCAGCATTTTTACCCTGCCTAGCCAGGAGAGGTGAGGCAGAAACCGTTTGGTAGGCCTGTATGGAATACTGACAACATACTGGGGGAAAATTCAAGCGATAGAGGTCTTCTAGATCAGTTGGAATCCACACCTCCAGGTGTTTAATGGTCTTAGTAGACCAGTGAAAGGGGGAACTCAGACGGACTTGGTCAGCTACAGATTTGGAATAATGAATTTTAAAGTTTGAAAGTGCTCCATGTTCCATAAACTCTGTCATGATATTAACCCCCTTATGGCCAAACTTCTGGAATAAAAGGGAATCATGACATGAAAACACATGTCATGTGTCCTTAAGGGGTTAAAGAGATACCTCTGGGATTGTGACATAGAATAATAAATCATCAGCGTAAGTGGCAACCTTTTTATGTGTGTGTGTGTGTGTGTCATATCCTAATCCCCAGTATGTAAGGATTGCTCTTAATTGTGTTCATGAAGGTTTCAAGGGCAAGGACAAAGAACAGTGTTGACAGGGGACTATCCTGAAGTGTGCCATTCTAAATATGGAAAGTCCTCTGAAAGCTCCATTAATACAAACTCATGCTGTGGGACCCTTGTATAGTGCATCGATGTTGCAAAAAGAAATTCACAATTCACTTGATCACAATTCACTTGAATATATTACCACTGCTTCACAGGCAGCAAGACCCGTATGGCAATTGGAGGCTTAACCGCTGGATGATATCCTCATGAAGGTGATGATTTAAAAGCTTGTTCTTGTGTCCAGATAGATACTTTTGTAGCAGATCCGCAGTGAAAGTTTCTTAGAGTATGCAGTGGGCTTTAGTAAGCACTGCAGATAAAACACTGTAGATAAATCTCTGAAACTCTGTTACAATTAGCCTTATCTCCACTTCAACATGTTTCACCCCATCCCAGTGGGCTTTTTCAAGATAAGGAGATAACAGCACATCAAAGTCTTTTATATCTGTTATGTTGTCAGTTTGTTAAATGTGTAGTCTGTTTCCTGCTGGAGCAGAACTTTTCCTGTGCTTAACTCCAATATTGCACATTTGATGTTTTCTGTGGTTATTTTGTACGTTTTGTGAAGTTTTAATTCAATGTCCTTTTTATAGTTATTCTTTGGACCACGGTATTATGAGTTCTCTATTACATTTTTGTACTTTTTAATACCAAATCCATTAATTATAAGTTATATGTTTTATATTGAATATGCATTTTTGGAATATATTCTATACCGAAATCATAGAATCTTCAAAACATATGTATACTGCTTGACCCTCAACACGGAGCCTGGTCTCGTTCTTGGGGGGATTCACTGTATGCTGTTAGAGACTGATTGCCAGGAGTGTAAGCCGCTTGGAAGCTTTTCTTGTTCGTCTGCTTGCAGCTATTCGTGAGGTTCCAGTTCGGGAGTTTGGAGTGCTACTTGGTATCCTGTTCGGGAGTTTGGTGTTCTGCAGTAGCTGTGCCTGTATCTCTGGAAGGGGAAGATCTACTAAACGGCGGTTTAACCCTTTTATGCCTGGGGGTTTTATTGTGGCAAAACCTAGCCACTTCCGACTATAGAACTGTGTCTCTAAAGGTTGTCCTACACACTGCTGCCATATTGTGTTTAAATGTAATTTGCTTTCTGTATTGAACCATATGATTACCTGTATTCTTATAGCATTCGTATGCTGGCAGCCGAAAGCTGCTAGCATTTACATGGGTGTTTCACGAACAGCAACTTTACCGGCTGTTTGTGAAACTAATTAAGTACCGAACCCAAGCCCACACACTGAGTGTTGTGTGGCCCCAATTAACAGATTGCAACATTGTTGCAATCGGTAGTTAAGTGCTTTCCTGGGTGGCCGTCGTTCGACTACCGACCACGCGGCGGTCGGCCATCTTGGATCCTTTGTCTCCCCAGCGGTGTTTTGTCGTCGAGTGCCTGGAACTGAAAACGGCTACTCAACGGCACGAACACCGCTGTACTACCAGGCCGTTCGGGAGCTCCGGTCTTCCCCTATTGTGGTTCCCCATCGGTGTTCGGTACTTTCAGACGATTTTAGTAATAAAGTGTATTTCTTTCGGCGTTCGGTTGTTTTAGCTGGGATCTGAGTGACACTCTCATGAAATGTGCACTCAGACCCCAGCTATCTACCGAACATCGGTTTGTGCAAATAAAGTGAATATTATTGAAGTTATAGATTTTCATGTGAATTGCCGGTTCTGCTCCACGGAGGGATAATCCACTTAACGGTGTATTTCAGTGGGAGTGTCCCTCTCGTGCAGCAGTGCCTGATGGGAGAAATGCTCCAAAAGTTAAGTCCCCCATGTAGTCCCTGTCAGGGTACCTGAGGTCTCTACCTCCGAGAGAGGTAGAGACTTAGACGTTTATCCGTCCGGACGCCATGTTTCCTCTGTTCCTCGCGGTCGACCCGGTCACATAAACGCCGGCCGCGAGGGAGTTACTTCCTTATGTAGCATGGTGCCCGGAGACCGACGTCATGACGCCAATCCGGAACGACCTGTCACTCAATCCGTTGGAGACCAATCAGGACTCGTCGGAGGCGTGTCTATCCTCTCTAGCCAGGGTATTTAAACATACTTCGCCCTGTTGCTCATTGCCCTGTCGTGGTTCTAGCCTGTCTAGTCACACAGTGCTCTGGTGTTTTTCAGTTATCCTTTTGATTCCGACCCGGCTTGTTTGACTTACTCTGTTTACCTCTGTTATCCTTGACCCGGCTTGTTACTCGCTTACCTGTCCTCTCGTTCCCTCGACCTCGGCTTGTCTCTGACCATTGGTATATAATTATAATGCCTTTGTAGCTGCCTTTAGAAGAACTTTTGACCCGTCTGGTAGAAAGGTCAATGCAGCCAGATTACTGTTGCGCCTGAGACAGGAGAACCGAACACTTGTGGATTATGAACTAGAGTTCAGGTCTCTGGCGGCAGAAGTCAAGTGGAATGAGCAGGCTTATATAGATGTATTTTTGAACGGGTTATCAGATGTTATCCTTGACGAAGTTGCTACTAGGGAGCTCCCTGAGAATTTAGAGGACTTAATTTCGTTCATTTCTCGCATTGATGAGCGTTTAAGAGAGAGACAGAACACTCGAGAGAGGAATCTTAGACCCACCTTTAAGTTAGCACCCGCATTTCAAAGTCCTGATTCCAATACCTCACTGTTTCCTGAACCTATGCAGATAGGCAATACTCACCTTTCAGAGGAGGAGAGACAGTACAGGAGAAGGCAGGGATTATGTATGTATTGTGGAGTCAGAGGTCACTTGCGCCTGAATTGTCCTATTCGCTCGGGAAACGCCCGCACCTAAGTTTCTCTAGAGGACAGGCCTTGGGTGTTTCTATTTTGTCCTCTACTCATAATTATAAAAATCACAGGTTGCTGTTACCAGTTTCTTTAACATGGGAGAAGGGAGTGCTAAAGACCATGGCCTTGATAGATTCCGGTGCTGCTGAGAATTTTATCGATCAAGCCTTTGCTACTAAGCACACTATCCCATCCCAGTTAAGAGAGATACCTTTGGCCGTTGAGGCCATAGATGGTAGACCGCTACTCGAGCCTGTTATCTCGCGTGAGACTATACCTATTAATCTAACTGTTGGTATCTTACACGAGGAGAACTTATCACTTATGCTCATTTCGTCTCCTTCTGTTCCCATAGTTCTGGGGTACCCATGGTTAAGGAGACATAATCCTATTATCGATTGGGAGTTAGGGGAAATACTCTCATGGGGTCAGGGTTGTCAGGACAGGTGTTTACGCAGGGTATCCCCATTGGCTGTAATCAACACACCAGACAGTTCTACCCAGTCTAAGGGGATACAGATACCTTCTCTATACCTGGATTTAAAAGCAGTGTTCGACAAGAAGAACGCTGATACGCTACCCCCACACAGGACATTTGATTGTAAAATTAATCTATTGCCTGGTACCATGCCACCCAGGGGTCATGTATACCCTCTATCCACTAAAGAGAATGCTGTTTTGGAGGAGTATATTCAGGAGAATTTAGACAAGGGATTCATTAGGAGATCTTCCTCTCCTGCCGGGGCTGGATTTTTTTTTGTTAAAAAGAAGGATGGTTCACTCAGACCTTGCATCGATTACCGAGGTTTGAATAAAATAACCATCAGAAATGCCTATCCTATTCCTCTGATTACCGAGCTCTTTGACCGGCTAAAAGATTCTAAAATTTTCACCAAGTTGGATCTCAGAGGGGCATATAACTTGGTGAGAATCCAGCAAGGTCACGAGTGGAAGACAGCGTTTAATACCCGCTATGGTCATTATGAGTACACGGTCATGCCCTTTGGTCTTTGTAACGCACCTGCAGTTTTTCAAGATTTGATTAACGAAGTTCTTAGGGAATTCCAACATGATTGTGCTATTGTCTACCTGGATGACATACTCATACACTCTAGAGAGATTGAGACTCACCATAGACAAGTCAGAAGGGTGTTACACAAACTCCTGCAACACGGTTTATACTGTAAGTTGGAGAAATGCAGTTTTGACCAGACCCAGATAGACTTTCTGGGATACGTGATTTCTGGGGAGGGCTTTAAGATGGATCCTGACAAACTCCAGTCTATTCTAGATTGGCCATTGCCTAAGGGACTCAAGGCTATTCAGAGGTTTATTGGGTTCTCCAATTATTATAGGCGCTTCATTAAGGGTTACTCGTCTATTATTGCGCCCATTACCAATATGACCAAACAGGGGGCGGATACTAAGACGTGGTCTACTGAAGCTCTCGCTGCTTTCAAGAATCTCAAAGAACTTTTTGCTTCTGCTCCAATTTTAGTCCATCCTGATACGACTTTGCCGTTTCTACTCGAGGTTGACGCCTCTGAGACAGGAGTAGGTGCAGTTCTGTCACAAAGGTTAGGGGTGGATAAACCACTACACCCGTGTGTTTTTTTTTTCCAAGAAACTTTCTGGGCCTGAGAGCAGATATGACATCGGAGACAGGGAACTGTTAGCGGTCATTAAAGCCTTAAAGGAGTGGAGACATTTATTGGAGGGGACCTTACACCCTATTACTATTTTGACGGACCACAAAAACTTGTCCTATATTGGGGAGGCTAAGCGTCTGTCTTCTAGGCAAGCGCGTTGGTCCTTATTCCTGACTCACTTCAATTATGTGCTGACTTACAGACCTGGTTCTAAGAACTCTAAAGCCGATGCTTTATCTCGCCAATATGAACCCTCTACTATACCGGAACCGGTTCTTTCCTCTATAGTTCCAAAATGCAATATTGTTGCTAATACGAATCTCAGGATTCACTCCCCGTTACTGGCCAAGATCATTAAGCTGCAACATCTAGCACCTAAACAGACTCCTGCGGGTCGACATTTCGTTCCTCCCGCTCTTCAACTGGAACTGTTGCAGTGTCTCCATAACAGCAAGATGGCGGGACATCCTGGTATTCGCAAAACATTTGCTTTGATCTCCAAAGACTTCTGGTGGCCTGGCTACTAAAGATTTCATCACTGCTTGTGAGGTTTGTACAACCCCATACACTCCCATGTGGATTCCTGCATCCCTTAGAGGTTCCAGAGAAACCTTGGTCCTGCTTGGCCATGGACTTTATTGTCGATCTGCCTACCTCTAAAAAACAGACTGTTATTCTCACCGTGGTTGACAGATTCACTAAGATGGCTCACTTCATTCCTCTGCCTAAACTACCGTCTTCTCCCGAATTGGCAGAGATATTCGCTAGGGAGATTTTTCGCCTACATGGGATACCCTCCCAAATTGTATCTGACAGAGGATCTCAATTTATTTCCCGATTTTGGAGGGCCTTCTGTTCACAACTAGGTATCAAGTTGAACTTTTCTTCTGCCTATCATCCTCAGTCTAACGGAGCTGCTGAACGTACCAACCAGAAAATTTAACAATATTTACGATGTTTTGTTTCCGAACACCAGGACGATTGGGTCGGTTTGATTCCTTGGGCGGAGTTTGCGCACAACAATCTCGTTTGCGATTCTACTCATTCAAGCCCCTTCTTCATGAATTGAAGATTATACTAGCTTTAGTGTACTAATAATCTTAATTTTAGTAATGACAGGAGGCGAATA
The DNA here is from genome assembly GCF_036172605.1 of Pelobates fuscus. Lineage (NCBI taxonomy): Eukaryota > Metazoa > Chordata > Amphibia > Anura > Pelobatidae > Pelobates > Pelobates fuscus. The sequence goes on along the minus strand of NC_086325.1, from coordinate 148,054,183 downwards.
TTTGCATATCTTTCTTTACTGAAAACTCCAGCAGCATAGAAACAGTAACAACCAATCAGAGAAAAGATATGGTGCCCATAAAAGGCCCTGTCTATGACATCACTTCCTCTTTCTTTGAAGCGAAACAATAAATAGCAATAATAAACATAATCATATTACGTCAACAGTTCCACAACATATTAGAATAATCAACTCCAGTAGTTCCGTGATGTAGAGTTATGGAAGGTGAGTCTTTGTCTTGATGAGAAGACGTTCACGCTGTAAGAAAAAGAAAAAGGTGAAAGGACTCTGGTGTGGTAGCTTGTCCGCATACCATAAACATTAAGAATTTGATATACCAATGGATACTAGAATGAGTAACATATCAATATATATTAATTCTAAAGCAATGACATTTAAGAATCTGTAAACACAACATAATTCAAGGTACATGTCTAATTATTCAACCTATACAAGTCTCTCAAGCCACATATCTAAGTAGCAAACATACAACCATAACGTACTTACCTTCCTGAACATAGAGGGCATATTCTGTTCAACACGAGACAAAACATGGGAGGGATCCAATAGGGTGGGAAATATTCGCCTCCTGTCATTACTAAAATTAAGATTATTAGTACACTAAAGCTAGTATAATCTTCAATTTTACCACATGACAGGAGGCTTCATATTTGCATTTTTAAAGCTTAGAATTGACCAGTGTGAAGGAAGTATGAGATGTTTGCCGAAATAGAGCATATTAAACGTACCTTCTCGCGCTCAAATCGCGCATCGTATAATGTCGGGTAGGGAAGCGTCGGCCGAAAAGGACTTGTGGGGCCACCGCTCCCTTGACCGAGTGGGCTCCGAAACAAGGTTCGACGCCCGCTAGATGCAATAGCCAGCGGATCCATCTGGCCAGTGTAGCGGTAGACACCTCTCCATGAGGTTCCACGTAAGAAGTCAGGAGTAGACCCGTCGCATGAATACGAAGGGGGAATGATTTCGGTATACCCCATTAGCGTTCTGACCACACCTAGTTCGGTGTCTGACGCAAAGTATGGGTATGACACCGAAGATGAACTGGACTAGTTCGTCTCGATATGGTAAAGGTAATCCCGTCTGGTGTGATAGAGAACAACATCCATATCGAAAGCCCTAACGTCCGTCACCCGTCTAAATAAGACGAGGCATAACAAGAGGGCTAGTTTGGCTGAAAGTTGTTTCAGTGACAAACAAGGTATGTCCTGCTATTCCCCCAAGGAATCACAGCACCACATCCACCTGCCAGAGGTGTGAATACTTGGGTGCCGGGTCTCGGTAATTCGGCACCCCGTAGTAGTCGACAAACCAGTGGATCTTGACCTACTGGTCCGCCCTGTACCGGAACGTGCGCCACCGATATGGCGGATCCGATCAAGTTGAGGGGTCGATATGACCGCCCCAACGAGACCAGGTGAGACAGATAGTTAAGGATCGGTGGAGCAGGTGCGGTAAAGGGATCGGAATCCCTTTCCACCCACCAAACACTCCAGGCCGGTCAGGCAGAAATATAGCATTTCCTGGTGCCGGGAGCCTGAGTCCCATCAGAGGTCTTAGTTGGTGCAATGGGTCGTGGACAGTTCAGGAGGCCCTGAAATCGTCCAGTCCACTAGTGCCAGTCGTCCTTCCATGACAAAGGAGTGGGCTTCCCCTTGAGGTCCCGTCAAAAGTAGAGGGAAGGTAGGGAGTGGTAGAGGATCTTCGCGAGACGCCCCCAGTCGATCTGGGAACCACGGTTGGCATTGTCCGAGGGGTGTCATGCGCAGGAGCGATATCCTGTGTGTGTGTGTGTATCGAAGCACCCTTGCCATTGTGGAGAGTGGTTGGGTCCGTTTGTATGGGTTCATCCACCACTACGCATCCGGAGGAAGAGTCAAAGATTGATTTGCCGATCCAAGATTGCAAGTGGAGTAGTCATCCTCGGAATTCAGTCCTCACTTCTGCCGACAGTGGGATCCAGTGGTCGCATGAGTGACCGGCGTGTACGTATCTTAGCCAGCAGTCGTTGCATGGCCCTGTAGTGTAGTGGGCCAGGGAATATTGATTGTATGGAGGAGGAGAGGAGGAGAGGAATCCCACAATCCGGTGAGTATTCTGAGAGGAATCGTATCCAACCTTAGAGCGTGTCCGATATCCATCCGTATAGGGGGATCCTGTCGGGGACCGACGCGGAACGTGGTTCTCCAAGCTGATGTCGAAACCGAGGAACTGATCCGACACAGATGGGGGAGCGATTTGTCTGCGTACTACCAAAAAACCCGTGGAGTCCAGAATGTGAACGTCAAATTTGATTGCAAACGTAGCCTGGATTCGCAAAGGGTCAGCAAGTCTTCCAGGAACACGAGACATTGCACGTCCAAATTCGCGGATGTGAGCCCTCACCGGCTTCAGTAGCTTTGTGGGTACCACGGAGTCGTAAACTGCTGTGTTAGTCCTCATCACTGGGATTGGAGGAAAAACTAGGTAGTTTAGGGTAGCGGATATTGACAAGTATGTGCCCTCGGGGTCCAGATGTGTAAACTAGTCGTTATCGTTCAGGAGGTCTAGTAGAAGGTTGATTTTCTCTATCCTGAAGCGTTTGCATACCACGTAGGAGTTCCCTTGGTGATAGGTTGACTCACTCGTAGATGAAGCGGTTGGTGGTTCGGTTCCGCTACCGACCAGTCCTCCCAAAAACACCTTTCCCCGAAGGGTGTGGAGGATTTGCTTCAGCGAGGTTTGGGTTAAAGTTAGTTTGTGGGTAAGTTCCCGCCGTCAAATAGTAGGACTTGTGCTTCTGGGACGAATACTAGTCGTTCTCACGTTCTACTTCCTCAGATGGCGAGTTGTCTTTGTGTGAGTGATCTATTATGTCCAACGTGCGTGGTGGATAGTAGTCTTCTTTGTCGGAAGATTGTGGTGGACAGGGTCGCGGATTCCCGGTGTTCCGTCTACTTGGTCTGTTCGAAGGGCGACTTGCCTTAGACCTTAGTGGCAGGGGGGTTGGAGCCCTTCCCTTGCCGTTTTGACATGAAGGCTCGTGGGGCTGGGGTTCGGACACACGCCTCCAGAGAGACTGGAGCCTAAATCCAGCGCCTTAGACCGCTCGGCCACGCTACCTTGCTGCTGAGGTCTCCAGCAAGCAGTTTGGGGCAGAGTTCATAATAAGAAAAACCTTCTCCAATGAGGCCGCTACTGCGCCATTTATCAATGCCTGGAAATCCCAGGGGGTTGAGAGTGTTCTCCATGACCCGTTCTCGTCCTGTTGGGAGATAGTGGTAGTCAGTGGGAGTAGTGTTTGAGGGTCAGCACGTAGGGGTGCTAGACTCCTGGTAGCACTGGGGGTCACCCAGGTAAAGCGGCTTGAATTGCCTACATCAGATTGTCTGAGTGTATGAAATACTCGTGTCAAGTGTAGAGGGGTCACCTCCATTAGTTTAATCCGGTTATAGGGAGCTGTGGCGTAGGCGCGATTGACCGGTAGTGCTGGTCCGGTTAGCCGGGTTCACCATAAATGCACGCCAGAGCTGTATGCACGGATGTAACTATACAGGCTTATTATAGAAGTGCGTGGGACCTGTCTCCATAAGGTCTGCCGCCGCAGGGCCCACGTGTATTCGACTGGGGTCATCCCAGGTGGTGTGCCATGGTAACCCAGAGGACACCCACATTATAATTGTTGGCACCTTACAAGTATTGCATGCATGTCTGGGGGTCACCCCAGGTGGTGTGCCATGAAAATTTACTCAGAGGACACCCACGTTATGTACGCCAGGTACAGTAAATGTACAGATATGTATCCCTGTGAAGGGTACTCCGCAATACACTCAGTTCACTCGTGATCCTGCCTGCAAATCGTATCCAGCAAGGTGGTACTGTTACTTTAATGTAAAACTGCCAGGCAGTGTTTAAACATCCATATATGTATGCAGTAATCAGTGATAAAGTTGAGGCGTAGGACTTTGTGCATTCCATCAGGGTTCACCCTGGGTGGCGTGCCGTGGTAATCCAGAGGACACCCACATCAACGTAATGGTCTATGAATGACCTTGCATGCATATCTGGGGGTTCACCCCAGGTGGTGTGCCATGAAAAATACCCAGAGGGCACCCACATCAACGTAATGGTCTATGAATGACCTTGCATGCATATCTGGGGGGTCACCCCAGGTGGTGCGCCATGAAAAATACCCAGAGGGCACCCACATCAACGTAATGGTCTATGAATGACCTTGTATGCATATCTGGGGGGTCACCCCAGGTGGTGTGCCATGAAAAATACCCAGAGGACACCCACATCAATGTAATGGTCTATGAATGACCTTGCATGCATATCTGGGGGGTCACCCCAGGTGGTGTGCCATGAAAAAATACCCAGAGGACACCCACATAAATTTGCACCGTCAGGTACAGTAATATAATATGACCCTCTGCAGGGTACAATAATATAATATAATATGCCCTTTGTAGGGTACAGTAATACAAATGCCCTTTGTGGGGTACAGTGATATAGTTGATCTTGTTATAGGTATAGTATATGTTTTTTATAGCAACTGTGATATTGTATGGCTTTACAATAATACATAGATTGTGTGCGTGCTCAACATATAATCATCCAGTGTAAGGCACCATGAGAGATATATCCATGAGAATAAAAATTACAATTGTATCAATAAATGAATGTGCCCAGAGAAGGGAAACCCTGAAGGGGTTAATCCAGCTGCAGGGCTTTAATGCCTGCATGTAAATATTTGTTTGGCAGACACTGTGGCAAAAAATCGCAACAGGGAAACGTTAAGGAATATCAGCACACATGACCCTCTAGGCAGTGTGTAATTACACAGCAGATTGAACTCTTGCTGTACAGGGGAGTTGAACTCATGGAGAAAAATTCTCAGTGTAACCACTGAGCTACCATACAATATGTCATGTCTTGCTTGTATGATCCATTTTAGTTTACAGGAAAAATCCGTCATTCTCCTTTAAAGAATAGCAGGCTTGTCTACATATAATCCAGGAATATCATGGCAGGACTTTGTGCCAGGCAGAAATCTAGTATAGTCGTGTGAAAGCAGTGCAACTTTCAAAGTCTAAGGGATATAACTAATGGGCATCTGCACCATAAGGCAGACGTTTAGAAATACCCTGTAATCAGGATGATGAATTGAATTATATATAGGGAGCCCGGCGATCGGGTGATTCCCGATCCGCCGAGCGACCGGGGAAGGCGGCCGTCGGGTATCTCGCGAGCCGCGAGATACAAGATGGCCGCCGCCCGCGTGTGGAGGAGAGCGACGATCGCAGTCGCGCGGCGAAAACGAAGGAAAAAATTACAATAAATACAGAAACTGACCTAGCCTCCCTCCACCCGTCCCCATACACCCCCCTGAATAAGTGAAGGGCCGGTCCGCGAGGCGAGCGCGACAAGGGCCGTCGTGACGCCCGCGGACCGCCATGCAATAGCAATGTAAAACACAAAAGGGGGAAAATAGAGAATAAGGTGTAAGGGACAGGCATAAGAGGACTAGGTAGTTGGTAGGGATAAAAGTAAGTAGTACAAGTGTAAGGTAAAGCAAATAAGAGTATACCAGAGAGGTAAAATACTCTGACCTGTTTGAGGCTGGAGCAGCAAAGAAAGAGGAAGTGATGTCATAGACAGGGCCTTTTATGGGCACCATATCTTTTCTCTGATTGGTTGTTACTGTTTCTATGCTGCTGGAGTTTTCAGTAAAGAAAGATATGCAAATATGAAGCCTCCTGTCATGTGGTAAAATTATGGCTTTCATCCGTCTATTCTTCCTTCGGCTTCTCCTTCCCAGGGGGTGCCGTCGGTTGATGTTCATGTGGCCAATTTGAGGAAGTTGTGGGACCAAACTCGACAAATCCTTATACACAACTCTATGCTGGTTAAGAAACACGCTGATAAACGTAGAAGGGCGGCTCCGACCTTTGTTCCAGGTGATAAGGTATGGTTGAGCACAAGGAACATCCGTTTAAAAGTGCCCTCCATGAAGTTCGCTCCCCGTTATATTGGTCCTTACAGGGTGCTGACTCGAATCAATCCAGTTGCGTACCGTCTAGCTCTTCCTACTACCTTACGCATCCCTAACTCGTTTCATGTTTCATTGCTGAAACCACTTATATGCAACAGATTTTCCTCCACAATAGCCCCTCCTCGTTCTGTTCAGGTGGAGGGTCAGGAGGAGTATGAGGTTAACTCTATTGTTGATTCTCGAATCTCACGGGGAAAGGTTCAATATCTAGTCCATTGGAAGGGTTATGGTCCTGAAGAGAGGAGTTGGGTACCTCAAGAGGATGTTCATGCTCCTCGTCTCCGCAGGGCGTATCACTCCCGCTTCCCATCTCGTCCCGGTTCCTTCCGCCCGGTGGGCGTATCTGAGAGGGGGGGTTACTGTCAGGGTACCTGAGGTCTCTACCTCCGAGAGAGGTAGAGACTTAGACGTTTATCCGTCCGGACGCCATGTTTCCTCTGTTCCTCGCGGTCGACCCGGTCACATAAACGCCGGCCGCGAGGGAGTTACTTCCTTATGTAGCATGGTGCCCGGAGACCGACGTCATGACGCCAATCCGGAACGACCTGTCACTCAATCCGTTGGAGACCAATCAGGACTCGTCGGAGGCGTGTCTATCCTCTCTAGCCAGGGTATTTAAACATACTTCGCCCTGTTGCTCATTGCCCTGTCGTGGTTCTAGCCTGTCTAGTCACACAGTGCTCTGGTGTTTTTCAGTTATCCTTTTGATTCCGACCCGGCTTGTTTGACTTACTCTGTTTACCTCTGTTATCCTTGACCCGGCTTGTTACTCGCTTACCTGTCCTCTCGTTCCCTCGACCTCGGCTTGTCTCTGACCATTCTCTATACTCTCTGTACGTTAGTCCGGCCATTCTAAGGTCCGGTATACGTACCCTGTACCTGTTTGTACTCTGCGTGTTGGATCCCTGCCCCGATCCTGACAGTCCCCTACTGTATTACCCCTGCTATGTCAGTAAGAAAACCCCTTGCATGGGGACTTGCATAAATACTGGAAGCTGTGAATAAAGACCTCAGTTGACTTCCAGAACTGTGTTTGTCCGGTTACTGGGGGATTTGGGATATTGCCTTACTTTTCAGCGCTTGACTGTGGATTACCTATTGTACCAGCGGAGATCGTGGATTTTAGTATTGCAGCTCCGCTACAATTGGTGGCAGCGGTGGGATTGTTCATATTACTAGCTCCTCCCATATACAAATGTCCAGGCATGCATGTTTCCATGGCAATGACCCCGCCTCATCATCAATAAGCCCCACATTTTTTTGTAATCAGAATGCTTTGACAGTGTGTGTAGGGGGTGACAGTGTGTGTGTAATGACAGTGTGTGTGCAGGGGGATGCCAGTGTGTGTGTGTGTGTGTGGGGGGGGGGGGGGTGACAGTGTGTGTGTGAGGTAATAGCGTGTGGGGAGGCTTTGTATTAGTGACCAGCCTCCCCAAAATGAAATGCCTTTTTTTAAAATAAAAATTCTACAATAAGCAATTCTCTGGTGGTCCAGTAGTCTCCCTCCCTGGTGGTCTGGTGGCCTTGCTATCCAGTCTTTAGTTCTGCCAGGTGCAGAGTTGTGGACCATGTGGTAGAGGTCTTGTAAACTCAGAACACTCTGAATTCCCCCGAACATTGACCTGCTTTCTAGCGCATGTTTTCCCCGAAATAAGACATCCCCTCAAAAATAAAGCCTAGTGCGTTTTTCGGGGGAAAAATTTATATAAGACCCTGTCTTATTTTCGGGGAAACCCGGTAGTACAGCTGCAGACTGAGACTGTGCTAGACTCTCTGTCTCCAGGCAGACTAAGTGGAGGGAACCTGCACCCAGTGGCATAAATGGCTACCTCCAGGCCACCTTTTGGTGTTGGAACCTCAGTCACGGACTGAGGACCCTACAGATCAGCCTGTCTTAAAGCGAGGCCCCAGTCAGCATGAGGCTTTAGGCAGCTGCCCAACTTGCCTAATTAGAGACCTACCTCTATTGACGTCCCCTTCTCCCTCAGCTCCCTGGAGCCTGGGCATGGTGCACCCACCCTGGATCGGCCCTGTGTGTGTCTATGTCGGTGTGTGCTATCTATCTATCTATCTATCAACAGGATTTATAACCATGAACTGTTATAAATAATGCCATTGATGACTCTGGGTGCTAGTGCTAATTAAGGAGTAAATACCATGAAAACCAAGAGTAATCTGAATGTACCTTTACTGGTTAAATACTTTGTTATTATTATTATTATTATTATTTATTATTATTATTTCGCACTTTGCTTCCAGAATATTGTCTGTTCCCCTTGATAATCATGCTTTCAATCCCCATATTGCACAGATGGTGATGTAATCAGTGATGTTTTACACCCCACCTCCTATAGAATGTAAGCTCGATTGAGCAGGGTCCTCTTCAACCTATTGTCCCCCTAAGTTTATTTGTAATTGTCCTATTTATAGTTAAATCCCCTCTCATAATATTGTAAAGCGCTACGGAATCTTTTGGCGCTATATAAATGGCAATAATAATAATAATAGTTAAAACAAGTTAACATATTCTAAATAAAATAATACTAAACAGATTCATTTTACTTACACATGATGAATTTGGATCAGTGCATAAAGAGGTAGATTTTGTAAATTGAGAACTAAAAAGTCTCAACTAAAACTATAAAAAGGATAGAAAGTAAAATAAAGAATATATGATGTATATATAAAATATATATTAAAAAAAAAAAAATTAAGTATTGATTTATTTTTTCAAAAAAGGATTGCCTTAAAGGATCACTATAGTGTCAAGAAAACTAAGCGGTTTTCCTGACACTATAGTGCCCTGAGGATGCCCCCACCCTCAGGGTCCCCCTCCCATAGCTTGCCTTTTTCCAGTGCCGGGCTCCCTCAACGCTGGTGACCTCTCTTCCCCGGCTGACGTCAGCGGAGCCGAATGCGCATCCGCGCACGCATTCAAAGTGTCCATAGGAAAGCATTTTTCAATGCTTTCCTATGGACGCTCTGCGTGATGGAGGTATTAAATGCCTCCAGCATCGCAGATGCGCCTCTAGTGGCTGTCCGGAAGACAGCCACTAGAGGCTGGCTTAACCCTGCAATGTAAACATAGCAGTACTCTGAAACTTCTATGTTTGCATCTGTAGGGTTAAAACCTGAGGGACCTGTCACCCACACCACTTTATTGAGCTAAAGTGGTCTGGGTGACTATAGTGTCCCTTTAACAATGATCTAAGTATAACTGACCTGAAATTACTCATACAATGTTACTTAATTCTAGTTCTGCATTTAGAACAAACACTAGATCATACAATGTTACTTAATTCTAGTTCTGCATTTAGAACAAACTGGACTAGAGTTTTAAGGTTAAAAATCCAGAAAGTCTCTTGTTTGGTCAACATTTTCGTTAAGTCGCGCCCTCTCCTGGGTAATTGAATTAATTTTATGCCACAATACTTTAGGGTGTTAGGATTACTATCACGGCATTCTAAAAAGTGTTTAGATAGGGTGTGATTTAAAAATCATCTTTTTATATGGGTCAGGGGCCTTAAAACTATAGACCAATTTCTGTTAAATTGTAGGTGCTCCTCGGATAATAATTTTGGGTTTGGAGGGTAGTTGGCCTAAAACAGGGCCTTGTAACAGTAAGTACCAATTTTTATGGATAGTTAAAAAATTATGATTAAGCACTATAGGTAAATATCAAGGGACAATTAAATGTGTCCTCTTTTTGTGTTTTTTGACGTTCTGGAAAAATAATTTTTGTCCTATCTATATTGTTAACTTTCTGTATTGATTGTTTTAATAATAGTGCTTTATCATACTTTTTCTCTTCAAACTGTATTCTATTTTTTTTTTCTATCTGTTCGTGACATACCTCCCATCTGTACAGTTTTTCTTTATTCTTTGGAACTGTCCAAAGGGGACATTGTTGAGCCAGGGTTGATGGTGGCAGCTGGAGTTAAAAATAAGGCTGTTAACATCCACCGTTTGAAAAAAGGTTTTGGATTTAAGAACATTGTGAATGTTGCGGAGCTGCAATATTATAATCCCAGGATCTCCGCTGGTAGAACACAATAATCCAAGTACAAAGCTGGAAGCAGGCAATATTCCCAAATCCTCCCAAGAACCAGACGAAACACAGTCTGAGAGTCAACTGACACTTTATTCAAAAAGATTGATATTTAAAGCAGGTCACTCAACTGTCACTTTATTAAAAAGACTGATATTTATAGCAGGTCACTTAACAGGGGTTTCCAAAGATGGGCAGCAGGGGTTTTGGTTGAGGGGACTGGAGGGAGACTACCGTTTCCAGGTCCTCCTCCCATCAGCCCCTGCTGTAACATACAGTAATGAAAACCACGAGGACATAAACCGTTACCTTTCTACTTCAAAATATACAACTTAGTCAGTTTTAATAGCAATGCTAACGAATGGGGAGGATTCGAACAGATATACACAGTACAGCATAAATTAAACATAGCCGGAGACGCCACACTATACCGGCGCGCAGTACACAACAGAAAATAGGCACAACCATTCTATCTTAGGCAGTCCCAAGTGGCTAGGTTTGCCACAGTGAACATAAAAGGTTAAATCAAAAAAAATCTATGTTTTGAGGGCTATACTTATATGTAAAAGATAAATTAAAATATTGTGGTTAATATGATTTAAAAATTGGAGTAACTGAGATTCTTCTCCATCCCAGATAAAAAAGCAGTCATCAATAAACCGTTTGTATATGACCAGATTCGCCACCCAGGGATGTCCTTTCCGGATGTAAAGTTGTTACCAGAAGGACATAAAAATATTGACATAACTGGGGGCAAATCTGGTCCCCATTGCTGTACCTGTAATTTGTAAAAAAAAAAAAAAAAAAAAAGTCCTTATTTTGCCAGAAAACATTATTGCACAGAATAAAACTGATGCATTCTACCAAAAACTCTATTTGTTCCAGATTCATCTCCTTTTGATTATAGACGGTATGTTTAATTGCTTTTAGGCCCAATTCATGTTTAATAACAGTGTATAGTGATGTCACGTCACATGTGACTAACCATATGTTTTTGTTCCATATTTTCCCTTCTATTAATTTTAAAAGTTCGGTGCTGTCTTTTAAGTAGGAGTCCGGCATTTTGACATAAGGCTATAAAAGAACATCTATGTACTGTGATAGATTGGCTGTCAAGGAGTCCATACCTGAAATGATGGGTCTGCCTGGGGTTTGAGTTGGACTTTTATGAATTTTTGGGAGAAAGTAAAACACGGGTCTTATAGGATAGGTTATAGATACATAGTCGTATTATTTTTTTGTTAAAATACCTAAAAGTTGGCCTTTGTCTAGTAAACTATGTAACCTCTCTTTTGTTTCCACTGTTGGATCATTCTTTAAAACTTGATACGTTGCTTTATCCGGTAATACTCTATTGCACTCCTACTCATAATACGTTAAATTCATTATTATTATTCCCCCTCCCTTGACATCTGGCTTTATTATTATATTTTTATTATCATTCAATTCTTTCAATGCTCTTCTCTCTTGCATCGTTAGATTATGTAATCTTCTTGGTATTTTGGATGGTATTTTCTTAAACTCACTGATGACTGCAAGGTTGAAAGCGTTCATAGGGGCACTAATTTGATTGGATAAAAGTTGAATTTATTTTTTAAGGTAGTATGGGTAAAACTATTATTATTATTGTTATATTTTGGCCTATTATAGGGTTAGTCAAGAATAACATTTAATGAAAGGTTTCTAATAAATTTATGCATATCTAAGAAATTTAAGAAGGGGTTGGTTTTTATTGAGGGTGCACATTTCTAACCTTTATTTAGTGCTTTAATTTGCTGCACTCTTTCTTTAATTCCCTCAGCAGCAAAGAAAAAACAATTGAAAAAAAAAACAGGTATAAACATCATAATGACAATGTTCGCATATTAACATGACCATCCAATCAGTGACATCCTTATCCTATAGTAGGCGGAACATCGATGACCATTTCCTCTTCTTGCAATTCCTGAAGAATATGAATAAAAAAGAAAAAAAAGAAACAAAACACACAAGAAATACAAATGCACCTAACCAACTCAATGGTAAAAAAAAAATATGCAAAAGTACTTAACTGAGTGTGAGATGGATACAGCTTCCCAAGAGGTTTCCCCCAAACGAACCTCAAATACAGATATGCGAATAAACAAAAATGGGATACAGCTGAATGACTAAAAAACAAAAGAATACATTGCACATAGTGAAGTACAATAACAGCAATTGGATTTAGACAATGATTGCACTCACAAAATATTGTAGAATAATTATTCTACAATAATTATTCTACAATAATTATTCTACAATATTTTGTGAGTGCAATCATTGTGGGCTAAATCCAATTGCTGTTATTGTACTTCACTATGTGCAATGTATTCTTTTGTTTTTTAGTCATTCAGCTGTATCCCATTTTTGTTTATTCGCAATTCCTGAAGAATAACTCATACTCGGAGCAGGAAAACCGAACAAACCAAACGAGCCAGAACAGGGCATGTGATCCAGAGAGGCATTGCAAAAAAGTCATGAAGTCAAGAAAAATATGGTAATATCTTGAAATCAGGGACTGACCGCATATTTAGAGGCCTAATCACCTGACTAGTCAATGACTTAATGTAGTAAGAAGAATCTATCAATCTGAGTGTAACATTGACAAATAAGGTCCCTTAATTAAACTACACCCTAAAGCAATGCAGGCATGTGATGGCATCAAGAATAAAAAAGAGAGATAAGGGCTGCGCCAGAGAGACCTTATAACATTCAATGATCAAAATATAAGGATAATCCAAATAAAAGAGTCTTAACTGGAATGATCTTATTAAGATCAGATAGTCTATAAGGTGCTTGATCAGGAACAATGTCCTCGCTGTCCTTGCCTGGGCAGATCCACTCATATGAAAAGATAAAACAAATAAAGAACCAACTAGTGTAGTATGTCCAGTCTAATATAACAAATGATAAAAAGATGGTAATAAACTCACATATATTAGAGCTATAGCTGATACTCTTTTGCATGAGATCAAGCAAAACAGCATAACCAGTTTAGCCGAGAGTTGTTTTAGGAAAAAAGACTCGTTATCTGGCCTATGTGTAAGAAAATGTAATACCAGAGAGAAGACGACAGACAAGTGGGTATCGTCCTATCGGGGCATTGTCAATGCCGGCGTGGCCGGCTGTAATAGCTGAGTGGTAGAGGTTTACCGTCCGACAAGCTTTCCCGTTATCATAAAGGGAAGTCAAAAATTGGAGGACAGTCGTCACAGGAGTTGATAGGGGATCCACACCCTGTGCCATGCACCAACCATCCCATGTGCACCAAGCAGACTTGTAAGACTGTCTCGCGCTGGGTGCCCATGCACCCTCGAGAAGTTGGAGAGTCGATTGCGAAACTCCCTCGATTGACCAGGGTCCCCAGAAATTAGCCACACCATGAGGCGGAGGAGAAACTGGAGGATCAGTTGGGGTCCCGTCGGGGTCCCATAGGAGAGATTGGGAGTCTGGGAGGAGCCGTGGGTGATCTATAGCCATCTCCAGTAAAGGAGGAAACCAGGGCTGTGCCGGCCAGAGGGGCGTTATTATCACTAGGCAGCCCATTTGGCGGCAATGGAGGCAATGAATAATTCCTGGTGGTGGACCAGTCCTGGGAGCAGGCCCGGACTGGCCATCGGGCACACCGGACAAATGCCCGGCAGGCCGCGGTGGCCATGGGCCGAGGCCGGCAGGGGAGATCACAGGATCTCCCCTGCCGGTCTATGCAGGGCCGGCACTATGCGAGTGCCGGCCCTGCTGCATTCGGTAGTGGGCCGGTGGGGAGATCAAAGATCTCCCTCACCGGCCCACATGTAGAGTATTGTGGCCGACCGGCAGGGGAGAGAGAGAGAGAGGGAGGGAGACAGAGGAACTCTAACTTGCAGTTCTGCCGGGATCCTCTTGTGAGATTCGGAGCATTGCCATTGCAACACTCCGGGTCCCGCGAGAGTGAACTCTAGCCCCACTTAACCACACAGACACCTACACTGCACTCCTCTTGCACACACACAGCACCCTCACACACACACACACACTGCACCCCTGACACTCACAGCACCCTCACTCACACACACTGCACCCCTGACACTCACAGCACCCTCACTCACATACACTGCACCCCTGACACTCACAGCACCCTCACTCACACACACCCACTGCACCCCTGACACTCACAGCACCCTCACTCACACACACACACACTGCACCCCTGACACTCACAGCACCCTCACTCACACACCCTGCACCTCTGACAATCACAGCACACACACTGCACCCTCACATGCACATAGCACCCTCACGCAAACACAGCACCCATCACTCACACACAGCACCCACACACACAGCACCATTACGCACACACACTACACCCCTCCAATTGACCACCTAGTCACCCCCAAATGCCCCTAAGCCCCCCATATTACCTATTTTTAATCTTTATTTTCTGCCCCGATCTACCATCTTTGTGTGGGTAGAGGAAGTCCCTGTGGGACACGTCATCTGCCCACACTAGACAGACTGTGAGATTCACGCACATGCCCAGTGAAACACCTGGACATGCGAACGGGAATTTCATCTTTTCATTCATTCATCAGACAGCCGAATGAATGAATAGAAAAATCAGCCGAACAAACTAACACGGTGTATCAGTGTCGCTTGTTCGTTTAGTTTATTATGAGGGAGCTACAGGCACGCAGCTCCCTCCTTGTAATATGTAAACATAGAAGCGGCAGGGAGCAGTGCTCCCCGCCACTTATTAAACCCCCCAGGTCCCCCTCTCACTCTATGGGGGTCAATATAACCCCCATAATAGCATAACGGAGATTAAAATCTCCTGAATGCCCCTACTCGCTATACCGCGAGAAGGGACATGTCCACTAAACAGTGAGCAGCCTGTGGCTGCTCACTGTAAAAAACAAAAACAACCTACTATCCAGCCCCCACCCCTGCGCGGCAGGTGGGACCATAAAGATACTGTCCTCCCCCCGGCGGGGGCCATAACTTACAATGGGGAGGGGGGGACCACCTGTCCTCCCCCCGCCCCCACCCTTGAGCGGTGGGTGGGGGCCCTAAAGATGAGAGGGGAGGACCTACTGTCCTCCCCCCGGCCCCCACCCCTGCGCGTTGGGTGGGGGCCATAAATCACAATGGGGGGGACCTACTGTTGGCGTGAGCGTTGGGTGGGGGCCATAGAAATAATGAGGGGGGAACCTACTGTTCTCCCCCCCCCCCGGCCCCCACCCCTGGGCGGCGGGTGGGGGCCCAATCAAAGGTGACTAGGGGTCCCCAAGCCCCTAGTCACCCACCCCCCCACCCCAAAAAGTTGGGGCTGAAAAATGAAGATTTTAGAAAAAAGAAGACGTCAAATGGTAAGTTGAATTTTTCTTTACAGGTTAGTTATTTTATTCCCCCCTCACTATTTTTAGGGTGAGGGGGGTAGGTAGGGGATAGTTTTATTTTGGGGGGGGGTGACTAGGGGCTTGGGACCCCTAGTCACCTTGATTGGGGGGAACTTTTATTTAGGGCCCCCACCCACCGCTCAGGGGTGGGGGCCGTGGGGGAGGACAGTAGGCCCCCCCTTATTGTTTTTAGGGCCCCCACCCACTGCTCGGGGGGGGGGACAGTAGGTCCCCCCTTATTGGTTTTTAGGGCCCCCACCCACCACTCAGGGGTGGGGGCCGGGGGGGGAGGACAGTAGGTCCCCCCCACCATTCTTATATAGGGCCCCACCCACCGCTCAGGGGTGGGGGCCAGGGGGAGGACAGTAGGTCCCCCCCCTTATCCTTATTTAGGGACCCCACCTGCCGTGCAGGGGTGGGGGCGGGGGGTGGACAATAGGTCCCCCCCATTGTGATTTATAGCCCCCACCGCGCAGGGGTGGGGGCAGGACAGTAGCGGTGGGCCCAATAGGGTTTTTTTTTTTTTTTTTTTTTTTAACTAGGTATATCGAGTAGGGGCATATTATTTACTAATACTAAGTAATCTTTACTTAGTATTAGTAAATTTGACTGAAAGACCAATTTAGGTCTTTCAGCCTTTTAGTAGATAGCTCCCTGATACCGTGGGAATTAGGGAGTTATCTACTAAGCGGCTGCAAGATGCAGCCACAGCAATGAATAGGATCGGAGTTTCATTCATTCGCATGAAATTTGGATCCGAACAAAGTCCCGAATTGCGTTCTAACACGAATGGAGAAACTGTTAGAACGCAATTCGGCAATTTTGCCGGCGTTCTGTCTAAGTGACAGGAAGCATCGTGGGAACAGGGAGGAAAGCTAAGGATCATGGGAAAATATCTGTGACCACCAGAAACGAAGCACATTTTGCTCCTCTGCTGGTCACCGCTGGTCACTGCGTAGGAAACCTCCAGAAGAGAAATAGTCCCTACTTTTTCTTAAGTTTTAAAGAAAACTATAGCAGATAGGAAGAAAGGAAGAACAGATCCTGAGAGAGGGAGAGAAGAGGAATCGATTGGGGAAAGGTAAGTTCGTCATGACAGTGCCGCTTTAAGGGATCCATCTGCTACAAAAGTATCTATCTGGACACAAGAACAAGCTTTTAAATCATCACCTTCATAAGGATATCATCCAGCGGTTAAGCCTCCAATTGCCATACGGGTCTTGCTGCCTGTGAAGGAGTGGTAATATATTCCACAGGAACACTTTACCTTCTTTATATCACTGACTCTGTTGCATCATCTTGTGATTATTGGAACCCATCATCACTTATTTTTACTGTGTTAGCAGCTGTTTATAGCAATAGTTAGGAATACCCGTGTTTTAACCCCTTAAGGACCAAACTTCTGGAATAAAAGATATTGTATTGAGAATGGGAGAGTCGGACCACTGCGCAAAGCCTTCTCCAGCACATCCCAAAGATTCTCAATGGGGTTAAGGTATGGACTCTGTGGTGACCAATCCATGTATGAAAATGATGCCACATGCTCCCTGAACCACTCTTTCACAATTTGAGCACGATGAATCCTGGCATTGTTATCTTGGAATATGCCCGTGACATCAGGGAAGAAGAAATCTATTGATGGAACAACCTGGTCAATCAGTATATTCAGGAAGTCAGCTGACCTCATTCTTTGGGCACATAATGTTGCTGAACCTAGACCTGACCAACTGCAGCAACCCCAGATCATAGCACTGCCCCAAAAGGCTTGTACAGTAGGCACTAGGCATGATGGGTGCATCACTTCATCTGCCTCTCTTCTTACCATGATGCACCCATCACTCGGAAACAGGTTAAATCTAGACTCATCAAACCACATGACTAATTCCATTGCTCCAGAGTCCAATCTTTATACTCCCTTGCAAATTGAAGCCTTTTTTTCTCCCGATTAACCTCACTGATAAGTGGTTTTCTTAAAGCTACACAGCTTTCTTTAAGGCTACACAGCTGTGTTCAGTCCCAATCCCTTGAGTTCCCTTTGCATTGTGCATGTGGAAATGCTCTTACTTTCACTATTAAACATAGTCCTGAGTTCTACTGTTGTTTTTCTCCGATTTGATTTCACCAAACGTTTAAGTGATCGCCGATCACGATCAATCAGGATTTTTTTCCAACCACATTTCTTACTTGAAGACGATGGTTCTCCACTATCCTTCCAGTTTTTAATAATGCATTGGACAGTTCTTAACCCAATTTTGGTAGTTTCTGCAATCTCCTTAGATGTTTTCTCTGCTTGATGGATGCCAATGATTTGACCCTTCTCAAACAGACTAACATCTTTTCCATGATCACGGGATGTGTCTTTCAACATGGTTGTTTAAGAAACGAGAAGCTACTCATTGCATCAGTTGGGGTTAAATTACTTGTTAATCTTTAAGACAAAAACCTATTTTAAAGTGCAGCAAGTGTAATCCTGTGCAAAAGTACAATTTTCATTATAGTGCATAGAGCTCCGTCATTTATGCAATGTGCAGAACTGTGATAAAAATTCACAAAAAAACACTCACTGAAAATTCATATATTGTTCATCTCAATGTATCCCAACATGTAAAAAGAGTAATAAAATGCAGATCGTGTAACTCTGTATATAAACACACAAAATATAATGGATACAGTGCACACTCACAAAAACAGAGCAGAATGAGCCTGCTCTAACTTTAACAGCTCCAAATAACATTCCCTCTCCGAGTCTCCGGGCAGTAAAAACAGAGGCAGCCGATCCACTTTTACGATTGATTGTACATCACCTTACAGTAGCTTCCTTCAAAACACCCGCTTCAGTAGCAGTACAAACTCTCCGGTTACTACTGTTCAAAGCCGGCTTCTTTCTCCTCTGTAACAAGGTATACCGCAAGCGAAGACTTCAGGGAGGCGGAGTTACAAATCTGTATGCGTGCTCGTGCGTGCGTGCGTTCGTATGTGGTCGAAGTACACAAAGTACACCTTATGATTCAATAGCTTGTAGAACTGTAACTGAAGCAATAACTTAAATTAATCTTTTTCTGTATGACTTTTTCAGTCTCTCACATCATTGTGGAGGAATTTTAGCCCACTCTTCTTAACAGCATTGCCTTAGTTCATCGAGGTTTACTGGCGTTTGTTTATGCACTGTTCTCTGTAGGTCCCGTCACATGATTTCAATCAGGTTGAGGTCTGGACTTTGACTGGGCCATTGCAACATCTTGATTCTTTTCTTTTTCTGCCATTCTGTTGTAGATTTGCTGGTGAGCTTGGGATCATTGTTCTGTTGTAAGTTTGGCCACGCTTTAGCTGTCAGAGAGATGGCCTCACATTTGACTTTAGAATACTTTGGTTAACAGAGGAGTTCATGGTCGACTCAATGACTTCAAGGTTCCCAGGTCCTGTGGCTGCAAAACAAGCCAGAAATCATCACCCCTCCACCACTATGCTTGAGAGTTGGTCTGAGATGTTTGTGCTGATAAGCTGTGTTTGGTTTTCGTCAAACGTGGCGCTGTGAATTATGGTCAAACATCTCCACGTTGGTCTTGTGTGTCCAAAGGACATTGTTCTAGGAGTCATATGGTTTGTTCAGATGCAACTTTGCAAACCTAAGCTGTGCTGCCATGTTCTTTTTAGAGAGAAGAGGTTTTCTCCTGGTAACCCTTCCAAACAAACCATACTTGTTCATTCTTTTTATAATTGTACTGTCATGAACGTTAACATTTAATTTGCTAACTGAGACCTGTAGAGTCTGAGATGTAACTCTTGGATTTTTTGCAATCTCTCTAAGCATTACACAGTCTGACCTTTGGGTGAATTTGTTGGGACGTTCAATCCTGGGAAGATTGACAGCTGTCTTGGATGTTTTACACTTTTGAATAATCTTTCTCACTGTAGAATGATGGACTTTAAATTGTTTGGAAATGGCATTATTACCCTTCCCAGTTTGATGGGCAACAACCATCGCTACTCTATTATAATTGCTCATTTCTTTATTTTTGTTATATAAATCCTGACATGGTGTAATACGTCTTGTGTTGTTGATCATCTGGGGTTGTTGTAACGGATCCCCTGGCACCCCGACTGGGTACCTCTGTTAAAAGATGCTCCGAGCACATCCAGACGGCTCCAAGCACTCGACCAGACACCTGCAGCCACTGGACGCTACTCAGTCCTGGGAACTCTGGAACCGAATGGGGAATTATCTCTAGTTCTTACAAGGACTTTCCCCGTTGAATCTCCTGCAAACTGGAACAGCAGACACAGGAGCAACTCGTCTTCCCTCCAATAACAGGACGACTCACAGTTTTGGCGTGTAAGCAGGAACAGAATGAACTGAGGCTTTATTGTTTCTTATATACACACCCACGTGGACCTTGTGGTACACAGGACACAAAGTTACAACAGCCAATCAACACAGTACAGTACAGTCAGACACTCCCAGCTAAGGCACACAAACCCTCCCCTCTGCCTGTGATATAATCACTGAACACAATGGGCTAACTTAATTATCACAGGCAGAAAATATACAGTTTTACCCAAAACACAGAAACACCCCAAAACAACAACATATCCCCATGGTACAAACTGGATGTATATTACAAAAAACAGTTTATTGATAAAAATATATATATTTTTAACTTTTTATCAATAAACTGTTTTTTGTAATATACATCCAGTTTGTACCATTGCTTTCTATTTTTAGTGATAAATTTCCTGTATTACTTTAGCAAACAGTCTTCTATACTGTATTGCTACATTATATTTATATATTTTTTACCTTGATTGCATCTTTGGAAAATACAAAGTATAATATTTGGTGCGAACATCAACTACCCTGCTTGTGATCAAGGATAGAGAGATTTGCACTGCACATATCATCTGTTGCACTTTACCATTTACCAATTCTACTTTTATTTATTTTTATTTTTTATTTTTATTTTCAATTTTATTTTATTTTTTATCTGCTGCAATTCGATTCATTTTGTTTTTTAACATCATTTTACACTCTTTTACTCCTTCCTTTTTATTTCCACAATTATATTTGCAACGTACACCATTTTTGTTCTCTTAAAGGCACAGTACACTTTTTATATTTGCACTTTCTATCACATTCAGCCATAATCACAGGTTAGCTCCTGGTACCTGCACACCACAGCAGAGTGTTTTCTCGGCTTTCATATAATACAATGTTTAACCTATATGTCCAACATATCCCCAGATAGCTTGGATCTGAGCGCTCAATATGTCCGAAAAGCGCTCAGATCTCACGAATACAGTTGGATCATCATGGGGTTAAACAATAGCAAGGGCTGATGAGAGATTGAGGAGAGACAAAGCAGGCAGTTTTAACTGGTCTGGCAGTTTCCCTGGGACAATGCCCTGCTGGAGAACAATGGGACAGGAAAAAGCAGGAGGGGGAGAGGCACATTCTCCCATGGAATCAAAGGGGCAGAAAAAGTGTTTCAAAATCCAATAAGCCCAAATAGACTTTTTAAATGGCAATACATCCCAGGGGAATGTTCAAATCCAAACAATTAAGGCAAAAGGTGCAATCCAGAGACAGAGGGTTCTGTCCCAAGTGCCTTAAACCCCAATAAGTTACAGGGGCCATAATCACAGGGCAGGAGGCGGGCAAGCAGGCCCCTCCAAAAACTCAAAAAAAAGGGGGAGTTTGTTACAGTTGTATTTACCTAATTTTAAGTTCTGCTAAGGATCAGGTGATTGTTATTATGTCTTGATATGTAAAACCACAGAATTCAATGAGGGTGTACTTTATTTTTCCCATGACTGTATGCAGGTGCATGTATTATTAATAAATGTGTTATATTAAAGTATATATGATATATGTGTATATTAAAGAGCATCAAATTCAATCTCTACACTGTGCTAGTAGAAATGCTAGCACGAGTATAGATTTTAATATCAAGCTCTTTAAAAATATGGTCCCTTTTTTCCTTGTCAATTCAATTCTCACCATTAGACCTGTGTGCCAGTGGTACACAGGGTCAAATGCCATAGACTGATTGACAGGCAGTTATTGTACATCTCCCCCAGCAGGTGCTTGCACTGAGATGCACTGGCGCCAGTGTGCTGGTATTGAAGCCAGCATGTTAGCGTCCGCACAGGGGATTACTATGCTTACGGAAGCAAACCCAAGCAGGGACAATCACTCCACACTGAAACGCAGCCAAACCCCACTCACGGTCACATTGGGCGAGACACACATAATCACACTCTGTCAAATCCACATATAAATATCAAAATCAGACAACCAACACAATCCCAGTCAGCCAAGCCCCACACAGAATCACATTCAACCAACACCTGCACATACACTCAGTAACAACACACAGTCCACTCATATGTATTACTTAGGAGCAGCAAGGAAGGTGATAAGTGCGGCCCTTCTGTGATTCTTGCACTGGTGCCCTGTGATTCCTCGTTATGCCCGTGTTTTGGCTTAAAGGGACACTATAGGCACCCAGACAATTTCAGCTAATTGAAGGAGTCTAGGTGCAGTGTCCCAGGTCCCTTAACCCTTTTTAAGAAACTGCAATAATTACCTATGGTAGACAGCCACTAGAGGTGGAGTTAATCCACAGACAGTCACTAGAGGGACTTCCGGGATGACTTCTGGTCACCAAACTGACACTGGACATCCTCACGCAATGCATGGTGACTTCCAGCGTCACCTGAAAGCCCATAGGAAAGCATTGTATAATGCCTTCCTATGGGTAAAATCCTAATGCGAGTGCGGCCATTGCCACGCATCCGCATTAGGTCTCCCATTCCTGCTGACATAAGCGGGGGAGCCTCAGCACTGTACTGACTGGACTGCAGCATGGGAGAGGGTAGCTATAGTGCCAGGAAAACAACTTTGTCTACCTGGCACTATAGTTTCCCTTTAAGTATTCCTTTTAGAAAAAGAGGAGAGCTTGCAAAGGCAGCAGGCAAATGATCTGTAGCTGCTGCAAGCTTTTTTTTCCATATACCCATAAAGAAAACTTTCAGGAAAAAACAACAAAAACATGCCTTCTACTAACTATTGTTAAAAGAAATACACTTTTCAATGTAGTGTTCCTTTAAATAGTATCTACACACAATATCTATAAATCTAAGTATGAGGAATTCCAACAGCAGTAGCGATTGCACAATGTGTTTATGCTTGTTTATAATTGTATAGAGGAACTGCTGTCATTGAATAATTGTTACTTCCTGTGATATCGTCTGTTCACATTCGGTAAGCGTTCTGAGGATCCTGGCTAAGTTTGGAGAAAAAAAACTGCCCCACCTTATTATTGAATGAGAGCAGGATTTGAACCACATGCACATTCCTCACGTTGTTCGTTTTTCTTTTTCACTCACGACTTCTTGAAACTAAGATGATGTTTCAACCTTTGCAAATTGTAACAGTATTCATCGTCGGTAAGTGCCGTTTACTTTTTACTTTTTTTCTTTTTATGTCTAACTTTTGTTGTGGTTAGAAGCTGCAGTAAACGTAGATATCAGATTTAAAGAGGCGGATTGCCTGGTTTTGCTGTGTGCATTGCGTTTATGGTGGGACTGCGTTGTCTGTGTGAGTATGAGGTTTACTGTCTGTGGGGTTTTGCCACTGCCTATGGGTGCTTGTGTGTGTATGAGGGTGACTGTGGCAGGGTGGTTGTGACTAAGTTAGTGTGACAGATTGACTTTGGCAGTACGACTCTGTTTGAGGGGGTACACTTAGGGAGGGACTTTATGACTATGTGTGAGGCATTAGTGTGGGGGTGACTGTGACATGGTGACTATGTGTGAGTAGTTAGTGTAGGGGTGACTGTGTATGAGGGGTTAGTTTAGGGGTGACTGTAACATGGTGACTGAGTATGTGTGGGGTGACTATGACATGGTCACTGAGTGTGTGTGGGTGGGGTAGTGAAGTGACAACTTGAGTGTGTGTGGGGTAGACTGTATCTGGGGGCTCTTTTTTTCGTAGCTGTCCTCCCCTCACATTGTTGCTAATTTATTTTTATATCAGGCATACCCCACTTTTAAGTACACAATGTGACCAAAGCATGTATGTAAAATGAAAATGTACTTAAAGTGAAGCAATACCTTTTTTTCACTTCCCAATTGCATGTACTGCATTGCAACAGTTATTTACAGGCATAACTGATACTGCAACTGCAGATTTCCAGTAATTTTATTTCCAGTGATTTTATTTCCAGTGATTTTATTTCCAGTGATTTATTTAGGGATTTACGGTGGGCTTTTATTGGGTTAAAACAAACAGTAAAAAAAAAAATAATCTCATTCCAGATTGTACCATTTATCTTTAATGTTTTACTCATCTGACAACCTTAAACTGGGAGGAAAAGTAAAATAAACCTCCCCACTGGGCCATTTTCTGCCAATACACTGCCAATTTGTATTTGTTAGCAGCTTAGTTGCACACTTTGTTTAGAAACACCTCTTCATCACTTTAAGCATTTGTGGTTTAACTTTAGTTTTTTTACTTTTTGTTTTTTTGCAGGGCATTTAGAATAACAGACTCGCATGGGGTACCCCCAAGGCAATCCTCATGCTATTCAAACATTCAGTACAGTGGAGTATATTATTATTATTATTTTATTATTTTTATAGCGCCAACAAATATATAGTGGAACTTGCAAATTTTTGATAAGTAGTGAAATTACGTTGTACAAAGTTGCATGTCAGTTGTTTAGTTATGTGATAAGCTAACCATCTTTACATTGCTTGCTAAATAGTTATATCTGCGTTAATGGTATAAAGCATTGTTGAATACAAGAGTGAGGAGTACAATACTAAGTCGTGTTACTAATGGCTTGTCCAACAACGTAGGTTAAACGTTAGGCATGAGACACTAATTAACATAGGTGCTTCCTAAGGCTGTTAGTAAGTAAGTTTAACGGTATGCTGTACTATAGAACTCAAGATGTAGACATGCTAGTGTTAAATGGTGTTTGTATGATCATTATATCACCCTGGCTGGATTAGAGTTCTTGGGTTGGTTTGCGTTCCAGGGCTTTTTGGCTTGGCAGGCCCGTGCGGCCAGGTACGAATGTCCGCTGGTGCGGGGGTTCGAGCAGCGTCCCTCCAAGAGTGTTGCTGTGTTGCTCGTCAGTGTTTTTTGGGCTGCTTCCCCGGCTGGCCATGGGTACCTCTTCTGGACTTCCCGAGGTGAGTGCCTGTTAGGACAGGTGTTTGGGCACTGTGTGATACGGTTGGCTGCTGGATGACACCGCTGTTGTGGCCGCCGGTGATCAGAAGGTGTGTGTGGTTTGCAAATGTGGTCGGTCTTGCTGAGGGAGTTCCTTGGTCTGTTGTGAGGTCTCTGGCGGTGGAAGGTCGGGGCCAGTTCCGCTGCCCTTGTGGCTCGGGCCAGGCCTCCTCTGCTGCTCGCCCGTGGCGTGGTCCGTGTAGTGGGTTGGTAAGTAGTCACTTGTGGTTTTGCGGTGTCTAGTGTGAGAAGCTTGAGTTCTTCTGGCCCCCTGGGCCCTTGTCCAGAGACCCATTTTGTTGCTCTACTGCCTGCGAGGGCACTCCCTCTCCCCGGCCCCAGCGCACATGGCATCCGCCATCTTGGATGTTGTGTTCGGACCTATGAGCGGGATGGTGGTGCCTTTGGGCCCTGGATGTGTAGCCTCTGGGTGAGGACCGGGATCACCCCTGCCGGTCCATAGGGGGGGGAACAGGGTCAGGACCGCCCCCTGGTCTTTATCTCCGGCTTGGTACCTTTAGGCAGGATAGTGGGGCAGCGGCCATCTGACCCTCTCACCGCCGGCGTAGGACCCAACTTGTTCGTCACAGGCTTCACCTCCTGGGGACTGTAGCTCCGGGAGCCAGCCTCTCCCAGGATCCGGTAACTTCGTGGTTCTGAAGACCCTTGCTGCTGGTCAGTAGTTAGGTTGATTGCCATATTTTTAAGCTTATTTGTGTATATTGCAGGAGCTGAACTTATGTGCGACCGTCCAGCTCGGCGGTGCGGCCCCGCCCCCCATAGTTTAACTTTTAATCCTCAGAATTGTGGCTAATGCAGCTAAGTCATAGTTATAGAAAATGGCAGGGTAAACCCTTTCACTGGATGGCACCGATTGCAGAATATGGACCATGTATGGGCAGAAAACAAATCTATATATATATTCAGCTAGGAGTAGACATTATAAATTTGTCCTAACATGTTTGAGGTTTACAGATCCCAACCAATAAAACAAAACAGAATGAGATGATTAACCTGTGCCATGTCAGAAGGTGTCAAAAGTTCTTGCCCCAATGACACTGAACTGCGCTGCTCCGGGCGAGAATAGAACCTTACATTTCCTGTTCCCTCGCTGACAGTGGCGCGGGAATGTCTGTACTCTCGAGGCACCTTTACGTACACTTGCGGGTTTGTCCGTACTCGCGAGTGTACGTAAAGTGTGGGTATGTAAAGCGGGGTATGCCTGTAATATTATTTATTTGTAATTTTTGTACTTACCTTTTTGCAGCGAGGGGCTCTTATCTTCTTTCCCTGGAGGTGCTACAGTTTTCCTGGTGATCCAGTGGAATCTTCACCTCTGGCAGAGAGCCGACCACTCAGAATTTCCCTTCCAGTCTCTGACTGGGAATGAGCATATGCACAGAGCTGCAGAGGGCAACCTGCAAAGAGCTCAGCATTGTGCATTTTGGGTGTCCGGGACAGTAATATTTAACTATATTTTGTTTCAGTATACATGTATGGCACATTATTTAATGTAAACAAAAATGTTACATTTTCGATATAAAAACGTTAAAAAACATTTGCCAAATAATGAAGTTACATACAAAGAAAACATTGTTGTATAAATAACATTTCTCAATAGGTAAATGGTGTGTGGCAGGTACTCCAAAACAAATTTAACATTTTGGCGTTGGTGATTGAAGGTGGGGTCCCTGTTTACCTGGATCCAGAGTACTACTAGCAAACCAAAAATAAGAAATAATACATTTTTACAAGATTAGTTTCTCAGGCTTTTCAGATGCATCTTCAGCCATCAGTAAAGAGGGAATTGAAAAAGTTTATGAATAAATATTACTACCCATTTTTTCCCCTCCTGTTTCAGGTGCATATGTCCTATGTAACATGGCAGATATCAAGAATATTTATGCAGCGACGGGTGGAGAAACCTGGATTCCATTCTATAAAGGATCTAACCCTGAAAATGGAACTCTAGAATGCAGGTTCCTAAAAAGAGATGATACCAAAGACCGTGTGATTATACTTTGTAAAGTTCCGAGCGCGGGATGTGGTTTATTGTATTCAGAATACCGTGGTCGTCTTGAAGTTCTCTTTTCAAACTTCACAATCCAGTTAAAAAACCTGAGCAAAGAGGATTCTGGGAGGTACTTTTGCTCAGTGAAAAAACCTTATTCCGAGCCCATGACAACAACTTCACATCTGCACGTGTTGGGTAAGTAGAGGCAAATAATTTCAACTTTACCGCTGTTTGGTGCACACGTCCAGCACTGAGCGGGTTAAAATGGCTATATATCCTAAAAATCAAATGATCAATGTCTGTACTCCGAGGCATGCTCTGGTTACTTGGGGCATAAATGTAATGCTGCTCCAATGTAGAATTTTGTTTCTTGTTATTGCCCCACGTCCCCTTCTCTTATTCTTAGGAATATTACACACACTTACATTCATACACACATATACATTATTTTGATTTATTTTATTCTTCATACAATGAAGCCCACCCAGCCTTTTCATCCTTGGCCTGTGGGAGATCTGGAGTGGAGCTGCTGACTGCACACCTCCCTGCAGCTCAGTACTGATGCTAAGGGTAGGGTGATGTCACATCCTGATCCTGGCTAACAACATCAGTGCAGTGTGCAGGAGGGAGCGGTGCAGTTAGTGCACAGGGTGATCTATACTCCCTCACTGCCTTCACCGTCTGTTCTTCTCCAGTTGGAGAATCGGGATAACTCCATAGAAGCAAAGATGTGCAGAACATGACTCATTGGTCTCTCAGCATATTTTTTTTTTTTTTTTTTTTTATTTAAATTCTTTATTTTTGTAGCGCGGGTGGGTACATAGTTTAAACAGACGCCACAACAGCGTATTTCAATATTTACAAAAGTTATATAGTGGTATAAGAATTTGCACATTTTGTATGGTTTTGACGAGCTTAACTAAGCAGTTTCTGTGTCAGAGTAGGATTAAGTAGAGTGAGATAGTATGAAACAACAGATATCAAATATTACATCAGCGTGGTAAGTGTTGCAGTCTCGGCTTAGTACAAGTGTGAGCTGGGTTAAGAGCACCCTAAAAATGACAGGTAATGGTATTGTGGAACAGCACCAGTAGCATTTTTAAACTAGTGCTCATATACTTGTTTGAGATGTGAAGTGTAGGGTTAGGTCTCTAATGAGTATGTCATGCGCTCTCAGGGTCACAAATAGCGGGTTCTTGTGTAGCCTGTGAGTCTTGTGTGGTAAATAGAGGCTAGTTACTAGGGTGTGTACTGTGCCTAGAGATTTGCGTGAGGGGGAGTTCGTGTTGTATGTATTAGGACGCGCAGGCCATAGGTTAGGCCTCCGTTTACATAGGCCCGTTTGTATAGGCTGGTAATAAGGATTCTTCATCCTCGGTGCCCGCGCTATTCTGGCCACCCGGTTGCCCAGGTCAATGCTGGATGTTTGGCTCCATGGCCTAGTGGGGAAGATGTTTGTTAGGTTGAGCCTCGCTTGTACTGGGAATTATTATGCTGCAGTGCTTGGTGTGGTGTATCTTAGAGAGTTGCAATAGGCAAGGAACAAATAACTTTAAACAGCATTGTAAAGTAACATGGGGGATCAGCTCTGTCATGATCAGTCCCATTCAGAGAGCCTCACGGGGCTTCATGCCGCTGTTGCAACATATTTGGTGTGCTGTGCCTGGAGTGGTGTATCTCCGAGAGTGGTTCCGTTGCGGGTCGTCGCGGTGTGAACGAGGTGACCGTGCTCGGGTCCCAGGTGTGCGTGGGCCTGGTGGCAGGTTGCGGTTGTGGCTTTAGCAGACAGTCCTGCGGCAGACCTAAATCTCGTAAGAGTGTGGCTGCGTCTTGTAGGTCATGGATTTGGTGGGTGATCTTGCCTTGTGTCACCTGGAGCAAACGGGGCAAACACCAGCGGTATACTATATTGCGCTGTTGGAGGAGTGAGGTAAGGGGTTTGAGCGACCTCCGCCACGCCATTGTGCTGCCGGATAGGTCATTATAGAATTCTAAGGCCATATTTTCAAAGCTGTAGTTTGCCTTACCCCTGATTGCCTTCAAGGTTGCCGTCTTGTCTGCTCCGTGCCTGAATTGAATAATCAGGTTGCTTGATGCTGTTGCTGGGGCTTTGGGTGGCTTAGGGATATGAAAAAGCCCTTCCAAGGGCGTTGCCTTTGCCTGCTTGGGTGGCAGCAAGTCTCCCATCATTCTCCTTACTAAGTGCGGCAGCTCCTCCTCAGGGACCGCGTCGGGTATCCCCCTGATTTTCAAGTTGTTACGCCGGCGCTGGTCCTCCTGGGCCGCGAAGCGGCGTTCATGGGCCTGGTTTTGCCGCTGTAGGTCCTGCACTGCCTGCTCCAGTACCTGTATCCGAAGGGAGTCCTGGTGACTAGTTGTTTCCAGTGTGACTATTCGGCCTGTCAGGCCCTGCAGACCTCCTCTTATTGTGGCTATGTCGGCTTGTAGGGTGGTCTGTAGGTCTGTAAGGAGCCCCTTCAGGGCAGAGAGTGTGACCGGAGATGAATCCGGTACTGTATGTTTTGGCGGCGGGGTTTTTGCCGGTGTGCTTAGGAAAGTCTCTTCCCCCTCCGAGGCCATGTCGTCCGACAAAAATCGGAACAGCCGCCCGACAGCGCGGCAATCTTGGGCCCACTCGCGCCATGTGCTTGGCGCCACAGGTCGCCAATGTTCATCCCCAGATTGGGACGGTCCGTTTTGGATTTTTTCGTCTTGCGGCCCATGGTGATCGGCTGTGCAGGTACACTGTCCGGGTGCTTGGTATGGTAGGCAGGAGCTCTTAAAATATAGATTTTTTCCCGTTTTTGCTCCGGAGCTGCAGCAGTGTGCGACCTCTCGTTTTGGTAGCTAGGCCCCGCCCCCATATATCCTCAGCATAGTTTTTGTGTCAGCAGTGCTGTATACTATAGGGCAGGGGTAGGTAACCTTCGACCCTCCATATGTTGTGGACTATATCTCCCATCTTGCTATTACAGCCCTAATACTGTTAAAGCATCAGGGAAAATGTAGTCCAAAACATCAAGAGTGCTGAAGGTTGCCTACCCCTGATATAGAGACATATATAAAGCTTCTTCTGCAGGAGAAGACCCGATATGGTGCAGGCGATCCATGTGAGTGGTCAAACCGCACCAAAATGGTTTGACTACCTACTGCAGGGCATGCTGGGCACTTGTCCAGGAGCCCCACAAGCATGGAGGCCCCACAACGTTGCCCATGTGTCGGGGCCGACAGGGGAGATAATTTGCTCATGCAGGAAGAGTGAAGTCAGCCTGCAGCCGGAGGAGCTGCAGGCTATACCTCTATAGTACTCACCACCGGACCACCAGGGCTGGCAGTGTCCCCCCTCCTTCAGAGGAGCTGCAGGCTATGGCTCTATAGTACTAACCACCGGACCACCAGGGCTGGCAGTGTCCCCCCTCCTTCACCAAATGTAAGACGAGGGGTGAGGGAACATGAAGCTTTTTAAAATGTATTTTAAATAAAAATAACAACAAAAATCCACATGCACCCTCCCACTCACATAGTACCTTTTACACATACAGCACCGCTCACAAATACACAGCTACAGTCACACACACTGCACCTCACACACACACTGCACCCCTCAGACACGCACACAGCACACCCATCACACACAGCGCACCCCTTCACACACACACACACACTCAACCCCTCAGATACACACAAGCAACCCCTTACACACACAGCACCCAATTACAAACAGCACCCCTTTACAAACCGCACCCCTTTACAAACCGCACCCCTCGTGCGCACTGCACCCCTCGCGCACACTGCACCCCACGCGCGCGCACACACTGGATTCCACACACGCACTGCACCCCTCACATACACACAGTACCCCTAACACACAGCATGCATGACACACACACTGCACCCCTCACACATTCACACAGCACCACACACACACACTGCATCCCTCACATACAGCACCCCTAATACACACACTGCACCCCTCACACACACACACTGATCTCTCACACACACTGCACCCTTCCCATACACACATCACCCCTCAGACACACACACACCATCTCTCACACATGCACATTGCACCCCTCACTGCTGTCTATCTGTGTGTATTCAGCAGTCTTTGTCTTTATGTGTTTTGAAGTCTGTGTGTATGTATTCAGCAGTGTATGTATTCTGCAGCCTCTGTGTGCATACAGCAGCCTGTGTGTGTGTGTATTCAGCAGTCTGTGTGTTTGCATTGTATGTATGTAGGTATTGCATTTGTTGGAGGTACCAATAAATATAAGCTTGATTTTATCGATAATTTACATTTTTATTCCTGTAAGTGGTTGTGTAGGCAGGGTCCCTGTGCACTGCTTTGCCCGGGGGCCCATAATGCTGTTAAGATGGCACTGACCTACTGTGGACAGTGCCAGCATATTCCTGGCACTCTGGTTGTTCGTTCCTTTTATGTATGATTTATGTTTCATCACCTGATTACTCTCATTTATTTTACATTTACTATTTTCATTCCACCATTCGAAAGTGCATTTCATTCATCGCACGAACTTGATTTCCGACAAGAGTGAAAGCAAAATGTCAAATTTTAAAAAAAGAGTAACCCACTCCATATTCCCAGAAAACTTGTGGTTGTTTCATAAAAAAAAAACCACATTCATTCATCATTAAACTTTACTGCTTTATGAGAAAACCTTACGGTCTTTTTTTTTTAGAGTGTTAAATATCAGTCTAATCTCATTTTACCTATCACGTTTTGAAACGTCTGCACACTTGCAACAAACAGAACTAGGTTTTAATAAATTCATCAGAAAATTATGACCAGTGAAAATTAAATGCCAGTGACATTTCTCAAATAAAAATAAATATCACTTAATGCAATAAACATCTGCTTGTGTATTTCGATTGTTGGAACATGCTTAACCAACTTGTTTTGACCGGATTCAATTACATTGCTGCTGGGTGCATGGAAAACATTTCTTTTATACATGGTATAATCATCATCCATATCATCCCTCCACTGCCATCGTCCATATCATCCCTCCACTGCCATCGTCCATATCATCCCTCCACTGCCATCATCCATATCATCCCCCCACTGCCATCATCCATATCATCCCCCCACTGCCATCATCCATATCATCCCTCCACTGCCATCATCCATATCATCCCCCACTGCCATCATCCATATCATCCCCCCACTGCCATCATCCATATCATCCCTCCACTGCCATCATCCATATCATCCCCCCACTGCCATCATCCATATCATCCCTCCATTGCCATCATCTATATCATCCCTCCACTGCCATCATCCATATCATCCCCCCACTGCCATCATCCATATCATCCCCCCACTGCCATCATCCATATCATCCATCCACTGCCATCATCCATATCATCCCTCCACTGCCATCATCCATATCATCCCCCCACTGCCATCATCCATATCATCCCCCCACTGCCATCATCCATATCATCCCCCCACTGCCATCATCCATATCATCCCCCACTGCCATCATCCATATCATCCCTCCACTGCCATCATCCATATCATCCCTCCACTGCCATCATCCATATCATCCCCCCACTGCCATCATCCATATAATCCCTCCACTGCCATCATCCATATCATCCCCCACTGCCATCATCCATATCATCCCCCCACTGCCATCATCCATATCATCCCCCACTGCCATCATCCATATCATCCCCCCACTGCCATCATCCATATCATCCCCCCACTGCCATCATCCATATCATCCCCCCACTGCCATCATCCATATCATCCCCCCACTGCCATCATCCATATCATCCCCCCACTGCCATCATCCATATCATCCCTCCACTGCCATCATCCATATCATCCCTCCACTGCCATCATCCATATCATCCCTCCACTGCCATCATCCATATCATCCCCCCACTGCCATCATCCATATCATCCCCCCACTGCCATCATCCATATCATCCCCCACTGCCATCATCCATATCATCCCTCCACTGCCATCATCCATATCATCCCTCCACTGCCATCATCCATATCATCCCTCCACTGCCATCATCCATATCATCCCCCACTGCCATCATCCATATCATCCCCCACTGCCATCATCCATATCATCCCCCCACTGCCATCATCCATATCATCCCCCACTGCCATCATCCATATCATCCCCCACTGCCATCATCCATATCATCCCCCACTGCCATCATCCATATCATCCCTCCACTGCCATCATCCATATCATCCCTCCACTGCCATCATCCATATCATCCCCCACTGCCATCATCCATATCATCCCTCCACTGCCATCATCCATATCATCCCCCACTGCCATCATCCATATCATCCCTCCACTGCCATCATCCATATCATCCCCCCACTGCCATCATCCATATCATCCCTCCACTGCCATCATCCATATCATCCCTCCACTGCCATCATCCATATTATCCCTCCACTGCCATCATCCATATCATCCCTCCACTGCCATCATCCATATCATCCCTCCACTGCCATCATCCATATCATCCCCCACTGCCATCATCCATATCATCCCTCCACTGCCATCATCCATATCATCCCTCCACTGCCATCATCCATATCATCCCCCACTGCCATCATCCATATCATCCCCCCACTGCCATCATCCATATCATCCCCCCACTGCCATCATCCATATCATCCCCCACTGCCATCATCCATATCATCCCTCCACTGCCATCATCCATATCATCCCCCACTGCCATCATCCATATCATCCCTCCACTGCCATCATCCATATCATCCCCCACTGCCATCATCCATATCATCCCTCCACTGCCATCATCCATATCATCCCTCCACTGCCATCATCCATATCATCCCCCCACTGCCATCATCCATATCATCCCTCCACTGCCATCATCCATATCATCCCCCACTGCCATCATCCATATCATCCCTCCACTGCCATCATCCATATCATCCCCCACTGCCATCATCCATATCATCCCCCCACTGCCATCATCCATATCATCCCTCCACTGCCATCATCCATATCATCCCCCACTGCCATCATCCATATCATCCCTCCACTGCCATCATCCATATCATCCCTCCACTGCCATCATCCATATCATCCCTCCACTGCCATCATCCATATCATCCCTCCACTGCCAT
Source organism: Pelobates fuscus (assembly GCF_036172605.1). Taxonomy (NCBI): domain Eukaryota; kingdom Metazoa; phylum Chordata; class Amphibia; order Anura; family Pelobatidae; genus Pelobates; species Pelobates fuscus. The sequence continues at coordinate 148,020,282 of NC_086325.1, read as the reverse complement.
CATCCATATCATCCCTCCACTGCCATCATCCATATCATCCCTCCACTGCCATCATCCATATCATCCCTCCACTGCCATCATCCATATCATCCCCCCACTGCCATCATCCATATCATCCCCCCACTGCCATCATCCATATCATCCCTCCACTGCCATCATCCATATCATCCCTCCACTGCCATCATCCATATCATCCCTCCACTGCCATCATCCATATCATCCCTCCACTGCCATCATCCATATCATCCCCCCACTGCCATCATCCATATCATCCCCCCACTGCCATCATCCATATCATCCCTCCACTGCCATCATCCATATCATCCCTCCACTGCCATCATCCATATCATCCCCCACTGCCATCATCCATATCATCCCTCCACTGCCATCATCCATATCATCCCTCCACTGCCATCATCCATATCATCCCTCCACTGCCATCATCCATATCATCCCTCCACTGCCATCATCCATATCATCCCTCCACTGCCATCATCCATATCATCCCTCCACTGCCATCATCCATATCATCCCTCCACTGCCATCATCCATATCATCCCTCCACTGCCATCATCCATATCATCCCTCCACTGCCATCATCCATATCATCCCTCCACTGCCATCATCCATATCATCCCTCCACTGCCATCATCCATATCATCCCTCCACTGCCATCATCCATATCATCCCTCCACTGCCATCATCCATATCATCCCCCCACTGCCATCATCCATATCATCCCCCCACTGCCATCATCCATATCATCCCCCCACTGCCATCATCCATATCATCCCTCCACTGCCATCATCCATATCATCCCTCCACTGCCATCATCCATATCATCCCTCCACTGCCATCATCCATATCATCCCTCCACTGCCATCATCCATATCATCCCTCCACTGCCATCATCCATATCATCCCTCCACTGCCATCATCCATATCATCCCCCCACTGCCATCATCCATATCATCCCTCCACTGCCATCATCCATATCATCCCTCCACTGCCATCATCCATATCATCCCTCCACTGCCATCATCCATATCATCCCTCCACTGCCATCATCCATATCATCCCTCCACTGCCATCATCCATATCATCCCTCCACTGCCATCATCCATATCATCCCTCCACTGCCATCATCCATATCATCCCTCCACTGCCATCATCCATATCATCCCTCCACTGCCATCATCCATATCATCCCTCCACTGCCATCATCCATATCATCCCTCCACTGCCATCATCCATATCATCCCTCCACTGCCATCATCCATATCATCCCTCCACTGCCATCATCCATATCATCCCTCCACTGCCATCAGTGCTCACAAGAAAATACAGTGCTCACAAGAAAAAGGCTGCAGGGAGCTGTAGCACTCACCTGAACAACCTCATTAAGCTGAAGTTGTTCAGGTGACTATAGTGTCCCTTTACGTTTTTAGGATTTACTTAAAAGAGACTTCGATATTCACACCATTTAAGAATGACGTGTAAACATGACCGTATTGTTGTGGTAGACGAGTAACCTTAACCAATATGGTTTTGTGCTTTCCTTTTTCATTAGATCCTATTTCTGATCTTCACGTGACAGCTTCATTTCAACATTCAAATGCTACGGCCCAATTTCAGTGTTCATTCAATGGAGAATATGAAATCATAACTTGGGTGAAAGATGGAATGCCGATTTCATCAGATTGCAGCCATGAAGACATTAGGTTTCTTAGTATCAACAAAGCGGATAGATCAGACTGTGGATATTATAGCTGCATTGTGCATACACATATTGGATCTTTCGAAAATGGAACAGAATTCAAGATACCTTGTAAGTTTCACAAAGACATTATTTCTGTTTTTATTAATGCAATGCCTATGTGATGACACATGAAAAATGAAATATAGCATGTAGTTATCTTACACGAAAAGTGGGAAATATATTGCTAATCATGCAAGTAAGTTGGCAGGCACATAAGGAATCATATATGTAAGGTCTTGATAAAGTTCGAGAGAGTCTAGGCGCCAAGGCTAGTAGTTAAAGGGTTACTCCAAGTACCATGACCTATTCAGTGATTTGCCAGAATTCTGCCACTCCGGTGCTGGTGCAACTCAACCTCTGCCAGCATCATTAAGACGTCACTAACCAGAGTTGCAATGGTTGATTGAGTGTGGTCACCCAATGAATGGCAATGGGATTTGGCTTTACCAGGCTGTCAAGGACCTCAGTGCCCTGCGGAAATCCAGGTAAGAGAGCAATCCATTATCGGGGAACAGCCCCAGAGTATTCTTCACATCATAACCCCTACAGCAGGCTATAGTGGTTATGATGCTTGTCCGTTTTTTTTTAGGAGTTGCTTGATTCCTTGTGCTGCTGCCTGTACATCTCCATATTAGCATGCTTTTATAAAAGCACAGTAGGTATAGGCTGAATCGGGTTTGATGTGGGACCCCCTAGAGGTAAATGGGAATATTACACTAATTCAATTGTTCAAACGTAATGCAACTCTGTCACCTTGTAGGTGACATATTTTGCCAAGACCTCTGATGATGATGTTGCCATTTAGTGTGTGGTGACCCACCCGGGGGTGCAGCAGAGATTACTTATACTTATCTCACGTTGGCCCATGCGAGTGCCTGAATCTTCAGCTCCTTGTGCTTCATCCGACAGGAGCCCACATCAAAGTTTTACTCCCGAGGGACTCTCCATAGATATTATCTCGTTATGACCCGAGACTATGCCTGATTCCAACAGCTACCGTTAGCAAAGTAGCCCCTGTTTTGTCTCATGATATCTTTTGACTGCACTGTCATTTCAATGAAATTACAGTCTTCATGAACATCTCATAATCTCATAAACATTTTATCGTTATGATATATCAAAAAATATCATAGAATATGTTAGGCTTTCAAAAAAAATCATATAGGAAAAGTTGTTTCTGGATAGTGTAAAACCAAAAGAAAACAATTTGTAAAGGCATATCCTACAAATAAATAATTTTCTGACATTTAATCAAACTGATTTTGACCTTTCTGCATGTCAGGACACCAGGTATCCTATATCATCTTGCATATCACATGCCCTGAGCCACAGTTTATTAATATCAGACATGCTGATATTTAATCTGCAAACAGAGGTGCTCCTGCCCCGGAGAATCAACAGTTTGGGTGGGGAGAAAATCTGGGCATTTGCAAAGCAAATGGGACATTTTTTGAATGGTAGATTGGCTAGATTGTACATTTTCTGGAAGAGCTGGGTGTCTCTCCTAAACCAGCCGGCTTTTAGTTAACACATATTCTCGTGCTTTTAGTGAAGCTATTTCAGAACATTCGTGCAATTAAAGGGACACTATAGTCACCAGAACAACTACAGCTTATTGAATTTGTTCTGGTGAGTAGAATCATTACCTTCTGGCTTTTTGCTGTAAACACGATCTTTTCAGAGAAAATGCAGTGTTTACATTACAGCCTAGTGATAACTTCACTGGCCACTCCTCAGATGTCTGTTGGAGATCCTTCATGGCTGCCTAAAATTCATCCAAACATTCAGTATCTCCTCCCCCTGCATGCAGACACTGAACTTACCTCATAGAGATTCATTGATTCAATTAATCTCTATGAGGAGATGCTGATTGGCCAGGGCTGTGTTTGAATTGTGCTGGCTCTGCCCCTGATCTGCCTCTTTGTCAGTCTCAGCCAATCCTATGGGGAAGCATTGTGATTGGATCAGGCTACCACGTCTGATGATGTCAGCAGACAGTGGGCAGGTCTAAAGGAAACAGGGACAAAGTAAACAGCTGCAGTCTTGAATACAAGTAGGATTTTACTATATTTATGAGGGGACCAGGGGGGCTAGATGGTGGTTTTAACCCTATAGGAATAGGAATACATGTTTATGTTCCTGACCCTATCGTGCTCCTTTAAGGTAATTGAGGTAATTAGGGCATTCCTGAAACAGACCACCCTCCAATTCATGGGGGTAATTAGAGCATTCCTAAAAGAGGTGCACAGATCCTCCCTCCACCTGCTACAACTCCCATCACTCACAGCCAATGCCACTCCTGTCTGCATATATCTGGTAGAAAGTGATGATAATGTTTTGTTTTAAAAGACTATAGACTGTGCTGCTCATTGTTTTTATTGTAATTTCTTAGAATTTACCAATGGCCCTTTTCCTGCTTACCTTTTGTGCAGGAGGGGTCTATAACCTTGATTCACTGGGTTTCCTGGTGGTCTGGTGAGTTATGATTCTGGTCTGCACCTCTAACTGGGTGCCAATCTATCTGTATGCTCCCTGCAGATCTCTGACCTGGAGGGAGTATCTGCTGCGCTCCGCACCCAGACGGAGGATGTGGAATAAGAATTAAGCTTTCATTTGGCAGCAATAAAGAGTGCTTGGAAGTACTCGGTGAGCACTAGGAAGCGTCGATTGGCAGAGGCACCCAGTTGGGGTGCCAGGCAGTCCGCCACAATGTGTCGGTGCAAAAGGAAAAATGCAGATTGCGGTTGAACACATACAGCAAAAAAATCAAGAATTGCTTGTGTCCTTAAGTGTATGTCCAGCTTCTGAAGCTGCCTTCTTAAGGGGTTAAAGGTGCATTATTGAATTAAATGGCATCTATGGTGATTCATTAATCTTTACAGAGTCCTGTCCAATTATTTTATCAATACACTTGACAGCTGCCCCTACATGTGAAATTATAATTAATAGATAGACTTAAAGAAAATGTTGTCCCGGGGTTAGATCACAAGTACACTCATCTAGACAAACCACAATTTGAAAAAAAATGACCTTGAGGACCCTGACAGGATACCATGTATATCATTATGTTATTATTAAATCACATCTTGGCCCTTTTTATTATTTTTTTTCTTTTCAGTTACTTTTTCATATATTGATTTTGTACACGGATAATATATCTTGTTTCTTTTATATAAATGCACTTGATGAATTTGTAACAGACTGTTTCTGTATCTATCCGTACAGTAATACCCCTGAACTTTGATTATATGTGTATATATATATATATATATATCAAATGGAATTTCTAAAATTAATTTTTGCCACTAAAACTAAAGTTTATTTTTTTAAGATCGTAGGTGTGCAGTTGATTCTTGTGGGTTATTCCACTAAATATGGCCCCAGCTGACAGAGGGGAACCCCTGCGTATCTATTGATACCTCAGACACCCTAGTGTGAGCAAGGATTTAACCCTGCTCTCACCAAAACTGCAAGACATTCCATGCCTTCGTAATGGCGTTAAAGCCTACTCTGCGGAGGACAGTATCCAACAGCCTAACATCGGGAAGGGATTAAAAAAACATGCACTGTTTATAGAATGGTTTCCAGATTATTTATGGTTTCACATAATCACTGTTTGGAAATATGTCTTTGAGGTTCTGGGATATTGGCCAAAGTACACAAGATTTCTTAAAGCAATTTTTGAGAGGAAATTTTATTGCTTAATACATACATGATCTAATCAAGATTCTCACTGTAAAATTGAAGACAACAGTAAGTCCATTTAGTTTTAAAATTTCCCAGATATCTTATTTATCTAGAAAAAAAAAAATGAAATTTGTTGAATTTTTGTTAAATCATAACAATTTTGTTTGTGCTAATTTGTACTGCATAGAAAGACGCGGCTGTACTATGGCGATGCGCTTTCATTATTCAAACTGCAATATATAACTTTCTCCTACTTCGGAGAAAGTAAGACTTCTGAACATTCCATCATCCATTGCTGTGGCCATTTTATAGATTGTCTGCCTTTAGCCGGTTTGGGTACAATGTATAAAGTTGATCATGTCAATAATACTATTCTAAATGTATTTATTTCTAAAATAATTTACCAGGATGGATACATTGAGATTTCTCTTGTTTTCAAGTATGTCCTGGGTCCACAAAACATTGCATCGTTACAATAAGATACAATATCACAAAAATACAATATACAAACTATATATATATATATATATATATATATATATATATACATACACACACACACACATATCTAAATTTAATACATAACAAGTAATAAATATATTCAACCATGACAGGTGCATTCTGTGCTGAGGTATATTGCCATAGATCTCTTAAAAGATTTTAGATTGAAGGAAGATTTGATGGTGTCCCTGAGGTTATTCCATAATTGCGGTGCTCTGTAGGAAAATGAGGATCCTGAATTAAATATCCTCAATCAAGCTTTTGATCAGCAGATATAAATTCTATTGATACTAACTTAATTGTGGATTCTAATTTCAATTGAGAACATAGTATGGAGCAGCGGTTCCCAAACTGTATTTCCCCGGTGCTATGATCATATGATCATAGCACCGGGAACCATGCCTTACTCTCCCCTGCCGGCTGTGCAGGACCGGAGGGGGGATCAGAGATCTCCCTCTCCGCCTGTCAGGATTACAGAATGATCCAGCACATAGAATTGTGTAACACAGAGGACTGATAGGTAACGTATACCGGACCTTAGAATGGCCGGACTAACGTACCAAAGAATAGTCAGGAATAGCCGAGGTCAAGGGAAACAGAAAGAGACACAACGATAAGGAAAAGCCAGGAGTCAGGGATGCCAGAAAACAGGGAAGTCAAAAACAATGCCAAAGTCATATAACCAGAATTACCAGAATCAATAACGCGCTCTCGGACAACCACAAGGGAAACCACGACAGGGCACTGAGCAGGATGAGAACTGGGCCTAAATACCCCTCCTCTAGATCCGATAGGCTGTAACCGGCCTTTGACCCCAAAAGCAGTTACCAGGTTCCCATTTGCATAATTGCTGCTCAGCATTAACCCTTCTGTGGATTTGGTTGCTGCTCGGCACAACTTTTCCTGTGTGGACAGTAAATGTCATTAACCACATTTTTATAAGCGGATGAATACGTGACACCGCCCCGCTAGCACTTTGCTGACAGCCAGCAGGGAGGGAGGGAGGGCCTGAGGGAGCTCTAACCTGCAACTCCACTGGGTTCTCCTCTCACAAGCTCGGAGCTTTGCCAACTCTCCGAATCTTGCGAGAGTCAACTCTAGCAGCTACTGAGGCTGCTAGAGTTCACTCTCACCACCAGGGCTTCCCCACCCGACCACCCAGGAATTGCCTTGTATTGACCCCCCTCCCAGGCAAAGGTAAGCAGGGAGGGGGGATATCAAATTATTAAAAAAAAATTAAATACAAAAAATAAATTATATTGATTGATCTACCCTCCAACCCCACAGACCCACAATAATTATCCCGCATACACACACTGCCCCCCATGCACACACACACACACACTGCCCCCATACACACACACTGCCCCCACACACACTGCCTCCCTCCAACACACTGTACCCCTCAATACGCACACGCGGTACCCCTTAATACACACACACTGCTCCCACACACACACTATACCCATCACGCACACACTTAACCCCACACACATTGAATCCCTCACAAACACACATACGCACTACAAACTGCACCCCTCACACACACACTTAACCCCACACACATTGCACCCCTCACACCACACACATACATGCATCCCTCACACACACACACACCATAGCCCCTATCACCTACTACAAATATTTTAATCTTTATAGTCCTGGCCATTGCACAACTGCTGGCAGACTTCTCCCTGTTCAGAAAGAAGCTTCACTAGTCAGGAACCTCTTTTTTTCTGGTCTGTGGGGTCTGATCTTAGTCGATAAACCCCTGTCCAGAGGTTTATGGGATATGTAGTTTACCTTTTGTGACGGATCGCCCTGTGACTATGGGCCCTGTGGTAAAGAAATACTGTTTGTGAAGCAGTTCGAAGTGGCAATTCAAACTCCCGAAGCCATTCGAAGTTCCATTCGACCACGTGGCGGTGGCCATCTTAAGCCGCGAGTACAATTAGCGGTGTTTGGTGGTCGAGTTCATGGAACTTAAATCAGACACTTGACGGTGCGAACACTGCTAAACTTTACCTTCCATGGATGTTCGGCTATTCAAATGGGAGTCGAACGGTGTTCGGTAAAAAGAATCTCATGAACAAGAGACATACACTGACTTTATCCACGAACGGCTATGTTCGGTATTTCGAACTGTACTTCGAATCCCTGAAGTAGACCGACTGCACGGCCTGATTCTCTGGAACTGTTTTGGGCATGGGACCATGCGTGTGGTCGGTCGAAATATGACTTCGATAGAATTCTTGAACCCCTGAACTGATCTGGGTTAATTTTGGATATGTTGGTCACCCAAATCAGGGCAATTAGGGGATGTAACAATTGTAGGGATATCATGTGTTTTTGGGATACTTTTGGGGTTTTGTAAAATATTTATTTTCTGCCTAAAGATAATTGAATTGATACTGTATCTGACTCAATTATCTCCCAGGCAGAGGGGAGGGATTGTATGTTTGTTATGGGAGTTTCGTACATTTAATCACTATTCTTATAGTGTCTTTGTATTGCAGTCTCCAACAAGGACCATGTGGGCATACCCCTTGCATGGGGATTGTTCTTTACATTATAAGATTTGCAAACCATTCTGTGTGCAGTGATCAGTCTAGCCTCTGACCTCCATAGTGCAAGCTGGGTGCAAAATAATTCTGAGAAGGGGGAAAACAGGAAATAAAAAAATACAAAAAAACTGTTAATTGCTGCAGATTTTTTTTACAATTATTATTATTATTATTATTATTATTATTTCTTTTTACAAATTGCAACAGTTCTAATCCATTCACCATACGGAAATTGTGGTAGATTATTTTCTATACAACCTCTGCAATACGGAAAAAGGCAAAAAGAGCAGCCCACATGTCCACGATGGTTTCAAACAAGCTTGTTCTTTAGCCTCCATCTTAGGGAGAAGTGATAGCACAATATCCTTCTCTATAGCAGACAGTCCTTTCAATGGCAAAGACAGTCCATAAGATGATGGACAAACTCCAAACTTACAAGTTTACAAGCTGCCTTAGATTATTTTACGACAGATACAGAGCCGGTGCAAGGATTTTTGCTGCCCTAGGCAAAGATCCATTTTGCCGCCCCTCATGTCACTCACTCACTGGCAGACACACACTCACTTACTGACAGACAAAAACACACACAAAGACAATTACTGACAGACATACTCACTTACTGACACACACAAACACACACACACACACTCACTGACAGATATATACTCACTCACTGACACACACACACATAGACACTCCCTGACAGACAGACACCCACACACACACACACAGACACTCACTAGCATATATACATACATACACTCAGGGGAGGGCTGGCACAATAGGCCTGGGGGGGCAAAACCAGTCAAGTGGCCCATTGCACCACCAAATCAGTTCACCATCCATGCCCAGCTTTTCCTGGTTTTATAACGGATATTGATGTTATGCTAATCAGTAGCTCTTTGCCATACCCGCTCCTTCATGGCTCTGACTTTCAATGTGTCAGAGCGCAGGCTTAAAATCTCTGAGCCTGTGCTCCGACTCACTAACTGAGCGCCGGAACCACGAGGGAGAGGATATGATCTGACTGCACCTACTGCTGGACCACCAGCGAATCGTTTAAATTGAATATGCTGGTGTCCCCAACTTGTGAGCTGTGCTGTCCGCCGGGTGCCTCTGTTGTCATGGCACCCTGCGTGATTGCACAGCTTGCACACCCCAATGGCTGGCCCTGCTGACACACACTGATGTTACTACTTAGAAATCCCTCAATATTAATACAGACATCAGAGTAAACACCAATAAACTGTGGAAACAGAGCGGATCCCCCCCAAATTTATAAAGATTTGCTTAGTGGATTTGTTGTAAGATTAAATCATGCCTCCTCCTCTCTCCCTCCCATGCGCTGCTCTGTAGGCTGGGAGGAAGTGAAGAGTAATCACATTCTCCCAGCACAGCGCCGCCTGTGGCTGCATGGGGAACAGCTGGTTAATGTAATGCTTGCAGGATGGCCAGCTGCCGCAGAACCTCTTTGTTCCCGTCTCTGCAAAGGGCTCCAGGCACTGCTTACTGTGAGTGTGAGCCACTGTAAATTAGGGGCAGAGGGCACTTGCACTGTGGTAAAGACGGATCTGGGCACGAGGAGAGTGCTGTGCAATCAGTGCACTCCCCTCCTGTGGGTCACCAGTAGACTGGTGCACCTGCCCAGGATCAGAGCCGGTGCAAGGATTTTTGCAGCCCTAGGCAAAATACAAATTTGCCGCCCCCCCATGTGACATCACAATGCCCCACCTATATGATCTGCCATATGAACTAATGCCAATGCTGCACACAGTGTGTGTTTACATTAAAAAAGCCTGCAAGGACCGGCTATAGACACCAGAACCACTTCATTAAGCTGAAGTGGTTCTGGGGACTATAGTGTCCCTTTAATGTGAGGTAAATTATAGATTAGTGTCACTCATAATATACTAGATTGCCTACTTACAACCAGATGAGGATGATGATGGGCCGCAGTTTGGCTCCACTGGTCTGGTGTAGAACAGGATCTCTGGAGGCTGCTTTTAACTGTGGTCACAAAATTCAAAGTTCGAGTAGAATGGGAAGCAGCTCCATTTATTTGGGGCCCCTTACACAGCTCAAGGTCTGGGCCCTAGGGCCTGACGGTGAGTATGCCCATAAGGCCCACCTAAAAGTCCACCTACATGTTCCACCCATGAGTTCGCTCACAGGGAGTGGAGTGCGTAGGGGATGTTATGTGTTATTGTAGAGGATCTAATGTGTGTGCTTATGGTATGTAGTGTATAGGGATACCAGTTTGTGTAGATGATGCAGTGTATTTGTTTGTAGTGGAAGCAGTGTGTGTTTGTGTATAAGGAATGTATTGTGTGAATCTGTGTTTGTATGCATAAGGGATGTAAGGTGTGTGTCTGTAAGTGTGTGCATTGAGTGTGTGTAAGAAATGCATTGTGTTTCTGTGTATATGTAAGAGAAGCAGTTTGTGTGTTTGCATGTGTGTGTAAGGGTTTGCATTGTGTGTTTCTGTGTATGTGTGCAAATGATGCATTGTATTTGTGTGTAATGGATGCATTGTGTGTTTCTCTGTGTGTAAGGGAAGCATGTTGTGTTTCTGTGTGTGTAGGGATGCATTGTGTGTTTCTGTATATGTATATGGATGCATTGTGTGTGTGTGCACGCATAGTGTGAAAGAGCTCCCTGTCCTGCCCCCTGTCCTATAGAGCTCTCCCCTGCCCCTTAGTGGTCTCTCCTCTCCCCCCCCCCCAGCAGTCACTTCTCACACCCACCCACCCTCCCTGTGCTCTTCTCATCCCCCCCCCCAAACCACCGGTGTCCTTCCCCCCCCCTCCATGTGTTCTCCTCACTCCCCCCCCCCGTTCTCCTCACTCCCCCATGTGTTCTCACTCCTCCCAGTGTTCTACTCACTCCCCCCACCCTCCCTGTGTTCTTCTCACTCCCCCACCCTCCCTGTGTTCTTCTCACTCCCCCACCCTCCCTGTGTTCTTCTCACCTCCCCCTCCCTGTGTTCTCCTCATCTCCCCTTCTCCCCCCTCCTCCCTGTGTTCTTCTTACTCTCCCCCCTCCTCTCTGTGTTCTTCTTACCCTCTGTGTTCTTCTTAATCCCCCTCCCTGTTCTTCTTAATCCCCCCAACCCCATTGTTCTTCTTAATCTCCCCACTCCCCCTGTTCTTCTTAATCTCCCCATCCCCCCTGTTCTTCTTAATCCCCCCACCCTCCATGTTCTTCTTAATCCCCCCACCCTCCCTGTTCTTCTTAATCCCCCCATCCCTCCCCCATTCTTGTTAATCCCCCCTCTCTCCCCTTCTTCTTAATCCCCCACCCCTCCCCTTCTTCTTAATTCCCCCACCCCTCCTTTTTCTTAATCCCCCCACCCCTCCCCTTCTTCTTAATTCCCCACCCCTTCCCCATTCTTCTTAAACCCCCCACCCCTCCCCCTTCTTCTTAATCCCCCCCTTCTTCTTCATCCCCCCTTCTTCTTAATCCCCCCGTTCTTCTTACTCCCCCCCCCCTCACCTCCCCTCTCCTGTAGCGTGGCCGAGCTCCTCTCCGGTCCGCGGTGCCCGGCCGGAGTGATAGGAAGGTGCACACTCAGTGTGCACCTTCCTTTCACTCCGGCCGGGCACCGCGGACCAGAGAGGAGCTCGGCCACGCTACAGGGGAGGGGAGAATCTGTGCTGCAGCCGCCTGAGGCTCTTAACAGAGCGCTCAGGCGGCTGCAGCATTAGGACCGGCCCACCGTGGCCGGTCTTAAAATGATTTGGGGCGGCCTGGGGGGCAATTGCCTCCCTGCCCCCGGCTCAGCCCGCCCCTGCAAACACTCACTCACTGACAGACACACACACACAGGCAGACACTCACTGACAGACAGACAGACACACACACAGGCAGACACTCACTCACTAACAGACAGACAGACAGACACACACACACACACACACACACACACTCACTCACTCACTCACTGACAGTCAAACACTCACCTCCCTGGGGTCCAGTGTGGGACAGCTCCCCACTCCTCCCGCCTGCTGTTTAGTATACAGGGGCCAGAATGAAGTCATATGTCGACTCCTGGCATCACAGAGGTCGCGCAAGGGAGAAGTGAGAGGCTGCAAAAACAGCTCTATCCCCTCTCCTCCGGTCACCAGCATTTAGTGGCAGAGCAGGCACCTGTCATCAAGGTAAGCAGGTGCCTGCTCTGCCTTACCTAGCTCTGCATCAGGGAGCCCTGAGATGGCCACCTCTTGGCCCCCCTGTGACGGCTCCTCTCGGCGCCCCCACCTTCGGGTGCCTTGAGGATCGGCCCTGCACTGGGGGTGGCTCAAGAGCCGCTCGCCCAGCGCTGCAGCCCCAGGCAGGGGGAGCCCACCAGGAAACATCCCGGTGGGCGCACCCAGCAGGCCGACGCCCTAGGCGAATGCCTAGTTTGCTTAATGGTGGCACCAGCACTGGACAAATACACTCACATCGTGTTGAGGAAGGTATTGGGGAAGTTGTATTGGCACACAACATTCTTGACAAATGCCCACAAAAGAATTGACAAATCTTCCACAGCACTCACAAATAGGATGAGACTCTGAGGACTAGCCAGAGGGAATTACAAAGTGTTTATGCAGAATTTAAGGAGAATTGCAGGGATGCGTTTATATTAAACATAAACGCATACTGTGATGTTACATACTTCGTTTTCTGATATGGCTTTTTAGCCTGCACGAGTCACTACGACATGCCAAAGCCATTTCCTTTCTTTTTATAAAGGTGTCCGCAAAAAGGGGCTAAAATTTGTGCAATTTCTAATATTCCATGCTACCCCTAAGGTGGAAAATTCCTCTGTATATATAGTTCATTATCGTCTTATAATTCTGTATTTGAGACATAAACCCTTTTTATGTGCAATCATGGCATTCTCTGTGACTTTGATGGTACTCCCCCTTTTGCTCGTTTCTTGTTTGTATAGAGAGCAGTTGCAGATCAGGGCTTTTTTGGACACCATTATTCCGTGCTTCCTTGAAAGGTTTTTTTATGTTTTTTTGTTTTTTGTTTTCTTTTGGCTTATGGAATCTCTGACTTCACTTTGTCTGGTTGACAAATTCTTCTCCCTATCTAGTGTTTTCCCGGAATTATTTATAGGAACATGTTCTTAAAATTGCATTCTCCTGACATGGGAGGATGAATGCCAAAAAAAAAAAAAGACGCCTAGCCTTAGAAAGTCCATTGGAAGCTATAGCTGATAATCATTTTCTATCAGGAAACACGTTTTGCACAGTAATGGGTTCCAACTTCCTGAATTATTTTCCCAAAACCTTTCATCTGTATCTCTGTTTTGATTAACAACTGTCTTGCTTTCTAATTTCACAAAAAAACAAATAGATGGCATAAGTTGCTATTTAACCCATTAAGGACCAAACTTCTGGAATAAAAGGGAATCATGACATGTCACACATGTCATGTGTCCTTAAGGGGTTAAAGGGGCAGTCTAATCACCAAAGTCACTTCATGTTAAAGGGACATTATTGTCACCAGAACAAAAACGGCGTAATGTAGTTGTGCTGGGGTGTATAGCATGCCCCTACAGGCTTTTTAACCCATTAAGGACTGAGCCAATTGTACAAATTGTGATTAAAAAAAAAAGTTAAACAAAACCTTGAATTTGCGCTATGTATCTGTTCAGGCATAATTTACCTCTTTTATATTATGTGCACCCACACTTATATATCATTTTGTTCAGGAGAAACAGGGCTTTTCACATCAAATATTTGTATTTTAAACATATTTTAATATGAAAAAAGATTTTTAAAAAAATTAAGAAATATTATTTTTTTTAGTTTTGCTTGGTATTTTTTTTTTTTTTTTTTAATTCTTTATTTTTGTTGTGCATGAAGGAACAGTCACATATCAACAATGCCACAGCAGCAGTTACAATCAATTTTTAAAAACCCATATTCGTCGGCTGCTATACAGCATTCAGGCTAAACGCACACATTTTTTTTTTAAGTTAACAATACACGTTAAGTACTAGCTGAGTAACTATGCCTCTCATAGTGAATTAAGTTGTCGCTTATTAACAGTAGTTTATAATTAATATTTTATAATTAATGTTAAGTAGCATCGCTTCAATGTCTAGGCGTTTAGATTACTGTGATTCTGCTTAACTGTTTACGTGAGGGGCCTGCATTTTGTATAGTAACAGTAGGTCTCATTAGTCAAAACATATATTGGTGTCAGCATCATTAAGAACAGTTGCATGCTATTGAACTTTGCCTTGCTAGTCAGAAAACAGCCAAAAGTAATGGTATCATGCAAATTAACAAGCCAGGTTCAGGCTAACACAAAGCCGTTAAAACTAAGTGGGTAATCATCGGGAACTAGTAGTTTTATGGAGATAGGAGCATATATGGTAAATTGGCGTGCTCTTGCCTCAGTGTGCATCAACCTATGCCCATTCTGGATGCCTTAATTACGTTCCCGGGAAGGTGATCCGGCTGCGCTCCTCTGCTTGAGAGTACCGGGCGCTCCTCCCTCCTTTGCCGTCTTGCAACTGTGCACCCTGCCGGGGCTGGGAGCTGATGTTGCGGGTCGAGTGGTTGCTGTCGAGGTGGGTGGCCCTCCGGCTTCTGGGGGGTGCTTCGGTCGCGCTTTGTCTTTTGCTGGCGTCTGTGTAGCCGGCTAGACGCTCTAGAGGCCTGAGGCAGGGGGTCATAGTGGCGGCGTCGGGCATCTGGACGGATCCATAATGCCACTGCTCTCACTGCCTGACGATGAGACAGCCCTCGCTCGTGGAGTATCACCCAGAAGCTCATACAGAGCCGGTCAAAAGCCTCCCTAGGCTGCGGTGGTTGTTGGGTGCTCGTGGTGCTCGATTTGGGCCTTTGCTGGGCCGCCATCTTGGCTGTGTGTCGGCCGTGCAGCTTGGCCGGTAAGTTCGATTGGTCAGCTTGCCTGGTCGTCTGGCCAGCAGGACCGGGATATCCCCCGCCGGTCCAAAGGGGGGGGGGGTTGGAGACCTGCTTTGTTGCAGAGGGGATCCGGTGTCAGAGAGAGCGGCCGCCTCTCCCCGGCTCCGGCTTCTGTAGGCCGCGTTTGCCGTTCCGTTTTTCTAGCTCCTACGAGCTCCAAAAGGGTCTCTGTGTGGTCAGAGGTGCACCCCAGACTTGGGCGATGCACCCTGGTGGTTCCTTGGGCTATTTAGCCCTCGATTATGCGATTTTTCCTGCCCATGAAGCCGGAGCTCGTGTCCCCTGCTTCTGCTTAGTTCGACGGCCAGGCTCCGCCCCCTTGCTTGGTATTTTAACTGTGAATGTCACAATAATGTTAGCTGTTACTGCAATAAAGTACACATATTTGTTTTCAGCGATGTCTCACAAGTAAAACAGTACCCCCAATGTACAGGTTTTATGGTGTTTTGGAAAGTTACAGGGACAAATATAGCATGTTAAATTTTTCCGTTTATACACATTGAAATGTGCCAGACTGGTTATGTTGCCTTTGAGACCAAATGGTAGCTCAGGAACGAAAATTACCCACATGATGGCATACCATTTGCAAAAGTAGACAACCCAAGGTATTACAAAACTTTTTCCAGTCTTTTCTAGTAGCCACGTAATCACAAACACTGGCCAAAGTTAGCGTTCATGTTTGTTTGTGTATGAAAAATGCAAAAAACTAAATTGAACGCTAATTTTAGCCAGTGTTTGTGACCAAGTGGCTATTAAAAAAGACTGGACATACCGCATTTGCAATACCTTGGGTTGTTTACTTTTTGCAAATGGTATGCAATCATGGAGGTAATTCTCATGCCTGGGCTACTATTCGGTCTCAAAGGCAACATAACCAATCTGGCAAATTTCAGTGTGAAAAACATAAAATGCAAGCCTTATATTTGACTCTCTAACTTTTGAAAACACCATAAAACCTGTACATGGGGGTTACTGTTATACTCGGGAGACTTCGCCAAACACAAATATTAGTGTTTCAAAATAGTAAAACGTATCCCAACAATTATATCGTCAGTGAAAGTACCGTTTGTGTGTGAAAAATGCAAAAAAGTGATTTTTGTTTTTTTATAGGACACAATTGAGAAAGTCTACATGCCTATTATATGCTGGCTTGTTTAAAATGCTTGAGGAATTTTCAGCAATTTCTTCAGATCACAAATTGCTACCATTATACAGCACTCAACATATTCTGCAGAAATTTAAAATTATACAGTGGGGCTATAATAACCAGTAACTGATATAAAATAAAAAATTGACAGGTGAAGAGGGCCTTGTTGTCCCTTACTTACCCCAGAGTAGTGTGACACAGCAAATACCCTTATTATTGTCTATTGCTCTACTTTGAGGGGAGGGATAGCTGTGTAGGCTTGTTTATGGTTAAGGGTTAGGAGACGTTTAGGGTAGAAGAGGACTTAGAATTTGCAGTCTACTAACCTTAATAATAATTTATGCTCTGAATTGTCTTACGATGATATTTATTTGGCATCTGTTAAAATAAATACCCCTGAAAATGCCTGATGCACGATTTAATGCCTAATACATGGTTTGATATTCATTGATAAACTTTTAAAAGGATTTTCTTTTCGCCAAAATATTAATAATTATATAATAAATATATAAAAAAAATCAGCATCTAAAAAAATATCTAAATATTGAAATATGTTTCAAAATATTAAATAATGTTAAATGTTTATACAAAAATATTAAATAATTTGATAAGTTTATCCTAAAATAATAAATCGAGGTCATGATTGAATAGAACAGCCCGCCCAAATACATTTTACTTGTGGAGGATTAAAAGCCCTCTGTTTAAGAATTCACGTAAACACATAATTATACATAAACATATTGTGGATTATAGCAATGAGTTGATGCGATTGGTGGCAGCCTCTGTCACCCAAGTCTATATCATACAAGGTGGTGTGTACATCATACAAGGTGGTGTGTACCAGATATTCAATGCAAAGAAAGATTATTACAATACTCACACCCCTCCATGTTCTCACGTTGCTTCATTCACCGTCCAAACGTCCTGCCATTTAGACTAGGGCACTGGCGAATTCACCGAATTTCATCCTAACAAAATGAGGACAGTTTGTCCTTTCCTGTTAGGGCAAAATTCTGACATATTTTTCGGTTCAGAATTTCATTCGAGGAATTAATTTCCGATCTGTGCAACAGCTGCATCTTGCAGCCGCTTAATAGATAGCCCCCTAATTCCCACAGTATTAGGAAGCTATCTACGAAAAAGCTAAAAGACCAAAATTGGTCTTTCAGACAAATTTACTAATAGGTCCCTACCTCCCTTTGTCACTTAGGGCCCCCACCCACCGCTCATGGGTGGGAGCCAAGGGGGAAGCAGTAGGTTTTCCCAACCTTTTGTCACTTAGGTTCCCCTGTTTAGTTGAATAGCCAACACTCGTGGGGCATGGGTGGGGGCTGGGAGAGGACACTATGTCTCCACCCGTTTATTGTTTTAATAGCTGACCTGGTATGGGGAACATGTGCTAGCTCCCCCTTTATTACAAAAGTGGTACAAAAGTGAGCAGCCACTGACTGCCTACTGTTTAGTATACATGCCCCCTACTCGCTATAACTCACTTATACTTATATGGGGGTTATTTGACCCCCAAAGAATGCTGGGGGGCATGGCTGGGTTAAGGAAGTGGCAGTGAGTAAGCAGGCAGTTCCCTCCTTGTAATAAAACAAATGAACGAAGACTGAATTGTAATTTATATTAGTTTATTCATCTTTCTGTCATCTCTTGCCATATGTACCTACTTAATATATACTGAGGAGAAATAGTTATTTATAATTTCTGCCTTTGCTTGGACTTCATTAACTAACACACCCGTTTTCAGTGTACATTTTTTGTTTTTAATTTATGTACTTAAACATTTTTTAGGGTTGTTTTTGCTCTATTTGGATATCATCGTCATCTCATTTTTTAGTTTAGCCAAACTATTTGCTTTTTTGCATGCATTATTGGCTTCCTTATATCTTACATAGGATGCCTCTGATTTGTCTGATTTAAATGCGTCATATGTAGTGATGTCGCAAACATAAAATTTTCGGTTCGCGAACGGCGAACGCGAACTTCCGCAAATGTTTGCGAACTGCCATAGACTTCAATAGGCAGGCGAATTTTAAAACCCACAGGGCCTCTTTCTGGCCACAATAGTGATGGAAAAGTTGTTTCAAGGGGACTAACACCTGGACTGTGGCATACCGGAGGGGGATCCATGGCAAAACTCCCATGGAAAATTACATAGTTGATGCATGTCCTCCCCCCCCGGCCCCCACCCCTGAGCGGTGGGGGCCCTAGATAAGAATGGTGGGGGGGACCTACCGTCCTACCCCCCGGCCCCCACCCGTGAGCGGTGGGTGGGGGCCCTAAAAAAACAATAAGGGGGGGAACCTACTGTCCTCCTCCGCTGGCCCCCACCCCTGAGCGGTGGATAGGGGCCCTAAATAAAGAGAGGGGGACCTACTGTCCTCCCCCTGGCCCCCACCCCTGAGCAGTGGGGTGGGGGCCCTAGATAAGAATTGTGGGGGGGACCTACCGTCCTCCCCCCGGCCCCCACCCCTGAGCGGTGGGTGGGGGCCCTAAATAAAGAGAGGGGGGGACCTACTGTCCTCCCCCCGGCCCCCACCCCTGGGCAGTGGGTGGGGGCCCTAGGTAAGAATGGGGGGGGACCTACCGTCCTCCCCCCAGCCCCCACCCCTGAGCGGTGGATGGGGGCCCTAAAAAAAAAATAAGGGGGGGGACCTACTGTCCGCCCCCACCCCTGAGCAGCGGGTGGGGCCCTAAATGAAACCCCCCCCAATCAAGGTGACTAGGGGTCCCAAGCCCCTAGTCACCCCCCCACCCAAATCAAACTATCCACTACCTACCGCCCTCACCCTAAAAATAGTGAGGGGGAATAAAATAACTAACCTGTAAAAAAAAATTAAACTTACCATTTGACGTCTTCTTTTTTCTAAAATCTTCATTTTTCAGCCCCCAAAAAGGCCAAATAAAAAGCCGTCATATCCGTCGAACTTAAAATAAAATGAAAAAACCCGAGCGCAAAAAAACCAAAAACCAGACGAAAAAGAAAAAACCCAAGCGCAAATAAATAATCCATCTTCACCCATGGAGGGCTCCGCGCAGACTGAGCTATGCAGGGCGGGGGAAGGCTTATAAAGCCTTGCCCCGCCCTGCAATTAGGCTAAGAACACTCTGATTGGTGGGTTTAAAAAGTTCCAAATAACTTTCCCACGCTGTGTAAAATGACAAAGAGCACTCTGGTTTTTTATTTTATTTTAAGTTCGACGGGTATGATGGCTTTTTATTTGGCCTTTTTTGGGGCTGAAAAATGTAGATTTTAGAAAAAAGAAGACGTCAAATGGTAAATTTAATTTTTATTTACAGGTTAGTTATTTTATTCACCCCCTCACTATTTTTAGGGTGAGGGGGGTAGGTAGGGGTTAGTTTGATTTGGGTGGGGGGGTGACTAGGGGCTTGGGACCCCTAGTCACCTTGATTGGGGGGGTTTAATTTAGGGCCCCATCCGCCGCTCAGGGGTGGGGGCCGGGGGGGGGGGGGACAGTAGGTCCCCCGCTTATTGTTTTTTTTAGGGACCCCACCCAACGCTCAGGGGTGGGGGCCGGGGGGAGGACAGTAGGTTCCCTCCCCCTCTCTTTATTTAGGGCCCCCACCCACCGCTCAGGGGTGGGGGCCAGGGGGGGAGGACAGTAGGTGACTAGGGGTATAATAAACACAGGTTACTGGCTATGGGAGGATAATGTATAATAAACACAGGTTACTGGCTATTGGGGGATAATGTATAATAAACACAGGTTACTGGCTATGGGGAGGATACTGTATAATAAACACAGGTTACTGGCTATGGGAGGGATAATGTATAATAAACACAGGTTACTGGCTATGGGAGGATAATGTATAATAAACACAGGTTACTGGCTATGGGGAGGATAATGTATAATAAACACAGGTTACTGGCTATGGGGAGGATACTGTATAATAAACACAGGTTGCTGGCTATGGGAGGATAATGTATAATAAACACAGGTTACTGGCTATGGGGGGATAATGTATAATAAACACAGGTTACTGGCAATGGAGGATAATGTATAATAAACACAAACACACAAAAAAATGAATGCAGCTTCAGAATTAATCTAAATTGTATGCTATCTAGGAGGTGGGAGGGTCTGGGAGGGAGGGTCTGCTGCTGATTGGCTGGAATGTGTCTGCTGACTGTGAGGTACAGGGTCAAAGTTTACTCAATGATGCCTAATAGGTGGCGGACCGAACATCGCATATGTTCGCCGTCCGTGGCGAACGCGAACATCCTATGTTCGCCAGGAACTATTCGCCAGCGAACCGTTAGGGGCATCACTAGTCATATGCTCTTTTCTTATTTTTAATTTCTCAGTTTACTTTCCCTCTAAGTCGCAATGGTTTTAATTTCTTTATTTTATATTTATTACCCAATGATACATACTGAGATGTGTACCTTTTTTAATATCTGTTTGAAGATATTCATCTTCAGTGTTTTTTCACTAAAGAGTTTATGCCAGTCGATATGTTGTAATGCTGCCTCTATCTCACTGAAATTTTATTTTTTTAAATTGTGTTTTAGTATACCCCATGTGCATTTGCTTTTTTGAGTTTATTTCAAAAGACACCATTTTCTTATAACTATTTCAGAAGTTCTCCCCTACTTGAATGTTGGTCAAATGATCAACATTGTTTGTTATAACCACATCCAGAAAAGCGACCTTTCTAGTTGGTACTTTTATCAGGTTCAAAAACGTTATTCCCTTTGCTGAACTACCAGTCCCTTCTTCCCAATTTATATCCGGTTAATTAAAATCTCCAATAATTAACGTGTTACCCAGATTTTCTCGAATAGTTGTTCTTCCTTGTCAATATTAATATTAGGTGTTTTTTTTAACATATTCCAACCAATAATTAATATTCGAATTCCTGACACCATATAGTTCCTTTAATTGGTTTTAAAGCCGGTCCAACGCTTATGTCTGCTAAAGCTACTGCTGCAAGTAAGCTTGTTTTCAATTCTCTGTAAGTACAAAATATGAGTAGCAGAGCAATTTGTTACATTTTAGCAACTGTGTGAGCACAGTTGTTAAATTCTTTTTATTTGCCTTTTGACTGTTTTGTTGTAACAGTATATTACAGTTGTGTAAATTAACTCATATTTAATTTTATTCAGTTTTTGTGCTATGTTTATATTTAAATTTTATTAATAGTTTGATTGCTTTTGTGCGCATCCACTATATCTTTTATGGTTGGTTTTGTTTCTCTGTAAGCCTTCAACCGGCCTAGAGAGTAAAAAGGGCTATGGATCAGGGAGGATAGGTTTATCTAAGGCTTATGATAGCCATGATGCCACCTGTGTCTAGTATGGTCATAGGCGGGGCAATTCCATCATTGGTGGTAGTATGTCCCAGCCTGGCCGCAGTAGTAATGTAGTGACTTGCATAAGGTACAATCTGAAGAGGGTTTTATGCCAAATGGAGAGTTTGGCATTAACTTTTCAGGTATATTGCCACCAGACCATGAAGGGAAAAGGCGTTTTTAGGAGAAAGCCCAGTTATTCCCGATAAGTATGGGAAATAGACCCGTAGGTGATTGATTGATTACCATGTGGGTAATTTATTAAGGGCTATTGAACAAAGCTTTTTAATTGCAAGCATTAAGAAGAAGCCTTTACCAAAACGGTGAATGGTAAACATTGAAAATAAAGGTTTAGAGAAAAGTAACGCTAGGTTGATGAGCTGTTAATGTTAGTAATCGGTGGAGCGAATCCAGGGAACCCCTTTCCCCATCCCTTTTCTCTTCTGTACCCCATCCCTTTCCCAGTTAGAAAATTTTGACAAGCAACGTCAATACTATATGCATCACATTTATGGCTACCTAACAATGCATTGCCTTCTGTACAGGCGCAAGTGAAAATTCGAAGACATCTATAATTACTGTCTGCGCAGATGTAATGTAATGTAATGTGAATTGCTTATCGTGATATGTGTTGCGAATTTTGCTCAATAAAAACGATAAATGAGAAAAAAGAAGAAGCCTTTACAAGTAAGAGTGGCATTGACCATCAGTTATCAGATCCGATACGCGTGATATGTACAGATGGTCCTAATTATAAAAGTCTTGTGGTTGCATTCTGGGTCGGAATAAGGTGTTTCGGTAGAGAGACATAAGTGGAGAGAAGTCTAATGTAAACACTTTAGTGAGGTTGAGTTCCATAAATGTAGTGAGTATAGGAGAGGAGGGCACTGGGGAAGTATCTGGTAGCATGATGTCGTTATCAATATCAACCCATCTCTTGGGGAGAGTTGGGGGTGCCAATCAACAATTTGAGGTAATTTTTCAGGTGAAGAGGCACTGTTGATTTTTTTTTTTTTTTTATATTCTTTATGTTTGTTGTGCAGATAGGTACATGACAGTATCAAACGCCACAACAGCGAACTTGTATACATACAGGCTTAACATTGGCAAGAGTTTGTGCACATTTTTTAACCCCTTAAGGACTGGACTTTTTTTGCGATGTTGTACATTTGCGACCAGGCATCTTTTTGACACTTTTGTGGTGTTTGTGTTTAGCTGTAATTTTCCGCTCTCTCATTTACTGTTCCCATACAAATTATATATTGTTTTTTTCAGGACAAAAGGGGCTTTCTTTACATACCATTATTTATATAATCTCATCTAATTTAATTTAAAAAAAATGAAAAAATATGATGAAAAATTGAAAAAAATACACGTTTTTTGAATTTTATGTGAAAAATCTTTTACTCATCTACAAAAGCGAATGAAAAAAACTGCTAAATAGATTCAAAATGTTGTCCTGAGTTCAAAAATACCCAGTGTTTACATGCTTTTTGCTTTTTTTTTGCATGTTATAGGGCTATAAGTACAAGTAGGATATTGCGGTTTCAAAACATACATTTTTAAAATGTATCAATAGTGACATTGTAACACTGTTATCTGTCATAAATTGCTAAATAACACCCCACATGTACATATTTTTTTAAAAGTAGACAACCCAGGGTATTCAATATGGGGTATGTCCAGACTTTTTTAGTAGCCACTTAGTCGCAAACACTGGCCAAAGTTAGCGTTCATATTTGTTTGTGTGTAAAAAACTAAATTGAACGCTAATTTTGGCCAGTGTTTGTGACTAAGTGGTTACTAAAACCGACTGGACTTACCCCATTTGCAATACCTTGGGTTGTCTTCTTTTGCAAATGGTATGCCATCATGGGGGTAATTCTCATTCCTGGGCTACCATACGCTCTCAAAGGCAACGTAACCAACCTGGCCATTTTCAATGTAAAAATATTTGACCTATATATTTGACCCTGTAACTTTCAAAAAGGCTATAAAACCTGTACATGGGGGGTCCTGTTCTACTCAGGAGACTTTGCTGAACACAAATATTAGTGTTTCAAAACTGGAAAATGTATCACAACAATTATATCATCAGTAAAAGTGCTGTTTGTGTGTGAAAAATGCAAAAAAAGTCACTTTCACTGACAATATCATCGCTGTGATATGTTTTACTGTTTTGAATCACTAATATTTGTGTTCAGCGAAGTCTCCCGAGTAAAACAGTACCCCCCATGTACATGTTTTAGGGTGTCGTAGAACGTTACAGGGTAAAATACAGTGATAGCAAATTAAATTCTCTGGTCTTTCGGCCTGGGTTGGCAGGCAGGTCCCTTAAATTGCAATCAATAAAATAACTTAATTATGTAAAAATATTACCTAAATACGCACGTAGAATTTAAATATATATGCATATTTATATATTTGAAGTCTACGTGTATATTTATATAATTATTTATGTAATTTTGTATATCGACATATGAATAGTTCGCATTCTTTTTATTTATTTAAATATACATAGATATATATACAATTTCATTCTAAGTGTATTTTGATATAAATATATATATATTAATATCAAAATACAGTTAGAATAAAATTTCGTATAGATATATAATTTTTTTTCAATTTTTTATTATTATTTTTAATTTTTTTAATTTAATTTAAATTATTTATTATTCGTATTTTATAATAATATATATATACAATATATATAGTTATTATATATATTATATATATACGTGTGCAAATTAATTATAAGTGTATTTTTATATTAATATATGTACATATTAATATAAAAATACACTTAGCATGACATTATATATATGATATATAGACATATATTATATAGGTATAATATATGTCTATATATCATATATATATACACATATATAATAATATTTTTTTTTTATTACCTTTCACTTTAATTTTTTTTATGATTTTACACTGGCAGGGAGACTGCCTGTCAGCACAGACAGTCCCCCTGCAGGCAGAGACTAGGACACCTATTGTGACCATGTGGTCGCCCTGTTGGGCGATCACATGGCCCCAGGGGTCCTAAACCGCCATGGGGAGACTGTCTGGGCTGCAGGCAGTCTCCCCACACCGGGAGCACCGCCGATCGCCGCCGGGGGAACGACGGCGATCGGGTAAGTACATTTTAAATTTAGGACGGTTCAGGACCGTCGTCGGTCGGCAACGCAAAAATGCCGATGACGGTCCTGAACCGTCCTGCGTCCTCAAGGGGTTAAGATATAAAATATAAGCAGGATCAACATAACAGGCTTAACAATGGTGAAGTGTTACTGCAAAGTAAGTTAGTATATGTAAATTAGGTGGCTTTGCTGTATACTACTGCAGTGTTTTAAGTGCTGGGACAAACAAGTCTGCTTGAAAAGACTAGGCCGGTGCTTCAATCATAAGGGTCATCAGACTTGAAGCGTATCCGTTAAGTAGATTCGGTAAATAAATGAATGTTTTGGCTGTGCTATGCAGCCCGAATGGCAGAATGAGGAATGCAAGTGAATATGAAAAAAAAAAAAAAAAAAAAAGTAAATAAATAACTATTGATGCTTAACAGTGTTATTCTAGCCAAACCCTTATTGGTGTAGTTGTAATGTCACAGGCTAAACATGCAGTTTTCTATCCTGCTGGTCAGGAATATCTAGGTTGCGTGAACATGCAGCAGGTTCATGAGTGATGCAAAACAATGACATTAGGGGCGGGGCCGGGCCGCCGGGCCGGCTGGACGCCATGGACACGGGCTCCAGCATTAACCCGAGCCAAAAGGCATAAGAAACCACTCCTGGCTGTTTAAAAGTCGGACATCTCGACAGCAATGCACAGGGAGCCACCCCGGCACATCACAGCCTCAGACGTTAACCGTATCGCAAGCCGGGCCGGCAACAGAGGCCGTGCGCGGCCTACACGGCAGAGCACCAGACTTCCAGGGCTGCAACACGCGGCAAGGAGCTGTAAAGAGGCGCAACCCCCGTGACACCCGATCGGGAGAAACTACACAGCGAAACCCCCAGGTAGGGGCTCACTCCAGGCCCGGGGCACGGCGCTGCCCCCCCCCGGCCGGCGGGGGTTATCCCGGCAGCATGGCGGCGACCCGCGACACGACGGGGGATCCCGTGTGGAGCGCGCACTGGCCGCCTACACTGGCAAAGGCTGTGGAAGACACAGCAAGCCAGCAGAAGGACAGCGACATAAGGATCCCAAATGGCTCAACGTCTGACAAAACGACCCACCAAGAGTCGTGGGATGCCCCGCCCGAAGCAGTGAGTACCCCGGTCTACGGGTATGGGAGGTCCCCGGAGAACCCTGTCCCCACTGTCGTGAGCCCTGTGAGGCGGGAGTGCGCTGCTCTGCCGGCGTACCGGTGGCCAGGGGAGTAGTGTACCAGCATTAAGTGTGAGGCCGACACTGGGAGAGACACGGGGGTGCTCGCTCCCTGGGGAACAATGTGATACTGGGGAGGTGCAGGGGGCGGGAGGGCCACGGACTTTGTGGTGGGGTCTCGTGGATAATCTTAGCCCCTGAGTGCCCACAGTGCCGCGGAGGACCCGGCCGGTGGGCGGGAGCCAGCGTGGGTGTGACGGGCGGAAGCTTGGCGACCAGAGGACTGCACCGAAGCTGTGCCATGCGAGGTCCCCCTCAGACTGCCATACAGCTCCAGTACGAGGCTACAGTAGGGAGCAGCCTGCACAGTTGCACCTTATCTTGCCAGGCACTGATATGCCACCTCCAGCGGAGAGACTTAATTACTATTATTTGCTTCGTCTGAGCACTGTCCCAAGCAAAGAAGGAATAAAACAACGGAGGACAGATAAGGATAAAGGGACTGATACACGATAATTCGTTTGAGGAACCATTCTTTATGCAATTTTAGTCTTTCCCTGCTTTAATTGATCGCGTAACAAATACCTTAACTTGGGGCTATGGCATTATTGCAGGTTTCTACCTGCCAGCCTTTTATTTTAGTTTTATTTAAAGCATACTAAGCTTAACATATAGCACGCGCATGCTTTTGAGCAATATTGAGTCAGAAGGGACATAGGTGTTAAAATGTTGAATCCGTTATGCTAGAGCTAACCACGTTAATGTCTCCTTTCGCATAAGCCCTTAAACATAAGATATAAGTTTTTAATATATGTGCATTTATTTCACTGCGCGCCTATTGCGCAAATACTGAGACAAGGTCATAATGCTGACAGCTATGATTTACTAAGTTTGAATCGAATGTCCTGCTATGTTCTTCTAGTCAATAATGTTGATATATACCGACTTAGACATGACTGCCTATTGATGTAGACCATTTGCTTCTTATTTTACACAGTTTCTAGGCATGCAGCTAGGATACCAATGCTGCATACAATATGTCACTTACAGTATTGCCTGCCTGCTGCAGCATATGAAGGACGAACACATAAGCCAACACGGGCTAGATGTAACTGATTTACTACTGCCCATATCGTTAACAATATGCGTGCTAGACGCAACCTCTAGATACGCATACTGATACAGGAAATGAATGCCTAGTTACCAGTAGAAATTGCATAAATTGTTTTGCTTAGAAATGCTAAAACGCTTCGACAGAGGCTAAAGTTTACTATTACTAGCTTACACACTAACAGCTAGCGTAACGTACAAGTTAATATGTTTGATTGAATTGTAAATATGCAAAATAGATTGATAAGACCCAGACCAGGCAGCTAGGACTTAATGCTAAGTCTATACTCCTCACCAATTGCTTACTGGATCCTGCAAGCATGCATCTTTTAGTTGTTGCCTGAGTAATTAACCAGATAAATGCTACTAATGGCCTACGTATAGTTACAATGGTTAACATACAGCGCCAGTATACTGCTTTCCCACGCTCGGTCTGAGACCTAGATAATTCCACAAAGTTACTATAAGTTTAACATGCATGATGGCTGAGAATTCTAGGCCTCTGCACAGGCAACCATAGGATACCTTTAATAACATATGCCATAGGAGCCTCATACGACCAGGAATGACTAGGAGGAATTTACAGCTAGCATAATGCGTAAAAATACCGATTGAAAGCGTATGGCATCTTTCCTCTCGCAAAGTTTAGAAACATTACATTTACTCCAATGCCTGTTTATTTTGTTATCTATGCCTCTGCGCAGGCAAACAAATGTTATTTCTGTGAATCCGCAATGTGCCTGCTCACAATTAATTGCGACTCCAATAAAAATATTCAAAACAAAACAATGACATTAGAAGAATAACATAAGAAAATAATAATAATTAATGTTGCAAGACATGCCCATTCTGGTGCACATGTTGTCACTGAGCGTTGAAATAAGGCTTATACTAGCCAAGCTATTCTAAGGACTGTTGCATGTCGTTTAATAGTTGAACGGAAAGTTGTAAATTAATGTTTATTATATAATTGTTTAACCATTATTACCCAAGCTCGAGTAGTGGGAGACTGGCTTGGAGTCTGGGCAGTACGGGTGAGCTACCAAGTGTCTCGTCAGGCTGATATGTTTGCCGCTAGGCGAGTGTCTGGGCTGTAGGGTATTGCTAGCTGTAGTACTGTCTCATGGGGTGCGTGAGGCGGCGGCTATGGTCCCGCATTGTGTGCCTGTAGGGATTCCCCTTTCTGCCTATACTCATCTAGTTGGTAGAGTGAGGCTAGTATGGCCTTGGTTATGGGCTGTCGGGGTGTCTATTAATGATATCCCTAGGGGCACAAGGTTGTGCTAGTGAGGAAACATGTTAGGGGGTCCGTAGTATGGTCCCCGGTGTGAACCCCTGTTGTTAAGGATGTATTATATACCTTGTCACGCGCCTTAAGGGAGCGTGACCTCAGGTGGTCAACTATTTGTGGTGGAGGAACGGAGGAAAACTATAATGAAAGTAAAAAAGAAAAAAAGGTAATAATAACAACAACAACTTGCGGTAGCTTAAATCTGAGTTCAGTATGCAGTGGAGTCCATCTTTGGGCCCGACATGGGAATGAAAGTCCAGCTACTAAGGCGTTAAATTTCAGGTTTCTTCCCTGGCATGCGTTTTGCGTAGCGTGGTGCGGGGGGTGAACTCCGGTACAGTGGACGGGTTCATTCCCGCCAGACTCATTGTGGCTGTCTTCGCTGGTTCGTTCAGGTTTAGGCCTTGCAGGTGACGTTCCAGCTCTTGGAAATTCGAAGCTTTGTATGTCGCGCCCTGATGGGTAAAGGACAGGGCTCTCGGGAACCCCCAACGGTAGGGAATGTCCTTTGCCTGTAGTTTCTGCAGTAGTGGCTGTAGGGTCTTGCGCCATGCGATGGTGCCTCTGGTGAGGTCCGGGAACAGTGATAGGGTTGAACCCTCGAACAACAGAGGAGTGTGCCCCGCGGGCTGCTGTACGGATCGAGATCTTGTCTTGTAAGGTTTGAAATCTAATTATCAGGTCTGACGTCGCCTCCACTGGTGCAGTCGTCGGCCTCGGCAGTCGGAACATGCCCTCGATCCTGACCGCTTTGGCTTGTTTCGGCGGCAGTAGGAGGTTAAGCAGGCGTCGTATATAGTGTGGTAAGTCAGTCGGGCTCACCGAGTCTGGGATTCCCCGTACTTTCAGGTTGGTTCGCCTCCTGCGCTCCTCCAGGGCTTCAGTTCTGTCAGCTGTGGCTCTTTGTTTCTGCTGGAGCTCCGCCAGTGCATGTTCCACCGCGGTGAGCCTTGAGTCTTGTGTGTCTGTTTTAGCCTCCAGGAGGGTTATTTTGTGCACGGCCCCATCTATGGCGTCTTTGTAAGGGGCCATGTCCGCCGCTATGTTCGCTCTCAATTCAGAAAGCATATCCTTGAGTTGGGCGGCTGTGACTGGGTCTCCGGCAGCCGGTGGCTTGGTTTTTGGCACTGCTGGTTGACTGCTCAAGGTCCCTACCCCAGTGTTGTAGGAGAGACCCTCAGAGGAGCACGAGGAGCCATCGTCTCCCGACGCCATCTTGTCCCATGCTGGCCTCAGAGGGCCTCGCAGCATCTCACCAATATCGTGGCAGAAGGGGCCCCTGTCCGCTCTTTGCTTCTTGTTTTTTCGACCCATTACCCCCTTAGGTCGGGTAGTGGCGCTTGAGGTCGGGTAGTGGTGCTGTTTTTGCCGTTTTACCGCAATATTGTAGATCCTAAGCTCGGAGCTCGGGAAAGTGTGGCCGCTCCGTTCGGCTGCTGGCTCCGCCCCCCACTGTTGATTTTTTAAAGTGGAAATGTATTTTCTTTGTGTAAATTCATGTAATCAAATATCCCTTTTCTATAAATGATAATAAAGTACTGGCTTTTGCTGCCCCTGACTGACATTGCACACTATCAACCACTGTTTCAAAAAAGTTTCTATACATTTAAGGCCTTTTAGTGATAGCTTCAAATAATCTTCATCATGATGAGTAATAGAATTTCACTCAGATAATACAACAAACGTGATAATAATTATGCTTGGTTGGTGTTTGGTTACTAAATATTTATCTCTGTTTCTTTTTTTATAGCATCTGACTTGAAGGCATATGTACTTGGACTTTCCATCTTCAGTGTTACAGAGGACATTATGTCCTTTTTCATCATTGTATTAGCTTACATTTTGTCAAGAGGTACATGTCTGGATGAATGTGTTTTCATTATATCATGAATCATGTTAACATGAAATAGCTTATATTTATCAGTGGCCACTGGTGAAATTTCAAGATGCTGGAGTACCAAACTCAACCAATTGAATTTTAACCCACCCACTCTCTCTGGAAACCCTACATCCTGATCTGTGGGACTAATATTTCTACAAACTAAGTTCTAATGTTGCTATACGCTCCATTCAGTGTGTATGTCTCATTTAATATTGAATACTGTCACAGAGTATCTGGAAGGGTAGTAGAGAGAAGATATTAAAGTCTTAGAATCCTTCATAGTCTCTAGCCACTCAATTCTTGCTAGTTAATTAATTGGCAGCAGGTAAATTCTCAGGCTCCTGACTCAAAACAAAATTAAATACTACCTACTAGTAAGCTAGCCTCGTAGTGGTTTAAATTTTCCCTTCAGCCACAGTAGGGGAAAGTCGGCAGTGGCTTTCTGAAGGACCCTGGACCAGAGACCTTACTGATTAAGGAAATCTGGGAGCGAAGATTTGGGAATTGGGACATGGAAAGTGAAAATGGACACCAAGGATGGTGCTGAAAATGTGTAATGGGGGAATAGGGACCTGGAAGTGTAATGGTTGGATGGGAAGCTGTAAGGGGGAAAGGAGACAGGATTTCTAATGGGTGTAAAGGGAACTTGGGACTGGAGCTAGCAAAAGTCTGTTTATGCATATTCTTAACCAACAGAGTAGATGGCTTTTCATTCACTGAAACTTAACTCGTTTTTCTGTTGCTTTCAGGAACTCAATCCACTGGGCAGTTCAACCCAAACCTAAAAGGTAGGTTGTTGTTTTTTCCCCAGTAACTGAACAAAAATCTTCAAATTAATTGTAGATAGTCCAATAGGGCCAGCAGTGAAGTATGCAGAGATAGAGGTGGTGTACTGGTTTCAGAATTATAGAGTCCATCAAAAACTTCACCAGTGGCCACTGAAATTAGATCACTTATTGGCCTCCTTCCCAACAATTTGACCTTTGAGCCTAAAGCAAACAATGGTTGTGTGGGTCTGGCCCCTTTAACTCTCCCTCTCCTCCCCCTTGTGTGTTTATCTTATCAATGCAAATCTACATTAATCCATTGTATATATATATATATATATATTATTTATTTCCCCAATTATTTTAATTTCAGCTGTATTATTATGCTATCTATACTCTATTCTATATAACACAGGTTATGCAGTAGAGAGGCAGTAAGTGCAGCGAATATATTGACATTAGAGTATTACAATACATATGCTACAAGGTTCGTACCCTGCAGAGCTTATACTGTAACGGTATATGGTTTTATTTAGATCATCGTGCCAAAGTGAAGAAGGGATGTTTTCTCACCTATTTGCTGAGCACTGACATAAACATTCTTGTTGTCCTTGCAATGTTGATCATCTTGATCACAGAAGGTAAGATTAACATACAAATTAAAATTGAACACCTTAATGATTTTAATTTCAAGTGCATTTCAATGGCATTCCTGGCACAATAAGCACTACAGTTTATTGTAGTTGTTATGGTGCAAACCTTTTTTCGAGTTATTTGATGAAATCCAGAACACCCAAAACATGCCCTTTACCTTCCGCAGGGATAATGCGAAAGTGAAAGTTTGATCCGATTTTCGGAAACCTTTTCTTGTCTCCGCTTTGAATAATACAACTCATTCCTAAAACCATTTTCACACATGACTCGATCTATGTCTTACTAGAAGAAGTGTAGATGTCCACGATTTTGCAATGAATTTCCTGAACACCAGAAAAGCATCTTTTGAAATCGTTTTCAGCCATGCTGCCATTTTATCATAAATATTTGGCAATATGCTTTTATTGCTTTTTTCAAACCTGCTTTACATAGTGGTTGTGGATTTTGAGAATACATAAGTAAGATGAACCCACCTTTCTTCTTCTACTGCAACTGTGTCATCTAAAAACCACCAAACCAACACTGTCATCTCACTCCTGAAAAATTTGTATTTTGTAAAGACTGAATCTTTATGAAATACTCATTATGACACTATAGTCACCAGAACAACTACAGCTTATTGTATTTGTTCTGGAGAGTATAATTATTCCCTTCAGGCTTTTTGCAGTATTGTCAGGGTACCTGTGGTCTCTACCTCCGAAAGAGGTAGAGACTTAGCTGTTCCTCCATCCAGACGGTCTGATGGCTCCCTTCCCCGCGGTCTATCCGGTCATGCTAGGCCGGCCGCGAGGGAGTGACTGCCTTTTACAGCATCTAGGCAGGAAGTAGTCATCAGGACACTCCCCCGGAACAACCTGTCAGTCAATGGCTGCAGGACCAATCAGGACGCCTTGGGGGCGTGGTTACTGCTCTGAACAGGGTATTTAACAGAGCTTCTTTCATTAGCTCATTGCCCTGTCGTGGTTCTAGCTTGTTCTAGTCACTCAGTGCTTGTGTATTCTATTATCCCTTTTGGTTTTGACCCGGCTTGTTTACCTTACTCTGCTTATCTCTGTTACCCTTGATTCGGCTTGTCTCTCGCTTACCTGTCTTCTGTTACCCTCGACCTCGGCTTGTCTTTGACCATTCTATACTGTACTACTTACGTTAGTCCGGCCATTCTAAGGTCCGGTATACGTATCTGGCTACTGTTTGTACTCTGCGTGTTGGATCCCTGTCCCGATCCTGACATTACGACAGGGCCAATGGATCCTGCAAGTACAAACGGTCAGCTGGCTGCTCCTGATCCTAGGTTTGAAGCCATGGATCACAGAATGGATCAGATGGCGCTTGCGCTACAGGCTCTATTAGCTTGTGCCAATAACCCACCAGAGGAGATACGTAATACCCCTGTTTCTCCTGTCGGTTCAGGTCTAGAGGTAGCCACAGTGGGTGCTTCTTCTCACATTACCCCCCCAGTACGCTATGGTGGGGCTCCTGAGAAGTGTCGTGGTTTTTTAAACCAAATTAGTATCCACTTTGAATTGCAACCTCGCTCTTATCCTACAGATAGGGCAAAAGTAGGATTTATTATCACCCTACTCATTGAGAAAGCTCTGAGATGGGCCAACCCACTATGGGAGAACGATAATCCATTAGTTTATAACTATAACGCATTTGTAGCTGCTTTTCGAAGAACATTTGACCCTCCAGGTAGAAAGGTTAATGCAGCCAGATTACTGTTGCGCCTGAGACAGGAGAACCAAACACTGGTGGATTATGCACTAGAGTTCAGGTCTCTGGCGGCAGAAATCAAGTGGAATGAGCAGGCGTATATGGATGTATTTTTGAATGGCCTATCTGATGTAATCCTTGATGAGGTTGCTACCAGAGAACTCCCTGAGAATTTAGAGGATTTAATTTCGTTCATCTCTCGTATAGATGAACGTCTAAGAGAGAGACAGAACACTCGAGAGGGGAACCAGAGACCTTCTTTTAGGTTAGCTCCCGCTGTTCCAAGTCCTGACTCCACGATATCTTTGCTTACTGAACCTATGCAGATAGGGTATACCCGCCTCTCTGAGGAGGAAAGACAGCACAGGAGAAGAGAGGGTTTGTGTATGTATTGTGGAGCCAAGGGTCATTTACTCTCGAACTGTTCTAACCGCCCGGGAAACGCTCGCACCTAAGTCTCTCTAGAGGACAGGCCTTGGGTGTTTCTATTTTGTCCTCTACTCCTGATTATAAAGATCACAGGCTTCTGCTACCAGTTTCCTTAACTTGGGGGAAGGAAGTAGTAAGGGTTATGGCATTGATAGATTCCGGTGCTGCTGAGAATTTTATCGACCAAGCCTTTGCTAGTAAGAACAATTTCCCATCCCAGCTAAGAGAGACACCTTTGGCCGTTGAGGCCATAGATGGTAGACCACTACTAGACCCTGTTATCTTCCGTGAGACCATACCCATTAATTTAAAAGTGGGTATCCTACACGTGGAGAATTTATCTCTTCTGCTCATTTCGTCTCCTTCCGTTCCCATAGTTCTGGGGTACCCATGGTTGAAAAAACATAACCCTATTATCGATTGGGAGTTAGGAGAGATACTCTCGTGGGGCCAGGGCTGCCAGGATCGGTGTTTGTGCAAGGTTTCTCCATTAGCTAATATTAACATACCGGAGAATCCTACTCAGTCCACAGAAAGACAAATACCAGACCTTTACCTAGACTTAAGGGCAGTGTTTGACAAGAAGAATGCCGATTCTTTGCCTCCACACAGGTCATTTGACTGTAAGATTAAGCTTCTACCCGGCACTATGCCTCCGAGGGGCCATGTATATCCTTTGTCTGTTCAGGAAAACTCGGTTCTAGAGGAGTATATTCGGGAGAATTTAGAAAAGGGATTCATCAGGAGGTCTTCTTCTCCGGCCGGGGCTGGGTTCTTTTTCATTAAGAAGAAGGATGGCACGCTGAGACCTTGTATCGATTACCGAGGCTTGAATAAAATAACTGTCAGAAATGCCTATCCTATCCCACTGATTACCGAGTTATTTGATCGTCTTAAGGGCTCCAAAATCTTCACCAAGTTAGATCTCAGAGGGGCTTACAATTTGGTGAGAATCCAGCAAGGTCACGAGTGGATGACGGCATTCAATACCCGGTATGGCCATTACGAATACACTGTTATGCCATTTGGACTATGCAATGCTCCTGCAGTATTTCAAGATTTGATTAATGAGGTACTTAGGGAGTTTCAGCATGATTGTGTTATTGTTTACCTGGACGACATACTAATACACTCTAAGGAGATTGAGACTCACCATAGACAGGTCAGAAAGGTATTACACAAGCTGCTGCAACATGGTCTATATTGCAAATTGGAGAAGTGCAGTTTTGATCAGTCTCAGGTAGACTTTCTTGGATACGTGATTTCTGGGGAGGGTTTTAAAATGGATCCTGTAAAACTTCAATCTATTTTAGACTGGCCCTTGCCCAAAGGACTCAAGGCTATCCAAAGGTTTATTGGTTTTTCCAACTACTATAGGCGCTTCATTAAAGGATACTCCTCTATCATTGCGCCTATTACCAATATGACCAAACAAGGGGCTGATACTAAGTTCTGGTCTAAGGAAGCTCTGGGTGCTTTCAAGACTCTCAAGGAACTTTTTGCCTCGGCTCCCATTCTAGTCCATCCTGATACGACTCTGCCTTTCTTGCTCGAGGTCGATGCCTCTGAGACAGCAGTTGGGGCTGTTCTGTCTCAAAGGTTAGGGGTGGATAAACCGTTACACCCTTGTGGTTTCTTCTCTAAGAAATTTTCTGGGCCTGAGAGCAGATATGACATCGGGGAAAGGGAACTGTTAGCAGTCATTAAAGCCTTAAAGGAGTGGAGACATTTGTTGGAGGGGACCCTACACCCTATTACGATTTTGACGGACCACAAAAACTTGTCCTATATTGGGGAGGCTAAGCGCTTATCCTCTAGACAAGCTCGTTGGTCCTTATTCCTGACTCACTTCAATTATGTACTGACTTACAGACCTGGTTCTAAAAACTCTAAAGCCGATGCATTATCTCGCCAATATGAACCTTCTACTGTACCTGAACCAGTTCTTTCTTCTATAGTTCCGAAATGCAATATCATTGCTAATACGAATCTCAGGATTCATTCTCCATTACTGGCCGAGATCATTAAGTTGCAACATCTAGCACCTAAACAGACTCCTGCGGGCCGTCATTTCGTTCCTCCTGCTCTTCAACTGGAACTTTTACAGTGTTTACATAATAGCAAGATGGCGGGACATCCTGGTATTCGCAAAACTTACGCGTTGATCTCTAAGGACTTCTGGTGGCCTGCTTTACGGAGGGACATTGAGGAGTTCATCGCTGCATGTGAAGTTTGTACTAAAACCAAACAACCCCATACGCTTCCATGTGGATTCCTGCAACCCTTGGAGGTTCCAGAAAAACCATGGTCCTGTTTGGCCATGGACTTTATTGTCGATCTACCTATCTCTAAAAGACAGACTGTTATCCTCACCGTGGTTGACAGGTTTACTAAGATGGCACACTTCATTCCCCTGCCTAAACTCCCGTCTTCTCCCGAATTGGCAGACATATTCGCTAAGGAGATTTTTCGCCTACATGGGATACCCTCTCAAATTGTATCGGACAGAGGCTCCCAATTTGTTTCCCGCTTTTGGAGGTCCTTCTGCTCTCAACTTGGTATTAAATTAAACTTTTCTTCTGCCTATCATCCTCAGTCTAACGGAGCTGCTGAACGTACCAACCAGAAAATTGAACAATATTTACGATGCTTTGTTTCTGAACACCAGGATGATTGGGTCGGTTTGATTCCTTGGGCGGAGTTTGCACACAACAATCTCGTTTGCGATTCTACTCATTCAAGCCCCTTCTTCATGAATTATGGTTTTCATCCGTCTATTCTTCCTTCGGATTCCCCTTCCCAGTGGGTGCCGTCGGTTGATGTTCATGTTGCCAATTTGAGGAAGTTGTGGGATCAAACTCGACAAATCCTTGTGCACAACTCTATGTTGGTCAAGAAACACGCTGATAAACGTAGAAGGGCGGCTCCGGTCTTTGTTCCAGGTGATAGGGTATGGCTGAGCACGAGGAACATCCGTTTAAAAGTGCCCTCCATGAAGTTCGCTCCTCGTTATATTGGACCCTACAGGGTGCTGACCCGTATCAATCCAGTTGCGTATCGTTTAGCTCTTCCTAATACCTTACGCATCCCGAACTCGTTTCACGTTTCATTGCTGAAACCACTCATATGTAACAGATTTTCCTCCACAATAGCCCCTCCTCGCCCCGTTCAGGTGGAGGGTCAGGAGGAGTATGAGGTTAACTCTATTATTGATTCTCGAATCTCCCGGGGGAGAGTACAATATCTGGTTGATTGGAAGGGATATGGTCCTGAGGAGAGGAGTTGGGTACCTCAGGAGGATGTTCATGCTCCCCGTCTCCGCAGGGCGTATCACTCTCGCTTCCCATCTCGTCCCGGTTCATTCCGCCCGGTGGGCGTATCTGAGAGGGGGGGTACTGTCAGGGTACCTGTGGTCTCTACCTCCGAAAGAGGTAGAGACTTAGCTGTTCCTCCATCCAGACGGTCTGATGGCTCCCTTCCCCGCGGTCTATCCGGTCATGCTAGGCCGGCCGCGAGGGAGTGACTGCCTTTTACAGCATCTAGGCAGGAAGTAGTCATCAGGACACTCCCCCGGAACAACCTGTCAGTCAATGGCTGCAGGACCAATCAGGACGCCTTGGGGGCGTGGTTACTGCTCTGAACAGGGTATTTAACAGAGCTTCTTTCATTAGCTCATTGCCCTGTCGTGGTTCTAGCTTGTTCTAGTCACTCAGTGCTTGTGTATTCTATTATCCCTTTTGGTTTTGACCCGTCTTGTTTACCTTACTCTGCTTATCTCTGTTACCCTTGATTCGGCTTGTCTCTCGCTTACCTGTCTTCTGTTACCCTCGACCTCGGCTTGTCTTTGACCATTCTATACTGTACTACTTACGTTAGTCCGGCCATTCTAAGGTCCGGTATACGTATCTGGCTACTGTTTGTACTCTGCGTGTTGGATCCCTGTCCCGATCCTGACAAGTATACACTGTCTTTTCAGAGAAAATACAGTGCTTACATTACAGTCTAGGGATAACTCCACTGGTCACTTGACAGATGATTGCTAGAGGTGCTTCTTGGGGTAGTGCTGCAAACTGCCATTCAGTGTCTCCACCCTCTGTATGGAGACACTAAACTTTCCTCATAGAGATGCTCATTGGCCAGGGCTGTGGTTGACTTGTGCTGGCTCTGCCCCTGACCTGCCCCCTTGACAGTCTCAGCCAATCAAATGCTTTTCTATGTGAAAGCATTGTGAGTGGCTGAGAGAATCACTTTTGATGATGTCAGCCAAGCAGACAGATCGGGGGCAGAGCCAGCAGCAGTAGACTGGAACAAAAATAAGATTTGACTATATTTAGGGGGAAATGGGGGACCAGTGGGGCTAGATAGTGGTTTGAACACTATAGGGTCAGGGATACATGTTTGTGTTCCTGACCCTATAGTGTTCCTTTAAGTTTCACTGAAATTCCAACTCAATACTGTCTTATTTTTCTTGACACAAGGTGTTAATCCCTGCAGCCATCGTCAGTGATGGCTGCAGGGAATTGGCATGCGCGTGGGTACTGCAGTGATGCCATGCCGGATAATAATGGCAGCGCCCACGAGGGACAGGTTCAGGTAATATAACTCACCTTTACTTGCCTCCACCTGGTCCCCAGCAGCGATGTCACTGTCGGGGGAGTTTGTGAAATCAGCAAAGTCCCCAAACGGTGACAGTGCTGTTTAGCTCGTCTTATTACAAATACTTGTCTGTTAGTCCACCCATTCTACACCTATTGGTTCTTTATAAATAATAATAAAAATAATTTGTGATTGGCTGAGATTCTGTATGTAAGTGCCCATGAGTGTCTTGGGTTGCTCGCATTGATGATGGAGTTTATTAATTACTAACATTTGAACCCTCTCTGCAGGCATTTCAAAAGCTGTGATTGTGGCGATGATTCCCTTGGTCATAGGGTTTATTTTCGTCTCAATTTATCTCATGATTTTTTGCTCCTGCTCAAAATTTACGGAGAACAGATTCTGTAAGTCAACCAGTTTTTCATGACTTTTGAATAAAACCATAAAAACTGTGTCATTTCTGCTATAATTATACATTTCTAATCTTTTTAAATATTGTGCATCCTCAGTTCTTCATGTTCTAGAACTATCACCTCATGTTCTGAATATCTACATGTTCTTTGCATCGATCTTTGTAATCACCTACATCGTCATCGATATATGTAAGTTTGGTCCAGTTAATAAGTTATATATTTTTCTAAAAGTCCTGATCAATTAATTGTGTAAAACTGAAATATAATGTAGAAGAGATTTTTTATAGATTTGGCAGCAGATACCTTCAATTTCCAGTCATTAGTAATATTAACAAAGAGACAAAATTAAAAAAATTGATTGAGAAATCTAATACCTCGTTTCCACTGAGCGGAACGGTTCGGTTCGGTACGGTAGGCTATTTTGAGTGTTTCCATTATGAAAGTGGCTCATACAACTGAACCGAACCGCACCATTCTTGGTCCCAATCAGATGAAGGTCCGTAGGAAATGGTACGGTATGGTTAGGGCGGAGCTACTGGCGTCACACTATACAATCCATTGATTGACGGACAGGAAAATGCCAATGCTCACGACAAATGACACGCTAGGCATTTGGTCTACACCCTGCATGGCCCCTGGCGGTCCGACTTGCAGTGGAAACTCTCACCTGAATAGGCTGGACCATTCTAACCCTTCCAAACTGTACCGAACCGTTCCGCTCAGTGGAAACAAGGCATAACATTTTTATGGATAGGGAAGCAATTAAACAGACATGTCTACCACAAAATGTTTACACATTTTAGCTTCTGTAGCCTTTGTAAGATGTAATCCTGGGACAGGTGATTGTCTGTAGATTAGTTGGACATGTGACCCCTTAACTCACTCCAGCTCACTATTTAGTAAATAGGCTTCTTGGCTATGACATGAAAAGATGCACAATATCAGTGATGTTAATTTGGTTAGGTAACCTGTAATCACATTTATTCTGGTGTTATTTTTTACAGGGCAAGACTGTGAAGATGTAAACATGAATGTCCTTGTTTTTTTGTCAATACCCTGTGCAATTATTTCCGTCCTTTTTGTTTTTTTCTTCAGCTGTAAGTAGGTGAAATGTTTTCCTGTTTAACTCAAGACATACAAAACACACAAACATTGATCTGAAAAGGATCCACGTGCTTTACAATATACTTATGTTGGGGTGTAAAACACATAGTGTTTTGCTGAACTGCTCTATGTATGCAGGTTGTGTGGTCTTTTTATTTTATTTTTTTGGAAAATGTGGAGATTTCAATAGAAATTTACATTTTATGAATTAACCTTGTTACACCCTCCTGGCTGTCAATCAGACAACCAGCCCTGTTACTTCCTGGTTGTTTAGCTCAATGGAGCTCAAGAGGCAGGATTTACCCAGAACACCTGCCTTGCAAAGACTTCCCATTGAGCTGCATTGGGAAGTCTGTGAATGGACAGCCACAGAAAGACTGGGCTGGATTAGAAGGAGAGGGCTTGCAAAGGGTGCAAACAAGATCAGCAGCTTTTGTAAGCTGTATTTAGAGAGAACCCCAATAATAAAAAAATAAAAATAAATACATAATAAATTTGGGGAGCTACATACCAGCAAGCGACTTGGCAAATAGAAAAAATATATATATTATGTGCGCTCCACAAATAATTAGAGGAAACAAAAAAATGTTCTTCTAAAAAATATATACTTTAAAACAGTGCTCCCCAACCTTTTTATCGCCGCGGACCGGTAAACATTTGATAATTTTTCCGTGGCCCGCTTGTTTTGATTTAATAAGACAAAAAAAAAACAGTCACATATATTAAAAAAAACACGCAGACACATACAGTCAGAAAATCACAAACACAGTCACATAAAGACATAGACTCAAAATTGTGTGTGTGTGTGTGAGCGGTGCAGTGTGTATGTGAGGGTGGCAGTGTGTGTGAGAGTTGCAGTGTGTGTGTGTTTGGGGCGGTGTGTGTATGGGGGGCAGTGTTTGCGGGGCAGTGTGTGTAGTGTGTGTATGGGGCAGTGTTTGGGGGCAGTGTGTGTAGTGTGTGTATGGGGCAGTGTTTGTGGGGCAGTGTGTGTAGTGTGTGTATGGGGCAGTGTTTGTGGGGCTGTGTGTGTAGTGTGTGTATGGGGCAGTGTTTGTGGGGCAGTGTTTGTGGGGCAGTGTGTGTAGTGTGTGTATGGGGCAGTGTTTGTGGGGCAGTGTGTGTAGTGTGTGTATGGGGCAGTGTTTGTGGGGCAGTGTGTGTAGTGTGTGTATTGGGCAGTGTTTGTGGGGCAGTGTGTGTAGTGTGTGTATGGGGCAGTGTTTGTGGGGCTGTTTGTGTAGTGTGTGTATGGGGCAGTGTTTGTGGGGCAGTGTGTGTAGGGCTGTGTGTGTAGTGTGTGTATGGGGCAGTGTGTGTATGGGGCAGTGTGTGTATGGGGCAGTGTGTGTATGGGGAGTAAGGAGGGTAGGGAGGCTTTTTAAATTTATTTAATTAAAAATAATATATTGATGTCCCCCCTCCCTTCTTACCTTTACTGGGAGGAGGGGGAACATTTCTTAGTCCCTGGTGGTCCGGTGGGGATTCCCTGGTGGTCCGGTGGTGGTGAGGTGAACTCTAGCCCAGTTACAGGGCTAGAGTTCACTCTCGCGAGATTTGGAGCGTTGCCGTGGTTACCGCGGCAACGCTCCAAATCTCGTGAGAGGAGGACCCGGAGGAGCTGCAGGTAAGAGCTCCTGGGTCCTCTCTCTCTCCCTCCCCTGCCGGCTGTCAGCACAGTGCCTGCAGACCGGGGAGGGAGATCTCTGATCTCCCCTCCGGTCCGCAGGCACATTGCAGGGCTGGCACTTGGGCAATGCCAGCCCTGCATTAGCCGGCAGGCTCGCACACCCCTGGGCGGCCCGGTACCGTTTGATCCACGGACCGGTACCGGTCCGCGGCCCGGGGGTTGGGGAACACTGCTTTAAAATACCAGCTAAAACAATGAAAAACAATGACCCTAGATGTAATTAATAACCCTTAGGCGGGACATATAACACACTAAATAAACAATGTATGAAATTCTAACGTTCATTACATATACTTTCTAAAAACTGCAACAGTTTCAATTAATACAGAAGCAGCATGTTGCAGTCCAAAGGGAAAGTAGATGTGAACACAAAGGGGGTTGAGCAACTAAATGTTGCAAATCTTAGTAAAAAAACCCTTTTATAACATTGCATGTAAATTGTAAAAAAAAAACTGTAGGAAATGTAAGATACTGGATAAATACTCTCTCTCCAAGATAAAAATGATCAAATAAATATGCAAAAACAGCAATAATATTTGTATTGAAAAGTATAAATAAATATAATAAAAACATGCAACAAAATATAAAAAATCCAAAAGTTCAAAAGGTAACCGCTGATATAACAGATGTAAAAGTACCTGACCTCGGTCGCCCCCCCCCCAAAAACAAGGTGAAGATCCAGATGATTCAAAAATAGAAACAGCAGCTCTAAGATCAAAATGTGGTGATACAAAACTGCTTGACTTGTTGATGAATGGTAGAACACATAGGATCTTAATGAAGGCAGTCACACAGGCAGTAAACTGGCGTGCTGATATCCATCAAGTATATCTACAGACAATCAATATAGATAACAGAAAGGAAAAAGCCACTGCGTCTACGTGTTTCGACCTCCTCACAGGACTTTCTCAGATCTTGAATACATGCATGTTTTCATTGCAGTGTATCTACAACACATTGATTTTTATTTAATTATTTTGTATATTTTTTTTTTATTTAGGCACACTGCAAACGAAAAGGAATTCCCTGCCTTTAAGCCTAAAATCTAACATGCAAATATATTTTAACAAAATACAGATAGACATGACTTGTAAACTTAACTAAAAAATAATTGGAGTAGGGTGATAGTGGGGTTATAAGGTAGCAGAACTCATATGCTACCAAGCTGCAGCAGGGTTGACTGTCCTCATTGTATTAATAGGAAGAGAATGTCCTGCACACAGAACTCTCCAACCAGGTGTGTTAAGGTTTTCTAGATATATCCAAATAGAAAAGAAAAACATGTAATGTTGGTACAAATGTATATGTTCTTTAAAGGATCACTATAGTGTTAGGAAAAAAAAATGTTTTCCTGACACTATATAACCCTTAGGTCTCCAGCCCACCCCTCCACCCCGCTGGGCCGAAGGGGTTTTAATCCCTTCAGTTTCTTAATTTAATCCAGCGCCGAGCTCCCTCGGCACTGGTGACCTCTCCTCCCACTCCGATGTCAGTTCCCGAGTGGAGCGCAATGCGCATGCGTGGCCAGAGCCGCAAGCGCATTAAAAACACCCATAGGAATGCGCCTCTAACAGCGGTCAGGAAGACAGCCACTTGAGGCTCGATTAACCCTGCAATGTAAAGATAGCAGTTTCTCTGAATTTGATATGTTTACATCTGAAGGGTTAAAACCTGGGGGACCTGGCACCCAGACCACTTCATTGAGCTGAAGTGGTCTGGGTGACTATAGTGGTCCTTTAATCTATTTGGATGTGCAGGGCAGCAATGTAATGGTTCAAAAAGCCTGATAAAGGTTCTTTTTCACCTAACCATAGATTGCCTGTACCTCCAGATGGAACCATTGAAAAGCACATTGTTGTCAACACCAGAGGTCATTGGTGTCAACACCACTTTTATTTTCTTGACGGATAATGCCTTAAGGTTCATATGCTGGATTAGCAATACCAAACAAGCATATTTACACAAACGTTATTTTATTGGAAATAATAAAATGGTGCACATCATGTATAATATGTGTTGTACCCCTATATATACATGTTATTGGGTTGAAGAGGTTAATATTTAATAATGACTATATCTTTAATGGTTTGTTAGTTTTTTATGCTCAGTTATTGTCCTTGTACAACATGTATTTTTTCTTTACAGGGTATTGTTTTCAGGATAAAAAGACCAAGGTATGATTTTAAAATGAAAACATGTAACCAATTTCTGATTCTGTTTTTATTAAATGACTAACTCTGTTTTGTAGTTATTGGGCTTCAATACTTTGCTATATTTATTAAATTATCAGAAGAATCCCTAATTTTTAAAGAGACATTGTCATGACAGACTTGACTAGCCCAGTTTTGTAGTTTAAAAATTATATCTTTATATAATGTTCCAGCCAAACTGCTTACAAAATAGGTAGAATAATCAACATAGGGCATCGATATTATTGTGATATTTACGACCATTCTGAAGCTCCAGCCCCAAACAGTGCAAAAGCAATGGAACATTCTAGCTATGGAGAAAGGTTAATAGATTTAAACTTCTATAGTTTAGAAAAAAGTTGCCTCAGAGGGATATGATAACATTATACAAATATAAACAAACCATTGTGTGGAAATCTATTCACAAACAGGACTATACATAGGACACAATGTCATGTGTTTAGACTGGAAGAAAGAAGATTTAGTCTAAGGCAAAGTCATGTTTTGTTTTGTTTTCTACCGTAAGAACAATAGGGAT
This sequence comes from Pelobates fuscus, assembly GCF_036172605.1. Classification (NCBI taxonomy): domain Eukaryota; kingdom Metazoa; phylum Chordata; class Amphibia; order Anura; family Pelobatidae; genus Pelobates; species Pelobates fuscus. The sequence goes on along the minus strand of NC_086325.1, from coordinate 147,975,653 downwards.
GGGGAATTCTCTGCCTGAAGAAGTGGTTTTATCAGAGTCTGTACAGATGTTTAAACAGCAACTAGATGCTTACAGGTGGTCCTCATTTTACGATCAACATGTTTTACGATGGCTCGCACTTATGACCAGCTCTCTAGAGTGAGGGTAAGTGCAAGCTCTCGTGGGTATTAGAGGGATTTCCTGCTGTGCTGCGTTTGTCTATGTTCGAGGAACTTTCCCTGAACATAGACGAAGGTCCCAGAGCAGGGAATCTTTCTAATTTATGTTCGGGGAAATTTCCCCAAACATAGATTTAAGGGATTCCCTGCTCTGCTGCGTTTGTCTATGTTCGGGGGAAATTTCCGCGAACATAGATTAGAGGGATTCCCTGCTCTTGTGTGTTCGTCTATGTTCGGGGAAATTTCCCCAAACATAAACAAGCGCACCAGAATAGGGAATCCCTCAACTCCTCATTTACCGACCAATTCAGTCTACGATTGTGGTGTAAGAACAGAACCAGGTCTGTAAGTGAGGAGTACTTGTACATTCAAAAACATGATATTCAATTATATAATTTTTCAACTGTATGGTAATAGCTTCTTGATCCAAGGATAAATCTGACTGCCATTCTGGGGTCAAGAAGGAATGAATATTTGTCCTAGTTTGTTGCAAAATTGGAAGTGCTTTTAGATCAACAGCAAAAAACAGACGTGAGGAAGGCTGAACTTGATGGACACATGTGCAACTAAAGGTCCAAGCTTCCTGATGTTTTTTTTTTTTTTTGCTTTGTGATCTGCTGCTGCTGCTTTGAAATTATCATAGTGTGTGCCCAGGCATTTACAGGTATCCTCCTTAATCGGGCTGAGTGTCAGGTCCACTAATGCTATGTGTATGTTACTGTTCCTCTAACTAACTACCTATCTAAACAGTCTTCTCTAATATTTTGGAGCTTGTTTAATGAGTCTGGTGTTGGGTTCTCCATTTACCTCCATATAGTTTCTGCGTTGTGCCATTGAAGCTGAGCCTTGTGCAACTTTCTGAGCTCTGGATTATTAGTTCCACCTCCTAAATGTTCATCACTACGTCAACTCCTGGGTTGACCTCCTCGAATTGGATTTAAGGTTTGACTCAGCTGGATCATATACTTACCTCTCTCTCACTCCTCTTGAATAACCTACATTACTTCAAGACAAATCGTCTGCATTACTCTTAGCTGACTGTTCTCAAGTACCAACACTTGGTTCTGTGCACTCCTTTTCCCCCCATGTAATTTATATTTGTATGTTTTTTTTACATTGACCGTGACTATTCCTAGACCATAGTCACCGCAGCTCATTGTAGTGGTTGCGAACCTACAAGCAGCCTCATCTGTTTTTTTGTGTCAGTTTCTGATTTGTTTTGTTTGTTTTTGGGACCTGCGTGTCACCTGTGATTTTATTTTCTTTAAAGATCTGTTATCTTAACTTATTGCACTTACATTTTAAAGCATTGGTGACCTGTGCATCCAAACGTTTTTGCGTACATGTTTTAAAACTGACAATTTTCTTAATAAAAAGAAATTCACAAAAAAAAAAAAAAAAACAACAACACATATATTCAGATAGCTCACTGTATACAGGAGTAGGATTAGGCATATTTTGCAAAAGGAGAAGATCCAAACAAGGGAAGTTCAACTTGACTTATACACCTGGAGAAGGCAGTTCCCCAAATAGATCACAGACTTAAATTGTCAGGGTATTTATATCGGCAGACATTTTGTGCTATGACAGAAGTACAAAGTGTATATTCTGAAGTCATTGTTGAACAGACCAGACTCCATTTTGTTATTCTCAAGTTAACAAAGAGACACAAAATTTCTATCCTTTCTCTGAAACTGACTGCTTTGCCCAAGCTGAATGGAATGTGTATATAAACAAACCAAATAGATAAGACAGTGAGAATGGGGGTGGACAGACTGTCTAATTGCGAATGGAATAAGAATAAATTCTAAACCCAGACCTGGGTGACAGAGGATTAAATAATTAAATTTTACTTTCGATATTGTACAACGTCCCATTATAGTTTAAGGTGAAACTTAGTTCACAAACTATCAATTTTAGGAATTATAGCAGAATTTGCAGACGCATAGTCTGGACAAAACTGAGAAAGACCCTGTGATCTGACAGAAAATATAAAGTTATAGCCACCATAAAGATAACGTAAATGACGTCAAAAATAGCCACCAGGAAAAGTTAACTCTTTCCTGGATAGGTATGTCTAGTGGAACAATACTGCCATCTAGAGTCCAAATATTAAAATGATTACCTAGAAGGCAACCACACCCCACATTTGTGATTGGCTATCACTTAGAGGAATTTCCCCTTTAAAAAGTTAAGACAAAGGAGAGAGGAAAAAATTCAAAGATTGAAGAGAGAGACATTACAACACTCTCGGGAGATTCAGAGAGATCCAGGCAGAATCGGACACTAAGAAAATCAAGACACTCCATGCAGAGAAAGAGACCCATGACACTTAGCTACCTGAGAACGTCTGATGAGAAAATATCTACTTAACTGGTAAATATACAGGCATTTAATTAATTAATTTAAATTAATTAAAATTAATAGCATGATATATGACTGGATAAATCATGTTTGATTTCATATTTAGAAATCTTAATTATTAAAGAATATATATATATGGTTATAGCATCCCATCTGCAGCTGGGATCAATATAATCATTAATGTATTTGTGTGATTAATATCACGTTAGCATATCATGACCATTTATCCAGCTGTATTGATTGGCTCTAAAATAAGATAAAATATCTATTTAGACAAATTAATTAAAATATCAGCTAATATAACATAGTAGATTTCTCTCATTGGATAAAATCAAGGAAATGGTTGATGACTGGTTAAATGTTATTTATTTAAAATTACATAGGAGTAGATCTTAACTATTTAGGAGGTCTAGCCAGCATTGAAAGGGTCATTTCTAAACTGCAGGCTGAAGAGTTCTCTCCCCTCTGTGAAGCCCATCGTAAATCTTATCTTGACAGCTTGTAGATTCAATGCTGTATTAACCAGGAAGTAAACTGCCACTTTGTATTGCATATTGTTTTTATACTGCATATTAATTATTATTGCCATATTGTATTACATATTCATGTTATACTGAAAATTCCATTGATTATTATCATGCATGTTACTCATCATTATTATTTAAATTGTTAAGAAATAAATATCTATTTTTATAACAATTTGTGATTTTTAATTACCGGTATATGATTTTACATTTCATTTAACACGATAACGATTAGGGATCTGAGAATTGAAATAGTGGGCAATTTCTCATCTGTTTACATTATTATCCCATAAATATCCCCACAAAATGGGTGAAAATTCCCACTGTTATACCACTTTCAATAAATTCACATTAGGCCCGCTAATTCCTTTTTCTCAACACTATTTCAGCAATCCTTGCTTTTTTAAGTGGGGGGCGGCGTGGGTCACTAAATTAGAAACACTGCAACATTTCCTTTATTAAATAAAAAATACTGCGGCCCACTCTAGTGGAATTTGGGGTACAGTTAGTTGGTGAACATAGTTGTGGTCTATAATTATTGTAATCCACAATGTGCTTTTGCTAATTCTGGAATCTTCCCCATGTCAGTAAAACTGGAGATCAAGGTCTTTAAATAGTGTAACTAGTTTCAGGGTGCCCTGTTTTGAAACAGGGGGCACTTCACAGTTTGCAATAAGATCAGTTCAGGAATGGAAACACTGGTACCTTTAACTGCTGCTAAGAATTCTTCCCTGTTTACAGCAATCTCTGCTACAAACCGCTCTGTATCATGGGCTGGTTACATGTATCTAATGGAATGCCCTTCCAAGATACTCAAGCACTCCTCTGAGCACTGGATCAAACTCAAACAGGTCTCAATCACAGGTTACATATATATTCTCCGTAATTAGAGTTCAAACTGGACCAGTTTTATCATGTTAGTCAGTTATGTTGATATGTGATATAATGTAATGTTCTTTATTATCATCGCTTACATACTTGTATTGATATATTGTAACACCGTCTTTATGTTGGTTTATTGTTTAACCCAACTAAATTGTTATAAACCAGAACATAAAGTGAGCTGTGTCTTTAAGACAATAAAAAAATACCTTACAATAAAAGTGTAATTTGCATAAAACAATTAGTGCAATAATATGTTATACCCAAAGTGAAGTGGGTCCACAAATTGAAAACTCTAGAGCCACATGGTCTTAATATAGAATTTGATCGTTTTAATTTTTTATATTTTTAATACTTTTTATAATATCTTGTATAGTAAGTTTTAATATGGTTGATATAGTATGTACTAACTAGTCTCTCATTTCCCTTTAAGTAGGTACATTGATTATGCATTATGATCCAGTTTGTTGCCAAGTCCTGTAGGTTCCAACTCAAAAACATAGCCCGCATCCGCCCCTTTCTTACGCAAGATGCTACCAAGGAGCTTGTCCATGCTCTAGTAATTTCCCGCATGGATTACTGTAACCCTCTCCTGATTGGTCTCCCCAAAAGCCGTACTGCCCCGCTACAGTCTGTAATGAATGCTGCAGCTAGACTGATTTTCCTATCCAGTCGGTCCTCTCACACCTCGCCCCTCTGCCAGTCCTTACATTGGCTCCCTGTATCCTATAGGAGTCAATTCAAAGTGCTAACCCATACATTTAAAGCACTGAACAATTCCAGCCCCTCTTATATCTCTTCACTGATCCAGAGGTATGCCCCTCCTCGTACCCTCCGCTCTGCCCGCGACCACCTCCTGACCGCTGCTCGCACCCGTACGGCCAACTCACGCTTGCAGGACCTCTCACGGGCGGCTCCTCTCCTATGGAATAACTTGCCTACTGCCATCAGACTCTCCCCTAGTCTTCAATCATTTAAGAAGGGCCTTAAAACCCATCTCTTCAGGAAAGCGTATGGCCTCCCAGAGTAATCTCTCCCTTACATACCTGTCTCTTGCTCTCCTATGGGATAGTGCTTTGCTCTCTCCTCCAGCTCTGCTTCACTCCTACTTGATATTTCCTATCCTAATGTTTCTAATACCCCACCTCCTATAGACTGTAAGCTCATTTGAGCAGGGTCCTCTTCAACCTATTATTCCTGTAAGTTTTCTTGTAATTGTCTTATTTATTGTTACATCCCCCCCTCTCAAAATATTGTAAAGTGCTACGGAATCTGTTGGCGCTATATAAATGGCAATAATAATAATAATGATACAATGGTATGCTGTTATTGTTTCTTAATTTTAAAATTGTAAAAATGTAAAAAAAAAATCTCAAATAATATTTAGTATGAGAGTGTTTTTTTTAAAGATATATTCTATTTTGATAATGGTCTGTGATATTTTGTATAAATGGTAGTTACTATGTGAATATTTTTATAACACTGTCTTTCCATGTAGGATTTTTAAAATTTTAGTAAATAATCCTCTTTTGTATGCAATGAGACTTTGGTACTGACATTTGCTTATGGAGATTAGGTTTTCTATTTTAGCCAATTATATGGCCCTATTTGCGGACTTTTTGGACAGTTACGCCCATTTTTAAGACTTAAATTTAGACTGTGGTCGAAGTGAGGGCGGATCTGATGAAGCAGAGTGCATCGGCGAAATGCGTCATCATGCTCAACAGCCGCAAGACCCGCCTCCTGGTGATGCAGTGTGTGTGTGTGTGTGTGTGTGTGTGTGTGTGTGTGTGTGTGTGTAGTGCATGCAGTGTGTTTTTGTGTAAGGGATAGAAAGCAGTGTGTGTTTGTGTGTAAGGGATGCATTGTGTGTTTCTGGTTGTGTTTAAGGGATGTATTGTGTGAAACTGTATGTGTAAGGGATGCAAGGTGTGTTTTTGTGTATGTAAGGGATGAAGTGTGTGTGTAAGTGTAAGGGGTGCATTGTGTTTATGTGTGTGTGTGTAAGAGAAGCGGTGTGTGTGTGTGTAAGGCAGTGTTTCCCAACCCAGTCCTCAAGGCACACCTACCAGTCCAGGATTTAAGGATTACCCAGTTTTGTCTAAGGTGTTTTTAGAAAAAAAAGAAAAAACACCTTAGACAAAACTGGGTAATCCTTAAATCCTGGACTGGTAGGTGTGCCTTGAGGACTGGGTTGGGAAACACTGGTGTAAGGGATGTATTGTGTGTTTCTGTGTATGTGTGCAAGGGGTGCATTGTTTTTGTGTGTGTAATGGATGCATTGTATGTTCCTCTGTCTGTAAGGGAAGCATGGTGTGTTTCTGTTTGTGTAGGGATGCATTGTGTGTTTCTGTGTATGTATAGGGAAGCATGGTGTGTGTAGTGAGAGTTTGTGGGGTAGGATAGGGACTGAGTCATACAAGCCCATTTGTGCTTCTCTTTCCCTCCTTCCTCAGCCTCTCTCCCCTCTTGTCCCTTACTGCTCTCCCCTCCTGTCCCTTAGAGCTCTCCCTTGCCCCCACTGTCTCTTAGTGATCTCCCGCCCCCTTTACCGTAGTGCTCTCCCCTCCTGTCCTTAGTGCTCTCCTCTCACATCCCTTAGAGCTCTCCCCTCCTGTCTCCTAGTGCTCTCTCCTACCCCCCCGTCCCTTGGTGCTCCCCCCATCCGTTAGTGCTCTCTCATAACCCCCCCACCCCATAGAGTTTTCCACTGCCCCCTGTCCTTAAGAGCTCTCCCTTGCATCTCCTCTCCTCCCCTGTCCCTTAGTGGCCTCTCCTCTCCCTCCCCATTAGTGATCTCTCCTCTCCCCCATCCCCCTTAGTGGTCTCTGCCCCACCCAGTGGTCTCTCCTCCGCTCCTTTCCATTAGTCGTCTCCCCTCTTCCCCCTTTCCATTAGTGGTCTCTCCTCTCCCCCCACCCCTCCCTAGTGGTCTCTCTTCCACCCCTCTCTCCCTACCCTAGTGGTCTCTCCTCATCCCCCCCACTCCCTTAGTGGTCTCTTCTCACCCCGCACCCCTAGTAGTCTCTCCTCCATCCGCCACCCCTAGTGGTCTCTCCTCACCCCCTCCCTTAGTGGTCTCTCCTCACCCCCCTCCCATCGAGGGTCTCTCCTCCACACCCCCCCCCCATCCCATGGTGGTTTCTTCCCTCCTCCACCCCCTCCCTCCGTGGTCTCTCCCCCCATTCTCCTAGCCCCCCTCTTCCCTACCTCTGTTGTAGCGTGGCCGAGCTCTGATCTGGTCCACGGTATAGGAGCTTCGGTTTCCTATATCTGGCCCGGACTGACAGGAAGCGCACACTGAGTGAGCACTTCCTGTCAGTCCGGCCGGGTACAGGAAATGGATGTTCCTGTACCGCAGACCGAAGCGGAGCTTGACCACGCTACACTAAGGGACTGACAGGAGGGACACGCTGGCCCAGGCAGTGCTGCAGCCGCCTGAGACTCTCTATCGAGAGCTCAGGCGGCTGCAGCATTTGAGGGGTCGGTGCTCCAGCCTGTATACACAGTGTATTTTCGCACTGGCACACACAGGCACTTTGTGTACAACATATTATTGCACTAATTGTTTTATGCAAATTACACTTTTATTATAAGGTATTTATTTATTGTCTTAAAGACACATCACGCTTTATTGTCTGGTTTATGTTGATGTATGTGATTGGAGCTCTTTCACAATATATAGTGTTGCTTTTTTCTAGCCATTTGTATATATTTGTAGTAGTATATTTTTAGCGCCATACTGTTACTTGTTTTTTTGTACAACTACATTGTTAGATTTTAAACATGTGGAAGGATGTTAGTCCAGGGCTCCAATTTGCCTCGGACATACTGGGTAAGTCCGGGTAAGTCCGCGGTCCTTAACATTTTTTGTCAGACGTAGCTAGTACATCCATGGGCGTAAAGGGGATATATATAAATAATTTCATTCTAGGTGTATTTTTATTACATGGAGAGGGAGGGAGGGTAGGGGTTAATTTAAAAAAAATAAAAAAATTAGTTTAACGGAGTGCCTCCACCCCTTGAAGGCACTCAGTACAGGCAGAGCATCGAAAGCCTGCCTGATGGCTTCCAATGCTCTGCTCCACACTGCTGGGCACCACGTGCGGCAACCCGGAAGTGATCGCTTGGGTGCCTGGGGGGATATTTCACAAGGCCTCGATATCGCAATACTCTTAGAGCAGCTGAAAGCGATTCCAGCACTCAAATTTACCGTGGACGTATGAGGTATGTCTGTGGTCCTTAAGGACCGATTTTCGTCATACTCATATGTCCGCAGTCGGGAAAGGGTTAAATGTGAAACCCACTTTGAATTCTCACTTATAGTAAGTAACCCTGTGTATATAAGAGAGGCACTGGACGAGTGAATGGGAAAGAGTGTGAGAGATACACAGACATCGCAACATGCAAAAACTCATTTCCTGCACCCCCCCAACCCCATGCGTGCCCCTACTGCCCCCCCTCCCGCCCCACGTGGGGTCCTCACACACAGTCACACACAACATATTACAAACAACTATTTACACATACTATTAACACAGACTCATTCACACCCTGATGCACACTGACACACATACTGACATATACACAACTTGAAACACAGACACACATACAAATACCCCACATTATCACAGACACTCAGAAACACACATTGGCACATGCACACTCAGATACACACACTGGCACACACACTGGCACATACACAAACTGAAATACACACACACACAATCTGACATACATTGCAGCTTACCTTTGGGGGTCTGGGCTGAGGCTGATGGGAATGAGCAAGGCCCTGGGAAGATAGCGCACCTAAGCAGACAAGGGCACATGTATGAGTGTGGGGATAGATGCTTGTGATTGGCTGTATGTGTATATGGGAGTGGTTAAGTGCTTGGGAGTGGTGTAGGGATCATCTTACCTCTGTGCCTCTTGGGAGACGGGACAGCTAACAACTTCCCTCTCACTTTTTACATTTTTTTTTATTCACACCCTCTTTTTTATTTGTTCTTGTCTATGTCACAGCTAGCGGGGGGCGTGTCCTTGCCAATAGGTTTTTGGGGGCTATTAGATGGAGTGTCAGGATATGGACATGGTCAGGTCTCAACCTCCCCTGCTCTGTAGGGTAAACTTTTAAGTTACCGACTTGGACGTGCTCACCGAGCTAAAAGCCGACTGGTGGCAAGCATTTAAAGAAAAGGGGAATTTTGTTTTGGATGAGGGGGAGAAGGCGAGAACCCTGTGGGCAAGTTGGTGCATAGGCACGTGGTCTCTTTCATTGGCAAGGAGACTTATGTAAGCGAAGGCTGTAGGGCACTAGGTGTTAATAATTATATGTAAACTTATGGATTATTTATTTCTGGTTATAATTGAATGATAAAGTTTAATAAATGTGACATTGATGTTTAATAAATGCTGTGGCCTGTTCCATCCAAATTCGGTGTCTGTCGTTATTGGGGGGTATTTGGGCTAGGCTCCATTATTCTTATTTGCATCACATTCCCTGCTACGTCCATATATGTAGCAGCAGCTTTCTCCAGCCTCTCCATAATACCTGTGGTGGTGCTGCCTGCAGCCTCCTCCTCCCTACTGCACAGCTGTCTTTTTAGCTCGGAGGAAATGACAAGATATCACTTCATCCCAGTCGGCAGAAACTGTTCAGAAATAACAGCCATCGGGTGAGTAATCAATGTGGTGGTGGTGGGGCAATTGAGGGCATTTATCATATGTAATAGCCTGGAAGTCAAACACATGCAATCTGACATACATTTTTTTTTTTAAGAATTTTTTATTTTTGTTGTGCATTGAATAACAGTAGGCTTGCTCAGCCACAACAGCAGTTGCAGGCAGAGTGATAACAGGCATTATATGTATGGCATGGCATATAAATAGACAGCACAATTTTTTTGTTTATAGTAATAGGAGGGATAGACAGTGGAGAGACAAAACATAAGATACAAGCTTTTGTAACTGTCTGTGATGGTAGTATAGATTAGAGTTCAACGCTTATGGTACATGCTAGACAGATAAAAAACAAAACAAAAAAACACTTATATATGAACAAGCTTAGACGTACTTTTTTTTTGGTAATTATCTAGTGGTCTATTCGTAAGCCGGGTGGGCACTTCGTTATCAGGCCCTGACGAGGGTGTGAGGTGGGCTCTCTCGGTTGTGCGGTTCCCTGTCAGTTGTAGACATCCCTAGATAGCGGACTTGGTGCTAATATGGAGGGAAGAGCGTGCAGTATAGTGTTGAAAGCGCTACAGCTCTGTATACAACGTTTACACATGACCTATACCTAGAGTAAGGTAGTTTGTATGTATAAGTGGGCTGTTGTGGCTATACGTAGGACATCATTGTTTTACACCTCTGGGCTTTGTCACCTTAATTTGTCTATTTGTGCAAAAGGGAGGGGGGGGGGGGGAGAAGTGAAATGGATCTATTGACCTATACCATCCTTAGTAGTGTGTGCTAGTTTGCTTGTGTATCAGAAGTATCAACAGGCATCAACTCTCGGAGAATAAAATAAACTGAAAGCAGACTAACAAAGTAAATCGAAATACAAGGTTTAGGTGGACCCCCAACTGTAAAATTATAAGTATGGGCAAAGTCGCTCTGGAACCAAGATAGTCCTGTACTGCCTCAGGTTGTGGCTGCCGCATAGGCATCCGAGCGGGCCCTCTGAGGGATGAATGGGGTAGCGCTTGCAGAGTCTCAGGTGTGTGTTGTAGTGGCACTGCTTGGCCCAGGTCGGGTGCGGGCATCTTGTGGGAGGCCGAGGGTTTCCAAAATGGCCGCCACTTCCTTCAGATCCCTGACAGTGTAAGCAGAGTCCCCTTTCGCTATGTGGAGGAGCTGCGGCAATCTCCAGCGATATGGGATATCGTAGGTTTGTTGCAGTGTGGTGAAGGGTTGTAAGGTTTTCCTCCATTTCAGGGTGTCCCACAAAAGGTCGGCCTAAAATGTGAGCACCATATTCTCGAAAGAGAGGGGAGAAGTCCCCTTAATTGTTGCCTGCACTGCTGCCTTCTCCCTGCGGCTGCTGAATCTGACCACCAGATTCCCTGGATGCTAACTCAGGAGCTCTTCAAGGTTTCAGGATTCAGAATATCCCATCAAATGTAGTGCTCTTAGCTTGTTTAGGCATTAGCAGAAACCCCATCAGCCTCCTCAATAAGTGCGGGAGTTCCACGGCTGGGATCGCCTCTGATCTTAAGGTTATTTCGGTGTCTGCCATCCTCCATCATTGCAAAGCGGTGTTCAAAGGTTGCTTGCTGTTCCTTGAGGGTCCGCACTTCGTTGGAGAGAGTGGTAAGTGTCTGGGCTTGTTCTGCCGGAGGAGTTTTGGGCTGTGGGAGGCCAGTATCATGGAGAGAGGGGGTTTGTAGAACTTGTAAGGGGCCACGAGTTTGGCAGCAGGGTTTAATGACGCAGAGTTTCCAGTAGGCGATGTGTGGTTGCAGTCATCACGGAGGCCATGATTGTGTGAATAGTTCTCAATGTGTGTCTGTATTGACTAACTACACACACAGCATCTGTACTTTACAGCTCCTTGTGCTCATTAACTCTTGCGAACGTGGTGTGCGTGCCGGGCCCGCGCGGAGCGTTGCCATGGTAACCCATGGCAACGCTGTGCCGGCCGCATGTCTCGCGATATTTAAAGAGTCTGAGGAGCTGTAAAGTACAGATGCAGTGTGCTGGGCCCCCTGCAGTTACAGGGAGCCGGGGGCCTGCAGCTACACATATTTATAGCGATATTAGCTATATATATGTACACATAGGGAATGTAGGGCCCGGGACTGCCAAAGCAGTCCAGGCCCGCCAGGTCCGTGACAACAGTCATGCTTGTCACCCCCTGATGGCGGCCCTGGGTGTGTTATTCAGAGATAAGAGCAACCAGAAGCTCACAGGCAAACGATCCTGTTGGCTTGTTAGGTTTCCTCTTATTGTGGATTAGCATCAATTTTCAGATAATTGCAATATATTTTCATTTCCACTAGTTGATGTTCTTAAACCTGGGAACTATATAAATTAACTGACCTTGTAAATGTCTAAAAAACGGTAATTATCAGAAAGCAAAATTTTAAAAACATAATTTGTGGTATCCAAATCTTTTTATTATTAGTCACACAAACTGCGTTGTCAGGTTCCATACACAATAGTGTAATATGTAAACATAACACAACATATAACATAACACAAAAATCGACATATCTGGTCATAAATACAATACCTAGCCATCAGAGTGCGTTTATAAAACAAGTTAGAAGATTAAAGGAACATTCAAAGTGGAGAGCTGTAGTGATTGGTGACAGGAGTGCACTGACAACCCCAATGTAATAGACTGTTAAAGGAACAATTTAGTATTCTGCCTCCCTTCCCCTGTGGCATTGAAAGGGTTAAAAAAAAAACCTTTAATCACTTGCCTGATTCCAGCGCCAAGATCTCTTGGTGCTGGCCCTGTCTCCACATCGTCTGACGCAATCACAAGGGGGGAACCTAATACACATGCACGCAGAGTGCGGCACACGCATTAAGACTTCCTCGTAGGATTTCATTGAATCAGTACTTTTCCATGGGATATTGCGAGACATTGGACATCCTAATGCTAAACATGAGGACGCCAAGCTTCATTTCATGGTCTACGGTGGTAGACAGTAGCTAGAGGCAGTCCTACCCCTGCCTGCTATGTACTCAAACATTTTCTCTAAACCTGCAATGTTTTATATTGCTGGGTTAAGGGGACAGGAACAGTGCACCCATCCACTTCAATGAGATTAAGTGATCTGGGTGCCTATATTGTCCCTTAAACAGTTTGGCTACTTACCTGGGTCTGCCGTGTGCTACAGGAATATTGCTTTTTACTCTATAGCTCTATATCTAATTCCTACTCTTAGTGGGACAAGACAAAAGGTCCCTCTTGCTATACAATGCCATTCAGACTACCTAGTGAAGTCTAACTGGACACGTGCTCAGTTGTTTGTATTAACTTTTAGTGGGTAGAGAATATGAAGCCTGCCACCCATGACATTACAATGGTCTGATCTTCATTTCAGAGTACTTGTAGGAGTAGTAGTAGCCCTTGCCATAATACCAGTTGATGCCAATTGCACTGGTTGCATGCTGCCCCAACAGATACAGACCATTCAGGTTTGCAAAGTGACATTTATCATACCACCAGCCTCCCTTGAACAATTCTGCACAATTTGAAGAGTAAATATCATTATCTTGGTCTTTGGTGGTGAACTTCATGTCGCGATGGGATATTAATGAATCTCCTGTGAAAAACACATTGTGAAAGATATATATAAAATGACGACAGTACTGGGCATGCTTCTAGACTATCACAATTAACAAGGAGCAGGAAGATAGAGAATACCAATCATATTTAAAAAATAAATAAGTTGTTTCAGAGATTTGTGACAATCCATTCCATCTGCAGAGTTAAATGTTTATGTTACCAATACAATAGGTGATTTTCAGATCTCTGTTCCCAGATATAAAGGGCTCCATACATCTCCAAGACCTTGTCTCTGCCTGCAAAGAATCCTCCCACCATCTGCCACCAGGAGCCTATTTTTTTCAGCATTAATTAATAAAGACTTTGTCTTATGTGTGGCCTAAATGCCATCTATGTTTGCTGGCATCAGTCTATTCTAGGATCTGTTGGGATTTTAAAAGGCTACAATAAGGATATTTGCAATTATTGATGGGCAACTTACGACACCTATTTCTTGTGTAGGCAGGTCTAATAAATAAAATGTATCCTCCCTGGAGGAATCGATTACTTATTTAAGAGTGAGGCCTACAGAACCTCTTCACTTGCCAAGATGGACACTGCCCACACAGTACTAAGATTAATTTACGTTAGGAATTCCCAGAACATCAGGTCTGTAAGACAGTATGAATAAGCTATTAACAACATCACCATAAGATTGCTACAAAAAAGACTGAAAAGTTCAGTTCTTTTGTATATTCTGAAAGAAAAGAAAAAGCATTTACCTTAGGTACTTGAACTTAGTAATAACAAAAAACATTAAAATAAGATATGTTGGTGGGTCTGTATGTATAGATTCCATCACCATTACCTCCTCTTTCTGACTACCCTTGCAATGTAATGCCACAAATCGTAAATAAACCAACTGTACAGTTAACACAAACATTACTTAAATTTTTGTCTACTTCACAATATGTTAAAGTTTTGTGATGACTGGATCAGCCTCCATCATAAGGTTCTCATCTTTTCATCAAACAGTCCTCCACATTCTGTTTAAACTACAAGTGTTCAGGACCAGGAAACGCCTGCTTATGTTTATGTGTATTTATATTTCTATTAACTTAAATGCTCTGTAGTCTTTTTCTCTATTGTATAACATTACATAATTTATATGTTTGCAACCCAAAATTCTGCAGTGGAATATACTCGTAATTTATAAATAAACACAAAATAAGGATCTGTCTGCCATCTCTTACCTGCGTTACCGCCCGTGAAAGCTCCAAGTAACAACTTGTACTTCTCAGACTCTCCCAAAACTTGAAAGGAATCGTATTTAGCAAAATACTTTGTGTTTTCAACATCCTGTAGATCAACTCGTAGCTGCCATTTGCCTTTGGAAAGAAAAAATAAGTTTGTATCAGGGAAACACCATGGCATGATCTAAAATGTAGTATTAACAAATCACACAATATAGGATGACATATTGCTCAGATACTGACTAATAAATACCACCATTTGTAATTAATGATTCATCTAATTGTCTAATTTTAACATTACCTGCTGAAGTTATCATGTGAAGATTATCGTTGCCCAGCCAAAACTCGTTCAGGCGGCTGCCAAATCCGGTCTTATATGATTTCCAATCACGGAAAAAATCTACTGATCCGTCCCAACGTCTCTGGAAAACCTACATCAAGTAGAGAAGGAACCATAAAATATATAATTGATCTGTTTTTAACTTTTAAAGGAACACTATAGTGCCAGGAAAACAAACTCGTTTTCCTGGCACTATAGTGCCCTGAGGGTGCCCCCACCCTCGGGGTCCCACTCCCGTGGCGCTGAAGGTGGGGGAAGGGGTTAATCCCTTACCTTTTTTCCCCAGCGCCGGGCTCTCAGCCAGGGACCCTCCTCCCTCTTCTGACGTCCCTGGCTGAATGCGCATGTGCGGCAAGAGCCGCGCGCGCATTCAGCCAGTCCATAGGAAAGCATTCTCAATGCTTTCCTATAGACACTGGCGTCTTCTCACTGTGAAAATCACAGTGAGAAGCGCGGAAGCCCCTCTAGCGCCTGTCAATGAGACAGCCACTAGAGGCTGGATTAACCCATAGGTAAACATAGCAGTCTCTCTGAAACTGCTATGTTTACAGCAGGCAGGGTTTATCCTAGATGGATCTGGCACCCAGACTGAAGTGGTCTGGGTGCCTATAGTGGTCCATTAAGTTCACGGTTTGCATTTCTTTTTTTTTTTCACCGTGAACTGTTGTGAATTTGCGAATTGATTTCTTATTTTGGTGACTAGTTCAGTTGGAAAAATAGCTTAAAAATGTGCCTTGTATAGGTAGTCTGGCCTGAAGTTGACAGACTGTCAATTCCTGAAAAACCTCAGTTTAATGAATATTTAGTGAATATAAACCCTAGTTATATTAAATAAGTAAGGTGCATTATCAATTTGCATATACTTGCAAAACTGGCAGATTCAGAGATTAGGAAATTATAGACGTTTATTTAAGAAGACCCACTGGGTCAAAGTTCTAAATTGGAGCGATCCTCATAGAAACCAGTAGAATGTATACATTAACATTCCTAACTTTGTCCAGTGATACAGCACTCACCACTAACAACGATTGCAATTTTAATGTTCTTTTGGATTTCTTTGTAGAAACGGCCAACTACTATAGAATTTACGAAGCAAGGAGTTTTGAAA
The DNA here is from genome assembly GCF_036172605.1 of Pelobates fuscus. NCBI lineage: Eukaryota > Metazoa > Chordata > Amphibia > Anura > Pelobatidae > Pelobates > Pelobates fuscus. Next base: position 147,959,807 of record NC_086325.1, on the reverse strand, counting down.
GAGGAACATGCTACATTTTATTCTGTGGAGAGCTCAAAGACTTTGTTAAGATAGATAATTGAGGATAGCTTACAATCCAACCTCCTTCATCAGTATGCATGTCACACAGCACCTTCAAGGGTGTTTTTCCATCCGGGTATATAGTGTACCAGTCACTAAGTACTATTCCCTGGTCCAGCAGCTCTTTACAGTTCCTGGCAGCTGAGGGAGACAATAAAATGAAATGGGAAGCTGCAGGAGATGTTACGTCAAACAGTGCCCATAACAAGTAGTTACCTCATTTAGTTATGTCAGTGTTTGTTCTCTTACATCATGTCATTATAGATGAATCTATTGATTTCCACCTATTCTGTGTGCATAATTAATTGTTGCACTACAGAATATTACTGATTTAATGTAATTTGTGTAGTGCATACATGAATTGGCTACCTAGTAGAGGTGGTATGACCCATTTCAATAGATGTCAGACGGTTTACAACATTAATTCTTCGTTTGCAGCTGTGACTCCAACCAAAGTTCCTCTGCCAGGTGTGAAATGTTACCCACGAGCTGTCTCTAAATCTAGCTTCAATGTAAACTAACTGGCTAACCTACTATGTTCCTGTATCCCCTCATAAATAGTGGATTATTTTGATTATCTAAATGAGCATTAGGAGTCTGAAGACCAGTGTGTTCTAGTGTCCTATCCAAAACAAAATTGCAAAAAATAAAAAATAAAAATTCATAGATGCAATAATTAGTTTTATGGCAAGGACAGAAAAGAAAATTATGTTGATTTGGATTGGTGTTGGTGTTGGTCTAAAACACAAGGGTCACTTATTGTGCTATAGGTATGCCTTCCCTCCTTCCACCTATACCACCTCTGTGCTGGCTTGGAAACTTGAGACCACTAGAACACAATCACCACTAGAACCAAGTTGCGTTTGTAATATTCTTGTCTTAATATTGTATGTTTCTTGCTTGTATAGCTGTTTTGATGTGTTCATCTTTATTATAATTGCCATTTTCTGATGCCTTGTAAATAAAGAATTTAATATAGTTTTGATAGAGCTTTTAATGTATTCGTTGGATGAATAAATATTTATCAGCTGAATCAATATGAAGTATAGGAATCTTTGGGAATTCCCTACTAGTTACACCCATTTGTAATGACAATATTAAAAATGCTAATGCAAATACAAGTTACATTGGGCACCTTCTGTAAACACCACATTTTCAAATATTGCCACACACTTTCATTCAGTAATTCTGAGCCATCTCAAGATATTTTAATCCTGGTTTCTAAACTACATTAAAGGGACTCTCCAGTGCCAGGAAAACAATCAGTTTTCCTGGCACTGCAAGTCCCGTCTCCCTCCCAACGCCCAATCCCCGGTTGCTGAAGGGATGAAAACCCCTTCAGTGACTTACCAGAGGCAGCGACATGTCCCACGTCGCTGCTTCTTCCTCCGCCGCCGCTCCTCCTCTGCATTACGTTGGCCGGTGGGCGAGACTGATACCGCCCACCGGCCGGGGAGACATCATGCGCAGCAATGCCACGCATGCGCATTAGAGCTTCCCATAGGAAAGCATTGAAAATGCTTTTCAATGCGGAATTGAGCGACGCTGGAGGTCCTCACACAGCGTGAGGACGTCCAGCGACGCTCTAGCACAGGTTTTCTGTGCTATGAAGGAGGAAGTGCCCTCTAGTGGCTGTCTAGTAGACAGCCAATAGAGGTGGAGTTAACCCTGCAAGGTAATTATTGCAGTTTATAAAAAAACTGCAATAATTACACTTGCAGGGTTAAGAGTAATGGGAGTTGGCACCCAGGCCACTCCAATGGGCAGAAGTGGTCTGGGTGCCTGGAGTGTCCCTTGAAGTGGAATTTTGTCCGAAAGAGGTCTGCATTTAAATTTGGTTCCATCTATTTATCCCTAAACCCTGACCATTTTAGGATATCTTCCAATGAGAAGCATGTCTGCAAAACTATGCTATCATCAACATACCTCACTAAAAAGTTTTTTTTCCCCTCTCTCAGAAAATCAGTTGCCTATTGAAGTTAAAAAGAATGTGTCCATCAAATCGACAGAAATGGATGCTAAGTGAACATAGCTTAATGACCATGCCAAACACCCAGACTGGGATGTCAGTTCAGCTATAACTAATGAACACTCGTGGTTGAGCCTGACCAACTATTTGAATGCCCCCTTCTGTTACCGATTGCAGGTTTCTTCTCTAAATGTAGGCATTTGGACCATATTAACATAGGGGCTATTGGGGCGACAGCTTCAGGCCCATGCTTTGATATAGGCCCACAATAAAAATGTTCAATTGTTTATCTTTTTATTTATTCATATTGAAATAGAGTGCTGTCACTACAGAGAAATCCCACTCATTATCTATCAGTACTGACTTTTTAAGCATTAATAGTTTTGTAGCTACTGCATAGTAATCATGTCGGTACCCTGTACTATGTGCAATGGCCACGTTTCTCATGTGTTAAGCTAGACACAAATGTGCATCAATGCCATCACACATGAGGGAGAATCCAGAGGCCACGTGGATCAGTTTTATCTTCCATTCAAACAGCACTTATCAGGAAAGTGGAAATGTATCCTTATTAAATAATCTGAACTATTTTATATGTTGTGTTATCATTTCTGTACACAATTTGCGTAATATGTTATTATCATTCATTTGCTTAAGAAAAATAAAACTATATACACCCACCGTATATTGAGTCAGGTCCAGGGACAAATTCTCCTCTCTCTCCTGTTGGTTAAAAATATAAAATATATATATTTTTTATTTTCAGATGCCATAACATGGACTACGTATAATTAACTGATATTTTAGCATTAAAAATATAATAAAGATATGATAATTGAAAGTACAGAAAACCATTGGAAAAAACTTCCTAAAACATATACTCTCCCCTGAATCATCATTGCTTGCTACAATTTTACAGTTTCATGAAAAAGATTTTAAGCCACTCGAAGTCTTCTTGATCACAATGGGAGAGTTGTACATAAACCCCAAAACACTTCCCAACATGGGTTTTTGTATTTAAAAAAAAACAGCCCTACCACTTAGGAAACAGTCATGTCTTTGCAGAGTGTTGAGCTGACATTGTCATATATGAGGATGTATCTGTTGCCTTCAAGATAATCAACTGTATTATTAGAATGCAAATTACAAAATATCACTATAATAGGTGAAATAACTATACAAGCACGTGAAATTGTATCTTGGTCTTTAGATTGTATAATAAAAAAGACCTAAATGACAAAGTAGGCATGGGGAAAATTTTCAGTTCGCGACTTTCGCAATTTGGGACTTTGGAACTCTTGCAGCCGCTTAGTAGATAACTCACTAATTCCCACGGTATTAGGGAGCTATCTACTAAAAGGCTGAAAGACCGAAATTGGTTTTTCAGTCAAAATTACCAATACTAAGTAAAAATTACTTGGTAATAGTCAATGTTGCCCCTACTCGCTATACCGTGAGTAGGGGCATGTCTAGTGTGGCTGCTCACTGTCAATTTTTTTTTTTTTTAAATGAATACCTATTGCCCCCACCCCTGAGCGGCTGGGTGGGGGCCCTAAAGTAAAATGATAGGAGGGGGAACCTATGTCCTAAATACTAAGAAGGGGGGACCTAATGTCCTCCCCCCGGCCCCCACCCCTGAGCAGCGGGTGGGGGCCCTAAATACTAATAAGGGGGGGACCTAATGTCCTCCCCCTGGCCCCCACCCCTGAGCGGCGGGTGGGGGCCCTAAATACCAATACCCAAATGTCTGAATTTCCCGAAATTCATCCGAATTTATATTCGGACCGAAACGAATTGCATTGAATCTAGCATAAAGTTAGCCTCACCTGGAATTCTCCACTTCATTTCATTGATGGTCTGCATGCAGTGGTCCTTTCGTATTAACCTTGCAACGTAAAGCATTGCTGTTTAGTAGTAACAGCAATGATAGCATTGCAGGGTTAAATAGCACTCCAGTGATTTCCAACAGCCATTAGAGGTGCTGCCGCTGTGAGACGTGGGCCAATAGGAGCGCAATGCTGCTGTGAATATGGTTTTAGTTTCCAATGCCCTCTATGGGGAGAATTGGATATTAGACTTTAGAAGGGTTGGTGTAACATCAAGGGAGGCATATCAAGCCACAGCAGGGATCTCAGCATTTAAAAAAATCAAATAAAAAATAAAGCAAATCCCCCCCCCCCCCCAGTTTTTATTTAGATTTGGAGGTGGGGGCTAAATCTAAATGAAGAAGAGACGTTTAGAAATATAGGTTTTTAGTCCCAACGCTGTAGTGTTCCTTTAAACTTAGGAAGTGTTACCATGTACAGATTGAGTGTAATGTGCACATGTTGCTTTTATCATTTTCTTTCTCTCGCAATAGGAATTTCTTTTTACCTTTATGTTGTTTCTACTGAACTCACCTTTCTCCCCCTGATTTCCTTTCTCCCCATGATGCCCTGTTAAAAAATAAATAAAATAGTTTATTAAAATGATCATGATGTAAATATCCCTATATCTGCCAACCTAGTACATTTCAGTTATTTACAATAACATTTCAGAGTTATTGTATGCGAACCTCCTCCATTCATCTCCCATCCGATTAGAACGTTCACACCATCAACTTAAGTGCGAAACCACAAGGGAAGTAATTAATGAAGGCTTCCCCTTGGTAGTCTTATAACCGAATGCACGTGGTTGACAAAAGAATGGCTGCCATTTTGTCTTCCGAACGTGGGCAGCGGTACTTGGTCGTTGAGTTCCTGGAACTCTTTTCGGCTAGGTGCTCGCACAAACCCAGGTAAAGATTAGACCACTGCCTGTTCTACTTCCCAACCAACTATGCAAACAACGTTTGGGAGATATTAACTACCGAACAGGGGGAGAATTCATACCCTAAAATTAGGAGAATCCCTTGCATGGTGTTCGCACAGGAATCGCCGAACAGAGACCAACCAGGACCCTATTTCCCATGAATTGTTTTTAAAATGTAAAAATTTCCACCCAGCCTCCATACCTGGAGGGCTGACGCGGACCTGTCCCTGGGGTCCAGTGGGTCTTCAGTGCGGTGGGCACCTGTCTCCCTGTCAGACGCAGTGAGGGAGCTCTGTTCTCTCTGCTCTGCTCCCTCTCGCCACGCGGGCTGTCTACTGATGCTGGGAGACTGAATATGATGTCATATTCCGGCTCCCAGCATCAGTAAACAGCGCGCAAGGGAGCAGAGAGAATAGAGCTCCCTTGCCGCGTCTGACAGGAAGACAGGTGCCCGCCAGGGGATCTCCATCAAGTGGCCATCAAGCCACCTCTTAGACCCCCCCCATGACAGGGGGAGCATGGGGGCATCATTTTTTGCTGCCACCTGAGTGCCTGCAGGAGCAACGGGAACAGCGTTCCTGCTGTAAAAAAAAAAAAAAAAATGTACAGGAACACCGTCACCACGCGTTCCTGCAGGACTCGAGCCCTGGTTGTCTCCCAGAACTATGTTTCGTCTGGTTACTGGGGGAATTAATGTCTGCTTGTTTTAATGGTTCCAAATTGGCTAAGTGTAGGAATTAGCGGAGGTAACCAGGTGGGTTACCCGTGATCCGCTACAGGTAGAATTCTCCTGTTTGAGGCTGGCTGTTCGAATTTTGCATGGATTTAGCTATTACAGTTATGTCACTATAGTTACGAGTTCTTACACTGAGCTGGTCGATGACTGAAAAGAGTGGAATGGCAAGAGTTATTGTAATCGTTTTGTTGTGTTATGGCCATCCAACGTGCCAATGACACTTAATCTAATTCAATGTATGCCTCCATTATTTCAAAAACTGTCAAACATAAAATGCATAGAGTTAATGTCTCCTACCTTTTTCACCTTGAGGCCCAGACTTCCCCGCAGCTCCTATTTGCCCTGAAAAAAATACATGATTTACACACAATGTAGTCAAATATACCTAAAAGCTACAAAGTGCAATATATGATGAAAAAAATTATTTTACATAACAAAATGCGATCCCCCCTTTTCGATTCCCTGGAATTAAATTTTGACAAAAAAATGTTAACATGCACAAAAGCAAGGGTAGCCATCTTACAGAGGAGGGCTGACAACCTTTGGCTGGGGGATGGGGCAGTACAAATAAATGGCCTTTTTTTTTTGCACATAAAACTACCCAGATATTATAACAAAGCATTCACAGAGTTTCATGCATGACTAGGACACACAGGTTTTGTTTCCCACAACTCCATTGTCAACATGAAAAATTACATTCATGAGCAAAGTCTCATCTAACCTGTTGGTGACTGGTAAGTGCCTTACAGAGACATTATACCTAGTCCTCATATTTTGGCAGTCTGGTTGAGCCTCAGATACTGTATTTCACTGGAATATATCCCGCTGTGTCATTGAGATGCCAGACCATGCACAAACCCATACGATGCAGACCAAGTATAGTCCCTGCACAATACCCGTCTGCTGACTTATTCCTGATGTACTGTTGTCAAAGACATTTAAATACACCTCCTGCTATTTAAAGCCATAGACGATTGGTGTGACGCTGAAGGCCCCAAAACCTGTATAGTAGTAGCGCTGCCCTTTTGGCCGGCTCACCCATTCCATCATAGTTCCTGGTGGACTACAAATTCCATGAAGATTTGTGGAAAAGGTACTTCTACAAAAATTGAATAGAAAAGGCTCTGGCTATCCCTGCACTAAGGAAACAAACAAGAACATAACTGTAGATAGTTGTTATTATGCGATGCAACATGCTATATGGGGCGTCTGGGTTTATGTACAAAATCGTTTTCCACACCGCCCCATCATCCTGTTAAAGCGAATCTATAGCTTAAGGAGTACAAGGCTGCATTCCTTACACTGTAGAACCCTCTGGTTCCCCCCTTCCTTGCGCCACCTTGGATCATAAAGGGTCAAAGACCCGTTAGTCACTTACCTGATTCCAGTACTGATGTCCCTCGGCAATGGGTCGGAGCTCCACCTCCTCTGATGTCAGACATGCATGTACGGTAAGCCCCGCAAAAGCATTAGGCCCTCCCCATAGGAAAGCATTGCTTCAATGCTTTCCTATAGGGATTTTACTGACACTGGATATCCTCATTGCAAGACTAAGTGGGACTAAGACACTGCACCCAGACCACTGTAATAAGCTGAGGTGGTTTGGGCGACTATAGTGGCCCTTTGAATGCTGCAGGTTGTAATTTATTGCATTGGTAGTCTCAACAACCCAAATTCCTCAGTACCTACTATGTGTTCTACATTACTGCTGGGACATAGGATAACCCTGGGTTAATGATTGCAGAAAAACTAAACAGGGCATAATATATACATAATAATAATTAATACATTTCAATATCGTAAGAAGTATATTAATCTTTATCTCTGTAATCATAATGATTATAGAAAGTGTTATTGAGACAAAAATTATTGGAAGAATCTATCTAAATCCAAATAATATGATATAGGTTAGTTAAAATGGCACTGCCATGCCGTACTTACCTTTTCCCAATTGCTTTCATTCGCAATCCCAAAGTATTAGGGAGACATCTACTAAAAAGCTGAAAGACCAAAATTGGTCTTTCAACCAATTTACTAATACTAAGTAAAACAATACTTAAATAAGTGAGGTTAAATTCTCCCTCGCTGTGCTGTGAATAGGGGCATTTCTGCTAAACAGTGAGTCGCCAGTGACTGCTCATTGTTGTAAAAAAAAGACCCCCAATGCAATGAAGGGTGGGGCACCTATTAAAATAATTAACAGTGGGGACATAGTGTCCACCTCCAGCCATTAGAAGTGGGTGGGGGCAATAAGTGATAAGGGGGGGGGGAATCTATTTTCCCCCGAGACCCTACTCATTAGCGGCAGGTGGGGGTCCTAAGTAATAATGGGGGGACATCATGTACCCTGCAGCCACCACCCACCACCCACTGGCTGCTCACTATTTACTAGACATGCCTCTACTTGTGGCCCAGTGAGTAGGGGCAGGAGGGGGAATTTAGTCTCCCTTATGCTAATATGAGAGTCATATTGACCCCCATAGATTGAGGGGAGGCATGGGGGGGATTTAGGAAGTGGTGGAGAATACAACTCCCCGCCGCTTTTATTATTACATATTACAAGGAGGGAGACAAGAGTCGGTAGCTCCCTCCTTGTAATAAACTAGGACGAAAGAAGACCCAAGTAATTTCATTCCATGTTATTTCTATTTGTTCATTCGAGTTCCAGATGAATGGCCGAATAGACAAAATTCCAATCTGAAATTTGTACATTAGTGAATCCCAAGTCTACAGTGGGCATGTATGGGAATTTCCCAGCGCTAGCTAGTGTGGGCAGTTGAAGGCCCTGCAGTACATGCCATCTGGGAACACAAAGATGGCAGCACCTTGGACATAGACCTGGAGAAGCAATGAAGCAGTAAAAAAACAAAAAAAAAAAAAAACGACAACACGTGAAATGGGGGACAAATAAAATGGAGAGTAGTTGGGAGAGGGGTTAAAAATATGGATGCAGCCATAACAGTGCCGCTTTAATATAAAGGTCAGTGGCATGGTTATTTGTAAAAGTGTGAATTGTTTGGAATGCAATATAAATTCCACGCTTTAGATCAAAACAAACAAAACGGAAAAAAATTTTGCTGTGAATTTCCAACACTTCAATAAATATTTATTTTAGACTTGTTTTATGATGTTTAATTATTTTCTTTTGTTTCTGAAATGGCATCTCGTTCTTACATTATCGATACATTTATCGAATACATTTTTGTTCTCACTGTCGATTGTGTAGGAGTTTATTCATTTCAATGTGTCCATGTTTGAACAAACATTTTATTATTTTATTAGCATTTGGACTATATTTTTTCTATTCTACATTATATGATATCAGTTATATACAGATTTTTCTTTAATTGTTTTGCTTCTATTGAATAATTTGTACTTGCTATCATTTTAGATGATTTCACTTGCTCTCTTTAAGGTAATAGGATCCACACTTACAAAATCAAACCAATATGTGAGTGCTATAGAAACACCGTACAGATATTATGGCAGCACTTAAAATACAATACACAAAAAATGTGCAAAGAATAGACAATAGTTACCAAAACAGCGCGCTAAAATAATCTGCAAATATAAAATACAAATAATAGTGCAGACTGTCTGAATACACTCCTATATACTTAGAGAAATCTTAGGGAAAATAAAAAACACTCATGTCCCAGAGCCCTATCACCCCTGGCTCTGGGTTTGTAAGGCTCTTTTGGAGAGGGGATATCCCCACACTGCTGAATTCTCCACAGGATATGTTCACTGCCGATCCCTGTTGTGCTGTGTGTGAAAACAGAAGGGGAGGACCTCCAATTGAATAGTATCTTAAGTAAGTTTATTACATAAAAAAAAATTAAAACCCTTACTTGGGATGTGGTGGGTATGGACTCACAGAGTCACCCACATAAAAGCATGAACAAATATTGTAAAAACGCTTCCTGATTGCAGTCCGATCAGTCCGATCACGTGACCGCTTCCGGGTCCGCCCCTCCAGTGATGTTCGTGTGACGCGTTTCGCCCGCCTCCACAGGCTTCCTCCGACGACGTCAGAGAGTTCCAGACAGTCTTTTAAGTCCACAGAGCCTCCCCCTTCTCCTCCCATTGGCCAGGGGGCGTGAATTTCGGTCATGTTTACTGGGCAATCAATTTTGCATATGCGGACTTAAATTATTCTAACTAGCTGAACTCCTTTTATCAACCAAAAAAAAGGGGTTGATTATATTTGAACACACAGTCAAAAAGCAACATCTGATCATTAGAATACAATACTATTATTCAGTATGTTCCTATACACAATGAGTGTCTTATAAGCTTAATCAGATTTAAATAGATATTTGCACAGGATCAATTACTCTTGAGCATAAGTATAAACATAAACATAAACCATAAACAATAGCATCCTCTTCATTTGTTATTACAATCGTATTTAAACCAACTGGTATAGATCTTTCAGTTCTTATTGAGAACACATCTATCTTTGAAACCTACTTCAGAACAGGAGAGAAATTGCAAAATAATTCAAAGTATAATTTAAAGGGAGAGATACAGAAATCAATTCATAAGGGATGGTTACCTCACAGGGGAAAGTGAACTATACATTCACATACCAAATAAATATCGTATAGGGTTAAATAAATTGAGTTGCTCCTAAATTTAAAGGGATAGCATTTACTTCATTCACTATTGTGATCAACCCAAAAAATAGACAATATAGATTTTCTGGTTCTCATTCAATATATATTCATCTGAGAAACCTACTCAAAAAGGAGAAAGATTGCAGAGAAGATTAAAAGGGGAGGGAGTACAGAAATCAAATTATAAAGGATAATTGCTTCATAAAAAATGACAAACTTCAAATTCCCCATTCATACCCCTAGGGAACAGCGATTTTAATTTGAACACCCACCTCATCTCTTGTTTTGCCAATTTATTATCCAGGTTTTCACCCCTCCAGTCTCTACTCACTCTTTCTATCCCGATGAATTTTAATTTAGTGACATCGCCCTGATGCTTCTGAATGAAATGGGAAGAGAGGGGATGTTCTTTAAAGCCTTTTATATTGCGTATATGCTCCTCAATGCGGATATGCACTTGTCTGGTGGTCTTTCCGACATAGTGCATATTGCATGGGCATGTAAGAACATATATACAATAGGTAGTGTGGCAAGTGATCAACTGTTGACACAATATGCTTGTTCCGTATTCCCACCCATCAATTCCTTTTTCACACACTTCGGGGCTGCCGTGGTCCTGCAAGCCAAGTAGTATCCACACTGAAAAAAACCCACATCCTGATTAAGGAAGTTCCTACTTGAGCTTTCCTGCTTCAGACTACTTTTTACCAGATGACTTTTAATGCTCGGTACCCCTCTGTAGACAATCTTGGTGGTTCTTTGAAACTATTTTTTCTAACAGGGGGTCTTCTTTTAAGATGAACCATTATTTATAATTATTTTTTTATTTCCCTGTTTTTCCCTGAGTAGTTGAAAATCAGAGAAACTTCATTATTTTTATTCTCCCCTTTGTTCCTTGTCTTTTTATTATTTTTATCAAGTAGCTCCTTCCTATTAATCTTTCCTATTTCTTTATGGGCCTTATCTAGTAGGGTCTTAGGATAATGTTTAACTGTAAGTTGGTCCATTAGTTGATTAATCTGGACCTCACATGTTTCCTCCCTCGTGCAGTTCCTCTTGAGTCTTAGCATCTGCCCCTTGGGAATATTATTCAACCAGGGGCCATAATGACAGCTGTCGTAAAAAATAAAACTATTAACGTCTACCTTCTTAAAGAAGGTCTGTGTGTATTTGATGTTGAGAAATAAAAATACGTAAGTCCAAAAAATTCACCTGGCTATCACTATGGTCCATGGTGAGCTGGATTCCCCAGGAGTTTGAATTAAGGTAGGCCAAAAAGGTAATCAGATCTTCCGTAGTGCCTCTCCAGATCCAGAACAGATCGTCAATGTAACGGCGATAGGTGACCAGGCTCTGCACCCAGCCATGGTTCCCATATATAAAGGATTCCTCCCAATAGGACATAAAATAGGTTCGCATAGCTGGGTGCGAACCTAGTCCCCATCGCCGTCCCGAGGATCTGTAGATAAAATGAATCCAAAAAATGAAAATAATTGTTAGTCAGGATAAGGTGGATACCTTCCAAAATAAAAGCTTGGTGGTCCGGAGATAAGTTGGATGAGGCCAAGAAAAATTCAACGGCCTCTATACCCTTTTCGTGTGGAATAATTGAGTAAAGTGATGACACATCCGCAGTTACGAGGATGTCCCCATCCTTCCACTCAACCCCCTCCAGTATTTGCAGAATCTGACTAGTGTCTCGCAAATAGGCCTTAGTTTTCTTAACCAAAGGCTGTAAACACAGATCGATATATTCCGACAAGGGGGCTGACACCGAGCCTATCCCGGAGATAATAGGTCTCCCTGGTGGCCTAGTCTCATGCTTATGGATTTTTGGCAAAAAATAGTATACAGGTATCCTTGGGTGCATCACAGCTAGATAGTCATATTCTGTTTTGGAGATAACCTCCATTAGTAGGCCTTTATTCAAAAAGTCCAAAAACATATTTTTTCTCTTTAGTAGGATCTCCTTTTAGTTTTCTATATGTGATCCCATCATTAAGCTGTCTTAATGACTCCTCTACATAATACTCCCTATCCATAAGGACGATGCCGCCCCCCCCCCCCCCCCCCCCCCCCTTGTCGGCTGGTTTGATTATGACCTCTGTATTCTCTCTTAATTCAGCCAGGGCCTGTTCTTCCTTATTTAAGTTCATCTTATGTCTATTTATCCTCTTGATTCGTTCTACCTCTCGCATCACTAGTTCCTCGAAGGCATCCATTGATTTTGTCTTACAGTTTTTTGGAAAGAAGGTAGACTTCTTTTTAAGTGAGGTAAAATTATGCTTTTGTTCATGTCCTCTCGGTTCATCTACATTATTTTCCTTCTCTAGAAAAAAACGTTTTAGGCATAACTTCCTAACAAATTTTTTAAGGTCTATATACACAGAAAAATGATCCACATTAGCTGTTGGGCAGAATTTTATCCCCCTAGCTAGTACTCTACTTTGCATAGTATTCAATGTGAGCTTTGAAAGATTGTATATTCCCTTTATCTCTATATCCTTCCCCTTTTTCCTTCTCTGTATCTTATTTCCCCCTCTTGTTCCTCTCTTTCCATTCTTCTTTTTAATGGGGAACTTGGAAGATTTAATTTTATTCTTTCCCTTCTTTTGTGTTCCCAGTCTAAAAAAATCTTTTTTCGGGTGCCCTCCTTGTTTCTGGGTTGTGTATCTGGTCTCGTGTCCATTAGACTCTATAGAGTCTATTGGCTTACGTTTTGCTCCAGGGGAGACCGGTTTCCATACATTGGATTCTAACCTGGGTTCTTGATCTTTTCCTTTTTTATTCTCCTCTTTTTGGGTTATACCCTTAGTGGCTCTATTCTCAACCTGTCTTTCAGATCCCTTAATTGGGGTATCCCCACCCTGAAAATTGGTCCGCCATTGTTGATTGTGATTATACTTCCTTCGATTTTGTCTATTGCCACTGAGTGATCTCCTTCTATACTGGTACCCATCTCCATTGTACTGTCTGCGCCCCTGTTGGTACTGCTTTCTGAACCACTCATATTTCCTCTCTGGGTATTCTGTCCTTGGAACATGATTTTGGGATTCTAGCCTTCCCCTTCTATTTTCAAAATTCCCCCTATGGAAAGCATGTACTTTATTCTCCCTATAATCTTGTTTATCTCTGTGGTATTTCTTCTTTTTGATGAGAATAACTTCCCTTTCCGTTTTATTCATATCCTCCATAATCTCTCCTGAACATTTTTCCATTTCTCTGGATTCCAAAAAAGGTTGTAAAAATTCCTTAATAGCCTTTATCTTCACATCTAATTCCCTAAGATTAAGCTGTCGTCTCTTAATTATAATTTTTAAGAGGCCTATGGATATCACATTCAAATATCGATCCCATTCTTCCATGAACTCTTCACTGTCCCTATCAAAGGTGGGTGTTTTATTAAATCGTAGCCCCCTTGGTACCATTTCTTCCTTAATATATTGTTCCAATGTGGCGATTTCCCACTTTATTTTTAATTCTTTGAGTAATTTTTGTAAATCTTTACAGAGTTCAGGTATTGTTTTAGGGATATTGGGGGTATCACAAACTATCTCCTCCCCAAAGATATTGTCCAAATTGGAACAGTATTTGCCTCTTGCCTCAAATATAGACATAGTGGTTTTCCCAGCAAGCTCACAGAAAAACACAATATAAGTACCAGGCTAATATAGTGAACTTAAAACACAAAATCAAACCAATATGTGAGCGCTATAGAAACACCGTACAGATATTATGGCAGCACTTAAAATACAATACACAAAAATGTGCAAAGAATAGACAATAGTTACCAAAACAGCGCGCTAAAATAATCTGCAAATATAAAATACAAATAATAGTGCAGACTGTCTGAATACACTCCTATATACTTAGAGAAATCTTAGGGAAAAAAACTCACATGTCCCAGAGCCCTGATCCACACTTACCTTTATCCCCTGATGTACCAGTATCTCCTTTAGGACCAGGAGATCCTGGGAATCCCGGACATCCTCTGAGTATGGTCAACTTGTCAGAGTCTCCAAGTCCAACAACTTTTAATTCTGAGAATTTGGAATGTTAACATAAGAAATTAAAGTGTTGAAATACGTTCAGAATATAATGCTAGACTGGCAAACAACCAAAAGACTTGCAAGGGTATTTACTAACGCGAGAATTCAGAGTGAATTCAAATACATTTTCAAAATTAAGGCCAGACTAGCTGAACTGAATGTAAAACTGGCTTAGAGAATTTTTCCAATTCGGCTTAAATTTTAAATTCACTTTAAATTCTCACTTTAATACATAACTCTCATGGTTTAATATCATTTTACTGAAACATAGTTGTACTTTTATGGATATAGCTTTACAAGTTAAAGACTGTCACAAATGAGGGAATATTGAATCTAATATTAATATTAAATATTTTCTTCGAACATCTTAAATATGCAGCTTTGTTTAGAGGGTTAGGTAATAACAGTTATTTACAAAAAAAAAAATCTAAATTGTAGGTTCAAAAGTACATTTACATCGATACCCCTAGAGTATAGCAGACGCCCCATAAGGCCCAGAACTATGCAGCACTAAGAAAGGGTACGCAACAGAGAGAAGCGACAAACCATTGTGAATGGTTTTTTTTTCCCTCTTCTCTATCTCTACTATTGAAAAACCATGCATAACTCAAGCCTATGAGACCACCACCGCATATGTAACGGGGAACTGTGTGATTGTAAAAACAAGAAAAAACGGAAAGAAAGCTGAAACTGTACCACTGTGCATTACCTTCCCCTACCCCTCCACAATTTATTTTCTGTAACCCACACCCCACATACCGAACTGCATAAAATAAAACGAACCATAAATAAAGAACAAAAAAAAAAAAAAAAAAAAGTACATTTAATAACGTTTTTTTTTGTAATTCTTTATTTTTGTTGTGCATGTTATAACATATGAGCTTGCACAGCCACAACAGCATGGGCAAGTACGTTGATGACAGTAGAGAGAGCCATTATCATGGTATGTGGAAAACAGCACAATTTTTAAAGAGATATTAGATTGCATTAGGTTAGTGAGCGAATACAAGACATGCCTGTCTACTGGGTATGTTAATGGGTTCAGGTAGAGTGTTATATTTAGGGCCCTGCTCAGGAGCATGTTAAGGCTATATATTATTCTTTGTTTGGGGTAGCGGTAGCTATACAGTCCTGCACAGCAGTCTCTGGTGCGAGTTGGTCATATATAAATTAGGTCGCGTGTCAGTGTTCAGAATGTGCTAGGACAGTTTTTTTACTGTATACGTGTGTGGTACGATGCATGACTGTCTATGTGGTTGACAGATATTGATAGATATACAGTGTGTTAGCCCTGCATGTGGTTGTGTGTCAGTTAACGCATGTAGTGATTCCTAGTCGAGTAATTAGGCTAGTGCATTGTAGCTTTTCGTTCCTACAGTTATGTTTGAGCCCTTGGACTTCTTTTCATAGGTAGTCCTTATTGTGCGACTAGTTACATATGCCGTTTTGTGGGCATCAAGAGCCCAGAGTGGGTAGTGTCTGGTGTGTCTTGGTTAGTGGAGGTCCCACGGGGGGGGGGGGGGGGGGGGGGAGGATGCTAACGCTTATGTCCGCAGTGGCTGTCGCGGGTGTTATGCGTGGTGACCCCCCGATAGTGCAGGGGCCCGCTTGGGTGTGCCGGTCAGGGTTCTGTTGGTAAGTGCCTGTTGGGGGTTTGTCGGTGGGTGGTCGTCACTTGCTTGTCGCTTCATTTAATAACATGTTAATAAGCAGCAGCAAACCATACTTGAGAGCATTTAGCCATGTAAAAAAAAAAAAAAAAAAAAGTGTTGCTTTGAATTCTGCCCTGTTTCAGTAGGTTTTGCACATGCCTAGTCTCATTTAAGATTGAATTTCAGGAATTCCCATTGAGCTGCCATTCGGACAGCAGGGCCAGCTGCTCATGAGTGGAGGCATGCTATTGGCCTCTATTCACGGGTCATCATTGGCTGATCGCACCAGGGGGTGGGGTTACAGTGCCCACAGGAGAGAGAAGCAAAAAGCCATCATGGAAGTAACAGAGCACAGCAGCAGCTCCTTGCCACTGCCAAATGCAAGTGTAGACTATCATCTTTTTCTCTCTCATAATAGCCCTAGTGACCGCCTGATAAATCAAAGGGAATTTGCTCAAATATATAATATATATAAAGCCAGGGAAGACCAGGGGTGACAAGGGGACTGGGCATTGTTGATACAGAGCATTGTGCTGCTTGTCATTAATAACTTTAACAACTCCTAAAGAATATATCTACCATTTTCTTTAAAGCGTTCAGTCACTCTACAGCTGACACACTCATGGCTAGTTGAAAAGTTGTGAAGCTTCAAATTGCAGGACTGGGGCTGTGACACTGAGGCATCATAATTCTGCACCATTTCTGATATACCCCACCCCCTGCATGTTAACTCCACCACTATTATACATTTGCTACATGGGCTCTGCGTGCCTCCCAACTCCGACCACCTCCAGCTAGGAGAAGCCACCCTCCTTCTCCCATAAGGTAGGAAACTGGAGGGCTAAAATGTTCACTGTTGTGTGTTTTTGGGTATCTGTATGTAAGTAGTGTTTGTATCAGTGTGTGGCTCTGTATGTCTATGTATCTGGACCTATATGTCTGTGTGTGTGTGTGTGTGTGTGTCATTATTTGTATCGGTGTGTGTGTATATGTATGTCTGTGCATCTGAGAGTGTCTCATTGTGTGTATCAGTGTGTGTATGTATGTCTGTGTATCTGGGTCTGTTTGTGCATCTGAGAGAGAGTGAGTGAGTGACATTATACACAGGGCCGGTGCTTGGATTTTTAGGTACATAGACGAAGATGCATTTTTCTGCCCCCCCTCCTCCCCCCCCCCCCCCCCCCCAAAAAAAAAAAAAAAAAAAAAAAAAAAAAAACCACCTTCACCTATGTGCCTCTTAACCAGCCCCTCTCCCCTCCCCGACCATTAATGGTCCCTTCCCTGTCCCTTAGTGTTCTTCTCCCCTCCCCCCTCTTTTCCCTGTCTCTTGGTGTTTCTCTCCCATTCCCTCCCTGTCCCTTGGTGCACCCCACACCCCTTTAGTGGTCACACTCCCCTTCCTGGTGTGTCAGTGTGTACAGAGTGTAGCAGAGCGGAGCGCGGTACAGGAGCTTCAGTTTTCTGTACCCGGCCGAACTGACAGGGAGTGCTCTCTCTGTGAGCACCTCCTGTCAGTCTGGCCAGGTACAGGAAACAGAAGCTCCTGTACCGCGCTTCGCTCCGCTACACTCTGTACACACTGACAGTCACACACTCAATGACAAACACACAGACGTCACTGACACACACAGACTCATTGACAGACACACTGATAGTCACACACAGACTCAATGACAAACATACTCTCACTGATTTGACAGACACACACTCATACACTCACATGCACACACTCGCCGTCACTCACAGACACAGACACTCACAGACACAGACACTCACTAATTATTTTACAAATAAATATTTTCCACCCAGCCTCCCTACCTGGAGAGCTGGTGTGGATGATGAATCCTTCCCTGGGGTCCAGTGGGGCTGCTGGGAGGCGTGCGGCTGTGCTGTAATCAGACGCGGCGAGGGAGCTCTAACCTCTCTGCTCTGCTCCCTCGCACGCCGTCTGCTGATACCGCGGGAGCCGGAATATGACGTCATATTCCGGCTCCCGCGGTATCAGCAGACAGGCAGCGCGCGAGGGAGCAGAGCGGTTAGAGCTCCCTCGCCGCGTCTGATTACAGCACAGCCGCACCGGGGGCCGAGATGGTGGCCCGGCAGGAGGGAGAGCTTCCCTCCTGCCGGTCACTGAAATCTTGTGCCCCCAGAGCCCGTGCGCCCTAAGGCGGCCGCCTGATGGACGCGCCGGCCCTGATTATACATACATACATGGATCTGTATGTCTGTATCTGAGTGTGTATCATTGTTTGTATTAGTGAGTCTATCTGTATGCCTTTGTATCTGGGTCTGTTGTCTGTACATCTGAGTGTGTGTCATGTTTGTATCTGCATGTGTGGCAGTGTTAGTATCTGTGTATCTATACATCTGTATGCGTTCCAGTGTGTTTGTAACTGTATGGAGTGGGGAAACCATCATGGTCGCCGGGTGACTGGCTGGAAGGGAGCACACAGCACATTGCTACCCTCATTCCGCTCATTGTATGTAGCATGGTGGAGCGGACTGCAGTCTTAAAGAAAGTACTCACTGACAGATCACTTCCGATCAGCACGAGTACCGCTGTCGCTCAACCATGCTACAATGAGATGAGCATGTACATGAGGGGAATCGGGAAACACATGGAGGTGGGGGTGGAGGAGACACGTATCCCCATCCCCTCCACGGGGGCAGACACACCGACGGGGATAGAGAGGTGGGGCATGAGACACACGGAGGGGGATAGAGAGGTGGGGCATGAGACACACGGAGGGGGATAGAGAGGTGGGGCATGAGACACACGGAGGGGGATAGAGAGGTGGGGCATGAGACACACGGAGGGGGATAGAGAGGTGGGGCATGAGACACACGGAGGGGGATAGAGAGGTGGGGCATGAGACACACGGAGGGGGATAGAGAGGTGGGGCATGAGACACACGGAGGGGGATAGAGAGGTGGGGCATGAGACACACGGAGGGGGATAGAGAGGTGGGGCATGAGACACACGGAGGGGATAGAGTGGTGGGGCATGAGACACACGGAGGGGATAGAGTGGTGGGGCATGAGACACACGGAGGGGATAGAGTGGTGGGGCATGAGACACACGGAGGGGATAGAGTGGTGGGGCATGAGACACACGGAGGGGATAGAGTGGTGGGGCATGAGACACACGGAGGGTCTGGTGGGGCATGAGACACACGGAGGGTCTGGTGGGGCATGAGACACACGGAGGGTCTGGTGGGGCATGAGACACACGGAGGGTCTGGTGGGGCATGAGACACACGGAGGGTCTGGTGGGGCATGAGACACACGGAGGGTCTGGTGGGGCATGAGACACACGGAGGGTCTGGTGGGGCATGAGACACACGGAGGGTCTGGTGGGGCATGAGACACATGGAGGGGCTGTGGAAGAATGAGACACAGATGGCCCTAGGGCAATTTATGCATCGATGCCTGTTGGTTTGTAGTTACACCTCTGTCTATATGTGTCACTGTGTGTATTTGTATGTGTATCTGTGTTTGTATCTGCAGGTGTATCAATGCCTGTGAAACTGTACACATGTCAGTATATCTGTATGTATGTCAGTATATCTGTATGTATGTCAGTATATCTGTATGTATGTCAGTATATCTGTATGTATGTCAGTATATCTGTATGTATGTCAGTATATCTGTATGTATGTCAGTATATCTGTATGTATGTCAGTGTATCTGTATGTATGTCAGTGTATCTGTATGTATGTCAGTGTATCTGCATGTGTTAGTGTGTGTATCAGTGCAACTGTATCGGTGTCTGTATCTACATGTATGTCAGTGTGTGTAACCATGTCTGTGCAACAATATGTGTGTCAGTGCAACTGTATGTGTGTATCTATGTATATGCATGTGCGTCATTGTTTGTATATGTTTCAGTGTGTCTGTATCTCTAAGTGTGAATCTGCATGTGTGTCAGTGTGAATCTGCATGTGTGTCAGTGTGAATCTGCATGTGTGTCAGTGTGAATCTGCATGTGTGTCAGTGTGAATCTGCATGTGTGTCAGTGTGAATCTGCATGTGTGTCAGTGTGAATCTGCATGTGTGTCAGTGTGAATCTGCATGTGTGTCAGTGTGAATCTGCATGTGTGTCAGTGTGAATCTGCATGTGTGTCAGTGTGAATCTGCATGTGTGTCAGTGTGAATCTGCATGTGTGTCAGTGTGAATCTGCATGTGTGTCAGTGTGAATCTGCATGTGTGTCAGTGTGAATCTGCATGTGTGTCAGTGTGAATCTGCATGTGTGTCAGTGTGAATCTGCATGTGTGTCAGTGTGAATCTGCATGTGTGTCAGTGTGAATCTGCATGTGTGTCAGTGTGAATCTGCATGTGTGTCAGTGTGAATCTGCATGTGTGTCAGTGTGAATCTGCATGTGTGTCAGTGTGAATCTGCATGTGTGTCAGTGTGAATCTGCATGTGTGTCAGTGTGAATCTGCATGTGTGTCAGTGTGAATCTGCATGTGTGTCAGTGTGAATCTGCATGTGTGTCAGTGTGAATCTGCATGTGTGTCAGTGTGAATCTGCATGTGTGTCAGTGTGAATCTGCATGTGTGTCAGTGTGAATCTGCATGTGTGTCAGTGTGAATCTGCATGTGTGTCAGTGTGAATCTGCATGTGTGTCAGTGTGAATCTGCATGTGTGTCAGTGTGAATCTGCATGTGTGTCAGTGTGAATCTGCATGTGTGTCAGTGTGAATCTGTTTGTGTATCTGCATGTGTGTCAGTGTGAATCTGTTTGTGTATCTGCATGTGTGTCAGTGTGAATCTGTTTGTGTATCTGCATGTGTGTCAGTGGGTGAGTCTGTGTGTGTATCTGCATGTGTGTCAGTGGGTGAGTCTGTTTGTGTATCTGCATGTGTGTCAGTGGGTGAGTCTGTGTGTGTATCTGCATGTGTGTCAGTGGGTGAGTCTGTGTGTGTATCTGCATGTGTGTCAGTGGGTGAGTCTGTGTGTGTATCTGCATGTGTGTCAGTGGGTGAGTCTGTGTGTGTATCTGCATGTGTGTCAGTGGGTGAGTCTGTTTGTGTATCTGCATGTGTGTCAGTGGGTGAGTCTGTGTGTGTATCTGCATGTGTGTCAGTGGGTGAGTCTGTGTGTGTATCTGCATGTGTGTCAGTGGGTGAGTCTGTGTGTGTATCTGCATGTGTGTCAGTGGGTGAGTCTGTGTGTGTATCTGCATGTGTGTCAGTGGGTGAGTCTGTGTGTGTATCTGCATGTGTGTCAGTGGGTGAGTCTGTGTGTGTATCTGCATGTGTGTCAGTGGGTGAGTCTGTGTATCTGCATGTCGGTCAATGTGTCTATCTGCACTGTGAGAAGTATGGGGAACCTGGAAAAGTAGGGGTGACTAGAGCAGAGGAGGAGCAGGGGATCCTGGGGCAGAGTAAAAGCCGGTGAGAATGGGGCAGAGGAGAAGCATAGGACAGAGAAAAAGGGAGATGGGGCAGAGAAATAAAGTATAAAAATGAGATAACAGCAACCCTATTAATAACAAACATTTCGCTAATATGAGGGGTACAATGTATGGAAATGGGCTGCCAAGGGGTACTAGAGTGAAAAAAGGTTGGGAACCACGGATTTATGTGGACTAATTTGTACCCAGTTCATGGAGTCTATCATTGCCAACAAAAGTTGGACGTCTCTGAATGAGAATGTGAAAGTGAAATTTCTGCATTTTCTCAGTAGGACGTGAAAGGTCAACCTTTGGGTGCCAGGAATCTTCTGATTTTTATCAAACTGCTCCATATCTGACAGATAAAAGGGAATGTCAACTGTGTAGACTCTTAAGTTCATAACCAGTACAATAGTAGTTGTGTTTATTGGTGGTAAATGTTGTTCAGTAGCACTTTATTATGGGATTTATTCAGGGCCGGACTGGGGAAAAAATTCGGCCCGGGCATTTTTTATTCACAGCGGCCCACTGAAAAGGGGGCGGGGCCAGATAGGGTGTGTTTTGTCATCCCCAATGACAAGCACGCCCCATCTCAAAGTGAGCATGTTGGTTCAATGCTCTTCCAGGGCATGAGAAAAAGGCCCTGTATTTGTTCTGCACAGCGCAAGCAAATTTAATAACATGCTTGCGTTGTGTTTGCTTGAAACTTGTCTCAGGGGTTTCCATAATTGGGATACTCACGGTATCACATTTATGGAGACACTATGTGTTTGCTTAAATGGAATCTAGTGTGTGCATAGGGTATCCAGAGTGTGTATGTCAGAAATGTAGTGTGTGTGTGTAGGTGGTGCAGCGTCTGTGTGTAGGGGATCTAGTGTGTGTGAAGGAGTGCGTATAGGAGATCTAGTGAGTGTGTGTGTGAGTGATGCAGCGTGTTTGGGGGCTGCTGTATGTGAGTGTTAGGGTGCTGTATGTGAGTGTTAGGGTGCTGTATGTGAGTGTTAGGGTGCTGTATGTGAGTGTTAGGGTGCTGTATGTGAGTGTTAGGGTGCTGTATGTGAGTGTTAGGGTGCTGTATGTGAGTGTTAGGGTGCTGTATGTGAGTGTTAGGGTGCTGTATGTGAGTGTTAGGGTGCTGTATGTGAGTGTTAGGGTGCTGTATGTGAGTGTTAGGGTGCTGTATGTGAGTGTTAGGGTGCTGTATGTGAGTGTTAGGGTGCTGTATGTGAGTGTTAGGGTGCTGTATGTGAGTGTTAGGGTGCTGTATGTGAGTGTTAGGGTGCTGTATGTGAGTGTTAGGGTGCTGTATGTGAGTGTTAGGGTGCTGTATGTGAGTGTTAGGGTGCTGGGTGAGTGTTAGGGTGCTGGGTGAGGGTGATGTGTGTGTTTGCAAGGATTGTGTATTGGGGGGAGGCAGGTAAATGCCGATAGAGGTTTTTTGTTATTATTAAAAAAAAAAAAAAAAAAAAAAGAAAAGATTATATCCCCCCCTCCCCTCCCTCCCTTCTTACCTGTAGCCTGGAAGGGGGGGGGGGGTGCTGACATCCATCCCTGGTGGTCCTCGTGGTAAGTGAACTCTAGCCTGTGGGGCTAGAGTTCACTCTCGCGAGACCCGGCCGGTTGCCATGGCAACGGCCCAGATCTCGCGAGAAACCCGGCGGAGCTGCAAGTTAGAGCTCCGCCGGGTCCGCCTCTCCAGGCTGGCTCCCTCCCTCTCTCTCCCAGCCGGCGGCCGCATTTGACAGCATGTGGGCCGGTGAGGGAGATCTTTAATCTCCCCACCGGCCCTACATGCAACACAGCGGGGCCGGCGCTCAGATAGCGCCGGCCCTGCATAGACCGGCTGGATCCCCCCGGCCTCGGCCCGTGGCCATCGCGGCCCACCGGGCATTTGCCCGGTTTGCCCGATGGCCAGTCCGGGCCTGGATTTATTGCATGAAATTCACCTTGTTTCTGGTATTAAAATAAATGATATATATATATATAGTGATCCTTGTCTGCAGGTAGCACTGTCCTCTAGGGTAAACAACAGGCACAGTCCTTTGGTTTTCATATAAAATCGAGGCAATTTTATTAGCAAGTCCACACAGCAACACAACTAAAACATAAATATAACAGGTTCCCCTTTAAACAAAAACCTAGCTCGTCTGAGCACTGACTCACATTTAATATCCATCTCGATCATGGGTTAAACTAACAAAAACATATCTTTGGGTTGCACCAACCTTATTAGAGAACAACACTGCACTTCAACACTCAGTCAGCTTGACTGCTTTCCTTTCTGCACTCCCAGTGCTCCAAGCCAGCCTTAACTGCTTTCCTTCTGCACATCCAGTGCTCAGTCTCCTTGACTCTCTCACAGGAGAGAACAGCGTCTCATCTACCTGCTTCCTGGGAGGAAGCCAGCAATCCCCCTTTACCTGCCTAGAAGGGAGGGGTTTATTCCCAATTATCTGCAGCTGAGCAGTGGGTTGAAGACAGATCAAAACTCTGGCCTGGACCTTTTTTCTCCAAGTTGTATGCAAACTGCAGAGTGGAGCATTGGCCCACCTTGCTCTCCAAATGCTCCACCCCAGGGGCCCATAAACTTACAACACATACTACACATACTCCCCCTGGGGTTAGATATTATAGGCCTATCTGCCTTCACTTTATCACAATATATATATGAAGGGGGGGGGGGGGGGCATGTGGGGGTTGGCTGCACTCACCTGAACATGCATAAATCAGGGTGCTGCTGGGGGACAAATTATACAATACACAAGATCCAGCACACTCACCTATCCACTAAACAGCAACTTCAATGTTAACAGATTTTATTTGTTTTTTAAAAACACCTAATCTAGGCAAAAATGATGAGGGTTTAGTTACATTATATGATCATACATTGCATAAGCCTGCCACAACGTAAATGTACCCCATCTTTGGCAGGTCCTACACTAACAGCCTAATGTCTGCTCTTATGAGATTAACCCACTTACTTACTTGCATAAATCAGGGTGCTGCTGGGGGCCAAATTATACAATACACAAGATCCAGCGCACTCACCTATCCATACATCAACTGCAAACAATGCTTTGTCACTCTCTTAATATTGCCCCATTAAACATCACCTATAACTTCTTGTGAGATGGTCCATTTTAAAAAAAAAACTTTATATTTAAGGTTCAGCAAATTTATCAAAATCCAGTCCTGGCACAGTCAGGGCACAGACTTCTTCTCTGTCTGCTGACTGCCAGGTGCATGGGACAGAGTTTACAACAATTGTAGAAAGTAATCCAGGCACTCCAAATTGTTCCAAACGGTAGGCAATTCTATTGGACCCAAGTTTATTGGGTCCAATAAAATTGCCTACCGTTTGGAACAATTTTGAGTGCCTGGATTACTTTCTACAATTATACTTTATGCATGGTCTCTTTGGTACTGGGACTGATCCAGCAGCACCCTGAGATTCCAAAGCGAAGGGTTGAGTGCAGTTCCACCATCTACATATCAATATCAGAGTTTACAACAATGGCTGACAGGGAACTAAGATGGAGATAAAAAGTTATACATTTCTATATTTAATTCTATTTTTCACAGTTTATAAATAAATATTTGTTAAGTAGGATATAAGAAAGGCTATTATTAAAAAACACAGGGAGTGATAGCTCCATTTTAAAATTCTATAATAAAGCAATAAGAACAAGTAGAATGGTCACAAAGATAATTTTTGAGATTCCATTGTAACTATAAAATATTCTCTTGCCGTATAATTGTTAGTGACTTACCTGGACATGAATTCTCAGTGTTAGTTAGCCTGATCGACAGGAAAAATACGATGAGTGTAGACGACCACATGGAGACTGAGATCCTGGCTCCTCTTGTTACTTCAACGTTCTAACTCGAGTTTGTTGTTAGCAGACAAATTTATAGGAGAAAAGTTTCTCCCAACCCTATTTAAACACCTCCCACTTACAGTCTTGTATATACTTTTATTTTTGTCTAAATAAATTAACATGAATAGATTCTGCTCTTATGTGAAAAGTCATTTTGTTTAAAAAAAAATACAAAAAATATCTCATCATTTCTCTGCAATGTCTTATTTTTTTTTTATTTTTTTTTGACTAACATTTTTTACATAATTGATCTTTATGTCATTTAGGTATTATCCATTTAAAAAAAAAAAAAAAATGTTAAATATTTGAATTGCACCCAAAATGTTCTCTTTGTGGAGCGTATATGCATAATTTGTAGTTCAATTGCCTGGAAAAGTATATTTTGATAATCTATTCAAGTCAGCTATGTGAGATAGTGAATAATTACACACAAAACTACTGCTACAGCTTACTGTAATAAATATACATTTTCTACAAGATACCTGTGCTTACCTGATCAAGGGGAATCCGAAGCCTATATAGGCACCTTGGAGCTACATATACAGAGCCTGGCACCACTCTTTACTTGTGAGTTTAATACGTTTCAATAAGATTTTTTCTATCAGTATTGGCTCCAGAATACACTATGTTCTGTTCTTCTTTTATGTTTCACAGAAACGTATAGGATATGACATGCGCATTGTCGTCTCTTTGGCCTATTCCAGTTATAACCAATTAACCTCCAATAAACACAGACACAAGGATTATTTGGCAAAAATATTCCACGGCTTTATTAATTACATAAATATATAAAATTAAAATATAAAATTTAAGAGGTCATTGTCACCAACATTTGAAAAGACATTCCCCCAATTAACATAACTAAATACCCAGACAATGACCTCAAACATATTTACATAATACCATATAACAATGTAACATATCATAAATAACATAAACAATTAACACAGCCACCCAGGGCAACCATTTCCAATTGTAGGGGCATACCGAGACACCCTACACTATTATCATAGCCACCAAGGGCATCCCATTTCACAGTAGGGGCATACCAAGACACCCCTACACCATCACATAGCCACCAAGGGCATCCCTTTCCACTGTAGGGGCATACGAAGACACCCCTACACCATTGTCCCAGCCACCAAGGGCATCCATTTCCAGTGTAGGGGCATACCGAGACACCCCTACACCCCCAGGTTCGTAGCTACCGCCGAGCTCGAACCTACCACCAAATCTAAAGGTAAGTATTCCTCTTGACCTATCCCGCTTACCAAAAACCGACCTACCCCCAATTAAACTAAACCATCCCCCGCCGCCGTGACAAAACGGGAGAGACATAAATCTTAACCATTAACCCACTAAATTAGGGAGGGTGGGCGGGACAGCTAACAACAGGTAAAGATTTCAAATTAAAATGGAACCCAATTTTAAAATGGCGAATATTTATATGACTAAGCCACTCCCCTTTTATCAATTGACCAATCAAGTAACACTCCTCCATAGGCCTGCCTCCTAGCTCTGTCAAGGCCCATTCCACCTAGCTTTGCTTATTCCATGGGCTTCATGACATGCGCATTGTCGTCTCTTTGGCCTATTCCAGTTATAACCAATTAACCTCCAATAAACACAGACACAAGGATTATTTGGCAAAAATATTCCACGGCTTTATTAATTACATAAATATATAAAATTAAAATATAAAATTTAAGAGGTCATTGTCACCAACATTTGAAAAGACATTCCCCCAATTAACATAACTAAATACCCAGACAATGACCTCAAACATATTTACATAATACCATATAACAATGTAACATATCATAAATAACATAAACAATTAACACAGCCACCCAGGGCAACCATTTCCAATTGTAGGGGCATACCGAGACACCCCTACACTATTATCATAGCCACCAAGGGCATCCCATTTCACAGTAGGGGCATACCAAGACACCCCTACACCATCACATAGCCACCAAGGGCATCCCTTTCCACTGTAGGGGCATACCAAGACACTCCTACACCATTGTCCCAGCCACCAAGGGCATCCATTTCCAGTGTAGGGGCATACCGAGACACCCCTACACCCCCAGGTTCGTAGCTACCGCCGAGCTCGAACCTACCACCAAATCTAAAGGTAAGTATTCCTCTTGACCTATCCCACTTACCAAAAACCGACCTACCCCCAATTAAACTAAACCATCCCCCGCCACAGCACAGAGCTTGACCCCTCAAGCCTCCTGGGCGCCCCCACCCCGAATAAACAAAGCCTGCCGCAAACCATCCTGAAAGCCCAAATTAAGAAAATCCAAACCCACCTCAGACAAATGAACCCCATCACGCCGGAAGTATCCCGGTAACATATCCTCCAGCTCCCTGTACCGCACAACTACCCCCCCAGATCTCTTAATAAAAATCGCCAACAACTTATTGAACTTCCGTCTATATCTTGCCATCGCTGCGAAATCCCTCGCATGACGCCAATGGAAACGCGGTACCGTTTCCGACCAAACAATAACAACCCCGGGGATCAAAGACCTCAACTTATCCAAGTCCCTTTTAATCCCACGAACTAATTCCCTTTGCGGGACCAACCCAAAATCATTCCCCCCTGTGTGGAACAATATGAACTCGGGGACTTCCCCTTGCCCTATCCTCCGGAATAAATCCAAACACGTATCTCTCCAACCATAACCACGAAAACCAAACCACAACACACGTAACACATCCAACGGAAAGCCGAGCTGCGTGCCTTGTCTCCGAACTGCAGCCCTCCGTTCAGCCCAGTAGACATATGAGTGGCCTACTATCCATGCGACTCCACCTGAAAAGAAAAGAAATAACTTATAACCACGGCCAACCTGGATTGTACCGCCAAAACATCAACTTGATTTATAATAACAGGTCAGGTCGTACATATGAACGGAATCTAAGCGATTCCCATCTCCCAATTTTCTTAACCAACTCGTCCCCCAAGCCTAATCTCGCCGCCTCTGTGGCAGCCCCGATCCTGAACGAGTGGGTGCCAAATTGCGAGGGAGCCATGCCCAAGCGCTCCAAACCCAACTTAAAGACCCTGGTGAATTGGAACCTCGACAACGCCGAGCCATCAGCATGGCGAAAAAAGGAACCCCGCCCTTCAGGGCGGACTTCCACATATCGCTGAGCACAGCCCACCGGGCAAGCCTCCACCTGAGGTATAGCAGACAGCTTAATCGTCCGACCTCTCCCAAAGACATCAGTCTTCGAGCGCCGTAGCCGAATAGCTACTTCTGCTACCCTCAAGTCCACGTCCTCGAACTGAAGACCCCCTTGCCTAAGCTTACTCCCACTTACAATCTCACTCACCCGAAATGCCCCGAAAAAGGCCCATACAAAAGCCACCTTAAATAGCAAGACCTCAAACAGCGAAAAACACAAACTTGGCAAGACCCCCAGAAGCTGCAGAAGCACCGTGAAAGACACCGGCCTCCTACTGTCAGGGACAGACTTCCCCTTGCGATAACCTTTAACTGCCTGCCGCACAATAAACGACTTTGTCAAATCCTCCCACCCACGGAGCTTGAAGAGAAACGCTAGGGCTGCCAAGTTCCGACCAACCACTGCCGGGGAAGCACCCCCTGCGAACAGCCGGCAAAGCAACCATAATAGAGTCTCGAGACGTACCTTTGCCGATACCATGTCCCCTGTACAGCCTACTGCTTCGTCCCACCTTTCCCACACTTTACTATACGCTGCCCACGTGCCCGGAGCCAACGAATCCCTGATCAGTCTTCCAAGCAAGATGTCCCGAGCCGCCACATCAGATCCGGACATGGCAGACCCTCCTTTTGCGCGGCCGGAGCCTCCGCCCGAAACTTTTCCCACTGAAAGCGAGAAAGAGCATCCGCAATTACGTTTAAGAAATCTGGGACATGACGTGCACGAAAAACAATGTTTAACTGCATGCAGTACAAAACAAACCGGCGAAGCAAGCGGACCACTGGGACCGAGGACGCTGACAGATTGTTCACCGCCTCCACAACAGCCATGTTGTCAGTAAAGAAAACCACTCTCCTATTGCGTAAAACCTGGCCCCACAAAGAGAGTGCCACCACCAATGGGAACAGCTCGAGAAAAGCCAAGTTCCGAATCAGCGGGCTGACTGCCCACTTTTCAGGCCATCTTTCCACACACCACTGACCCGCGAAGTAGGCCCCGAAACCTACACTCCCAGATGCATCGGTAAAGAATTCCAACTCGGGCGATTCAATACACTTTTCCCTGAAAAAGACCTTCCCATTAAAATCCTTCAGGAAGGTCTCCCATACCCCCAAGTCCTCCTTGATCGGAGCGGTGACTCTAATAAAATGATGAGGTGACCGCACTCCCGCCGTGGCTTTGGCTAGGAACCGGTTAAACACCCTACCCACCGGAATAATGCGACAAGCGAAATTCAACCGTCCCAACAGCGATTGTATATCCCGCAGGGTCGCCTTCCTTGCCCCCCACAACTCTGAAATAGCGTCGCGCAGGGACTCCAACTTATCCGCTGGCAACCTACATTCCCCGGCGACCGTGTCAATCTCAAGTCCTAGGAAACTAAGGCAAGTAACAGGTCCCACGGTCTTGTCGCGAGCCAGAGGTATCCCAAAAACCTGGCTAACCCATTCAAGACACCGCAACCTGAAACGGCAAGCGTCGGAGCCGGCCGGCCCCACACACAAGAAGTCATCCAAATAATGGACCACAAACTTGGTGCCCGCCTCCTTCCTCACTACCCATTCCACGAACGTACTAAATTTCTCAAAGTACGCACATGAAATGGAGCAACCCATGGGTAGACACAGATCCACAAAATAGCTGTCATCGATAAAACAACCCAATAAGTGGTGACACATTGGGTGAATGGGCAAAAGGCGGAAAGCCGCTTCTATGTCCGCCTTAGCCAACAACGCTCCGCGTCCTGCCTCCCTTACCAGCTCGACCGCCTGGTCGAATGATGCGTAGGAAACAGAACAGAGAGCCCCGTCAATGTCATCATTGACCGATGACCCTTTCGGGTATGACAAGTGGTGGATGAGGCGAAATTTTCCCGCCTCCTTCTTTGGCACTAAGCCTAGAGGGGAAACCCTGAGATCGGGCAGCGGAGGCTCTTTATACGGTCCCGCCATCCGGCCCAGGCGAACCTCATGAAGCAATTTCTCACACACTACATCATGATGTTCGCCAACGGAGCGCAGATTACGGAAACGAGGTGCCACAACCCGCTCCCGGAAGGGAATGATAAAACCCTTCGTAAATCCCTCAAACAACAAACAGGCATCCTCTCGTTTACCGTAGCTGTTTAGCCACGGGAGCATCGCGTCTACCTTCACTGGTGACCGACCCAGCGGCAGCGGATGGTGCCGAAGCCCCTCCGGCCGAGCTAGGTGCTGCGGACTTACCCCGCTTGAAACACCTGTTGTAACCGTGCCCCCCTCCACATCCGGAGCATTCATGCTTAAAGCGGCATGAGGCACCCCACTTACATTGGCCCTCGTTATAGAGCCAGCAAAAACCCTTCCTTTGCGCAGCCGACGCGGTGGAAGAGGCACCGGCGCCAGGCCCCCCTTGAAAGGGGGCCGCCTTTTGGGACATCATCAGCTTCATCCATAACGGTAGGTCCATCTGATCCCACCTCATCCCTGGATTAGCTGATAGCCTCTGGCGAAACTGCTCATCGTACCGCCACCAGGCTAGCCCCCCATACGTGCGGTAAGACTCCCACACCCCGTCTAAGTAACAAAACAGCTGGGAACATTTTTCAGGGGCCTTTTCCCCCAGCACACTCGCCAGTATGCAAAATGCTCGCAACCAATTCCCGAAAGTTTTCGGGATTTTCCTATACCGACGCCGCTTTTCCTCCTCCTCTTTTTTAGCGTCCTTTTTATCCTCCTCCTTCAAATCCAGGTACTCATCTAAAGGGAGAAGGGAGAAGATCTCCACAAATTCACCCTTCCACAACCTTTCTTTAACTTCCATCTTAAGGTGACACCCTAGCGGACCCGCAAACGACACGTGTACATTCTGCCGTGCTGCATCCGGAATCTCCCCCACTAGCGTGTCCCTCTCCACAGCCACTTCTGAGGCTACTGACCCCCCTAACGCTGCTGCCAACTCACCTGCCCCGCTCCCTGCCCGCTCGGGGACCGGAAGCACCCCCGACCCCAAACCCGACGATCCTGGCAACCAAGCCCTGCTAAAAGAAGCCCCTTTATCCAGCCCTGAACTCCAAGATGTAAGGAACGATTTTAAGCCCTCTAATAAATCTCCAGAGTGTGGTGTACTGTGCAACTCACCGACCAAACCCCGAGGTGTTGCTGATCCTGGGGCTGCATCCCGAACTCCGCCATGCGATGGGCCTGGCGATGCTGCTGCGAATTCTCCGCCGTCCCTAGGCCTCCTACGGCCCGCTGACCCGACATCCAATGACCTGTGGACGAAAGAAGCACAACTGGGGAGGCCGTCTTCAGAACCCAAATCCTCCCTAACCTCAACCCTTGCGCTTCTATGCGTACTGCTACTCCTGGCCTGCCGGCCCTTTCTGCCACACCTGTCCCCGGACGAACTTCTGTCTCGCCTGTCAGGAGAGCCCCTGCTCGCCGACCTGGATGCACTCCCCCGCGAGACTGGACCCCGAACGGGTGAGCCGCGGTAACGCCCAACCGACGACTCCCCGCTGCTGCTGCGCTGTCTGCTCCGCCGGTTACTCCTGGAGCGATGACGGGATCCCCTATCACCCCCTCTGTCCCTGCGCCAACTAACGGGGCTGTCCGACCTATCCTGAGCGCGGCCTTCCCTGCCCTCCCGCTGATCTGCCGGCCTACAGCGCCCCATCTCAGTGCCAGTTCTGGAGGGGGCCATGCCACTGCCTGCTGCGACCCCGCCACCCGTCACCAGCGCCCTATGAGCAGTCCTATCGCCTGTCACCTGCGGCCGCTGCGCTGATGGAAGGGGTGCTTGCGGCCTAGCCCTCGCTTGCTGCAACCCGCTGCGTGCTCTGGGTGCCGCCCT
Organism: Pelobates fuscus; assembly: GCF_036172605.1. Taxonomy (NCBI): domain Eukaryota; kingdom Metazoa; phylum Chordata; class Amphibia; order Anura; family Pelobatidae; genus Pelobates; species Pelobates fuscus. The sequence continues at coordinate 147,927,622 of NC_086325.1, read as the reverse complement.
ACCCGCCTTGGAATGTGTGGCAGGTGCTGACTGTCCCCTGCTGTCCAAGCCCTTACTGGCTGCCCCATCATCCGCTGAACCTGAACGGGTTAAGAGGGCCTCATTTGACAACCCCTGTTTTTTACCCCTTTTTGCCCTAACTGACCCAGGGGGCGACTCACCGCGTTTACTCTGTCCTGCGGGCTGCTCCCTGCTCCCAACGGGACCCGCTGCTGGTAACGAGCCCGCTGCCTCTGAGTTCCTCGGCGCCATCTTGTCCTGACCGCACACCTCAGATGCTGCTTGCCGACCTTGCTGCGCGGTCGCCTCCGGGCCGCTACCTCCGCGGATCCTAGCCCGGCCGCCACATCTCCTATTGCCGGTCCTTGTCCCGCCTGCTGACGGGCTGCGACTCCTAACCGCGCCAGCACCGGCCTCAGGGCTCAATCGCTGTGGAGGCCTGGTCCGGCGCGAAGTCCTCCGCGCCGGCGCCGCCGACGGACCCGCCATGCTCAGTGCTGCCCCCAGCTGCTGCTCCATCCAAGCTGTGCCATGCTGCCGGATCGCCGCCTTCACGCCCTCAAGGATCGCTGCCATATCACTCTCAGCCACGGAATCCATCTGAAAGACAAAGAAGAAGAAATCCCAACCAGAAGCCAGCAACAGCTAACAACAGGTAAAGATTTCAAATTAAAATGGAACCCAATTTTAAAATGGCGAATATTTATATGACTAAGCCACTCCCCTTTTATCAATTGACCAATCAAGTAACACTCCTCCATAGGCCTGCCTCCTAGCTCTGTCAAGGCCCATTCCACCTAGCTTTGCTTATTCCATGGGCTTCATTATCAAGTGAATCCCGTGTATAAGTATATACTGTATGTATTCACTGTGAGGTGCATTATTGGTTGTATTATAAGTGATAGGGGAAACACTTTTTGAATACCCTCACTCATTTATATGAAGCACCAACATACTGTACTACCTCTTCTTGGAATTGGCATATTGTACAGACACACACAGAAGGTCTGGGGGGCACAAATAAACACAGAGGGGCTTGGGCGTGGGGTGGGGGGGGCAAAGAAAGACACAAATGGGCAGGGGTGAACAATGTGGTACATAGAAGAACTGGGGGGACAAACAGACATACATTATGGCTGGGGGGGGGGGTGAGGAGAGAGACACACAGAGGGGAAGAGGAAAAAGAGACACACAAAGGGGTTGGGGTAGAAACAGATGCCTAAAGGGGTTGGGGGAAGTAAGAGGCCTGCCAGCCAGCCACACCTATCTGCCAACCACAGCTTTCAGCCACAGCAGCCTGTCAGCCAGTCTGCCAACCACAGCAGCCACCCAACAACAGTAATCAAGGTAAGAAGAGCCAACTTGGGCTGGCTATCAGAGACCTAATGTGGCCAGAGTGTTAGAAAGATCCCTCCCTTACGGCCCATTATACTCCATTGTAGTCTCTAATGGGGCCTTGAGGGGACTCTTTCTAACATACAGTTTACAGATTTGTACAATAAATATTCTTGAAAACATTGTTTTAAAAAGTTGCAGGTATTTGTACACATTTTAAAGTTGTGGGGGTAAGGGGATGCCTAGTGTAAATCTGAATGTCAAAGCTTAGGCTCCTGGCATGGGAAAATACGTCAACTAAGCTACAGTTACAGCTTGGCTATCTTCAGGAAAAACTCCCAGTACCATAACCACTACATCATTCTGCCCTATTACCACTCCAATGTAAGTAGTCAAACCAGTTACTAATGATTTGTCATCTGACCTGGGGTCCACCAGCTTCAGCTCCTATCTTTCTCTTTCCAGTACTCAGAGCCAGAAACTCCTCCAAGGAGTTGCCATTGGCTGTGAGCTAAGCCCTGCAGTAAAGGGTCAGCCTATTGGTTTATGAGCATCAGCTGATCAGTCCCAGCCAATGAGATAAGTCCTGCATCAATGGCTGCCGAGAGGCTGGGACTGGTGCTAATCAAAGTGTTAGCAATAGATTTGACTACTTACTTGGTGGGGTGGTTCGCCAGTGCCCATCTTGCAATAAAACCACTACAACACACTATAGTGGTTATTTTGCTTGCAGTGTTCCTTTAAATATATTTTGAATTCTTATTTGCATTCCCTACAATTTTTTGTTGACTAAACCCTTTTTTCTTCTTCCTCTTACTTTGTTTCTTAGTCTACATATTTGTGGATTTTGCACTGTGGCAGGTCAATGAAGCATTTTAAATCCTCTGTACACTGGACCATAACATATGGTGAAATACACACAAAGGTTAGACCACACGATTTATTAATTTTTTTTTTAGACTTATGACATTAACATTTCACAGTTCTAGCAAATAGCATGTTCTTGTTTTTGGTTTCGATCTAACTAGTGTACCAATACTCGTGATCTCTGTTTGTCCTGACTTGGCAAGCTTATCATGATGCAATATAAGAAATTAGTGTGCTGACAAACCAAAGTGGACATAGTAAAAACTACTAAAATAGAAACTTACTACCTTGTATCCAAAGAAGCTTAAAATGCCCTGAAGATTTCCTCTTGTCTTTCAAAATAGATACATACAAAAGAATGGAATTTCTGATAAAAAAACACAAGTGCAAAACAACATAGTGTATAACTGTGTTTATAAGGTGCCATAAATGTGCAATTCCAATTGGCCTCTAACAATTTAGATGTTGAAATGGTGCTTTATAAAGAATCTCCCATCAAAGAGTTACATTTTTTGTTTTCCAGACCACGATAGATTTTCAGTGGTAAAAAGGTGCAAATGGGCAATGCAATTTAAAACAATTTATTTAACTTGTATTCAGATTTCAACCAGCAGATGTAATACTGAAAAGTCACAACTAGTGACCCAACGCGTTTCGTCCGGTTTAGTGGAAAATATGTTTGCCTGAAGCTCTTCTTCTTCAGTACCTTCCAGTTCCTCTCTTCAACTCTGGGCTGAGGAACCTGCAAAGAGTCTCATCTTTGAACTATCATCATCTTTATACTATGTATACGAAACAGTAGATGAAAAGTTTTGAATTACATTGTTTATACTAAAATAAAGTAAATAAGTGATAGAACACTGTCAAGTTATGTTGTCACATATATATTGGGATGGAATACATTACAGCCAATATGCATTTTGTAATGAATAATGAGGTTTTTTTTTAAGTTTCATAACAGCAAATTCCTGATATTCTTTTAGCATATAATTTGGGAAATTTACTCTGGATAAATTGCACTTTCTTGCATAAACATAATTTTGACCTTACAACATTCAGAATAGAGAAAATAGATGCCAAACCTAGACTGTTATTGGAATACTAGGATGCACTTAACACAAACTTCCCCTGCTTACCATATCATTGTATAAGACTAGCTCTTGTTGTACAAGACTACACTAAATGTTGTATTATAATTTTCTTGTTCTAGCAAACAAAAATGCCCATTGACCATAATTCTGTCTAATTTTGATATAATACTCTTAATGAAATAAATAAACTTTATCAGCATGAAGGCAGCTCACAGATCAAGATCAGGGCCAAGAAAATGCTTATCGACTTTCAAACGTTTCTTGATCGTACTCATGCTCGTGAAACGCAAATCCATGAGGGTAAATTTATAAACACATTTGCATATTAATACAAAGACTTGACATGTGTAGTGTAATCGTTGGTTCAGTATTTTGATGTTCGTCATCAATCTCTTTGCTCAGAATAAAAAAAAAAATTAAAAAAAAAATCCTGTTACAGGAAAAAGTGCAGAGACGTGCCATCAAATTACCACAATAACGCAAAGGAAGAAAAGCCAGTATGTACGTCATATTACCTCACTGAGACTGCATGTCAAGAGCAATAAGAATATGGAAATTTGCTGTCTTGAGATATTGCGTTGTCCCATTCCATACTGTTTCATTCCCCCTTGTGCAGTGGCATCTTCAGGATTCATACTTATAGGGGACACATATGGGGCCAGGGACAAAAGTAGGGGGGCAGTTATAAATCATGTATATGTATAAATGAAACCAAGAGGGCTGCACTCACCTGAACATGCATACATTATAGGGTGCTGCAGTGCCAAATATATACAACATACAAAATACACAATCCTGCGCACTCGCTTATTCACTAAACAATGACTTCAACACCTCACCTAGGCAAAAAATAATGGGGGTTTAGTTACATTCAATGATCATATATTAAATAAGCCTGCCACAACATCAATGTATCCCTGCCAAGAATGGGCACTGAGACTGGTGCGGTTGTTAGATTACTACTGTGCCCATACATACACACACTTTGACTGATTTAGATTTTTATTTCATGATTTATAGTTTTTTTTTAAAATATTTTTTTATTCCCTTTAAAAGACGTATTATTTGACGTCATTCAGCGCCACTGCGTGTGCATTGCAAATTGCAGTGTAGTGTGTGGGAGGTTACTGAATGAGTGGACTCTGCATGCATTTAGTGTTGCAGATATTTTTGTTTTAATTCTTTGTAGAAAGAAACCCATTTATTTCATGGTGCTCAGTAGTGTTGTAGGTATCAGGTACAGAATCCATCTTTAAAGCCTTTTGTTTTAATTAATTGGATACAAATTTGAAGGTGATCAGCGCAAAGACAAAGAATATCCATACGATATAAGGACAGTTCCTAGTATGTAAATCTATGAAAAATAAAAGATAAATTATGGTGCAGTAAGTAAATAAGTTAAGAGGGAATATGCAGGGCCGGATTAAGAGCACAGTGGGCCTGGTGCTGACAATTATGATGGGCCTAATTACGGAATCTTATCGACCAAAAACACTAAAACAGTCATACCTCCCAAGCGTCATGTATCTGATGGAGATGGTGCTGGAGGGAAACTCATAGGATGCAGCTATAAGAAAACACATACTCTATGCTAATCTCTCTCTAATTTATGCTTTCATCTTTCAAGTAAATCCATAACCCTTAACAGCAGTGTCCAGTGAAGCAGGAAGTCAAGGGGCGGGGTAAAAGGGTGTGCCACTGGCGCAAATCACGTGACAAGACCTGCCGAAAGTGGTGAACATGCCCAAAAAGGGGGCATGTTTGTCCAAAGAATTTAAAGGATAGCCTGGCATGAATGCATGTCAGGCTGCCTGCCAATCATGCAGGCTGTCCAACTAAGGACATACCATACAGGCAGCACCTTGAGCTTGGCATAAATGCATCTAATGATGCGCTCACTCAATGCTTTCTAAGGACTGTCCCCTAGCACTCACATGTCCACTTGTCTCCTTACCTTCTTACTAGCAGGCAGAAGTTCCTGGTATATAGTCTGGGACAGAGAAAAGGTGTATGTAGTGAGTGTAGAAGAAAGGGGACATGCCACAGTGTTAGAGAGACCAACGTATGCATTACCTAAACTAATTTTATTGTCAGCCAGTCCACACAAGTTTTGTTCCCATACATCCCTCTTAAGCTTCCAAACTTAAAGGGATACTATAATCACCAGAACACCTACAGCTTATTGTATTTGTTCTGGTAAGTAGAATCATCCCATGCAGGCTTTTTGCAGTAAACACTGTCTTTTCAGAGAAAATAACTCCACTGGCCGCTCCTTAGATGGCTGCTAGAGGTGCTTCCTGGGGCAGTACTGCCTAGTGTGCAGCACTGCCATTCAGTGTCTCCACCCTCTGCATGCAGACACTGAACTTTACTCATAGAGATGCATTGATTCAATTTATCTTTATGAGGAGATGCTGATTGGCCAGGGCTATGTTGGACTTGTGCTGGCTCTGCCCCTGATCTGCCTAGTTGACAGTCTCAGCCAATCCTATGGGGAAGTATTGTCATTTGCTCAGACCACCATTTCCAGCAGCTGCAGAATTGAATACAAGTAATATTTTACTATATTTAGGGAGGCAAGAAGGGGCCAGGGTGGTGGTTTTAACATGATAGAGTCAGAAATACATGATTGTGTTCCTGACCCTATAGTGCTCCTTTAAGCAAGAGTATGTGAAGAGTAGTTAAGGTTGCCACCTTTCTTGGAAAAAAAATACCAGCCTTAATCAGTTATGCATGAAATCACATGATGTAAATCACAAGGAAGGACATCAGAGAAAATTCTGTAAAATCACCAACAAACTACTCACAGTTTGATTCTGCTGTATAGATGGATTGCTCCCACCCGTCTCCCAGTGTCTCAGTCTCGCAAATCACCCAGTGTCTCAGTGTCCCTATGTATCACAGTGTCAGTGTCCCCATGTTGCCCAGCCCCCTAGTCTCCCAGTGTCTGTGTCCCCATTTCTCCCAGTGTCCCAATGTCTCAGTGTGTCCCCATGTCACTAGGATACTAGGGACACTGAGAGACATGGAGACACTGAGAGACCCGGGGACACTGAGAGACCTGGGGACACAGAGACATGGGGACACTGGGAGACATGGGGACACTGAGACATTTAGGGAAACTGGGAGAAATGGGGACACTGAGACACTAGGGACACAGACACTGGGAGACATGGGGACACTGAAACATTTGGGGACACTAAGACACAAGGGACACAGAGACATGGGAACGCAGACACTGGGAGACTAGGGGACACTGGGAGACTAGGGGACACTGGCTGGGAGACAGACACTTGGGGACAGTTGTGGACATAGACATGTAGACACTGAGACATATAGGGACACTGGGAGACATGGGGACACCAGGCACACTAAGACACTAGGGACACAGACACTGGGAGACTAGGGGACACTGGGAGACTAGGGGACACTGGGAGACTAGGGGACACTGGCTGGGAGACAGACACTTGGGGAGACATGGGGAGACATGGGGACACTAGGCACACTGAGAGACATGGGACACAGACACTGGGAGACTTGGGGACACTGAGACACTAGGGACACTGGCTGGGGGACATGGGAACATAGTGTCTCTGTGTCCCAATGTCTCAGTGTCTCCCAATGTCTCTGTCTCACAGCGTCCCCATGTGTTTCAGCATCCCCATGTGTCTCAGTGTCCCCAAGTGTCACAGTGTCCCCAGATCTCCCAGTGTCTGTGTTCTAGTGTCTCAGTGTCACCTAGTGTCTGTGTCCTCATGTGTCCTAGTGTCTCAGTGTCCCCTAGTGTATGTGTCCCCTAGTGTCTCAGTGTCCCCATATGTCCCCAAGTGTCTCAGTGTCCCCATGTTTTCCAGTGTCCCCAAGTGTCTCAGTGTTCCCAGGTCTCCCAGTGTCTGTGTCCTAGTGTCTCAGTGTCCCCATGTGTCCCCTAGTGTTTCAGTGTCCCCATGTGTCCCTGCTGCCTTTCCCCCATCCCTCACTTACCTGAGCTGTAGATCTGCTGTCTGGACTCTCTGTGCTGTGTAGCTGCTCCCCCACGGATCAGTGAGTAGTAGAGAGAGGCAGGGATATTCTGTAACTTCCTATCCCTGCCTCTCTCCACACACTGTGACCCCTGCTGGCTGAGTAATTTCCATTTATTCTGAGAAAATTACCTGCTGTGACAGACCCCTTTTGGAGTAACAGATACCATCTCGGAGAATTGCCTTTTTTACCTGGATTATTGTGGACTTCGGGTACTTCTGGATCTGTACGGTATACGCAGCCACGTGGGGAGAACAATGGGTCGCGGCCATTTTGACCGCACGAACTAATGACCGAACACTCAAGAACTTTCCACACAACGAATTTCCACCTTACCGGCAACTTACGTCCATGCCGTTCGACAGGTCCAGAGTACCGAACTAGAGACACCAGATCCGCGAGAGAGTTTTCGTTTATATTATGTGGTTCCAGAGTAAATGGTGCAAACGTGTATCTAGCGAACGGCCCAACCGATCTAGGAGATTTTCATGTATATTGTTCCCCTAGATCTCCGTTCTCTAATACACGCAGCACATTGTACTTTCGTTGCATATTGTGTGTGTTATTAAACTTATAATAATTGTGAAATATTCTGCCCGGTACAGTGGGAGGGATTCCCACTGTAAATGTATTATCTCCTCCGGATACGGGGAGGAGTTGTTGTACGGCATAAAAGCCCGAGCTGCAGAATAAAGATTATTCCTATTTTGACCCTCAACACAGAGTCTCGTCTCGTGTTTGGAGGGGATATTTATTACGCTGATTTGTATTCTCTGGGAACGTGTTTTGTTGCAGCTGACTTCATCTTGGGGGAAAGGACACCTTCTTGGCGGCGTAAACCCCTACTGCTCCGGTGTGCCGCTACACCTGCGTATTGCTGGTATTACTGCAATACCAGTACGGCCAGGCAGCCTCAAATACCGGCTGTGCCAGTAAAATACCAGTCAGGTGGCAAACCTAAGAGTAGTGTGTAAAAAAAAAATGTGTAATGAAAACACAGGAGAAAATTCCAATGATATGGAACATAAAATAGAGTGGTAAAAGTGGAGGAAAAAATCCTACTTACGTAACCCAGAGCAATGTCCTACTCTGTAGAAACCGGATAAGTTGTAGCAGCTGTATGGATGGATATCTCACAGGTAGATCTGTTTAAAAAGTACTTTATTGTTAAAAAAAATGCTGAACATAACAGCTAAAATATCCCCAAAAAAATTCTGTGGGTAAAAAAAAAAATGAACAAGTCCTCACAGTGTGACACAAAGTCTTTTCTTTTCAGGCAACGCTCCTGAGGAATCTTCGCTCGTTGCTCATGAGCAATGACCTCCACTTGAGCAATATTCTTGGGTCTGCGTGCTGCAACAACCTTCTTTAACCCCTTAAGGCCCAAACTTCTGTAATAAAATGGAATCATGACATGTCACACATGTCATGTGTCCTTAAGGGGTTAAATCCCCCCCCCCCCCTTGCCACCCCCTGTGGACGCCCATGCGTTGCTCGGGGCTATCAGGGGATATTGGAATCATGAATGTATGATATGTTTTTGGGGTGTTTTCAGAAAAGTGTGAAAAGTGTGATTTTTCTGTTTTGGGATAATTGAGTTGATACAGTAATTAACTCAATTATCCCCTGAGCAGAGGGGAGGGATTGTATATAGTGTATGGGAGTGTCTTGTAAATTAACTCTGTTTTTAATGGTTGCTGTATATTTTTATCGGTGCCCCAGAAGCAGGGCCGGTGCTAGGATTTTTAGTTACACAGGCGAAGATGCATTTTGGCGCCCCCAACCCACATTAAAAAAAAAAAATGCATCTTCACCTGTGTGTCTTTCCTCCCAAGCCACAGGCACACATGCATCATTTTTCAGTCACACAGTCAAAGTCATACAGGTACACTGTCATACAAAGACAGAAATAATCATACAGAGACATACAGACACATACAGTCAGAGACATACAAGCAGAGACATACAGGCATACAGAGACATGCAGGCATATAAAGACATGCATGCATACAGAGGCATACCGTCACACAGACACATACATACAGACACATACATACAAAGACATTCAGGCACATACATACAGACATACAGGCATAAAGAAACATACATACAGAAACATACAGGCATGCAGACACATACATACATACATACATACAGGCATACAAAGACATACACACATACAGATATATGCATGCATACAGAGACATAACGTCATACAGACACATACATATAGACAGGCATACAGACACATACATACATACAGAGGCATACCGTCATACAGACACATACACACATACAGAGGCATACCGTCATACAGACACATACATACATACAGAAACATGCATACAAAGACACACAGACACACACATACAGAGACATAAAGGCATACAGTTACATACATGCATACAGAGACATATATACAGACATTCAGAGACAAACATACATCCAGTTACATACATGCATACAGAGACATACAGAAACATACGTACAAGACATACAGGCATACGGACACATACATACATACAGAGGCATACCGTCATACAGATACATACATACAGACAGGCATGCAGAAAAATACATACTCACACACAAACTCACAGACACATACTCGAACACACACACACTGACAGACACACATATTCACATGCGCACACACACACTGACATACTCACACACACCGACATACACACTCACTCACACACAAACAGACACACACACACTCTCACTCACACACACACACACACACACACACTGACAGACACACACAAACTCACAGACACACATACACACTGACATACACACTCACACACACCGACAGACACACTCACTCACACACAAACTCATAGACACACTTACACACACACACACTGACAGACACACACACACTCACTCACACACATACACACTCACACTCACATGCACACACACAGTAATTAATAAAGTAATTAACAATAAATTAAATTTAAATTTCCCACCCAGCCTCCCTACCTGGAGTGCTGGCGTGGGTCTTTCATTGGTGGTCCAGTGGGGCTGCTGGGAGGCGTGCGGCTGACTGGATTAGGAGGCGGCGAGGGAGCTCTCTGATCTCTCTGACCGGCTCCCTCGCAGGCGGTTTTCTGATGCCGCGGGAGCCGGAATATGACGTCATATTCCGGCTCCCGCGGCATCAGCAAAAGGCGCGCGAGGGAGCCGGTCAGAGAGATCAGAGAGCTCCCTCGCCGCCTCCTAATCCAGTCAGCCGCACGCCTCCCAGCAGCTCCGGGGATCCAGGAGGTGACCAGGCAGGAGGGAGCACTTCCCTCCTGCCGGTCACTGGAATTTTGCGCCCCCAGAGCCGGTGCGCCCTAAGGCGGCCGCCTGTGCCGCCTTATGGACGTGCCGGCCCTGCCCAGAAGGTCCACCTGGGTGGTAACCTTTGGGGAAAAACTTGCATAAAAGGCCAGCCTGGCCATTAAAGAATCAGTTCTGCTCCTAATACTGAGTGTCGTCCAGTTATTGGGAAGGGTGATGGGATATTTGTGGATTATCTTGTATTTATGCCTGCTGTCTTGAAGTTTCCAGCTTTTTCCTGAATAGCTATTGGAGTGACCAGCTGAGAAAAGCCCTGCTACCACTACTCTCCGCTACAGTATGCCATGGTGGGGTTCATTTTCATTTCTGGGCTGCCATACGTTCTCAAAGGCAACATAGGCCCAGCAAACCAATATGGCAAATTTCAATGTGCAAACATGGAAAAGGGGAAAGCCCTATATTTGACCACTGTAAGTTTCCAAAAACCCAAAACACCTGTACATGGGGGTACTATTGTACTTGTGAGACATTTCTGAATACAACAGTATTATGACACTCACAGTTAAATTGTCATGCAGAACTTGAAAAATAACATTTCTTAATTTATCATACTTTTTTAGATTTTATTCATATTAAATTTAATTCATACATAAATATTTGATGTGAAATAAAAGCCCTGATTCTCCTGAACAAAATGATATATAAGTGTGGGTGCACTTAATATGAGAGAGGTGAATTATAGCTGAACAACATATAGCGCAAATTCCAGGTTTTGTTAACGTTTTGTTTTGATCACAACTTGTACAATTGGCTCAGTCCTTAATCGGTTAAGATATGTTTTGATTATAAACAAATACATCATATATGTGATGAAAGATTGAATAAAAATAAAAGAATTGAAAAAAATGTCCGTGTCAATTACTAATGTGATTACATTCCACAATGTTCTAAGGTAGAACTACACTTATACGTGTTATCTCTTTGTATGCCATGCATCCATTTAATGTAACATGGGAACATTTTTTCTGTCCTTATCAGCATGTTTAGTTAGACTAATAAGTGTAATTATGGATCCCTTAGATGCCGGACAATATTTTGCAGCTATAGGGTTATTCAAGATGAATTTCACATTTAATGCAGAGTAGACAAACTGAAAGCATTGCTGACTTAGAGAACTTTTCGGTTTCCCTAGTTTGACCTTAAATTTGAAATTTACTTTGAATTCTCACTTTAACAAATAACCCTGTTAGTCTCTCCATTTCGGTATTTTGCTCAGACCAGAATGTATTCAGAGCCCAGGACACAGGATTTGGCAGGCCCTGGAACCATGAACTTGCTTGGTCCATCCATGTGAAGACTGAACAAACCGTTAACATATCTGTACTGAATGTTGAGTTGTGCAATGTGACTTGGGTTTATGTCATACAGGACTGCTAATCTCAATGCAGACCCAGGGCGTGCATGTTCTGGCTTTCCTGAGGTAGATGGGAGTTACACTCCAGTGATCAGCTGCTATTAGCAGCTGCCATTTTCAGTTCAGATCATCTCCCATTAATGATATGCCAAAAAAGGTGCTGGGGAAAGAGAAACTATCTTTTTCTCTCCAGCTACTCTTCCATCATATCAGTAATCAGAGGAGGCTTAATTAAAGACATCAGCCGCATATAGTAACTCCTCCTTGGTAGAGTAAGTCCCACCAGTAATTTATGAAGAGTGTGGCCATATGTTTTCTCTCTTCCTTCCAGATAATGTGATTGCGTTTGTTCACCTCTAATTCACCTCTTATAACTGTGCACGTTTTGTTTGATAGAATTCTCTCTTTATTCCACGGGTCGGATCTTCATTTCGGAGAACTTGTAGGAGTAATTATGTCCCCTGCCGTGATACCAATTAATGCCTTCTGCTCTGTTGCTGTGCTGTCCTGGTAAATACAGACCATTCAGATTTGAATGGTGACATTCTCCATACCACCAGGCTCCTTTGAACATGTCAGCACAATTTGATGGATAAATATCATTATCTTGGTCTTTGGTGGAGAACTTCATATTGTGGTGAAGCGTAAAAGAATCTCCTGAAAAAACACAATGTGAGAGATCTATGAGTTAGATTGTCTTTCTGTCAAATTTGTTTTTGTCTCTATAATTGGAAGCATATGACAATATCTCATGGTAAATGTTTGCAGTCAATAAACGGCACGTTAATGTGTAGCAGCTGTTTGTTATACAGTGTTGACAGGCTGTCACTTCCTCCCAGCCTGCCAACACTACAGGGGCCCGGTGCGGGCTTAAGGGGCCACGGCGCCCGACCAGGTCCCTGTTCAGCAGCCATGTTTCCTGGTGCTATAATCATAGCCCCGGGGAAACATTTTGCGGCGCCCCTGTGTGCCCTGGCATACAGTTTGGGAACCGCTGTTATAAAATATACATACTAGGATCAATGCTTATAATGACCCAACAAGAAAACAAACTAATAATACATAGTAACATATATATAATAAGACAGTACCACAAGTGAACACGTACACCAATAATATTTTGTACTGCAGCGCGGCTGTGGCTGTTCCCTTATAAGCCTTACTTGTAAAGTGAGAAAAATCTAAATGTCCCTACTTAATGGCCAGCCAAACAACTCTAAATTGTTGGTGTCCAAAAAGAGTAAAGCGTACAAAGCAAGGTAAATGGCTAATTATTCATAATATGTATAAAAGAAAAGAGTAGGACCTGACAAAGATGGGGTACATTGACGTTGTCGCAGGCTTATGCAATGTATGATCATTTAATGGAACTAAACCCCCATTATTTTTTCCTAGATTAGGTGTTTTAAAAAAAAAAAAAAAAACTAATAAAATCTATCAACATTGAAGTTGCTGTTTAGTGGATAGTTGAGTGCGCTGGATCTTGTGTATTGTAAAATTTGGCCCCCAGCAGCACCCCATTTATGCATGTTCAGGTGAGTGCACCCCCTCCCCCCCCGGTTTTATATATATGTATTTGGGAGTCTAGCCAACGTCTTGGTTTTAAAAAGTCATTTATTTTGGTGCTAAATAGTACATTAGTAACCTTATTTGTGTGATCAAAGTTCATTTAACAGAGCAGGAGATTTGAACTTTTAAAGTAGGCACACTGTCCTGTAAGATCTTATTGAAAATAAAAAAACATTTTCATGAAGGCAGTGAGAGTCACGGCCGGGGAGGTGTGGCCGCAGCTGAAGAAACAAAAGTGATTTAACTCCTAAATGGCAGAGGGTTGGCGGTGGGACTGCAGGGGCATAATCTATACACCAGGACCACTTAATAAAGCTAAAGTTGTATTAGAGCCAACGGTGTCTCTTTAAAGGTGATTAATTAATTTTTGTTTCAGATATGAATATAACTAATTTGCACAAAATTAGAACAAATTTGAATTTATTGGAAAACGAATGCACATGTGACGTACGTGGCCAGCAGCTATCAACATACCAACCCAAGTATGTAGCTTAAACAAAAGCCAAAATATAACCACAGGAAAAAAAACAACACTTCGGATCCTAAGAGCATGTCTTGAAGAGAGTAACCAGAAGCAAAAACATTGAAGCGGTTTTCCCACATGTAGGCGTTCTATTTGATATTTCGGTTTTCATCGTTTATAAAGCACATTCTCTTACTCAAAAAATTAATTAAAAAAATAGTACATTAGTTGGTTGCACTTCATATCTGAGAGTCAAAAAGAAGCGTCAAATACTGCTGTCGCATTGCAGTTTTAAAACGTAACATTTTTTGCGTGCTAAAAAGTACATTAGTGGGGTGCTCTACTTATCTGAGAGTCAAATAGAAGCGTCTAATAGTGCGCTTACAGCGCAGTTGTAAAAATTCTAATTGTTTTGCTGCTAAACTGCTAAATAGTACATTTTGGGCATGCTCTTCATATCTGAGAGTCAAACAGAAGCGTCAATTCGTCAAATAGTGCACTTACAGCGCAGTTGTAAAAATTCTAATTGTTTTGCTGCTAAACTGCTAAATAGTACAAATTGGGCGTTCTCTTAATATCTGAGAGTCAAATAGAAGCGTCTAATACTGCGCTTACAGCGCAGTTTGAAACATTTTTATTTTCTGGGTGCCAATCTGCTAAATAGTAAATTTTGGGCGTGCTCTTCATATCTGAGAGTCAAATAGAAGCGTCAAATAGTGCACTTACAGCACAGTTGTAAAAATTCGAATTGTTTTGCTGCTAAACTGCTAAATAGTAAATTTGGGGCGTGCTCTTCATATCTGAGAGTCAAATAGAAGCGTCAAATAGTGCTGTGACATTTTTAAACATAAAAAATTTTTGGCTGCTAAATAGTACATTTGCGGCCTGCGGTGCACTTCATATCTGAGATATAGAACCGTCAAATACCAATATAACAATATTGTAATTTGGGGGCAATACCCTCAGAAGCCAAACTGAGAGGCCAGTTTATAGGGAAAACTGTTGCCTGGATACAATTCTAAAACAATTTCCATATGTCCTTTGCAGACTTTACATACTGGAAAAACACAGGTGCCAACTGCTGTGGCTTTCTGCAGTGTGCATACCGGCAAGGAGGGCAGGGTTGAGGAGTGGGTGGAAGATGATGTGGAGGATGATGAGGTCCTAGACCCCACATGGAATCAAGCTCATGCGAGTGACGTGTGCAGTTTGGAGGAAGAGGCGCTGGTCGCACAGAGGCACCAGCACAGCATAAGAGGGAGCAGGGTGCAAAAGCGGAGCAGCCGTCCCCTAGCGCTCGTCGGCATGTATTATCTTTAGAATTCCCACAGTTATACAAGTAACAGATGGAGAGAGAAAAGAAACAATAACAGATTTAACGAGCCATTCACAGTTTCGCAGTCCGGTGACCGGGACCCAGACACTGTCTGGGCAGCGGTCGGACGACCGGGACCCAGTATGCCTCATGTTGAAGTTAGGAGTCACAGTGTGGAATGGATTAGCAAGGTTTGGTGCAGGTTCAGTAAAAAGAGTACTGAATACCAGAAGCCATCACCAGCCTGATCCGCAACTTGGAACAGGATGTGACATTCACTGTAGCGGCTGTGCGCGATTCTGGCGTTCTCACCCTGCTGCTGCTCGCCTGTCTGCGCTGCAGCGTAACTTTGGCCTTCCCGCTCACCGCCTCATATGCGACGTGCCCACAAGGTGAAACTCCACCTTGCACATGCCGGAGAGACTGTGCGAGCAGCATCAGGTGATAGTGGAGTGCCAGCTGCAGCACGTACGCGTTAGTCGCTCTGCACCAGACTTGCCCTCCAATTGATCAGAGTTAAAGGATTTCAAGTGGACTCATTACAATTACAGGGCCTCTAAAGAGTTATATTGTAGGGTAGCTTGTGGGCCAGGGTGGTTGTGCTTCCCGGCGCCCTCTGCTCCCTTCTTCCTTCATCTGGGTTCATGGAGGTCTCCCTCTGCTTATTGGCAAGGACATAGGTTTGCACCTCCAAAAAGGTCCTGCTGACAATCTCCTCTGAGGGTGGCTCTCGGTAATATGCCAGGCGCCGTTACACCTCCTTGCGCACTTCCTCCTCATCTCCTGCTGCTGCTCGCCTGTCTGCGCTGCAGCGTAACTTTGGCCTTCCCGCTCACCGCCTCACGAGACCGTGCGAGCAGCAGTTGGCGATAGTGGAGTTTCAGCTGCAGCACGCACGGGTCAGTCGCTCTGCGGAACAGAGTTGTCTTTTTTTATATGTCCCAATATTTTTGGGGCTACCCCAATTAAAATATATATATATAAAAAACAGTGTTCGCTACCTCCTCCTCCTCCACCGCTGCTTCCACCTACACCGCCATGGTCACCGCCTCCTCAACCTATGGGTCACGTAGTATAAACTATGTACACAATAGCAGAGGCTTGTGAAGGCCTTTTCTCCATGCATCAGGAGTTGAGCATTTCTCCATGCGTCAGGACTGCAAGAAATGCACCGCAGGCCGAAAATGTTTATTTTTTGATATGTCCCAATATTTTGGGGGCTATCCCAATAAAAATAAAAAAAACAGTGTTGGCTACCTCCTCCTCCTCCTCCACCGCCGCTTCCACCTACACCGCCATGGTCACCGCCTCCTCAACCTATAGGTCACGTAGTATAAACTATATACACAATAGCAGAGGCTTGTGAAGGCCTTTTCTCTATGCATCAGGAGTTGAGCATTTCTTTATGCATCAGGACTGCAAGAAATGCACCGCAGGCCGCAAATGTTTATTTTTTGATATGTCCCAATATTTTGTGGGCTACCCCAATAAAAAAAAAAAACACAAATAAAAAACAGTGTTGGCTACCTACTCCTCCTCCACCGCCGCTTCCACCTACACCGCCACGGTCACCGCCTCCTCAACCTATGGGTCATATGGGTATAAACTATGTACACAATAGGAGAGGCTTGTGAAGGCCTTTTCTCCATGCATCAGGAGTTGAGCTCAGTTTGAACAATGAAAGAGAATACCCTGCACTCCAACCCTCTCTCAAATGGATAATTCTGGTGATCCTCCTGACAGCCATGCTTTAGATTTTTATGTTCTTCCATAGCTAAAATCTAATATTCCATCTAGTGCTCTTTTATGGCTCAGCTGTATTTTAAATTTTTAGGTATTTAATGTTATTTTAAGTGATTTCCCTATCCATATTTGTTTGCAGGGCACTTGTCCTACTCTTATCCCCATTTTACTTCTTTTTGCAGCCCTCTAGCCCTTTCCAGGACTTTTTTAGAGGCCCGAACATCCAGGTGTCCGCTCAACTCTAGACATAAGAACCGATACAGCAGTATTACAGTAACTTATTTACCCTCTTATTTTCTAGGGATCAGAGCTAATTTAGATTTTGCTTTTTTTGACATTCCACATATATCTATATGTCATATGTATCCTGATCATCATCTATTGATTCTACATAGACATTTTTCTCTCTTTTTTCTTATACCTAACCTATCTCCTATTGTACATAGTTTCTTTGTTGTGCAGTCTCCACCTAGTGGCGACATTGGAGACTGCCTCTATTTGTAAATATTTTGTCTTTTTGTAACAATTAAAAGTTACGTTTTAACTACCATACCTACACTTAGGCTATGAGCGAGTTCCTTTTGCTTTTTGTTATTACTATATCTGGGTTCATGCCCTGCTTTAATAGCTTACCTTACAACTAAAATCCTCCCACTCTTCTCTTTATTATTGTTTATTTTTCTCATTAAAACATTTACCGGTACAACCAAATAAAAAGGAATATATTTCAGAGGAAAATCCAGTTCATTGTCAATTTAGCTTAATTCAGGAAAAGAGGTCGGATGGAGACTTTTTACAAGGTGAATTTCAAAATGAAAGGACCACTTCATCTCAGATCTTAAATTTGCAATTCACTATGAATTCTCACTATAGTAAAGAAACAGAGCACTATGTTTTGAATAATAATCTATTTAAATACTTAAAGGGACACTCCAAGGCACCCAGACCACTTCTGCCCATTGGAGTGGTCTGGGTGCCGACTCCCACTACTCCTAACCCTGCAACTGTAATTATTGCAGTTTTTTATAAACTGCAATAATTACCTGGCAGGGTTAACTCCTCCTCTAGTGGCTGTCTACTAGACAGCCACTAGAGGGAACTTCCTGATTTCTAGCAAAGATTTTCTTTGCTAGAGCGTCGCTGGACGTCCTCACGCTGTGTGAGGACCTCCAGCGTCGCTCATTTCCCCATAGGAAAGCATTGAAAATCTTTTTCAATGCTTTCCTATGGGGAGCGCTAATGCGCATGAGCGGCATTGCCGCGCATGCGCATTAGGTCTCCTTGGCCGGTGGGCGGGATCAGTCTGACCACCGGCCAACGGAATCAGAAGGAGGAGGGGCGCGGAGGAGGAGACAGCGACGAGGGACATCACCACTGCCTCAGGTAAGTGACTGAAGGGGTTTTCACCCCTTCAGTAACCGGGGATTGGTGGGTGGGAGGGAGAGGGTACCTCCAGTGCCAGGAAAACGGATTGTTTTCCTGGCACTGGAGTTTCCCTTTAATTATAGAATTTTGGAAACGTCTTGAACTCAACGCAAGCTAACTCCAGTAGAATCTGACTCTGATGGAGGAGGGTTCAAATCACTGTAGTGGTCTTGGTGCTTGGAGCAACCTGTTAACTGCACTCCTGTTTGTCACTGTGGAAAACAATGGCCTTAAATAAATATATACTAACATGGACCGTTTAATGTCTTACCTGCATTCCCCTCTTTGAATGCTCCAAGTAACAACTTGTACTTCTCAGCTTCCCCCAATACTTGAAAGGAATCATATTTAGCAAAGTGCTTTGTGTTTTCAAAATCTTGCATATCAACACGCAGCTCCCATTTGCCTTTTGGAAAAAGAAAGACTTTTTTATCAGGTCAAATATTTTTTCTAACATTTAGTTGAATACTTTAAAATGTATTTATTTGGTAAATGGTTTCATCTGAAATGTAGCTTCATACATACTATACATACTATTAACAATAGAAGCAAACGTTACTATAAATGTACTTTTATTAGTAAGATTTTAAAATGCATTTGGAAAATAAAATGACTTAAAACCACACACAATGCACATTTTAAAATATAAAAAAGCTCTATCATTTTTAAGAAGCTGTTCGATATTTTTCATGGAATTCAATGCTTCTGCGTGCAGCTGGACCAGTGTTTGGTTCCCTAATGCACGCTAAAATCGAATAACCACAAATATTGCAATAATATGAGATTTAATCCAATATAACCAGTTTGGTGATGGGGAAATTTAAATTGTTTTTTTTTCATCATTCAGCCTTACTAGTTTGTCTGTAAAGGTCTGTAATTTTATAATCTGTGCATTACCTGCTGAGGTTAACATGTGAATATTATCGTTTCCCAACCAGAACTCATTCAGGCGGCTTCCAAACCCATTCTTGTAGGATTTCCAGTCACGTAAAAAATCCACTGATCCATCCCATCGTCTCTGGAAAACCTACGTTAACCAGAGGAGTGATTAGAACAATACTTACATGATCTGTTTTATTTGTTTTATGCTGCACATGATATTAACATGTCATTGACATGACAGACTCTAATAGAGTTATTTACTAAAGCAAGAATTCAAAGTGCATTTAAGTTCAAAGTAGACAAACTGGAAAAATTCTCTAAGTCAACTATGCTTCTAGGCCGTAATTTGAAATGGAATTTGGATTCAGTTTTAATTCTCAGTTTAGTAAATAAACCGTTACATTACAAACATATTTAACTAGGAAAATGTCATGAGCAGGAAATACAATAAAAAAGCAATAAAAGTTACGGTCCCCAAAGAAATCGATGGGACCTGCTATGGAAGATGTGAAAAATATGTCAGAGATTCCAAGCTAATCCCTAAAACCAGATATGACCCAGCGATTGACAAATCCCCAAAAGAACAGTCAAATATGGGGTCTTCATTGACCTCATTAAAAGGGGGCTGGATGAATAGCCCTCTCTTCTCCTCTCCTAATGTGCTAATTACCTCTACCCCTTCCTCCACACTTTCTGGCCTCTGTGATAAAAGGTAATAAATAAATAATGGCTGTAGGACCAGAAATGCCAAGTCTCCTGGTCCCAATATTATGGATCAGAGTGGTCTGGTCTCAGTAATTCTAACTCTCCATCCACAATCTAATTAAAGACCAGAGGATGCATCAAGGTTTATATTTTTGATTACCGTATATACTCGAGTATAAGCCGAGTTTTTCAGCACATTTTTTGTGCTGAAAAACCCCAACTCGGCTTATACTCGAGTCAATAGTCTGTATTATGGCAATTTGCATTGCCATAATACAGACAGGGGCTGTGGGGGCTGTCAGAGATGTTACTTACCTCTCCTGCAGCTCTCTCCTCCTCCGCGCCGTCCGTTCAGCACCTCGGTCAGCTCCCAGTGTAAATCTCGCGAGAGCCGCGGCTCTCGCGAGACTTACAGTGTGAGTTGACAGAAGAGCTGCACGGACCGGCGTGGAAGAGGAGAGAGCTGCAGGAGAGGTAAGTAACATCTCTGACAGCCCCCACAGCCCCTGTCTGTACTACCAATCCCACTGGACCACCAGGGAAGGATCCCCCCTCCCTGGCCAGCTAGCAAGCAGGGAGGGGGGACAAAAAAAATTATAATAGTAATAAAAATAAATAAATTAATAATATAACAAAAATAATTAAAATAATAATACAATAATAATAAAAATAGTAATAAAAAAAATAATAATATAACAAAAAAATTAAAATAATAATAATAAAAAATATATTAAAGGGGGCGGGGCCTGAGCTTCATGGCGGCTGGACGCGTTTCAAGAGGGCTCCACACTAAACTGGAGAATAAAGCGACTATACTGCGTCCCAGCAAGCCAAAAAAGCTAAGTATGCAACTAACCTCAGCCAGGAGCCTGCCGGGGCACCCTGACTCACGAGAATCTCTGCCAAATCGTACCTATAACGGAGGTCCCGGCGAGGCCTGGAGAAATAGCCGGGCGGGCGAGGCGGCCGCTCTCCCGCACGGCATACAGCACCGCACTGACATGCCTCTGCTGACCCGTTCCCCCCCCTCTGGACCGGTGGGGGTTATCCCGGTCCCCGCAGGCCAGCTACAAACCACACAGAGAAATGAGGACACTGCACCCGATCCTGCCCGGCATGCAGCTCCCCCTCTCAAGATGGCGGCTGCAATCCCACCTCGTGTTACCGAACCCATACTGCCTGAGAGGAAACGCTATGTCAGCGTCCAGGAGACCCTGAGGAAACTGGACAATTTATTTGCCCACTTCTGGGCCTCTCTGGAGGAGAGGCATGCAATAAGGGCATCTCAGCCACCAGCGACCAAAGAGGTGCCGGAGAGAGTGGAGGAAGGTGGGCCTACCCAGGGCCTCAACCCTAAACACGCACGTGCACCTCCGACAACCAGAACCCCTAGACCACGGGTCAAAAGGAGCAAGACCCTGCAACATCGTTCACGCCACCAGCGAAGAACCCGCAGGCAGCGGCATCACCACACTACATCCTCCTTTCCCCCTCCATGCTGGAAGGACAACCTCAGCCAGGTCAGCAACACAGCTAATCGAGCAGGCTGGAGAGAAGCTCTACACTGCACCTTCCCCGCTACGGAGTTGCTGGACTCTTACACCCAACACGAGCAGATAGACACCACAGGCATCGGCTGACTTCTGACAGCGTTAATTGCCTCTTATGATTTCACTCTTCTCACAAATAACCCCATGTGACATATCAATATGTAATTTCTTTCCCTTGTTTTTTGCCCCTGCCGACAATGTGTTGTTTACTTCTCGGTTATCTATGTTCAGCTATGCTAGGCACGCTGGTTCTGCTAGTTTAGCGTGTCCAATATATGATATTCTTATCTGTAGCCTAGATACAGGGCATTCCACTGTCATTAACCCCTGTAATCCCTGCCTGTTGTGCAGCAGTCTTACTTAGGGGCAACCACAGTAGCCCAAGCCCGATTTTATAAATCTAGCCTGTTGTGCAGCAATCTATTCATATCACCTGTATGGCAGTCCTGGCAGATCAGCATAGACTGTGAATTTCTGTTAGCTTACTTAGTATAATATGGGGCAAAGCTATACGGTCCAGAATCCATACATCATACGTGCTCACCCCTGCCACCTCACAGTCACACCTATGGCTATACCGTGCAATTAACCTTGTATCTAAGCCTGTTAAAACTTGTTAAGGTTAGACTATACATACATGTCCTAATGCTTAGATGCATGACCCTGGCTTGTGGTTTATACAGCACCCCTCTTGTCTGATATACTCTACCGATAGGAAAGATTGAATTTTGAACTAACAATCAGATAAGCATACCTAATCTATCTCTGATAAACTCTGTTTACTAACCTTGTTTTATAAAAATGTGCAAAGTTGATGCCACACTAATGTACCCATCTGTTTAATACTGTTTGCGCCAGCTATTGTGGCGACGCAACTCTACCTGTAAACCATATGCACAAATAAAATAAAGAATTATAAAAAAAAAAAAAAAAAAATATATTAAAATGCCCACCCCCCACCAAGGCTCTGCATCACACTCTGCATCACACACACACACACACTGCACTCATGTACACACTGCATTCACACACACACACACTGCACTCACACACACTGCATTCATATACACACTGCATTCACACACACACAATGCATTTACACACACTGCATTCATATACACACTGCATTCACACACACACACTGCATTCACACACACACACACACACTGCATTCACACACACACACTGCACTCATACATACACTGCACTCATACATACACACTGCACTCACACACACTGCACTCATACATACACACTGCACTCATACACACACACTGCACTCATACACACACACTGCACTCATACACACACTACAGTCACACACACTGCATTCATACACACACTGCACCCATACACACACTGCACCCATACACACACTGCACTCATACACACACTGCACCCATACACACACTGCACCCATACACACTGCACTCTCATACGCACACACTGCATTCATACGCACACACTGCATTCATACGCACACACTGCATTCATACACACACACTGCATTCATTATATACACACACTGTAAATAAATATTCAATTAATATAATTTTTTTAGGATCTAATTTTATTTAGAAATTTACCAGTAGCTGCTGCATTTCCCACCCTAATCTTATACTCGAGTCAATAAGTTTTCCCAGTTTTTGGGGGTAAAATTAGGGGCCTCGGCTTATATTCGGGTCGGCTTATACTCGAGTATATACGGTAATTCGATGTAGATATATTACTGGAGACTAAGAATATTTCTGCAGACCAGGTATTGCTTATAACTTACTATCCAGCCTCCGCCATCAGTGTGCATGTCACATAGCACTTTTAAGGGACTTTCGCCATCTGGGTAGATCGTGTACCAGTCACTGAGAAAGAACCCCTGATCCAACAGCTCCTTACAGTTCCTGGCAGCTAAGAGAGAGAGAATAACATGAAATAGAAATTTAAAAAACAAAAACTGCAGGAGAACATATCTTAAGAAATGTCTATTCACTTGTTAACTTTCTTCGCGCCTTGGTTACATGCACATTATAAGGTAATGTTCGATAACATTGGGAGATTCTATTTGATTGTCCATGTAGTCTCAACATTATGATAATAATATTCCATATTAATTACGAATGATTGATTGATCACTATTGAGCAAATCAAACTATTATAGATAGTCAAAATGGAGCCGATACACAGTACTGAAAATGTTAATAACCACGAAACACAGCACCAGAATGACTCATGCATAGCTACACGAGAATATTATGAGAACAGAGCTAGCTTTTTAGATAGTTATGAGAACAGAGATATTACCTGCACAGATCTGGCATGGCATTGTTGTGGGACTGAAATTTAATAGTTTTTGCTTTCAGTTCTGTAGTTCTTAGATTCCATCTCCCTCCCTGCCCTGTTACTGCCCTTTTGCATGTATTTCTGTATTTCCTCCGACTTTGACTCGGCCCATGAGGCATTTTTGTTGACATGTCTTTTTGGTGACCAAGCTAAGCTTGTCTCAGTACTGGACATTGCACACCTCTCCCTCACTTGCTAATTTGCTCCGTACCTTAGATATTAACAATAAATGGGAGGATGGCTCATTCTGCTGAGGAAACAATGGGACTAAATTATAGGAAATGGAGGTATAGGAGGAGGGTAAGTGTGACTGAAGGAGTCAATAAGGCCACACTTGCGCCAGTACAGAGTCGACTGGGAAGAGTGAATGTGCAAAGATTCTTAGTGTGTGGTACTGTAAGACGCACGACATTATCATGGGATTGAGCTAAGGCATCATTAGATAAGGTAACATCCTTTACCCAATGTGATTTATGTGGGGATATCGCGGAGAGAAACGTCACTGAGAGTCAGATAATATACGGCATTACCTTGTTTAGCAAAGACATGTTTATAGATTAAAAAATAGTTTAAAAAAGTTAGCTACTGTTTAAAATATAAGACATCTGCCTTTGTCTGCAGGAGAATATTTATGTATTTATAAAATATTTTACCAGGAAAGATACATTGAGATTTGCAATGGGTATAAAAAAAAACTTAGGTAAAACAGTTATTTTGAGTGCAGTTATTCTGTCAAAAGATCCAGTTTAATTATGAACTATTGGTTTAACAATTGAGTTTATCTGCTTGAGAATCTTCAAATCAAAATATCTAATATGGTACGAGATGGTGCTGTCTTCATTCATTCTGACGATAATAATAAAAAATTACGCCAGGCTTTGTAACTCACCATACATTGTCTCCATTGTCCCAAATTGTCCCTTCTCTCCTATTGGTTAAAAAACAAAAACAACACATGCGAATGTTATTAAGTGTCATACAACTGACAATATCAGGTTTATGTGTTACCAGTTATACAATCCCAAAACACTAAGCATTTGGTAAATATTTTTTTTTTTTAGCTTTGCACCTGTACAATATGTGTAATATCATCTGAAGTCAGAATGTATCATTGATTTATCACTTCTGTTTTCTTTCCTTCTATTTCTGCTGTATTTTTACTTTAGTGCAATTTCTCTACATGCAATGCCTATGTATCAATGTGTACGCTACTGAATGCTTGCCAATGCTATCGTTGCATCGCAAGCATGTCTGTAATTAGTTGCACTGCAAAAATAAAGAATGTTAAAAAAAAATTCTAAATTGGCTATATACATAAAACAAAACGGGGATTTTCTTTCTCAAATTTGCTATTTTTTCACAGATCAAATGATGCCAAATAGAGGATGATGGAGAAGTCTATATCAATAAAGTGATGTAAAAAAATAGTTAATAATTTTATCTATTTTTATATATAACCTGTTACAAAATAAAAAACTAAATAACTTATTTTTGATTTTGGCACATTGAGATGTATTACTGGTTGGTATATTTATATACATAAGTGCATATTATGTTTTGGGTAAACCTATTGGAGTCAGATCTACTAGGATTTTGTACCACATGCTAACACGCCTATAGTGAGACATACTTACATTTTCTTTTTTTCAATAGTGTTAAATGTCTTTAGTTTCATCAGGGTTATTTACTGAAATGAGAATTGTCTGGAATAAAAAGTGAAATTAAAGTAAATTTCAAATTTAAGGCCAGAGTAGCTGAATTTAAAAAAAAATGTCCAAGTCTTCTATGGTTCCAATTCAGCTACTTTGGTCTTAAATTTGAAATGTACTTGGTATCCTGACAATTCTCGATTTAGTAAATATCCCTGCTAATGTCTTCACAGAACTCACCTTTTATCCCTTGTGTGCCTTTAACCCCCGGTTCACCTGTCAAAAGAGAAAATTGTTGAAGATGTACATCGTTGAGAGAAAATCACGTAAGATAATATAATAATATAATTGATAGAACACAGATATGTTGCAGGTTTTTGGAATGTAAGAAGAATATCTTAGAGTGTTCTGTTCTTTTGACTCAATCTATCTGTATTCCCGAATATTCATCTTTTGTCTCATTACATATCTGTTGTTTGTTTTTTTAGTCAGTATAACAGTTAAATTGCCTCATTCTGTAAATCTGGATATACAGAGAATTGACATGGGAATCACACATTTAAAACCATAAATGATTGGAAAACTTTATCTCTGACGTCATTGCAAGTGTCTCTGTTACTTCTGAGTAATTCATAAAGATATAATTATTCTGAAATACTCATGCTGATTGCGTTGGGATTTGATTTAAATTTCTATGCAATCCAAAGATACCATAAGACAACGTATGGACTACTTTGTCTTATAGTAAAGCCTGAGGTTAAGAAAATCTGGAGCTCTGCTGCCAGTCTTTATCCAGTCCCAGAAGCTGTAGGACTCAGGCATCATCTTGCTCGACCTTCTGTGGTCTCATGGATGACTATTTTGCATGATGTGGCACATGGCAGGTGAGGTGCCAGAAACTAAAGACGGTCCCCAGAAGAAAATGGCGGCATCAGCGAAAGACAATTTCTGGAAAGTCTGCACTGGACACTAACTGGAGATATCACCTTCAGGGTTCTTTGCAAAATATGGAAAGATCCAGAAAGTGACAGATCCTCTTCAAACATTTGACAGAGTTGTGTTCAGTGACACTTGAGACAAATCTTGCATCGCTAATTTCTTTCCTGTCTCATACCTCCCAAAATTTCAAATAAACAAAAAGGGACACTTTAATTTTAGGGTATTAGATGGGTGTGACCAGAGGTTTGGCTGCTCAGTGACATTTTAGATAGCGTACTAATAACAATTTGAGCTACTAATATATAATTTAGACTAAGAATACTGTATCTTATTCACACCGTCTGATTCTAAACACATTTATTATATTTAAAGACACATTACTGGGAGTATTATTGCTGTGAAGTTCTCTTATACATTCAGACACACATAGAAACATAGAATGTGACGGCAGATAAGAACCATTCGGCCCATCTAGTCTGCCCAATTTTCTAAATACTTTTATTAGTCCCTGGCCTTATCTTATAGTTAGGATAGCCTTATACCTATCCCACGCATGCTTAAACTCCTTTACTGTGTTAACCTCTACCACTTCAGCTGGAAGGCTATTCCATGCATCCACTACCCTCTCAGTAAAGTAATACTTCCTGATATTATTTTTAAACCTTTGTCTCTCTAATTTAAGACTATGTCCTCTTGTTGTGGTAGTTTTTATTCTTTTAAATATAGTCTCCTCCTATACTGTGTTGATTCCCTTTATGTATTTAAATGTTTCTATCATATCCCCCCTGTCTCGTCTTTCCTCCAAGCTATACATGTTAAGATCCTTTAACCTTTCCTGGTAAGTTTTATCCTGCAATCCATGAACCAGTTTATTAGCCCTTCTCTGAACTCTCTCTAAGGTATCAATATCCTTCTGAAGATACGGTCTCCAGCACTGCGTACAATACTCCAAGTGAGGTCTCACCAGTGTTCTGTACAATGGCATGAGCACTTCCTTCTTTCTACTGCTAATACATCTCCCTATACAACCAAGCATTCTGCTAGCATTTCCTGCTGCTCTATTACATTGTCTGCGTAACTTTAAGTCATCAGAAATAATCACCCCTAAATCCCTTTCCTCAGATGTTGAGGTTAGGACACTATCAAATATTCTGTACTCTGCCCTTGGGTTTTTACGTCCAAGATGCATTATCTTGCACTTATCCACATTAAAGGACCACTCTAGGCACCCAGACCACTTCAGCTTAATGAAGTGGTCTGGGTGCCAGGTCCAGCTAGGGTTAACTAATTGTTTTATAAACATAGCAGTTTCAGAGAAACTGCTATGTTTATCAATTAGTTAAGCCTTCCCCTATTTCCTCTAGTGGCTGTCTCATTGACAGCCGCTAGAGGCGCTTGCGTGATTCTCACTGTGAAAATCACAGTGAGAGCACGCAAGCGTCCATAGGAAAGCATTATGAATGCTTTCCTATGTGACCGGCTGAATGCGCGCGCAGCTCTTGCCGCGCGTGCGCATTCAGCTGACGGGGAGGAACGGAGGCGGAGAGGAGGAGGAGAGCTCCCCGCCCAGCGCTGGAAAAAGGTAAGTTTTACCCCTTTTCCCCTTTCCAGAGCCGGGCGGGAGGGGGTCCCTGAGGGTGGGGGCACCCTCAGGGCACTCTAGTGCCAGGAAAACGAGTATGCTTTCCTGGCACTAGAGTGGTCCTTTAAATGTCAGTTGCCACAACTCTGACCATTTTTCTAGTTTACCTAAATCATTAGCCATTTGGCTTATCCCTCCTGGAACATCAACCCTGTTACATATCTTAGTATCATCAGCAAAAAGACACACCTTACCATCAAGACCTTCTGCAATATCACTAATAAAATCATTAAAGAGAATGGGTCCAAGTACAGATCCCTGAGGTACCCCACTGGTGACAAGCCCAAGCTTCGAATATACTCCATTTACTACAACCCTCTGTTGCCTGTCACTCAGCCACTGCCTCACCCATTCAACAATATTGGAATCAAAACTCTAAGATTGTAGTTTATTGATAAGCCTTCTATGTGCAACAGTGTCAAAAGCCTTACTGAAATCTAGGTAAGCAATGTCTACTGCACCACCCTGATCTATAATTTTAGTTACCCAATCAACAAAAATCAATAAGATTAGTTTGGCATGATCTCCCTGAAGTAAACACAGGTTGTCTCTGATCTTGAAATCAATGTGTTTTTAGATGTTCAACAATCCTATCCTTTAACATGGTTAAACAATATGGAGCTCCTACTAAAAAGGGACTTAAGGAAAGAAAATGAATCTATACCCAAAATAGGGACTGTCATTTGTAAATAGGGACACTTGGGATGTTATTCTTCTCTTTACAAGGAAAAAACAACAATGTAAGATTTCGCTAAATAAGAGTGGCAATTTAGTTTGAAATATGGACTATTTAAATTCTATTTATAAGTTCCTGTTTGTAAGTAATATTGATATGTTTCTAGTTTACTACAATGTCATGGGTTATAGTTGCTATTAACCAATATAATAAAGCTAAAATACTGAGTTAAACATATACATCTAAATAGTAAATACCAAACATTTTAAAGGACAGAACCATATGTAAAATTCTAATGACGTGTCTCATTAATACCGACTGGTGTATATTGTATAAAATTTTTTGTGAACAAATTAAACTTTTTTTGCCAGAAGGTTTTTATTATATCAGTAAAAACGTTTTCCCATGTTTAAGGCTCTTTTACAATCTCGTCAGCAAATCGCTGAATCGCTGGTGAAATTTTTCTGTCATTAAACAGACACTTCTTGCTAACAGTGACAGGCACAGTAACTAGTAACTGCTGGTCGCTAAATAGTAGCATCAAGGTTGTAAATGAGCCCTTAGTTTATTGAAAGTTACATGCTATTGTTTGCATTGCATTTATCTGTTCTATGTTGATCATTCTTTTAATGGTTCTAGGTGGGTTCCCTGGTACAAAGTGAACATCACTCACCTGTCTCTCCTGGTGGTCCAACATCTCCTTTCAGACCAAGAGATCCTGGGATACCTGGACAACCTCTGAGTATAGTCAGCTTGTCTGAGTCTCCAATTCCAACAACTTTAATTTCTAAAAAACAGAGAAAGAAAGAAAAATAATTGAAAAACAGTCTCGTAAAATCTGTATGTTCTCAAAAAAATTCAGTGACCTGATTTAAATACAACATTAAAGGGACACTCTAGTCCCCTAAAGCACTTCAGTTCGCTGAAGTACTTTATGTATAAAGAGTGTTCCCTCATTTTTTATTTTACAAAAAAAAGTGCAGATTTCGTTTTTATAAATTAACCTTGTTACACCCCCGTGGCTGTCAGACAACTGGTCCTGATTTTTTTAGCTCAGTGGAGCTAAACTCAAGTGACAGCAATTGCTCAGAGCACCTGGCTTGCAAAGACTTCTCATTGAGTTGCATTGGGAAGCCTGTGGTTGGACAGTCACATAAAGTATGGGCTGGGGAAGAAGGGAAGGGCTTGCATAGGCTGAAGACAAAAGATCTGCAGCTTTTGAAGGTTGTTTATAAATATACCCACAATAAAAATGTAGAATTAAATGCATGCATGGTTTTTATTTCTGATATATCACATATGGTTTTTGTTATGTATTTGGGCAGTGGAGTGTCCCTTGAAACAGGAAAACGGATGTCCAAGTCAAATTCATGCAGGGATAAAACAAACAAACATTCACACTTTAGAAAGTGACCCATATTTCTGAAATAGGTTTGTAAATACATTTCTGAGAGAACTTTAACTTTGGTTCCAACATTCCTTTAATAGCTAGGCATTCTACAGCTAGATCATAGAACATATCGGAAACATGTTCCCATATCTTGGTTAACACATTGATAGTACAATATATATTCAGTCAAAGTGAAGAAATGTTATTGACTTCAGAATGAGATATAGAGAAATTGGATCTTAGACAGTTGGCTCAAAAATAATATCAACAATAAATAATAAACATAATTTTTTTTTTGTTAGACTAGAAATGTGGTTCTACTTTGTGACTGGGAACAATATCCAAATGCAAATTCACCAGAAGAACTGTCTGAAATGGTAGGTAGGTTTACCCTATATTATTTCCAATCAAAATTCAGACAAACCCAAAGTGTGATCTAGAACACTGTAATTTGCTGGACATTTATAATTCCTGCTGAAACGCTTGTTATAATTCTTTTTAAAACATTGGCAAATAAGAAAAATAATTCCATTTAAAAAGCATAACCAATAAAAATATAAATAAAATGAAAAGTAGAAGTTGGGTCATTGAAACAGAAAATACAATGGGTTTTATTGACTTAATCCCAAATTGTAGTGAATTGTAAACATTATTCAAACATTTAGACTAAAAGAGCCTCGCTGTGACTATTGTTGAGTTTCAGATTTTATTCCATATCAGCCATTTCAACCTAAATTTTGGAATTTGTTTTTCAATTCACTACAGTTTGACACTTAGTGAGTAAATCCCTAATTATCTAATTAAGTAGTTACCAAATCCTCATTGATCTGTGATTGACTGTTAGAAACCTACCTGGACAGGAATCTTCAGCATAGCTTAGCTTGATCAGGAGCCAAAACACGATGAATGTAGATGGCGACATACAGGCTGTGAGATGCTGGCTCCGTATATATCTTCTATTGCCTCAACTCTCTCTCTTGAGTTTGTATTTAACTTAGGAAATGTTAGTAACTCCCACCTTATCCAAACACCTCCCATTTCTTTTACTCTAATTGGTAATGTCAGCTTCGAGACACAAAAGAATCTTTGAATATTCTACGTGGGGGATTTAAAAAATTCAGCCCTACTCTCTAGAGAAAATACATGATTAGTTAATATCTGTACAATCCATTATGACTGTTGAAAAGATGCTTGTTTTTAAAACAGCTGTATAATCTAGAAAATAAATAAGATTTTCTGAAATATTTTTGTACGTGGGTCAATTTCTAATACTACAGAAGTCCAGAAAGGCCATGTATTTTTAATATATTTCTGACTTGTTATAACGAGAAAAAAGTCAGAAAAACATTCTAAATAGATGGCTTCTGTGGACTGCCATATTATGCAGAATATCTAAATACTGGTAATACCCCAAAGGTAATACCCCAAACCTGAACGATTTTGCAGTTTTTGCATATGTGTTCAAATATAGTTTCCCTTTTCCCCATTTAGGAAATCTGTTACAACCTACCGGTTGGTTTGTTTGGAGGAGAACTCACTTGCAGCGGATGCCTTTAATTAGAAATGAAGAATCCCAAAACGGAGCAGGATTGAGGCCATGTCAGGCGGTCCAGTGGTCAGGGCTGGCAGCCTGGGGGGTGTATCAATCAAAGCCAAAGGTCAAAAACTGGGAAAATCATGAGTAGGAACTGGAAAGGCAAATGTCAAGGGTTGGAGGCTAGGGAGCATAGTCAGAATCAAGGCCAAAGGTCAGATGCTGGGAAATCCTCAAACAGGAACTGGAATAATAGAAACCTGGAACCGTGGGCAAACTCAGTCATGTGAACAGCCCTCACCCCCTGCAGGTGAAGCCCAAAGTGGCTATAAAGGAATGGTGTCGTGGAGCCCCGTGTGAACTGCAGGCAAAAGAATCAGCTGATAGGGTGAATTTCAAGAGTTGAACTGAAAACCACACGAATGGCTACATTCGTCCATTTGAACCGGGACTTCGACCATTCGAATGATACTTCGACATTCAAACGGTATTTCGACATTCGAAGTGCATTGGAACTATGTGAAACAGACCGGCTACACAGCCTAATTCTATGGAACTGTTTTGGGCATGAAAGCCATGCTTGCGGCCAGTCAAAAAGAGACTTCCAGGAATTTCCTGGACCCCTGCTCTGATCTGTGTGATTTTTGGATATGTTGTTCACCCAGATCAGGGGTATGTATCATTTGTGGGGATATCATGTGTTCTGAGGTTATTTCTGTGTTTTGGGAAAAATGTGTTTTTTCTGCATAGAGATAATTGAGTTACAGTACTTTACTCAATTATCTCCTAGGCAGAGGGGAGGGAATGTGTACTGTGTGTGAGAGTGTCATTCCTTGTGCTATTTTTTTATTGGTTTATGTATCTTGTATTCCTGTGTCCCACAAGGTCCAGGGGGTGTTCCTCTGGCCTGAAACCACTGTATAAAAGCAGCTTGTTCTATAAACCTGACAGTTCATCTTCACCCTCAACATAGAGCCTTGTCTCATGTCTGGGGGAAACAGCTATAATTACTACAAGGGATTGGTATACTCTGTATACTCCCTTGACTTCACTGAGCTCTTGTAAGAGCTCTTCAACTGTTCCTGTTTGACTCTCTGGAGTAGAGAGGCCCTGACCCACTTTAACCCCTTAAGGACACATGACGTGTGTGACACGTCATTATTCCATTTTATTCCAGAAGTTTGGTCCTTAAGGGGTTAAGCTGGAGCCTGGTATAAGGTCCAGTGTGGGTGGAAGACTGTGAAACCCCAACCAAGCTGCAGCAGTTCGTGGGGTTTGCAGTGGTTATGGTGTTCCAGTGCAGTGCTTATGGTACTCGCTGGTACTAGGAAGCAGCGATTGACGGAGGGACCATCACACTATCTATCTATCTTTCTATCTGAAACCAAAAAACATGTCAAGGAAGTGGGCACTCAAAGGGCGTTTCGGACCCATTCCAGACATAGGGATGATTTGCTTCCTGGATCTGGTCATTGAAGGTCAATCTTTTCATGGGGGGGCTAACTCATCTTTTATCTTGTTTCTCCAGTTGAGACACATTAAAGAATTGTTCTTCTTGACATTTTCCTTTCTTCTCCGTACTATCCATTTTTTATTCCTTTCTTTGACACATATAAACACACACACACACATATAAACACACTGACACATACACACACACAAACACACACACACGTGTCATAAGTGTTATGTTTTCAGCTACCCTTCTACTAACATACCTTTTATGTGCAGGCTTCCCAGGGTCCTGCTGGCTGAGGCTGATATGAGTGTGGAGCTGGTTGGACTGGGTCTCTCTCCTCCTGTAGTTCCTCCACCTTCTGTGTCCCGCGTGGCGCTCTATCTGCATCTGGGAGGAAGTAACGTGACTGCAGCATGTGGGACAAGAGGAAGCACAGAGATTACAGCAGAGGCGGTAGGCTGTCGCCGGGCACCCCCTTTTCCAATGCACCCTAGGCGACCGCCTATCTCGCCTATACGAAGCTCCAGGCCCTGGGCGAATTCGGAGGTGTCTACTTCGAACCCCAAGAACTATACAACATGAGACAGGGTGAGGGCCGAATTCTCCAGGTTTACCACAAAGCCCAGGGATTCGAACAAGGATCGCCAAGTGCGTCTGAGATCTCAACCTGGAAGCCTCTTCGCAAAACATCAGCAAGTCGTCCAAGTAGATGAGACATTGTACACCCCTGAAGAGTAGATGCCCAGTCACTGTCTTTAGCAGTTTGGTGAAACACCAGAGGGCTGAGTTGAGACCAAAAGGGAGGCACGGAAATTGGCAAGGATGGCCTTTCCAGTAGAAACGGAAGAAATGGCAGCTGACAGGATCAACTGGTACTGACAGGTACGCGTCCTTCAAGTCCAGACGGGTTAACCAATCTCCTGGGTGGAGGAGGTCACGGAGCAGATGGATGCTCTCAATCTTAAAGTGCTGGTATACGAGAAAAGCATTTAAGTGTCGTAGGTTTATGATGGGGCAGAAGTCTCTGGATTTCTTCCTGGTGAAGAAGATGAAGCTATAGAAGCCGCCGTCATCCTTGGCCCATTGTACCCACCTTTCTCGAAGAGAGCTTGGATCTCCACGTCCACCAGGGCCTGGCGAGCCGTGGTTGAGACCGGCGTCGGCGGTGACGAGTATTGCCATGGGAGTGTATGAAACTTGATCATGTAACCCTGGACCTTCTGAAGAATCCAGGCGTCTGAAGACAGAGTTTTCCACCTGTCGAGACAGTGAGACAGTCTGCCAGCATGTAACAGTATTGAATGGCAAATAATAATAGGGCTCACCTGTGGGCAATCTGGCTCTGCCTCGGGCACGGCTCCCTCTACCATATTCTAATCTCTGCGTGAGCAAAAAATGTTGGGTTGTCAAGCGGAATACCCTCCATATAGAGGACTGAGCCTTGTTGAGGGTCGCATATAGATTTACATAAATGTAATGGTAGACAGACATATTTTAAAAAAAGTATGCGCAAACATGCCCCGTGTGAGTTTTGTAAATGTGTGCATCTCACCTGAAATTTTTCATAGTATGTCCCACAGTGCATTGCCCTGGGAATTAAATACATGTGGACGCAGTCTTCGACACAAGCAGAATTTCCGTGCATTTCTGGAGTTGCAACCAGATACCAGAACCAAACACATCATTATTTTATAAACAGTTATAAACAGTTATTAAACTATATATTTACTGTTGGGACTATCACAATGTATAGATAGTTTATCAGCCAATTATACAATCAATTATGGCCTATTCCATAAAGAACATGTTGTGGTGAGAACCAATTTACCCAAAAAAATGAGAACAAAAATGTTGTGCTGGGAAAAAAAAAGATTCGATGTTATCATAAACTGAGGTTTTATTTTCCAGTTTGACTATTTTTTTTCTAAATTTTGCAAGCCAATTCTCAGGACACCACAACTTTTATTTTTTAATTCCTCGATCATTCTATGCATGCTATAACTATGCTATAGTCTCTTTACATTTTTGAATAACAGATCATTATGGTGTTTGGTGTATTCCTTTAATATTAAAGTATATTATTCCCTCAACATGCAAAAGTACATTGTTTCTTGCATTCTTTTACACAAACACTAAATTGTTTTCTAGAGTCCTTAAAATCCTAACCTTTTGTTTCGTACCTTTGTCATTTCAATATGGTTTACACTAGATCTCTATCTTTAGTTACCTTTTATGGTCTCTTTGCCAAACCCACTCTTCTCTCTCTGTATTCCTTTGTCCCCAGGCTCTCCTGTTAAAAATCAAGCAAACAAAAAACTAAACAAACAAACAAAAAAAAAAACCCCCTGCTATTTTATGAAATTAAATTCTGCTTCATTCATGTCACTATACACACAATGTCACAGCACAAAAACAAACACGGATGTTTTGTGATTAGTAATACGTTTATTTAGTGTGAGGAACCCAATGATAGATTCACTTACAGCAAAGAAAGACATAAGCAGAATTTAAAACACCCAGAATGTTGGGGATAACCATACAGATGTACAATAACAGAACTTTCTTTGTTGGTACATTCCATTCTTTCTGGTTTGGAATTGTTATACTGTTTGTATATTGGTATTTTATACACATTCCTTTTGAGCTTGTTTAAGCTTGTGTTTGTTTATTTTAATGTTACACAATATCACACTATCTATTATCTTTGATCTTTTCCCTAAGGGATCTTCATCCTCAGTAAAGGCCGTGCTCTTACAACCTTTAACCCTTGATGACTCTGAAACCCCAATTTTTGTTATTAACTAAAGGGAGAATGTATAAATCCTTAAAGTGTTTTACACTGAAAACTAGCTAAAAAGCCAAAGGATTAGGAATTGCTTCCAAAATTCAAAAAAGAGTAAACTTTATCATAAAAATAAAAACACACAGACACAGATATTAAAAAAAGTTAAGTGGCTATTTACAATAACAGTGAACAAAATGTATATAGATATTCTTTAAAGGCTCAAGCTTATTAAAAGCTAAAAAGGTTCACGTGCGTCAGAATAAAGTCCTAAATATAGACAGATCCTCTTATTTATGGTACGAGATAGATGCAGAGTATAAATATATGTCTCTGGTGTCAAATGAATTGCACCTGGCCCGTGTTAGGACAATATATCTTAGAATATGTAGTCCTGAGAGGAAAAGGTCTTAAGCTTAAAAAAACACAGACATTCCCTTTTGAGCAGGAGCCTATTCAGGTCTCTTTTTCTCTGGTCAAGTTTGACATGCTCTATCCCATAAAACATCAATCCCTTAGTGGAACCATCCTGTTTAGTCCATGCATGTTGCAAAATTGATGTGTCTTTCTTATTGATGATTCTTCAAATGGGCAGATGTTTTTTCCCACGTAGTATTTCTGGCACTCAAAAGAAAGTAGATAAACTACCACCTTGGTGTTACAATTGAGGAAGGATCTGATGTTAACATTGCCATTGCAAGAGGAGAAAACTTTGGAGCCCCACTTGATAGGTTTGCTCAAAAGGGAATTTCTGTGGATTTTTAAGCGTATGACTCGTTCCACCCAGGGCTTGAATGAGATATGTTCATATAACATATTCATTTACTAACCTATATACTTTAATTCTATTCTGGGTTTCAGATTACTATATTGTGGCTTGTTGGATGGCTATATATGTCCTATGATTATATTTGGCTAAGTATACTTTGCAAATATTTCCTTACTTATAGACTAAGGTTTTCAACCTCCTTTTATGTATTTTATGTTATAGGCGGCAATCTGGAAGATGGATCTACCTATGGTCAAATAGATGTACCATGCGCAGATCTTGTGCTTTGATTTATATCATTTCCATACAGGCCTGTATCCTTTTAAATAAACTTGGTTATTTCTGACACCTGTTTAATGATTTTCCAGATATTTAGATCTACCTATGGTCAAGTAGCTGCTCAATATCTTGATTTATATCAATCCCCTACAGGTTATATCCTTTAAAATAGATTTGGATATTTGAAATAGTCTCCCTAATGAAAGCTTTCTTTGAACTTTCCATATATCTGGATTTACATGTGGCCATGTAGTTGTACAATGTGCAGCGTTTATGTTTTGATGTATATAATTTTCTATACGGGGTTGTATCCCTTTAAATATAGTTTGATGTTTTTGATAACGGCCTAATGACAACTTTCTTTGTACTTACCATTTATGTGTTCCCTCTCTATGTCCTTCTTGAAACTAATTATTTACCAATGGATTATGTTTCTTTCCAATAGGTATACAGGGATTGAATCCCCTTGCAGTGCCTTGAAATAATTGTATATTATGCGTCATTAATGGTTGTCGGTTCATTCAGTCACGAGCTGATATAATCCCACTTGAAGTTTTGGGCTTGGCAATATAATATTCCAAGGATGAAGGTCTGTTGCTGTTCACGCTTTATCTATCTGACTTATCGCAGGATGCTAAGGACCTCATCTGGGACTCCTGTGCACCGGGAACGAGGAGATGCTACCTCTCAGCTTGGCAGTCTTGGTCCGATTGGTATTTGGGACTGAATCTCGATCCCTTTACTGCCCCTGTTTCCCCTATCCAAAATTTTCTCTCTTTTTGCGGCTGGGAAGTCGTATTGTTCTATTAACATGGTATGGTCAGCAATTTTCGGCGGCTCAGGTCCCTCTTCAAGGCCCTCTCGTTTGTCAACTTCTTTGTGGCATGCGATTGGGACCCAAATATCGGTGTTGTCCTATTTCTGCGTGATAGGCCCTCTAACGATAGACTATCCCATTGCCAACTTATGTCCAAGTTTACCTTTCTCCTCTGCTTTTGTCTGCTTTCGATGGGTCTTGGACGTCCGGGCTTCGAAGCTGACACGTTTGCTTTTTGTCCAGAGGGGGTTATCTTTCAGGTCTCACACTGTACTAATATCGGACTCCTCCTCATTTTTTTTTTTTTTCTTCAGACCCGCATCTGTGTTTTGCATCGACTCTACGTTCCTACGTGGAAGCTACCACGACGTTCCAGTCTTCTTTCTCCCATCAACTTCTCATTTCTTATGTCCGACCCTATGACCCTATGGTCTGGTTTCAGTCACGACACTAGCCAGATGGTTTGTTGGCTCCTCTCACCAGCAGGAATAGACCCAGTTTTTAGTGCGATGGGCGGCTCCTTCCTCCACCTTGTCGGCGAGTGCCTTGCTCCCCGACATCCTACGTGCAGTGGATCAGATGCGCAAATCTACTTTTCGGACATTCTGTTTCTGACCTCTGTCGAATCCTGCATTTTCTCTCTTATCTCAGCATTAAAACTGTAAAATACGAAGCCTCCTGTGGTAAAATTTAATATTATGTCAGCTTTAGTGTACTTATAATCTTTATTTTAATAATGACAGGAGGCAAATAAAAATAATTCTCTCATCTTGTTGTTTTCCCACCATATTCTAGTTATTCTTTTCGTATACACTTTCTTCGATATTAGTTCTTTGTTACTCCCTTGTTTACACTAATGTTTTTTTCCCCTTTTGGGTTTGGTCTACGAGTCTGTAGTTACGCTAGTTGGGGAAGGATTTCGGTTGGGTTATATTAACTAATTCCTAGAGCATGAAAGTCAGGATGGATGTTTTTATACAACCCTTTCTGTGGACTAAGACGATTTATACTCTCTTTCAGCTTAATTGAACTCTACAGATGAACCTAGACTGCCCGTTCGGTGGGATCTTGGTCCCCATGCTCGTGTTTCAAGTTACACCACATCTTATTTTTTGTCGTAAAAGTGGATTTATGGACTTGTGATGTCGCAGTTCAAAGAGGAAGTGCTTCAGTGATACACGCCTCTTATAACCTTTGCTTGTTTATGATTGGTTCTCATTACTTTTCTTTGCTGCTATGGAGTTAGTAAAGAAAGATTATGCAAAATACTCGCCTCCTAATATACGATTATTAGTACACTAAAGCTAACATTATCTTCATTTTAAGGTCAAAGTAGCAAAACTGGCTATGCTTTTTGTTTAAAAGATATATAGAATTTCTCACACACTCATGGATAGTGTCCACATACAGTGCTGTATAAATCTCAATTCGAAAAGTGATTGTGATAAAAAGTGAAATGACTTCCCTTAGCAATATAGGATATGCCCGAAGATTTCCTCCTATCTTCAATTCAACATGTGTATGGTATAGGGCTATTCCAAGCTAGGGAAATAAGAAATATATGGCATAGTGCAATACTGTATATATTATAATTGGATATATGAGCAAGTGACAAATGCTCACTCACACTTTGACATCCCAAGGAGTGCCTTCAGAAATATACTGTTATCAAAGTAAATAAAAGCAGGTAAATCAGTCCAACGCGTTTCTTCCCTGTTAGGGACTTCCTCAGGGACAATCTTTAACAAAGATGATGAATAAAAATACATCATCATCATCTTTGTTAAAGATTGTCCCTGAGGAAGTCCCTAACAGGGAAGAAACGCGTTGGACTGATTTACCTGCTTTTATTTACTTTGATGTAAGTAATAAATGCTTTTTTTACTCTTTACTCATACAGTCATCCAATCTATTTTTTTTGCACTTTGTTTTTTATTTGAGACTCACATTTACCAAGTATTTGAAGCAAAGAAGACACACCAAGTATATTTCTGAAGGCACTCCTTGGGATGTCAAAGTGTGAGTGAGCATTTGTCACTTGCTCATATATCCAATTATAATATATACAGTATTGCACTATGCCATATATTTCTTATTTCCCTAGCTTGGAATAGCCCTATACCATACACATATGCTTTTTGTTTGACTACTTTGGCATTGAATTGAAAATTCACTTTTAATTGTAAATTAATACCATTTTTTTTTTTTTATAGGATAAGAGCGCCTTACTGTTTTTTTGCAGTTCCTGACCGACATTGCACAATACTGCCAATAATAGCCTGGTTGCATATAATTATTCTCATAATAATTCCAAGTCTTTCTTTGTAAGTGGCAACTTTATGCACACCTGTACATCTGATGCAAATAAGTAGTCAGCCAATATCATTTAATTTATAAAGTGCCGTCAACTCACCTGAATGTTTAACGCGAGCACTACAAATACATAGAGAACTGTCTTAAACGATAATCCAATTTCAAGCAAATGACACCCCTGTTATTAATACAAGTAGACGAGGTGCTAAATTAAAGGCTTCTAAAGACAATTGCTATAACATATACCAAGAAAAAAGAACCCAAGATGTGGAGTTGAAACCAAACTAAAATTAAAAAAAAAAGGTCTTTGTTACTTTCGAAGACACTGCAATCACTTACCAGATTCCTGGATAATCTGACTTTTTCCGCACTTCAAGTAGTTGTGGATATCTCAATTAAGAAAGCAGTGAGTTGGTTACCACAAAGGCACTGTGCTCCAGCAGAGTACACATCTCATTGCAGCTTCATAAGTATGAACAAGATCTAAACTGGTAATTACACCACAAGGGGGAGCCAAATCCTAACTTGTTTCAGACCTAGTGGTCCTTACTATTAAGAATAAGAGCATGGTGTTTTTGTGGTAACCGGCCCAGTGTTTTCTTCGCCTAGAAACCTCTCACTTCTACCTGGCCAGCATCAGCAATTTGTCGAGCATCCTCCATTCTTTCTTGTTATTTAAGTGCTTCTGTTTTATCTATTTCTTTTCTACTTTTGGATATATTAAAGGATCACTATAGTCAACACATAAAAGCAGGAAAGACAGGTCCCCCAGCCTTCTTTCTTGCTTTTATATGAACTTCCCACAAAAAATAAATTAAAAAAAATCTTTTTTATTATTAAAACTTACCTCCGTACCAGGACCGAGACCCCGTCAGGCCGCATCCCTTTTTTCGTCAACATGACGAAGTAGCAGGGCTCAATCAGACGCTTCTCTTAGAGAAGCGTCATAGCGATCTGGTGCGCATGCGCGGCTTCACGCTGCACCAATCACACTCTTATTAGAGCGGCATTGAATGCCTCCCTGTGAATGAACACTGTGCGCTCTACCGTGCATGTGCGCGGTATGCGCGTTCTCTAGCTGATGAGTTGAGGCGAAACACGCGCGTCAGGGGCTATCGGAGATTCAGTGTAACAGCTCATTGTGTGGTCTTTTGATCGATATAACCGCACTCTCACAAGAATCCCGTGCACCACTTCTGTTATGACTGGAGCAGACGTTTTGTGGGTTTAGACTTAGGAAACTGGGGACTATTATCCACCCTAAGTATGCATTCTACCGTGATGTTTACCCCCTTTCTCCGTCTCTATTCTTTATAACAGACTCTGTGGTCTATTTTGAGCTATTTAGGCTCCACTATTCATGTGCATTCTTTGGTAACATTCCACGTTGTTACTAAGCAATAGTTACTATTTTAGTCTGAACTGCAACTTTGTTTTGTTGCTAGTGACTTGTACCAGAGGTATCCTGAAAACTTTTGAACAGGTCCTCTGTGTTCTTTATGCATTGTATGTTCCTCTCTTTTAGAAAATGTAGCAATTATATTTTTTGTTATACTTGCACTGGACTTCATAGATCTAGCATCTACTACTATAACTTTGAACTTCATCTTAACTGAGACTTGATGTACACCTGCCGATATATATACCGCACACCTAATCAGCAAAATATAATTTTTTCCTACATAGGTTACAGGGTTGGCACATGTTTGTTATCTGGCTATCAGACCCTTATCAGTATTTTTTCTATTATGCATTACTTGCATCATTGAATTTCACTCCAATTGAGATTTGGCGTGGACTTGCCGTTATACTGCATGTACAACCAGTAACCATCGTTTTTTCTTTAAATTATACTGTTATAGTGTTGGTGCACGTATATCTGCTACCTAGCCATCAGATTTATATCAGTACATTTAGTACCTTGTTTCTCTCTCTGGGTTTGTCTTATATACGTTATATTGTAATTGCTACTTGGCCATTAGTCCTATATCAATACATTTAGTACCTTATTTTTCTCCCTCCGTTTGTTTTACATTTTTGAACTATTAAAAGTTATATTTTAATCTTATCCAAATCTATTAAGGGCACTCTAAGCTTTTCTCTTCTTTCCTGTTACTACCTTGGTAGTTCATTGTGGGTTAACCCCATTTTTGAGTGTTTTCCCCTTAGCTTCCACCTTCTTTTTTCTTTCTTCTAAATATATAACCTAGTTAAAAGAATCATGTAATCTAAATTAATATAACCTAGCTAAAAAATCATGTAAACTAAATTCATATAAACTAATAAAAAAAATATCATGAAAACATTACCTAGTAAAAATAATCAAGGAATATACATCAATATAACCTAGTAAAAACAATCATGGAGAATAAATTATTAAAGCCTAGTAAAATAATCATGTTAACTAAATTCATAAAAACTAAGAAAAAAGAAAAATCAAGCAACAAAATATAACCTAGTAAAAAGAATCATGGATAATAGAATATTAAAACCTAGTAAAATAATCATGTTAGCTAAATTCATATAAACTAATAAAAAAAAATATTGGAAAAAATAAACAACCTAGAAAAAAGAATCATGTAATATAAATTAATATTACCTCCTAAAATAATAATGTAAACTAAATTCATATCAACTAATAAACAAAATCATGAAACAAATCTCCTAGTAAAAAGAATCTTGGAGAAGAAATTATTATAAAATAATAAAATAATCATGTTAACTAAATTCATATAAACTATTAAAAAAAAAGATCATGGAAAAAAAATAATATAACCTAGTAAAAAGAATCATGGATAATAAATTATTAAAGCCTAGTAAAATAATCATGTAAACTAAATTTAAATAAACTAATATAAAAAATCATGGGAAAAATATAACCTAGGAAAAACAATCATGAAGAATAAATTATCATAACCTAGAAAATAATCATGTTAAGTAAATTCATATAAAATAATAAAAAAATGTTGAAAAAAAATATATAACCTAGTAAAA
Source organism: Pelobates fuscus (assembly GCF_036172605.1). NCBI lineage: Eukaryota > Metazoa > Chordata > Amphibia > Anura > Pelobatidae > Pelobates > Pelobates fuscus. The sequence continues at coordinate 147,884,369 of NC_086325.1, read as the reverse complement.
AGAATCATGGAATATAAATTAATATAATCTAGTAAAATAATCATGTTAACTAAATTCATATAAACTAATAAACAAAATCATGAAAAAATATTACCTAGTAAAAAGAATCATGGAGAAGAAATTATTATAACCTAATAAAATAATTATGTTAACTAAATTCATAAAAACTAATAAAAAAAATCAAGGAAAAAAATAAATATAACCTTGTAAAAAGAATCATGGAAAATAAATTATTAAAGCCTAGTAAAATAATCATGTGAACTAAATTCATATAAACTAATGAAAAAAATATATAACCTAGCAAAAACTATTTGTAATCTAACTTAATATAACCTAAATAACTATGTAAACTAAATTCAATTAAACTAATTTTTTTTAAATCATGGAAAGAAATATAACCTAGTAAAAAGAACCATGGAGAATCAATTATTAAAGCATAGTAATATAATCATGTTAAAGGGAATCTCCAGTGCCAGGAAAACAATCAGTTTTATACAATATAAATTTTAACAATATAAATTTATATAAACTAAATAAAAAATCATGAAAAAAATTACCAAGTAAAAAGAATCATGGAGAATAAATTATTATAACCTAGTAAAATAATCATGTTAAGTAAATTCATATAAAATAATAAAAAAATTCATGGAAAAATATATAACCTAGTAAAAAGAATCATGGAATATAAATTTAGATTTCCTAGTAAACTAATCATGTAAACTAAATTCATATAAACTAATAAATAGAATAATGGAACAAAAATTAGCATACCCTAGTAAAAGAACCATGGAAAATAATTAATATAACCTAGTAAAAAGAATCATGGAGAAAAAAATATTATAACCTAGTAAAATAATTATGTTAATTAAATTCATATAAACTAATGACTAAATCATAGAAAAAAATATATAACCTAGTAAAAAGAATCATGGAATATTAATTAATATCATCTAGTAAAATAATCATGTAAACTAAATTCATATCAACTAATGAAAAAAAATCATTAAAAAATTACCTAGTAAAAAGAATCATGTAATATAAATCAATATAACCTAGTAAATAGAATCATGAAGAATAAATCATTAAAGCCTAGTAAAATAATCATGTGAACTAAATTCAGATAAACTAATGAAAAAATCATGGAAATAAATATATAACCTAGTTAAAAGAATCATGTAATCTAAATTAATATAACCTAGCTAAAAAAATCATGTAAACTAAATTCATATAAACTAAAAAAAAAAAATCATGAAAAAATTACCTAGTAAAAAGAATCAAGGAATATAAATCAATATAACCTAGTAAAAACAATCATGGAGAATAAATTATTAAAACCTAGTAAAATAATCATGTTAATTAAATTCATATAAACTAATGAAAAAATCATGGAAAAAAATATATAACCTAGTAAAAAAGAATCATGGAATATTAATTAATATCACCTAGTAAAATAATCATGTAAACTAAATTCATGTCAACTAATAAACAAAATCATGAAAAAAACTTCACCTAGTAAAAACAATCATGGAGAATAAATTAATATAACCTAGCTAAATAATCATGTAAACTAAATTCATATAAAGTAAGAAAAAAAAGCATGAAAAAATTACCTAGTAAAAAGAATCATGGAATATAAATCAATAAAACTTAGTAAAAAGAATCATGGAGAATAATTTTTTAAAACTTAGTAAAATAATCATGTAAAATAACTTCATATATAAATATAATAGCATAAAGAATCATGGAAAATAAATTTCACATCATTACTTAGAAAAAAGAATCATGAAATATAGTGTAAAATAACCTAGTAAAATAATCATGTTAACTAAATTCATATAAACTAATAAAAAGAATCATGGAACATAACTCAATATACCATAGTAAAAAGAATCATGAAAAAAAAATAATATAACCCAGTAAAAATAATCATGGAGAATAAATTATTATAACCTATTAAATTAATCATGGAAACTAAATTCATAGAAACTAATAAAAAACAAACATGGAGCATAAATTAATATACCCTAGTAAAAAGAATCATGGAAAATACATTTATATAACCTAGTAAAAAGAATCAAGAAAATAAAAGTACTGTATATACTCGAGTATAAGCCGACCCGAATATAAGCCGAGGCCCCTAATTTTACCCCAAAAAACTGGGAAAACTTATTGACTCGAGTATAAGACTAGGGTGGGAAATGCAGCAGCTACTGGTAAATTTCTAAATAAAATTAGATCCTAAAAAAATTATATTAATTGAATATTTATTTACAGTGTGTGTATATAATGAATGCAGTGTGTGTATGAATGCAGTGTGTATGTATGAGTGAAGTGTGTGTGTATGAGTGCAGTGTGTGTGTATGAATGCAGTGTGTGTATGAGTGCAGTGTGTGTGTATGAGTGCAGTGTGTGTATGAGTGCAGTGTGTGTGTATGAGTGCAGTGTGTGTGTGTATGAGTGCAGTGTGTGTGTTGCAGAGCCTTGGTGGGGGGTGGGCATTTTTATTATTATTTTTTCTATTATTTTTTTATTTATTATTATTATTAATATTTTTATTATTTTTTTCGTCCCCCCTCCCTGCTTGATACATGGCAGGGAGGGGGGCTCTAGCTCCCTGGTGGTCCAGTGGCATTGGCAGTTCAGTGGGGGGGGAGGAGGGCTGGCATGAAGCACTTACCTCTCCTGCAGCTCCTGTCAGCTCCCTCCTCCTCCGCGCCGGTCCGTGCAGCTCCCTCTGCCAGCTCACACTGTAAGTCTCGCGAGAGCCGCACTATGACTCCGCGGCTCTCGCAAGATTTACACTGGGAGCTGACAGAGGTGCTGAACGGACCGGCGCGGAGGAGGAGGGAGCTGACAGGAGCTGCAGGAGAGGTAAGTAAACGCTCTCTGCAGCCCCCACAGCCCCATTGTCTGTTTTATGGCAATGTAAATTGCCATAATACAGACATTGACTCGAGTATAAGCCGAGTTGGGATTTTTCAGCACAAAAAATGTGCTGAAAAACTCGGCTTATACGCGAGTATATACGGTAACTATGAAAATATAAAAATATTTTTTTTACCAGAACAAAATAACCATTTAAATTTAAAGTTGTGTTGTTATTTTAAAATTACAGAGGCATTCCAGGCATTATAACAACTCCAACTCAGTTTAGAAGTTATTAAACTAAGAGTTTATGGACGCCATCTATTAACGGATATTCTGACAGGCTATACCTGGTACCCATTGCTCACACAATGTCCAGCCACCTTCATAATGCAGTTTAAACTTGTGCTTTTCAGTATCAATTCCCTCTAACCTGAATGGCAAAAAAAAAGCTCAGAGTACCCTATGGTAATAGTACGTACTGCTCATATTTCCTATTTAATTTTATATAAGTAAATCCTGTGGTAGAACAATGAAGCGCTACGGAATCTGTTGGCGCTATATAAATGGCAATAATAATAATAATAATTTGAATTAACTTATGTGTCACTGAGATAAATATTCAGTCAGTCCTTCTTGATACAACAAAATTGGTCCAAATGGTCCACTACTACCTCCAAACGTCTGGTTAGCGTCTTACATGAAAACATTACTAATTTTATAGGTAGAGTAAACATGTTGCTTTGTTTGCTTCTAGTATATCATGCTTGTGTGTGATAAGGCAAGACTCTGTAACCCTGCACTCCTGATGCTGCAAACCAATAAGAGCTCTAGAAGAGAAGGTAATGTGCATGCTTCTCTTTTTGGGTATCCAATACCAGATGTCCCAATGGAAAGTGAAAGGGTGACATTAGAAACCCCTTCTGGAAGCAGATTGAGCTTGTATGACATCAAAACTCATGAGGTGTGCTTTTCACAATCGCCCCAAGACCTTGACATGTCCAGTTGCTCTAAACAGCATCTCCATATAGCCATCAGCCAGGTGGATGTGAAGTTGCTGAACTGGTATCATCAAACAGATAGATACAACAATTTTTTTCCCAACATAAACTAAGTGTATGTTTGTTTTTTGTATACATTTTCAAGTTAAACGCCCAGGAAACCCTACCTGCTATGTTATACTGCTCCCCAAATCTGTACTATCTGCTTTCTGCTGGACATTATACATTTTTCAGTTGAAAAGCTTTTTTTGTTGTTGACAATTTTCATTTAGCAAATTTTGTTTGTTGAACACAAGGTCAAAAAAAAAAAAAAGACAATGCAAATTTCAAATCCGGATTCTTGAACAAAGTACATAAAGCCTAGTCATTGAGTATATTGGTGTTCTGTAAAATGATTAAAAATCAACATTGGTTTCCCAACGTTGGTCATATGTCACATGACTGCAGAGCTAAGAGGTCAGTCACCAATTTGGCTAAAGGAAAGAGAGAAGAAAGAGAGACTCTGTAGACTCTGTGACTTTTTTTCCATTCCTTATTTTCTTTTATATTTTTGAATAACGCAAAGAAAAAAAAAGAAAAAAAAACAAATATTATTGCCAATAGATTTTTAAAATATTTTTGGTAAACAAAAACTCATTGGTCCACGAGTCCACTATTGTTAGCTGAAGACAGATGAGTGAGTTGACATCAAATCCTTCACCTCCGGCTGAAAATCAGAAAACCCACTCCAGAAAGCAGAACAGAAGTCCATCCTTGACATTAACTGAAAGGTGAGTAGACAGATATTATTTTTTTTTATAACAGCAGTATAAGATCTTTCTTTTTTGTCTCTTATTTTATAGTTGTTTTTACATTATTTTAATTACTTTATTTGTTTTAGCGCTTTATTTCAGTTTATTAAAAATAACACGCTAAGTTAATTAATGAATAAATACATTTTATTAAAGCTATATTAAGCAGGTGTTAAGTGCACAGACTCTAAAGCAGTGGCTTCCATACCAGTCCTCAAGGCACACTTGCCAATGCGGGATTTAGGGATTATCTAGTTGTGTTTAAGGTGTTTTTAGAAATAAAATTAAAAAACACCTTGACGCAACTGGCTAATCCCTAAATCCTGGACTGGCAGGCGTGCTTTGAGGACCTGTTTGGAAACCACTGGTCTAAGGAGTTAAGATGTGTGGTTTCTCGGAAACTAACAGAGTAAAAATTTGTAAATATATCTTATAGGTACAGTGTGTGTATTTCTCTCATATATTGTTCACAAATCTGTCTAAATCTGTGTTAGTGAGCACTTCTCCTTTGCCGAGATAATCCATCCACCTCACAGGTGTGGCATATCAAGATGCTGATTAGACAGCATGATTATTGCACAGGTGTGCCTTAGGCTGGCCACAATAAAAGGCCACTCTAAAATGTGCAGTTTTACTGTATTGGAGGGGCACGGGGGGTCCGAAAACCACTCAGTATCTGGTGTGATCACCATTTGCCTCACGCAGTGCAACACATCTCCTTCGCATAGAGTTGATCAGGTTGTTGATTGTGGCCTGTGGAATGTTGGTCCACTCCTCTTCAATGGCTGTGCGAAGTTGCTGGATATTGGCAGGACCTTGAACACACAGTCATATACTCCGATCCAGAGCATCCCAAAAATGCTCAATGGGTGACATGTCTGGTGAGTATGCTGGCCATGCAAGAACTGGGATGTTTTCAGTTTTTCAGGAATTGTTTTTTTACGAATCTTTTGGTTTTATTGAAAGGAACTTGACAAGAAAGTTTGGCTCGCAGGCCTTCGTGAGATACATTCGTAAAGGTCTAATACAGATACAGTGTTAAACTTTTTGGATGCAGAAGATCAAACTTTAAAACAGTGCTTGAATGCATTGTTACTTCACATAAAGAGTACAGTTGCAATTTATAGAATTATGCCATGAGGCTGTATCTAATCAGTTGAATTTTGTTCTACTTACTGACACGCATTGAAAGTTTTTCGTCTTAAACTTGGTGTATGTCAACATCCAGATATGAGGTTAATAAATCCCATAGTAGGACGCTTTGTGAGGGAGAGATGTTAAGTGGGTTTGGGAAAGAGGAGAAGAAAAGGTAGTTGATACCTTTTCCCCCATTTCCGGAGTTGTGCGTCTTTTTTTTATTTTATTTTATTTTTGTATTATTATTATAATGCACCTTTTTTGTTGTCGTTTCAGAGCTGCGAGGGTCAACCTATTCCAACTCATCATTAAACCGTTATCAGGACATGCAGGTCCGTCTTGCATTAAAGGCGCAGTAATAGAGTATCAGTCACGCATGGTAACAGTTGTGTAATTATGTAAATATCGCCATGTATCTCTCAGATGCAGATGCTTAATACCATTATGTATAAATGTGCCTGAGCAGTGCTCTATGGTGGAGTAGCACTAATCTCTGCATAGCACCTTACGTCCATTAATGCCCCTTCATGGGTTCACCGTCCGCCACCCTCCTCCCGTGAGCACTCGTTCCTGTTGTCACATGTGGCATAGCAGTACCCAGCATATGTGTGGAGGTGCCCTGTGGGACATCTACATCTAGTATGCGCACGGGAGATGCTAGCTACCGTTTTGTGGTACACATGTGGTAATTACAAGAAGTCTATCAGGTGACCGATGTGTGCCTTATGTTAAAGAATGCCAATGTGAGGAATTAAGGGGGAAGATAGTACTCCCTCTCCCCCCCATATGCATAGCTCAGCGTGTCTGTCACTCTTTCCAAGCAGGGACGCCCGCATCGCCTCTGCCCCATGAATGTCCTCAACTCTGCGTATCCATTCTTCCTCGTGGGGTGTCTCTGCCCGCTTCCAGTATAGCGGAATTAAAGCCTTGGCTGCATTAAGCAGGTGTCGTAATATGGATTTTTTGTACGAGGACACCGACATCAATGATATATGTAGGAGGGCCAACGCTACCGTCCAGTCAGTCACATCTCACAGAATCTCAGTTATTTTTTGTCTGTTCAGTTCCCAATAAGGGAGGATGGCATGGCATTCCCACCAGATATATATTATTGTTCCCCTCTCCTCTTGGCATCTCCAACATGTAGGGGGAGTCGTCGGGAAAATTCTGTGGAGAAGGGCTGATGTCCTATACCAGAGTGCAATCAGTTTATAATTTGTTTCTTGGTATTGCAAACTAATTGAGCTTTTATGTTGCCAGAGTAGTGCGTTGTCCCACTGTTGGGGTGTGAAGGTCGTGTCTAGGAGTTCCTCCCAGTGCCTGAGAAAGGTGGCGTTCGATGTTAAGTGTTCTGTCAGCAGGGCCGGACTGGCCCACTGGGATACCGGGAAATTTCCCGCCGCGGCACCTGGGGGCTGCAGAGGTATGTGCCACGGGTGGCCGGTCCGGTGGCACACTCAGAGGGGGCCGGCCGCTTTCCACGCTGGTGCCGCCGGGCCGGGTGGCAGCCTCACCGGTCCGGCGGCACTTCTAATGCTGAGGACGGAAGGAGGAGGAGGGAGGAGCATGTCTCTGTACCATGCTCCCTCGCGGTTCCTGTGCTGTGAATTGTGGGAACCGCGAGGGAGCATGGTACAGAGACATGCTCCTCCCTCCTCCTCCTTCCGTCCTCAGCATTAGAAGTGCCGCCGGACCGGTTGAGGCTGCCACCCGGGCCGGCGGCACCAGCGTGGAAAGCGGCCGGCCCCCTCTGACTCCTCTCAGGTAAATGGAGGAGAGGAGGGGATGGGGGGGGAGGGATAATATAGAGACAAAAGGGGGGGGATAATATAGAGACAAAAAAGGGGGGGGATATAGAGACACAAAAGGGGGGGATAATATAGAGACAAAAAAGGGGGGATAATATAGAGACAAAAAAGGGGGGGGAAATATAGAGACAAAAGGGGGGGATAATATAGAGATACAAAAGGAAGGGATAATATAGAGACAAAAAAGGGGGGATAATATAGAGACAAAAAAGGGGGGATAATATAAAGACAAAAAAGGGGGGATAATATAGAGACACAAAAGGGGGGATAATATAGAGACACAAAAGGGGGGGACTATAGAGACACAAAAGGGGGGATAATATAGAGACACAAAAGGGGGATAATATAGAGACACAAAAGGGGGGAATATAGAGACACAAGGGGGGGAATATAGAGACACAAGGGGAGGGGGGAAATAAAACAGATAGGGAAGAAAGAGACAGTGGGAGAATAGAGAGAGACAGAGGGGGAGGGAGAGTAAGACACAAGGGGAGAAAGAGGGGGATAGAGAAATAGTAGAGAGGGAGAGAGAGACAGGGATAAGGGGGAAAAAGAGACAGAGGGGAAGAGAGATACACAAGGGGAGGGGGAGAAAGAGGCAGAGGGGGAAGAGAGTGACTGGGAAGGAGAGGGGTGACATGGACACAGAGGAGCAGTGAGGGGGAGAAATATATATATATATATATATATATATATATGACTGGTGGATCCAGGGGGGCAACGGCAATTGCCCTTTCCCCCCCAGATGCTCTCCCCTGCTGGCCAATGCAAGGCTGGCACTGTCCAAGCACCATGTGATTTCACGAACCGGAGGGGAGATCAGAGATATCCCTCCCTGTTCTGGAGGCACCATGCAGGCAGCCAGCAGGGGAGGGAGGAAGAGAGGACCCGGGAGCTCAGCCTGCAGCTCCTCCGGGTCCTTCTTGCGCGAGTACAGAACGTTGCCGCGGTTACAGTGGTAACGCTCCAGCTCTCGCGAGAGTGAACTCTAGCGCTGGAGCTACGGGCTAGAGTTCACTCTCACCACTGCGACCTCTAGCCCCATACACACACCCAGACCCCCCACACACATTGCCCCCCACACACACACAGCCCCACACACCAAACCTTTCACACAAACTGCACCCCTCACACATTGCACCACTGCTCCTATACCCTACTACAGCCCCATATCCCAGCAGACCCCAGGTAAGTTGTCAAACTGTTCTTACGGTTTGACTACTTACTCTGGGAGCGGATCCCGGCACTCCTGGCACCATAACCACTACACAGAGCAGTAGTGGTTATTGTGCATGGATTATTTCTTTAAATCTATAAGTGCCCCTCCCGAGATCAGGCTCTGGATCCGCCACTGGTGTGTGTGTGTGTATATATATCATGTATATTTATGTGTGTATTAGTTATATATATATATATAATTATGCCTATTATATTTACACATATATTAATGTACATATATATATACGTAATACACAGAGAGATGTAATTGATATGTACCATATGTAATGAGCAGATATTGGCCCAGTCTTGTTGCTAGGTGCATACTCCAGCACAATAACATATTTAAAGTGAAGAGCGCACCCACAGGACTTCAAAATAAACAAGATACCGTCATTTTTTACAGTTGTGCCCTACATATATTCACCATTTCAGTCCCATTACCAAGCTTTTCTTAATATGTCAAGGTAGTTGGACTGAAACATTGGTTATATGCAAAGGCACGTCTGCTTAAAATAAATCTGCACTCTTGGTTTTTTTTTTAAGCCTATATGTGCTTTTTTCACGTTGGAGTAATAATTTTTAATCTTAAATTATCTTTTCTAACGCTGTATTTGCACACTATGCTGGCGCGACGCATTATGGGGCTGGTAAATATTTTTTTCCAGGGCTGCTTTTAATTCCCAGTCCGGCCCTGTCTGTCAGGAGGTATTGGTATAGTGTTGAAATCGCCTTCTCAATTGGTACGCCGCTTTTGCAAAATTCTCGAACCAGGTTCTGTTCCTATGTAGGTATTCTTTATTCCGCATGGTGTTATAGTAATGCTTCACTTGCATATACCGGAATACAGCCAGGCGGGTCCGGGGCTTTCCCTCTAGCAAGGAATCCAGGGTCCGTAGCGCCCCATTCTGTAAAATCGTGTGCATGGGAACATATTCGTGACCTTCTCTAAAGGGCCATGCTGTCGGTGGGAGTTTATTGGTGACGTAGACGTTGGCGAAGGTATAGATCTTGCCAGCAATTACTCTTTTCAGGAAGAGATATCGTCCCTGTGGGTCATCAATGCTATCTAGCTTTTGAAATTCCAGGTCTGCCGCTAATAAAATTGCTACTCCAGCTTTCCTGGCTGATGGATGATTGCAAAAATGGTTTATCGGGTAGGATTTGTTCTGAAGCTTGGGATCGGCCCCCGTTCTGAAATGCGTTTCTTGGAGCATCGCAACCGAAGTGTGTCTTTTCTTCAGTTCCCGCAGCAGGTGGACTCTCCATTCCAGAATATTCAGTATTCAGTCCTCTGCAATTAAGGATGAGGACAGACAGAGGAGCAGGGCGATAGGCCATGATAGCCAGGACTCAGAATGCACGCTGTGATTTTTTTTTTTGTGGTGTTAGGCTTCCCTCCCTCTCACCACCCCACCCAAGCTCAATAGCCAGTCCCCCGCATGGGCCCAGGCCCCCCGGGGGCGGACCAACAAAAGCAGGGAGAGGGAAGAAAACAGGGAGTCCACTGGGTCAGTAGGGGAGGGAGGGAGAGGGGAATGAAAGGACAGAGAGGGAGTGGTGAAAGCTAGGGAGGAAAGAGGGGTGAGACAAGAAGGTGGAAAAGAAGATGAGATAGTCAGTTGCCCGGTCCCACGGGCACTGATGCCGGGGTGAGAAGTACCCCATGAGGACCACCCCTGAGGGGTGTCTCGTGCTACGGCGGGTGGCTCTGAGTACACGTCCTGGTAACCGGACCAGGTGACAGTGTCCCACAGGGTTCCGCCATTTGGATATAAGCACGAGCTTGGGTTGAGGTGTGGGGCCTAGTACCCAGCCAGGTGGTGTCAAGTGTGTTAGAAGCAGGTAGGTCCAATCCACATAGTACCCCTTCATTGCTGACCATACACATTAAATATAGTGATTTGATTGACAATTGTAATTATGCATAGAGAACAGAATAACAAAACAAAACAAAACAGCATGATAACATAGCACGTACGCGCCCCCTTCCTCTCCCCATTCCCGCACATGTCCAGGACCGGTCGCCCCCATGCGGTCCACATCCCATCCCCCCACGCAATGCCGTCTCACGTCACCCCCAAGCTAATAAGGGTGTATATGAGTAAAGGGTGGCCTTGTTTAGTGCAGGGGGGTCATAATGCTAGCCAAACTGAAGAGGGGCAGGGATTTACGTTTTGCTGTCTGGGCGCAAGTATGCCAGGTGGAACTACCCTCTAACCAGTCCCCAGTTACACATGGCCTCTCTGGTGCGTGGGGTTGCGTGTACATCATGTAGGTGGGGCTCGGTATACTTGTCCGATCAGGTCTGACTGTCAGGTTTCATGAGGGGGTGTCCGGTGATGCCAACCGGTATCCCGGGTTGACAGGGGGCAGTCGGTGCAATTCCATGTCAAGGGGGTCCCGGAGTAGTTCCGTCACCGGTGTGGGCCCTCATGTCTCATGAGATCAGTTATGAAAGCAGTAATTATTTTTTTTTGCCCTTTTCTTTGCGTTACTCTCCCTTTGTCCCAATACCCCCACACCCCGCAGAGTATAGTAACCGTGATCCAACATGATAATAATCTATTGTAAGTTGCAGAATAGAGATCTCCGGTGCCTGTACGGTGAACACATACATATATTAAGCAGGATAACCCAGAGACCCAGGGCTGGATGGGTCTCCATCCGTCATCAGAAAGTGAAACAGGGCAGCTCCCATATCTTCTGCTGTAGGCTGAGACACATGGACCAGTTATGGTCCCCAGAGCTATCCATGCTTTCTCCCCCCTTTAGCATCCCCGTGACCCGGCCTCCCAAATGCTGCGGGGGGGGGGGGGGTTGTCTGGTGTGGGTGTCATGGGTCAAACATTGTATGATTATCCAGGGCAATATACCGCTGCATTCCCCCGGGTGTCGCGTATCCCCCCGCAGCTCTCCCTCCCAAAAATAAAGGTAAACCCGCTCGATGGGAGTTCAGTCCAGGAGCGGTCAGGAGAGGGATCAACTGCGTGCAACGGGGTATGCATGCATCCAATAGGGGTTTCAGGGTTGTCATAATGGGGTACTGCTCAACAATGTCTCTGTAATGTCCCCCCAGGGTATGTGTGAGTGATGGGGAGCAGGAATCCTAGGCCAGAGGAGGGGAGATGACCCTGGCAATGAAAGAGCAGGAGGGGGGGCCCCGAGCCCGGGCAAGTACTCACTCAGCAGGATCTTCTTGTCCCGGGCGTCTTCTTGTGAGTTGTCCCACGGGACCCAGGGCCCAGTTGGTAACCAGAATGGGCTGTATATCCAGGGCCTCCATGAAATCGCGGTATCTCCTCCTGTCTTGATGGCAGGCCAGCAATGAAAATGGAAATCCCCATTTATAAGTGATGTTGCGGTCACGGAGCGCTGCTGTTACCGGTCTTAATGCTCTTCTGGCCTCGAGAGTGAAGGGCGACAGGTCATTGTATATGGAGACCTGGCAGTTCCGGTAAGTCCACGTGGGGCGTTCACGGGCCTTTCTCATAATAGTCTCTTTGACCAGGAATGTATGGAGGCACCTGATCAGGTCCCTGGGGCCGTCCTCTAGGGAACGGGGTCGTAGGGCTCTGTGGGCCCGCTTGAATTCAAAGCGTTGGGGGGCATCGTTTTGCAGCACTAGCCTAAAGAGGCCCATTAATACCTCCTCCGCGATCTCCTCTCCGTCAGTCTCCGTGACCCCCCGGACCCTGATGTTGCACCTGCGACCTCTGTTGTCCAGGTCATCCAGGTGTCTCCTCATATTGAGGAGTATGTCCCCCTGTCTGGAGATAGCCAGGTCTGTGGCTGAAATCCTGGTGGATTGGGCCTCTGCAGTGTGCTCTAGGGCCTGTATGCCCTGGCCTTTGCTTGAGAGGTCACTTCCGTTCTTATTCCCGCCATCTCCGCTCGCAAGGCATCTTGTATGGTGGTGGTGGGGGTGAGTAGGTCCGTTTTAGTGGCCATGGAGGCCGCAATAGATCGGAGTTCCTCCCTGATTCGCTCCAGTGCAGGGTGTTCCGTGCCCGCCGCCGATGCAGGAGAAGGTGGCGCCGATCTCGGGTCCACTTGCTCTTCGCCGGGTCCGCGGTGGGATTGGAGAAAATCATCCATCAGACCCGGCTGTTGGCCCGGCTGTGAACCCCTCAGGGTTTGGGAAGGCTCTGTGCGGCGATTGCGACCCACTTGTTGTCTGTAGCAGACATTAATCGCTTTTTAGGGGTATATTGGATTGGAGCTCACAGGTTAAGTGGCCATCTTAGTCAAGGTTGTAGCCACGCCCCCCCCAGCTTCCAGAAATTGTGTACGATCCTTGCAACATGGGGCTGTGCACAGATTTAGACAGATTTGTGAACAATATTTGAGAGAAATAGGCCTTTTGTGCATGTAGGAAAAGTCTTAGATCTTTGAGTTCAGCTCATGAAAAATGGGGGCAAAAACAAAAGTGTTGCGTTTATAATTTTGTTCAGTATTTATAATATATATATATATATATATATATATATATATATATATATATATATATATATAATCTCTAAAATGTGGGATTTGCCTATATCCATACAGGTGGAAGACCTTTAACACGTTAAAGAAAAAGAATCCTGCAATATCCTTTGTTTAGCAAAACCAGCTAGAGATCAGACCATGCGAAGAAACAAAGTCTTGGCAAAATGAATAGTAAATTGAGAAACAGATACGACACAGGACAGAGTCAATGATAATGATCCATCTACCCTGGTTTTAATTTAATTTTATAATTCAATATATTATTATGATCAATATACATTTTTATGTTTTAAATTCCAAATTATTAACACATCGCTTCTCTCATTACTCCGGGCCATATTAATTTTTCCATTTAGTCATGTGATAAGCATTAATGACACTGATTGCTTGTCACCTCTTTTTTTTTTTTACCTTATCAGGAGAAAATACTTTTACTTTATTATAAACTATTGGCCACATGGCTATTTGTTTGTTATCATTATTTGGACAAATATAACTAAATCACTGTTAATTTGAACTTTTTCTTTTGTTTTTGCTGTATCTTTACAAAATTCAATAAAATTCTCAACAATAAAAAATTAACATGTCCGCAGTAATTATTTATGTGTACAAGAAATGTATAATTGTTTTAAAATAATTATTACACGCACACTGTTTATATTTCCTTGCCATTTAGAACTATCACAATTACTCACTAAAATGTTACGTGTTGAGATTTCAACTAAACTCATACCGGCGTATTCACTAAAATTAGAATGGCTGGGAATTCAGAGTTAATTCCAAGTGAATTTCAAGTGTAAGGACTAGAGTTGAGCGGACACCTGGATGTTTGGGTTCGCCGGGTTCTGACGAACTTCAGCACAAAGTTCGAGTTTGTGACTCGAACTTGACCCGAACCCGAACCCCATTGGGGTCAATGGGGACCCGCACTTTTGGGCACTAAAATGGCTCTAAAAAGTCCTGGAAAGGGCTAGAGGGCTGCAAAAGGAAGTAAAATGTATTGCCTAAGTACTAATATACTTACCCAGTGGAAGAAGACGAATGTTACACTGTATACAATTTTAAATAAAATGTATACAAACATAGCCAGGATTCAGCTGTAAGCATTTCCAACACTTACAACAATCAAGTAACATACATTCATATAAAATATAAGTTACTTAGCCAGTCAATGTAATGACAGGAATAAATAAGTAGATAACTCCCTAATTTCCACGGTATTAGAGAGCTATCTACTAAAAGGCTGAAAGATCTGAATTGGTCTTTCAGACAAATGTACTAATACGAAGTAAAGATTACTTAGTATTAGTAAATTATGCCCCTACTCGCTATACCGCGAGTAGGGGCATGTCTATTAAACAGTGAGCAGCCTATGGCTGCTCACTGTTAAAACAAAAAGTTCCTCCCTCCTGAGCCCCCACTCCTGAACGGCGGGTGGGGGCCCTAAATACTAATAAGGGGGGGACCTAATGTCCTCCCCTCTGGCCCCCACCCCTGAGCGGTGGGTGGGGGCCCTAAATACTATTAAGGGGGGGACACCTAATGTGCTCCCCACTGGCCCCACCCCTGAGCGGCAGGTGGGGGCCCTAAATTGGAATAAGGGGGGGAACCTAATGTCCTCCCCAATGGCCCCCACCCCTGAGCGGCGGGTGGGGGTCCTACAGTTAAATAAAGGGGGGGACCTAATGTCCTCCTCCTGGCCCCCACCCCTGAGCGGTGAGTGGGGGCCCTAAATACTAATAAGGGGGGGGACCTAATGTCCTCCTCTCTGGCCCCCACCCCTGAGCGGTGGGTGGGGGCCCTAAATACTAATAAGGGGGGGACCTAAGGTCCTGCCCCCTGGCCCCCACCCCTGAGCGGCATGTGGGGGCCCTAAATACTAATAAGGGGGGACCTAAGGTCCTCTTCCTTGCCCCCACCCTTGAGCGGTGGGTGGGGGCCCTAAATTATAGTAAGTGGGGGACCTAATGTCCTACCCCCTGGCCCCCACCCATGAGCGGTGGGTGGGGGCCCTAAGTACTAATAAGGGGGTAAACCTAATGTTCTCCCCCCTGGCCCCCACCCCTGAGCGGTGCGTAGGGGCCCTACAGTAAAATAAGGGGGGGGGACCTAATGTGGGGGCTCGGGAGGGGGGACCTTTTTTTGGTTTGTTTTTTAACAGTGAGCAGTGGTATAGCGAGTAGGGGCATAATTTACTAATACTGAGTAATCTTTACTTAGTATTAGTAAATTTGGCTGAAAGACCAATTTAGGTCTTTCAGCCTTTTAGTAGATAGCTCCCTAATACCATGGGAATTAGGGAGTTATCTACTTATTCATTCCTGTCATTACACTGACTGGCTAAGTAACTTACATTTTATATGAATGTATGTTACTTGATTGTTGTAAGTGTTGCAAATGCTTACAGCTGAATCCTGGCTATGTTTGTATACTTTTTATTTAAAATTGTATACAATGTAACATTCTTCTTCTTTCACTGGGTAAGTATATTAGTACTTAGGCAATACGTGCTTCGGAACTTCGGCACTTTAACACTTCGGAACTTTGGCACTTCGGAAATTCGGTAATTTCGGAACTTCGGGACCTCAGCAATTCGCACTTCGGCAATTCGGACATTTGGAAGTACCCGAATCTCCGAATTGCCCGAAATTCGTCCGAATTCATATTCAGACCGAAATGAATTGCACATGTCTATTAAAAAGGTTTGTACAAATACAGCCATTGACCGGTCGAGTTGTCACTATAAGCCTTGGCTGGAAAGTGCACCAAAAAGTCAATTTTTAAGATTAAGGAGAAATTGCTCTCAGATAGAAGATTTTAATCAGCAAGCAGAGTTTCTGAAAGATAAATTCACCGAAAAAAAATTACCCATTGGATAATCTTAACAATATTGTAGACCTTATCAGAACTAAAAAAAAGAACAGAACTTTTAAACTATAAAGAGAAAACTCCTAATAATCACCCCAGTCACCCCATTATATTTAATTTTAACAAAAAAAAAAATCATGTCAAGAAAATAATAAATAAACACTGGCATTTGCTTAAACTAGATGATATTTTGAAAGAAATCATACTAGAGAGACCTAATATTGTATTTAGGGGAGCTCCCAGCTTTAAATCGACTTTAACTTCCAACTTTACTAGGGAGGATGCTGCAAAACTCCAATCCTGCCTTCTACCCAATACCAAAGGGTTTTTTAAGTGTAAACGCTGTAAAGTATGTAAATGCACCGACCAGTCCACCAAATCCAAGACTACGCAATTTAAATCAAATAAAACAAATAAAACATATAATATTAAAGATTTTATCACTTGCACATCTAAGAATGTAATTTATCTCCTGGAATGCCCATGCGGTCTGCAATACGTGGACATGACCACAAGGAGCCTCAAAACGAGATTAGGCGAACATTGTCGAAACATTACCAATGGATACCTAAACCACAATGTATCTAAACACTTTTCCTCCCCCTTTTTTTTTACTTTAGGGCCCCCACCCGCCGCTCAGGGGTGGGGGCTGGGGGGGGGGGCAATAGGTCCCCCTTTAGATTAAAAGCCCCCACTCGCACGTCACGAGTGGGGGCTCGGGAGGGGGGCCTGGTTTTTAAAAAAAATTACAAAAATTTAACAGTGAGCAGCCACAGGCTGCTCTCTGTTTAATAGACATGCCCCTACTCGCGGTATAGCGAGTTGGGGCATAATTTACTAATACTAAGTAATTTTTATTTAGTATTAGTAAATTTAGCTGAAAGACCAATTCAGGTCTTTCAGTCTTTTGGTAGGTAGCTCCCTAATACCGTGGGAATTAGGGAGTTATCTACTAAGCGGCTGCAATAGAAGTCTATTGCTGCACTGTCCAATCACAGCCATGCCATTAGTAGGCATGGCTGTGATGGCTTCTAAGGGCACACAAGTCAAACGCTTGTTGATTGGCTGCCCTGCAGCTTTTCAAAACGCGCCATTAAATCGCCGAACACCAAACTCGAACCCGAACTGTTACTGAAATGTCCAGGCTCGGGTTCGGGGTCAAAAAATTGTAATGTTCAGTACGAACCCTTTACAGTTCGGGTTCGCTCAACTCTAGTAAGGACAAAACAGCCACACCGAACACGGAATTGTGTTGGAGAATGTTTCTAAATCAGTTATTTTGGCCTAAATTTTGAAATTCACTTTGAATTTCTGCCAATTCTTACTTTAGTGAATAACCTTAAAAAGTCTATTTCCGGTTAAGGCACAAATAGACAAAATTAAAAAAAAAAAACAGATGTGCAAAATGTTGCCATTTTAGCTATATTGGACTAAAGTTAAACATTTACACTTTTGTAAAGAATCCCAACAGGTTGACTCCACAAGCAGTCACATTATTGCTGTGAATGAGGATGTGTATACAGGCAGTTCTCACTTTATGAACTCTCGCTTTATGAACTTTGTTTTGGATGTGCCGCCATTTTGTTTCAACGCCATTTTGTGTCGGTGGTCCACGGATCAGGACCGAGAAGAGTGCTTTGGAGCACAAACAAGAATTTGTGGTCAGGAGTAGACAAGAAGAGACATGAGGATCAGGAACACAGTTCCTGAAGATAAAGGGAAGTCTAAAAAACAGATTTAGATTGTACTGTATTCTTTTTGTGTTTTCGTTTTCATACATTACAGATCCTGTAATATTATTGCACTGTGTGCTATTGAGTATAGATTTGACTTGATTTGTCTGTGTGTGTCTGACATAGCTCTCTGTGTGTATGTGTGTTTGCCATTGTGCCATGTTTTGGCAGGCAGCAATAGTAAGGAGCAGGAGGAAGGCTGCAAAGCCTGAAAAAGGGGAAAAGGAAGAAAGTTTGAGAGCTGTAAAAATAAAAGGAGTAACAGAAAAGTTCTAAAAACGTGATGCAAGCTTGAAAGTAAGATAGGAGAAGGAGGAGAGTTTGAGAGCTGTAAAACTAAAAGGAGTAAAAGAAAAGTGATAAAGGAGAGGGGGAAGCTGCTAATGAAGAAGATGAATAAGGATGAGGGTATAGACATAGAAAGCACCCATCGACACGACAACAGGCAGACGGACAGCAATGGCTTCGCACTTGAGCTGGGACTCCTGCCTTCTGTGAGGTGCTGTAGAAAACCTTGATTGTAGTGTGTGGCTTGATCCGCCGGGCCAGCTCGGGACGCGAAAGTATCAACCTCTGTTGTGGGACTCTGTTACACCCTGGGTCGGCATAGGTTGACCTGAATCAGAGGGGACATGTGGTCATCCTCTTATTATGGTTTCAATGGGGAGATGTCTGGGTCGCTGCCTCACCTTCAAGCACCCTCCTTTACGTTATTTGAGTATTGTTTGCTTCTCATTTACCGTAATATGCCCTTAAAACAGTTGGGGGCCTCTCAGGGACATTCTCATGTTCTCATGTTATGTAATGCTTCGTTGTCTCACACTCTTTTTAAAAATATTAGTACCTGTACTTATTATCACAATCATCATGTCTAGCTAGCCTTCTTCGTACCTTTGCTTAGCAATTGATCTCAGTTTAGACATGTCAGTCTAGCCTGCTTTAGCTTGTTAGTAATATACAAAAATATTGGGTATTGCTGATTGTCCATGAATTGTTATGTACTCTCTGTTTATCATGTTTTGACTCTTATATTGCATCTTATGTCATTATAAAGAAATTGACAAAAAAAATAGATTACACACTTAAGGGTTTTATTACTAGACTTGTGTGCTTGTTTTTGGCAAACACAACTTAACGCGTTTTGAACTAAATTAATAAAGTACGAATTGCTACTGGTTACCTCTTTGTAATATAAGCAGCGGCCTTTTGAGTGTGGGGCATGGGGTTAATAAAATCTCTTTAATGGCTTGGCAACCAATATTGAGTATAGTAGTATTCTTTTTACAGAAGGTTACAGAAGGTTGGAGGAGGGTATCGATATATTGCGAGAGGTTACAGAGAAGGGAATCAATAACTGACACAATTGGTCTTCCTGGAGGTTTAGTTTCATTTTTATGTACTTTAGGAAGAAAATATATGACAGGTATTTTAGGATACATTTTATTTTAAAAATTAAATTCTTGTTTATTTAAAATTACCAAATCTAAACCTTTCTTTAAAAATTGAGTTAGAATGACTTTTATTTGATTTGTCGGATCTGAAGAGAGTTTTGTATATACGTTTGTATCGTTTAATTGTTTGTGTGCCTCTTCTATGTACATAGTGCTAGATAAAATAACCAGTCCTCCTCCTTTATCAGCTGGTTTAATTACTATGTCTGTGTCATCTTGAAGTTCTTTGAGTGCATTCCTTTCAATGTATGTGAGGTTGTGGGGATCATATTTGTTTTTTTTTATTTTTTCAAGGTCATTTGTGACTAGTTTTTCAAAGGTTATTAGAGGAGCAGATTTAAAATGGGCAGGATAAAATTTAGATTTCTCTCGCAATTGTGTGTTAATTATTTGATGATCAATTGGAAGTTAAGGTTGAGATAAAACAGTAGTGTCTGCAGTTTTGTCTAAAAATAATCTTTTTAATGATGTGCTTTGCGCACAAATTTATTGACATCAATAAAGGCTTCAAATGGTTTGAATGTATTTGTAGGGGCAAATTTTAGACCTTTAGTTAGAACTGATAGTTGTGCTGCACTCAAAACTTTTTGTGAGATATTAAAAATGCCTGAGCAGGTGTTATTATTTTGTTGTGTGGCCTCTATCTCTCTAGCCTTTCTCTTTTGTTCGCGTCTACCACTTCTTCTTCCTCTAAACTTAAAATCCTTTTCTGTTATCGTGAGGGGTGTGGCGTTTGAGCTAATGTGTTGGAATGAGTTCGGATTTCTAAAAAATGGTCCTCATTTTCAAACTCTGAATCTATTGACAACAATTGATATCTGTTTTGGTGACTGGGGATTGTGGGTGACTTGAAGTAATTCGAATATTCTCTGTGATCATTAATGTATCTGGATCTTTGGGGTTTTGGTGAAAGGTGCCTGTTATTGGGGAAAATTGGAGATTGAGACGTGGTGTGATGGGGTCTTTGTGAAATAGTCCGATTTGGTCCGATATTGATTAGTGTTTTGGTGTGATGGTTTTTGTGGGGGGCCGTGATATTGGTTAGTAAGAACTCTGTGTGGACGATTCTTATACGGAGAATGGGTGAAGTTTTGATACTGAGAAGGTTGGTGACTGGAAAAACGTGAGTCTGAATTTCCATATTTGTTTGGTTCATAGTGTGTGTCAGTTCTATCATAGTTTGATCTATATGGACCAGTCTTTTGAGTATGGTTGTAAGAAGTATATTTTTTATTAAGGTGGTACGTACGAACTTCTTTATTGGAATAGTCAGTCTTGTCTCTTATATATTTTTTAATGTTTATATGTTTCGTATCAATTTCAACCTTTTCTATTTTACTTTGTATTAATATAGAGTTTTGTTTGTATGCCTTGGTCTCAGTGAATGGCAAGAGTTTTTATTTAAGGTTATTGATTTCTGCATCTAAAAGAGACAGTTTCTTGCTTTTTTTTTTTTAAATTAGAGTTTCCATGAGGCCAAGGGTACAAAGTTCAAGTTTGCTATTCCATTCTGCCATAAATTCTAGATCATCTTGATCAGAGGTAGGTAGTTTGAGTAGTCTTAAGCCACGGGGGGTTATTTGTTCATCAATATGCTTTTTAAGGGTAGCTATTTCCCATTTTAGCTTAATTTCTGAACTTAGTACTTTTTCAAGTTTGGTGAATAGTGTTTCTTGACTTAAGCTAGGATAGTTTCTTTGGATGGGGCTAATAACCTCTGTGTCAAATACATTTGCAACATCAATAGTATAATTGTTTCTAAAATCAAAGATAGACATATTAAAAAAGTTAAAAAGCAGCTGGCCCAAGAGGGAATTGAGTATGAATACAAATAAAAAAATAGGGTTAGCGCTAAATAACAGAAAAGGCAGCAACTTTAAAAGGGAATCCCTCAAAACCCTTAAAACACAATAAAACAAGAAAATAGTAAAAGCTGCGCCAAATAAAATCAGTAAAATAAAGAAAAAAAGGGTCAACAAATAAAAATAGTCCAAATAAAATAGGTAAAATCTTAACTGAATCGCTCTTCCTCAAGTAAGGTAATCTTTGCAATATAAAATCAGGAACAGTGTCCTTGTTGTCTTTCCTCAGATGGATTCAATGATATAGAAAGATAAAACAGATGACAAAAAATCGTGTAATACGTACACTAAAGAGTAACAAGTAATATGAAAAAATTGCACTCACATTTGATAGAGCTGTAACTAGCTCTAGTGTGGAAAGCGTACAGCGGTTTTTATCCCCGCTTATAGGATATGATGCAGCTCCCTTATCTTCAGGGGTAGATGTCACTCAAAGAGAAGATACAACAATAGTGTTCTCTGTATAAAATACTGTAGAAATAAAAGAAGACAAAATGGTACTCACAAGAATGGAGCAGGCTGACTGCTCCTTGGTGATAGTGTAGGTGGAATAATCCCCACCAAGGATTACTTGGAGTCCAGAGGTGAAAATTGCCAGGTAGAAGTGTATTTAAAGATTATTGGCACAACCACAAAAGAAGTGACCAAAAAGAAATCTTTAATAAATAAAATACACAATTTAAATGTCCATATACGCGTTTCACCTAAAATGGCTTTATCAATATGGAATAAAACAATAACCTGGCAAGGTGACTTTAAATAGGGGTACAGATGTTTGAAAATGGCGCCTAAAACAGAGGTCAGCCAATCAAATTACAAGAAAATGAAATAAAAGAAAAACATTGATAAACACAGATAAAATACATTTATAATACTAGTACTTACTATTAGACATTAGTGGCATATTAGTATATGTGTTAAACATTAAAAACGAGCAGTATTTTAGAAGAAATGTATTTCTTTATGCGGTCACGTGATCTGCGTACCGCAATGATACTGTCACGTCCTGCTCTGTTCTGTGGAAATGTCTGGACTTGGCTTCTGGTATCCAGTACTCTTTTTGCTATTCTTGCTTAGTTTTCTTGGTTTTTGGTTTTCTATTCTATGTCTGGTTTTCTTTATGCTGGGATTTCTGGGTTCATTCCTATAGTTCGTCCCTGGATTTCCCAGTCTCCAGGTTTCATTTAAATGTTTGTTTTATGGTGACACACCCATTTGTTTTCAGTCATTCATTATGTGTCAGAGTTCCTGCAGGCAGCTGCTCAAAGCTTCTGCCCTTTCTTGCAGGTAAGTGCTATATATGTGTTCTGAATCTGTGGATGTTTCAGTATACATTAGGCAGTGTAGGACCTGCCAGATATGGGGTACATTGGCGTTGTTGGCAGGCTTATGCAATGCATGATCATATAGTGTGACTAAACCCCCATGATTTCCATATGTAGTACTTAGTTATTTCTCCTCTTGTTTTCCCTATGTTATCATGTCTTGTTTTAGTTTGTATACCCAGACCATGTACAGTCCTGTTCAGTCACGCCCATGTTATGTTCATGTTTTCCTCATGTCTTGTGTATATGTTCTGGGTTTAGCTTACTATCCTTCTCTGGTTCTGGGTTCTCCTAGTTCTGTCTTGTTTTCATGTTTGGTGCCTATCTCTAGCCTTGCCTTGTTTCTAGTACTGGATACAATCTTGCTGCAGAGCCTCCCTATTTAGCTCCTGGGAGGTCTGCTAATTTCCATGCTCCTAGTTCCTGGTATCCGCTTAAGCTGATTCAGGGTCTTGGTATGTGGCTGCACAAACGCTGGTGCTCAACACCAGGGGGCGTGCGGTTACCCTGCACCAGACCCTGCTAATCCACCTCCACACTGTGACTCCTACTTTGAACATCAGGCATAGTGGGTCTCGGTCCCGCTCCACCGCCTGGACAGACCCGGGGGTCCCGGTTTCCGTACCGCCACCCTGACAGTATGGCCATAGGCTCTTGGAGTTCGTGGAGTGGACCCTGCAGCTTTCCTGATCTGTCTGT
This sequence comes from Pelobates fuscus, assembly GCF_036172605.1. NCBI lineage: Eukaryota > Metazoa > Chordata > Amphibia > Anura > Pelobatidae > Pelobates > Pelobates fuscus. The sequence continues at coordinate 147,861,120 of NC_086325.1, read as the reverse complement.
ATCCTGTTCTGCCTGGATTATGCAGCATACAAGAGTACCTGTATCTGGACCAGTCTGCTGGAGTTGACTTCCTCATTCCTGTTCAGTCTGTCTGATTTCTGTCTTGGAGGGGGTCGATCTGCAAATCTAAATTTTATCCTGCCCATTTTAAATCTGCTCCTCTAATAACCTTTGAAAAATTAGTCACAAATGACCTTGAAAAAATAAAAAAAAACAAATATGATCCCCACAACCTCACATACATTGAAAGGAATGCACTCAAAGAACTTCAAGATGACACAGGCATAGTAATTAAACCAGCTGATAAAGGAGGAGGACTGGTTATTTTATCTAGCACTATGTACATAGAAGAGGCACACAAACAATTAAACGATACAAACGTATATACAAAACTCTCTTCAGATCCGACAAATCAAATAAAAGTCATTCTAACTCAATTTTTAAATAAACAAGAATTTAATTTTTAAATAAAATATATCCTAAAATACCTGTCATATATTTTCTTCCTAAAATACATAAAAATGAAACTAAACCTCCAGGAAGACCAATTGTGTCAGTTATTGATTCCCTTCTCTGTAACCTCTTGCAATATATCAATACCCTCCTCCAACCTTCTGTAACCTTCTGTAAAAAGAATACTATTATACCTCACAATATTGGTTGCCAAGCCATTAAAGAGATTTTAACAGCAGAAGGAAAGATAGCAGACAAACAAATAGATTTTATTCTCGAAGGTATTGACATTATTTTAAAAAACAATTATTTTTGGTTTCTTAACTCGTTTTACCTCCAGAAAAGGGGAACAGCTATGGGGACTAGGTTTGCCCCCAGCTTTGCAAATTTATTTATGGCCCATTGGGAGTCCAAAGCCATTTTTGGGGACCATGCCTGGAGGGCAAACCTAGTCTCCTATTTTAGATATATTGATGACCTCTTTTTTATCTGGAAAGGTTCAGTCTTATTTCTTTTATCCATCATCTTAACATCAATAATAGAGGCATTATTTTAACGCATGAATATAGTAAAGAACAAATCAATTTTTTAGATCTTAATATTTTTATTAACAATGGACAAATACATACAAAAACCTTTTTTAAGAAAGTTTGTGTAAACACTGCAATTGATAAATCCAGCTGCCACTACCAACCTTGGCTGGACAGCGCTCCCAAATTTTAAGATTACGCAGGAACTGTTCAGACTTGAAAGATTTTAAGGAACAAGCAGATTTAAAAAAAAATAAGTTTATTGAAAAAAATTACTCTGAATCGACTTTATCAGATACAATCAATCATATTCAACATAAAGATAGAGATGCTCTCTTAACATATAAAATCAAAGATACAGATGAATCTATGCCCCTTCCTATTATTTTTAATTTTAACAATAAAAGTGGCAATATCAAAAAAATTGTAAAAAAAAACACTGGCATATTTTAAAACAAGATGAAACTCTTAATAAAATTCTACCAGAACATCCTAATATAGTATTCAGAGGAGCCCCTAATTTTAAATCAATTCTTACTAAAAACTTTACTAGGGAAACAAAAACCAAACTGGCTCTATCCCTATTCCCTAAAATTAAAGGCTTTTGTAAATGCAAATCATGCATAGTGTGTAGAAGCACTGGTCCGTCATTATCATCTAAAATAATCGAATTTACATCTAATGTAACAAACAAGGTTTACAAAATTGATGATTTTATTAATTGTACAACAAAAAATGTGATTTATCTGCTTGAATGCCCTTGTGGCCTCCAATATGTTGGAATAACCACTAGGTGCTTAAAAACAAGAATAAGTGAACACACTGCAGAAACATTAAAAATGGATACCTGAATCATTCAGTGTCCAAACATTTTCTTAAACATAATAAAGATCCTAAGACAGTGATGGCGAACCTATGGCACGCGTGCCACAGGTGGCACGCCGAGCCCTCTCTGTGGGCACGCGGCCACAGGTCCGCCATCACTGCAGAATAGGCGCCTGCCTGCCCGAAACGGCAGGCGCCTATTCTGCTTCCGGGTCGGGAGGCAGGGGGAGGGATCTGTGTAGCAGCTCCCCTGTCCTCCCGCGCGATGCTGTGTGGAGCGTTGCCGAGCGTTACCATGGCAACGCTCCACACAGCATCGCGCGGGAGGACAGGGGGAGCTGCTACACAGATCCCTCCCCCTGCAGTACTTACCACCACCGGACCACCAGGGATGGCTGTGTCCCTCCCCACACTTCATTGAAGGTAAGAAGGAGGGGGGTGGGATACTAACACACCACCCCTACCCCCCCAGAAGTACCCTTACCCCCCCAGCAGCACCCCACCCCCCAGCACCACCCTTACCCACCACAGCACCCTACCCCCCACAGCACCACCCCACCCCCCAGCAGCACCCTACCCCCCCAGCAGCACCCTACCCCCCCAGCACCACCCCTACCCACCACAGCACCAAGTAAGTCTGGGCTCCAAGTAATCCTTGGTGGGGATTATTCCACCTATGCTATCACCAAGGAGCAGTCAGCCTGCTCCATTCTTGTGAGTACCATTTTATCTACTTTTCTTTCTACAGTATTTTATACAGAGAACACTATTGTTGTATCTTCTCTTTGAGTGACATCTACCCCTGGAGATAAGGGAGCCGCATCATATCCTATAAGCGGGGATAAAAACCGCTGTATGCTTTCCACACTAGAGCTAGTTACAGCTCTATCAAATGTGAGTGCAATCTTTTCATATTACTTGTTACTCTTTAGTGTACGTATTACACTATTTTTTGTCATCTGTTTTATCTTTATATATCATTGAATCCATCTGAGGAAAGACAACAAGGACACTGTTTCTGATTTTATATTGCAAAGATTACCCTACTTGAGGAAGAGCGATTCAGTTAAGATTTTACCTATTTTATTTGGACTTTCTTGTTTATTTGGACTATTTTTATTTGTTGACCCTTTTTTTCTTTATTTTACTGATTTTATTTGGCGCAGCTTTTACTATTTTCTTGTTTTATTAGTACGTATAGATATGAGATTTAGGACAAATGGATTAAGATTCTTGATAGTCTCTCTATAGATTGATATAGATTAAATCTATATACCTACATCAAAGGATCAGATTCTGTCATAAAGGAATATCCTGATTCGGAATAACATAAAAAGTAACTGACAAACTTGTTTATTGAAAATAGAAGAGTAGAACTTTTGTTTTTCTGTATATATGTTGTATGTACTGTCAAATATAATATATGTTACATGTATTAATAATAGGATGAAATAAGAGCATAATTGTCGCCTTTCTATGTAAAGTTTTTTTATGATGAACAATGATAAAACAAATAAATTATATGTAAATAAAAAAAAAAAGACATCAGCCGCTTATAGTAACTCCTCCTTGGGAATGTAACCCCACCGAGTGTGTGGCCATATGTTTTCTCTCTTCCTACCAGATAATGTGATTGTGTTTGTTCACCTCTAATTCACCTCTTATAACTGTGCATGTTTTGTTTGCTAGTTTATTAACGATGATAACATTCTCTCTTTATTCCACGGGTCGGATCTTCATTTCGGAGAACTTGTAGGAGTAATTATGTCCCCTGCCGTGATACCAATTAATGCCAACTGCTCCGGTACTGTGCTGTCCTGGTAAATACAGACCATTCAGATTTGAATGGTGACATTGTACATACCACCAGCCTCCCTTGTATGAGTCAGCACAATTTAATGAATAAATATCATTGTCTTGGTCTTTGGTGGTGAACTTCATATTGTGGTGAAGCGTAAGAGAATCTCCTGAGAAAACACAATGTGAGAGATCTATGAGTTAGATTGACTTTCTGTTGAATTTTATTATTTTTTTTTTTATTGCAGGTATGTGACAATATATCCTGTTAAAATTATGCAGTTGATAAACAGCTGCTATTTATTAACGGTAGTGACCGGCACGGTAATGAGTAGCAGCTGGTTGTTATAAAGTTGCGACAAGATCGTAAACAACCCCTAATTAGGATGTGTATATCTGCTTGCAAAGATGGCATTCAAAGTAATTCTTATTAGATTGATACTCAAAGCACCACGACCAATTTAGTGATTTGAAGTTGTCATGGTATATGCCGACAACAGATAACCAATGGTGGCATGGAGGCCAGTGGTGGCCTTCTGTACTGCCCAAGTCATCTCCTTAACCCATCCTCCCTGACATCTGTCCCCCTGCAGTGAGAAGTGACATCACCAGAGCAGGTTTAAGCTTAAATAGGTAAGTGTTCCTTTATTTCTTATTTTACTTTTTTCATTTGGGTGGGAGCATGCCAGTAAGGGCACATAAGAACATTGGAAGTTACATAACCTGGTTTTTGGTTATGATATCAACGCTCCTAACAAGTCTAAGGCTAAAGTCCCAAAATAATTATAGACACATAAATCTAGTGCAGATCTTCCCATTACGTGAAATTGTGTGCTTGCATTAAAATGATCTGCCATTAAATGACAGAGAATTAAGCAGTGAGGCTGCAGGGGCATGATCTATACAAAAAACCTGCTTCATTAAGTTAAAGTTGTTTTGATGCCTATAGCGTCCATTTAAGCTGGGTAAAAACTATGTATATAGTGCTACAACAATAGACATTACTTTATAATAAACTGTGAACTATCTTGTCCAAATAAACTGAACTATTATTATTATTATCATCGCCATTTAAATAGCGCCAACAGATTCCGTAGCACTTTACAATATTATGAGAGGGTAAATTCTTCTTAAACTATTGAAGACTAGTGGAGAGTCTGGTGGTAGGCAGGCTATTCCATAGAAGCATCTCTTTTCTATTTTGGCTATTTTGTCCTTAAATTTAAACATTTACGTTGAATTCATTTTGACTTCCCAACAATTCTCACGTTTAGTGATTAACCCGGCGTGGGTGATTTTAATTTTTTTCAATTTTTTTTATTCTTTACAACTTAATTTATTTATACCAGGGGTACCAAAAAGGTAGATCCCCAGATGATGTAAAACTACAACTCCCATGATTGCATGCCTTTAGAATGACAAATCATCATGGAAGCTGTAGTTTTAAAACATCTGGGGATCTATTTTTTGGGTGCCCCTGATTTATATTAAGTTTTTACAATAGGTCCCCCCCTTATTGATAGTTAGGGCCCCCACCCACCGCTCAGGGGTGGGGGCCAGGGGGGAAGGACATTAGGTTCCCCCCCATTTTTTATTTAGGGCACCCACCCACCGCTTGTTAAATCGCCGAACACCAAACTCTAACCAGAACATACACTGAAATGTCCGTGTTCGGGTCCGGGGTCCAAACATCATAATGTTCGGTACGAATTAGAACTTTTCAGTTCGGGTTCGCTCAACTCTAGTCCCTACATTAAACTTATATAATATACATACTAGGATCAATGCTTATAATGGCCCAACAAGAAATCAAACTAAAAATAAATAGTAACAGAGCATGCATGCCACTATCTATATATAATACGACAATACCACAAGTGTATTTACAAAGTTAACAAAATGTCCAATTACTAAGTGAACACGTACATCAACAATATTTCGTATTGAAGTGTGGTTATGGGTGTTCCTTCAAAATCCCTACTAGTAAAGTCAGTAAAATCGAAATGTCCCTACTTATTTTCAAGTCATACAGCACTAGAGTGTGCCAAAACATTAAAGAGTACAAAGCAGGGGAAATGGTTAATTATTCATAATATGTATAAAAGAAAAGAAGGGGTCAGAGCCGGGATCCGATGTGGCACTATTATGATTAATCAATTAATGCATACACAATAGTGTAATGATAATAAGTGATTGTACAGGGCTATGGAATTTTGCTGGTGCTATATAGATAATAAAATAATAATAATAACAATTTCCTGCAAATGTTAAAGTAATAGTCTAAAATAAATTAGACTGAATGTTTAAGAGTCAAAGCAAAGCTCTAATATGTAATGGTTACTTAATTGCGTAACTCTTTAATTTGCAATTTAAAAGGAAAATAAAAAATAAATAGGCCCTTTCAGAAAGATAATTTAGTCTAATGGATAGGAACGATAAAAGGAATAAGTAAAATACACTTGATTATATATAAATGTTAACTTCGGTTCTTTCTGGAATTTTCACGGAATGATAGCCGATATATATGGATCTTTTTTTTATAAAAATGTTTATTTTTCTCAATAAAATACTTACAACAAAATAAAAAGGAATATTTTATTAGATTATATTTTAAAGGAAAATCCAGTTCATTGCCAATCTAGCTCGATTCAGGAAAAATTCCAAGCTAGAGAGGTCGGATGGAGACATCTTACAAGGTGAATTTCAAAATGAAAGGACCACTTCATCCCAGATCTTACATTTGAAATTCACTATGAATTCTCACTACAGTAAAAAAACAAAACACTATGTTTTGCATAATAATCTATTTAAATACTTAACCCTCATTACTGAAATTACTGAAACGTCTTGAACTCAACGCAAGCTAACTTGAGTAGAATCTGACTCTGATGGATGGGAACAGGAAACAGGAATGAGTTGCAGTCATGTGTTCCTCCAAAAAAGTCAAAAAAATCAAAGGTGTAATAAGTTGTTCCAGACCAGGATGGGTTCATTTTTTGTTATATCTAGGTGGACAGCTATTGACTCACAACAGGACAATTTTATGTCTTTGAGAAAGTCCATAGCATACATATGAAGTGTATCAGGACTGGGTCTGAATTGGACAGAACCTTGTGTTCATGCATTTTGTTTGAATAAGTTGATGTAAGTTTTAAATACTCTTTAATAAACTTGTACCTGTGGTTTTTACATCTTCTTGTACTTTTTACTTTGTTCTGAGATGGCAGCATAAAATAATTCAATAGGAGTGAAGAATCCAGATATATCAAAGTCTATTTTAATGTGAATTCCATCATATCACTGGATAAGCACTATTTGCACTTCCGAACTGTTTATGCTTTGGTCAAACCTTTAATGTCTTGATTCTGACTGTGTATTGGGAAGATACTTTGGGTGGGAGTATTCTATGTCACGAGGGCTTTGATCATTTCAGCATTTTTATTGTTACCGTTTACCATACATTTATTGTTTCATTGGAGCATTTTTCTGGAGAAATATTCAGCACCTTTCTGCATGTGCAGAATTTTACAGCGAACACTGCACATGCCACATACAGACACCAAGCACCATGACTACTTCAAATCACTGGCCACTGCGAATCACTGTAGTGGTCATGGTGCTTGGAGCAACCCGTTAACTGCACTCCTGTTTGTCACTGTGGAAAACAATGGCCTTAAGTAAATATATAATAACATGGACCGTGTAATTCAGGCTTCCCCAAACTCCGGCCCTCCAGATGTTGCTGAACTACAACTCCCATGATTCTATGACTGATATAGATAGGCTGAGAATCATGGGAGTTGTAGTTCAGCAACGTCTGGAGGGCCCGAGTTTGGGGAAGCCTGGTGTAATTCCTTACCTGCATTTCCCTCTTTGAATGCTCCAAGTAACAACTTGTACTTCTCTGATTCCCCCAATACTTGAAAGGAATCGTATTTAGCAAAGTGCTTTGTGTTTTCAAAATCTTGCAAATCAACACGCAGCTCCCATTTGCCTTTTGGAAAAAGAAAGACTTTTTTTATCAGGTCAATTATTTTTTCTAACATTTAGTTAAATACTTTAGAATGTATTTTATTTGGTAAATGGTTTCATCTGAAATGTAGCTTTAAAGAGCTGTCACAAAATAATACATTAGAAGCAAACGTTACTATAAATGTACTTTTATTAGTAAGATTTTAAAATGCATTTGGAAAATAAAATAACCAAACACAAAGCACGTTTTAAGACATAAAAAAGCTCTATCATTTTTAAGCAGCCGATTGCTCAATATTATTTTCATGTAATTCAATGCGTGTGCATGCAGCTGGACTAGGGTTGGGTTCCCTAATGCACGCTAAAATCGAATAACCACAAATATTGCAATAATATGAGATTTAATCCAATATAACCAGTTTGGGTATGGGGAAATAAGCTTTTTTCCAGGTTTTTATTTGTTTAGTTTTTTTCATCATTCAGCCTTACTAGTTTGTCTGTAAAGGTCAATGCTCATGCAGTGAGATATATTAATTTTATAATCTGGGCATTACCTGCTGAGGTTAACAGGTGAATATTATCGTTCCCCAACCAGAACTCATTCAGGCGGCTTCCAAACCCATTCTTGTAGGATTTCCAGTCACGGAAAAAATCCACTGATCCATCCCATCGTCTCTGGAAAACCTACGTTAACAAGAGGAGTGATTAGAACAATACTTACATGATCTGTTTTATTTTTGTTATGCTGCACATGATATTAACATGGCATTGACATGACAGACTCTAACAGAGTTATTTACTAAAGCAAGAATTCAAAGTGCATTTAAGTTCAAAGTAGACAAACTGGAAAAATTCTCTAAGTCAGCTTTGCTTCTAGGCCGTAATTTGAAATGTACTTTGGATTCAGTTCGATTTCTCAGTTTAGTAAATAACCCGTTACTTTACAAGAATATTTAACTAGGAAAATGTCATGAGCAGAAAATAAAATAAATAATGCAATAAAAGTTAGGGTCCCCAAAGAAATCGATGGGACCTGCTACGGAAGATGTGAAAAATGTGTCAGAGATTCCAAGATAATCCCTAAAACCAGATATGACCCAGCGATTGACAAATCACCAAAAGAATAGTCAAATATGGGGTCTTCATTGACCTCATTAACAAGGGGACTGGATGAATCGTCCTCTCTTCTCCTCTCCTAATGTGCTAATTACCTCTACCCCTTCCTCCACACCATCTGGCCTCTGTGATATAAGGTAACAAATAAATAAATAATGGTTGTAGGACCAGAAATGCCAAGTCCCTTGGTCTTAATATTATGGATCAGAGTTGTCTGGCCTCAGTTATTCTAACTCTCCATCCACAATCTAATTAAAGACCAGAGGATGCATCAAAGGTTTATATTTTGTATTCACTCGATGTAGATATATTACTGGAGACTAAGAATATTTCTGCAGACCAGGTATTGCTTATAACTTACTATCCAACCACCTCCGTCAGTGTGCATGTCACACAACACTTTCAAAGGACTTTCGCCATCTGGGTAGATCGTGTACCAGTCACTGAGAAAGAACCCCTGATCCAACAGCTCCTTACAGTTCCTGGCAGCTGAGAGAGAGAGAATAACATGAAATAGAAATTTAAAAAACAAAAACTGCGGGAGAACATTTAAAAAAAAAATGTCTATTCACTTGTTGACTTTATTCCTACATTGGTTACGGGTACATTATAAGTTAATGTTCAATCACGTTGGGAGATTCTATTTGATTGTCCATGTTGTCTCAACATCCAAGAAGTATTGCAATGAACCAATGTGTCATGTTTGAATGTTTAAAGTATTAAAGTGAAAGATTTCGGTCTGCTTCATTTTAATTTATTAAAATCTTATTGTCACTGCAATAGCACCCATAGCCCTAGATATTAACGGGTACTACTTACAATGCACCCTGAGATGTCTGACATTATCTTTTGTGCCGTATGCACAAGAGTAACCCTTGCTGACATGGTCACCCATCGAAACAAAAAGAAAGAAAGGAAAAACTTACTTGCGATCCCGCCCTGTGGCCAAGTTTTCCCTGCAGCCTGAACCCTTTTTGGTGATGTCACTCCCCATCGCTGCAATTGGAGGGACATCCCAAAGGTTGGGTTGAGAGGAGAACTTGGGCAGCACTAAAGAGGGGGGTCATGTTGCCTTTGATCGTGTGTCACCAGCATGCTATGTGTGCTGATGACAGATGCTAAATACGCATAGCTAATTCATGGCTCTCATACCCAGGTGTACCATCAAGACACACGTACATGCGCAGTGCTTGTCATAGAGGATCATTGAACATGCGTCATCGGTCCCAATCCTCCACTATGTCAGTAATGCTTATTGGGGTCTGTAACGGATCACCTGGCACCCTGACTGGGTACCTCAGTTGAAGGATGCTCCTAGCACTTCCTGAGGACTTCAAGCACTGCAACAGACACCATAACCACCGTGGACTCCTTCAGAGAGCAAAACAGGAACAAGCTCTTACAAGAGCTTAGCAGTAATATAGCAAGAGAGTATGCAGAGCCTAGCAATCCCTTGTAGCAGATTCCCCCAATAAGAGACAGGACTCAGATTGAGGGTGAAGTAGAACTGTCTTTACTGGCACATACAGCCTCTTTTATTCACATTCCACAAACATAGTACTGCCCACAGGGTTTAGCAAAACAACCAATCAATACGTACAATACACTCAGACACTCCCACACAAAATCCTCCCCTCTGCCTGTGATATAATTACTGAACACAATGGTCTAACTTAATTATCACAGGCAGGAAAATACACAGTTTTACACAATATTCATAACTCTAAAAGTATACATCACATTTGCATAAAACTTACATTTTCAGTAAGCCAATTACCTCCAGCATACAGAAAATGGCTCTATTCACAACAACAGTAAAAACACATAAAAATACATAATTCTTATTATACTGAACAGAACCCCCACATTTAACCTATCCCCAGATAGCTTGGATCTGAGCGCTCACTATATCTGAACAGTGCTCAGATACTACAACCACAGTCAAATCGCCATGGGGTTAAAACGCAGCAAGAGCTGATGAGAGACCGATGAGGGGCAAAACAGCAAGTTCCAACTGGTCTGGCAGGGTGCCTGGGACAACGCCCTGCTGGAACAATAGACAGGAAACGGGGGGAGGGGAAGAGAAACATCTTCCCATGGATTCAAATGGGCAGAAACAGTCTTTTAGAAGCCAATAAACCCCAAATAGTATTTTTAAATGGCAATACACCCCAGGGCCATAGTCATGAGGGAGGAGGTTGGCAATCAGGCTCCTCCAACAGCCAGGGGCAAAGGGCAGTTGGTCATATTAAAATCCAGTGACAAAAGGCATTTTGTCACAGGGTCCTTATCTGTCAGTTATTAAAGGACTTAATTGGAATGAATTTAAGGTTAGTTTAACCTTTTTTCTTACTCTATCACTATGTGTTGTTTGTCTAGTAAACTAGCATTTTATCAGCAACTTTCTGTAGCACAATATATTCAATAAGAATACTTTTTTTTAAATAAAAGTTTATTGAAATTGAAGTAAAGTACAGTAGAGAGTTTAAGAGCATATGGGATTAAAAGCATACACATGAGTTGATAAAATAGTAATACTAAGAAAAATACAAATATTTGGTATGAGAGAATGACTAATGAACCATAACACAAGATAAGGCTGGGTGAAGGAAGTTAAAGAAAAAAAAAACAGACAGAAAAAAACAGAAAGGAATGAGAAAAATGAAAAGCAGTGAGAGGAAAAGAAAAACAGAAACAAAACAAAATAAAGCATAGACAGCAGAAGAGTGTGACTTCCCTAGGTGTCCTTCCAGTGTGAGCCTCTCATACCCATAGCTACTAAGGAGTAATATTGAAGGATCACAGGGAACCTCCCTCCCCTATACCTCCATTTCCTATCATTTAATCCCATAGTTTCCTCAGCAGAATGAGCCATCCTCCCATTTATTGTTAATATCTAAGGTACAGAGCAAATTAGCAAGTGATGGAGAGGTGTGCAATGTCCAGTACTAAGACAAGCTTAGCTTGGTCACCAAAAAGACATGTCAACAAAAATGTCTCGTGGGCCGAGTCAAAGTAGGAGGAAATACAGAAATACATACAAAAGGGCAGTAACAGGGCAGGGAGGGAGATGGAATCTAAGAACTACAGAACTGAAAGCAAAAACTATTCACCACAGAGACAGGACATTTGGACAGCCCTACTAAGTGTGACTAAAGGAGTCAATAAGGCCACAGTTGCGCCAGTACAGAGTCGACTAGGAAGAGTGAATGTGCAATCGTGGGAGAAATGTCACTGAGAGTCAGATAATATATAGCATTACCTTGTTTAGCAAAAACATGTTTATGGGTTAAAAGTAGCAAATTTAGCTACTGTTTAAAATATAAGACATTTGCCTTTGTCTGCAGGAGAATATCATGCAATGGGTATAAAAACTTCAGGTAAAACAATTATTTTGAGTACAGCTATTCTGCCAAGTAAGGAGAGATCATAGTGTTTCCATCTCAAAAGATCCAGTTTAATTATGGACTATTGGTTTTCCAAATGTATCTTAAAGGAACACTACAGTGTCAGAAATACAAACATGTATTCCTGACACTATACTTCTAAATAGCCATTTAGGTGACCGGACCCCCCTTGCCTGTTAAAAATGTTATCTTACTCACCTTTTCCAGCTCTGCGCAGGTCTCCTCATGGCTGGCCCTGCCCCGATCAACCCCTTGGCTGAGATCATCAGTCATAGGAAAGCATTAGGCTGTCGCGCATGTGCGGAAAACGTGTGTGAAGACGCTGAACATCAATGCTGCACACTGTGCAGCACTGACCCAGGAAGCACCTCTAGTGGCCTGAATGACTGCCATTAGAGGTGTCCTTAGGCAGCATAAGCATTTTCTTTGGAATGGCAGTGTTTACCTTAAAAAGCCTGCACAGACCGACAGTAGACACCAGAACAGCTACATTAAGCTGTAGTTGTTCTGGTGATTATAGTGTCCCTTTAACAATTGAGTTTATCTGCTTGGGAATCTTCAAATCAAAATATGTAATATGGTACGAGATGGTGCAGTCTTTATTCATTCTGACGATAATAATAAAAAATTACAGTAGGCTTTGTAACTCACCATACATTGTCTCCATTGTCCCAAATTGTCCCTTCTCTCCTATTGGTTAAAAAACAACACATGCGAATGTTATTAAGTATCATGCAGTTGACACTATCAGGTTTATGCGTTACCAGTAATACAATCCCAAAACACTAAGCATTTGGTAATTATTTTTCTTTAGCTTTGCGCCTGTACAATATATTTTATAATGTCTGAATGGTGTCCTCATGTGAAGTCAGAATGCATCCTTGATTTATCACTTCTGTTTTCTTTCCTTCTGTTTTGACTCACACTTATTTTCACTTTAGTGCAATTTCTCTACATGCAATGTCTATGTATCAACGTGTACGTTACAGAATGCTTGCCAATGCTGTGGTTGCATCACAAGCATGTCTGTAATTAGTTGCAAAAATAAAGAATGTTAAAAAAAAAATAAAAAAGAAAATTTAATTTTACTTTATACATAAAACAACACAGGGATTTTATTTCTCAAATTTGCTATTTTTTCACAGATCAAATAATGCCAAATAATAGAGGATGGTGGAGAAGTCTATATCAATAAAGTGATGTAAAAAAAATAGTTAATCATTGTATCTATTTTTATATATAACCTGTTATAAAATTAAAAAACTAAATAACTTCTTTTTGATTTTGACACATTGAGATGTATTACTGGTTGATAGAGATGTCGCGAACTGTCCGCAGAACCGTTCGCGAACTGTTCGCCAGCGAACAATACCGTGTTCGTGGCGAACGAACATACGCGATTTCCGGTCCGCCCCCTATTCGTCATCATTGAGTGAACTTTGGCCCGGAACCTCACAGTCAGCAGACACATTCCAGCCAATCAGCAGCAGGCCCTCCCTCCCAGGATGTGACTGCTGACTGTGAGGTTCCGGGCCAAAGTTCACTCAATGATGACAAATAGGGGGCGGACCGGAAATCGCGTATGTTCGTTCGCCGCGAACACACTATTGTTATATACATAAGTGCATTTTATGTTTTGGGTAAACCTATAGGAATCAGATCTACTAGGATTTTGTACCACATGCTAACACGCCTACAGTGAGACATACTAACATTTTCTTTTTTCAATAGTGTTATTTACTGAAATGAGAATTGTCTGGAATAAAAAGTGAAATTAAAGTAAATTTCAAATTTAAGGATAGAGTAGCTGAATTTGAAAAAAATGTCCACGTCTTCTATGCTTCCAATTCAGCTACATTGGTCTTAAATTTGAAATGTACTTGGTATCCTGACAATTCTCGATTTAGTAAATATCCCTGCTAATGTCTTCACAGAACTCACCTTTTATCCCTTGTGTGCCTTTAACCCCAGGTTCACCTGTCAAAAGAGAAAATTGTTGAAGATGTACATTGTTGAGAGAAAATCACGTAAGATAATATTAATAATATAATAATATAATTGATAGAACACAGATATGGTGCAGGTTTTTGGAATGTAAGAAGAATATCTTAGAGTGTTCTGTTCTTTTGACTCAATCTATCTGTATTCCCGAATATTCATCTTTTGTCTCATTACACATCTGTTGTTTGTTTTTTAGTCAGTATAACAGTTAAATTGCCTCATTCTGTAAATCTGGATATACAGAGAATTGACATGGGAATCACAAATTTTAAACCATAAATGATTGGAAAACGTTATCTCTGACGTCATTGCAAGTATCTCTGTTACTTCTGAGTAATTCATAAATATATAATTATTCTGAAATACTCATGCTGATTGCGTTGGGATTTGATTTAAATTTCCATGCAATCCAAAGATACCATAAGACAACGTATGGACTGCTTTGTCTTAGAGTAAAGCCTGAGGTTAAGAAAATCTGGAGCTCTGCTGCCAGTCTTTATCCAGTCCCAGAAGCTGTAGGACTCAGGCATCATCTCGCTCGACCTATGGAGGATTCTGTGGTCTCATGGATGCCTATTTTGACTGACGTGGCACATGGCAGGTGAAGTGCCAGGAGCTAAAGACGGTCCCCAGAAGAAAATGGCGGCATCAGCGAAAGACAATTTCAGGAACGTCTGCACTGGACACTAACTGGAGATATCACCTTCAGGGTTCTTTGCAAAAATATGGAAAGATCCAGAAAGTGACAGATCCTCTTTAAACATTTGACAGAGTTGTGTTCAGTGACACTTGAGACAAATCTTGCATCGCTAATTTCTTTCCTGTCTCATACCTCCCAAAATTTCAAATAAACAAAAAGGGACACTTTAATTTTAGGGGTATTGGGTGAGTGTGACCAGGGGTTTGGCTGCTCAGTGACATTTTAGGTAGCTTACTAATAACAATTTGAGCAACTAAAATATAATTTAGACTAAGAATACTGTATCTTATTCACACCGTCTGATTCTAAACACATTTATTATATTTAAAGACACATTACTGGGAGTATTATTGCTGTGAAGTTCTCTTATACATTCAGACACACCAACAATATGGAGCTCCTACAAAAAAGGGACTTGGGATATTATTCTTCTCTTTACAAGGAAAAAACAACAATGTAAGATTTCGCTAAATAAGAGTGGCAATTTAGTTTGAAATATGGACTATTTAAATTCTATTTATAAGTTCCTGTTTGTAAGTAATATTGATATGTTTCTAGTTTACTACAATGTCATGGGTTATAGTTGCTATTAACCAATATAATAAAGCTAAAATACTGAGTTAAACATATACATCTAAATAGTAAATACCAAGCATTTTAAAGGACAGAACCATATGTAAAATTCTAATGACGTGTTTCATTAATACCAGCTGGTTTATATTGTATAACAAATTAAACTTTTTTGCCATAAAGTTTTTATTATATCAGTAAAAACGTTTTCCCATGTTTAAAGCTCTTTTACAATCTCGTCCGCAAATCGCTGTATCGCTGGTGAAATTTTGCTGTCATTAAACAGACACTTCTTGCTAACAGTGACAGGCACAGTAACTTGTAACTGCTGGTCACTAAATAGTAGCATCAAGGTTGTAAATGAGCCCTTAGTTTATTAAAAGTTACATGCTATTGTTTGCATTGCATTTATCTGTTCTATGTTGATCATTCTTTTAATGGTTCTAGGTGGGTTCTCTGGTACAAAATGAACATAACTCACCTGTCTCTCCTGGTGGTCCAACATCTCCTTTCAGACCATGAGATCCTGGGATACCTGGACAACCTCTGAGTATAGTCAGCTTGTCTGAGTCTCCAATTCCAACAACTTTAATTTCTGAGAAAGAGAGAAAGAAAGAAAGAAAGAAAGAAGGAAAGAAAGAAAGAATTGAAATACAGTCTTATAAAATCTGTATGTTCTCAAAAGATTCAGTGAACTTATCTCAAGGTGCATCGATTCAGATACAACATTCAAGGGACACTCTAGTCCCCTAAAGCACTTCAGATTGCTGACATACTTTATGTATAAAGAGTTTGTCCTCATTTTTTATTTTATATAAAAAATGCAGATTCCGTTAGAACGTTTTTATAAATTAACCTTGTTATGTCCTCCTGGCTGTCAATCAGACAACTGGTCCTGCTACTGTCTGATTTTTTTTTTAGCTCAATGGAGCTAAACTCAAGTGACAGCAATTGCTCAGAGCACCTGGCTTGCAAAGACTTCTCATTTAGTTGCATTGGGAAGCCTGTGGTTGGACAGTCCCATAAAGTATGGGCTGGGGAAGAAGGGAAGGGCTTGCATAGGTTGAAGACAAAAGATCTGCAGCTTTTGAAGGTTGTTTATAAATATACCCACAATAAAAAATGTAGAATTAAATGCATGCATGTTTTTATTTCTGATATATCACATATGGTTTTTGTTTTGTATTTGGGCAGTGGAGTGTCCCTTGAAACAGGAAAACGTATGTCCAAGTCAAATTCATGCAGGGATAAAACAAACAAACATTCACACTTTAGAAAATGACCCATGTTTCTGAAATAGGTTTGTAAATACATTTCTGAGAGAACTTTAACTTTGGTTCCAACATTCCTTTAATAGCTAGGCATTCTACAGCTAGATCATTGAACATATCTGAAACATGTTCCCATATCTTGGTTTAACACATTGATAGTACAATATATATCCAGTCAAAGTGAAGACATTTAATTGACTTCAGATATAGAGAAATTGGATCTTAGACAATTGGCTCAAAAATAATATCAACAATAAATAATAAACATTTTTTTTGTTAGACTAGAAATGTGGTTCTACTTTGTGACTGGGAACAATATTCAAACGCAAATTCACCAGAAGAACTGTCTGAAATGGTAGGTAGGTTTATCCAATTTTTCCAATCAAAATTCAGACAAACCCAAAGTGTGATCTAGAACACTGTAGCTTGCTGGACATTTATAATTCCTGCTGAAATGATCAATAATATTATTATTTTTAAAACATTGGCAAATAAGAAAATGATCAACAAAAATAATTCCATTTAAAAAGCCCAATCAATAAAATTATAAATAAAATGAAAAGGAGAAGATGAGCCACTTAAACTGAAAATATAATGGGTTTTATTCACTGAATCCCAAATTGTAGTGAATTGTAAACATTATTCAAACATTTAGACTAAAAGAGCCTCGCTGTGACTATTGTTGAGTTTCAGATTTTATTCCATATCAGCCTATATTTTGGGATTTGTTTTTCAATTCACTACAGTTTGACACTTAGTGAGTAAATCCCTAATTATCTAATTAAGTAGTTACCAAATCCTCATTGATCTGTGATTGACTGTTAGAAACCTACCTGGACAGGAATCTTCAGCATAGCTTAGCTTGATCAGGAGCCAAAACACGATGAATGTAGAGGGCGACATACAGGCTGTGAGATACTGTCTCCGTTTAAAACCTTTTATTCCCTCAACTCTCTCTTTCTTGAGTTTGTTTTGTACAGAGAATAAAGGAGCTTTATTGGAAATGTTAGTAACTCCCACCTTATCCAAACACCTCCCATTTCTTTTACTCCAATTGATTGTCAGCTTCGTGACACAAAAGGATCTTTGAATATACTACGTGGGGGGGTTAATAAATCCAGCCCTACTCTCTAGAGAAAATACATATGTTTAGCTCATCCCTGTACAATCCATTGTGATTGTATAAAAGATGCTCATATTTGATACAGCTGTATAACCTAAAGAAAGAAGATGCTCTGCAATATTTTTGTACATGGTCAATTTATAGTACTACAGAAGTCCAGAAAGGCCATGTATTTTTTATATTTTTCTGATTTGATAAAACAAGAAAAAAAGTCAGAAAAGCATAAAAAAGATATGGCTTCTGTGGGCGGCTATATTATGCAGAATATTTATATACTGGTAATACCCCAGAGGTAATACCCCAAACCTGAAAATGTTTGCAGTTTTTGTATATGTGTTCAAATATAGTTTCCCTTTTCCTCATTTAGGAAATAAGTTACAACCTTCCGGTTGGTTTGTTTGGAAAAGAACTCACTTGCAGTGGAACAGCTGTGGGTGCCTTTAATTACAAAAAAAAAGTGAAGAATCCAAAAAGGGAGCAGGAATGAGACCATGTCAGGAGGTCCAGTGGCCAGGGCTGGCAGCCTGGAGGGCATAGTCATAATCAAAGTTAAAGGTCAAAAACTGGGAAAATCATACGTAGGAACTGGAAAGCCAAAGGTCAAGGGTTGGAGGCTAGGGAGCATAGTCAGAATCAAAGCCAAATATCAGATGCTGTGATAAATCAGGAACTGGAACCAATGCAAAAGGATGCCAGCTAACTGAAACAAAGCACCAGAACAACCAAGCACTGATCGAGAGATGATTTGCCTCTGGATCTGGTCATTGAAGGTCAATCTTTTCATGGGTTTGGAGGGCTAACTAATCTTTTATCTGGTTTCTCCAGTTGAGACAGTAAATTCCTATTATAAAATATTAAAGATTGGTCCTTCTTGGCATTTTCCTTTCTTATCCAGAGTATCCATACTTGGTTCCTTTCTTTGCCCTCTTCAGTCTAAGATTTTGTATATGTGGCAGGAAACTATTATAGCGGAATGTTCCCATTGCATCAGGCAGGGAATTTGATTTAACACAGAACACTCAAGAATTATGCTTTTTTCAACTTTACCCCTTTACTTTAAAATTAGAATATAAGTGTTTTTACATCCATGTACTTTGCTGAACAAATTTTAGTTCATAATGTCTCACTTACCCTTATTTTTACCATATAGGACTGATTACCAGTCTTGAACAAATTTCCCTGCCAGAGGGGGCATTAGTATTTTTACAATATAGGAATGATTACCAGTCTTGAACAAATTTCCCTGCCAGAGGGGGCATTAGTTACTGATTTAATGCATGTGAGAGTGCTAAAAATGTCAGCTCACCCTCTCCTTCAAAACTGTAAAGGAAGTTTCAATGGGTCCTAAATTTCCTACAGTCAAGGAGGGGGTAGGAGAGACATGATCTTTCCTATTTCACTGTTAGCATTTCATTAACATTCCAAAAATTGAGAAAGATGTTTCAAATATGTTTATTTTAGAAATGCATGATTTTTTATTGATTTTAGAAAACACAAAGCTTACACAACTGTATTTAGGTCATTCATAACCAAACTTTGCAATGCTACCTGTTGCGGACAATAACTGATGTATTTTGTTGGCTACATTTACAATCTTTAAATTCTGAAGGTCCAGAGGTTGTCTAAGCCTAAGGTCAATTAATTAAAAAGCAATATTGTAATTGACATTATACTCTAATTATGCGAGTGCTCGATCATTCTCCACTACACAAACAATTAAATAGCTGCCTTCCAATTTTTGAAAACAAAGAATTATATATATATATATATATATATATATATATATATATATATATATATATATATATATAGTGCTACAAACTGTTAATTACTGATTTATAAAACATAAAATAAATGAAAATACCATTAGGAATTTTTTTTTAATATTGCAAGATAAATGACACTACATACTGTCTAAACCTTTTTGTTAGCGCAACGTTTCTATAAAGGATGAACAAATAAATAAAAAATTAACATTGTATAATTTTACATATTGTTAATTGTTAAGTTTCAATACCTGATTACGCGCTTCATGAACCTTTAGCTGATAACTGTAGATTATGCTAACTTTAGTGTACCTATAATCTTAATTTTATTAATGACAGGAGGCGAATATTTTCTTAAGTCTCTCTTTACTACAACTCACAGCAGCACTTTTTCACAGAGAGAAATCAACCAATCAGAAACAAACAGAAACAATAAGTCTTCCCTCCCCTTCTAACACTTCCTCTTTCGAGCTGCGACCAAAACCGGAAACAGGAACAACGATGAACTTGAACCCAATAGTAGACGATAACTTAGAATCTAGTCGATCCCCTTGATACCTAGGAATCCATCAAATTCAGCACTAGAGACAAACTTTATACTGAAACAAGAAAAAACAGAATCGAAACCACGTATTAGTTGAGGAAATGTACTCAGAAAAAAAGCATGTTCCATGTCATGGAAATATGGGTAAAAAATATCGACAAGTCCGACTTGGTCTGTCCGGATACCGAGAAAGTAACACCCACGGGAGAGAAGGTCAAAGCGTCGACATCGAGAGCCTGTACATCGCAATCCCGACAGAATGACACAAGGCACAGAAGGAGCATAACTGACGGATAGAGAGATCCCGGTTATCCAGCCAGTTAACGAGAAAACTAAGCACCACGTTCACGTCCCAAAGGTGGGAGAACTTAGACTCCGGAGGCCGGGACAGCTTGATGCCTCTGAGAAGCCGACAGATCAAGGGATCTTAACCAACAGGAACACCCTGTAGGCACATGGACTGCCGAGATAGCCGAGAAGACCATATTTATAAGGCGATAGGATTTCCCTTGCTCAAATACATGAGATAAGAAATTCAGAATGGCGGAAACAGGGGTCGTAAAGGGATTGGTATCCCGTTCCATGCACCTAATAGTGTAGGGGGCCCGGGTAGATAGCCTGAATAGCCGCAGTTAGACAAATCTTTAGCAGCGGTCGGGCACCTCAGTCAGTTAATATGGCCGCCAGAATCCTGCGCTATTGCCACACAATCCAAGATGGCCGCCACCACGCGCGCTCGTGTGACCGGCTGAGACGTTCACCGTGGCCCCATGGTTCGAGAAGGCTTGGGAAGGCAGCCAGAGGGAGCCTTCAGCGGACCCGAGCAGCAGGAGAAATGCAAATTACAAACACATGACAATAAAAAGTAATAAGCCTGTCAGAGGAAAGTAGGAGGAAAATAAGAGAAAGTTAGAAAAATTAATAAAGTAATAGATGTGTATATAGGCTAGGCAAAGGAAACGACGAGGTACACAAAGTGACAGGCAAATAATTCAGCATAAACTGCAACTAAATCATAAACCCACAACAACCCACATAAAATCAGAAGGCAGTGATACTCTGACCTGTGCTGGTGAGGAGCAGCAAAGAAAGAGGAAATGTTAGAAGGGAAGTGGACACTTATTGTTTCTGTTTGTTTCTGATTGGTTGATTTTTCTCTGTGAAAAAGTGCTGCTGTGACTTGTAGTAAAGAGAGACTTAAGCAAATATAAAGCCTCCGATCATGTGATAAAATTATGGGGGGCCTAATTCTGAAATTTAAATTTGCATTTCTGCCCTTGTTCAAACTCTGTCTGCAGCTATACACAAAACCATTGCCATACTCATTGATAAACTGGAAATTCCGGGTATAAAAAAATGCACAATAGTGTCTTGACGTTCTTCTGATGCTCCCTCCTTCAACACATAAAACAAATGTAATAACAGTGTGAAAAAATGAAAGATACCAAAACATATCAAGAAGGAAACAAAATCACATTTCAGTTGAGGGGATGTGCCATAAAAAAGTCAGCTGCCTACTCTGTCTACGGCAACAGATTATCAGATCCATGTATATACTTGTATAATGTTATGCCTTTTTGTATATTTGTATAATGTTACGTCTTATTGTTTATATTTGTATAACGTTTCGTCTCATTGTGTATATTTGTAGAATGTTACATCTCATTCTGTATATTTGTATAATGTTGCGTCTCATTGTTTATATTTGTAGAATGTTACATCTCATTCTGTATATTTGTAGAATGTTACATCTCATTCTGTATATTTGTATAATGTTGCGTCTCATTGTTTATATTTGTAGAATGTTACGTCTCATTGTGTATATTTGTATAACGTTTCGTCTCATTGTGTATATTTGTATAATATTACGTCTCATTTTGTATATTTGCATAATGTTACGTCTCATTGTTTATATTTGTATAATGTTACGTCTCATCATGTATATTTGTATAATGTTACATCTCATTAAGGAAAAAGATGAATGCTTAGCACATATGACTTTATTTTACTAGACTGTGCATTCATGAGTCTCTGTCCCTGGGTTAGTATAATATCGTATAAGTCTCAATATGTCTTGTGCACTCTCTAAGCCAGGGGTTCTCAACCCAGTCCTCAGGACCCCCTACCAGTCCAGGATTTGGGGATTACCTGGGTGTGTCTAAGGTGTTTAGAAAAAGGGGGAAAAAACACCTTAGGCTCTAAGGTGTTTTTATTTTTATTTTTCTAAACACCTTAGACACACCCAGGTAATCCCTAAACCCTGGACTGGTAGGAGGTCCTTGAGGACAAGGTTGAGAACCCCTGCTCTAAGCCTCTGACATAATAAACACAAAGGGAACTATCAATACCCACATTTTACATATTATTTGTTATTTAGCCCTACTGTAAAAAAAAACAACAACAATGTATTTGTGAGGTGTAAAAATAAAGTTAAATGTGGAAATCCACACTAATTTATCTTGCAAATGGATGCCTCCATTTTGGCCACCTGTCAATCATTGTTACACGTTCTGCCATTTGCACCTGGCAGTCAGCATAGAGAAAGATATCATGGCACTAGAAAAAGTGCAGAGACGAGCCACAAAATTGATAAAAGGAATGGAGTATTTTAGTTATGAAGAAAGGTTAAAAAAATGTAATCTGTTTAGTTTGGAAAAACGGTGCCTGAGAGGGGATATGATAACATTATACAAATATATTCGGGGCCAGTACAAACCTTTATCTGGAAATCTGTTCATAAACAGGGCTATACATAGGACACAAGGTCACACATTTAGGCTGGAAGAAAGGAGATTTAATCTAAGGCAAAGAAAAGTGTTTTTTTTACAGTAAGATCAATAAGGATATGGAATTCTCTGCCTGAAGAGGTGGTTTTGTCAGGGTCTATACCGATTTTTAAACTGCAATTGGATAAATACTTGCAAAAACATAACATACAGGGATATAATTTCTAATTAGTGGGGTAATAGCTGCTTGATCCAAGGAGACATCTGACTGCTATTTTGGGGTCAAGAAGGAATTTTTTCCTAGTTTGTTGCAAAATTGGAAGCGCTACAGACTGGGTTTTTTGCCTTCTTTTGGATCAACAGCAAAAACATATGTGAGGAAGGCTGAACTTGATGGACGCAAGTCTCTTTTCAGCTATGTAACTATGTAACTATGTAGCATTCAGAGAAGGGGAGAAATGGAACAAAAACAAGGATTCTATATCTCTTCTTATATAGCAGTGTTTGCCTTGGCTTTATCTTCTCTTAACTGGATATTGGCATTATTTGTTAGCTATAAAATAAATGTAAAAGAAAACAAAGGTATTGTTCAAAAGAGAGTGTACGAACTTTGGTTTAGCCAATTGTCAACAACAGTACAAAAGAACAGAATGCCCACTATAAATCCTAAGTACAATGATCCTTTATTTAAGGAGACATTTTGGCCCCACAAGGCCTTTATCAAACCTAATGTATCCGTGAGTAATGTCAGAATAAATAGACTCTTAATTGAACTACCGGGAAGTATCACCCCCAAGAGAATTGTTTTGCATGAGAGAATTTAATTTAATTTAATTCTTTTGAACCTTTGAACTTTCTGTAGCATATTTTTGTTCAGTTTTACCAAGTTATATTATGCAACCGCTTTGATATTGCACAATGCACAGTTATTGATGCCAGTTGTTATCTCCACAAGTATAGCCAAAATCGGATTTAATGTAATACTATGAGATTATTTATATGTTGTTATTTCTATGACACAATTCACATATATACATTTGATACACGCATACACATATACACTCTGATACACGCACATACACACACAAACACTGATGTACAGAGGCAAACAATGACACACACACAAACTTATACACCGACAGATACAGTCATGCAATCACAGCGTGTTTCTGGCCGTGTGTATTGGTACATACACACTTTTCTCCGAAAAGGCAGTGTTTACATTAAAATGTTTGCAGGTAATGGTTATACTCATTAACCTGTAGTTGTTCTGGTGACTATAGAGTCCCTTTAAAAAAACAATTTAATCACAGAATTTCAAATTGAACTTTGAACAAAATTCTTCACAAGGGCAGGATTTGAAAAATCAGAACTGTGTCATTTCAGAAGATCCAAACATTTTTCGACATGTAGAAGTCTAGTAGCCCATGCCACTTTATACCAACTTTGAATCACTAATTAACAGTTTGAAAGTTGGATTTTGTTAAAAACTATAATCACCTATTAACATCTATAAGCATTTTCTCCTTTCTTTTTATGTCTTCCCTGGCAATTTTTTGTATTGACTTGAAATTTCTCAAATCAAACTGAAATTTCAACTCGGACTGAAATATTTTTGACAACCAAATTCTTCACAACCAAAAATTTTTGAAAATCAAAACTGTAGCAATGTCAAAGAACTAAGAGTGTCAAGTCTAGTAATTGGTGCTTACTCAATCCACCCATGTGGGGTAGGGATCGTGTTCTTGTTATAAAAGATTGAACCCTGGTAGAAAAGAGTGACGAGAATTTTAAAATACTTGTATTTTACACACAAATCTTTATTTTCTTATTTTCATTGGCATTTAACCAAAAGCACCATAATCAACACTTAATTAATTTATTCTCATTTATCCTGCTATATTTATTGCTGTTGCCAAGCAATAAGATTTCGTATCTCAGAAGTTGTGTTTATGGGTGATATCTGTTTAGGCTATACCTGTTTGGGGCCTGGTCGTTTGTTCTTTTGAATCCAGGCATTGAGAGACACACAGCATAAAAAAATGTGATGAAGACCAGAAGTATTAGAAGGAAGTAAGGTTTTCTAAAGTGTTAAAGGACCACTCTAGGCACCCAGACCACTTCAGCTTAATGAAGTAGGTCTGTTTGCCAGGTCCAGCAAGGGTTAACCCATTTTTTTTTATAAACATAGCAGTTTCAGAGAAACTGCTATGTTTATAAATGGGTTAAGTCTTCCCCCAAATCCTCTAGTGGCTGTCTCATTGACAGCCGCTAGAGGCGCTTGCGTGATTCTCACTGTGAAAATCACAGTGAGAGCACGCAAGCGTCCATAGGAAAGCATTGTAAATGCTTTCCTATGCGACCGGCTGAATGCGCGCGCAGCTCTTGCCGCGCGTGCGCATTCAGCCGACGTGGCGGAACGGAGGAGGATCGGGGGCGGAGATCTCCCCGCCCAGCGCTGGAAAAAGGTAAGTTTTATCCCTTTTCCCCTTTCCAGAGCCGGGCGGGAGGGGGACCCTGAGGGTGGGGGCACCCTCAGGGCACTATAGTGCCAGGAAAACGAGTATGTTTTCCTGGCACTATAGTTGTCCTTTAAAGCAAAAAGTGGCAGCGTTTAGTCAGATATGGTCTGTTAGTTAGATCACTACGATTAAAAGTCTGAGTATTAAGTCTGGGAACGCGCTACTAGTTGAAGTTAGGAACAGGAACAATAATTTAGATATGGTCAAACGATTAAATCCCAACCTTGTCAGGAGAACATCATGGGGGTTTATTGGGAGGTCGGAAACTGTGGTCCTGCATGATGTGGGGATTTGCTGAGCTGTCTATGTGGTGCAGGTGAATTGATATATTTATAAAGGCTGCATTTGTAGTGAGTTTTTTGCCATGATGAAAGCCCTTAAGAGTCAACCTGGCAGTTATGATTCATGATATTTGTTTGGCAAGAAACTATATAATACCTTATCTCCACTACCGAAACAAAATAACAAACAAAAACAAAAAAGATCCCCAATGAAACAAAAAACATTTTTATTTTGGGGATATATCTAAAATATTTGCAAAAAATTCAGATCTCTTGTCTGCAGCCATTGCAAGCCCTTTCACGTCTAACCCCACCCAGACTTTCTGTGGCTGTCAATGAGAAGTCTTTGCAAGGTACGTGCTCTGGACAATTGCTGACTCTTGAGTTTTGCCCCACTGAGCTAACCAAACCAGGAAGTAACATGACTTGTTGTCTGATTGACAGCCAGGGGGGTGTAACAAGGTTAATTTATAAAAGTGCCAATTTCTATTGAAATCTATCAAAATCTGCACTTTTTGTAAAACATAAAAAAGGTCACACTTTTTACACACAAAGCACTTTAGCAGTCCATTTTTTTGTGTTTGCACTTTTCCTTTAATTCTTTACTACCGCCAAGATAGTTACTTCTTTGTCCATTCCAATAAAATATATTTTGTATTGTTCAACAGAGGAGCATAATGGGAGCCCTGTAAATACCATGTGTGATGGAATGTAGGACCTGTTTCTGTTATCTTTTCTGCTGTCACTGCATACATAAGGTCATGTCTAGTCATGTAGTACTTGATATAAATGATACATTCTTTAGAACACTGTTTATTTTGGTCTAATTCCCTCTGCTCAGCAAGTGGGAGTTTATCATACTAGACCATTCTTAGTTTGTTTATTCATTTCAATCACCCATTCAGTTCTGGTTTTCGTACAGAGCTTTGATAATAGCAAGTACTGAATTAATTCTTACTGACAGCAAGCTAGCTGAAGAGGAAACACAATCCATCTGTGTTTTCATGTACCCAAGTATGTTTAAAAAGAGAATGATGAGTACAGCATGTGTATATATTTTATATTTAAATTTAACATTTTCACATGCTTGCAGGGTTCTGTTTTTGTATGGAGTATGTTTGTGTGAATTTAGGGGTGTTTTGTATGTGGTGTTGGCGTTTGAATGTGGTGTTGGTGTTTAAATAGAAGCATGCATTTATGTGTAGTGTTGGTTTTTGAATGTAGAGGTGTATTTATATATATATATAATTTTGGTGTTTAACACAGAGGTAGCACGGGGCAGCTGCCGTGGTCCCCTAGAAGTAACTGGGCCCAGGGTAGCTGCCATGTTTTCCCCGCATTAAAGAGGGCCGTGGTTTGACCCATAACAGACCCATGTTAAAGACTGTTGGAAGGGTGATTACCAGATATCTAAGCTCCCGGTGTGCAGTCTCAGTTCTGATCAGAGCAATGGATTCTGAGACATATAGTTACGCTTTTTCTTTTTTGCAAAACATGTACAAAATTGGGATTTGCAAAAACGCAGCTGAATTTTAGTCCTCATGCACTTTTAGCGTAAATGCATGAAATATATGTTGGTGCCTGGTCTGTCCATTTAATATGTTAATAATGTGCATGCAATGATTATAAGGTTCATCTCTGAAATATATGTAATGAATACGTAGTTTGTGTCCATTGTGCAAGATGATGGAGAGTATTAAATAATGTAGCGGATAAGGGGGCTTGGGGACAGAATCTTCTTACTCCTTAATGTAGGGGGATGGCTGGCTGAAATTAACAATGTCCTATATACAGGGGCATTTCTGGGGAGGCTGATAGCAGCAGGATCCCTGATCAAATCACACAATTGGGTGATGTCATGTATAATTCATGGTTTAGAAGACAGTAGCAAGAAATGTCCAGACACACACAAAGGTTCCACTGTGCAGACTTTATTAAGGTGTGAAAGCTGGCTCTGCCACAGGGCCTTTCTCTAAAAGAGACAGAGATAAAATGTTGCAAACTCTTTTGTTTAGTTGCTACTGTCTACTAAGTGGCACCATGGATGAACACCCGTTTGTTGGGCGTGTAGTACCTAATATGTGCTACTATAATTCATGGTTTGATTGACACTGGCTTGCTAAACTTAAGGCTGCACTAGGGAATACAAGTCCTGAGGTTGGCAGGATTAACACTCCAGTGCAGCTGTCATCATTTTAATTCTGCCATAATACAGAAGCAGGGCAATTCTCTTTCCCAGCTCCTCTACTTGCATATCAACATTGGGATTGGGGCTGAATTAATGCTGGTATCTTCAAATAGCATCAGCTGCTGCCGGGGAGAATAATTCCTAAAAGCCTTAGGCAGACAAGAATATGTAAGTCCATAAAAAGAGAAAAACCATAGCCTTAACCCTAACTTGGAAAAAAATAAATGAACATATTTAAAAGGTAAGTTATGTTGATGCATTAACTACTTGACCTTTAGACACTTGACAATATTTCCTTTGTCCTACACCCAATGCATAACATTGGGTGGAATGTGAAATGATTAGACTGTGACTGTCCATGCTACAAGGCATAGGACATGGTGGGACCCAGAAAGGGTTTACCTTATAGTAAAGCAGCTAGGTAAAAAAAAGTGTAGGAGAAGTGTGAGTTGTGATTTAAAAGTATGATTTCTAGTGTGAAAAGTGGAAGAATAACTTTCATTGTTGAAGGTCTCTGTATAAGGTTTTCCATACTGGCAGGGCCGGATTAACATAGGGGCTGATGGAGCTGCAGCTCCAGGCCCAGGCCCAGGCCCAGGCCCAGGCCCATGGAATAGGCCTAATAAAATAATAAAAATGAACTTTTTTTTTTTTACACTCTACTCTTAGGTTTGCCACCTGACTGGTATTTTACCAGCACAGACGGTATTTGAGGCTGCCTAACCATGCTGGTATTGCAGTAATACGGGCAATACAAATGCAGATATTTTTCTCAGTATAAACAGAGATTACTCTGCAATACCAGCACCTGCCAGTAGGGGTCACTGTGTGTGGAGAGGGGCATGGATATGAAATTCCAGCATATCCCTCTTTGCCTCTCTCTACTCACTGATATGCAGGGGAGCAGCTACACAGCACAGAGAGTTCAGACAGCAGCTCCCAGCCTGCAGAGACAGCCTTCAGCTCAGGTAAGTGAAGGATGGATGGAAAGGCAGCAGGGAGACATGGGGCCACTGAGACACTAGGGGATACATGGGGACACTGAGACACATGGGGACACTGAGACACTAGGGGATACTGTGAGACATGGAGATGCTGAGACACATTGGGACGCTGTGAGACATAGGGACATTGGGAGACATTATAGGACACAGAGACACTAGGGATACAGTGTCTCCATGTCTCCCAGTGTCCCCATGTCTCCCAGCCAGTGTCCCTAGTGACTCAGTGTCCCCATGGCTCCCAGTGTCCCCTAGTCTCCCATTGTCTGTGTCCCCATGTCTCTGTTTCCCCATGACTCCCAGTGTAACCAAATCTGTGTGTCCCCATGTTTCCCAGTGTCCACATGTCTCTCAGGCAGTGTCCCTAGTGTCTCAATGTCCCCATGTCTCTCAGTGTCCCTATGTCGCCCAGCCAGTGTCCCTAGTGTCTAAGTGTACCCATGTCTCCCAGTGTCTCCAAAATGTTCAGTGTCCCCATGTCTCCCAGTGTCCCCAAGTCTATGTCCACAAGTGCCCCATATCTCCCAGTGTCCCCAAGTGCCTGGGTCCCCATGCCTCCCAGCCATTGTCCCTAGTGTCTCAGTGTCCCCATGTCTCCCAGTGTCCCCTAGTCTCCCAGTGTCCCCTAGTCTCCCAGTGTCTGTGTCCCCATGTCTCTCAGTGTCCCCAAATGTCTCAGTGTCCTCATGTCTCCCAGTGTCTGTGTCCCCATGTCTCTGTGTCCCTAGGTGTCTGTGTCCCCATTTCTCCCAGTGTCTCAGTGCCCCTATGTCTCCCAGTGTCCCCGGGTATCTCAGTGTCCCCGGGTATCTCAGTGTCCCTGGGTGTCTCAGTGTCCCTGGGTGTCTCACTGTGTCCCCATGTGTCTCAGTGTCCCCTAGTATCCTAGTGACACGGGAAACACTGAGAAATGGGGACATGGCGAGAAATGAG
Source organism: Pelobates fuscus (assembly GCF_036172605.1). Lineage (NCBI taxonomy): Eukaryota > Metazoa > Chordata > Amphibia > Anura > Pelobatidae > Pelobates > Pelobates fuscus. The sequence continues at coordinate 147,831,394 of NC_086325.1, read as the reverse complement.
AATACTCAGACACTAGGAGACTAGGGGACTGGGCGACACTGACACTGTGATACATAGGGATACTGATGCCAGTCTGGCCTTCCAGTTCTCCATGGCGTCTCCAGACTCTGTCACGTCTGTCACATGTGCTCAGTGTGAACCTGCTTTCTCCAGTGGTGAATTTGCCAATTTTGGTGTTCTCTGGCAAATGCCAAACGTCCTGCACGGTGTTGGGCTGTAAGCACAACCCCCACCTGTGGACATCGGGCCCTCATACCACCCTCATACCACCCTGGAGTCTGTTTCTGACCGTTTGAGCAGACATAGTTACATAGTTACATAGTTACATAGCTGAAAAGAGAATTGCGTCCATCAAGTTCAGCCTTCCTCACATATGCTTTTGCTGTTGATCCAAAAGAAGGCAAAAAACCCAGTCTGAAGCGCTTCCAATTTTGCAACAAACTAGGAAAAATTTCCTTCTTGACCCCAAAATAGCAGTCAGATGTCTCCTTGGATCAAGCAGCTATTACCCCACTAATTAGAAATTGTATCCCTGTATGTTATGTTTTTGCAAGTATTTATCCAATTGCAATTTAAACATCTGTATAGACTCTGACAAAACCACCTCTTCCGGCAATGAATTCCATATCCTTATTGCTCTTACTGTAAAAAAAACTTTTCTTTGCCTTAGATGAAATCTCCTTTCTTCAAGCCTAAATGTGTGACCTCGTGTCCTATGTATAGCCCTGTTTATGAATAGATTTCCAGATAAGGGTTTGTACTGGCCCCGAATATATTTGTATAATGTTATCATATCCCCTCTAAGGCGCCGTTTTTCCAAACTGAAGAGATTTAAATTTTTTAACCTTTCTTCATAACTAAAATGCTCCATTCCTTTTCTCAATTTTGTAGCTCGTCTCTGCACTTTTTCTAGTGCCATGGTATCCTTCTTTAGAACAGGTGCCCAAAATTGCACAGCATATTCAAGGTGTGGTCTTACCAGCGATTTATAAAGAGGCAGAATTATATTTTCATCTCGAGAATTTATGCCCCTATTTATACATGACAAAACCTTACTGGCCTTAGCAACGGCAGATTGACATTGCATATTGCTACCTAATTTGTTGTCTATAACAATTCCCAAATCCTTCTCGTGTGTGGTTATCCCTAGTTCACTACCATTTAGGGCTTTAGGACTTTATTATTGAAAATTCCTTTTCATGCAAAACAAGTGAATTGCATTAAGCTTTCTTTTTTCCTTAATGCCAATCTGGAAGAAAGAGACAATTTGTTTTCAACTCATAAATTAAGATATAATAAAACCTCTCTAGAAATTATATTGGAAGTTCTCCTTGTTTTTATTAAAGGTACAGTACTACCAATTAATTCTGCAGTTGTGTTCCACAATTCTCTGTCTAAAGATTACTGAATCATAACAAAGATATATAGTATTTCCCACCAATCATGCACGTGTAGGTGTCTGTGGATTTATATATCCACCAGATTTATTCTATTATTTTTCTCATCTGGTTTAAATGTCACTTGCGTAATATGAACAGTTTTCCAGAACAAAAAATAGCATATTCCAGTAACAGACATGTGACAATGCAATATTTTATTATAAATTAAATAAATGTGCTCCGTTGATTATGAAACATTTTCTTCAAGCAGGAAGAAATAATCATAATATCATTGGAATCGAGTCAGCTTTTTCAGGTTTTAGCACATATTTAGTGGGCTTGTTCAAAGATTGAAAGAATTAGAAAACCACGTTGAATAACATTACAAATATTACTATAATGACACTTCCATTTCATCCAAATGTTATCCTTTCCCATGAACGTTGCGGTATCATTAGACATCTTATATACATACTATAAGTAAGTAAATGAAAAATAAGAATTAGAATCCCACATCTACAGTGAACGAAACTCACAATGCGGTTCTAATATAGTCACCTAAAAAGATATATCATTATGTTTCATTAAATGGGATAAACTTAAATAACAAAAAACTACAAGTACAAATTTGATAAGAGTTGTCCACTCATTTTAACAAATATTGCAAATGGCAATTATACACACTTCTTACTCCTCAAGGTGGTTATACATATTTATTCAGTAAAAACAAACAATAAAACAAGTGACAAAATAAATAGAATAATAATATGCGTCCTAACTTCCTTAGGGGTAACAGTACAAAGTCCCATTGATAAAGTTCATACGGATCCCGAACGAAACGCATAGGGTTGGTTGTTCAACTTAATTTTAGCAGAGGGCAGCCATCTTCATTCATTTGGGATTACATCTGTATGATTTGATTAGCCTATTACTTCTTAAGATACTGTAAGTAGCACTTAGATTAATATAACAATTTTGCACAATTTTGTGTGTTTTTCTCTCTCACATGCCTGTCTATTCTGTTGAAGACATCTAATTTTGACTATGATACGCTTACAATCTAATGAATGTTGGCAGCACTAATGTGCATGAATGACCATTTTTATATTTATGGTGTATGAATATTACTACTCTATGAGTTCTATTTATATCTTTCTGTAGATATTTTGTATTTTTGTAAATGTTTTGAGGACCTGGAGGAGTCCTATTATCCATCTACAGCATTTGGAATAATAAGGGGTAAATTATATTTTTACCCTTTCACTCTGTGCTTTCCACATTTATAAAAAAAGTGCGTGTGTTTTCTGTTCTTTCATCAGTGAGGTGTTCCTGATTCCCTTCTAAGTACAATGAACAAGGGTTCCATGTCTGGATTAGCCTTTTCACATACTTTTACAAAATGATATTACAATAAAATCCAGTTGCATTAGATAAAGAGTCATGTATTGTGGTAAACAAAAGTTAAATGTAAGAATAAAAAGTGGTGTGTGTTCTCTATTTGCACTTTGAAGGAATATTAAGAAAGTGGTGGTGGAGAACTGTCTGTGCATATGCAATGGGGTGGTTTCTAAGGTGAATTTAGGTTTGCAATCCTGGTAAATGCAGTGAACAAACATTAACAAATACAAATACACTACAGACGTAAGACAAAGCTGAAGTTGGAGGACTCCCGTAGAAAGAGACAGAACATTGAAGTATAGGTTGGAAAAATAACGCAATCTTTGCTTTCTGTTGACTTTCATTAAAAAAAAAAAACTCCACCATTAGTTTATAATACCTTCAGACTATTTAGAAGTGTTATTTTCCAATAATATATTTTTATCATCATGTATTTATTCTCTCTCTCCCACTTTGGTGCAAAGACAAGAGATCGTAAGGAGGGTTTCGGTAGTCTTAACCTGGCCTGGTGCATTCATCAGAACTAATTTCCAATTTTATTATCTCAATTTCATTTCAACAAATTTGAAGGAGTAATTCAAGCCTTTGGCAGATCTCCAGCTAATCCCATGTTTTGTGGTCTCGTGCTGCCCTGACAGGTACAGGCCATTTAGATTTGAAGTGTAACAACTGTGATACCACCAGCCTGCATTCAAATGTTCAGCACAGTTTCCTGAATTTTCATCATTATCTTTTTCTTTGGTTGAAAACTTCATATTATTATGATTTGATAGAGAATCTCCTGTGAAAACACAAAAGAAAAAATCATATTTGATGCAGTTATCAAAACCTATTCCTGCGATATAATGTAGACTTCATGTTTTATACGATGTCCCTTCAGTCAACACATCCCCAAGACTTGTTAATGATTCTTTGTCATATTGATGTAATCAAGAGATAGTCCTGGGAATTGTGTCCACCTCACTATATGATACATTACATACCTGGCAAATTATATTTCCTGAGTGTTGGTATTGTATATACAAGTCGAAAATCTAAATATTTGTAAGCATTTTCTTTTTGCCAAGGGGACACTTAAAACATGCAGATGGTGTGGTAGGCGCTACTCTAAACTATTGTTGTATAGAAGGGGGAGACATATTGTATTTAAACATGTGAATATACACAGGCAGATTTATTTGGGCGAATTCACACAGGCAAACTTTGTTCCTGAAAGAGGGCTTACGAAAGAATAGACTTAACATGTAACATTAAAATTTAAATACCAGCAATGTTAATATAGTATATGGCAATAAACATTTTCATTGTAGCACAGTGTTAGTATCTTGTAGTAGCCAACAAAAACATTTTCCAGCTTCCAGGTTTCAAAAATTGAGGTGCGCATTAGATTCGATGGCGCATTAGATTTAAGTAAGTTACGGGTCCAAATCCATCAGATTCCCAATATCCAATTATAGCCAGTGATCTGTGTGTGCATGCGTTTATATTTGTGTCTGTGGGAAAATTGTAATGTAAAAACAATTCTATACGTACATTAAATATATATAAAAAAAAATCTAGGTTAGAACACTGTGAAACAAAGACTGAACGGATATAAAAAGGAAAGATGTAACAAGATAAATGTGGCATGTGAAAAAATAAATTATATAAAATTAAAATATAAGAGCAGTGAAAAAATAGACAAGAAGCCTAAAAGATATAAATATTAGCAGTGTTGACTAATAGACTGTAAGCTCGTTTGAGCAGGGTCCTCTTCAACCTATCGTTCCTGTAAGTTTTCTTGTAATTGTCTTATTTATAGTTACATCCCCCCTCTCATAATATTGTAAAGTGCTACGGAATCTGTTGGCGCTATATAAATGGCAATAATAATAATAATAATAATATACACAGTTCCTTAGTGTATAAACACTTGCTTGTTCTATAGAGAATGTGGAAACAATTCCCCACCCAAACTCCCACCAAATGCTTATGTATGTGTGTAGGGAGTGTGTCTACCTCCATGTGGGAGGAAGGGATTGTGAGAAATTGCTGGTGGTCTGGGATCTCAAGTAATTAGTTTACTGTGAGTATTGCTACTAAGGATTCCTCTTTAAAGGGACACTATAGTCACTAGAACTACTGCAGCTTAATGTAGTGGTTATGTTGTCTACAGCTTGCCTCTGCAGGTTTTGTTGTAATGTAAACACTGTTAACATTGCTGGTTAGTTACACCTCCAGTGCCAGTCACTCAGACTGCCACTAGAGATGCTTCCTGTGTCAGTGGTGCACAGTGTGCCTCATCTTCATTCAGTGTCTCCACACTCTGTATGGAGATGCTGAACATCCCCCAAAGAGTTCCACATGATCTCAAAGCCAGTCACAGTGAGTTCAAACACATTTTTGAAATGGATGCAAGGGTTGCCGAGGAACCTAAACAGTGTGTTTAAGACTATTGTGTCAGAAATGTTTATGTTCCTAACACTATAGAGAACCTTCTAGGACCAGTTCTCTCTTTTCCAACTTTGAGTCCCTTATTTCTAATAGCTCAGAATTATTGCCATTTAGAAGAGCATGACAGAGTTTCACAGCAATAAATTCACATGCATTTAAAATATAATAAAGGTGCTTGAATTAGTTGGTTTGTCTAAAAAGATTTTTTCATCACAATTATTTTTACGTAACATAAATAGTGGAAAGCAGTAGGAGTGAAGACACTCATATCATATAGAATATAATTCCCTCCTAATTGCACCTACAACCTCCCCTTCCTCCATCATAAATATGTGAGTGTGTGGGGCCCATGGTTAAGTGTCACACAATGCCAAGGCATGACAGGGCCCTACGTCATGGCTAATGTCCACAACCTCTGTAAGCATGGACTTCACAACTCCCTTCTGCTAGACCACCAGAAAGAGAGGTTCAAGGGTATCTGGGCCCAATCATAATTGTTGTTTTATTTACATAACTACCTATTTGTGACAGAGACTCTGTGCCATTTCTCACCTGCATTACCGTTAACGAAATCTCCAAGCAATAACGTGTAATTCTCAGACTCTTCCAGAATTTTAAAAGATGAGTATTTGGCATAATATTTGGTGCTCTCAAAGTCCAGCAGATCAATACGCAGCTCCCTTGCCACTGTTGAGTACAGAATGACATTTAGGTAAAGGAAACATACATTTAAACATAAGGAAAATAATTAACGTTGAAGATAAGGAAATGCCAGTACATGATAATTTTAAAAAAGTATTTTTCAAACAGTAAAGTGACCTATGACATTAGAACAAAAACTTAAAGTTTTCTTAATATTCATTTATGTATTCTGTGAAATATTATAAATACCGTATATACTCGAGTATAAGTCGAGTTTTTCAGCACATTTTTTGTGCTGAAAAACCCCAACTCGACTTATACTCGAGTCAGTGTCTGTATTATGGCAATTTACATTGCCATAATACAGACAGGGGGCTGTGTGCGTTTACTTACCTCTCCTGCAGCTCCTGTCAGCTCCCTTCTCCTCCGCGCTGGTCCGTTCAGCACCTCTGTCAGCTCCCAGTGTAAGTCTCGCGAGAGCCGCGGGGTCATAGTGCAGCTCTCGCGGGACTTGCAGAGGGAGCTGAACGGACCGGCGCGGAGGAGAAGGGAGCTGACAGGAGCTGCAGGAGAGGTAAGTAAGAGCTCTGCCAGCCCCCTCCTACACAGTGCCCATCCACTGGACCACCAGGGAGTAAGAGCCGACCCTCCCTGCCATGTATCAAGCAGGGAGGGGGGACGAAAAAATTAATACAAATATAAATAATAATAATAATAATAAATACAAATAATAAAAAAAATAATAATTTAACAAAAAAAATTATTAAAATAATAATAAAAAAATAATATTAAAAATGCCCAACCCCCACCAAGGCTCTGCAACACACACACTGCATTCATACACACACACTGCACTCATACACACACTGCATTCATACACACACACTGCATTCATACACACACTGCATTCATACACACACACTGCATTCATACACACACACTGCACTCATACACACACTGCACTCACACACACTGCACTCATACACACACTGCACTCATACACACACTGCATTCATACACACACTGCATTCACACACACACACACACACTGCATTCATACACACACTTCACTCATACACACACACTGCACTCATACACACACTGCATTCATACACACACACTGCACTCATACACACACACTGCACTCATATACACACACTGCATTCATACACACACTGTAAATAAATATTCAATTAATATAATTTTTTTAGGATCTAATTTTATTTAGAAATTTACCAGTAGCTGCTGTATTTCCCACCCTAGTCTTATACTCGAGTCAATACGTTTTCCCATTTTTTGGGGGCCTCGGCTTATATTCGGGTCGGCTTATACTCAAGTATATACGGTAGAAACTCATAATATTACCGCAGCACTTCATCTCAAAAAAATATATTCTGCATACATCTGGAACTGTGGGAAGAGTGATAGATTCTTTAAGGAAATAGTTGAAAATAAAAGATCAAGATAAATACATGGAGCAAAGGGAAACATAAGGAAAGTTTGAGAAAGATGAGCTAATCAGTCAATGGGAAAGGAAGGGCGAGCATGAATGAACATGGGGAAACGGGAAACAGGAACAGCATGGAACAAAGAACAAGAGAAACATGCACATGCAGGGAACTTGCGAGAGAGCAAAAGAGGGAAAATATAATGGAAAAGATGATAATAGTATGGAAAGAATGAGAGGGGTAAGGAGAGCAATAGATAATTAGGGGAGAAAGAATGGAAAATATATAGAAAACAATGGAAAGAAGAAGAGAGACGAGAAAAAAATGTGAAAAAGAGTGTGGGGGGAAGTGGGGCGGGGGGCAATTGTCACTAAAGAACAACTTAGATTCACATAATATCATATCATGTCAGGCTTCCCAACTGTCCCTATTTTGGCAATAGTCCATATTTTAGGGCTCCTGTCCCTCTGTCCTGATGGTTCCTTGGTGTTCCAAAAAGTAGAACATGAAGAAAGCATATTGTGAGTGCACAATTAGAGACACTCGCTCTTTGCTCAAGACACTAGGACCTTGCAAAGAGCGTCGAAATAGTGCTTTCTGCCTTCAGTGGGCAAGCCTGGTTAATCAGTAGGCAGCCTGGTGTGCATTCAATACCAGGCTTACATACCAATTCTTCAGGATGGAGTCGTCCCCTTTCCAGGTAGTTCTGCCCCCTTTTGGCAGCACTATTGACATCATTTTTATCACTACCCCACCGCGTTTTGCACACTCCCCAACATTCCGCTTCATTAGTTCATAAACTACTGTTATTGTGACCATTTCCTCTGCCATTACCTGCTGAGGTTAAATGTGAATATTATCGTTCCCCAACCAGAACTCATTCAGGCGGCTTCCAAACCCATTCTTGTAGGATTTCCAGTCACGGAAAAAATCCACTGATCCATCCCATCTTCTCTGGAAAACCTGCATTAACCAGAAGAGTGATTAGAACAATACATCTGTTTTTTTTATGCTGCACATGATATTAACATGTCATTGGCATGACAGACTCTAACAGAGTTATTTACTAAAGTGAGTATTCTCAGTTTAGTAAATAACCCGTTACTTTACAAAAATATTTAACTATAAAAATGTCATGAGCAGGAAATAAAAAATACAAAAAAAGGAATAAAGGTTAGGCTCCCCAAATAAATGAATGGGACATGCTATGGCTTAAGATGTGAAAATCGTCAGGGATTTTTTTCAGATAATCCCGAAAACCAGAGACGGCCCAGCGATTGACAAATCCCTAAAAGAATAGTCAAATATGGGGTCTTCATTGACCCCATTAATAAGGGGGCTGGATGAATAGTCCTCTCTTCTCCTCTCCCCATGTGCCAATTATCCCTACCCCTTCCTCCACACTCTCTGGCCTCTGTGATAGAAGGTAATACATAAAAAGTGGTTATAGAACCAGAAAGGCCAAGTCTCCTGGTCCCAATAATGAGGATCAGAGTGGTCTGGCCTTAATTAGTCTAACTCCACCCCCAATCTAATTGGAGACCAGAGGATGCATCAAAGGTTTGGGGTTTTGATTCATTCGATGTAGATATATTATTGGAGACTAAGAATATTTCTGCAGACCAGGTATTGCTTATAACTTACTATCCAACCACCTCCGTCAGTGTGCATGTCACACAACACTTTGAAGGGAGTTTCGCCATCTGGGTAGATCGTGTACCAGTCACTGAGAAAGAACCCCTGATCCAACAGCTCCTTGCAGTTCCTGGCAGCTGAGAGAGAGAGAATAACATGAAATAGAAATTTAAAACAAAATTGTGGGAGAACATATCTTAAAGAAATGTCTATTTACTTGTTGACTTTCTTCCTGCCTTGGTTACGTGCACATAATAAGGTAATGTTCAATCACATTGGGAGATTCTATTTGATTGTCCATGTTGTCTCAACAGCCAAGAAGTATTGCAATGAACCAATGTGTCATGTTCGAATGTTTGAAGTGTTAAAGTGAAAGATTTAGATCAGCTTCATTTTAATTCACTGATATATTATTGTCACTGCAAAAGCACCCATATTCCTAGATAATAAGGGGCACTACTTACAATGCACCCTCATATGTCTGACATTATCTATTGTGCTGTATCCACAAGAGGAATCCTTGCTGACATAGTCAACCACCAAAACAAAAAAAGAAATAAATAAAGGAAAAACTTACCTGGGATCACACCTTGAGGCCAAGTTCTACCTGCAGCCTGATCCTCCTTTGGTGATGTCACTCCCCGTCGCTGCAATTGGAGGGACATCCCAAAGGTTGGGTTGAGATGAGAACTTGGGCAGCACTAAAGAGGGGGGTCATGTCGCCTTTGATCATTTGTTACCAGTACGCTATGTGTGCTGATGACAGATGCTAAATACGCATTGTTATCTCATGGCTCTCATACCCAGGCATAACGCTAAGACACACGTACATGCGCAGTGCTTGTCATAGAGAATCATTGAACATGCGTCATTGGTCCCAATCATCCACTATGTCAGTAATGCTCATTGGGGTCCTAATCTGTCAGTTATTTCAGGACTTAATTTTTATTTTATTTATCTAGTAAACTAGCATTGTATCAGCAACTTTCAGTAGCACAATATCTTTAAAAAAGGAAAAATGTTTTGCAAATAAGTTTATTGAAATTTTACAAGTAAAGTACAGTAGAGAGTACAAGACCATATGAAAGCAAAAAAAAAAAAAAGGAAAGATACCAATCTTTGGTCTTTGGTATGAGAGAATGACTAATTAACAGGCCGGCAGGGGAGATGCTGGCTGGGGAGGGTGGGAGAGGAGGACTCGGTGCAGCTCTTCCCTGCAGCTCCACCGGGTTCCTCTCGCGAGGTCGGAGCGTTGCCGTGGTTACCACGGCAACGCTCAGATCTCGCAAGAGTGAACTCTACCCCAGGAACTGAAGGGTAGAGTTCACTACCAGGACCACCAAGGACTGCAGCACTGCCCCCCTCCATGGCAGCACGGCTTTCCCCTCTCCCCCTTCCCAGGCTTAAGGTAAGAAGGGAGGGGGGGGCGGTTTTATTAAAAATAAGAAAAAAACATTTAATATATTTACATATTTCCCGCCCCCCCTACACACACACACACACAATCCCTCCAGATACACAGCACACTCACAGCACCCTCACACACACACTAACAGCACACTAACACTAACAGCACACATGCATCACACTCACACACACCCTCAGACACACTCACAGCACCCTCAGACACACACAGCAGCCTCACACACACACACAGCACACCTACACACACAGCACACTAAAACACACAGCACTCTCACACACACAGCGCACCCTCACACACACAGCACCCTCACACACACAGCACTTTCACACACACAGCACCATCACACACAGCACCATCACACACAGCACCCTCACACACACAGCGCACCCTCAGACACACAGCGCACCCTCACACACACAGCACTCTCACACACACAGCACCCTCAAACACAGCACCCTCAAACACACACAGCAACCTCACACTAACATCACACTTACCCAGACAGCACTCTCGAACACACCGCACCCTCCCACACACACACACAGCACCCTCAGACAGACAGACACAGCACACACACACACACACGTATAATATATAAAATAACCTTCAGTAAGTTAACAGACAAAGAAAATTAGAAACATAGAATGTGATGGCAGATGAGAACACCCTCACACACACAGCACCCCTCTTACACACACACATGCTGCACCCTTCACACAATACACACAGCAGTCCCAACACACTGCGCCCCTCACACATACAATACGTCCAAACATATATATACATATATACTACAGCACCCCTCACACTGCAGCACTACACACATTACGCTCCAGATACACGCTAGATCCCTTAACCAACTCTGAAATATCTAATCTAAACACATACACACACTAGATCCCTATATACACTCTGAATCCTCTACACACACACACACACACACACAATCTCCTATACACACTCTGAGTCCTTTACACACTAGATCCCCTACACACACACACACACACACTGCACCACTTACACACACTACATTCCTGACATACAAACTCTGGGTCCCCTATGCACACAACTACATTCCTTGTAAGCAAACACATATTACATTCTCTAAACACACACTTTCTACAACCACTACACCCACACTACAGCCCGTATGCACACACTTGCTACATCCCCAATAAATACTATGCCCCCTATACACACACACACTCTCTACAGCCCCTAGCCACACATATTACACCACACACACAAATGAAACCGACCTATTTACACAATACCACACCACAATCAGCTCACTCTACACACACACAATCCCAGAAGCAGGCTCCAAAGACATGCACCATACTCTTTCCTGGCCCTTTTGTCCTCTGGTATCCCACTTATGGAGACAAGTTAAAAGTAAACACAGCACACGCATGATATTAAATTTGCTTGCGCTGCGCAGAACAAATTCAGGGCCTTTTTCTCATGCTAGAGCTCTTCAGCGGGGCACTGCGCATTGAACCAACATGCTCACTTTGAGAGGGGGTGTGCTTGTCATTATTGATGGCAAAACACACCTTATCTGGGTCCGCCCCCTTCTCAGGGGGCCGCTGTGATTGAAAAATGCCTTGGCCAAATTGTTTTCACAGTCCGGCCCTGCTAATAAACCATAACACATTGTGAGGGTACGAGCTAAGGCTGGGTGAAAGAAGTCAAAAAAGTCTAAAAGAAAAACAGACAGAAAAAAGCCAAGAGGAAAGAGAAAAATGAAAAGCAGTGAGAGGAAAAGAAAAACAGAAACAAAACAAAATGAAACATAGAAAGCAGAAGAGCATGCCCTCCTCATGTGTCCTTTCATTGTGAGCCTCTCATAACCTTTGGGTAATACCAGTTAAAGGAGTATTATTGAAGGATCAGAGGAAACCCTCTTGGGATGAAAGAAACTACTCTGGCAGGATCCCAAGTGCGAGTATTTTGTGAAGTGTTCTGCCACATGCTCAGCGCAGGTACCCCCAGCCCCTTAAGGAATCTTGGGACATCCGCAACAGATGTGAGCTTGTGGATAGTTCCTTGGTGGATCTCAAACAAGGTTCTCGGTGTCCCCTACTTATAGGCCAGTCCAGAATCAGGCAGGTTGCTGGTCACCGACCGCAAGGATCTTCTCCATTGGAGCGTTGACCTGGTAAAGTCATGGAAAAATGTGAGGTGAGAGTCTCAAACTTGAGTGGCGTCTTATTGTGAACAGCGGTTATAATATATCCCTTGTCCTGGAGGAAGTAGCAGCAGATTATAACTTCCTGTGTGACGTTTGGCGGAGCTGTCCGAGGCTTTGGCAGCCGGTATGTCCCATCTAGAGTCAGCTTTCTGGCCTGGTGTGGGGGTAATATGGTGGCCATGAGGCACCTCAGGAACTGTGGCAATTCCTAAAGAGGGATCTCTTCTGGGACACCACTGACCTTTATATTATGTTGCCTGTATCGGTCCTCAATTGCAGATAGATGCGCCTGCATGTCTTGGTGGGAGGATTTGACTCTCTTAATGGAGTACTGCATCCTGGTTAGGCTTCCTTGTATGTCTATGATGTCTTCTTCTGCTACCCTGTCAGTAACTGCTTTGACCTCCTCCTTGACCACCGCCATGTCAGCCTCTAGCGTGCTCTTATATCTAGAATCTCTGGATATCCTGCTTGGTAGCAAGTTCCAGACCCTCTTGGAGTGTTAGGGTGGTTGGTAACTCAGTTGAGGGAGGGTGCTACAGAAATGGTGCAGTATGCTCCAAGGGGCCTGGGATGGTAGAGCGCCCTGTGCCTTTATCGGCCACCATCTTGGCCTGTGGAGGACGTTGGAGAAGGGTTGTAATATCCCTTGTCTCTGTGCTTGTCAGCTATTTTTGGTATTGGTGTCCCAATGTCATACTTACTTCCGAATGTGCAGGGCATGCAGTCTCAACTTTTTGGAAGTCTGTCTCCAATAGTTTGTTGGTTTGGCAAGAAACCAACCCAGCGAGGACGGGTGAGAAGTAGACCGCAGACCTGCATTTCTATTTTTTCACCTTCGGGGCGTGAAAGAATGGCATCTGGCCGTGTAGGTAGATATTACGACATGAGACCAGGGTCCTGTACCCCAGATGGGTAATCGAACCGAGGATATATAGCTTGATAGCCACTCATAGTGTACCTTTAAAATTGAGTTGATGTGCTTCGGAATCTTCACATCAAAATATGTAACATGGTACGAGATGGTGCTATCTTCAGTCATTCTAACGGTAATAATAAAAAATTACACCAGGCTTTGTAACTCACCATACATTGTCTGCATTGTCCCAAAATCTCCCTTCTCTCCTATTGGTTACAAAAACAAAAACAAGACATGGAAATATTATTAAGTGTTATACAACTGGCATTATCAGATTTATGATGTACTAATAATACAATCCCAAAACACTAAGCACTTGCTATTTTTTTTAAGCTTTCCACCCGTGCAATATGTGTAATAATGGTGTCCTTATGTGAAGTCAGAATGCATCATTGAATTGAATTATCACTTTCCTTTGCTTCTGTTTTGACTCACAGTTGTTTTCCCTTTATTTTAAAATAGTGCAATTTCTCTACATGCCAATGTATCAACGCGTACATTACTGAACGCTGGTTAATGCTGTCATGGCATCGCAAGCATGTCTGTAATTAGTTGCCCTGCAAAAATAAAGAATGTAAAAAAAATGTTTATTTATATAAAAGCAAAAAGGGATTTTTTTCCCTCAAATTTGCTACTTTTTTCGCTGTTCGAATAATGCCAAATATGATAGTGGAGAAGAGTATGTCAATAAAGTGATTTAAAAAATGTAATGTAGTTAATTGTATCTATTTTTATATAAAAATCTGTCACAAGGTAAAAAAAAAAAACTAGACAACTTTTAGATTTTTGGCACATTGAGATGTATTACTGGTTGGGATACAGTACACGCTAACACGCCTCTAGGGAGTCATACTTAATTTTTTTTTCTCAATAGTGTTAAATGTCTTTAGTTTCATCAGGGTTATTACTGAAACAAGAATTGTCAAAGTAATTTTTTATTTTTTTTTTACAATTTTTTTAATGTTTCAAATTTAAGACCAGAGTAGCTGTATGTTTCCAGTTCAGCTACTTTGTGCTTTAAATTTGACATTTACTTGTACATGCTGACAGTTATCAGTTTAGTATAAACCTGATGATATCTTTACAGAACTCACCTTTCATCCCTTGTGTGCCTTTAATCCCCGGTTCACCTGTCAAAAGAGAAAATTGTTGAAGATGTACATTGTTGAAGTGACCCAAGAGAAACCCCATCAGATAAAAATACCAATATAATGATATAACAGATCGGCGGTCCCCAACTCAATCCTCGTGTCCCACCCGGATCCAATCCTCATGTCCCCCCAACAACCCAGTATTTATTTCCCTGTTTTATTTTAATGGAGATACTGACAAAACCTGGACTGTTGGTGGGCCATGAGGACTGGATTGGAGAACACTGTAATAGATCACGTATATGTTGCAGGTTTTAGGAATGTAAGAAGAATCATATCTTATTGTGTTCTATTCTTTTGGCTCAATCTATCTGTATTCCCCAATATTCATCTTTTGTCTCATTACACATTTGTTTTTGTTCTTTAGACAGTACAATAACTAAAGTAATTAATTCTGGAAATCTGTAAATACAGAGAATTTACAAGACAATCACAAGTCTTACCATAAATGATTGGAAAACCTAATCTCTAACGTCAGTGTATCTGTTCACAATTTCCTTGTGCATTTTCTACACTTCCCAGTTTAATGAATAAACCTTTTTGTAAAATATGGCTCAAGTGGCTCTGTTACTGATTTGCCGGGTTAGGGCTGCCTGGGCTGTCAGGCAGTCCTTCCGAAGAGGATCATGGCGAAGATAAGTACCGCAGACCTCCTGGGGGCTTAAGCCGTTACAGCGGTCTATGCCGCTGTATGCCGGCAGTCGTTGTACATCCTGGCTCTGTCTGGGCTGGTTGGGCAGTGTGGTATGGTAATCCAGGAGAGGTATGCAGCACCCTGTATGGGAGACCGGCTCCCCGTCTCTTCTGGAGGGAGGGTTTTCACCTGCTGAGTGTCATTCGCCATTGCTGTGGTGCGGGCCCTGTGTCTCCCTTTCGTCTGCCTGCTTCTGGCTTGGTAGGGCGCTGTAATGGGTGTTTATTGCTGGTTGCTGTCGGGTCAGCTTGTACCTGGAAGCTTTACCATTTGCAGTGAGCGCGAGGGGAGAACATCCTTTCCCGCTGCCTTCAGCGCACATGGCGTCCACCATTTTAGATGATGTGCCCGGGCTGCAGATCAGGGTGGTATTTTCACTGGGCCTTATTTGCGTTGCTGCGGTCTGGGCCTCAGGGTGAGGACCGGGATGACCCCCACAAGTCCGGGGGTGGAGGCGGGACAGGGCTAGTTTCACGCTGTTTTGGGCCTCTGGCTGGGCACTGTTGGGCAGGATAGTGGAGCAGCGGCCGTCCGCCCCACTCACCGCCAGAGAAGGCCCCGACTGGGACATCGAAGATTTCTCCTCCAGGGGACTGCAACTGGAGGAGTCAGCCTCTCCCTGGATCCAGTGCTCCCTTTGCACAAAGGACCAGTGCTGCCGGGTTGCTTTTAAGTTGAAAATTGTAGGTTAAATGCTTAAAGTTTAGTAATTTTCAGGAGCTGAGCTTTCTTGCAACCGTCCAGCTCGGCGGTCCGGCCCCGCCCCCCTTCCAGTTAGTTTTTATTATATCAGTGAATACATATTCACTTTAAGGCTCTTTTACAATCTCATCAGCAAATGGCTGTATCACTGATTGCATTTTTGTGTCATTAAACAGACAGAGCTTGCTAACAGTAGTGACAGGCACAAAAACTTGTAACCGCTGGTCGCTAAATAGTAGCATCAGGGTTGTAAATAAGCCATTAGTTCATTGAAAGTTACATGCTATTGTTTGCATTGCATTTATCTGTTCTATGTTGATCATTCTTTTAATGATTCTATGTGGTTTCTCTGGTACAAAGTGAACATCACTAACCTGTCTCTCCTGGTGGTCCAACATCTCCTTTCAGACCATGAGATCCTGGGATACCTGGACAACCTCTGAGTATAGTCAGCTTGTCTGAGTCTCCGATTCCAACAACTTTAATTTCTGAGAAAGAGAGAAAGAAAGAGAGAAATAATGAATTGAAATACAGTCTCGTAAAATCTGTATGTTCTCAAGAGATTATTTGAACTTATCTCAAGGTGCATCGATTTAGATACAACATTTAAGGGACACTCTAGTCCCCTAAAGCACTTCAGTTCGCTGAAGCACTTTATGTATAAGCAGTGTGTGCTCATTTTTTATTTAAAAAAAAAAAAAAGTGCAGATTTCAATAGAAGGTTTTTAAAAATAACCTTGTTACACCCTCCTGGCTGTCAATCAGACAACTGGTCCTGCCACTTCCTGATTGTTTAGTTTAGTGGTAAACGTAAGAGGCAGGAATTGCCCAAAGCACGTGCCTTGCAAATACTTCTCATGAAGCTGTCCACAGAAAGTATGGGCTGGGGGAGAAGGGGAGGGCTTGCATAGAATTAAGACAAAAGATCTGCAGCTTTTGCAAGTTGTGTTTAGACATACCCAAAATTAAAAAACGCATAATTAAATGCATGCATGTTTTCATTAAGGATATATTTTTATTTTTTTTTGGGGGGGGGGGGGGGGGGGCAGTGGACAGTTTCCATTAAATTAGGAAACTGTATGTCCAAGTTAAATTAATGCTGGAATAAAACAGACAAACAAACATACATAGGTTACATACAGGAAAGTGACCCATGTTTCTGAAATAGGTTTGTAAATACATTTCTGAGAGAACTTTAACTTTGGTTCCAACATTCCTTTAATAGCTAGGCATTCTACAGCTAGATCATAGAACATATCTGAAACATGTTCCCATATCTTGGTTAACACATTGATAGTACAATATATATTCAGTCAAAGTGAAGACATTTTATTGACTTCAGATATAGAGAAACTGGATCTTAGTTGACTCAAAATAATATCAACAGTCAATGATGAATATTTTTTTTTTGTTAGACTAGCACAGTGTTTCCACTTTGGGACTGGGATCCAAATTCAAATTAATCAATTCAAAAGTGCGATCTAGAACACTGTAGTTGGCTGGACATCTATAATTCCTGTTGAAATACTCTTTATAATTATCTTCTAAACATTGACAAATAAAGAAAATGATCAACAAAAATAATTCCATTTGAAAAGCCCAACCAATAAAAATATAAATAAAATGAAAAGTAGAAGTTGGGTCATTGAAACAGAAAATATAATGGGTTTATTCACTGAATCCCAAATTGTAGTGAATTTTAAACATTATTCAAACATTTAGACTAAATTCCATATCAGCCATTTCGACCTATATTTTGGGATTTGTTTTTCAATTCACTACAGTTTGACACTTAGTGAGTAAATCCCTAATTATCTAATTAAGTAGTTACCAAATCCTCATTGATCTGTGATTGACTGTTAGAAACCTACCTGGACATGAATCTTCAGCATAGCTTAGCTTGATCAGGAGCCAAAACACGATGAATGTAGATGGCGACATAGAGGCTGTGAGATACCGTCTCCGTTTATACCTTTTATTCCCTCAACTCTCTCTTTCTTGAGTTTGTTTTGTACAGAGAATAAAGGAGCTTTATTGGAAATGTTAGTAACTCCCACCTTATCCAAACACCTCCCATTTCTTTTACTCCAATTGATTGTCAGCTTCGTGACACAAAAGGATCTTTGAATATACTACGTGGGGGGGTTAATAAATCCAGCCCTACTCTCTAGAGAAAATACATATGTTTAGCTCATCCCTGTACAATCCATTGTGATTGTATAAAAGATGCTCATATTTGATACAGCTGTATAACCTAGAAAAGAAAGAAGATGCTCTGCAATATTTTTGTACATGGTCTATTTATAGTACTACAGAAGTCCAGAGTATTTTGGACTTTTGATTTTGAAATAGATTTTGTCAATTTATTCTACTACAGAAGTTCATAGTATTTTTTATATTTTTTAGACTTGTTATAGCAAGAAAACAATGTATAATGTTATGTCTCATTGTGTATATTTGTATAACGTTACGTCTCATTGTGTATATTTGTATAATGTTATGTCTCATTGTGTATATTTGTATAACGTTACGTCTCATTGTGTATATTTGTATAATGTTATGTCTCATTGTGTATATTTGTATAACGTTACGTCTCATTGTGTATTTTTATAGAATGTTACATCTCATTAAGCAAAAAGATGGATGCTTAGCACATATGACTTTTTTTTTTACTAGACTGAGCATTCTGTCCCTGGTTTAGTATAATATTTCATAAGTCACAATATGTCTTGTGCACTCTCTAAGCCCCTGACATAAACACAAAGGGAACTATCAATACACATGTTTTTACATATTATTTGTTATTTAGCCCTACTGTAAAAAAAAAAAAAAAAAAAAATATGTATTTGTGAGGTGTAAAAATAAAGTTAAATGTGGAAATCTGCACTTTTTTTATCTTTGAAATTGATGCCTCCATTTTGGCTCCCTGTCAATCATTATACGGTCTGCCCTTTGCACCTGGCAGTCAGCATAGAGAGAGCAACCAGAGAAGGGGAGAAATGGAACAAAAGCAAGGTTTCTATATCTCTTTTTATATAGCAGTGTTTGCCTTGGCTTTATCTTCTCTTAACTAGATATTGGCATTATTTGTTAAAGCTCTGAAATAAATTTAAAAGAAAACAAATTTATTGTTCAAAAGAGAGTGTGCAAACGTTTGTTCCGCCCACTGCCAACAAGAGTACAAAAGAACGGAATGCCCACTATAAATCCTAAGTACAATGATCATATAAAAATGAAGGAGACATTTTGGCCCCACAAGGCCTTTATCAAACCTAATGTATCTGTGAGTAATGTCAGAATAAATAGACTCTTAATTGAACTACTGGGGAGTATTGTTTTGCATGCGAAAAAAAGAAAAGGGTATTTGTTTTGGATGAGATAATTTAATTCTTTTGAAACATGTGGCATTAATAAAGATTTTACTTTCTGTAGCATATTTTTGTTCAGTTTTACCTAGTTATATTATGCAACCGCTTTGATTTTGCACAGTTATCGATGTCAGTTTATGGTCTCTAAAATATACCACACGCATAGCCAAAATCTGAATTATCTTAATACTATGGGATTATTTACATGTTGGTATTTTTCTTACACAATTCACATAAATTGACATATATACACTTACTTGATACACGTGTAAACATACGCACGTTGATGCACGCACATACACACACAAACAAACACACTGACGTACAGAGGCTAACAATGGCACATACACACAAATACATATATTGACAGATACAGTCGTGCAGTCACAGCATGTTTTCAGCTTTGTGTATTGGTACATACACACTTTCCTCTGAAAAGGCAATGTTTACATGAAAATGCCTGCAGGTAATGATTATACTCACCAGAACAACTACGTTAAGCTACATTAATTGTTTCCCATATTGGGACTATTAGTAATCAATCCCATGAAATACAAAATAGAGTATCTTCACTAAGGCCACATCTCCAACAACTATCTAATTAGCATGTGGAAGAGCAGTCGAGGGAAATTTTTTTTTAAAATGTGTCTCTGTGTTTTAAAACCCTGAGATTTGTTGATTCAACCAGATGAAGAATGTAGGGGTTTCAATGGTTAAAGCAATGAGATTTTGGTAATTTTTGTTCAAATTTAGTCAACATGTCAACATTTTAGGAGCTTGGCTCGATACTAAAGAGAAAAAATAATAATTTGAAGATTTAGAAGAACAGACAAAAATTTATATTTTAAAAATATGATGGCAACATAATAGGGATAAAAAATCTGCAATAGCAGGCAAGAATCCAGATTATTAACACAATATAATGTTGCCATCATGCAGTGGCTGGCAAGGGGGCAGGAGGGCAATTGTCCCCCAGGACACTAACATGGGAGGACTAGCAAGTGAGGACTGGCATGGGAGGATTAGCATGGGAGGACTAGCATGGGAGGACTAGCATGGGAGGACTAGCATGGGAGGACTG
This sequence comes from Pelobates fuscus, assembly GCF_036172605.1. NCBI lineage: Eukaryota > Metazoa > Chordata > Amphibia > Anura > Pelobatidae > Pelobates > Pelobates fuscus. The sequence continues at coordinate 147,810,924 of NC_086325.1, read as the reverse complement.
GCATGGGAGGACTGGCATGGGAGAACTAGCATGGGAGGACTAGCATGGGAGGACTAGCATGGGAGGACCAGCATGGGAGGACTAGCATGGGAGGACTGGCATGGGAGGACTGGCATGGGAGAACTAGCATGGGAGGACTAGCATGGGAGGACTAGCATGGGAGGACCAGCATGGGAGGACTAGCATGGCAGGACCAGCATGGGAGGACTAGCATGGGAGGACTAGCATGGGAGGACCAGCATGGGAGGACCAGCATGGGAGGACTAGCATGGGAGGACTGGCATGGGAGAACTAGCATAGGAGGACTAGCATAGGAGGACTAGCATGGGAGGACTAGCATGGGAGGACCAGCATGGGAGGACCAGCATGGGAGGACTAGCATGGCAGGACCAGCATGGGAGGACTAGCATGGGAGGACTAGCATGGGAGGACCAGCATGGGAGGACTAGCATGGGAGGACTAGCATGGGAGGACCAGCATGGGAGGACTAGCATGGGAGGACTGGCATGGGAGGACTGGCATGGGAGAACTAGCATGGGAGGACTAGCATGGGAGGACTAGCATGGGAGGACCAGCATGGGAGGACTAGCATGGCAGGACCAGCATGGGAGGACTAGCATGGGAGGACTAGCATGGGAGGACCAGCATGGGAGGACCAGCATGGGAGGACCAGCATGGGAGGACTAGCATGGGAGGACTGGCATGGGAGAACTAGCATAGGAGGACTAGCATGGGAGGACTAGCATGGGAGGACCAGCATGGGAGGACCAGCATGGCAGGACCAGCATGGGAGGACTAGCATGGCAGGACCAGCATGGGAGGACTAGCATGGGAGGACTAGCATGGGAGGACCAGCATGGGAGGACCAGCATGGGAGGACTAGCATGGGAAGACCAGCATGAGAGGACTAGCAAGGTAGTTAACTCTGAATTCCCTCTTTAGTAAACAATACTGAAAATCTTTAATTCAGGGGCCGTCTCTAAGAAGACCTTTGGACGGAATATTATTGCTTGTGTTGGCAGAAAGTAAAAGGATTGCAAAAGATCTTTGTGCTCAGCATTTAGTCTACAGAAGATTAAACATTCCCTAGCCATTGTAGTCACATACTACTTGTCTTGTCCACGTTTATTTTAAGGATGGACACATACAATTTTAAACTTCACTTGCTCCTTCTACTCTTTGGGACTCTTGCCCTGCTGAGTGTCTTATTGCTTTACATTCTGTGCCTATTCTTCTGTCTGTTCTCTGGAAGAAAAGTGACAACCGTTCTGAGCAAAAAAAAAAAAAAAAACGACTTGTAAATCCACAGTAAATCGATGTGTCTGCTGTGCCTCTTGCTCAGTACCCAAACTGCCCCGTATAAAAATTCCAAGTTTGTTCTCCATTTTCCTCGCAAAATAAAATAATGGCTATGAAACCCAGAATTCATGGCCAAAGCAGGGACCCTACTTTTTCTTTCTTGAAGAATAAACAAAAATACGTACTACTTTCAGGCATATCCCTATTGCTTATATCAGTTCAGAATCTATAGAAATATTTCAAATATCACAGTTGTCCTTGTCTTATCATAGGCCTACTCTGCTTCTTTTTGCTGCAAATATTGTATTTCTCAGCGTATCTCTTCCAGATTGGAAATTATTTTTCTATCTGCATGGTAGACACGTCTTATTCATTTCTTATTAATGTTTATTATTATAATTTATTTATGAAGTTATTTATAAAGTGCCAAGACGTGCCACAGCACTGTATATGGGTACAGTTGGTACAAGTAAAATAACAAAACACAAATGTGACAAATAAATTCAGGAGAAGCTGAGAGTCCTATTCCTATGGGAACTTACAATCTAGATGGATAACGGGGTTTGAGTTGCGTTAATTCATTCTGACAGCAAAAATGGCTGAACAGAAACATCATCCAGTTGAACTTTCAGTCAGCCGTGTTCAATAAAAAAACAATAACACTAATAGACACTGATACATTTAATACAACACACAAATCCTTAAGGTATATAGTATTTCCTACCAATCATGCACGTGTAGGTGTCTGTGGATTTATATATCCACCAGATTTATTCTATTATTTTTCTCATCTGGTTTAAATGTCACTTGCGTAATATGAACAGTTTTCCAGAACAAAAAATAGCATATTTCAGTAACAAACATGTAAAAAAGCCAATATTTTATTATGAATAAAAAAAAAGCTGTGCTCCGTTGATTATGCAACCTTTTCTTCAAGCAGTAAGAAATCATCATAATACTATTGGAATCGAGTCAGCTTTTTCCGATTCTCATTTATCTATACAGTAAAGCCTTCACTTAATGCAAGAAATATAGCTGATAAACTCCCTATAAATGAGACCATATCTAATTAAATCGAGACCTAATAAGTACAACCACAAACCTCTGGCCCACGATAGACTATCCTCTAAAATATCAAGATTTTGTTAAAGGGACACTATAGTCACCTGAACAACTTTAGCTTAATGAAGCAGTTTTGGTATAGAACATGCCCCTGCAGCCTCACTGCTCAATCCTCTGCCATTTAGGAGTTAAATCCCTTTGTTTATGAACCCTAGTCACACCTCCCTGCATGTGACTTGCACAGCCTTCCATAAACACTTCCTGTAAGTAGAGCCCTTTTTAGGCTTTCTTTATTGCAAGTTCGGTTTAATTAAGATTTCCTTATCCCCTGCTATGTTAATAGCTTGCTAGACCCTGCAAGAACCTCCTGTATGTGATTAAAGTTCAATTTAGAGATTGAGATACAATTATTTAAGGTAAATTACATCTGTTTAAAAGTGAAACCAGTTTTTTTTTCATGCAGGCTCTGTCAATCATAGCCAGGGGAGGTGTGGCTAGGGCTGCATAAACAGAAACAAAGTGATTTAACTCCTAAATGACAGTGAATTGAGCAGTGAAATTGCAGGTGAATGATCTATACACTAAAACTGCTTTATTTAGCTAAAGTAATTTAGGTGGCTATAGTGTTCCTTTAATGTCAGACAGAAACAGGAATTTTAGCACATGTTTAGTGGGCTTGTTCAAAGATTGAAAGAACTAGAAAAACACATTGAATAACATTATAAATGTTACAAAAATTACACTTCAACTTAAATAACAAAAAACAAGAAGGACATATTTGATAAGAGTTGTCCACTCATTTTAACAAATATTGCAAATGGCAATTATAAATGTGGGACTGAGATACAGATTAAAATGTGGTTTTAAATTCATACAAGTAAATACATACATGTATTAAATACAAGTACCTAAAGTATAGACACTTACCAAGCATTTTTAAACAAGCTATACTTACAACAGTCCTTCTGACACCATGTAATAGATATGAAAAATGATCAGGTGTTCCCAAACTTCAACAATGAAGATGGCTGTTTTCTGCTAAAATTAAGTGGACGGCCACTTCTTACTCCTTTTGGTGGTTATACATATTTATTCAGTAAAAACAAACAATAAAAAATGACAAAACAAATATAATAAGACTCCCTTATATTGCCCAACCCTACGCGTTTCGTTTGGTATCCATCCGAACTTCCTTAGGGGTAAAAGTAAAAAGTTCTATTGATGAAGTTCGGATAGATACCGAACGAAACGCGTTGGGATAGTCGTCCACTTAATTTTAGCAGAGAACAGTCATCTTCATTAATTTGGGATGACATCTGTATGATTTGATTAATCTATTACTTCTTAAGATCCTGTAAGTGGCACGTAAATTAAAGCGCAATAATAATAATAAGAATTTTGTACTATTTTGTATTTCTTTTTTCTCCCACATGCCTGTCTATTCTGTTGGAGACATCTAATTTTTTACTATGATACGCCTACAATCAAATGAATGTTTGCAGCACTAATGTGCATGAATGACCATTTTTATATTTATGGTGTATGAATATTAATACTCTATGAGTTCTATTTTTATCTTTCTGTAGACATTTTGTATTTTTGTAAATGTTTTGAGGACCTGGAGGAGTCCTATCTAAAGCGTTTGAAATAATAAGGGGAAAATTAAATTTTGACCCTTTCACTGTTTGCTTTCCACAATTATACAGTTGAACTTTCAGTCATAGGGTGTTTTTTTTTCATCAGTGACATGTGTATGATTATCTTTTAAGTACAATGAGCAAGGGTTCCATGTCTGGATTAGCTTTTCAACATACTTTTACAAAATTATATTACAATAAAATCCAGTTGCATTAGATAAAGAGTCATGTATTGTGGTAATTGGTAAAGAAAAGTTAAATGTAAGAATAAAAAGTGGTGTGTGTTTTGGCACTTTGAATGAATATTAAGAAAGTGGTGGTGGAGAACTGTCTGTGCATATGCAATGGGGTGGTTTCCAAGGTGAATTTAGGTTTGCAATCCTGGTAAATGCAGGAACATTAACAAACACGAATACACTACAGACGTAAGACAAAGCTGAAGTTGGAGAACTCCCATGGAAAGAGACAGAACATTGAAGTATAGGTTGGAAAAATAACGCAATCTTTGCTTTCTGTAGACTTTCCTTAAAAAACCTCCACCATTAGTTTATAATACCTTCAGACTATTTAGAAGTGTTAAAGGGACACTATAGTCACCAGAACAACTACAGCTTATTGTATTTGTTCTGGTGAGTAGAATCATTCCCTTCAGGCTTTTTGCTGTAAACACTGTCTTTTCAGAGTAAATGCAGTGTTTACATTACAGCCTAGTGATAACTTCACTGGCCACTCCTCAGATGGCTGTTAGAGATCCTTCCTGGGTCATGACTGCCTAAAATGCATCCAAACATTCACTCCTCCCTCTGCATGCAGACACAGAACTTTACTCATAGAGATTCATTGGTTCAATTCATCTCTGTGAGGAGATGCTGATTGGCCAGGGCTGTTTGAATCACGCTGGCTCTGCCCCTGATCTGCCTCTTTATCAGTCTCATCCAATCCTATGGGGAAGCATTGTGATTGGATCAGGCTACCACTTCTGCTGATGTCAGCAGGCAGTGGGCAGGTCTAAAGGAAACAGAGCCAGAGCTAGCAACTCCAGACTTGAATACAAGTGAGATTTTGCAATTTTTAGGGAGGCATGAAGGGATCAGGGGGGCTAGATGGTGGTTTTAACCCTATAGGGTCAGGAATACATGTTTGTGTTCCTGACCCTATAGTGTTCCATTAATTTCAAATAATATATGTTTTATCATCATGTATTTATTCTCTCTTCCACTTTGGTGCAAAGACAAGAGATCGTAAAGAGAGTTTCGGTAGTATTAACCCGGCCTGGTGCATTCATCAGAACTAATTTCCAATTTTATTATCTCAATTTCATTTCAACAAATTTGAAGGAGTAATTCAAGCCTTTGGCAGATCTCCAGCTAATCCCATGTTTTGTGGCCTCGTGCTGCCCTGACAGGTACAGGCCATTTAGATTTGAATTGTAACAATCACGATACCACCAGCCTGCATTCAAAATTTCAGCACAGTTTCCTGGAAGTACATCATTATCTTGGTCTTTGGTTGAGAACTTCATATTATTATGATATGTCAGAGAATCTCCTGTGAAAACACAAAAGAAAAAAGAATATTTGTTGCAGTTATCAAAACCTATTCCTGCGATATAATGTAGACTTCATGTTTTATACGATGTCCCTTCAGTCAACACATCCCCAAAACTTGTTAATGATTCTTTGTCATATTGATGTAATCAAGAGATAGTCCTGGGAATTGTGTCCACCTCACTATATGATACATTACATACCTGGCAAATTATATTTACTGAGTGTTGGTATTTTATATAAAAGCAGAAAATCTAAATATTTTTTAAAATGTTCTTTTTGTCAAGGGGAAACGTAAAACATGCAGATGGTGTGGTAGGCGCTACTCTAAACTATTGTTGTATAGAAGGGGTAGACTTATCGTATTTACCTTTTTGGAAAAAAAAAGTATACGGCAAATTCACACAGGCCAATTAAAACTGGTGAGTTCAAACAGGTGAATACACACAGGTGAATTTATTCCGGCAAATTCTCACAGGCAAATTTTGTGATGAAATGAAAAAGGGCTCAAGAAAGAATAGACTTAACATGTGACACTAAAATTTAAATACCAGCAATGTTACTATGGTATATGGCAGGGGTAGGCAACCTTCGGCTCTACAGATGTTGTGGACTACATCTCCCTTGATGCTTTGCCAGCAATATGGCTGTAAAAGCATTATGGGAGATGTAGTCCAAAACATCTGTAGAGCCGAAGGTTGCCTACCCCTGGATATGGCAATAAACATTTTCATTGTAACACAATCTTGTATAAATGCACATTAAATTCGCCAGCAAAAACATTTCCCAGCTTCCAGGTTTAAAAAAATCGAGGTGCACATTAGATTCGATGATGCATAAGATTCAGGTAAATACGGGTCCAAATCCATCAGATTGGCAATATCCAATTATAGCCAGTCATCTGTGCGTGCGTGCGTGCGTGCGTGCGTGCATGCGTGAATGTATATTTGTGTCTGTGTAAAAAATTTAATGTGAAAACAATTCTATACGTACATGAAATATATATAAAAAAACTAGGTTAGAACACTGAAACAAAGACTGTATGGACAAAAAAAGGTAAGATGTAAAAAGTTAAATGTGGCATGTGAAAAAATAAATATGATATAAAATTAAAATATAAGAGCAGTGAAAAAATAGACAAGAAACCTGAAATAGATAAATATTAGCAGTGTTGACTGTAATAAACCCAGTTCTTTAGTATGTGAGCACTTGCTTGTACTAAAGAGAATGTGGTGGCAATTCCCCCTCCCCACCCCCCACCCCCTCCCCCCCCCCCCCTCTCACCAACTCCCACCAAGTGTGTCTAGCATGTGGGAGGAAGGGATAGTAAGGAATTGCTGGTAGTCTGGGATCTCACTTATTAGTTTACTGAGAGTATTGCTACCAAGGATTCCTCTTTAAAGGGACACTATAGTCACTAGAACTACTGCAGCTTAATGTAGTAGTTATGGTGTCTACAGCCTGCCCCTGCAGGTTTTTTAATGTAAACACTGTTAACATTGCTGGTTAATTACACCTCTCGTAGCAGTCACTCTGCCTGCCACTAAAGGCGCTTCCTGTGTCAGTGCTGCACAGTGTGCATCATCTTCCTTCAGTGTCTCCCCACTCTGTATGGAGATGCTGAAAATCCCCCAAAGAGTTGCGTGCAATAGCCTCCAAATGCTTTTCAATGGGAAAGCATTGGGTTTGCTTATATCTTTAAGATCTCAAAAACAGCCACAGTGAGTTTAAACACCTTTTTAAAGCGATCCAAGGGTTGCCGAGGAACCTAAACAGTAGGTTTAACACTATAGTGTCAGGAATGTTTGTCTTCCTAACACTGTCATGTTACATGATATTGTTTTATTATAATGTACTGTTTCTTTAATGTGCATCTTAAGTTTGTCTCTTGGGCCACTCCATAGTTTGCATGATGCTTCAGATTCTCCCCTCCCCCTTTCCTGTTCCAGTGTATTCTATGCTGTACATCCAGTGGCGTACACACAACCCATGGGGCCCCGGTGCGAAACCTGATCCGTGGGCCCCCCCGCGCGCTTACTCTGTGCGGGCTGGGGCCGCAACACATGGCGGCGGGCACCGGGTCGCAGGGCTGCGACCTGTGTGACCGCGGTATGTACGCAAGTGCATGCATAAACACCTACACTTAAAGGACCACTACAGACACCCAGATCACATCAGCTCAATGAAGTGGTCTGGGTGCCAGGTCTTTAGTTTTAACCCTGCAGCTGAAAACATAGCCGTTTCAGAGAAACGGCTATGTTTCACTGAGGGTTAATCCAGCCTCTAGCGGCTGTCTCATTGACAGCTGCTAGAGGATTTTCTGCGAAATTCACAGTGAGAAGACGCTGAACGTCCATAGGAAAGCATTGAATAATGCTTTCCTATGGGCGGTTTGAATGCGCGCGTGGCTCTTGCCACGCATGCGCATTCGGAGCTGAGAGGCGGATCGGGGCGGAGAGATTCCCAGCGCCAAGGGAGTCCGGCGCTGGAAAAAGTGCTTAAGACACACACACTCTCATGAACAGACGCACACATTTACTGACAGACACACACTCAGTGACAGACATACATACACACTCACTAACAGATGCACACAAACATACTCAGTAACAGACACACACACTAACACACTCTAACACACACACACTCTAAGACTAACACACTAACACACACACTAACACACACAATCTAACACTAACACACACTCACACTCACAAACACACACTAACATACACTCACACACTAACATACACTCACACACTAACACACTCACACTAACACACACACTAACACACACAATCTAACACTAACACACACTCACACTCACAAACACACACTAACATACACTCACACACTAACATACACTCACACACTAACACACTCACACTATAACACACTCTAACACACTCACACACACTAACACTCACAAACACACACTAACATACAAACACACACTAACATACAAACACACACTAACATACAAACACACTCACAAACATACACTCACACTCATAAACACACACTCACACTCACAAACACACACTAACATACACTCACACACACTAACACACACTCACACACACTAACATACACTCACACACACTAACATACACTCACACTCACAAACACACACTCACACTCACAAACACACACTAACATACACTCACACACACTAACACACTCACTAACACACACTAACATACACTCACACACACTAACATACACTCACACACACTAACATACACTCACACTCACAAACACACACTAACATACACACACACTCACTAACACTAACATACACTAACACTCACAAACAATTTTTTTTTTAAATCCCCCCAGCCTCCTTACCTGTGGGAGAGCTGAGGGGATTCCCTGGGGTCCAGTGGTGCTGCTGGGCTCCTGGGGGGCCGGTCACCCGGCGCGCAGTCAGGCTGGCCGGTCCTGCGGGCGCGCGAGGGAGCTCTGTCTCCTGTGTGCTTCCTCTTCAGCTCCCTCGCGCGCCGCACTGATACCGGAGCCGGATACCGGAGCTCCGGGGCCCTGAGGTGGCCGGCTCTTGGGCCCCCCAGGAGAAGAGGCTGGCCCAGTGACATACATACCGGGGTCGCAGGGCGGCCGGGCCCCCTGGTGGGCCGGGCCCGGTCGCAGCCGCGACCCCGGTATGTACGCCACTGTGTACATCTATATGTGACTTGTGATAGCTCTCCTACCTGTATGGAAGAATCGTTCTTTTACTATAAGAACGTATCCAGCAGCTAGTCCAGAGATTGCTGTGTCACAGGACAGATCATAGTGAAGTGTAACTTTGTGTATTGTATGAGAAGTCTGCATACAGCCCCAGCACAGCTTGTTACAGCCCCACACAGTATACAGACACACTTCACTGCTACAGCCAAGCCTGTGTACTTCAGGCCATCATGAGTGGAAAAGGCTCAGTATGTGATAAAACACCACAGCATGCAACACATGGAGAAAGCCAGGATGAGGACCCAGAGCCCAGTGCATTGGCTAAACGCTCTGTGAAACCCACTTGGAAGGTTAAAGAGAACTATGAATCCATGAGAACTGAACTAGCAACCAGTTTGAAGCAGATTTGGGATAAAATCCTCACCCACATTGATGTGATTTCATGTCCCAGCCATAAGGTACTGCAACTAGAGGGCGCCCTAAAGCATCTCTCTGCTTCATATGAACTGTACCAGACTACAAGCAATAAATATAAAACTATTCTGCAAAACATTAACACTGAGGAATCATTAGAGCAACTTAACAATGTCCAGCTTCTTAACATGGAAAGAGAAAGCTTTATCCTGCTAACTAAAGCAAAGGCTGAAGCAAAATTAACGCAGCCACAGGACACTGTATCTCACAGATCCGTATCCACCAGACATTCTAAAAGTTCCTCTAGATCCCGAAGATCAAGGCACTCAACGCTTAGTGAACAGCTTATAAACGCCCGAGCCGAAGCAGAGGCTAGCAAAGTACAGGCCGCATATGCAAAAAAGAGAGCAGACATGGAGGCTGAGGCTGCAGCAATGCAAGCCGAGGCTGCAGCAATGCAAGCCGAAGCGGCAGCAATGGAAGCTGAGGCAGCGTCTAAAGCAGCACGTCAAAAGGCAGCAATGGAAGCTCAGACAGCACGTCAAAGGGCAGCAATTGAAGCTTTAAAGGTACAGAGCAACTACGAGGCAGCTGCAGCAAAACTAAAGATTTTGGAACAAGCTATCGGTGCAGAGGAAAATGCTAGTGAAAGGGTCAGCATCAAGGCAGATATGGAAGATCCTTTTGAACGCACTAAGAACTATGTTCTAAACCACAGCAGCGAGCACTCAATTGCCTCCATTCTTCACGACAATGCAAGGACTTCACCACACCACCAGGCAAAAGCTGTTCCAGCAACTTCCTACATGCAAAACCACCCCAGTACAGCGCCTGACTGTCATGCTGATTCTGCATATGTCACAGAATTGCACACCAATCTGCAAGCAAGTCACCAACCTCCTGCTAATAGTACCGTTCCAGACTTTAACCCAACAACTCAGCTGAACGCCCTTGCTGCACCATATCTTCCAACGTCTCTTTACAACACTACCATAAACAACGCAATGCACAACATCCAACCAGCGACCTCCTACGTAAAGTCAGAGGCAACCGATACAGAAGAGTTTGTAAAGTATATACTTCGAAGAGAGCTCACCAAGTCAGGCCTAGTAAGCTTCGATGACCATCCTGAAAATTACAGAAGCTGGAAAGCTGCCTTCAAAACTACCATAAGTGATCTTGGTATTTCTGCTGCCGAGGAGCTGGATCTGCTGATCAGGTGGCTTGGCCCACAATCTACAGAACGTGTCAAGAGCCTCAGGTCAGTCTACATCGACAATCCAACAGCAGGTCTCACCGCTGCATGGGAACGTCTAGAACAGAGTTATGGTAGTCCTAAAGCCATAGAGAATGCATTGCTTAAACGATTGGAAAATTTCCCAACGATATCCGTTAAGGACAATAAAGAGTTCCAGAGACTCAGTGACCTTCTTCTCGAGGTCCAGCTTGCCAAAACCGACCCTAAACTACCGGGCCTCAGTTACCTGGACACTGCTCGAGGAGTTAACCCTATCATTTACAAACTTCCGTATAGCCTACGTGAAAAGTGGATCCAAATTGGGTCAAAATACAAACGGGAAAACAAGGTTTCATTTCCCCCTTTCTCCTACTTCTGCGAATTTGTCAGGAACATTGCTGACACCAAGAACGATCCTAGTTTTGCATTTGGTGAGTTCAGTACTCCCTCACTGAAAGGTGACAACCTACAAATCAGCTACAGGAACCGTAGAGGTCCCGTGTCTGTTAAGAAGACAGACATTATTCCCGCTCCCACCTCAGCTCCCGCCTCAAACAAGAGCGGCAAGATTGAAAACCCAAACCAATTATGTCCTATCCACAAGAAGCCACATCCCCTCAAAAAAATTATCGGTTTTAGGAAGAAGCCCCTACAAGAACGAAAGGAACTCCTAAAGACCTTTGGGGTATGTTATAGATGCTGTGCTTCCACCGATCACTTTGCCAAGGAATGTAAAATCCCTATCAAGTGCATAGAGTGCGGTTCCGAGGACCATGTTCAAGCTCTCCATCCACTCGAGCCCAACCCTTCACAATCTGCAAACCTTTCTCCCAGGCCAAATCACGATGGGAAGAGTACAGATCAGGTGCCTAATTCCACTATGATATTTTCCTCATGCACTGAAGTCTGTGGGGAAGACCACTGTGACAAGTCTTGTGCTAAAATATGCCTAGTGAACGTTCACCACAAGGATCAGCCAGAAAAGACTTTAAAGGTGTATGCTATCTTAGATGATCAAAGCAATCGATCACTTGCCCGACCTGAACTGTTTGATCTATTTTGCATAAGAGGAGAGGTTCACCCTTACACCCTAAGCACTTGTAGCGGCACTACAGAGGCCTTTGGAAGAAGGGCCCATGGACTTATTGTGTCTTCCCTAGGATATAACTTACAATTGCCCTTACCTACACTTGTAGAGTGCAACCTGATACCAGCCAACAAAGAAGAAATACCTACACCAGAAGTTGCCTTCTACCACCCTCACCTAAAGTCAATAGCAAGTGAAATCCCACCACTTAACAAAGATGCGAAAATCCTTCTTCTGCTGGGAAGAGATATTCTAAGGGTCCACAAGGTGCACAGGCAGGTCAGCGGACCCCCAGATGCTCCGTTTGCCCAGTACCTGGACTTAGGCTGGGTCATCATAGGTAATGTCTGTATAGGCAAAATGAAAAGGCCTACTAACATTTCTTCATTTAAGACAAATATATTGCCAAATGGTCGTAATACTCACTTTGAGCCATGCCCACATCACTACTGGGTAAAGGAGAAGGTAACTAGCTGCAAGTTGCAACATGGCAACACAAACCTTTCCCGCACAAATGATGACAGGTTTGGCTCTACAGTTTTCAATGCAAGTAGTGAAGACAACATGTTAGCTCCTTCAGTAGAAGACAAAGAATTCCTTAAAGTAATGGACAACGAGTTCTTTCAGGAAGATTCCAATAGTTGGGTTGCACCCCTACCCTTTCGCCTCCCGAAAGAGAAGCTGACGAACAATCTACATCAAGCCATTAAAAGGTTCTCTCTGCCAAAGCAATGGCATTATATTCCCACTGACCCTAATCTTGCTGATTATGGGACAAGAGCTATATCCCCAGCAGCTCTGACGCCTCCAAGATTTCTTCACGAAAACTCCTACTCAATTTCCACAGACGTTGCCTACGAACTAGTACATCCTGATGATGATAAAGAAATCAGGTCTATGAACACCACATTGCATACTTCTACAAGTCCAGAACCAAAACTCAAGTCACACCGTTTTGAACGTTTCTCAACCTGGTCATCAGCTGTTAGGGCTGTTGCTTATTTGATTCACGTTGCCCATTGTTTTAAAAGGAGCTCAATATCAGAGTGTCATGGTTGGCATATCTGTACCAACCATCTTACCGCAACGAAAATTGAGCGTGCCGAAAAGGTTATCATTCGCTGTGTACAACAAGAAGTGTACATGGAAGAATCCCACAGATTCAAAGGTGGAATACCTTTATCAAAGGATAGTTCACTATTTAATCTAAACCCTGTGGTCGATGACAATCAGTTGCTGCGAGTTGGAGGTCGAATAGAGAAATCTGACCTGTGCAGCAAGGAACAAAACCCTATCATCATACCAGGTCAGCACCACATCGCCACTCTTCTAATCCGGCCCCATCATGAACTAACACAACACCAAGGTAGACAATTTACAGAAGGCGCTATCAGATCAGCCGGCTTGTGGATTGTTGGAATGAAAAGATGTGTTTCTTCCCTGCCTTTCAAATGCGTCAAGTGTCGCAAGTTAAGAGGTAGACACCAACTACAACAAATGGCAAACCTGCCAGCTGATCGTTTAAGCACAGATCCACCCTTCACCTACGTTGGAGTTGACGTCTTCGGTCCGTGGACCGTGGTAACTCGAAAGACTCGTGGTGGAGCAGCCAACAGCAAAAGGTGGGCCGTGTTGTTTACTTGTCTCACCATACGAGCTGTACACATCGAAGTGATTGAGTCAATGGATTCTTCTTGTTTCATCAACGCTTTACGAAGATTCTTCTCCATCCGAGGACCTGTCAAGCAGCTAAGATCCGACTGTTTCCAACTTTGTTGGAGCCTGTAAAGAACTTCAACTAGACAATTTCTTAGCAAACAATGGATGTATTTGGCTGTTTAATCCAACACATTCTTCACATATGGGAGGATCCTGGGAGCGAATGATTGGAATCGCTCGAAGAATTCTCGATTCCACGTTACAGGACCGCAAGTCTTCACTATTGACTCATGAGACTTTGAGTTCCTTTCTCTCGAAAGTATCCGTCATCATTAATGCAAGGCCTCTAGTACCAGTATCTTCTGATCCCGATTCTCCAGTGATTCTTACCCCAGCCACACTCCTTACTCAGAAGGTTGGGACTACTGTGATATTTCCTGCTGAGATCGACCAGAAGGATACCTACAGGCATCAATGGAAACAGGTGCAACACCTAGCCAACGTGTTTTGGCACCGCTGGAGAAAGAAGTACCTGCATATCCTTCAAAGCCGTTACAAATGCCAAACACCCAAGCCCAACCTCAAAGTAGGCGACCTTGTTCTTCTGAAAGATAGAGAAGTCTGTCGCAATGAGTGGCCTATGGGTCTCGTAACAAGCGTAATGCCCAGCGATGATGGAAAGGTTCGAAAAGGTTAGATTAAGGAGGATTAAGGAGGTTCCACACGGACTTTCTCATGACCAATCACAGAATTGGTACTTCTCCCATGCGAGTGACTTATGCAAGAGTACCAGACCGTACGGTACTATGGCGGGGAGAACGCCACTATAACTGTTAACTATGCCACTGTTGAAGCTCCACGGCTATAAACCGTACACTACAGGACTTTAGCCATCTGTTATTGGACTTCATGTTTTATTGTTTATTTACTGCATACCTTCTCTGTTTTGCAGGTATCTTGTATTTATGGTTTACACACCAGTATTATTTTCCAATGTTTTCTTCACTTACAGGTTCAAGTTGGACTTTTAGACATTTGGACTTATCTTTATATATATATATAATAGGCTTTGAAATCTAAAGATTTCAGGCGGGGAGTGTCATGTTACATGATATTGTTTTATTATAATGTACTGTTTCTTTAATGTGCATCTTAAGTTTGTCTCTTGGGCCACTCCATAGTTTGCATGATGCTTCAGATTCTCCCCTCCCCCTTTCCTGTTCCAGTGTATTCTATGCTGTACATCTATATGTGACTTGTGATATCTCTCCTACCTGTATGGAAGAATCGTTCTTTTACCTGTTGTAACTGCACATTCTACAGATCATACGACGAATAAACAGCGCCAGATCTTCTTACATGTGAGTTGTGACTGAGTAAACTATCTGGGAAGGTGATTTGGTATGGATAATCTCATCAGGGCAATGAGCGCCATGTGCTCCTGAAAACCACATTCATAGCCTTTGCAGCCGGTCCAGAATAAACACTATAGTGTTCCCCTTAGGAACACTTTTTTCCAACTTTGAGTACCTCCTTTCTAAGAGCTCAGAATTATTGCCATATAGAAGAACATGCCAGAGATTTACAGCAATAAATTCACGACAGTATGCATTTAAAATATAATAAAGGTGCTTGAATTAGTTGGTTTGTATAAAACAATTTGTTCTTCAAAATTATTTTTACGTAACAAAGTGGAAAGCTGTAGGAGAGAGGACACTCATATCTTCTAGAATATAGTTCCCTCCTAATTGCACCTACAACCTTTGTTTTCTCCACCATAAATATCCCTTTTAACATTTTTGGGAAATGAGTTTGTGCCAAGGTATGAAATGGCAACTCAGGGTCCTACGTCATGGCTTATGACCACAACCTCTATAATCATGGACTTCACAGCTCCCTTCTGCTAGGCCGCCAGAAAGAGATGCTCAAGGAATGCAGAACAACCATTTAATTTGGGTATCTGGACCCAATCATAATTGTTGTTTTATTATATAGCTACCAAGTTGTGACAGAGACTCTGTGCCATTTCTCACCTGCATTACCGTTAACGAAACCTCCAAGCAATAACGTGTAATTCTCAGACTCTTCCAGAATTTTAAAAGATGAGTATTTGGCATAATATTTGGTGCTCTCAAAGTCCAGCAGATCAATACGCAGCTCCCTTGCCACTGTTGAGTACAGAATGACATTTAGGTAAAGGAAACATACATTTAAACATAAGGAAAATAAGGGGGGAAAAATTCTAGCTGTGGAAGAAAGGAAATGTCAGTTAATGATAATACAAAAAAAATATTTCTCAAACAGTAAAGTGACCTACGCCATTAGAAAAACTAAAGTTTTCTTAATGTTTATTTATGAATTCTGTGAAATATTATAAATAGAAACTCATGCTATTACTGCAGCACTTCATTTCAAAATTATATATTCCGCATAAATCTGGAACTGTGGGAAGAGTGAGTGACTACAGTGATCAATTGGCAGGGATTACATTTTAATATGATCTGATTTTATTTTTTTTAACCCCTGAGGGTTAATTCTTTTTTTTTTAACCCTCAGGGGTTAAATTTATTTTATTAATTAATTTAAATATTTTAAAGTTATACATTTAGCTAGCTGGGGAGGGTGGAAGTTAGTGGGGAATTGGGGGATTTAGTGTTAGGCTAACTAGGGGTTAACGTTAAAAAAGTTTTAATATAAGCTTTAAAAAGTTAAAAAATTAAGTTAAAAAAGTTTTAATAGCGTTAAAGTAAAAAATAAAAAAAAATAAACCCTTTACCCAGTCCAAATAAAAATTAACCCTTTCCCTGCCAGTCGATCACTGCCTACAGTGATCAAAATACAGATCACAGTATTATACTGTGATCTAATTTTTTTAACCCCTGACGATTAACTTTTATTTATTTTTTAACCCTCAGGGGTTAAATTTATTTAATTAACTAATTTAAATATTGTATAATTAAATATTTTGCTAGCTGGGGTGGGTGGGAGTTATGGGAAAATGGGGAATTTACTGTTAGTGCTGCTTACTGCTAGTTAGGGGTTAACGGTAAAAAAAAGCTTAGAAAAATGTTAAATCTGTAAAAAAAGTTTTACGCAAGTTTAAGAAACTTTAAAAAAATTAATAAGCATAACAAAAGTTTAAAAAAGTTTTAAAAAGTTAAAAAATACATTTAATAACGCTCATTACCACTACACCTGGTACAAGCTAGCGGAAAAATGATCCCACGCTAAGGTTCAAAATATGCCTTTTACCCTGGGATGTCTTCTTTAAGAAATGGTATGGCTTTATGGGGTATTTGGATTATATAGCCTGGTAAAATACTCTAAAATGGGACATGGGCACAGCGTAAAAATGTAAGGTTTGAAAAAAATGGAATGGCTGTGTCCCAAATGTGCCCCTCCGATGTCCACATTTACCTGGCAAAGGTACATACGGGGGTATTTTTGTACTCAGCAGACATAGCTGAGCAACATATGAAGTATTATACAGTCGTAGCACACATAAGGTTTGCAAAATATACTGTGCAAACTCACTTTGTGTGTCAAAAAGGCAGAAAAAACGCTTATTACCACTACACGTGGTACAAGCTAGCGGAAAAATTATCCCACGCTAAGGCTCAAAATATGCCTTTTGAAATACCCTGGGGTGTCTACTTTAAGAAATGGTAGGCCTTTGTGGGGTAGTTTGAATTTAAAACCTGCGAAGATGCTTGGAAATTGCACATAGGCCCAGCGTCAAAATCCAAAGTTCTGTAAAAACTGATATGGCTTGGTCTCCAATATGGCACTGTAGCTTCACAAAATAGTGCCAAAGACATTCATTGGGGATGTCTTTTTACTCAGAAGACTTAGCTGAGCATAATTTGGAGGTTTTGAACTTAGTGGCACATATGAGATATACAAAATGCCCAGCAAAAATGCAATCCGTATGTAAAAAATGCACAAAATTATTTTTTACCACATACTTTGGCATGTAATGGTAAAAAAATGGGGGCATGTTAAGGCACAATATGCACCTTATGAGATACCCTGGAGTGTCTACTTTTACAAATGGTAGGCCTTTGTGGGTTTTTTTGAACAGTCAAACTGTTATAATACCCCAAATGGAAGCATAGGCTCATTAAATCCGTCTCTCAAAATTCTACTGTGAATACTGAAAAGGACAGGTCTCCTGTATGGCACTGTAGCTTCACGAAATAGTGCCATAGACATACAATGGGGGTGTCCTTTTACTCAGAAGACTTAGCTGAGCATAATTTGGGGGGTTTGAACTTAGTGGCACATATGAAATATACAAAATGCCCAGCAAAAATGCAATCCGTATGTAAAAAAATGCACAAAATTATTTTTTACCACATACTTTGGCATGTAATGGTAAAAAAATGGGGGCATGTTAAGGCACAATATGCACCTTATGAGATACCCTGGAGTGTCTACTTTTACAAATGGTAGGCCTTTGTGGGGTTTTTTTGAACAGTCAAACTGTTATAATACCCCAAATGGAAGCATAGGCTCATTAAATCCGTCTCTCAAAATTCTACTGTGAATACTGAAAAGGACATGTGGCACTGTAGCTTCACAAAATAGTGCCAAAGACATACAATGGGGGTACCGTTGTACTCAGCAGAAGTAACTGAACACATAATAAAACTTTGTACAGGAATAGCACACACCAACTTTACAAAATACACATGAGAAGTTCTTTGTTATAAGTTTGTGTGCGAAAACCCCCAAAAAACACAATTTTACTCCAATTTTTAGCAGAGGTTGGCGGTAAAATGGCTACGTAGAAAGTGTCAAAACAACCTTAGGTAAATAGCCTGTTGTGTCTACTTTATATAAATATATACTTTTGTGTGGCAATTTTGTTTTCTTTTATGGCTATTAAGCTTACAAGACAAACATACCAAATTCTAAAATCGCTCCACATTAAAAGTTTATTTTACTCCTTGTGCTTTGTGACCTGTAACTACCAAAAAAAACTGAAAATCCCAGACACATTATATATTCTGTAAATCAGAACAACTAAATTAATTTATTTTTAATTACTTTCCTTAACCTGCACTAATTGTGCACACATTATTATTGCAAAAACTGTTAAAAAATCAAGATTTTTCATTTTTTTTGCATTTTTCTGTATTTTTTAATAATAAATAAGCATTTATGTAAATATATGTTAAATAAAATTAAAGCCCTTTCTGTCCTTTAAAAAACGGTATATAATATGCGTCGGTGCAATAAATTAGTAAAATGCAAATTGCAGTTGAACGCAAACAGCAAAAAATGCAAAAAATGCTTGTGTCATTAAGTGAAAGACAAGCTTCTGAAGCTCTGTCCTTAAGGGGTTAAGGGAAGTAGTTGAAAATAAAAGATCAAAATAAATAAATGGACAGTGAGCAAAACATAATGAAAGCTTGAGAAAGATTAGCTAACCAGACGATGGAAAAGGTAGGGCGAGCATGAATGAACATGGGGAAATGGAAAACAGGAACAGCATGGAACAAAGAACAAGAGAAACGTGCACATGCAGAGAACTTGCCAGAAAGCAAAAGAGGGGAAATATAATGGAAAAGATGATATAAGTATGGAAAGAATGACAGGGGTAATGAGAACAATAGATAATTAGGAGACAGAGAATGGAAAATATATAGAAAACAATGAAAAGAAGAAGAGAGAGTAGAGAAAAAAATTGGAAAAAGAGGGGTTGGTGGCAATCGGCATTTAAGAACAAGTTAGATTAACATAATATTTTATGTGATATCAAGCCTCCCAACTGTCCCGAGTTTGGCAATTGTCCATATTTCAGGGCTCCTGTCCCACCGGCCTTACTTTATTACCCGGTGTTCCTAACAGCAGAACACCAAGAAAGCATATTGTGATCTCATCGTTAGAGACACTCGCTCTTTGCTCAAGGCACCAGGTCCCTGCAGAGAGCACCAAACAGGGCTTTTTACCTTCATTTGGCTGGTCTGGATAATAGGTAGCCTGGTGTGCATTTAACTCAGGTTTACCTACCAATTCTTTGGATGGAATTTCCGTGTAGGTCTGCCAGCCTTTTGGCAACATTAGTGACTTTCTTTGCATCACTGCCCCACTGTGTTTTGCCCATCCCATGGCGTTCAGCTTCAATAGTTTATAAACTACAGTTATTCAAACCATTTCCTCCACCAGGTTTTAGGAGATATCTGTTGTTACGAACCCTGATGTGGTAGCTATCGGTTCGTTTGTTTCCACCCGAACTGCTATGAGCATGAGTGATTATAGCTCGCAGTTCGGGTGTCCGTTCATCTTTCTCCCGATCAGATACAGCTTTCCCAGCAGATTCTCCCAATGCAGTGAACAGGTACCCAAACATCAGCCAAAACGTGATGAAGGTTGTAACAAGACTGAAGGTTTATTGGTGCCACACTGGCTTTTATACAATTCCCCATGCAAGGGGTACTCCCACAGTGGACCTTGTGGAGAACACCAACACAAAATCTAACAACCAATGATCTTACAGTACAGTTAAAGACACTCCCTTATAAATTAGGCAGTCCCTCCTCTCTGCCCTGGAGATAATTGTGTTAGATACTGTAATAACTCAATTATCCCCAGGCAGAAAAAACATTATATTTTAAGATACCCTAAAACATGCAGAAAAACATATCTCAGATACATAAAAATATATATTCCCTGATAGCCCTGATCTGGGTGACCAACATATCCGAAAATCACCCAGATCAGTTTAAGGGTACGAAAGTTTCCTGGAGGGTCTAGTTCGCCAAAACATAAAAAACGAAATAAAACATGAACGGACCCCCTGGTTCTAAGGCAGACTTTGTTCCCTCCATTCGTGGGAACAAATCTACTAAACTGCGCCTTCCTGGCTGCTCAACAAAAGGAAGCAGGCGTTTGACAGGTTGACCGGTGGTTGGTGCGTTTAGTGTTCGATTTTAGTTTCCAGACACTCGACAACCAACTACCGCTGCCTCCATTTGTGCGAACAAGATGGCCACCGTCACGTGTTCGACTATGTGAACGGCGACCACCCAGCAGTTCATCAATTAAGCTGCTGTTAACCACAGCTTCTGGGAGGTTAACAGGCTGCACACTCCACTTGCGTGTGGTCCGTTTGTTCAGTAGTTTTGAAACTACCGAACAAACGAAATTGGGTTAAAACATACGAAATATTGAACAAAAAGTCTCGGAAATGCTCGATATTCTTACATCTGTAACCAATTACCTGATGAGGTTAACATGTGAAGATTTTCGTTTCCCAACCAAAACTCATTCAGGCGACTGCCAAATCCAGTCTTATACGTTTTCCAGTCATGGAAAAAATCCATTGATCCATCCAAACGTCTCTGGAAAACCTAAATTAACAAAGGGATAAGCATCACCCTTTCATTTTCCTTTATATTGGTTTATAAACATTGGTACAGTGGATTTATTTTCTTGTTAAGTTATAGGTGTAAGAAATTTGCTTTGCATCTATAAGGAATGTCACAAATACTTGCTCATTGGTTAATTTTACAAAATTGATGGCAGGTTAAGATGCTAAATCCGTTTCTTTCCCTAACCATCCAGAGGTGGACAGCACTACCCATCATACTGGTAAAACACACAAACCCAGATAAGCTAAGCTAAGTAATAGAGAACAGTAGCGTATAACCATTCCTTATGGGTGGTCATCCTTAAAGTTAATAATAGAATAGTGAAATACCTGCAGGAGGCAACAATAGTGAGAAACAGGTCAAGGTCAAAACTTGTTGCATGCTTTGTAATATTATTATTTATTTTCAAGTTCTCGTTTTATACAATATTATTTGTGATCACTTTATCCAGACGTTCAGTGCAAGCTGTATTTTCAAATTTAACTTTATTGAATGTAGGATTCCAGACACACCACTATTTGTACAATCGCCATACACTCCTGGGGATACCACATCTGGAAGGGTAAACTTCAGGGAGAGCTAGCTAGACCACCGATGTACTAGTGTCTATCACCTAGTGGTTCCACATCTTATAGTAAAACTTGAGATTATTGAAACTTATATCTATGGCTTTTTCCATTCATCTTTGGTAGTCAACCTGAACTTGAATCTCAGTCCAGCAATGATTTTTTGTTGTCTTCCAAAATCTGGCAATGCAAATTTTTGTAACCATCAGAATGTGTATAATTAACAAGTGAAAAGGTTTACCGAATTTAGGTAGATCCAAGTGAAAAAGAAACCTCGGTAAAGTTAAATGTATGGGTGATCCCGTCATTTTACTGATTTCAATATCCAGTTTGTTTCTCAGAGACAAGAGTTTTGGGCAGTCCCGTCATATATGTTTATGCGTGCCTCTATTCATATTACACCTCCAGCAAGTATTTTGTACATTAGATTGAAATTTAGAAACTATCGCTTTGTAATATTATTAAGAGCACTCTGATTGGTTGGCTAGTCAATTAGAGAGCTCTGTGTAATGTAATAGCTGGCAAGGCATTGGGAAGCCTTTATAAAAGCTACCCCAGTTATGAGTGCTCATTCTGCAATTAACTTTTGTGGGACAAAGATGGATTAATTTCAGGTTTTTAATTTTAGTTTTTAAGTAGTTTTTTTTGTTTATTAGGCTTTTTTTTATTTTATATAGTTGCGTTGGTTATTATGAACCCACCACCAAGAGGTGAAAGTTTAGGGAAGGACTGTAGGTCCCTTTTATTGTATAATAGTTCCCACCTGCTAGCCATAGGTAAGGACAGGGAGATATAAGTATGTCCCCCCATTTAATTTATTGAATAGTAAGCTGCATACCCCAATTACTTATTTTAAAACCCCCCACCCCTTACTCCACAGGTGTAAGGGGGAAAACTATGTTCTGCCCATTTTGTCAACAATGGCTGTCCAGTCGCTATTTTTAGTAGTATAACACCTCCCTTATATTAATATGGAGGTCTTATTAACCCCCATAGGGATTATTTATTTATTATTTTATTTAACTAGTCAATGTGGCAGCTGGCTAACAAGCTCTGGAAAAAAGGAGGAGCAGTAATAAATAGAATCTATATTTCTGCTTTTTATATCTAATAAATGTATAGTAAAAAATAGATTTTTGCTGTTCCATCTTTTTCCATCTAATAGTTAGTCTTCTCACTTGATCTGTGAACACATGGTGGGAGAATGTGGCTGGTATGTCATGTACTCATGTAGGCTCTCTGTCAGGTCAGTTTTCTCACCACCACCTGGTGCCATTTTGGTTTATAAAAACTGTTTTCAGAATCATTTCAATGGACAACATTTGGATGCTCCCAGCTGGGGGCATGGACGACATTTGTTCAAATTAAAACAAAATTCAGATTAATTGATTCAACTGAACCAAATATTTCTACTGTGCACATGTCAAGTTGGTAGACTTGTTTAAAAAGTATTGATTTGTGAAGAATATGCTGATAACTTACTATCCAGCCTCCTCCATCAGTGTGCATATCACAAAGCACCTTCAGAGGAGTTTTACCATCTGGGTATATAGTGTACCAGTCACTGAGCACCACACCATGATCCAATAAGTCCCCACAGTCCATGGCAGCTAAGAGAAAAGAATACAATGAATGTTGCATGAAATTGTTTATTTTATTTACCCCCATATATCAATTTAAATCATTGAAATCAAGTATATTTAGGTGATTTCTTTTGCACAAGGGTTGTATGTGAAATAAGGAACATTATATAAAACTCAGATATTTTATATATATATATATATATACACACACACACACACACCTTCTGTGTCAACTAGTTAAATTGGAGAATTATAGGCATAGGCATAAGCATACCAAAATCTGGAATATTTGAACAAAGAGAAATAGGAGACTAGACTAAATAGTTCTAACCTTGGACACAATTTAATATTTTTAGATAAACTTATGAAATATTTTTTAAAGAATATTAAAATATCAACCAATATATGATATATAAAACATATATAAATATTAAAATAAAAGAATACACTATTACAACACTAAAATATTTTTTCAAATGTTAAATCACTTTAAAAATGTATTCAATTAAAAGCTTATCCAAAAATATTAAATCAATTATTTCTTAATTTATATATATATATATATATATACAAAAAATGGAATGGTCCATGCACTCTTGCTCAAAAGATAAATAGTATAAATGTTACTTGCCGGGTGCCACTTCCCATGGGGTTGTAGATAGAATCAAACCAGGAATAATTGGGTTGCACTCACGGTCTTGGATAAAAAGTTATAAATTTATTCCATAAATTGATGCAAAATCGACGTTTCGGTCCTCTCAGGGACCTTCCTCAGGATCAAATGACATACATACATACAACAAATATCGCCATTATATAGCTATAAAATTAATACTTAATTGACTTACCCCAGGTGCAAAGAGTCCAACCGCGGCGTTCTCCATTCGTAATTGCGCATGCGCGAAATAGACGCGACCTTCCATAACCCGGAACTTCTCCGTAATGACGTCACTAAACGTCGTTTCCCTGGTTACGCGGTATGCGTTGCCTAGGGAACTATTCTACACAGGAAAATCGCTTGCAGGTTATACTCCGTGCACCTTGGGATCAGATCGAATAAACAGACAATTTAAATATTTGATAAAAGGACTGTATGTTCTGCTATTAAAGGATACTACATTAATCTAACATTATACAATATGCATTTTAATACAACTAATGAATTAACATTGTACAGTATGTATTTAAATACACCTAATGTCCTACATTTACTAAATTATAAAGAAAACATTACTTGTGATTCCTCCATATTAATGTATGATATACACATGGATAGTGCTTTGATTCGTATGCACGCTAAAAAAAGGCCTACTTAGCTGTCAACTATACAAAATAATAATTAAAAAATTAAAAAATTAAGAAATCACTAACTTTGCAATAAGTGTGTAACCCATCTACAAATGTATTCAAAAAATAATCAAAAATATTCCTATATAGTGATGGAATGTGTAGTGACTTATAATAAATAATATACAATGTATAGGGATCCCTGTTTTAATCAGGGATTCCGTGCAAATTTTTATAAAAGCTAACTCTCATTAACTTTGTGTGTTAAGTGCCAGTGTTGGAAGGACCATGTGAATGTTATTCAGTGTTCCTTGTATGTTAGCAGTGCATACAGTTATATGACCGTCTCGCTAAATATACTGTGTGGAGTATTTTCTTCATTTACGTTAATAGTACATTTATTGACAATTTATTAATTGTAACTATAATGTATCTATCTGAATTACTATGACACATTGTATAGTCTTAATTGATCTTTCTATGGATATTGTATCTACATCTAAGTTTCACTTTCTTGTAGTACCTACTTATCCAATACAATAAAGCAAAATGTGCCATTAATATTCCTAATCACAGTTATCTATAAGCCTACAACGGTTAATTTTTAAAATCAAAGAACACAAGCAAAATGGAGCTTATTAGAGAAAGGAATGATACGAGATCATTTCGTTGAGTCCTTTTGGAGCAACTGTGTCGAGTAAATATATCCAATATGTCTCTCTGTTAAGAAGCATCTTGCCTCGGTTTCCCCCACGTCTTGGTTCCGGTATATGATCTATCGCCGTAAATTTAAGGGATGCTAAAGGATGTTGATTCTGCAAAAAATGTTTTACGACCGGTTTGTCGCTGGTGCCGTCCCTATACGCTGTACGGATATTCGATCTATGGCCGCGTATACGTTCACATAGTGGAGTCTGTGTTTTACCTATATAGGACAAACCACATGGACAGGTTAATTTGTATATAACAAACGAAGTTTTGCAGGTAATAGTATGATTTATCAGGAACTTCTTACTGGTATGGGGGTGGTTGAATGTGCGGGACGGGACCATGTGGCTACAGGTCACACATCCCAAGCATCTGACACTTCCTCGATGCTGTATCTTCCCCTGCCGTACATAACTTTGTATAGGGTCAGTTTTAACCAATAAATCACGCAAATTTTTATTTCGTTTGTAACAAATTAAAGGTTTCTGTTGAAAAGTTGATGGTAATGTGGAGTCGCAGGCCATCATATTCCAGTTATCTCGGATAATATTCGATAATTGAACTGAGGAATCATTATATGTGGTTGGGCAAATTAGACGATTCTGTGTCTTCACAGAGGTTTGTGGGATAAATTCTCTCGCTTGTTTCAATGCTGTTTCCAATTGTGTGTGGTTATAACCTCGATTAAGAAACTTTGTTTTCATCTGTGTTAGTTGTTCTTCCCTAATTCGAGCATTAGAGTTGTTCCTTATGGTTCTGAGGAACTGTGCTTTAGGTAATGAGGCTTTGAGACGTTCCGGGTGTGCACTTTGAGCATGAAGGATAGTGTTGCGGTCGGTGGGTTTGGTATATAGTGAATACTGTAAATTATTCTCCTCCACCCAAATGAGTAAATCCAGAAAGTGTACTCTGTCTTTACTTATTTCTGATGTGAATCGGATTGGACTGTCGATTTTATTCAAATCATCTACCATCTGTTGGGCTTCCTGTATTGTCCCGGTCCATAATACAAGCAAGTCGTCGATAAATCTAAAAAATCAAAGTATTTTATCTCCATATACTGGTAAGATGTTAGTAGTTTCATATATATACATGTAACCGTTTGCATAAGCTGGGGCCATGGCCGCACCCATTGATGTACCGGCCCTTTGCATAAACCAGTCTTCTTCGAATCTGAAATAATTGTTAGATAGAGCTAGTTCCAATAATTGTAATGTGTATTCAATAGGTGGACCGCTGTACGCCTCTGATTGTGTCAAAACTTGTCTCATAGCATCAATGCCTTGTGTATGGGGAATGACAGTGTATAGGCTTTTGACGTCCATAGTTATAAGGACAATTCCTTTGTCATTAAGTTGTATAGTTGACAATATCTTGATTAGTGAAGGGGTATCCTTAATACACGTGTCCAATTCCAGTATGGGTTGTTTAAACAGTGCATCCAACCATTTGGCAATAGGTTCCAACACACCCCCGACCGCTGAAACGATTGGCCGTCCCGGGGGGTGTGTTGGATCCTTGTGCATTTTAGGGATAGTGTATATGACTGGTGTAGTAGGAGTTGTATTGTACAGATATTCTGCCAATTTTGGTTCCAAATATCCAGCCATCAAACCCTCATTCAAAGAGACATCTATTTTACGTTGTACCTGGGTCGTAGGATCTTGAGGTAATTTCTCATATGTTTGCTGACATTGGAGTTGTTGTCATATTTCTTGTGCGTAATTTTCGTATTGCATCACCACAATACCTCCTCCCTTGACTGCCGGACGTATGATTATACTTGGATCTTGTGCAAGATTCTTGATAAGGTTCCTCTGTTTGAGTGTAAGATTATGTCGTTTTATTTTATCCATCTTGATGTGTTCCTTGGTCTCATGCATAATTGTAGACATATATGTTTTTAAAGTTGGATTATTGGATATAGGGTCAAATGTCGATTTAGATTTGAAAGAAAAAAGTTGTTTAGGTTCTTGTGTTACCGCCTGGGAAGGTCTTTTTGCATAATATTCCTTCAGGCGTAAGTTTCTTCCAAACTTGAACATTTCTGTGTTCCATTTGAATAATTGTGGTTTTGATGTAGGTACGAATGATAATCCTTTGCTTAAAATGTCGTTTTCCTCTTGTGTGAGTTCTCTTGATGATAGGTTGAATACTGGTATTATTTCTTGAGAGGGGGTTTTGTGCGGTTGCTGATAGATCTTACCACCCTGTCCTCTCCGGATGTTGGTTCGTCTTGACTTTTTGTTTGGCTTCTTGTTATACTGGCTCCTCCCACCGCTCCTAAAAAAGTCTTTTGTTTATTCGTTTCAGTATCTGAGGCGGACTCTCCTGATGTTATATCTATCGTGGAGACATTGGGTTTTTGTATACGACCTTCCCAGGCGGTAACACAAGAACCTAAACAACTTTTTTCTTTCAAATCTAAATCGACATTTGACCCTATATCCAATAATCCAACTTTAAAAACATATATGTCTACAATTATGCATGAGACCAAGGAACACATCAAGATGGATAAAATAAAACGACATAATCTTACACTCAAACAGAGGAACCTTATCAAGAATCTTGCACAAGATCCAAGTATAATCATACGTCCGGCAGACAAGGGAGGAGGTATTGTGGTGATGCAATACGAAAATTACGCACAAGAAATACGACAACAACTTCAATGTCAGCAAACATATGAGAAATTACCTCAAGATCCTACGACCCAGGTACAACGTAAAATAGATGTCTCTTTGAATGAGGGTTTGATGGCTGGATATTTGGAACCAAAATTGGCAGAATATCTGTACAATACAACTCCTACTACACCAGTCATATACACTATCCCTAAAATGCACAAGGATCCAACACACCCCCCGGGACGGCCAATCGTTTCAGCGGTCGGGGGTGTGTTGGAACCTATTGCCAAATGGTTGGATGCACTGTTTAAACAACCCATACTGGAATTGGACACGTGTATTAAGGATACCCCTTCACTAATCAAGATATTGTCAACTATACAACTTAATGACAAAGGAATTGTCCTTATAACTATGGACGTCAAAAGCCTATACACTGTCATTCCCCATACACAAGGCATTGATGCTATGAGACAAGTTTTGACACAATCAGAGGCGTACAGCGGTCCACCTATTGAATACACATTACAATTATTGGAACTAGCTCTATCTAACAATTATTTCAGATTCGAAGAAGACTGGTTTATGCAAAGGGCCGGTACATCAATGGGTGCGGCCATGGCCCCAGCTTATGCAAACGGTTACATGTATATATATGAAACTACTAACATCTTACCAGTATATGGAGATAAAATACTTTGATTTTTTAGATTTATCGACGACTTGCTTGTATTATGGACCGGGACAATACAGGAAGCCCAACAGATGGTAGATGATTTGAATAAAATCGACAGTCCAATCCGATTCACATCAGAAATAAGTAAAGACAGAGTACACTTTCTGGATTTACTCATTTGGGTGGAGGAGAATAATTTACAGTATTCACTATATACCAAACCCACCGACCGCAACACTATCCTTCATGCTCAAAGTGCACACCCGGAACGTCTCAAAGCCTCATTACCTAAAGCACAGTTCCTCAGAACCATAAGGAACAACTCTAATGCTCGAATTAGGGAAGAACAACTAACACAGATGAAAACAAAGTTTCTTAATCGAGGTTATAACCACACACAATTGGAAACAGCATTGAAACAAGCGAGAGAATTTATCCCACAAACCTCTGTGAAGACACAGAATCGTCTAATTTGCCCAACCACATATAATGATTCCTCAGTTCAATTATCGAATATTATCCGAGATAACTGGAATATGATGGCCTGCGACTCCACATTACCATCAACTTTTCAACAGAAACCTTTAATTTGTTACAAACGAAATAAAAATTTGCGTGATTTATTGGTTAAAACTGACCCTATACAAAGTTATGTACGGCAGGGGAAGATACAGCATCGAGGAAGTGTCAGATGCTTGGGATGTGTGACCTGTAGCCACATGGTCCCGTCCCGCACATTCAACCACCCCCATACCAGTAAGAAGTTCCTGATAAATCATACTATTACCTGCAAAACTTCGTTTGTTATATACAAATTAACCTGTCCATGTGGTTTGTCCTATATAGGTAAAACACAGACTCCACTATGTGAACGTATACGCGGCCATAGATCGAATATCCGTACAGCGTATAGGGACGGCACCAGCGACAAACCGGTCGCAAAACATTTTTTGCAGAATCAACATCCTTTAGCATCCCTTAAATTTACGGCGATAGATCATATACCGGAACCAAGACGTGGGGGAAACCGAGGCAAGATGCTTCTTAACAGAGAGACATATTGGATATATTTACTCGACACAGTTGCTCCAAAAGGACTCAACGAAATGATCTCGTATCATTCCTTTCTCTAATAAGCTCCATTTTTGCTTGTGTTCTTTGATTTTAAAAATTAACCGTTGTAGGCTTATAGATAACTGTGATTAGGAATATTAATGGCACATTTTGCTTTATTGTATTGGATAAGTAGGTACTACAAGAAAGTGAAACTTAGATGTAGATACAATATCCATAGAAAGATCAATTAAGACTATACAATGTGTCATAGTAATTCAGATAGATACATTATAGTTACAATTAATAAATTGTCAATAAATGTACTATTAACGTAAATGAAGAAAATACTCCACACAGTATATTTAGCGAGACGGTCATATAACTGTATGCACTGCTAACATACAAGGAACACTGAATAACATTCACATGGTCCTTCCAACACTGGCACTTAACACACAAAGTTAATGAGAGTTAGCTTTTATAAAAATTTGCACGGAATCCCTGATTAAAACAGGGATCCCTATACATTGTATATTATTTATTATAAGTCACTACACATTCCATCACTATATAGGAATATTTTTGATTATTTTTTGAATACATTTGTAGATGGGTTACACACTTATTGCAAAGTTAGTGATTTCTTAATTTTTTAATTTTTTAATTATTATTTTGTATAGTTGACAGCTAAGTAGGCCTTTTTTTAGCGTGCATACGAATCAAAGCACTATCCATGTGTATATCATACATTAATATGGAGGAATCACAAGTAATGTTTTCTTTATAATTTAGTAAATGTAGGACATTAGGTGTATTTAAATACATACTGTACAATGTTAATTCATTAGTTGTATTAAAATGCATATTGTATAATGTTAGATTAATGTAGTATCCTTTAATAGCAGAACATACAGTCCTTTTATCAAATATTTAAATTGTCTGTTTATTCGATCTGATCCCAAGGTGCACGGAGTATAACCTGCAAGCGATTTTCCTGTGTAGAATAGTTCCCTAGGCAACGCATACCGCGTAACCAGGGAAACGACGTTTAGTGACGTCATTACGGAGAAGTTCCGGGTTATGGAAGGTCGCGTCTATTTCGCGCATGCGCAATTACGAATGGAGAACGCCGCGGTTGGACTCTTTGCACCTGGGGTAAGTCAATTAAGTATTAATTTTATAGCTATATAATGGCGATATTTGTTGTATGTATGTATGTCATTTGATCCTGAGGAAGGTCCCTGAGAGGACCGAAACGTCGATTTTGCATCAATTTATGGAATAAATTTATAACTTTTTATCCAAGACCGTGAGTGCAACCCAATTATTCCTGGTTTGATTATATATATATATATATATATATATATTAAATCATTATGGAAAACATAATTACTATTATTATTGCCATTTATATAGCGCCAACAGATTGAAAACTCACCAGTTCCCCCCCATATTTCTCTATCTCCAGGTTCTCCTGTTGAAAAAAGTAGAGATTAAACTGGCTTTACTGTATAGGCCTAATGGTCTGCCAATGATTACATGGACATTCCTTGACTGATTGTCACCTCTGTAATGAATGGTGCTTTGCTGGCATTGACAAGGCATCCAATATGCATTACACTTGTGCATAACGAAACAATTTGGTTTATCCAAAACGATTCTCCCTAGAAACAAAATAGTTTCCGGCAAATTGTGTTTCGTCTCATTTGTTTGTGCAATAGTTTTGGGAAAAAATTATATGTAGAACCAAAATAACATGAAGATGCATACTGATAAATATATTCATAATATACATTTTATGTATATATTTTGTAGCGCACATTTTCCCACCATTTGGTTCACAGATCAAGTAAGCAGTAACCAATAGTGGGGAAAAACGCAGAAGCAGAAAAAAAACATCTATATTTATACATAATATATTTAATAAATATATCATGTATAAATATAGATTTTTTTTTTACTTCTATTTTTTTCCCCTTGATCTCTGAATAAAATTATAATCAACCATCAATCAATGTAATTTCCATCAATCCGATTTTGTATTTATTTTGCCAACAAAGACAAAACTCAGAACCTTGAAACAAAAAAAAAAATTGACTCATTCATTCCTTATTTTGTTTACTTTGTGATTCGGCCATATGTTGATTTGGAGTTACGGAATTTGGACGTCTGACAGATCGCTCAAATTTCAGATGAATAGGGATTTGTTTTAAACTGAATTCACAAGTTTGTTGTGCCTTAAATCTGATGATAGGGATCTAAAACACATCTTTATCATAGGGCACAGGTAGACAACCTTTGGTACTCAGGATGTCGTGAACTAAATTTCCCATAATGCTGTTTCAACCATAATGTCGGCAAGCCTTAAGGGAGGTGTAGTCTACAACAACTGGAGTGCCTACCTCATCATAGGTGATTGATTGAAACTGTCAACATGTTAAATCATATGATAATTTATAGTGACTTACATTGTATACATTGACTCTAGTCTACGAACACATAGAGAAGAGATTTTAGTGTCTATTCCTTAGGTATATAGAGTTTTATATGGACATTTGTAGCATGTTCAGAGTGCATCTGGGCTAATGGACAGACCCAAAATCCTATAGGGCAATATTCTGAACCGTAGTTATTCTACAGATTATCCACTATATGGAATACTAATCCAATAATTAATGGTCTGAATTAAAAGACTATCCTAATAGTACAGTTGTTTTGAGTAAGATCCACACAGGTAGGTCATGATTCCATCTAGTGGTCAAATTGCAGAATGACATGTAATAACTTCCCTCAGACTAAAATGTGATAAAGTGATACAGGTTAGCTAGAAGGTATAGTCAGTATAAAAATTACTGACTTTATTTTAAGCATCTCTTTATCTTGAGGAGACACCTACACTTACCTCCTAAACTAAGCCATTCCTTCTTTGGTACCTTGGATCAAAGGAAGCACCAAAGTGAAAGCACCTCCCTAGTTCTCCTCACATCACATTAACACATTAGGAATCTAGAGGGGAATGCTGGTTGCTCTAGTAAGAGGAGAGACTGTGAAATGCAGGAGGTGGGAGAAGATGGATAGTGGTCATTAACTCAGACAACATCTCCATCCCATGCCAATGGACACCCTACAGGAGAAAGCAGCAGCTATGCCTGTCTTTTAGGTAGCCCACGAACTGGAACTGAAGTTTATAGCAGCTAACTGCTAACAGATGACCAACTACCTGGGTGATCCAGAACTTCCGTATTGGATTCCTCACCTGCTGTGCCGCATGTAAACTGTGGAGTGGAGCACTGGCCCTTCCCTTCACTCCTAATGCTCTACCCCAGGAACCCATATTAAATCACAGAATTGCTGTGACTCAAATACAAACAAACCATTCTTCCTGGGGATATTAGATCATACATTGCATCACTTTTAGAAATATATAGGCACCATTAATAAAAAAATACCCTGCAATTTGTATAGCTTACAAATAATGGTAACATCCCCAGATAACTATAGAATGTGTATGAATTCTTCCTGTTGATGGACTGAGCATGAAACGCTCTCCTCGCTGTATTTTACATTCTTGAGTTGCAGATGTTTAATCAATTAATTACAGATCTTATGAAACTGTGAGGAGGTCTGACAACCCTACTTTGAGAAGGAATAGGATCGAAATTGTAAAGTTGATATTTTACAGGAAGAGAATAGATGGAACAATTGGACATAAACAGCCTGTTTTGGTGGCGAGGAATTTAGAGAAATTATAAAAAAAAATTAGCATTCCACCAGAAATGGTAGAGATGGTTTCAAGAAAACCTGGCGTTGAACTGCTGCTGTCCTCAGTAGATAAAAAAAGGCACAAACAGATCTGTTTTTCTACACCAGGAAAATGAATTGGGATTTTTCAAGTTTATTTGCTGGCAAAATAGGCATAATTATAATTTAACCTAATGTAAACTGCCATACCTTCTTATATGTTATACAATAAATGTTAGACTTTATTTCTCCTTATTCCACTGTTTGTTGTTCACAATGGATTTGGTTTGAACATAGGGAGGTTTCTCCAAATGACACTAATAAAAAATCAATTCATGGATGAACTGTGTGAGTCATGTAGACACATTCTATTGTCATGGCTCGTTCAATGGACATGCTCAACCTACATTCCTGATTTGGAATCTAAAATATCGTACACATGATTAGCATGCTTTAAAAGTATAAAGTATCATGTTTTCAAATTGTTTTTGGTGCAAAGATCGTAAATGCATTGCTCACCTTTTTGCCCTTGAGGTCCAGCCTTTCCAGGAGATCCTCCTTGCCCTGGAAATATAACATAATATGTATATAATATAATTGTTTCGTAGTTTGCCTGCCGAACTTTATTTTCCTGATTATTAACCATGGCGACATTAATTAATTAATCTGTATTTCTTCTACCTCACAGAAGGAAAGACAGGAAAAAGGATATGCAAATTAAATATGAATGCCCACTTTCAATGAGAGAGTCTCCATAATTAGTTCCACAATCCTCAAAAATGAATTGGAACTTAAAGTGACACTATAGGCATCAAAACAACTTTATCCTAATAGAGCAGTTTAAGTGTTTAGATTAGGGGTGCCCAAAAGGTAGATCTCCAGATGTTGTAGAACTACAACTCCCATGATGCTTTGCATGCCTTTAGAGTGACAAATCATCGTGGAAGCTGTGGTTTTAAAACATCTGGGGTTGGTTTACGGACGAAATTCGTAATGGACTGATTCAATTTTTATTTAGTACGAAATCATTTGTACAAAATGGAAATTTCACTGGTGCATATGTTTTAAAGAAAACTAGAGCAGTCAAGAAGAAATTAAGAACAGATCCTGACAGAGGAAGAGAAGAGGAAGCGATTAGGGAAAGGTAAGTTCGACATGACAGTGCCGCTTTACGAAAAACATTAGACTGTTCAACACTGCAAACACTTCCCCTGATTTAATGACATGCATTTGTAACAATAATAATTTCTCATTAATCAATGAAAGGACAAATAACAGTATACAATGCAACATAACAAAATTGGGGGTCTCCATACAATTCAATACAGACTCTCGCCCAGAGTCTCTGTGTCTGGGAGATAATTGAGTGTATGCTGCTTAAACTAATTATCTCCCAGGCACAGAGATACAATCCACAAAATATTAAACACCCCAAAACCCACACAATATTACAAGGGACCCCCACAAGTCCTATATCCCCGGATATCCTGGATCAGAGTGCACAAACTGTCCAAATAGCGCTCAGATCCCACGAACAGAGCCAAATCACCACCTGGGTAAAGTTAGAAAAGAAGCTGGCGCTTGTTAGTGGTTCAGTGGTGTTCACGAGTTAGTCTGTCTCCGATTTTAGTTCCATACACTCGATGCCCGAACACCACTGTCTGCATTCGGGCGCCAAGATGGCCGCCAACTAATTTCCCATGTGTTCGTTCATGCGTACCCAGCCACACACTTGGGATAACAAAGTGTGAACCTGTGATGGAGGTGTCAGGAGAGGTTAATAGGGGTAAAAATCCCAGAGGTGGTCCGCAATTTGTGGGTTTGTTCAGTAACCAAACTGAAGAAGGTAAAGCGTATGAACAGAGTATTTTAAGGGTTGGATACATGGCTCATGGTCCTTGGGCAGGAGGCTAGCTAGAAGGCTCCTCCAGGAGCTCATGGCATGGGCATATTTGCCACACAAACAAAGACCTATACAGACAGACTCAGACAGGACCACAAAAACACATGCACATAAGGACACACACACACGCACAGAATAGCTACATAGACATGGGCATACACAGACACACAAACAGACTGTATACACTCACATATGCACACACACAGACATAAACAGACAGACAAAAACACACACACACATACATGCTAAACTGACACAGATACAGGAATAGACAAACAGGCACACACACACACATGCAGTCATACATAGGTAGGCATAGAAAGAGGAAGACCACACACACACTATAAAAATATATTTTTCCAACCATCCTTACCTATGCATTGAGCACGATTATGGAGAGCTGCGTCCTGTGAACATTTGCAGGGCCAGTGGCTGGCTATAGCATGTACATAGTGAGGGAGCGTAGCAAAAAATCCACCGCCCATGTGCTTATAGTCCTCAAAACTCTCAGGAGTTTCTTCCTTCCGCTTTCCTCTTTGAGTTTTGAATTTTCAGAGGACCTTGCACACACATTATTTCGGTGAGAACTCCAACTAGGCTGCCCCAGCCCAGAAAAATCCAATGGAACTAAAAAGTAGGTTTGGGCACACCCAATAGTTTTCTCAGCAGGTAAACTTTATTGTGAAGTACAATAATTTAGACAACGTTTCAGCTCCCCAACAAAGTCTATCTGCTGAAGAAACTCCTGGGTGTGTCCAATCCTACCTTTTTGTTCCTTGTTAAGCCCTGGCCAGGAACGGACACAGCACAGTGACAGAGATGGGGGAACATGGCTAGTGTAGAGTGTCATATTACGTACCTCTGTCTCTTTTATAACTGTGCAACTTCTGCTCTCAGACACGTCTCAACAAGAAGACCGAGAGGGAGAACAACATGGGAGAAATAGATTTGGCGGATCCATTTCCTCCCCCCAGCTTAAAGACCCTGAGCTACAGAGTCCAACATTGGTGGCTATAGCTCCCTTAGCACTCCTCTAGTACTGTCCCTGATCAATACACTTGAGATGTAATCACAAAACCTGCAAAAGTGCTAGTTTTTTGGTTACTAACTTTAGGACCTTTTGACCGTGAAAAGAAATAGCTCTGCCTTTAGTCAAACATTGGAAAATGGCTGAGACAAAGTGCTCCCTACTTGGTCTTACTATATGTTTGACTGAGTTGGAATTTCAGTTAAATTTCTATATTTATGGATTTGGAGGCATTAGCAGCAGTAACATAGTTTGTGAAATTTGGATTTGAATTACTATTGAAAAAGTCTTACAATTCTAGCCACAAGTCAAATGTTATTAATCTGTTACTGCCTCTGGATTGTAATTTAACGATTAATGTCTAAGATCTAGACCCCAAGAACAACCATAATATTCAGATCATACGGCTTTTCAAGGTAACCAGCAATCAAGGACAATGGTAAAAAGAACTAACAAACACAAAGAAATAAAAACATAACAAAAAAAGAAATCAGAAAACTAAAAATGGAATCCTCAACATAATAATCCATAGCACGGAAGCCGCTAAGCAGTTTTACAGAATATCTAGGCAAAAAAATGGCAAAGTGAATATTCAAAATACCTCTTTAAATCTGAACCTGGGTCCAGTCAAATTCAAATTAAAGGACAGAAAGTAAAATATCACTAGAATCCACGAAGAGAGACAGAGAGAGAGAATGAACAAAAAAACAAAACAGCATTATTACAAGAGGTAGATAACCTAGATGTAACTACATTTCCGTCCATATTCGACTTGTTGCTGCTGATAGGGAGTGGACAGTCCAATTTGTACTAATTCTACACCAAAAACACAGCGATTTTTATTTCAAAATTTGAAAACTTTTGAACAAATTTACAAAACAATTTTTCACATCTCTTATTTTTAATGTGATAGCAATCACTTCTAAATTAAAAAAACTTTTGGTGAAACGTATTGTGTGCATTACAGGTTAACACTGTAAAAAAACTTTTCAGGAATGCTAACAAGTGTTCTTACACTTTTACAGGTTTATTCACTA
This sequence comes from Pelobates fuscus, assembly GCF_036172605.1. Classification (NCBI taxonomy): domain Eukaryota; kingdom Metazoa; phylum Chordata; class Amphibia; order Anura; family Pelobatidae; genus Pelobates; species Pelobates fuscus. Next base: position 147,773,705 of record NC_086325.1, on the reverse strand, counting down.
ATGTGAGAATTTTAATGTGAATTCAAAGTGAATTTAAAATTTAAGGTCAATAGCCGAACTGGCAAACATTTTAAGCCAGCTATGGTTCCAGTTCGGCAACTCTGGCGTTACATTTAAAATTCTCTTTGAATTCACTTTGAATTCTGAGTTTAATAAATAACCCAGTTAATTTTGCTTAATGTCTGTGAGATGCACTCACCTTTCTCTCCTGGTGGTCCAACATCCCCTTTTGGACCATGTGATCCTGGGACACCCGGACATCCTCTGAGTATAGTCAACCTGTCCGAGTCACCGACTCCAATAACTTTCACTTCTGTGAACAGAGACAAAAAGTAAAATATTTGGAATATAATTTTGAAAGGGCACTCTAAGCAAAAACCACTACAGCTTACTAACAAGTGTGCAGCACTGCCATCCAATAATGCCCACGTTGGATAAAATTGACATTGATAAAGGGCCGTTGAGATTGCACAGGGTAATCGTAGGTAGCATAAACACTAAAGCAAGCATAAATGGTTGAAATATATAGGCGATATCCTCTGTTTGAGGCTTGAGAAGGAGATGAAAGATACACGTTCAGGCTGCAGATATTGAAGAATGGCCAATAGGTCTCCGGTATTGATAAAAGCGAGAATATGAGACAGCCAAGTGGTAAAGAATCAGAAAGTTGTGGCAGGTAGCAGATAGAAACCATTTATTTATTTATTATTATTTAAAACGGTGCAGAGAGATGACTAGCAAGCACTTCAGAGGAAGACATAAAAGAAAGAACAGGTTATATGCACTAAAATGCACAACGGGATGGGAGAAGCATTCTAAGCTCACCAATATACCTAAGCCAAACTACTAACCTACCTAGGACCTTGTGTGATCTTTCTCTGGTTGCAAAGGGCACAGAATAAGGTGGGTTGATAATTATGGGGGATAAAAAATTCTAAACTCCAGCTTTCAGTTTGCAAAGATTGTTTCATGAGTGTAACTTTGCTGGAAAATAATTGTGTATGTCCTCTATGTCCAAATTAATCGATACGAACAAAAAAGGGACCTGCATTCGAATAATACTGCATAAAGCAAAATGTATAGTACTGTGTCTTATAATATGTAGAGTTTGAGGACACAATCTGACTACGCAAATGGTCAGTCAAAAACAAAAACACTCCTTGGAGAACATATTAAAGTAAAGCTAAATTTTTATATTCTTTAAGGAAAAAATAAATAAATAAAACACAAGCTGGTGTACACTTTGAGTGTAGATTAAGTGTAATGTCCCAACAAAATAAAAAAGAAGAAAAGATTAACTTGGCAATTAAAAAGTAAATCCGTTAGAAAATATAAAGCTAGTCTAGCAACAGTTAAAAACTGGAATGTATCCTTGCATGTTTTTTTTTAATATAACAAATATAAACTATATATACTTATTTAGCACAATCCCTCTTTTTGTTTGCACAATACAGCAGAAGTAATAAGACTGCTAGTCAAATGCCTGTGTTGACTGTCAGTGACTTACCGGGACATGAGTCATCACCATTGCACCGGCTGTTCAGCAGCCAGAGTACCATAAGTGTGGACAGCCACATGGTGACTGTGAGATACTGGCTCCTCTCGAACTGTCCGTTCATAAACTGTTCATAGCAGAGAATAGAGGCACCTTAAATGAAAAGAGGATAAACCCATCCTATCTAAACACCTCCCATTTCCTTTATCTCTAATAGGATACACTTCTCACAGTAATAAAAAAAAATATATATATATATAATTTTTTTTATTTACATTTAGAAATAGTTTAATAAATGGAAATAATCAAGAAATGCCATTGAAACCTCACAGTCTAAGTATATTTTCTATTTTGAAAAGTTTGCAAAGAACAGGGTAGTACGTTGAACTTTAGAACGTTTTAAGGTTACTTTTCATTGTATTTTTGCTCCCACCTCATTGTGTTCTTAAAAAGTTACAAGCTTCTTTGTAAATACAATTACACACGATCCTTAGCATTTTTTACACCTGAATATGACTATAGAATAAATACACCTCAGGTGCTTTGCATTTTAAGCAGCTACTGGTTTGTCCAAGCTTTTTGATATTCTGTCACTGGCTTAAGATATAGAACAAGGCCTTGTATGCCAATCATAGTTATTACATAGTAGGTAAGGTTGCCTGATATTTGTAGAGGGATAAAAAATAGGAATTAAGGCTATGAATAAAAATTGACTTTGGATGTATATCGTTAACAAAGCAGAATTCACTCAATGTTGATTGATTAACAGGAGGCAAGAGCTTTTATTGTTACAAATTAATAATTTTATTTCAAATTTGTTGGTGAAAATTTTAACTTGAGATGAGGGACACTTAGTATTAAATGATCGAGCATGAAGAGGTGGGGGATATATGTTGAATAAAATGTCAATGTACAGAAAGAAGAAGAGTACTTAGTATTATTGGGTGTCCCTGCATCTCAGTGGCCTCAGCTGTTGAGAAGGCTCTGGTGGCAAGGTATTATTATTATTTTATTATTTATATAGCGCCAACAAATTCTGTAGCGCTGTACAATGGGTGGACTAAAAGACACATAATTGAGATCAGACCACTGGACGTACAGGAACAGAGGGGGTTGAGGGCCCTGCTCGATGAGCTTACATGCTAGAGGGAGTGGGGTATAGTGACACAAAGGGTAAAAGTAGGGGAATTAAATAGTTTGTTAGAGAAGGGTTTATTGAGTGCTTGGTAGGTCATTTTTGACAGTTTCAGGAAAGGAGTCATGGGGTGGGGGATGAGAAACATGCTGACAGTGTAATTGATACGCTTTAATGAAGAAGTGAGTTTTCAAAGATTTTTTGAAGGAGTGGAGGCTGGGTGAAAGTCGGATTGAGGAGGGAAGGGAGTTCCACAAAAGAGGTGCAGCCCTGGAGAAGTCCTGAAGGCGAGCATCAGAGGTGGGGATCCGGGCAGAGGATAGGCGTAGGTCTTGGGATGAGCGCAGGGGTCTCGACGGGACATACTTGTGTATGAGGGAGGATAGGTATGTTGGAGCAGCATTATGTAGGGATTAGAGATGTCCCGAATAGTTCGCTGGCGAATAGTTCCTGGCGAACATAGCTTGTTCGCGTTCGCCACGGATGGCAAACATATGCGATGTTCGGTCCGCCCCCTATTCGTCATCATTGAGTAAACTTTGACCCTGTACCTCACAGTCAGCAGACACATTCCAGCCAATCAGCAGCAGACCCTCCCTCCCAGACCCTCCCACCTTCTGGACAGCATCCATTTTAGATTCATTCGGAAGCTGCATTCTTTTTTTTTTTTTTAGACAGAAGTGTGTTATATTTGAGCATGCTAGGCTGAACGTGCGTATATCATGGCTAGTTGCACTGAGGGTATGAGTATATAGCAGTACATTGTTGTGAAAGATGGCTGTCATGTTTAGGGTGAAGCTTGCACGTTATCAACTGTGTATTTATATCAGTAGCTCCACCACTAATTATAAATCAAGTGTGAGTCGCCCCATGAGATGAGACTAGTGAATAACATAATACATGAACGGTTAAGGTAAAGGCATGTAAGGAACTACGACAATAAACTCTTTAGGAGGTGAAATAATGACATGTTTAAACGCTTGCTACTTTACGATTAGTTAATGTGCAGAGAGCAGTTCATGTGATCAAAGGCATGGTGTGGAGGATCGGCTATAGTGGGACATGCTTGGCAGGCTGCTGTTTACTGCTTGTGCTCATCCGATCCCTTCTGGGCGCTAGGTGCAGACCCTGGGAGTCCGTGATACCTGGAACAACAAAGGCAAATCTCTGGCTGAGTGCCGGGTTCGCGGCTTGAGGTGGTGGAAGCTTGTTTTGTCGGGTGGTCGGATCTGTCCCGGTGGTGCTTCAAGTCCGGTGCGGGATTGTGGTGGCTTAAGGTGGAGGCGAGTGCTTGACATGGGGCAGGCTCTGCATTTCTGTTTGTGCCTCCGGTCCCGTCTTCAACGCCTTTTGCGTTGGTGGATTTTAATGGGGACTGCTTCGCTTAGCTGTGGTGGAGCTTGTTGGGGCTGTGGTGGAGCTAGTTGGGGATTCCTGCTTGTTATTTGCTTCCAAAATTGATTAAAGAGTCTGTCCAGCTTAGACTCAATATCCTGCCATGTGTCAAGCCCCAGCTACCGGTAATTCCTTGTCTCTTCTGGGTTGACGGAGTTTAGCCACACCCCCTCTCTGACGCGGTCTCGCCACGCTACATAATGCGACCGCGCCAGATACAAGACGCTGGATTAATGAACAGCGTTACCGCGATATCAAACCAGCTGAAAGTTTCTCTGCAACCCTACCTGTGTACCGAACCGGACTGGAACTCGAACTAACCTCCTTCTCCTCTCCTCGACCACGGCTAGTATCTGGACTTCTCTCATCCTGTCTCAGAAAGAACCTCCCCGGAGGAGAACTCTGGAACCTGAATTTCACCCTCTGGAAGCTAAGTCAATTGTTTCATCTGTGATAAGAACTTCCTTCTCTCAAGCCTGCTGAGCATTCCTTCCATAGTCTGCTCTCAAGTTTTTCCAAGCATTTCTGCTACAGCCTGCTCTCAAGCCCGTTAAGCAATCAGGCACCAGCTGCTCCCTGACCTGCTATCTCTAAACCCAAAACGAATCTCTGCTGTTACAACTTCATTTATAGCTTTCTTCATTACCCTAAAACTTGCAAACACCAAATGTGCTAGATTGCATGTATATAGGAAGCTGCTTACTCCAATTAAACCAACAGCAAAGTATTTAAAGATACAGTACCTGTATTTTCCTATATTGAATAGACAATTCCTATTTTATTCTCTAATTTTCTAATCATCAATTTAAATCCTAAGAAATCTGCAGTTGCGCTCCATATCAATCTATGTAAACGTGACACCATGCTTTGCTGGTACCAGGAGGACACGCGGCTGCCGCCATATTGGGAGAGTCACAGATGAGTATGTCAGCCTGGGCGGCTGTGCTCTGTGCGTCCATTAGCTCCAGACAGACTCTCAGGGGTGGACCGGGATAACCCCCACCGGTCTGAGGGGGGATAACGGAGCTCCTGCCGGGAAGTAGCTGCTCCTGGGCATCCCAGGATCGCGAGATTGGCTGCCTCTCCCGCCCGGTGAGCACCAGGCCACACTTGCCACGCGGAGGTAAGTAAGACTCTGTCGAGTTGCTGACCACTATTAAGCATGTCGGGTCGGTCAGGTAGGAGCAACATTGCTGGGTCATCCCCTTCTGGGGTGAAATTCGCTTGTTGATAGCTGCTTAAAGTGAGATATTGAGGGAGCTCATACGAAGTGCGTCTTTCCTCCATGACAGCTAGGCCCTGCCCCCCGGAGAGGAGGGACAGTGTAGCTGCTGCTGATTTAATAGGGAAACCGATAGCTAGGCTAGTGTATTCAGTGTCCACTACAGTCCTGAAGGACTCATCTGATCTCTGCTGTAAGGACAGCACCCCGAAAAAGCCCTTTTTAGGGCTAGAACATTAGTCTGCTTTTTTTTTGTTTTTTCCTGTGTAATCTAATTGCAGTTGCCTGCCTGCCAGTGTGTGTGTCAGGATCACAGCGTATACTGTGCCCACTTGCCCAGTGCCACCACTCATATCTGGTGTCACAATAGCTTGCATTTAAAAAAACTAAACTTTTTTGACTGTAATATAATAGCAGTCAGTTTCAGGGCCTGCCAGGGCACAGTGTCACACCAGTGCAACTCATATCTGGTGTAACAGTAGTGTACATTAAAAAAAAAAAATAGAAATTTGACTGTGAAATAATAGCAGTCAGTTTCCTTCACACGTGTGCGTTTCAGGGCCTGCCAGGGCACAGTGTCACACCAGTGCAACTCATATCTGGTGTAACAGTAGTGTACATTTAAAAAAAAATACAATTTTGACTGTGATAGATTGAATAGCAGTTAGTTGTCTGCAAGCGTGTGTGTCAGGCCTACAGCGTCTACTCTGCCAACTTCTGCCAGTGCACAGTGCCACTCATATCTGTTGTCACAGTAGCTTGCACCCATGGTACCACTAATCGAAAAAAAAAAGAAAGGCAGAGGCAGGCCACCCCGCAGGGGCCGTCGTGGTCGTGGTGCTGTGATTCCCTTTGGCCTTAGAATAATGCCCAGTGTTCAGAGGCCACGTACCCTGAACTCGAAAAGTTCTGAGGACATAGTTGACTGGCTAACACAGGACACCCAATCTTCTACAGCTTCCGCTCGGAACCTTGGCGCACCATCCTCCTCCAGCTTAGCTTCGGGCACCTCTCAAGTTACCACTCGCCCGCCTGCCACCACCACCAACACTAGCACCACAGCCGCTTCACTTGATCTGTCAGAGGAGTTATTTACACATCAGTTGGAAGAAATGAGTGATGCGCAACCATTATTGCCAGAGGATGTAGATAACAGGGATATGTCTCAGTCAGGCAGCATTACACACATGGACGTACGGTGTGATGATGATGATGTTGTACCCGCTGCTGCTTCCTTTGCTGAGTTGTCAGATACAAGTGAAGCGGTTGATGATGACGATGCGTCCGTGGATGTCACGTGGGTGCCCGCTAGAAGAGAAGAAGAACAGGGGGAAAGTTCAGATGGGGAGACAGAGAGGAGGAGGAGACGAGTTGGAAGCAGGGGAGGTCGTTGCAAGGAGCTAGTAGCACAGTTAGACAGCATGCATCGGCACCCGGGGTCAGCCAGACAGCACGCCAATCAACGCATGCTGTTGCCACCACCAGAATGCCGTCATTGCAGAGCTCAGCAGTGTGGCATTTTTTTGTGTGTCTGCCTCTAACAACAGCGATGCCATTTGCAACCTGTGCCAAAAGAAACTGAGTCGTGGGAAGTCCAACACCCACATAGGTAAAACTGCTTTGCGAAGGCACATGATCGCACATCACAAACACCTATGGGATCAACACAGGAGTACAAGCAGCACACAAACTCAAAGCCGCCATCCTCCTCCTGGTCCAGCATCTGCAGCCACGTCAACCACTGCTGTCCTCCTTGCCCCCTCTCAACCATCTGCCACTCCGTCTCTCGCCTTGAGCAGTTCCTGCTCATCTGCCCACAGTCAGGTGTCTGTCAAGAACATGTTTGAGCGTAAGAAGCCAATGTCACAAAGTCACCCCTTGCCCAGCATCTGACAGCTGGCTTCTCTGAACTCTTAGCCCGCCAGCTTTTGCCATACAAGGTGGTGGAGTCTGAGGCGTTCCAACAATTTTAGCTATCGGGACACCGCAGTGGAAGGTACCCGGACAATATTTCTTTGCACAAAAGGCAATCCCCAACCTGTACTCGATTGTGCAAAAGGAAGCAATGGCATGTCTGGCACACAGTGTTGGGGCAAGGGTCCATCTGACCACTGATACCTGGTCTGCAAAGCATGGTCAGGGCAGGTATATCACCTACACTGCGCATTGGGCAAACCTGCTGACGGCTGCCAAGCATGGAATGCGTGGCTCTGCAGAGGAGTTGGTAACACTGCCACGACTTGCAGGCAGGCCTGCTGCCACCTGCTCTACTCCTCCTACTCCATCCTCTTCCATAACCTCCTCGGCTGAGTCCTCTTCTGCTGCTGCGTCTTGCTCCACATCAACGGCACCCCCCCAGCTCCCCAGGTACTATTCCACATCCCGGATACGGCAGTGTCATGCCGTCTTGGGGTTGAGTTGCCTGAAAGCAGAGAGTCACACCGGACCAGCACTCCTGTCCGCCTCGAACGCACAGTTGGATCAGTGGCTGACTCCGCACCAACTGGAGATCGGCAAAGTGGTTTGTGACAACGGAAGAAATTTGTTGGCGGCATTGAATTTGGGCAAGTTGACACATGCCAGTGAGGCACTTGATTTGCGACAGCCCGACACGTTGGAATTCAACACTCCTAATGTTCGACCGCCTGCTCCAACAAGAAAAAGCCGTTAATGACTATTTGTATGACCGGGGTGCTTGGACAGCCTCTGCAGAGCTGGGAATTGTTTTGCCACGTTACTGGACGCTCATGCGCAATTCCTGTAGGCTCATGCGTCCTTTTGAGGAGGTGACAAACCTAGTCAGTCGCACCGAAGGCACCATCAGCGACATCATACCATTTGTTTTCTTCCTGGAGCGTGCCCTGCGAAGAGTGCTGGATCAGGCCGTAGATGAGCGTGAAGAGGAAGAGGAAGAGTTGTGGTCACCATCACCACCAGAAACAGTCTTTTCAGCATCGCTTGCTGGACCTGCGGCAACGCTGGAAGAGGATTGTGAGGAAGAGGAGTCAGAGGAGGAATGTGGCTTTGAGGAGGAGGAGGAAGACCAACCACAACAGGCATCCCAGGGTGCTCATTTCCACCTATCTGGTACCCGTGGTGTTGTACGTGGCTGGGGGGAAGAACATACCTTCATTGAGATCACTGAGGAGGAGGAACGGGAAATGAGTAGCTCGGCATCCAACCTTGTGCAAATGGGGTCTTTCATGCTGTCGTGCCTGTTGAGGGACCCTCATATAAAAAGGCTGAAGGAGAACGACCTGTACTGGGTGTCCACGCTACTAGACCCCCGGTATAAGCAGAAAGTGGCTGAAATGTTACCAATTAAAAAAAAGTCGGAAAGGATGCAGCATATGCAAAATAAATTAAAAAGTATGCTTTACACAGCGTATAAGGGTGATGTCACAGCACAACTGGAATCTAACAGGGGAAGAGGTGAAAGTAATCCTCCTCCTCCCACGACCACGCCGGCAAGGACAGGACGCTTTAAAGACGTGTTGTTGATGGAGAACATGCAGAGCTTTTTAAGTCCTACGCATCGCCACAGCCCTTCGGGATCCACCCTCAGAGAACGACTCGACCGACAGGTAGCAGACTACCTCGCCTTAACTGCAGATATCGACACTCTGAGGAGCGATGAACCCCTTGACTACTGGGTGTGCAGGCTTGACCTGTGGCCTGAGCTATCCCAATTTGCGATAAAACTTCTGGCCTGCCCCGCTTCAAGTGTCCTGTCAGAAAGGACCTTTAGTGCAGCAGGAGGTATTGGCACTGAGAAGAGAAGTCACCTAGGTCAAAAAAGTCTAGATTACCTCACCTTTATTAAGATGAATGAGGGATGGATCCTGAAGGGACTGACAGTGGGCGATACATTCGACTAAAAAAGGCCTGATGAGGGGGACGTAACAGGGATTAAATTGATAAGAATAGTACTACTTAACACACGACTCCTATCTGGTGGCACATTAGATTGCACATGCAGTGCCCCAAATTTGAAGTAGGAGGACCGACCAAGCAATCGATGCCATATACACGTCCCCTGATAGGGGACGTAACAGGGAATAAACTGATAGGAATAGTACTACTTAACACACCTTATAACAATGCAGAGAGAGGAGTCTGAAGAAGAGGAGTCAGAGGAGGAAGGTGGCTTTGAGGAGGTGGAAGACCAAACACAGCAGGCGTCCCAGGGGGCTTGTTGTCACCTTTCGGGGACCCTTGGTGTTGTACGTGGCTGGGTGGAGGAAGAGACCTTCAATGACATCAGTGAGGACAAGGAACGGGACATGGCTAGCTTGGTATCCAACCTTGTGCAAATGGGGAGTTTGCGGTTGTGCAAATGGACTGTTTCCGGTTGTTTCCGGTGCGTTAAACGGGGAGTTTGGTCTGTCACTGTGAAGCGGGCGTAACCCTTACACTACCTGATCGATACAACATCATACCTGATGTTTTAAAGCACGTTATTCCAAACAATTTAGGAATGTTAGGTGATTTATGCCCTTTATGGATTAAAACCAGACTCTGCATCAACTATGTAATTTTCCATGGGAGTTTTGCCATGGATCCCCCTCCGGCATGCCACAGTCCAGGTGTTAGTCCCCTTGAAACAACTTTTCCATCACTATTGTGGCCAGAAAGAGTCCCTGTGGGTTTTAAAATTCGCCTGCCTATTGAAGTCTATGGCGGTTCGCCCGGTTCGCCCGTTCGCGAATATTTGCGGATATTTGCGTTCGCCATTCACGAACGGAATATTTTTTGTTTGCGACATCTCTACACATCACCGTGTTACAGTGTCACTCTGTTGGATGATTTGGAAGACTATATTGTGTCACAAGACATGATTAACTCACCTGATGTGATTGTGTATATATATATATTTGTGTACGGCACATTCCGAGGACGTAAGGAAAGCAGGGTTAAAATAAGTAGTTCCTTAATAGCAAGTCAGTTGAGGTGTGCCGAAACTGACGTAAGGTTAGGCCTGTAAAAGAGGGCCACCTAGGTAAAATGATAAAATTGAGGGTGCGGTGGGAGGGGCACTTCCGAGAACGTCGAAGACAGGTAAGCAGGGGCTCACTCGGTTTAAATAGGGAACTTAAGTGCCTCCCACAATTACAGGCCAAGCCTTCTATTTGTGTACGGCACATTCCGGGGACGTAAGGAAAGCAGGGTTAAAATAAGTAGTTCCTTAATAGCAAGTCAGTTGAGGTGTGCCGAAACTGACGTAAGGTTAGGCCTGTAAAAGAGGGCAAAAATAAGAAACGATTAAGTCAAATGCGTTTATTAAGCCATACATCATTTAGTCATTTCACAGAAAGCCATCCTTATCTCTTTCTCTGGATTGGGGATGTATCTGTTGTATGCAGACGATTTCCACCTCCCCATATTTTTAATTATGTGTGTTGGTACATGACTACCTGAGGCAGCTGTGGCTGCTCCAATGCGAAAAGAATGGCCCGAAAATGAATGTGGATTTTGTCCCAACCGGAGTAATAACGTGCGTATGTAAAGCATGAAGTTTTTAGTGGTTAGGGGTTTCCCTAGAATAGCTAGAAGTGGGCAATCAGGATTGGAATTAGCTTGGGACTCTACTAGCTTATCCAATACACGGACGGGACACCATTTGGTCGATGTGGGATAAAAGTTAATTTCCACTGGTGGACCTGTTTGACTTGTTTTGGTATGAGTAACGGACAATATGTAGTGGTCTAGTTTTTTAACTAAGTGTTTCTTTTGGAGGCATGAGTTGGAGTCGGAAGCTCTCTCTACAGTAAATTCTCTGGGTCTCAAGAAACCATAAAAGGCTAAATAAGCCGCGGATTTGATAACTAGGTTTGTGATATGTTCGAAAGGGGACGTGTCGAGTACATCGGAGATATTCTTAAATAGCTTACTATCTATGGGAAGGCGTTTAGTGGGAATGTGTACTGACAATTTCTGAATGCCTTTGAGGACACTTTTAAGAGGATAGGAAGCTAGGAAAGGAGATTTGTTGGGAAAGCAGGTTAACATGTAGTGTTGGATTCCCGTTAAATAGAGTTTGATTGTGTTGTAAGCTAGATTAAGAGAAAAGTGGCAAAAAGTTGTGAATGCAACCATGGTTTCAACAGAAAAAACATTTATTATACAGTATCACGAACAAAACTCTTAAACAGTTCATATGCTCTGTAATAAGCTTTCCTTGTGTTAAGGGATAAACCCGCCTGAGCGAGCGTCCCGCTAAGTTGTAAGAGAGAGCTTAACGCATTATTAGGTCTTCGAATTTTGGAGGTACCCTGGGTTGCTGGGTAGCTGTTGGATGCAGTCTGAAGAATTCCTGAAAATTGAAGCGTGACAGAGCATCAGCGGCAGTATTTTGTATACCTGGGACGTGAACACAGGTTATGCAGAACTGGAGATTAGCTGCTAGCCAAGTGAGTCTCCTGACCAGGTTCATGACCGTGAGGGACTGAGAGCGGCCCTTGTTAATGATATTACAGGTAGCTAAGTTATCACAAAAACACCCGACTGACTGCCCCCTCCACTCTACCCCCCACGTGTGTGCTGCTGCTACGATAGGGTAAATCTCGAAAAGTGCGGAGGTGGTACTGAAATTCTCGAGTGATGCGGTTTCGATCGGCCAAGAGTCGTATAGCCATTCGTCGCCAAATATGGCCGCATAACCTATGGCACCTGAAGCGTCAGTCCAGAGTACTGGGGAATCGTCGGAAATGGGGGGAACAAACAGCGACCTGCCATTCCAAGAGGAAAGGAACAGCTGCCACATTTTTAGATCAGCTGTAGCTGACTCGTCTATGGGTGTAGTGGAGTCATCGTCAGGGAGACCGTGCAAAAGTGAAAGGATTCTGGAAATAAAAGACCTGCCCTGTGGAATTATTCTCATAGCGAAATTAAGTGAACCTAGTAGTGACTGTAGCTGTTTCCTGGTGCAAGTGCCTTGTGACGTGCAGGTGTTAATGTAAGAAAGAATTCGGTCTACTTTCTCCTGGGGCAGGCTGGCGTGCATGGAGACAGAATTGAGTGTAATCCCCAGAAAAGTAATCTCCGTGTTGGGACCTTCAGTTTTGTCCTGGGCTACGGGGACACCTAAATCTTTGAAGAGAGTGAGCATGTGATTAAGGCTGTGTGGAGTGCAGTGGTGTGGTTCGATGGTGAGGAAGTCATCTAAATAATGAATGACAACTGGACATCTGCAGAAGTTCAGGAGAAGCCATGTTAACGTTTCGGCGAAAAGGTCAAATAACTTGGGGCTACTTTTGGAGCCGAAAGTAAGCCTGGTAGCAAAATAGTAGCTGTCTTGCCACTTAACTCCATGCAGATGCCAGAGTGATTGATGAATGGGAAGTAACTTGAAGGCGTTAGTAATATCTGATTTACTTAACCAGGCCTCCTTTCCGGAGTTAATGATAGCTTGGATGGCATCATCAATTCTGGCGTACTGAAGAGAAAAATATTCTGATGGGATTAGTGCATTCAGGCTAGGTGTGGGAGACGCGTGTGGTGCAGAAAAGTCAATAATTAGTCTCTTTTTATTGTTAAACTTCCCTGTGGCGATACCTAGAGGGTTAGTTCTCCAGGAGGAGAAAGGTGGTGTAGTGAAAGGGCCTATCATGAACCCGTTAGTGACTTCTTTCTGTAAGAGTTCTTGTAAGGTGTCGGGGTCTGTGAGAGCTGACTGAAGGTTGGGGCATTCCAAGATACCTGTGGGGAGAGAGACAAAGCCTGTGTGAAACCCGTGAGTGAACCCTGACGTGAGAAATTCCACCAGATGTAAAGAAGGATGACTAGACAGGTAACGTTGCAAATTAGGTACGTTTATTGGTTTATTGGTACGCCTCTTTAGGGTACAATCTGTTAGGGCACATCGTCTTGGCATGTGCCCTGAAACAAAGCGAGCACACATGTAGCAGCCTACAAGCACTATAACTACAACCCCCAGCATTGAAATTATTGCAGACCTGAGCTTTACCCAAGAACACAATTGGCCTGCCTAATTTGTCTCTTACTTCCCTCTGGGTAGAGGTGGACTGAAAATCGGAGTTGGCGCTACTGGTAGAAGGGATAGCTACATTTTCGGGACAGAAATTAATCGAGTGAGCTGCAGACGAGCATATGGCACAGGAAGGGGTTTTGAGACCTGCGAAATGCATGAGAAATAATTCAGTGTCTAGCTGTCCCCAGTCTGTGACTGTATTATATTGAGACAGTGATGCGGCTGACCTGGAGGAGAATGACTTGTGATAGTCGTAAAAGGCAAAGCCCCCATACTTATAAGCTAGCTCTATCACTTTGTGTAGATATAAGTCTAGCTCCTCTCTGCGGAGGGGAAAAGCTGTACAGATTACGTCTCTGTACAGACCAAATGCGAAGACAAACTCGGGAATGTTAAGTTTCCTATTCAGCCTAGGATCTCTAGCCTTCATCACTACTGATAGATCCTCAAACGTGTACGCCCTGTTCTCTACCACGTCTTGAGCCGCTATCAGTAGTGAGGCCAAGTTAACGTCCTTGCCTTCTATGATGTCACGTCTCAGAGTCTGCAGTATGAGGTGAATAGGATTGATAACGTTAGTAACTTTTTTAGCCGGTAGAGGGTTATCGTTACCTCTAGGGTCGGGCGCGGGCTGAGCAACCGGCCCGGGAACCTCGGGGACCGTAGGAACATTATTAGCTTCCAGGTTATCCAATCTATTATTTATAGTAGCTACTGAGGACACTAGGGAGGCCATCATGGCGTGTAATTCAGCCAGGCTATTAAGTACGTTAACCTCTGAACTAGGGCCAGGCCTTTCGTTATCCTCAGTAGAATTCAACAAACGAAAAAGTTCATTTTTTCTGGCTGTAGCCGGATAAGGGATATTCCTCTTTTTGAGTTCTGCGGTGATTTTAGGGATAGTCCAGGAGCGATAGCTGGAAGCTGGACTTGGAGGGATGGGTTGCCTTCTCTGCGTGCCTGACCTGAGAGGGGTGCTGGTAACCGACAGATTGTCTTCTAGTACAGAAGCGTTGGACATTCTAAGGGGGGGCAGAGAGGATGAGTTAGTACCGAAATGTAAATAACCGGAGGGACCCCGCTTACTAGATTAGTGCCCATAGGCGAAATTGTATTAACTAGCTTAAGTTGGTGGCAGATGAGGCCCTAACTACTTGCCAAGTGGCTATGAGAGGCACTACCTATGATTTGGCTCGTGGGGCCTTGGTGCCACTGAGGTGGGTGGCGGGGTGTTGGCCTCTCGGTGACACGTAAAAGAATGTACAAAACGTTTGGCCGTGACGGGTGAGGCCCTAACTATAAATTGAAGCAAGGCTATAGCTAAGCGTTGGGACGATTGGCCTGAACCTCCGAACGTAAGGGCTGACTTTATGCCTTGCGGGACCACTAAACTTATAGGCAAAGAGGCCTATGGGAACATACCTAAACATTTAAAATAACTTTAAGAAAGAAATTTAGAAATACTAGACAAAAGAGAAACCATCTTAACAAAGCTAACAAATGTATCTATTTAATCTACTGCTAAAATGTGATCACCACCCACGAAAATGTAACAGTATGAACGTACTGCAACAATTTGAATGAAACGTACGGCAACCCAGTCCGGCTGAAACATGCGAAACGAGACTACGAGGTGAAAGTGTAACTGAACGTGTTACACAGACCGAGAGTTTGCACGGAGCGGAGAAAACCCGAGCCCGCGAGAGTCAGGGCTAAACTTACGTTTTGTTGCCGTCCGTGTAAAGCAAAGCCGTAATACTCGCGAATACAGCCGCAGAGCGTTTGAACCGGGCTGCCGGCGGGCGAGAAACTGACGTCACGGATCCGTGAACCGGAAGTACACTGAAGCACTTCCGAGAACGTCGAAGACCGGTAAGCAGGGGCTCACTCGGTTTAAATAGGGAACTTAAGTGCCTCCCACAATTACAGGCCAAGCCTTCTATATATATATATATATATAAATATTTGTAAACGATAATCAGCACTCCCAGGTATTTGTAAAAAAACTTCTATTTATTCCAAATGTCAACGTTTCAGTTCCTCTAGGGAACTTTCATCAGGACAGCAAGCAACAAACAAATGATGCACAAACTGTGTTTAAATAAGAACAACAATCAAAATAAACTTACAGATCAGCTGTGTATGGGGGCCGGCCATTCCAATCACCACATTCACGGGCTGACACCATCTGCAGTCAATGTCTCATTACGCGCTGCTTACTTCCGTGTATACACTGGTT
Organism: Pelobates fuscus; assembly: GCF_036172605.1. Lineage (NCBI taxonomy): Eukaryota > Metazoa > Chordata > Amphibia > Anura > Pelobatidae > Pelobates > Pelobates fuscus. The sequence continues at coordinate 147,758,229 of NC_086325.1, read as the reverse complement.
GCCAAGGTGAGTCTGATGCTAAGCGCCTGGCTTTCACTCATTGGCTTACTCTCCCAGCGCCAGCGTTACATGTAACACCGGGGGTTCAAGCGCATGCGTGTGAAACAAAAGACTTCGATGTAGTGTCAAATTCCCGATGTGGATTTGAAATATATCCAGTTCCCACATCAAATACTAGATAATATGATATCTCAATGCAGCAGGGATACACAACTACCTTGCATGCCCATAACTGGCCATTCCGATCACCGAGCTTACGGGTAAACACCATCTGAGGTCAGAGTCTCGTTGAGTGCTGTATACTTCCGTATGCGGGCTGGTTGCCAAGGTGATATTGACGCTACGCGCCTAACTTTCCCCCATTGGCTCATTCTCCAAGCGCCTGCATTATCTGTAACCACGGAGATTCAAGCGCATGCGTATGAGACAGACCTCCGATTTAGTGTTAATTCCCGGAACGGGTTTGAAATAGGGCCAGTTACCACATCAAGTACTTGATAGCATCATATAAAAACACGGATACGTAACCATTCTCCCTTCCCATAACCATTTCCTCTATATTCAGACCAAACTCCAATCCCTAACTATGTGTAAAAAAATATGTGTGATCACATTAATTAGTTAATCTATTCCTACGGACTGTAAATAGAAGAACTTAGACAACAATATATCTAATGTGTGGCTTATAACCTGGCCTCTCTGTGGTCAGGATCAATACTATCAGTGATCCATAATATACAAAAAACTATGTGCAGTCAAGTGTGACCTAGCCCACCAATAATCTGAGTTCTATTGGAAGTGTAATATAAGACCACTAATATCCAGTGTATCTTGCAATCTTATTGAATATACAAAAAAAAGTGGGTAAATGTGCAAATAAACAAATATCTATTCTAAAGTGCTAGTGCTATAATATGCAGAACCATTGAAGTGTTATATATGGCCAATAGCCAGTGCAGTACACATATCTATCACACCCTGTGGTGATTGAATTTACTGGAGAATGCCGATTATGTCCATAATCGCCATTCCTATCAAACAAAAAATACAAATATGATACTAAATAGGAAGGAGGATACGGGGGAAGAATCCAGACAATGGTCTACCCTATTTGATTGATGCATAAATCAGCATCTGTATATTAGTCTATAATGAAAAAAGATGTATGAATGTGTTCTAAACTCGAAATTGTTAAAACCACTTCTTGGATAAGGGTCATCCCTTAACATCACTGAAATGTGTAGCGATTGACCATCTTCCCCCTTCAAGAAGAGGAGGCAACAGACAGGAAAAACTGCTACAGAAAGAAACATGGTGGATCAAAAAATTGGGAACTCTTGCCCCCGATGGACTCAATGAAAAATTATCGTATATCTCTTTTCTTTAAATATATGGGTCCTAATAGGAGGACTTTGTATGAATCTCTTTACTAATATTACTCTTTAGTCCGAGTGCCGGACTTTTTAAATTTTCATAATTATTGTATATTTGATTATGGTTTTAACAATTTCGAGTTTAGAACACATTCATACATCTTTTTTCATTATAGACTAATATACAGATGCTGATTTATGCATCAATCAAATAGGGTAGACCATTGTCTGGATTCTTCCCCCGTATCCTCCTTCCTATTTAGTATCATATTTGTATTTTTTGTTTGATAGGAATGGCGATTATGGACATAATCGGCATTCTCCAGTAAATTCAATCACCACAGGGTGTGATAGATATGTGTACTGCACTGGCTATTGGCCATATATAACACTTCAATGGTTCTGCATATTATAGCACTAGCACTTTAGAATAGATATTTGTTTATTTGCACATTTACCCACTTTTTTTTGTATATTCAATAAGATTGCAAGATACACTGGATATTAGTGGTCTTATATTACACTTCCAATAGAACTCAGATTATTGGTGGGCTAGGTCACACTTGACTGCACATAGTTTTTTGTATATTATGGATCACTGATAGTATTGATCCTGACCACAGAGAGGCCAGGTTATAAGCCACACATTAGATATATTGTTGTCTAAGTTCTTCTATTTACAGTCCGTAGGAATAGATTAACTAATTAATGTGATCACACATATTTTTTTACACATAGTTAGGGATTGGAGTTTGGTCTGAATATAGAGGAAATGGTTATGGGAAGGGAGAATGGTTACGTATCCGTGTTTTTATATGATGCTATCAAGTACTTGATGTGGTAACTGGCCCTATTTCAAACCCGTTCCGGGAATTAACACTAAATCGGAGGTCTGTCTCATACGCATGCGCTTGAATCTCCGTGGTTACAGATAATGCAGGCGCTTGGAGAATGAGCCAATGGGGGAAAGTTAGGCGCGTAGCGTCAATATCACCTTGGCAACCAGCCCGCGTACGGAAGTATACAGCGCTCAACGAGACTCTGACCTCAGATGGTGTTTACCCGTAAGCTCGGTGATCGGAATGGCCAGTTATGGGCATGCAAGGTAGTTGTGTATCCCTGCTGCATTGAGATATCATATTATCTAGTATTTGATGTGGGAACTGGATATATTTCAAATCCACATCGGGAATTTGACACTACATCGAAGTCTTTTGTTTCACACGCATGCGCTTGAACCCCCGGTGTTACATGTAACTCTGGCGCTGGGAGAGTAAGCCAATGAGTGAAAGCCAGGCGCTTAGCGTCAGACTCACCTTGGCAACCAGTGTATACACGGAAGTAAGCAGCGCGTAATGAGACATTGACTGCAGATGGTGTCAGCCCGTGAATGTGGTGATTGGAATGGCCGGCCCCCATACACAGCTGATCTGTAAGTTTATTTTGATTGTTGTTCTTATTTAAACACAGTTTGTGCATCATTTGTTTGTTGCTTGCTGTCCTGATGAAAGTTCCCTAGAGGAACTGAAACGTTGACATTTGGAATAAATAGAAGTTTTTTTACAAATACCTGGGAGTGCTGATTATCGTTTACAAATATTGAATAGTGCAATCGAGCACCGGGTCACTAAATATGTAAGTAGGAGTGCAAGGTTTCTCTTTTTGTTTATATATATAAATATGTATACAAATAGGTAATTCTCCATCTGTCTCCCGTGTGATGCAAAGCATCATGGCAATGGTAGTTCCACAACAAGTGGAAAAGTATGTGTTAACTACCTTTGCTCTACTCTTAAATTAGGACTAAATTCATCATGAGATATAATTATGTAAAAACAAGAGGGATCTCAAAGAAGTGATCATTTCAAAAATTATAGAGAATTCCTTGATTTTCGAATTGTTTACAGATATAAAGCACAATTGGTGGATTCCAAACATGTAAAGAAAGATGTCACGACTTGTTTATTACTAGTGGAGTCCAAATACATATATACAAAGTACAAAATAAAACATCTGTTGTTTGTGGTGACCAAATACGAATAAACAGGTTATGGAACATGTCTATTGTTAGAAGAGACCAAATATGTACATAAAGCGTACAGCGTATTTCTATTGTTAGTAAAGTACCAACATCTATGTACAGGTCACCAGATATGTCTATTCTTGTTTTATCGCTCTCAAGATATGTACTGTATTCTCTCCATGACACCTACTGAAAGTGTTAGCAGGAGATCGTCAGCTTCCATTAAAGAAATAGAGAAAGAAGACAATATTTTCTATGGAAGCGATCCTTCTTGCTGCCTAGATTGTGGAAGCTCCTGGCTTTCTCACCCCCTGGGTCTGATGGGCACTTATCCCCCCACCCTTGTCCTTTAGTCCAGTAACCAAAGAATAAAAGAAGGGGTATGGAATGGAGTAAGGTATGAATCCTGCCCCACTATAAACCACTTACCCTTCTACACCTCATTCTCAGGCTCTAAACCATTGGCCTGGGGGTCTGAGGGTTCTGTGCAGTATCTTAGCTGCTCCTAGAACTGAACTTTTTTGGACAGAGATCTCAGATGTCCCATCTGGAATCTGCTTAAGCCACTCTCTCAACTTGGGGGTTACAGTCCTGAGTATTACTAATGCCTTTAATCTCCACATCCTTTCTAGCTCCCCTTTCAGCCCTTGGTATTTGTTCACTTCTTCAGGTTCCACCTTGTTGATTTTATGGTCACTGAGTATGGCCATATCCACCACCACTACAATCTTCCGTTCCTTGCCTACCACAATGATGTCGGTTTGTTTGGCCAGTACTTACTTGTCCATCTTAATCTGAAAGTCCTATAGGATGAAAATAGTTCCCAAAAAATACCAACCACTTGGAAATTAGTCACTCACGGCAGAGCACAGGCTTGCACTGTGTAAGCAGTCACTTTAACAAACACACATTTTTGGTAAAAAAGGCTCATCCTGAGCATACAGTATATGTCAATACAGTATATTAAACTGTGATTTTGTGCTATGTTAAATATATATATATATGTGTGTGTGTGTGTAACCTTTGAGGTTCATTCTGCTATGTGAATTGTTCACTTACATAACACAAGCACTCTACTTATATAAAGAATTATTTTAGATTTTGTATCCCGTCTGTCCTTTTTTTATTTTATTGATATGGTTTGGTATGTGCTTTATAGTTTCTATGTAATGCCCTATAGATAACATATATTTTCCCTATATAATGTAGTAGTTAGCTGTTGTAAATATCATTGCAAAAGCCAAGAGGCTGAAATTTTAAGGCTAGCAGTAGCTGTCAAATAGTAGCAACAGGGGGGAAAGGCTACTTACCTTATCGAGTAAGACTCAGGTCGGATGAGCTCCTCAGTAAATCTCCGAAATTAATCTACAATATGAGATTTTCAGCTGATTATAGCACTCGACTTAACCTTTATTGCCTGGAGTAGACCGTCACTCTACTCTGGACTGAGCCTTTTCTGTATGTCTGGGTGTTTCCTATGACCTTTTTTTTTGTTTTTGTTTTTTTCAATTCTTTATTTTTTGTTGTGCATGAAATAATAGTATACCTGCTCTGCCCCAATAGCAGTCACAAGTAGTATGATAACAGGCAAGACATTACATAAGAATAAACAGCACTTTTTCTTTGTTTGAGTAGGTTAAGAGAGAGTTATAACATTAGATGATTTGAGATTAGCTACATGCTGACTAGGCAACTTGTCATATCTTCACACCAACACAGTTAACATATCCTATTAGTTGACATCGCTTTTCTAAATGATAATAATATCAGGCCAAATCTGAAAAGGTTATGACGGAAAATAAAATATGCTGTAAACTAAAGGTTCTGATATTTCCAACATTGTCACGCTTAAGGCCAATTATACTCATATTCAGCGGCATCTGTTAACGTTTCTTTAAATCTCTATTATAAAGGAGCTTAAACATCCAACTGAGAGTACAAGAAACAAGTAACACACTTTTCAGTACTGGTATTAGTTGATACACTCATATCACTGGCTTCTGTAAACACCTATTTATATCTATGCTGTCTAATGACTGTATGTACAGGTTAAATGTAAGACTATCATGTAGAGTATTGCATTCCCTGGATCATAAGGCAGTAATCGATTCTATATCTAAACAAGGTGTACCGATAATAAAAGCAATTCACAAATGTTCAGCTATACTCTGTATCTTTAAAGTAAACGTAAATAGGTAAGAGACTTTGGTTGTACTTTTTTTTAAACAAAGGCAGCAGGCAAGGAGAAAGTCTCAGTGAGTCCTAGCATGAGTTAGAGGGAATAGAGTCAACTGTATCAAAGTAAACTTGGTGGTTTTTGGTTTAAACAAATGAGTCATTTTATTGGAGCGTCATGTGCCTATGGACAGTCCACCTGCCGAAGTTTGCTGTTCTCCTCAGCCTATGCCCTTCAAGGTTAGGTTGCAGTCACGGTTTGGTGTAGTGGGCCTTGGGTGTAGTGTCTCGGGTCGGGGCTGGTGTAACAGGCTGCAGGGGAGTGGGAGATGGGCCGATAGTTGCTCACCTCGCTCCTTCAGTCCCGCCGAGCCGGGTCCTCCGGTACGAAGGTTTGGAGAATTCTTCAGGCCCTCTTTGCGTCTTCCACTTTTCTGTCGTGGATGTCTCCGTTGGGTGAGGTAGGCTCGAGTGCCTGGGCCTGGTGCGTTGGTGTCGGGCGGTCTTTGCCCCTGATTGATCTCTGCCGTGCCGCGTAGGGACTCCCTCGGAGTTGACCGCTTGTATTGGCTTGTATGGGCAGTACTTGTGGGTGGCCCGGGGGCAAGTGAGATCTCTTCTGATCCGCAGTCCAGCGTTTGCCTGCTTCTGCGTTGTTGAGGATGCGTCTGAGTGGCACAGCTTGGTATAAGAGGGTGCCTTGTGCCGAGATGCCGTTTTGACTATTGTCGGTGCAGGAGGTTGACTCCTTCTTTCTAGTCAATCCCAGAATCGCCGGCACACGGCGTCAAATTTTGCTTGGAAGGCCGCTGCCCAGTCGTCATCGGTCTGCTGCTCCACGTGGGCCGCAGTGCCTTCGGCCACCTTGGTAGTGCCTTGTGGTTTCCGTTGGTCGGAGTTGCGCCCTGGAGCCTCTCGGAGGTGAGTGCTCTCTGTATAAAGGCAGACCGGGATAACCCCTGCCAGTCCAGAGGGGGGGAACGAGGGTCCATGTCCTCAGAGTCTGCTTGTTGTGGTGGCGGGAAGGCAGCCGTCCCTCCCGCGCCTGCCATGTGTGTAGGCCTCTGGCGCTTGTCGTGTGGGTGGCATTCGTAGTGCTGCTTGAATGGTGTCATTTCGTTCCTCTCGGTGTCACCTCTTGTTTGCTATCTTTTGTGTCTCGATTAATCTCCGTTTTAGTTATAAATTTCCGTTTAATTTGGTGATTGTTGCAGGAGCTGCAGAGGCTAGCATCCTCTCAGCTCTGCGGTCAGGCCCCGCCCTCCTATCACCTTTTTGACTGGGGTCTACATACCTTCTTAAGGGGCGGTAAGCGACTGATACCCTGTTTTGAATAGATCCTGCCTTACAATGGGTCCTGCACCCCCTCCACTTTGGGCTGATGGAGGTTGTCTCAGCCTGCACTTGGAAGGTCTTGTTTCTTCACCTTGTGGGCATTTAGATTGGGGACTTTAGCCCCTGGAGATTTTAATGTAGAAATGTTATCTTTTTAATTCTTTAGAAGAATAAAGTTTCTTGAGGTATACATGACCTTACAGATTTTTATGTATAAATGTCTTTAAAAGTTTTTAGGTGTATACCATTTTAAGGATTTTTTTATATCTATATCACTTTAAAGATTTTTTTATGTTTATATCACTTTAAGGAGCATTTGATAGCAAACTATTTTAAGGATATTATAAGGTATTATTATTTCACCTTATAATATCCTAATATTGTTGCATCAATGGACCAAATGATTTAATATTTGGTCCAGATACGGCTGATCAATCATTGTGCTCCTGTTCTTTGTGGTTTTAAATTTTTATAAATTAAAGTTTTGGCAAGTTGAGCTGACTGTTTGTTGGTCTGTCCAATTACTGCATTACAGTGGAGAGCTACAACCATTTTTTTTGCACACCATTTTTTTATTATTGCAAACAAGCTCAAACTTATTTTTTTTTTATTTTTTGACAGGCCGGATTTTCATCTCAGAGTATTTGTAGGAGTAGCTATAGCCTTTGCCTGTTTTCCAGACGATGCCAGTTGAAGAAGCGCTATACTGTCCTAAGAAATATTGACCATTTAGATTTGCGTAATGACAGTTAGAATACCACCAGCCTCCTTTCTGCTGTTGTGCACAGTTACTTTTAATTGGATCGTTGTCATTGTCTTTAGTGGAGAACTTCATATTATTATGATACGATAAGGAATCCCCTAAGAAAACAGAACAGAAACGCTAGTCAAATTTACCAAAATCCTTATAAGAAATGCAGTACATATCATTAAACATCAACACTAAACTCTACCAGGCATATTTACTAAAACCAAAATAGTAGACTAAACCAGCAAATATAACAATATCAGGTCCAGGTGGTTGACGTGGATAAATTATCATACTGAGTTATTTTTTTCCTTGCTATAATGGCATGAAATGTACAGATGTCTGGTCAGTTTTTCATATATCTTTGATTGCAGTCATATAACTGAATTTAACAATTATCTGTAACTGTTTAATTGTTAATTTCAATTATATGCTCAATGCATCTGTGTATGCGCATGCACATGTGAGTATAGTTGTGTGTGAATTTGTGTAGGTCAGGCATTGTGCCTCTATGTCTGTGTCTCAGTATTTACCTGTATGTGTGTCCTTGTGTATGTGTCTGTATTTGTGACTATGAGTGTATCGATATATGTTTGGTTGAGTGTATTTCTGAATGTGTGTTTGCACATGTGTGTACTTGTATGTGAGTCTGTGTATGTTTGAATCCAGAGTAAACCTATGAGTGAGACAAGTGAGTCAGGTAGGAGAATAAAGGCAAGTGAAATGGAAATGGTGTGACAGACCAAGTTACATGGAAAGAGAGGGATGCAGCAATTGATATGGAAAATTGACATGGAACCATGGGATTTTGTCAGGTGTAACGTATGTTATGAGTTTAATTAAATGGAGTGACCACGTGCAAACAGAACAGAGAAACAGCAGTGTAAGTACTGTTGTGTGGCTGCACCCTTCAGGTGGCCCATGCACTTGGCAAAAGCCAGAGGGCATGTGTCATCAGGGGCCCAGCCGTGTTCTGTGGCTCTGTAACAGCGTAACTGACAGTGCTGGGAGAGCCTGACACTTCATCCCAGCTACAGACATTGAACTGCACGGGAGTGGAAGAAAGGAGGAGGGGGTGCGAAATGGGAGAGCAATCATCTTACTCCCAACTGCCTCAGCCAGCAGATCAAACTTAATTCCAGGAAAAAGGGTAGGAAACAGGATGGTGGCTAAAACTGTGTACAATTTGACCAGCATGTGTGTCTGTTTGTGTGTCACTGTGTGTATATCTGCATCTATGTATCTGTGTGTCAGTGTGTATCTGTTTGTCTATACATCTGTATGTGAGTCAGTGTGTCTGTGTATTTGTATGTGTGTTCATTTGTATCTGCATGTGTGTCAGTGTCTGTTCCTGTGTGTCTGTGTATCTGCATGCCTGTCAGTGTGTGTCTCTGTGTCAGTACAAATGTTATGTTTGTCAGTGTATGTATCTGTGTGTTTCAGTGTGTCTGTGTATCAATATGTGTGTCAGTGTGTGTGTCTGTGTGTATGTGTTTCTGTATGTTGTGTACCTGCATGTGTGTCAGTATGTATCTGTGTGTTTGTTTGTTTGTTTGCTTGTATGCATGTGTCTGTGTGTGTCAATGTGTGTATGTGTCTCTGCATTTCTGTCAGTGTGTGTCTGTGTATCTATATGTGTATGCTGAGTGGAGTGTATCTATATGTTTGTGCTGGGTGGAGTGACTAAGCACTGGGGGTCATATAGCAGCATTTATATTTACAGTAGCACCAATAACACTCCATTTTTTATTATCCCCAATGTAGATTCAAAGTCTGCCAATGGTGTGTCTGAAGTCATATTAATCTAACAATTCTACTAATTTTTTTTTAATTTTATTTTTAGAGCAATACCTGCATTGATGGGAAGCAAGTGGCTAAAGCTGTTCTACAAACATTTTAGTAAAATCCTGCAATACTAATTTCCTAATGGTCCAGAAAAACTACATTTAAAATTTAAATTATTATGCCATATTGAGATAAAGGTGGCAATCTGTGAATGTTGCCACGTGTGTTCATGTTACTGGTCTTGCCTGGGACAAGTGATACATGCATTTGACGTCACAGATCTCTTTCCTTGCGAAACTCATTCGTGATTTAGAATCTCTCACCTGCATTGCCCTCGGTGAAAGCTCCAAGTTTTAATGCGTACTTCTCAGACTCTCCCAAAATTTTAAATGATGCATATTTGGCAAAATGCTTTGTATTCTCGAAGTCCTGCAGATCAACCCGCAGCTCCCACACATCTGTAGACAAAGGACAGTTCAGATCAAGGCAACATAAACTAAAAGGAAAAAAATGCAAAGGAACTTTATTTCAGTTTAAATCAGGAATGGTCACAGGAAATTATACCAGCATTTTTTTTTTTCATTTAATGCTCCATCTTTTCAATACAGTTCAGCCCAGGCATATCCAGGGCACACATTACACTGATGGAAAAGAAGGGGAAACAATGCACATACGATATTTAATAACAAACAAAAACAGAGTTTGTAACATTGATTGACAGGGAACCAACATGGAGACACCCAGTTCCAGGATGGAGGTAAATACAATGGTTTGGCTTTCTACATTTAATTTCATTTTCCAGACCTCAAAACGCATATTTTTAAATATAGGAGATGCGTTAACCTATTACAATTCATGCAAATGACAATTTCCATTTAAATCCTCTATTTGCATATATGTTTATAGTGCTAGCATGTCAAGTCCAGGCTACTAATATTGTAATCTTACATATCCGGAGCATGGCTGCAATGAAAGTCTCAATGCACATTGACCATGACCACCCAGTATATTTTACCAAAACTGTCCTGCGCGCAAAGCATTAACGGGCAGATTGTAAAGAATTGGCAATGCATACTAAGATCATTATTGAGGCGACATTATTATAGGGTTCGCACTAACTGTAACATAACACCTTTCCCAACCATTCTTAACTGCCTCTTCTCCACTACTTGGGATACAAAACTGGACCTATAAAAGCTGAGTGCAAAACCATTGTAAAGATAACACGCTGGCTTCATTACCAGTGTATCGGATATGAACAGTGAATAGTCACTCCGTTCCAGTACCCAATGGCAAAGTGTGTGACATTGGTAATCTCATCCTCACGCAATCAATCTCTGATAAAACTACATCTTCAGGCAGAGAATTCCACATCCTTGTTGTTCTAACTGTAGAAAAAAACCTTTTCTTTGCTTTAAACTAAATCTCTTTTCCTCCAGTCTAAATGCATGACCTCGTCTCCTATGCATAGCCCTCTTTATGAATAGATTTCAAGACAATGGTTTAGTGTTATATTTGTATCTCTGCTTAAGAGCTGTGTGCACTTTGTTGACCTCAGCAGTCTGGCTAGGAGCAATCAGAGAGGGAGTGTGCATGATGGTGACTGGCAAGTTTAGGACAAATGGGCTAATAAAAATGTACTTTTTCAAGCCATCTCAAGATATTGATGCAAAAAGGCCAGAGTATTGCACGAACATGGATATAACAATTAGGAGGAGATGGAGTCAATGATAACATACCTGATGAGGTTATCATGTGAATATTATCATTCCCCAACCAAAATTCATTCAATCGGCTACCAAAGCCAGTCTTGTAAGATTTCCAGTCAAGGAAAAAATCGACTGATCCATCCCATCGTCTCTGGAAAACCTATGTTAACAAGAGGAGGGTCAGAATGACGGATTATTGATTTCCGGTTTACGGCTGTCCATTCATCTATCTGGCTCCTTCTGGCAACCCAAGAGACCATTTCTAATTGTACACATCTTTTATGGAGCTATTTTGGTAAATTGAGAAATTATTTTAAACACTTACTAACACGAACATGAAGCTCAGTGCGAACCATGATGTATTTTATTGGCAATGAATCCTTAAATTTATGCTCAGCCATATTAACAGTGTACAGAAATATAACTGCTATTTACATTTGACAATTTGGGGGAATTTTTGGAAAATGGAATGCTGGTCTTTTTTTTCTAAATATTGACCAACTGAAATGAGTATAGCAAAGGAGCTACAGGTTTGTTTGTTTTTCTCTAAATGGGTGGAAGTTTTTTCCAAATCAATATGAGTTAGTCTGTCGGGATAAGATCAGGGTTTTTTTTTTGTTTGTTCTTTTGATGGTTTGGGCATTGTGATGGATGAGAGCATGGTCTATACTTAGAGGCCATAATAATATGGCGGTGAAGGCTCTTTTTTTTTATTTTTACATGTTTTATATTTTTTTTATTTGATCATTGACTACACTTACTATCCAGCCCCCTCCATCAGTGTGCATGTCACACAGCACTTTCATGGGATTCTGACCATCTGGATATATTGTGTACCAGTCACTGAGCACCAAGCCTTGATCTAGGAGCTCCTTGCAGTTCCTGGCAGCTGGGGGGGAATAAAAGCAGTTAATACAACTTAGAGTAATGCCTTATTAAACCCATTCTAAGAAGACGGACTATTTTAGAGCAGATTACTTCTTACCTGGAGTCAGCCATGCTCTGCTCCTCGTGTCCATTACTGCTCAGTGAGAGCCAAAAGCTGTTGCACAGGATCTTCTGTTAGTTTTCCTGAGCAAAGCTCTCCAGTCCTCTCTGCACTGCTGGGCTTAATTCAGAAAAGAGGTCTTCCAGTTCTCACTGAGCAGTAGTGGAAGCGGGAAGGAATGCCCCAGGTAAGAATTCAAATTATTCTAAAATGGATTTACTACTTACATTGGTCAGGGGCGCCAGGGCACGCATTTTAAATCTTCCTACATCGAGTTCTAAATCAGTGATTACTACGTGTATGGAGAGGCTATATTGTTTCATTAAAGAAACCCTCCGGAAAAAATAAACACTGCAGCAAGCTGTAGTGGTTATGGGGTCAGGAGTGCCCTGAAACCCTTCTAGAGTAATTTGTGCTGAATTCGTTTTCTCCTAGTGGGTGTCTTCTCTTCAGTGAACTTAGCAAGTTTGATACAAAAGTGCATTAAGTGACTGTCAGTACTCTCAGCTCTCAGCCAATAAAAGCAGCTCTGCAAACCTGTTAACTTAATTATCCGGCACAAGTGGGGAACGTTCAATAGAAGTATAAAACTCTGAAAGTTAAAATTTTAAGATTTACAACTTATTAAGATAAGAATAATTTATGAAATATAATATACATATGATTCTGAGCTAAGTTTGATGATAATGACACTTCTCTGTTTCTGGTGGATACTTAGTATTATAATGTATTCCGCCCGATGATATGGGTGATAGCCCAAATAGGCAGGACGTACATGACGTCATGTGGAACGCATAATGGAACGCCATTCCCTCGACCCGTCCACCCCCTCTAACTACCGTCCCATATCCCTGCTCCCTTTTTCCTCAAAGCTGCTGGAAAGACTTGTCTTTACCCGTGTGTCTCATTTCCTCAATTCCAACTCTCTCCTTGACCCCCTTCAATCTGGCTTCCGCCCTCTCCACTCTACAGAGACTGCCCTTATCAAAGTTACTAACGACCTAATCGCAGCTAAATCCAAAGGCCACTACTCCATACTAATTCTTCTTGACCTCTCAGCGGCCTTTGACACCGTTGATCATGATCTCCTTCTTCAAACTCTTCAAACTCTTCAATCGCTTGGTCTCTGTGACTCTGTCCTCTCGTGGTTTTCCTCTTATCTCTCCCAACGCTCATTCAGTGTCTCTTTTTCTAATGATACCTCCTCCACTCGTCCTGTCTTGGTTGGAGTCCCGCAAGGCTCCGTCCTTGGTCCCCTTCAATTTTCTCTTTATACTGCCTCTCTTGGCAAACTTATTACCTCTTTTGGATTTCACTACCACATGTACGCCGATGACACCCAGCTATATCTCTCCTCCCCGGACCTCTCCCCTGCCGTCCTGCAACGTGTCACTGCTTGCCTTTCTTCCATCTCTGACTAGATGTCCTCCTGCTTTCTGAAACTCAATCTCTCAAAAACTGAGCTCCTTGTCTTTCCTCCTCCTAATACTGATCCTCCTCTTTCGCTCTCCCTTCAAGTTTGTGGTACCAACATCAGTCCATCCTTGCAAGCGCGCTGTCTTGGCGTCATACTTGACTCTGGTCTCACCTTTGAGCCTCACATCCAGCAAGTTGTTAAATCCTGTAGATTCCATCTTAAAAACATAGCCCGCATTCGCCCCTTTCTTGCACCAGATACTACCAAGGAGCTTGTCCATGCTCTAGTAATTTCCCGCATGGATTATTGTAACCCTCTCCTGATTGGTCTTCCCAATAGCCGTACTGCTCCCCTACAGTCCGTAATGAACGCTGCTGCTAGATTAATTTTCCTCTCTAATCGTTTCTCTCACACCTCACCCCTCTGCCAGTCCTTACATTGTCTTCCTGTATGCTATAGGAGTCAATTCAAGGTACTAACTCACACCTATAAAGCCCCTCTTATATCTCCTCACAGATCCATAGGTATGTCCCTTCTCGGTCTCTCTGCTCTGCCCGTGACCACCTCCTGTCCGTTGTCCGCACCCGTACGGCCAACTTGCGCTTGAAGGACTTCTCGCGGGCGGCTCCCTTCCTATGGAATAGCCTGCCTACCGCCATCAGACTCTCCCCTAGTCTTGCATCTTTTAAGAAGTGCCTTAAAACCCATCTCTTTAGGAAAGCTTATGGCCTCCAAGACTAACCCCTACCTCACATACCTGTCTCTTGCCCTCTCCTAAAGGGCAGCCCACCTTATTTGATTGCAAATTCCTGTCCTAATGTGTTTTACACCCTACCTCCTATAGAATGTAAGCTCGTTTGAGCAGGGTCCTCTTCAACCTATTGTTCCTGTAAGTTTATTTGTAATTGTCCTATTTATAGTTAAATCCCCTCTCACAATATTGTAAAGCGCTACGGAATCTGTTGGCGCTATATAAATGGCAATAATAATAATAATAATCTATAATTCACTAATATAGTGGTGATATTTTGGTTTTCCACTTTTTCAGATGTTTGGTTTCATGGTAATGTGTGTGTTTTAAAAGGTTTAAAAGTGTGTAGCACCATTTTATTATTAATGCATGCATAATGCATTTCTCATGCCTAAACCTTTTAGTGCTCCAAAAACACAACAGTAGTTATCTGACTTCAAACACTTTAACGCACCGTATATAGAGTCATGTGTGCCAGCTCCTTTCTCTCCTATTAGAAATAAAAATGAAAAAAAGGTCAGGGACTCTATTCATTGGACAGATATTGAATAGAAGCATATCTTTCAGGTATTGTGTTGCGTTAGAATTCACCTGACTGATTCCTCTTCTGCAACTGTCACTAGTCTAATACTATCCTTACCTTTTTGTGTCATTTTACCCCACTCCCTCTAGCATGTAAGCTCATTGAGCAGGGCCTTCGACCCCTCTGTTCCTGTGTGTCCAACTTGTCTGGTTACAACTACATGTCTGTTCGTCCACCCATTGTAAAGCGCTGTGGAATTTGACGGCGCTCTATAAATATCATAATAATAATAATTATTATTATTTTGTCTTAAATCATATGTCTCAACATTGCGAGGTATTGACTGGGGCAGAGGGCAGGCTCAAGAGTGCGAGCAGGGCTACTCTTTATACTTATTAAAAATAAATATATATATATCCCTCCCCCTTTTTGTTACCTTTGCCCAAGGGAGGAGGGGACATCCTAGTGGTCCAGTGGGATGAGTGCACCCTCCAGTGGTTGGTCCTGTAAACTCCAGCATTACTGAGTGAGAGGCTGGTTCACTTTCACTGCACCAGCCTTAGGTGCTAACCAGATAGTCTGTGCTCCACTCTGCCCGTGTGTGCAAAGGCCTGGGGAGAAAGATCTTTGATATTTCCTTTGACCCATGAAGGGACTGAGTTCCTTCCTTAAAGCCGGCAATTACTGAGTGCCTGCCTTGCATGGGAAGATCCTGTGATCTTTCCCGTTGGCCTCGGCCATCGCTGCCTACTGGGCATTGTAGGCTGTGTGTTTCCTTGTGCCCGCATGTGCATACTGTGTTTAACTGTGTGTGTAGTATTGTGCCATTGTGCGTATGGCAGTTTGTGTGTTTGTGTGTCTGGTTGAGTGTGTAAACCATGTGCATACTTGTTCTAAGTGTGTGCATAGCAGTGGGTGCATACTGTGTCTAAGTGTGTGTCAGTGTGTATATATTGTGTGCATTTGAAGTCAGCCTGCAGCCACAGAAGCTGCAGGCTGAAGTGTATGCACCACCACTGGACCACCAGGTAATGTTGCCCTTTCCCTGGTCACAGGTAATAAGAAGGGAGGGGAGACATAAAGCTTTTTTTTAATTAGACCCTATGCACCCCTCACACACTCACAGTATCCTCACACACACACACACAGCACCCATCAAATACACAGAACCCTATACACACATAGCACCCCTCACACACACAGGGGCCTCAAACACACACTGCACCCATCACACACACAGCACTCTTACACACAAACAACACCTCTCACACACACAGCACCCTTACACACAAACACAGGGGGAGGAGGCGGCATAAATCTTTTTTTTAATAACCCCCCACACACAACATAGACCCTATGTACCCTTCATACACACAGCGCATTTACACACACACAGCACCCCTCAAATACACAGCACCCCTCACACACACAGCACCCCTCACACACAGCACCCTTCACATACAGCACCTTTCACACACACACTACATCTCTCACACACAAAGCACCTCTCACACACAGAACACTCTTCCCACACACACACAACACCCCCCATACACAGTACCCTTACACACACAGCACCCTTCACACAGACAACAACCTTACACACACACACACACACACAGCACCCTTCAAACACACAGGATCCCTTACACACACACAACACTCATACACACATACATCACCCGCCACAAACACACAGCACCCCTCACACACAAAGCACACTTCACGAACACACAGCACCTCTCACCCACACAGCACCCTTACCCACACACAGAACCCCTCTCACACACAGCATCCTTCACACACACAGCACTCTTACACACACACAACACACCTCTCACACACAGCATGCCTCACACACAGCACACTTACACACACAGCACCCTTCACACACACACTGCACCCTTCACACACGCACAGCGCCCCGACACAAACACAGCGGCCTTCACACACACAGCACTCTTACACACACAACACACACAGTACCCTTCACACACACAGCACCCCTCACATACACAACACCCTTAAACACACACAGCACCCAAAACACACAGAACCCTAAACACACACAGCACCCCAAACACATTCAGCACCCCTAACATACACAGCACCCTTAAACATACACAGCACCTCTCACAAACACATCATTCTTACACACACACAGCACCCCTCACACACAGAAGTCTTACACACACAGCACACCTCACACTCAGCACCCTTACATGCACAGCACCATTACACACACAGCACCCCTCACACACAGTACGCCTGACATCACCCTACACACACACACACACACACAGCACCCCTCATGCACAGAAGTCTTACACACACAGCACACCTCACACACAGCACCCCTCACATACACAACACCCTTAAACACACACAGCACCCAAAACACACAGAACCCTAAACACACACAGCACCCCAAACACATTCAGCACCCCTAACATACACAGCACCCTTAAACATACACAGCACCCCACACAAACACATCATTCTTACACACACACAGCACCCCTCACGCACAGAAGTCTTACACACACAGCACACCTCACACTCAGCACCCTTACATGCACAGCACCATTACACACACCGCACCCCTCACACACAGTACGCCTCACAGCACCCTACACACACACACACACACACAGCACCCCTAAATACACACATCACCCCTCACACACAGCTGAATTAAACTATTTAGAAAAGCTGCTAATGCAGTCTGCATTGTCCTCAGTAGAGTTTGCCCAAATTTGCCTGAGATGTCCACCTGGATAGATACTTTCATTATAACGCACCCTTTTCTCCTTGTATTCCGTTGACTCCAGGTTCTCCTGTTGCGAAGAAAAGTGTATTTGTATGATTAGGCAGAACATTTGCAATTTGAAGGTAAATTTCCCAACAAAAATCATCCCTCTCTCCATGAATTGTTTCTAATATTGCGTAAAACCACTAATTCGCTAGCATTTATGGTGGGCCCATTGGTCTGGTGGACAACTTGTGTCTTCAGTAGATGAAAGTGGAACAATGAGAACTTTGAACTAATTATATTGTGCATGATACTGCATTAGGAATAAGGGAATATAAATTGTGTTCAATCAATATAACAATGCTCATTTCTCGCAAATTTAGTTTGTCTCCCACCTTTTTGTCCCTGAGGCCCAGCTTTCCCGGGTAGTCCTTCTCTCCCTGAAAAGAAATGTATAATGAGTATACCAGCAAAATTCATTTATATATATATCAGCAACACACATTAAACTATAGAAATTATTTTAAAGGAGAGCCTTGGTTCCACCTAAATGTAGCCAAAACATTTTAGAAGGCAAAACCATCATCTGGCATTTCTGTATCTTTTGTGCAGAGGGAACATGCTGGCATTACTGATCTGGACTTCCCCTATTGGTAGGATAAGTCTGATATACAAATGGTATAGTTTCTTTATGTAATGGAACAAGTGAGAAAAAGCTTATTTTGATGCCTGAGTGGGGTCTACCCAAAGGGCAAGCTATCGAGTTTTTTTCCATTCTCAGAGTTTTCATATTCTCGGGTTTTATTGCAATGGTTGTACTTCTTACCTTTGGTCCTTCAGGCCAGCTCCCGCCACCACTACAGCCTTCAGAGAGCTGCAGGCTCTCTGTCTGAGCTAAACATGACTGTAAAGGGCTTATCTCCTTGGCTGAGTGATCAGCTGTTGCTCTTAGCCAACGATCTCGCCCTGCACTGCTGGTTTAGCTCAGAAGAGTTAACAAAAGCTCCTAAGCAGGAGCTTCCACTTCTCCTGTCTACAGAGAGGAGGTGGGAAACCACACCCTGTGGACTTGAAAAAGTCAAACTGTTCTAAAACACTTTGACTACAAGGGTATTACTGGCAGCGTAACCACTAAAGTGCACCATAGTGATTATAGAGCTTGGAGTGTTCCGTTAAAGTATATGAAATATTTGAGATTTTGATTTTAAAAGAAAAATCCTCCCTCTCTACATGATTTATTTCTAATATTGCGTAAAACCACTAATTCGCAAGCACAATCTGTGCTTTAACATAATGTTATTTGGTTAATATGTAATTAAAATACTTTATGTTTCATCTAACAACTTTATAGTTATTTTCACTACAGATCCCTTTACAAAAAAAATAAAATACATGTACTATTTCTATGATGATTCCAACACTTTGGGAACTTTTGCTGACCTGTACTATTGCTGACTTTTCATTATTTGTTAATTTAAAGGCTCCCACCAACCAGAACAAGCGTTCTTGACATGGAAGGAATTAAAACGTTTTATATTCATTTTCAAGTTCACAACATAATTTTACCAATGAACAATATTGGAGTTTTATTACAGTCTTAAGCTTTTGACGCTCATTTAAATATTTGGCACAATTACCTTTGTTCCCCGGTGGTCCAGCATCACCTTTCATTCCTGGAGGTCCTGAGATACCTGGACATCCTCTGAGTATAGTCAGCTTGTCAGAGTCTCCAACACCAATAACTTTTACCTCTGGAAACAGACACAAGGACTTGAAAAGATATAACAAAAAATGAAGGATCAACCTTGTCAGACTTTCTACACTATAAATTTGTCTTGCGCTCATAGAGTGCAGCTCTCACCCTTGCTAAACAGTCGTACTTTTATTTTCTCATTAGTTCATGCTTCTGCAATCCTAGGCATCTCATTAATACTTTTAACTCACTTATTCACTCTGCTGTGAACACCCCACAAACAAATCTTTCAGCTGATAGCTTTGCATGTTACTTTACTGACAAGATTAAACAGTTAAGGAATAAATTCTTCCCCCTGCTCACCTCTCTATCTCAACCTCACTTGGACCATACCACCCTTACTCTCCAAGACTTCACTCTAGCTACTGAACAGGAGGTGGCTGCGCTTCTCCTCTCCTCTCGTCCCATCACCTGTCCGCTTGATCCAGTACCTTCCCATTCCATCAGAGCTCTCACCCCTTGTCTTGTACCATTCTTAACACACATCCTAAACTGCTCTCTTTCATCTGGTGTTGTCCCTGCATCCCTTAATCATGCTACTGTTGTACCCATCCTAAAAAAGCCATCCCTAGACCCGTTTCCAACTTCCAACTATCGTCCCTTATTCCTGCTTCCTTTTTCCTCAAAGCTTCTTTACTCGTATGACTCACTTCCTAAATTCCAACTCCCTCCTCAATCCTCTTCAATCTGGATTTTGCCCTCTCCACTGTACTGAGACTGCTTTTATTAAAGTTACAAATGACCTAATCACAGTCAAATCCAAAGGCCACTACTCCATACTAATTCTTCTTGACCTCTCTGCTGCCTTTGACACTGGTGATCACGGCCTGCTTCTCCTAACTCTTCAATCTCTTGGCCTCTGTGACTCTGTCCTCTCATGGTTCCCCTCCTATCTCTCCCAATGCTCCTTTAGTGTCTCTTTTTCCAACAGCACCTCCTCTCCAAGTGCTGTCTCAGTCGGAGTACCTCAAGGTTCAGTTCTTGGTCCCCTTTTGTTCTCTCTCTATACTACCTCTCTTTGCAAACTTATTAATTCATTTGGATTCCACTACCACCTGTACGCTGACAACAACCAGATATATCTCTCCTCCCCTGAGCTCTCCCCTGCAGTCCTACAACGTGTCACCAATTGCCTTTTTTCTATCTCTAATTGGATGTCCTCCTGCTTTCTGAAACTCAATCTCTCTAAAACTGAGTTTCTTATTTTTCCTCCTCATAACACGGATCCTCCTCCTTCATTCTCCCTGCAGGTTGACGGTACCTGCCTCACCCCATCCTTTCAAGCCCGCTGTCTTGGTGTCACTTTTGATCATGGCCTCACCTTTGCACCTCATGTCCAGTCTGCTGCTAAAACCTGTCGATTCCAACTTAAAAACATTGCCCGCATACGTCCTTTTCTTACGCAAGTTGCAGCCAAGGAGCTTGTTTACGCTCTAGTAATCTCTCGCATCGATTACTGTAATTCTCTCCTAATTGGTTTCCCCAGAAGCCATACTGCCCCCCTACAATCTGTGGTGAATGCTGCTGCCAGGCTGATCGTTATCTCTTGTCGCTCCTCTCACTTCTCACCCCTCTGTTGATCCTTACACTGGCTTCCTGTCACCTACAGATGTCAATATAAAATACTAACCCTTACCTATAAAGTTCTAACAAACTCTAGCCCCTCTTACATTTCTTCACTGATTCATAGGTATGCCCCCTCTCGGTCTCTCCGCTCTACTGGTGACCTTCTCCTGTCTGCTGCTCGCACCCTTACTGCAAATTCACGCCTGCAAGACTTCTCACGGGCGGCTCCTTTCCTTTGGACCAGCCTGCCTACCCCAGTCAGACTCTCCCCTAGTCTTCAATCCTTTAAAAAGTCCCTCAAAACCCATCTTTTCAGGAATGCTTATGGCCTTCAGGAGTAACTTCTATCTCTCAAACCTTCCTCTCGCTCTCTCCTATAGGGCCACACTCCACTCTCACCTCCAGTTCTGCTACTTTCCCACCATGTCTATTTACTGTCTCCCTCAATTCCCTTCCTATTGTGTTTTTATACCCCACCTCCTCTAGACTGTAAGCTCGTTTGAGCAGGGTCCTCAACTATCTATTGTTCCTGTTACATTTTGTTATTGTCTCGTTCGGTAAATTACCCTTTTATTGTAAAGCGCTGGGGAATAAGCTGGCATTATTTAATTACCAATAATAATAAAATGCAGACAGGTTCCAATCCCTTGGGGTCTCACTTCAAAGAGAAAGCAAGAACCTGGTGGTGAGATGTTCATTTCCACCAAAAATATTTTGCCTGTTAACTCCTATAAGTAATGAGTAAGTAGCTCATAATTAGCAATGCTGCTGAGTGCTGACTGTGGTGACTAAATTGGCCAGAATAAGATATTAAGGAAGCAGCTTCATAGTAATTGGAAATAACCTCTTGTCGTGGGACAATGCTAATAAACACCAATACCATAAACACCATAGTAATAAGTTAAAATAATCAGTACTGCCATATGGGTCTTCCTGGCTATATCATTGCAGTTTAGAGTTCGCACAATTTTACAGTGCAATATCAGGATAAACGGTAAGATCGTAATTGTAGATGGGAACATATTTATTGAGAAGATGCAGATTCTCCGAGTGAACTGGTGAATGAGCAGACTTCCTTGCTCTCAAGGCAAATTGCACATTATCATTATTAACGGTTGAATAAACAGGGTCTCAGGATATTCCATGGGAAAGGGAGCAGATTCTCTGGATGTGTTGTTATACTCCTGTTATTAATAGGCGTATTCCCAAATGATTCCCAAATTCTATGGCCATGTTTTCTTGGTTTTAGAATGAGTGGTCAGATTCCCAAGTGGATGTATAAACTGATCACTTACAACATTAAAACCACTGTCAGGTGAAGTGAATAACATTGATTATATAGTAACACAGCACCTTTCAAGAGGTGGGATATATTAGGCACCAAGTGAACAGTCAGTTCTGGAATTTACATGTTGGAAGCAGGAAAAATGGGTGAGTGACTTTGACAAGGGCCAAATAGCGATGGCTAGACAACTGGGTCGGAACATTTCCAAAACAACAAGTATTGTGGTGTTGCTGGTATATGCTATGGCTATTACCTACCAAAAGTAGAGCATGAGAGGAAAACCGTTGAATTGGCATCAAGGTCATGGGTGCCCAGGGCTCATTGATGCACTTGGGGAGCAAAGCCTAACCCGCCTGGTCTGGTCACACATTAGATCTACAGAAGCTTAAAATGCTATGCTGAAAAATTTAATGCTGGCCATGATAGAAAGATGTCAGAAAACACAGTGAATTGGAGTTTGCTGCATATGGGGCTTTGTAGCTGCAGAGTGGTCAGAGTGTCCATGATGACCCCTGTCCACCACTGAAAGTGCTAAACCATGAAGCAACAGAAGAAGGTTGCCTGGTCTGACGAATCACATTTTTATTTAGAACAGGTGGATGGCTGGGTGCATGTGTGTAGTTTATCTGGGGAAGATAAATCTTTGACAGGTGGCACCTAATTATAGATTGTTGCAGACCACCTACCCCCCTTCATGGCAATAGTGTTACTTTATGGCAGTGCCCCTTTCAACAGGATAGTGCATTCTGCCACTCTGCAATAATTGTTCAGCAATGGTTTGAGGAACATGACAAAGAGTACAAGGTGTTGCATTGGCCTCCAAATTCAGCTACAAAAGGCTACACCCAACTAACTTCATGGCCTTTACATTGAAGTTGGTGATTTACCTGAAACACTTCATATCCTGGCTTCTGTGAACCTGCTTCAGACTTACCTTCAAACCTGCTCCATACCAACCTGCTCCAGACTTACCTTCAAACCTGCTCCTAACAATAACCTGCTCCACCCTTACGTATACTTCAAACCAGCCTGCCTCTGTAACCAGCTTGCCTTTGATGCCAACCTGCCTTTGTTACAACCCTACCTGGAAATAACAGACATTCTTTATTATTTGCAAGTAACCTGTTCTGTGGCAAGTATCCAGTTTTGTGGGATATTGCCTATATTCTGTTTCCCTCAAGTTTCATAATATGTCTAAAAATACTACTAATAAAGTACCTGAAGTCAACCCTGGCATAAGTCTCTTATCTGACCTGCTCAAGATCATGACAATTATACTGACAAAACAAATCTTGAAATTGTACTTTTCTGACAACTCTGTACTTAGAGGAAGACCAAACACAAGAGAGCATAGTGTGACAAATTCAAAAGGGACCTTTCAAGAGTACCTAAATATAACTTCACTTCATCACACCAGTAGATTAGATCTGTATTTTATGTCTGTTCCCTGATGCTTAATAGTGTGACTACACTTCCCTTCCATTCTAACAGTTAAACATTCTTTGCGTTAGTCCCTACTTTCATTTCATGTCCATTTGCTTTCCCACCAGTTCCCCCTTCAATTCAGTTTCTCATCTTTCAATAATATATTTGCTTACCAAGCACCCTTCCCTTTATGGGAGTTCATCAGCTCTCTCCTTCTTTCTAACCATGTGCTTCCATCCTTCAGTCAGTCTCGTCTTCATTTTGTAGCATTGCCAATGTAAGTTCATGTACTATCTCTTCCTTTTTTCATATCACATTAACCATCAGTTCTGGACACCTCATTTTCCTTCTGTACCGAGTATCCCTTAAATCTAATTTGCTACCTCTCATCCTCCCAACTTGTTTCTTGTGACACCGCCATTATTTTATTTTCCCAGCCATAAATCCATTCAGATTCCAGGCTCCCCTGTTCCCCTGTTGCCTCCATAACACCTCCCTACTTTCAAAAATGTCTTCTCCCTCCATACCAGCTTTCCAGTAATTCAAAATTATAAACAGAAGAAGAGCACAGATCTAGCATAGAAGATATAGTAAAACTAGTATTTCATTTAACTATGAAAGCCTCACTTAATTCAATTATTAGACGCAGGATAATGCAAGCATTTGGGAAATGAGTGGGGAGCAAGTCCCCCCCATCCCTTGGAGTTAGATCTGACTCTTCTGTATAACCACCAGTATGTTATGTGGGGAGAAGGTAACTTCTGAACTTGGCTGACTAGTGGTTTGTGTGTGTTTCTCTTTGTCTCTCACTCCGTTCATAACATTAGAATAATATGAATACTTCAAACAAGCATTGTGTGTCGCACGGAGAGGGAGCAGGGCCGATGCAAGAATTTTTGTCAACACAGATACATCTTTTCACCCCCCCTTCACATTTCTCACACTCTTCTCCCACCTGAATGTGGCTCTCACACAAATATAATGACTACACTGCCTAGCATCCACGATGTCTGTGTGAGAGAGCGATACCCCAATCCCTGCGGTGTCCGCAAAAGATATACATGGTTATTCACTAAGCTCTAAATTAAATCTGCATGGAAAAATTAAGGCAAAAACAGCCAAGTTGTAACTATGGATGAGTTGGAGAATGTTTCCTGCATCAGCTATTTTTGCCTCAGTTTTTTTCGATTTAGGTTAAGTTTGCAAAATGTTGTAGTTTAGTGAATAAACCTAATATATACACATGCATTCTCACACATACACATTCTCATGCGCTCATATGTAAACGTTCTCGCGGACACACACATTCTGAAACACAAATTCTTGTGCACACATAATACACAATCACACAGACACATATGAGTTCTATTTCTTTCTTTTTTATTTAAGAGGTCCATCCAGCATTCCCTAACTGTGGGCAGGAGAACTGGTGGGATGCTCTCCCTGATCACTAGTGAGGCTATTCGGATCTCTGTGCTCTGCCTGAACAGCTGTAAAACACTCCTTGTAGTGATGCTGTGGGCAGGGGGGACATTTTTGTAAATTTCTTACCTAGAATAATCTGTATCTGTTTATTCACTAGTGGATACTAAATAGAAACGTTGTTACAGGGAAGCTGTAATTCTCAAGCCACGTGTCTGTATCTAACCATTCTGACATTAATTTTTTGTAGGAATCATTTGTATTGGAAGAGAAGATAGTTTTGTAACTTTCTCACATATAATAATCTGCACCAACATACTCATTAGTGGAGACTAAATATAAACATTGTTACAGGGAAACAGTAATTTTCTAGCTGAACATTATAACATTCATTCATAATATTGGAGGCTATTAGATATTATGATGTATTTTGCTTCAGGGTAGCTGTGACTCCCGTGTTCAGTAGAGAGGATACCCCTGAATTTGATTCCTAGACAAGATATTTTTCCAAGTCCAATAAAGGGTTATTAATAACATTCTGTTAAACCTTGCTTTAGATTTGATTTGGTGTAATTATATTGTTTTTGTTTTGCTTTTTTTATGTTTACTTCACTATACTGTTCAACTACATGAACAAAGTTTGTTTGTTTTTACATGGACTTAATGCTAAAAAAACACATCGAGGATGATTAGCACATATCTGTTTTATAATCTAATGGAAATTGCCAATTCCCGTGTCAATTGCCCATGACTTACCTGGACATGCATCTTCAGCATTAGTTAGCGTGGTCATCAGCAACAGCCACAATATGATCAATGTATATTGCTTCATGAAGACCTTGAAGTATTGGCTCCTCTAGCTGTGAGTTGGTTTGAGTTCCTTTTGAGCAGCACAGATGTATTTTATTAGGAAAAAAAACTCAAAGAAAACAAAATGCAACCCAATGAAAGACCATGTCCTTCCTAAATAGCTCAGTTTTCTCATATTTCTTGGTTAGAAACTCCTCATACACCCCAGACTTTGCATATTATGGAACTATATTAGGACTCAATTTATTGAAAGGAATGCATGTGAAAACAAATTAGAGGAACGTCAATAGAGACCTGACTCCCTCGTTAATTAAGCCAAATATTTTGCCAAGTGTTTCAGCTTCAACATGACACCCGGTGTTGACATTAATATGACTCAATGAATGGTCTGTCAAGATGTGGCAATTCAGATGGTGTTTAATATCCTTTACCTAGCTCAGCCAGAGAGAAGTGGTAGTAGTCATATAAAACAGTTGCAGGACATATATGGTTCAGACTAAGAACTGTAGCAGTTTTGGATTACTTATCATATCTGCAAAAAAAGTCAACAAGAATAAACATAACCATTTTGTATGGTTGTAGTAGTTACAAATGCCATAATGTCGTCTCAGAGTAAGTAGTCAAACCGGTTGAGAAAAACAGATTGAGCCTTCAAAGAATGCAAGCAGAGAAGAATTAAAATCACAAATAGACGGGTTATCACTTTTGCCCACCCCTTCATTCTTCACATTGTGAATAAAGTCAAGCAAATTCATGGTTCCCCTGTCCACCTCTGGGTCCTAGGCAGCTGCCTACGGTCACCTTATAGATAAGCATGCTCTGTGAAAATCCTTTATAAACGTCAACCAATCAGAGGCCTCTGAAACAAAAGTTTTTCCTCTCACAAGTCTTGCCAGTAATTAAATAGGCCTCAAGCCAATAGATCCCCTCTATTTCCTTTTGGGTTGCACTCCAATATGGGATTATGAGTGGACATGCCCACCAAATATACTTATATACTTATAGGACCTCCTTGCTGTCTTGCATCTCCATCATGTTGCATATGTGGAAGGGAACATGTTTTGTAACACTGTTTAGCTAAACTACCATTGGTATAAGAGTTTGAAATAAATTTATTGGATCTGGACATTTTGAACGTTTTTAAAGGTTAGGGTTAACATCTTACGCCATTCTTTAGTAGAGAGATTCAAATACAGGTCCCTATACCACTTGACATATGCAGGCAATTGTTGGGAGTAACATAAGGTTAAAAGTTATAGGCTGCAGAGATCAGCTTAGTGGGTATCATCTGATTGTGACATATGTTTGGGAATGATTATAATTTCCTTAATCCTAGGGAGGCATTACAATAGTGGATTATCTGTTCCTCTATACAGGATCCTAATGGCCACTATGTGGAAAAGGGTGATTTTTAGGGGTAGGTTAGAGAGCATTTCCCTATTAGTATGTGGTGTTGAACCCTGAAGCTCCAACTGTAAGAAATGGTCAATGGTTGTTTAATGTGTGTAAACAAAGTAAGCATTCTTTTATTATTTTTATGAAGCAAACATAAGTGGGTATCTATAAAGTCATATAAAAAAAAATAGCAACCTAAAAATAGAATCATAGGCTTGTATACTTAAGCATTTCCATGGCTCATCCGTAGTATGTGGTTGAGGGCCAAGCTTCATCTAGAATCTAAGGGCTCTTGGACCATCAGTCCTATCAAGTAGGTTGTGTATTGCAGGATGATGGAAGGAGTCCTCGCGAAGGGGCTTGGGTCTGTGGTTTGCGCCTGTTTCCAATGCTCCCTTCTCAGGAGTGAGGCAAAAATCTTCTTTAGGTCTCCCCCTTTCCTAAGTTGTGTCTCTTTCCCCTATCTCTTCCCCATCTGTATTTATGTCTCTCCCCATCTCTCTCCTTGTTTGCCTCTCTCCTCAACATTTTTCTTATTTGATTTTCATTTGCCAGTTTGCCCAATAGCCATTCTGGGCTTCAATAAAACACACTTTAATGTGGCCAATGCTTTGTAAGTAAGTATCCTTTATGCAGAATATCTGTTGGCAACAATGACCATAAAATAGAAAATGTACAATCATGACTTTGTGGATTGCATCAATTTAATCAACAGGCAATAATTTTACTATTTATTTATTTTGTTTTTACACAGGTCGTATTTTAATTTCAGAGTACTTGTAAGAATAGTTATAACCTTTGCCAGTTCTCCAGTTGATTCCATCCGCATACGTGCTGTGCACCCCTAACAAATATTGACCATTTAGGTTTGAGTAGTGACATTTATTATACCACCAAGCACCCTTGTGTGTTCCAGCACAATTTATTGAATCTGCATCGTTATCTTGGTCGTAGGTGGAAAACATCATATTATTTTGGAATGTTAGGGAATCTCCTAAAAGCACAAAAACAGTCACATCTGTCAATAAAACACTTCAAATAAAAGGGACACTAGGCAACATAACCACTACAGATAGGTGCCATAGCTCCCTCCCTCGTTTGATATCCAACAGTTTGTAACTGTGTGACATAAACTGGGGCCATTTCCAGTACCCAAGAATGACACCTTCTTTGAATCTCCATTGATACTGCTGCCTTATGTACGAGCATTTTCAAAGGAGAACGTCAGATACTTATCTTTGAAACCAGGTAAACATACAAGATGAACTTCTAAAGTCAAGGCAATTACTGACTCTCATTTAGCCCTATGTCTCTAAAAGACCGTAGCATTTTTTTGGACGGCAGATAATTTGGTGGATTACTTGTTTTATACTTTCTTCTAATAATAATATTTCTGAATACCTCTCATTTTCCATCATTGATATATATATATATATATTATGGGCCCTGCTTTAAATGTTTATACAAGTTAAAGATCAACTACTTTAGATGATTCACCTAAGAGATTTGCATTGACATTGGCACTGACTCACGTCCTGACCCATGTTACTTGTGCTTTGGTAACACATTACTGGGTCACTTCGGCAGTGCAAACATTTTTGAGAGGGTAGAATGGCGTGTAGTGGAAGTGGTTTGAATATTTCTGTTCAGTATTTACAGATGAAAATGAAGGAAAGGGACCTCAGTTAGGAAAAAGGACAAATGAGTCATTTATTACATGTGAGTTTACAGAGGAAGAGGTTCTATTTCAACTGTCAAAAGTAAAGACAAATAAGTCAATGGGACCGGATGGAATACACCCAAAGCTATTAAAAGAGTTTAGTGGAGTACTGGCAAAACCATTAACAGATTTATTTAACCAATCGTTGTTAACAGGAGTAGTCACAGAAGATTTAAAGTTAGCGAATGTTGTGCCCATTCACAAGAAAGGTAGTAGGGAGGAGTCGGAGCCTTACTTCAGTAGTGGGGAAAGTAATGGAAACCATGTTAAAGGATAGGATTGTTGAACATCTAAAAACACATTGATTTCAAGATCAGAGACAACATGGATTTACTTCAGGGAGATCATGCCAAACTAATCTTATTGATTTTTTTGATTGGGTAACTAAAATAATAGATCAGGGTGGTGCAGTAGACATTGCTTACCTAGATTTCAGTAAGGCTTTTGACACTGTTGCACATAGAAGGCTTATCAATAAACTACAATCTTTGAGTTTGGATTCCAATATTGTTGAATGGGTAAGGCAGTGGCTGAGTGACAGGCAACAGAGGGTTGTAGTCAATGGCGTATATTCAAAGCTTGGGCTTGTCACCAGTGGGGTACCTCGGGGATCTGTACTTGGACCCATTCTCATTAATATTTTTATTAGTGATATTGTAGAAGGTCTTGATGGTAAGGTATGTATTTTTGCTGATGATACTAAGATATATAACAGGATTGATGTTCCAGGAGGGATAAGCCAAATGGCAAATGATTTAGGTAAACTAGAAAAATGGTCAGAGTTGTGGCAACTGACATTTAATGTGGATAAGTGCAAGATAATGCATCTTGGACATAAAAACCAAAGGGCAGAGTACAGAATATTTGATAGAGTCCTAACCTTAACATCTGAGGAAAGGGATTTAGGGATGATTATTTCTGATGACTTAAAGGTAGGCAGACAATGTAATAGAGCAGTGGGAAATGCTAGCAGAATGCTTGGTTGTATAGGGAGAGGTATTAGCAGTAGAAAGGGGGAAGTGCTCATGCCATTGTATAGAACACTGGTGAGACCTCACTTGGAGTATTGTACACAGTACTGGAGACCGTATCTCCAGCATTGGCGGATCCAGGGGGGGGGCAACGGGGCAATTGCCCCCCCCGAGAAAATATTGCTGCCCGAGGCTCTCCCCTGCCGGCCCATGCAGGGCTGGTGCTATCCAAGCACCAGCCCTGCTGATTGCCTGCACGGACCGGAGGGGAGATCAGTGATCTCCCTTCCCGGCCCACAGGCACATTGCTGGGCGGCCGGCAGGGGAGGGAGTGGGAGAGAGAACCCGGGGGAACTCTTACCTGCAGCTCCGCCGGGTTCTCCTCTCGCGAGCACGGAGCGTTACCATGGCAACGCTCCGTTCTCGCGAGAGTGAACTCTAGCCTGAGCTGCAGGTTAGAGTTCACTCCCCCACTAGAACCACCAGGGACTGGAAGAGAAAGCAATGTCTCCCCCTCCCTCAGCAAAGGTAAGAAGGGAGGGGGGACATTAGCTTTATTTATTTAATAATTAAAACAAAAAAAAATCTTTTATCTGCCCCCCTATCCTCTCACACACTGCACCACACAGCCCCCCTTACCTACACAGCCCCCCCCCCCTTACCTACACAGCCCCCCTTACATACACAGTCCCCCCTTACCTACACAGCCCCCCTCTTACCTACACAGCCCCCCTCTTACATACACAGCCCCCCCTAACATACACAGCCCCCCCTAACATACACAGCCCCCCTCTTACATACACAGCCCCCCTCTTACATACACAGCCCCCCCTTACATACACAGCCCCCTTACCTACACAGCCCCCCCCTAACCTACACAGCCCCCCCCTTACCTACACAGCCCCCCCTTACATACACAGTCCCCCCTTACCTACACAGCCCCCCCTTACCTACACAGCCCCCCTCTTACATACACAGCCCCCCCTAACATACACAGCCCCCCTCTTACATACACAGCCCCCCTTAAACACACAGCCCCCCCTTACATACACAGCCCCCCTTACATACACAGCCCCCACTTACACACACAGCCCCCACTTACACACACAGCCTCCCCTTACACACACATACCCTCTTACACACACACAGCCCCCCCTTACATACACAGACCCCCCTTACATACACAGACCCCCCTTACATACACAGACCCCCTTTACATACACAGACCCCCTTTACACACACAGCCCCCCCTTACATACACAGCCCCCCTTACATACACAGCCCCCACTTACACACACAGCCTCCCCTTACACACACAGACCCTCTTACACACACACAGCCCCCCTTACATACACAGACCCCCTTTACACACACAGCCCCCCCTTACACACACAGCCCCCCTTACACACACAGACCCCCTTTACACACACAGCCCCCCTTACATACACAGACCCCCTTTACACACACAGCCCCCCCCTTACATACTCAGCCCCCCTTACATACTCAGCCCCCCTTACATACTCAGCCCCCCTTACATACTCAGCCCCCCTTACATACACAGCCCCCCTTACATACACAGCCCCCCTTACACACACAGCCCCCTCTTACACACACAGCCCCCCTCTAACATACACAGCCTCCCTTACATACACAGCCCCCCTCTTACACACAGCCCCCCCCTTACACACACAGCTCCCCCTTACATACATAGCCCCTCTTACACACACACAGCCCCCCCTTACACATAGCCCCCAATACACTCACTGCCCCCCATACACACACAAAGCACCCCTCAAACAAAAACACGCTGCGCCACTCACGCACAAACACACTACTCCCAATACACACACTGCACCATTTACACACAAACACACTGCTCCCAATATACATATTGCTACCCCATACATACACTGCACCCCTCTCACACACGCACTACCCCTCCATACACATACTGCGACCCTCACACACACTGCACCCCTCACACACATACACACTACAACCCCTATCCCGGCAGACATGGGTAAGTTATCAAACATTTTTTTAAACAGTTTGACTACTTACTCTGGGAGGGCGCCACAGCAACTCCTGGCACCAAAACCACTACAGAGAGCTGTAGTGGTTATTGTGCCTGGATTGTTTCTTAAAATAATCTGCCAGTGCCCCTCCCGAGATTAGCTTCTGGATCCGCCACTGATCTCCAGAAGGATATTGATACCTTAGAGAGAGTTCAAAGAAGGGCTACTAAACTGGTTCATGGATTACAGGATAAAACTTACAAGGAAAGGTTAAAGGATCTTAACATGTATAGCTCGGAGGAAAGACGAGACAGGGGGGGATATGATAGAAACATTTAAATACATAAAGGGAATTAACACAGTAAAGGAGGAGATTATATTTAAAAGAAGAAAAAACTACCACAACAAGAGGACATAGTCTTAAATTACAGGGGCAAAAGTTTAAAAATAATATCAGGAAGTATACTTTACTGAGAGGGTAGTGGATGCATGGAATAGCCTTCTAGCTGAAGTGGTAGAGGTTAACACAGGGAAGGAGTTTAAGCATGCGTGGGATAGGCATAAGGCTATCCTAACTATAAGATTAGGCCAGGGACTAATGAAAGTATTTAGAAAATTGGGCAGACTAGATGGGCCAAATGGTTCTTATCACATTCTATGGTTCCCATTCATGCTGCCCAAATATATATATATATATATATCAGAAAGGAAAACCGGGCAGTTACATCAGTTTCCTGGCAGATGTGTTTGGGAGCAATGAGATCTTTGCCTCTGTTCCCCTAAAACTGTATTTTCCGACACCCTCGTCTTGCTCAGGAATGTGTAATAGAGACTCTGTGCCATCTCTTACCTGCATTACCATGAGTGAACTCGCCAAGTAATAATTTGTACTTCTCCGACTCTCCCTGAATTCGAAAGGATGAGTATTTGGCAAAGTGCTTTGTGTTCTCAAAGTCTAGTAGATCAACACGGAGCTCCCATGTGCCTGTGGAGAGAGTAAAGGAGAATGGATCAAGCCAGTAATTATGTAACAATAATATACAATTAAAAAGGATTCTGCTTAGCTTCGTATATCAGAATTCAAAGAATACAATAAAAGTTACATATTATTTTTGCTTTCATTCATATCTTGTTATAGCTAAAGAACTAATGATTGTTTCGATGCTGAAAACTTTAAGTTAAGTAGTTTTAGATATAAAGCATGCCGAATAGGATAGATACATACAGAAGTGTCCTTCGCAAATCCATCCAAATCATCCATAGTGATTGTGGAAAAGTTTTTGTTAAAATGTTGACTTTGAATAAATGGCTTATTTGGGCACAGCCCCATTTCAGTAACATAAATATGAGCCTCCTTTGTGTGGGCAATGATAGGATTAGGGTAATGTGACAGGTATTCTGAGTTCCTCCACCAGGTCAGCTTCCTAGCTGCTATTGGGGACCCTGGAAAGCTTCAGCCACAGTCGCCAAAGCTTTACTGGGGTTGCTGAGGACGTGAGAGAGGACCCAGGAGCTCAGCCTGCAGCTCCTCCGTGTCCTTCTCTTGCGACCACGTAGCGTTGCCACGGTTACCACGGCAACACTCCAAATCTCGCGAGAGTGAGCTCTAGACCTGGAGCTCCGGGTTCGAGTTCACTCTCACCACTGGGACCACCAGGGATTCCCCACCGGACCACCAGGGGTAGAGAAATATTTTAAAAGCCTCCCTACCCTCCTTACTCCCTATACGCACACTGTCCCACAAACACTGCCCCCCAAACACACACTGCCCCACAAACACACACTGCCCCACAAACACTGCACACCCATACACACATTGCCCACCCATACACACATTGCCCCCACAGACACATACAGTGCCCCACACACACTGCTGCCCCCCATACACACATTGCCCCACACATACATACAGTGCCACCCCCATACACACTGCCCCACACAAACATACAGTGCCCCCCTATACACACACATACAGTGCCCCCATACACACACAGCCCCACACACACATACAGTGCTCCCCATACACACACTGCAAGCCTCACACACACACACACACACTGCAACTCTCACACACACTGCCCCCTCACATACACACTGCCCCCCTCATATACACACTGCAGCTCTCTCACACATAAACTGCCCCACATATACACTGCCCCCTAACACACACACACTGCCGCCCTCACGCACTCGCACACACACTTCACCGCTCACACACACACACTGGACCTTTCATACACACTTCACCCCTAACACATACCACTGCTCCTATACCCTATATCCCAGCAGACCCCAGGTAAATTGTCAAACTGTGCTTAAACGGTTTGACTACTTACTCTGGGATGGGATCCTGGCACTACTGGCACCATAACCACTACACAGAGCTGTAGTGGTTATTGTGCATGGATTATTTCTTTAAATAATCTACAAGTGCCCCTCCCGAAACCAGACTCTGGATCCCTGGGACCCTCAGGGACCCCTGTATGACTGATGATGGTAGGAGTCACAGTGTGGAAATGAACAATCAGGGTCTCGTGCAGGGTAACCACACGCCCCCTGGTGTTGAGCACCAGGGTTTGTGCAGCCACATACCAGGGCCCTGAAGCAGCTCCTGCGGATCCCAGGAGCTTGATAATATGCAGATATGTATCCAGTACTAGAAACAAGGCAAGACTAGAATAGGCACCAAACAAGATAATAAGACAAGACTAGAAGAACCCAGAACCAGAGCAGGACAGAAAGCAGAACACGTACACAAGACATGAAGGAAACAAGACCCGGACAGGACTATACATGAACTTAGGATACAAGACAAAATACAACAAGACAAGAAATACAAGGCAAAACAAGAGGCGAAATAACTAAGTACTATATATGTAATAAACATTGGAGATTTCGACGGACATAAATGGCCAAGATGTATACAGCCCACAACTGTGCCAAAGTACTCCAATTACGGTGGGTCCTAACTGCCTAGATATACATGACTAAAAGTACAACATTAAAACACACACAGTACTTACCTGCAAAGAAAGGAGCAGAGGAAAGAGAGACCACTGCTTTCAGGAACAGATTGAAACAAAAAGGATTAATGGCCAAGGAATGGGTGTTGCAACAAAAAACAAACATTTAAAGGAATCCAGGAGACAGGGAATTCCAGGAACGGAATAAAGGAATGAACCCAGAAAGCCAGCATAAAGAAAACCAGACATGGAACAGAGAACCATAAAAAACAAGAAAAACTAAACAAGAATCGTAAAAAGAGTACTGGATATCAGAAGCCAAGGCCAGAAATAAGCCGCAGACAGGAACAGGATATGACAATCAGTTTGTTTGTGTGTGTAGCATGTGTATGTATCAGTGTGCATATGTATTTGTGTATTAGTGTTTATATGTGTGCATGTATTAGTGTGTGTGTCTGTGTCTGCAATATGAGGGTGGTATGGTATGGGTAATGCAAAGGTAAAGTTGCAAGCAACATATATATTATACGCATACATACATACAATGCATGGGGAAACACATATATGATAATATACAACTAAATGATTATAGAATATGTGGGGAAAATGTAAATGACATTGTTTTCTTATCTGTAACTTTATCATTTGGTAAATGCTGTTTTAAAAGTCAAACCAAAATGTTAATTTTTGTTTCCAATAACACAGTGGGAGATGTAGTCCACAAAACCTGAAGTACGGAAGGTTGCCTAACCTTGGGTTAATAGAAAATGTTAGTTTTTAGTTGTTAGTTGGTGTTTATGGGAGCAAGAGAAGCTTTATGAGGTTGGTCATGTGAGTTAGAGATTAAAGATAGGCTAGGGGTTATGAGAGTGTGTATTAGAGATTTTGGATAAGGAGTTAAAGGGTAATAGGAGTTAGGGGTGCTGATGTAATACTGTGGATGGCAAATCCCATCATTCTTGGCAAGACCTAGTCTGTAAACATACAAACTATGGGCTTTAAAGGAACATAGTCAGAGCCTGTCTTGTGACATAACAAGCTACAGATGGAAAATTATAAGGGTTTCTAAGGCAAGTAATAGGGCAGCAATATTTACTTCTTTGTCCTACATCACAAATGTAAGACGTGTGGCATTATATCTATGTATCAGAAATGAAGGTTCCAATGATATCATTACCTGCAGAGGTTAACATGTGAAGATTATCGTTCCCCAACCAAAACTCGTTCAGGCGGCTGCCAAACCCCTTTTTGTATGTTTTCCAGTCACGAAAAAAATTAACTGATCCATCCCAACGTCTTTGGAAAACCTAGGTTAAAAAGGAAGGAGAATTAATCATATAGCATTGATCTTTTCTGACACGTGTAGGTTATGATAGGCTAGAGCGGTGTTTCCCAAACCAGTCCTCAAGACCCACCAACAGTCCCGGTTTTGTCCAAATGGAATAATACAGGGAAATACATAAATCCTAGACTGTTGGTGGGTCATGAGGACTGGTTTGGAAACCACTGGTCTAGAGGATTACCACCGTTGAGATGCTGAGATGAAGTGATTTGTCAATGAGAATGTCTGGGGTGTTTTCTTGTCTGCAACATAGTATCCATATCTACTGTTGCAATTGGTTGTACAGTTTTCCTGTCTGTACATGTTCCGATAAATGTCCGTTAAAAGTATACTCTAAGCACTAACATTAGGATGTGTCATTATGTCCTAAAAAACAAGGCCTTTAATGCCATTAGGATATATTGACAGGTTTGTCTTGATGTGAACAGAATTAAATCTCTGCTCACATTAGGGAGTTCCAGATTTCAGTCGATACATGGGGTTAAATCTCTGCTCACACACAATGGAACACCTGGTATCAAACTATAGCTGGACTCCCCTCTGTGGCCCCAGACTGACTGGTGAGCATGAGATTATGGAGTGCTCAAAGTGAGTACTACATATAGCCATTAAGAACACGATGGCTGAACAGATCGTGATTCTTGGTGTGCAGTTGATTGTAACCGGTGTTGGGAATTGAATGCAGCCCAATACTAATCTCATTGTAATCGGCAAGTACAGAATGCTAAAGTTCAGCATTACATGGGAAAATGTCAGCCACATACCACACTATGTACTAGAAAATTAATATGCTGATATCAGTACTCATATTGGCAGAGGGAAGTCCTTATGGTTAGGGTTAGTGTTAGTGTTAGGATAGGGTTAGGTGTAGGGTTACTGTAAGGGAAAGATAAGGGTTAATACTGTTTTAGGGTTAGGGATAGTGTAGGGCAGGGATAGGCAACCTTCGGCACTCCAGATGTTGTGGACTACATCCCCTATAATGCTCTTACACCCACAATGCTGGTAAAGCATCATGGGAGGTGTAGTCCAAAACATCTGGAGTGCCGAAGGTTGCCTGTGCCTGGTGTAGGGTAAGGTTAGGTATACGGTTAGAGAGTTAGTGTAAGCATAGGGTTAGAGGTAGATTGGTATAGCATTGGGGGATGGGCAAATTACCAAAACATAATTTAGATCCTAGGCATCTAACAATCAGGACTGATGCATTAAAATCAAAAAAAGAAAAACAGAGCACAAAATAGATGCTTTAGTTTCACACAATGTGTACAAAATAAAAGCAAAAGTGTGAAAAAACAATGTATTTTAACAATGTATTCATGCTTCTTGTTTTGTTAGGTATGCATATAGGATATTAAAAGAAAATATTTTCTGTCCTTTAAAAAAACTATATATAATAAGCGCGGAGACACTTAATCTATGATGGACCACACACATAACACATATTGTAGGTATTGTCTGGGTTCAGAAGTTGCATGATTGCCCCCATCCGTAAGGGATTAAACACAGCTTTCCAAATGTGAAAAGATAAATTTAGGATTAAAAGGAGCATTCAATGCACCTTAACCACCACATGTCTACATTGCTTAATGGCAAATCCAGCTCTGTAAATTATGCAATGTTCTTATTTCTATTCCATAAGAGTAAAATTAGTCTGTTAACGTGTCTGTAACCCTTTTTTGAAAGAATGTCCAAAAGTAGACACCAAATATTAAAAGTAAAAGATAAAAAAAATTGTTTTTTTTCAAAGATAAATTTTTTTAGCTGCCAGACATAAAAGGTTATTCCGCAAACCTATGTGATAGAATGTCCAAAAGTAGATAAATGTCAGCGCTGTGCAATAGCCCCAAATCAGTGTTTGTGGGGAAGCTGGGTATTGAGATAAATGTGTATGATTTCCACCCAGTGGCGTACATACCAGGGTCGCAGGGGTCGCGGCTGCGACCGGGCCCGGCCCACTAGGGGGCCCGGCCGCCCTGCGACCCAGGTATGTACCCACAGGGCCAGCCTCTTCTGCTGGGGGGCCCAGGAGCCGGCCACCTCCGGGCCCCCCGAGGCTGGCCCTGCTGTCACCCGGCTGGCTGGCGGGCGCGCGAGGGAGCACTGTCCCCTGGGTGCTCCCTCTTCAGCTCCCTCGCGCACCGCACTGAAACCGGAGCCGGAAGATTACGTCATCTTCCGGCTCCGGCATCAGTGCGCGGCGCGCGAGGGAGCTGAAGAGGGAGCACTCAGGGGACAGTGCTCCCTCGCGCGCCCGCCAGCCAGCCGGGTGACAGCAGAGCCAGCAACACCACTGGACCCCAGGGAATCCCCCCAGTTCTCCCACAGGTAAGGAGGCTGGGGGGATTAAAAAAAAAAAAAAAACGTTTGAGTTAGTGTTAGTGAGTGAGTGAGTGTGTGTGTTAGTGAGTGTGTGTGTTAGTGAGTGTGTGTTAGTGAGTGTGTGTGTTAGTGAGTGTGTGTGTGTGTGTGTTAGTCAGTGTGTGTTAGTCAGTGTGTGCTAGTGTGAGTGTGTGTGTTAGTGAGTGTGTTAGTGTTAGTGAGTGTGTGTTAGTGAGTGTGTGTGTTAGTGAGTGTGTGTGTTAGTGAGTGTGTGTGTTAGTGTGTGTGTCTGTTACTGAGTATGTTTGTGTGCGTCTGTCACTGAGTGTGTGTCTGTCAGTAAATGTGTGCGTCTGTTCATGAGAGTGTGTGTGTGTGTGTCTTAAGCACTTACCTTTCTCCAGCGCCGGACTCCCTTAACGCTGGGGATCTCTACGTCCCCATCCGCCTCTCAGCTCCGAATGCACATGCGTGGCAAGAGCCACGCGCGCATTCAAACCGCCATAGGAAAGCATTACTCAATTCTTTCCTATGGACGTTCAGCGTCTTCTCACTGTGATTTTCACAGTGAGAATCGCAGAAAATCCTCTAGCGGCTGTCAATGAGACAGCCACTAGAGGCTGGATTAACCCTCAGTGAAACATAGCAGTTTCTCTGAAACTGCTATGTTTTCAGCTGCAGGGTTAAAACTAGAGAGACCTGGCACCCAGACCACTTCATTGAGCTGATGTGATCTGGGTGTCTGTAGTGGTCCTTTAAGTGTATGTGTTTATGCATGCACTGGCATACATACCGCGGTCGCACGGGTCGCAGCCCTTGGGTTGTGTGTACGCCACTGTTTCCACCTCCACAGAATCTTATCTTTGGACTTTTACTATTTGGTGTCATACAGACAATTTAATTTTATATTGCGCTTTTTTGTTCTATTTTTTTGTGTATTCTTTTTTGAAAGAGCTGTGATTGCTTACTGGGACACTAAAGTCACCCAGACCACTTCTTCTCAGTTTTTTTTTTTTTTTTACAAACTGCAATGTTTAGATTGCTGTGATAAATCCACCTCTAGTGCTTGTCTTCCTAAATAAAAATACAAAAGTGGTTACATGTCGCAGTAGCTCACATGAAAGCATTGAATACAACAGTTTTCTATGGAGAAGCTTGGATGTGTATGTGGTGCATTCAAGTCCTCTCTGAGGAGCATTAGATGTACCTCTGCTGGAGGGGCTGGGGGGAGAGAGGTGAGCAGCGTTGAGGAAACTTGGGCACTGGAAAAAAAAACTTTTTTTATTGCACATGGTGGAGACCTGTTTACAATAAGGGGCACTATAGTATTTGGAATACATGTTTGTATTCAGGGCCATCTTTAATAGTAATTAGACCCAGGACAATCAATTTCTTGGGCCCTTGGACTCTTCTCACCCCTCCCCCTTAATGGGTTAAATAAATAATTTCCAAGTAAAGCATGTCCTTTTAAAGAACAGATTGAAAAATTACTTATTACCTCACTTACTTCTTTTACTTTTTCTTACTTTACTTTTACTTCTTTTTTTTATCAATTTACATTTTTAAAATTATTTTAGATGTGATTTGATATTATTACTGTACTTTGTGATAGCAAGAAATATATAGAGAAAATGATTCCTACAGAAGTGAGAAGTCTGATGATAACTTACTATCCAGCCTCCTCCGTCAGTGCCCATATCACACAGCACCTTCAGTGGAGTTTCACCATCTGGGTATATGGTGTACCAGTCACTGAGAACCGAGCCCTGATCCAACAGCTCCTTACAGTTCCTGGCAGCTGAGAGACAAAGAAAAAAAAGTATTGTAATAGTTAGAAAAAAAAAAAGTATCTTTTCTGATGAGACCACAAGTTGGAACCATGACTGGTTTCTGAATCCCTGATCATTTTGATCATAACCCATGATAAAACAGCTGGAGGTTATTTGCTTTTCCAATGGCCACGAGAGAGTCTAGCCCACCTGCCACGTCAAGGCAAACCTCTCAGGTGGGTCCTACACTAACCTTTCATCTTGCTTCCTTGAGCTTCTGGAAAAGATATCTCTAATGAGATAGAAAGGTGTATTTCTTTTTAATATACTTATTATTAACTCTTAATAAGAGTCCTATAGACTGTAAGCTTGTTTGAGCAGGGTCCTCTTCAACCTATTGTTCCTGTAAGTTTTCTTGTAATTGTCCTATTTATAGTTAAATCCCCTATCTCATAATATTGTAAAGCGCTACGGAATCTGTTGGCGCTATATAAATGGCAATAATAATAATAATAATAATAATAATAATAATGAACACCTAAGATAGGCGACAGCATTGTAACATAGCTGTGTGATACAAAAGTGAATACAAATACAATACAAAAAGAAAATGAATAAGCATGTAGGGGTGTATTTAAAAAAATACCCCTTTCAGTCTCATTAGAGATGTCTTTGCCAGAAGTTCAAGGAAGCAAGATGAAAGGTTAGTGTAGATCCCACCTGAGAGGTTTGCCTTGACGTAGCAGGTGGGCTAAAGTCTCTCATGGCCATTGGGGAAATAAATAACCTCCATTTGTTTCTTTATTCTTTGGTTTTTACTGTATGTATTGGGGCTGATGTGTACTATGGTCGTTGCTGCCGCCCAAGAGTAATGGGAGTTTGAGCGCAGAAATGCAGTATGGTGTCTGAGACATGCTGGCCTATGCTAATTTGCATTGGAAGCTGGGAATTCTGGGATAGTTGCGGAAAATGATTTCTTGAGTTTCTATGCCAAGCAGGGCTTCTCAAAATCTATTTTGATATATGCATGTGTTGCATAACAGTATTTTGTCTCTTTACACTGAGGGAAGTTCTGTCATATTTGGTATCCCTACAATCTTTTTGGTGCCTAGCTATAGATTTCTTAATTTTCCACAAATCAGGGTTTAACCCCTTAAGGACCAAACTTCTGTAATAAAAGGGAATCATGACATGTCATGTGTCCTTAAGGGGTTAATAAATAAACCCCTGTTGTGTATTTCTGTGTCCGGCAGCTATATATGTGTCCCCAGTTATATCTGTACCCTGGATTCTCTGTCCCCCAGCTATATCTGTATCCCAGGATTCTGTGTATCAGCTATATATGTACCCCAGGACTCTGTGTCTCCAGCTATATGTGTACCCCAGGATTCTGTGTCCCTCGGCTATATGTGTATCCCAGGATTCTGTGTCTCCAGCTATATATGTATCCCAGGATTCTGTGTCTCCAGCTATATATGTATCCCAGGATTCTGTGTCTCCAGCTATATATGTACCCCAGGACTCTGTGTCCCCCAGCTATACGTGTATCCTGACATTCCGTGCCCCCAGCTATATGTGTATCCCAGGATTCTGTGTCCCTCAGCTATATGTGTATTATCCCAGCATTCTGTGTCTCCATCTATATATGTATCCCAGGGTTCTGAGTCCTCCAGCTATATATGTATCCCAGAATTCTATGTCCCCACTTATATTTGTATCCCAGCATTCTGTGTCTTCAGCTATATGTGTATCCCAGGATTCTATATCCAGCAGCTTTCTGTTTTCCCTATCTTTCTATGTCCCCAACAGAACAAGGCTGGGCCAAAACGTCAGTCGAGGCATTTAAAGCCAGAGTAGTCCAAAATGAAGTGTTGTGTCATCACCAGTGACATGCACGCCCCTCCAATGTGGGCTGCTTTCAGGGCAGCCCATGTGCAGAGCCCTCCTACAGAGTTCTCTCAATGGGAAAATTCCCTCTGCTAAAGAAAATACAAGCAAATTTAAAGGACACCTGTCATCAAATTTTCACTTCTCAGTTTTTAAAAGTTTATTACATTTTATGGAAGACATAACTCTCCTGTCAGAGGCAAAGCAAACCTATTTTGTGAATCCTATGCAAATGTGTATGTAGTCATATACAGGGAGTGCAGAATTATTAGGCAAGTTGTATTTTTGAGGATTAATTTTATTATTGAACAACAACCATGTTCTCAATGAACCCAAAAAACTCATTAATATCAAAGCTGAATATTTTTGGAAGTAGTTTTTAGTTTGTTTTTAGTTATAGCTATTTTAGGGGGATATCTGTGTGTACAGGTGACTATTACTGTGCATAATTATTAGGCAACTTAACAAAAAAACAAATATATATACCCATTTCAATTATTTATTTTTACCAGTGAAACCAATATAACATCTCAACATTCACAAATATACATTTCTGACATTCAAAAACATAACAAAAACAAATCAGTGACCACCTTTCTTTGCAAGGACACTCAAAAGCCTGCCATCCATGGATTCTGTCAGTGTTTTGATCTGTTCACCATCAACATTGCGTGCAGCAGCAACCACAGCCTCCCAGACACTGTTCAGAGAGGTGTACTGTTTTCCCTCCTTGTAAATCTCACATTTGATGATGGACCACAGGTTCTCAATGGGGTTCAGATCAGGTGAACAAGGAGGCCATGTCATTAGATTTTCTTCTTTTATACCCTTTCTTGCCAGCCACGCTGTGGAGTACTTGGACGCGTGTGATGGAGCATTGTCCTGCATGAAAATCATGTTTTTCTTGAAGGATGCAGACTTCTTCCTGTACCACTGCTTGAAGAAGGTGTCTTCCAGAAACTGGCAGTAGGACTGGGAGTTGAGCTTGACTTGACTTTTCGGCTTGACTTTTCAACCCGAAAAGGCCCCACAAGCTCATCTTTGATGATACCAGCCCAAACCAGTACTCCACCTCCACCTTGCTGGCGTCTGAGTCGGACTGCAGCTCTCTGCCCTTTACCAATCCAGCCACGGGCCCATCCATCTGGCCCATCAAGACTCACTCTCATTTCATCAGTCCATAAAACCTTAGAAAAATCAGTCTTGAGATATTTCTTGGCCCAGTCTTGACGTTTCAGCTTGTGTGTCTTGTTCAGTGGTGGTCGTCTTTCAGCCTTTCTTACCTTGGCCATGTCTCTGAGTATTGCACACCTTGTGCTTTTGGGCACTCCAGTGATGTTGCAGCTCTGAAATATGGCCAAACTGGTGGCAAGTGGCATCTTGGCAGCTGCACGCTTGACTTTTCTCAGTTCATGGGCAGTTATTTTGCGCCTTGGTTTCTCGACACGCTTCTTGCGACCCTGTTGACTATTTTGAATGAAACGCTTGATTGTTCGATGATCATGCTTCAGAAGCTTTGCAATTTTAAGAGTGCTGCATCCCTCTGCAAGATATCTCACTATTTTTGACTTTTCTGAGCCTGTCAAGTCCTTCTTTTGACCCATTTTGCCAAAGGAAAGGAAGTTGCCTAATAATTCTGCACACCTGATACAGGGTGTTGATGTCATTAGACCACACCCCTTCTCATTACAGAGATGCACATCACCTAATATGCTTAATTGGCAGTAGGCTTTCGAGCCTATACAGCTTGGAGTAAGACAACATGCATAAAGAGGATGATGTGGTCAAAATACTCATTTGCCTAATAATTCTGCACTCCCTGTATATCTACCCCAGTATGCCTAGAGCTCAGTGGAATGATTTTTAATACAACTGAAGTG
Organism: Pelobates fuscus; assembly: GCF_036172605.1. Lineage (NCBI taxonomy): Eukaryota > Metazoa > Chordata > Amphibia > Anura > Pelobatidae > Pelobates > Pelobates fuscus. Next base: position 147,714,128 of record NC_086325.1, on the reverse strand, counting down.
GGGAATCTTACAAACGGTTAATCATGGCAAAATGCATGGTGCGACCCTATCAGGACTACACAAGAACATATTACTGGTCCTTAAGGTGGCCGGGCTCAATATATACAGTTAGTGAATAGTCAAGGAAAAGCGAAGTTCAATGGGAGCCAGATGATGGGAAAACGAGAGACAAAAACTGGGTAAATAGTACCAGATAACAGAGTAATCAAAGATAGCTGAGTCAAAACCAGAGTAATAAAAAAAAATATATATATATATATATATGCCTTTGGAACTAAGTAAGGAGCCAAGACAGGGCACTGAACTACTGACAACGACTTCCATTTATATGTGAGGTGCTTTAACCTCATATCCACATGGAAAAACACAAGGGGCCATAAACAATTATGCAATTCCATGTTATTAACGTGATGATGTCAACACACATGCGTTACCTCCTAAAAGGGGGTGATGCAGAGTGGTCGAGGTACAAATGACCAAAAGAAGATTCAGAACCAGAGGGGATAGCGTGGCAGCCACTAAAAACCCAACATAATCAATGAGGTTATCACAAGAGGTACCCTGACAGATCTCCACTCATATCTACCTACAAGAAGATGACTGGGAGGGAAGGCAAGGTGGGTGGAGGAAGGAGAAAGCAAGGCAGGAAGGAAGGATATTATCATTGACTTTGCCCCATGGGAATCCGGTTATCAGACATTTATGATCTCTGGTGGCAAATATATATATTTTTTTAATCAGAGAAGACTAAAACGTGACCAATAATCTCATCAAGAGTTTTCTGTCTAGAAGCATGACTGTGAAGTCCATACCAGCAGGAATGAAATAAGCATTACCAAATAACGTATGTTCATCACCATTAGAGATTCGCATTGTCATCTTAGAATAAAAACATGCTAACTCGTTAACTTACCATACATTGAAGGGAGTGTAACAGATTCTCCTTTCTCTCCTAGAAGGTACAAACATTTTTTTTAATTTTACCATTTCCTTCTGCAATATAGGTTTTATATATATCTATATATAATTTAGTGCTATTTTAGAATTTTTTAAAGCTATTTGTTTTGCATTCAAGCTTGTCATTCAAATAGATTACAGATTATTAGAGGTACAAATGAAACATTTTAAAATGGAGCTTCATCAGATATGTTTAGGTGCCAGTGTGATATCGCACTAGTTATTAAAGTTAAAAAAATACAGCTATTGCCCAGAAAAGTGTCTCTCTGACCAATGAAGTCCTAACTAGGTTCACGTTTTCAGCATGGATAAATTGGACTACCATGGTCTTATTGTCAATTGATTGGTATGTGCAAGGTCCTCCTGTGCCTTCCTGTACAAACCATTGGCTGGAAATCTATTCATAAACAGGACTATACATAGGAGACGAGGTCACACATTTAGACTGGAAGAAATGAGATTTAGTCTAAGGCAAATGAAAGGTGGTTTTTTTTTTGTTTGTTTGTTTTTACAGTAAGAACAATAAGGATGTGAAATTCTCTGCCTGAAGAGGTGGTTTTCTCAGAGTCCGTACAGATGTTTAAACAGCAATTGGATAAATACTTGCAAAAACAGAATATACAGGGATAAAATTTCTAATTAGTGGGATAATTGCTCCTTGATCCAATGAGATATCTGACCGCCATTCTGGGGTCAAGAAGGAATTTTTTCCTAGTTTGTTGCAAAATTGGAAGTGCTTCAGACTGGGGTTTTCTGCAACAGCAAAAACATATGTGGGAAAGGCTGAACTTGATGGATGCATATCTATTTCCAGCTATGTGACTAGGTAACATTCATCTAGACCACTGTTTCTTTTGTCACCATTGTGGAGTAGGCCTCCACCCTACACTCTAGGCCTCTCTTCTCATACCTTCAAAAGGGGATCTGCAGTTCTCTTCATATCCCCTTTCTGCCATCTTGCAAGTGCAAATCATTGCACAATCAAACTAAGGTGCCACCTCTCCCAGTCCCTCTTGCCTACTAACTTTTACAGTCAAACCCTGTCACTCGGATATCTTTTTTGTCTATACTTTTAAAATGATAGAATAGAACCCATCTTCTAATAATTCATAATAATAATTATTATCAAACTTAAACATGGAAGAGCTATATATTTATAATTTCTTTATTTTCACTCCAAGGAGAGGTCATGTAAAAAGTGTCCACCAGTATCAGGGATTGGACAGTATGGAACATGGAATTGTTCTTTATTCTTGTCTTTTTCTCACTTTTTGTAGTATTTTTCATCCAGCCACCCTTCCCCCCTAACATTAATGCTCAACTTCGTTATCCTCTCAGGATAGCCTATTCTTTACCCAGAATTATTTTTTTTTAGGAATAGTAGGCCTCTAAGGTAAGCAAAACTTAAAGTAGAATTAAGTATTTATTTAGCCTCCTTAGTTGTCGTACTAGTCTAGAACATGTCATTAGAGGGTGACATAGAAAATCTTAGAATTAAATATGTTGTTTAGCTGGTCGCACTATAACAGACTATTAAAAAATATATTTTTTCCAAATATTGCATGATGTGTTACTTCGCCACCTACCTTTTTGTCCTGGAGGCCCAGTTTCACCAGGGATTCCATCTCGTCCTGAAATGATAATATAATGTATACATGCAAATAAAACACATTTATATATTATCAAATTATTATATTTAATATTGCATTTATGTTAAAAGTATAATTTGAAATTGAATAATGTCTTACATATTCCTACATGATTTATTTTAAATTCAGGGCAAATCAAGGGAAAAAAAAAATACATTCTATAAATTCTCTAGTAAAAACTAAGCAATATATTAGTAATTATAGAGCTTATTCTGTATTGCGACTGTAAGAATTCCAGGAGCGCTATATATTAATGTTTGCACTTACTGTCTGAGATTCTAACTCACCTTTTTCTCCTAATGGTCCAATGTCCCCTTTAGAACCAGGAGATCCTGGGCTACCTGGACATCCTCTGAGTATAGTTAACTTGTCCGCGCTTCCGACTCCAACAATTTTGACTTCTGTGAATAAATCCAAGATGTTGAACATTTGGAATAAGAAATCAAACGTGTGTTTTTGTTTTTTTTCTGGTACTCTGGTATTCATATTAGTTTATTAAAATGTGTGATATTATGATTTAGCAGTATGAATGCTCAAAGGTGTCCTCTTTCCCTCAGCCCTTTCTCTTCTGAAAAGAGGTGTGAGACCTTGACTAGTATCCGATTCCATGTACATTTCTCATAAATCCTTGCTCTATGATACCTAATATGCGTGTTTTTGTTCATTCGTGCTATGCACACTTTAATGAAGCTGAGCTGACGTTAAAGGCAAGATTAATAAATGCAATTAAATAAATATTTATTTGAAATACAGAGGAAGGATGGGTGGATGTATAGGTAGACAGATGTTTAGTAATTTGTTATTATAAAGAATTGCTTAGAAGGTACACTAATTGCATAGTTGATTCTATAAATTGGAACTTTTGTGACCCACTAAGAAAGCATTTGTCGACAATCAACAAAATTCACCGGCATTTACAGTAAGACAATTTTCTTTTCTTCATATTTAAGAAAACAATCAGTCAGGAGAAACAAGAAACGATAGAGAAGGGAGCTGAGCAAAATTATTGGACTGAGAGTAACAGTCCCCAGAAGAACTGGTGCAGGGAAGTGGTGTTGGGCAAGTGTCGATGTAGTGAGCGCCGTATTTTATAGTAGCTATGGGAACCAAGATTTCTGATGCCAGTCCTTAACTTTTTAACAAATTGCTCAATATTCACTTATGATATATGCAGGGTTATTTACTAAAGTGGGAATTCAATGAGAATTTTAAATGTAGGGTGCAAGAAACTGACCATAAAATTATTTTAATAAACATTATAAAGCAGTTTCGTGCATGGGGGAAAAAAATCAGAAGAACCTGTAATACTATATATTTATATACATATATGTAATATATATCTTGCGAGAGTCCCCAATAACTTTGACTTTCAATGACTTACCTGGACATATGTCTTCAGCATGACTTAGTACGGTTAGTAGGCAGATTGCTGAAGATATGGGAAACCACTTGGACATGTATTGGTTCCTCATTTTCCTTCTACACGCTTGAGTTTGTTTTCAGCAGAGAAAAAGAGTCTTAGGAATTGCAGAACAGCTGCACCCTATCTAAATACCTCCCATTTTAGCCTAATTTAACTGGTTGTTGTACAATGTTCTTTCAATATGCTGTTTAGACCTATATTAGGACTCAATTCATTAGAATGAACTTATATGGAAATGTAAGGAACGTCTGTGGAAAGAAAAAAACTCCCCAGTCTCCCTTTTTCTCCATTTTTCTTTAACCTGAATAACAAATTTTGTTATACATTTACTCTGTGACTTCCAATGACCGTGAGCTAGTGAAAAGTATTCAATTTGCGTTATATGAAAATAGAAGTGAAAGATAATATTACTAATTAGTGATGTCCCGAATGGTTCGCAGGCGAATAGTTCCTGGCGAACATAGCATGTTCGCCACCGCGGGCGAAAACATGCGATGTTCGGTCCGCCCCCTATTCTTTATCATTGAGTAAACTTTGACCCTGTACCTCACAGTCAGCAGACACATTCCAGCCAATCAGCAGCACACCCTCCCTAGCAGACCCTCCCACCTACTGGACAGCATCCATTTTAGATTAATTCGGAAGCTGCAACCATTTTTTTTTTGTGCTTATAAATGTTACAAGCAGATACTCCCCCCCCCCCAGACACTCTGTATTACTGCAGATACTCCCTCCAGACACTCTGTGTTATTGCAGATACTCCCTCCAGACACTCTGTGTTACTGCAGATACTCCCTCCAGACACTCTGTGTTACTGCAGATACTCCCTCCAGACACTCTGTGTTACTGCAGATACTCCCTCCAGACACTCTGTGTTATTGCAGATACTCCCTCCAGACACTCTGTGTTATTGCAGATACTCCCTCCAGACACTCTGTGTTACTGCAGATACTCCCTCCAGACACTCTGTGTTACTGCAGATACTCCCTCCAGACACTCTGTGTTACTGCAGATACTCCCTCCAGACACTCTGTGTTACTGCAGATACTCCCTCCAGACACTCTGTGTTACTGCAGATACTCCCTCCAGACACTCTGTGTTACTGCAGATACTCCCTCCAGACACCCTGTGTTACTGCAGATACTCCCTCCAGACACCCTGTGTTACTGCAGATACTCCCTCCAGACACCCTGTGTTACTGCAGATACTCCCTCCAGACACCCTGTGTTACTGCAGATACTCCCTCCAGACACCCTGTGTTACTGCAGATACTCCCTCCAGACACTCTGTGTTACTGCAGATACTCCCTCCAGACACCCTGTGTTACTGCAGATACTCCCTCCAGACACCCTGTGCTACTGCAGATACTCCCTCCAGACACCCTGTGTTACTGCAGATACTCCCTCCAGACACCCTGTGTTACTGCAGATACTCCCTCCAGACACCCTGTGTTACTGCAGATACTCCATCCAGACACCCTGTGTTACTGCAGATACTCCCCCCAGACACCCTGTGTTACTGCAGATACTCCCTCCAGACACCCTGTGTTACTGCAGATACTCCCTCCAGACACCCTGTGTTACTGCGGATACTCCCCCCAGACACTGACACAGAGCAGAATAGGGACTGTTCCCCCTACATAGGGTCACTTGGCAGATATGGATTGACACCTATCCTAAGGATCCCTGATACACACTGACACGGAGCCCTCCATGGGTGAAGATGGATTATTTTTTTGCACTCGTTTTTTTTTTCGTTTTTTTTAAATTGCGTCGGTTCTTATGGCTTTTTATTTGGCCTTTTTTGGGTCTGAAAAAAGAAGACGTCAAATGGTAAGTTTAATTTTTCTTTACAGGTTAGTTATTTTATTCCCCCTTCACTATTTTTTAGGGTGAGGGGGGTAGGTAGGGGGTAACTTTTTTGGGGGTGGGGGGTGGGTGACTAGGGGCTTGGGGACCCCTAGTCACCTTTGATTGGGGGGGGGGATTTTAATTTAGGGCCCCCACGCACCACTAAGGGGTGGGGGCTGGGGGGGGGACAGTAGGTCCCCCCTTATTGTTTTTGTTTTTTTAGGGCCCCCATCCACCGTTCAGGGGTGGGAGCCAGGGGGGGGAGGACAGTAGGTCCTCTCCCATTGTGATTTATGGCCCCCACCCACCACGCAGAGTTCTTGTGCCCCACAGTTCAAATTAACACTTGCTGAGTTTGGCAGAGTACACGCTGAAGGCCTGACACCCGCTTGAAGGACACTGACTGCTATTAGCTTACAGTGAAAAACGTTTTTGCTTTTTAAAGGCACGCTATAGTCACACCAGATATGAGTGGCAAAGTGCACTTGCTGAGGTTGGCAGAGTACACGCTGAAGACCTGACACCCGCTTGAAGACAACTAACTGCTATTCAATCTATAACAGAGAATTTTTTTTGTTTTTAAATGTCAAGCTTAAGCTATTGTGACACCATATATGAGTGGTGGCACTGGGCAAGTGGGCACAGTATCCACTGTGAGCCTGACACAGAAGCTGGCAGACAACTAACTGCTATTCAATCTATTACAGTGGAAAAACTTTTTTTCTTTTTAAAAGCACGCTATTGTCACACCAGATATGAGTGTCAAATGCACTTGCTGAGGTTGGCAGAGTACATGCTGAAGGCCTGACACCCGCTTGAAGACAACTAACTGCTATTCAATCTATTAGAGTGAAAAAAAAAATATTTTTAAATGTCAAGCTTAAGCTATTGTGACACCAGATATGAGTGGTGGCACTGGGCAAGTGGGCACAGTATCCACTGTGAGCCTGACACAGAAGCTGGCAGGCAGGCAACTGCAATTAGAAAAAAAAAGCAGACTGATGTTCTAGCCCTAAAAAGGGCATATTGGGGTGCTGTTCTTACAGCAGAGATCAGATAAGTCCTTCAGGACTGTAGTGGACACTGAATACCCTAGCCTAGCTATCAATTTCCCTATCTAATGAGCAGCAGCTACACTTTCCCTCCTCTCAGTAAGAATGCAGCTTCAGAATGAATCTAAAATGGATGCTGGGAGGGTCTGGAAGGGAGGGTCTGCTGCTAATTTGCTGGAATGTGTCTGCTGACCGTGAGGCACAGGGTCAAAGTTTGCTCAATGATGACGAATAGGGGGCGGATCAAACCGCGCATGTGTTCGCCCGCCGCAGCGAACGCGAACACGCTATGTTCGCCGGGAACTATTCGCCAGCGAACAGTTCGGTACATCACTATTGTTAATATTGTGCTCCCCAGGAGTAACTGGGCTCGGGGCAGCTGCCCCGTTTGCCCTGCGGTAAAGACTGCCGTGGCTGCCACACACAGGTACAGGTAGTTAGTCACAAACTGTTGTGCCTAATCATTAAATTTATGAAGCGCCAATATCAAAAAGCAATAATCGATTACCCTAAGGTTTTTAAAGATATTGGTGGGCACCAAAACCCTGTTAGGGATGAGTGAATTGAGTATTTTGAGAAAGGGAAAAAAACACTGACATCAAGTACTTGCAAATGATCAATACAAACATGTATTGATTAACAGAGACTTAATTAATAATCATTCAGCTTAGAATCCAGCTTAAAGGAACAGCTCAAAGAAACAGCTTAATAAAAAAACAGCTTAATACATCACCATAAGAGAGAGACTTGCTGCACTCGACTGAGAGAACTTCTAGCAGTACGGCTTGAAGGAGACCCTCTCTTACTGGGAAATCAGCTTAACCAGCAATACGCGACCGTATTACAGGTGGGTAGTACTCCAATGAGTGCCAAATTATCTCGTCTTTTTATAAGTTATTAATAATCAATGGGGTGAATAGACTGTACTTTTTTCACCAGATCTTCTTATCAGTGCAGCCCAGCAAAAATCTTGCAAAAGCGTTGGATGGGACTTGCAGTTGACCAGACTCCAGTCCCACAACAATGCCATGCCAGATCTGTGCGGTTAATTATCTCTCTTCTCATAACTATCTAAAAAACTAGCTCTGTTCTCGTAACTATCTCGTGAAGCTATGCATGACTGTTTTGTGGTTATTAACATTTTCAGTTCTGTGTACCGGCGCCATCTTGACTATCTATAAGAGTTTGATTTGCTCAATAGTGATCAATTAATCATTCTCAATTAATATTGAATATTATTATCACATTCCATCCCTTGATCACTCAGTGAGCAAAACCTCACACAATTACACATACCATTCAGGTTATCAGCAGGGGGAAAGCCCATTTACCCACTGATTCCCATGTTGCTCCATTCACACCGGGAACCGATTCAAGCAATAAAGCTCTCCGAGTCGAGGGTCACCTAAGTTAGCCTTAGGACATACCTCTTCCCGCTTAACAATCCTAATTAAGCTCTTCTAGTTCAATACTAGTATTACATTTTTAATCTAGCCATTATTTGAGTTCAGTAAATTGTAATTTCATCACACAGATAAATGCAAAGCATAATACAAAATAAAATAAAAACACATTACGCAATTCTTTTTATAATGTCAAAAGTGTCAGGGGTGCTGTTAGTCCAGTAGTATGTTGCATCACTATCCTCTATTAGAGTGTATGTTTGCTTATTGCTCTGTTGGTTTGCATAACTTACTCAATATTGGGTAGGTTTTTCTGAAGAAATATTAAAGCTTACAGGTGTATATAGTATGCAGCAGCCAAAGGGCGTTATAGATTCTAATGTTAACAAAGCAAATGATTTGTTTGGTAAAGTAATAGAGGTCATTGTCTCAGTTTCATTGTGGCTGAAATAGCCTTCTCCATAGAGGTTCGCCCTCATGTTTGGACAGGTAACGGTCAGGCAGGTTACTCTTATTTCAATCTCTTTCCATCTCATCTCTGCAGAATCACTCTGGTCCCAACCTCCAATCCGATCAAAGGGTGAAGAGTAAGCACAGCCATCACAATAACAGCCAGACCAATGAGCTTTGTCTGTAAAGATACAACTCATTTTACTGTCTCAAATATCATTTGCCCGAAGGCACATATTCCCATTTATCGTGACCTGACTTGGAGAGTATCACGGTATTGTCATTGCCTGTTGCAATAATGTCTGCTGGTTCTGGGGGACCTTTCTCTGTCCTCACCCAGACTTTGGCCCCTGGATTTAGGTTAGTAGAGCCAAATCCCTTATCTCCTCTTACTGTTTATAAGGTGGGGGGCTGTTCCCTTGTGTACCTGTCCCTGGTAAATGGGGATGGTAACCAATTGGGTTATTCTGTCCCTTCTCGCACTAGAAAGTCTTGTGGTCCCTGATTTAACAAGAGGACCTTTATTTCTCCTTGGTAATCAGCGTCTATGACCCCTCCCATTACATGTATCCCTTTAAGGACGAGGCTAGACCTGGGTGCAATTAGTCCAAAATGTCCCGGGGGTATTTGTTTTCCTATACCTGTGGGGAACATCTGAACTTGCCCTGTTTGAAGTCTTCTTCCTTTCTGGCTCGCAAGTCTATTCCTGCAGCCTCTGGGGTAGCCCTGTATGGTGCCAAGGCTCCCTCCTCTGTTTCCCAATATGTGATGGTGTTAATTGCTACATATGGTTTAGCTTGTATATTGGGTGCAATCATTCTAGTGAGGGAGTGTCATGATCTGAGAGTGGCCTATTGTTTAAGATGTCCACAGTTGTATGCAAGTTATCTCTCCATTTGACCATTGTCCCTTCACCAAGTTTTCTCAACTGTTGTTTCAACAACCCATTCATCCTTTCAATCAGACCAGCTGCTTGAGGATAATAAGGTATGTGAAATATCCATTCAACATTGTTTTCATCACAAAAGTCTTGTACCAATTTTCCTTTAAAGTGACTTCCATTGTCACTCTAAATCTGTAATGGAAGACCATAGTACTGTATCATGGTTTCCAACATTTTAATAGTATTTATTTGGGGAGCCCTCTTGCAAGGGTGGACCAATAAATACCCTAAATATGTATCCACAGCTGTGCATACATATCGACAATTTTTACTCATAGGAAGCGGACCTATGTAATCTTCCTGCCACATGGACGGAAAACAGCCCGAACCAAGGCTGGGTCTCCTAAAGTACCTGAGGATCGCATGCGGCTGGCAGCGGGACAGGATACGGAGCTGTTGTCTGAGAAAGCACCAACCTTGCCCATTGAGAGGTCCAGCCGGCCTTCGCTAGGCCCTGAGGCATCGCAGTTTTCGCAGCTGTACTGGGACTGTGCTCTCTCCTCGGCCCATCCAGCCGAGTGGCTGCAGCCAGCAGAAACTCAACGTGAAATAATCGAACCGGCCTTGCTAGACTTTGTCCTGACCCCCAACCTCAACAATCTGGTGTATTTAGTTCCAGCGCCTTGGCAGATCTGGCATCAGCTGATCCCAGGGTCCTATGGGTCCTATGGGTCATGGGGACGGTCCTGCACCTCCACACCATTACTGTGACTGGGTTCGTTAAAAGCTGACACCTCTCCAAAGCGCACAGGCTTGCCTTGCTTATTTTGTTTTATTTCATTTTATATACGCACCCTAGGCACTGTTCTTCCTGCTGATAGTACCACATAGACCCGGTTGATACCCTCCACGTCTCCTATCCCTCCCATCTCTCTAACTAGTCACTCACACAGGCTAGGGTTCATGTTCCAAACTAGTGCTGTATTCTCGATGATGTCAACCTATTGTTCCTGTAAGTTTATTTGTCCTATTTATAGTTAAATCCCCTCTCATAATATTGTAAAGCACTACGGAATCTGTTGGCGCTAGATAAATGGCGATAATAATAATAATAATATACCCTTTACTTATCAGCGGACATGTCTATCTAACCTGTTTTTAGAGTTTCCCACTTTTATCAACTTACCTAGCATGCTTTCAAATACTTAAAACACTGAGTACTAGACCTATAATTCAACCTGTTTAAAAATGTTTAAAAAGTGCAATTCTTTCATATGCCACAACACTGTACCTAAGATGTATGATGACTATGTGCTTGTCAATGTCGTCGTGGCATAACAAGCCCGTATGTTACTATTTGCACACAAAAATAAAGAATTATAAAAAAAACATGAAAGACTGTTACCTCATTTTGATGTACCATCTCCCATATCTGCTCCCACAAATCTTTTCCCTAGACTTCCTTTGTATGAATCATGAACTGATGTGACCATGTAGCTAGTCCATTGGCAACAGACCAGCAAAAGACTTTCTCCGCTTTACTGGAGATTCACCTGACTTGACTGCTTCTGGCAGATAAGCAGGTTCTTGTATCAGTGCATCAGCAATTGTCTCATGTAGTACAGCCATACCATTATTTCCTTGTTTAGCTCTACCCTGTATGTACCACTTCCATTTTATGATACTGGACTCTTGTGCATGACCTATCCTATGAGTCTTAGGGAAACTAAGTACCCATTGCATGATAGGTACCTCTGGGCGTAAGAATACTGTATGTCCTACTTCAGTAGCTGAAGGGCCGGTGCAAGGATTTTTGACTACACAGGCGAAGATGAATTTTGCCACCCGCCTCCCCGTCAAATTTTTTTTTTATCTTCACCTGTGTGTCTTTTACCCCCCTTTTGACTAACTTACCCCTTTAGTGTTTTATATCCCATTTTGTATGTCTTGCCCCACCTTTTATCCTTTGTGTGTCCCCTTTGCTGTATTTTATCACTCCTGTGTCTCTTACAACCCTCCTTGTGTATTTTTTACTTCCCCAGCCCCTTTGCCTTTCTCTTTCTTCCCCCCAGCCCTTTTGTGTGTCTTTCGTCCCCCAGCCCTTTTGTGTGTCTTTCGTCCCCCAGCCCTTTTGTGTGGCTCTTTCTCCCCAACATATTTGTGCGTCTTTTTATTCCAGTACCTTTGTGCATCTTTCTCCCCCTAGCCTCTTTGTGCATCTCTTTCTCCCCCTAGCCTCTTTGTGCTTCGTTCTCCCCCACAGCCCCTCTGTGCTTCGTTCTCCCCCACAGCCCCTCTGTTCATCTTTCACCCCAGCCCCTCACCCTTCTGTGCGACTCTTACTCCCCCCAGCCCCTTTGTGTTTGTCCCCCCTCAACCCCACTGTATGTTTCTTTGTGCCACCCAGCCCTCCTGTGTCTTTTTTTTTTTTTATATTTTTATTGTTTTCACAATATAAACGCATTTATCAAACTGATTTGTAATAAAGCAAGTAGTTGCCCGCGCAGGGGCATAAGCGTTAGTAAATAAAGGTGCAGACATTTTGTCGCTTACGCAGAAGCGGATTTGTCATAGCCTGTGTAGCAGAACATATTGATTCATATTATCAACTGATCTATACAATTACATTGGATTATCGCTTCGTGAGCTGGTTGTGTACTCTATGCAATAAATTTTCCTTATAAGATCAATGCAAACATTAAAGAACGTAAGTTGTATTCACACAGTATAGGTCTGTAAGCGTCTAGTATTTAGGCTAATGGAATAAAAGGAGCGAGTAGCAACAACGAGGCACGACATACTGGGCGCCTCGACCGCTCCCTGCTGATCACACATGGCGGGAACACACACAAGGTCTCCGATCTACGAGGAGTGGAGGAATTGCTATCCACACTGGGACTACCACCAGAGACTATGCGCCCTACAGCTCACTCCGGAGCCGCCAAACCGCAGAACAGATGGGACCCGGACACAGTAAAAACTTTCGTACCACGACGACCCAGACACGGCTTCCCTGTTGCCGATCCACCATGAAATCTACCAAGGACAAAGACACTCACGTCAACTTTGTGACCGGGGCTATTGAACCAAACCAAGTCAGAGTTAATTTCGCAAGACTCCACAGTTATTTTTGCAGTTTATATGTTTTGTTTATTTGATCGATTTTACTGTTGCAATCTACCACCTATTGAAAAAGGCTGGCTGCGAACCAAACGTATACAAATGCTACCAAGTAGTTATTCTAAGATTATAGTTCCACGTCTGGAGTTACGCTCATAGTCCACTTTAAACTACCCTGCTATAGCTCACTCAGTCTGTATATACTATGCTTTTCTACCCACATTACATTTCTACCCACATCTACCCTACGCTTTTCTATCACATTAAGCTTGTTTAATATAAAATCTTGTTATATTGTATGCTTAGGCCCTCCTGTGACCAGCATTACCTATCGCTCAGCCAAGTCTACTATAACTACTAAGCTGGCCCACACTCTGTTTTAGATTGAGAAGCAATTACTTTCTTACCTAGGTGGCATATCGTAAAGTTTAAGCCTGATTATATTTTTTGAAATGCTAATGTGCACTGTTTTCATGCCAACGCCTCATTAGAACGTCAGTATACTCGCTGTTGACCTACACTTATTGTCAGCTTTCATCATGATCTTCCATCCCTGCTATAGACGACCTGCTGACATACCTATCGTTTTAACTCTCGTTAGGCCTCAATGTTTTAACTTAATTTTATGTTGCAACCTACCGCTTAATGAAAAAGGCTTGCTGCAAACCAAACGTATAAAAATACTACCTAGTAGTTATCCTAAGATTATAGTCCCACGTCTTGATTTACGCACATAGCCTACTTTAAACTACCCTGCTATAGCTCATTCAGTAGGTACATACTATGCTTTTCTACCCTGGTTAAAGCAACTACGGGCGGGATCCAAATAAGCCTGTTTAATATAAAAGCTTCTTATATTGTATGCTTAGGCCCTCCAGTGACCAGCATTACCTATAACTCAGCCATGTCCACTATAACTACTAAGCTGGTCTACACTCTGTGTTAGATTGAGAAGCACTTACTTTCTTACCTAGGTGGCATATAGGAAAGTTTACGCCTGTCTATATTTTTTTTAAATGCTAATGTGCACTGTTTTCATGCCAATGCCTCATTAGAATGTCAGTATACTCGCCGTTAATCTACGCTTATTGTCAGCTTACATTATGATCTTCCATCCTCGCTATAGACGACCTGCTGACATACCTATCGTTTTACCTCTCGTTAAGCCTAGATGTCTTAACTTAATTATACGAATATCTAGAATGTACCAAAACCTGCTGTTCCATGTTAAAAAAAAAAGTGTGCTGTATCAAATGCCACTCATTGAAATGCCATGATTATGCCTGCAGTAGCTGCTGTGGCCCTGCACGCTTGCCTGTAACTTATATGCACATGCAAAAATAAAGAATTAAAAAAAAAAAAAAAAAATTAAATAAAAGGAGCGAGTAGAGGAAGATAAACGCATTTATCAAACTGATTTGTAATAAAGCAAGTAGGTGCCCGCGCAGGGGCATAAGCGTTAGTAAATAAAGGTGCAGACATTTTGTCGCTTACGCAGAAGCGGATTTGTCATAGCCTGTGTAGCAGAACATATTGATTCATATTATTAACTGATCTATACAATTACATTGGATTATCGCTTCGTGAGCTGGTTGTGTACTCTATGCAATCAATTTTCCTTATAAGATCAATGCAAACATTAAAGAACGTAAGTTGTATTCACACAGTATAGGTCTGTAAGCATCTAGCATTTAGGCTAATGGAATAAAAGGAGCGAGTAGAGGAAGAATTTACATATAAGTAAGAACATTTTTTTTTTCCTCCTTTTTACCTATAATATGCCGTATAAATCCTTACGTGAGTAAACGCTCTAGGGTCGTCATTGCCTTGTTGCTAGCTGCTGCATGTTAAGCTTAGTATGCTTTAAATAAAACTAAAATAGCAGGCTGGCAGGTGGAAACCTGCAGTAATGCCATAACCCCAAGTTAAGGTATTTGTTACGCGATCCAGGTTTATCAGTAATAAAGAAAAATAAACGTGTCCCTTCTCTGGAGGTGGTTAATCAGCTCTGCTGTGGGGGGGATCCCTCATCCCTTGCTTCTCGGGTGGTCTCTTGTGCTTGAACTGGTTGCTCACAGCTTGGGCCCCCCAGAGTCCTACACATAGCAGATCCCCTCAGTTCCACCCATGGCTTGCCCCCGCCGTGCACCAGAGGGCTTCCCAGTGTTGTGGGCACTCAGGGTCGGGAGCAGTCCGGCAGCCCCCCACCCCTGAAAAGGCCTCGGGACCCCCGTCCCCTGCACCTCCCCAACTCCTGCTAACCTCTGTTGGAGCTCCAGTCTTTTGACGCCTCACCCTTCTCCGGCCACATGCTCGGCTCCGGTGTGTGCCTCCCCAGCCACTGGTCCGCCGGGGGTCAGCACACCCCGGCGCCGCAGGGCTCGCAGAGTTGGGGGCGACAGCCCCTGGACCACCACCAAATCCTGGGGCCCAGACCGGCTCCTCACCAGACAGGTCTCCGCCTCGGGTGGTCCCTTCATGGGATCCGGTATCCTGAGGGTCTGGGCGGCCCAGCGTGGCTCTCAGCCGCGTGTGTGCCTCTGCCATCTTGGCTCCTCGTTGAGGAAGGACCCCGCACCGCGCAGGTCTTCACCTCCAGCCTCTGAAGGTCTGACACATGGGCCGGGATTACCCCCACCGGCCGGGGGGGGGGGAGCGGGACCGGGCCGGCGTCCATCTCTCTCCCTCCTTTGCCTCACTTGCAGCGCCGCCGCCTCCACCTATGTGAAGGCCCTGTGCCGTCCATTCAGGGTTGCTGCATGTGGAGCGGCTGCTTGTACCTCGCTTGGGCTCTTCTCCTATGCTGCCTCGGCTCCCGGTGCTCGTAACAGGTAGTTTCTATGTTTTTTTCGGCTTTTCAGGCTTTTTTTTTACAGCTTTCATGCCGTTTAGGATCGGAGCTAGTGTGGATGGCTGCCGCTCCGCTCGGCGGCCCGGCCCCGCCCCCCCTCCTGTGTCTTAATATTCTCCCCTACCTTTTATTCCCCCCCTCCCCTCCTGTACCTTTTATTGTCCCTCCTGTACCTTTTATTGTCTCACCTCCTCCCCTCCTGAACCTTTCATTGTTGACCTTTCCCTCCTGTGTCTTTCAATGCCCCTGTACCTTTTAATGTCCCCCCTCCTGTCCCATTTATTGTCCCCCCTTCATTGTCCCTCTCCTGTATCTTTCATAATCCCCCTATTGTTCCTTTTACTGTCTCCCCTCCTGAACCTTTCATAGTCCCCCCTCCCTACCTGTACCTTTTATTGTCCCCCTACCCTCCTATACCCTTTCCCCCCTCCTGTCCTGTATCTTTTATTGTCCCCCTCCCCTCTTGTACCTTTTATTGTTGTCCCCTGTATCTTATATTGTCCCCCACTCCCCTATTCTACCTTTTATTATTGTTCCCCCTCCTGTACCTTTTATTGTCTTCCCTCTTGAACCTTTCATAGTCCCCCCCTTCCTGTACCTTTTATTGTACCCTTACACTCCTGTTCCTTTTATTGTCCCCCCTCCTCTCATGTCTCTTTTATTGCCCCCCTTCCTGTATCTTTTATTGTCCCCTTACACTCCTGTTCCTTTTATTGTCCCCCCTCCTCTCATGTCTCTTTTATTGCCCCCCCTCCTGTATCTTTTATTGTCCCCTTACCCTCCTGTTCCTTTTATTGCCCCCCTCCTCTCATGTCTCTTTTATTGTCCCCCCTTCCTGTATCTTTTATTGCCCCCCCTTCCTGTATCTTTTATTGTCCCCTTACCCTCCTTTTTCCTTCTATTGCCTCCCCTCCTCTCATGTCTCTTTTATTGCCCCCCCCTTCCTGTATCTTTTATTGTCCCCTTACCCTCCTGTTCCTTTTATTGTCCCCCCTTCCTGTATATTTTATTGCCCCCCCTTCCTGTATGTTTTATTGCCCCCCCTTCCTGTATCTTTTATTGTCCCCTTACCCTCCTGTTCCTTTTATTGTCCCCCCCTCCTCTCATGTCTTTTTTATTGCCCCCCTTCCTGTATCTTTTATTGTCCCCTTACCCTCCTGTTCCTTCTATTGCCCCCCCTCCTCTCATGTCTCTTTTATTGCCCCCCCTTCCTGTATCTTTTATTGTCCCCTTACCCTCCTGTTCCTTTTATTGCCCCCCCTCCTCTCATGTCTCTTTTATTGCCCCCCTTCTGTATCTTTTATTGTCCCCTTACCCTCCTGTTCCTTTTATTGCCCCCCCTCCTCTCATGTCTCTTATATTGTCCCCCCTTCCTGTATCTTTTATTGTCCCCCCTTCCTGTATCTTTTATTGACCCCCCCTCCTCTCATGTCTCTTTTTTTGTCCCTTTACCCTCCTGTATCTTTTATTGTCCGCCCTCCTCTCATATCTCTTTTATTGCCCCCCCTTCCTGTACCTTTTATTGTCTCCTTCCTCTCCCCTCCGCACCTCCATCCATGTGACTGATCTGGTCTGACAGGAAGCAGTTTGTTGCATTTTCTGTCAGACCGGGTAAGTAGCGTTCCGCCCGCTCAGCCACACACCGACAGACAGGAGGGGAGCGATGCGAATGGCGCTCTCCTCCTTCTGTTCACCGGAGATCGCGCCCCCTGGACCCGCGCGCCCTAAGGCGGTCGCCTGGGCCGCCCTAGGGTAGCGCCGGACCTGAGTAGCTGGTGGTAGTTGCATAGGGGGCATTAACAATTTTCCTACCAGAACTGGACTGGCTGAGATATAGGGTTTAGTTCCAAAACTGTAATAGCCATCCCTCAAATGCAAGGTCAATACTTTAAGGATATAAATTTCAATTACCGTATATACTCGAGTATAAGTCGGCACATACAGTCAGTGTCAGTGTCTGTATTATGGCAATTTACATTGCCATAATACAGACAGGGGGCTGTGTAGGAGGGGGCTGGCAGAGAGCGTTTACTTACCTCTCCTGCAGCTCCTGTCAGCTCCCTTCTCCTCTGCACCGGTCCGGTCAGCTCCCCTGTCAGATCCCAGTGTAAGTCTCGCGAGAGCCACGGGGTCATAGCGCAGCCGCGAGACTTACACTGGGACTTGCAGAGGGAGCTGACCGGACACCGGCGCGGAGGAGAAGGGAGCTGACAGGAGCTGCAGGAGAGGTAAGTAAACGCTCTCTGCCAGCCCCCCTCCACTGAACTGCCAATGCCACTGGACCACCGGGGAGTGAGAGCCCCCCTCCCTGCCATGTATCAAGCAGGGAGGGGGGGACGAAAAAAAATATATATATTAATAATAATAATAATAAAATAAAAAATAATAATTTAACAAAACATTTTTATTAAAATAATAAATTTAAAAAAATAATAATAATAAAAATGCCCACCCCCCACCAAGGCTCTGCATCACACACACACTGCACTCATACACACACTGCACTCATACACACACACACTGCACTCATACACACACACTGCACTCATACACACACACTGCACTCATACACACACACACTGCACTCATACACACACACTGCTCTCATACACACACACTGCTCTCATACACACGCACTGCTCTCATACACACACACTGCTCTCATATACACACTGCACTCATATACACACACACTGCATTCATTATATACACACTGTAAATACATATTAAATTAATATAATTTTTTTAGGATCTAATTTTATTTAGAAATTTACCAGTAGCTGCTGCATTTCCCACCCTAGTCTTTTACTCGAGTCAATACGTTTTCCCAGTTTTTGGGGGTAAAATTAGGGGCCTCGGCTTATATTCGGGTCGGCTTATACTCGAATATACATGGAGTGCAGAATTATTAGGCAAATGAGTATTTTGACCACATCATCCTCTTTATGCATGTTGTCTTACTCCAAGCTGTATAGGCTCGAAAGCCTACTACCAATTAAGCATATTAGGTGATGTGCATCTCTGTAATGAGAAGGGGTGTGGTCTAATGACATCAACACCCTATATCAGGTGTGCATAATTATTAGGCAACTTCCTTTCCTTTGGCAAAATGGGTCAAAAGAAGGACTTGACAGGCTCAGAAAAGTCAAAAATAGTGAGATATCTTGCAGAGGGATGCAGCACTCTTAAAATTGCAAAGCTTCTGAAGCGTGATCATCGAACAATCAAGCGTTTCATTCAAAATAGTCAACAGGGTCGCAAGAAGCGTGTGGAGAAACCAAGGCGCAAAATAACTGCCCATGAACTGAGAAAAGTCAAGCGTGCAGCTGCCAAGATGCCACTTGCCACCAGTTTGGCCATATTTCAGAGCTGCAACATCACTGGAGTGCCCAAAAGCACAAGGTGTGCAATACTCAGAGACATGGCCAATGTAAGAAAGGCTGAAAGACGACCACCACTGAACAAGACACACAAGCTGAAACGTCAAGACTGGGCCAAGAAATATCTCAAGACTGATTTTTCTAAGGTTTTATGGACTGATGAAATGAGAGTGAGTCTTGATGGGCCAGATGGATGGGCCCGTGGCTGGATTGGTAAAGGGCAGAGAGCTCCAGTCCGACTCAGACGCCAGCAAGGTGGAGGTGGAGTACTGGTTTGGGCTGGTATCATCAAAGATGAGCTTGTGGGGCCTTTTCGGGTTGAGGATGGAGTCAAGCTCAACTCCCAGTCCTACTGCCAGTTTATGGAAGACACCTTCTTCAAGCAGTGGTACAGGAAGAAGTCTGCATCCTTCAAGAAAAACATGATTTTCATGCAGGACAATGCTCCATCACACGCGTCCAAGTACTCCACAGCGTGGCTGGCAAGAAAGGGTATAAAAGAAGAAAATCTAATGACATGGCCTCCTTGTTCACCTGATCTGAACCCCATTGAGAACCTGTGGTCCATCATCAAATGTGAGATTTACAAGGAGGGAAAACAGTACACCTCTCTGAACAGTGTCTGGGAGGCTGTGGTTGCTTCTGCACGCAGTGTTGATGGTGAACAGATCAAAACACTGACAGAATCCATGGATGGCAGGCTTTTGAGTGTCATTGCAAAGAAAGGTGGCTATATTGGTCACTGATTTGTTTTTGTTTTGTTTTTGAATGTCAGAAATGTATATTTGTGAATGTTGAGATGTTATATTGGTTTCACTGGTAAAAATAAATAATTGAAATGGGTATATATTTGTTTTTTGTTAAGTTGCCTAATAATTATGCACAGTAATAGTCACCTGCACACACAGATATCCCCCTAAAATAGCTAAAACTAAAAACAAACTAAAAACTACTTCCAAAAATATTCAGCTTTGATATTAATGAGTTTTTTGGGTTCATTGAGAACATGGTTGTTGTTCAATAATAAAATTAATCCTCAAAAATACAACTTGCCTAATAATTCTGCACTCCCTGTATACGGTATGTATTCAGGTATGGGGACAATTAAAACTGAATACTTCTTTTTTGGCAACTGTCCAATTTTCAGTTCTACCCAGGTCTGGATTGCTTCTGTTCTCTTACCTCTCAGACCTGTGATTACATAGGGTACTCCAACTAATTTCTTCTGGTTTCCATAAATTAAAGTGGCCTCAGCTCCAGTGTCTACAAGGGCAGTAACCCTTTCAACATTGTTATTCTTCCAGTCAGTTTTAACTTTTATATGGGATCCATGATCTTTTACTGAAAAGTCAATCACTGTCTGCCGCACTAGTAAATCCCTATCTTCTAGGTCTATCAAATCCAGGTCTCCTAGGTTAGGCAATTTCTTTGTGTGTGAATTCCTCTAAATTGGGGTACAATGAACTCACTCTCCTTCCACCACTTGCCTTTACAACAAGTATTGCACATGCTTGCTAATTTCACCTTTTGTCGAATTCCTCCCCAAATTTCCCTGGCAAGTTAACTACCTCTCCTCCACCTGGCAAGAGAGGTGCTGTAGGAATGAAAGCAGGCAGCTTTGGTGGTTCCTTCATCTGGGGAAAGGATGGTACTTTATCTGGCCATCCCCAAGGTGTTGGAGCATCTGTCCACAAGTTACTTACCTTGACTCCTCGCTTATGAAGTCCCATTATCTTGTATAATCTCCAGAGAGTGGGAGTATCTACCCCATCAATATCCTCTTTACTTACCCCCTCTCTGAGGAGAGCCAGGAACATTTATTTTATACTTACCCTGTTTTCAGTATTTCCATCCTTTGGT
The DNA here is from genome assembly GCF_036172605.1 of Pelobates fuscus. Classification (NCBI taxonomy): domain Eukaryota; kingdom Metazoa; phylum Chordata; class Amphibia; order Anura; family Pelobatidae; genus Pelobates; species Pelobates fuscus. The sequence goes on along the minus strand of NC_086325.1, from coordinate 147,693,250 downwards.
GTTCCAGATGGTCTGGATGTTAATGAACCTGGTCTTGGGAAGCCTCCCTCACCAGGGTTCTTGGGTGACCAGTCTCCCAATTCTCCTAGTTGCATAATGGCTTCAGTAACTAATTGCAATGTGTTTTCGGTTTGATTTATAAGCAGTGTCATTATCACCTGCTTAAATGCTGGAGGGGCAGTTTTTATGATCTTATTTCTAATTTGAACTGTCACAGGCATTTCCATCAGTCTATCCAGTTGTTGTGAATTCTGGATAGCCTGTCTGGCCATCTCCTGTTTCAGTTTCCTTGCTGCATCTGTCAGCCCGTACCATGGTTTGTCATTATCTGGCCAGTCACTGACAGATGGATACCGCAATTTTAACCCTATCTGGACAAGCTCCAGGAGAGTGAGTGAAGCCGGATTCCCATCTACTGCGGGAGGTCCGTTTAACAACATCCTTCTGACATTCTCATCCTCTGAGATAGTAGCCAACTTTGCTGAGTCTATGGCATCAAGATTAATGCCTCCTGCCCCTGTTTCAGCTAGTCTGACAACCCACTCATCCAGCGGTTCCTTGGACTGCTGTCTGAAGGTTGAAAGAATATTAGCCATCTCTTGCTGTGTATAGTCTTCCATGGAGGTTCTGATAACTTGCCGCAGGTCAGTGTACTCCAATTTTCTTCTGACCACAGGCAATGCATTTATCCCTTCAGACTCCTCATCTGAGCTCCAGATGTTGTCGTCCGAAATTTCAGGATCCCAATCAGGTCCTACTTGTGCTAAACACACCTGCATCTTCCTCCTGCTAATGTTACAAGTCCTAACCTTTCAGTTGGCCCTAGTTACCTTCATCACAGATTTATGCAATAACATTTCATACAAATGCTTTTCTTTTTCCATCTGACATTTATCCCCGTGTGTCTGTCTAAATGCAGTAAGTATTACCCAACCTCTTTACTGCCACTTATCTTTTGGAATCTCTCTCAGACAAGCAAGAAGGTTAGTAGGCATTCCATTTATTTCACATTTACCAGTTGAACAAGCCCACTGGCAATCGATGCATGTGGCTCATCTTCCCATCCGGGAATGATTGCGTCATCACCCTGTTTCTTATTCTTTTTAAACATTGTGCAAATGTTTTATGGGTTTTCTATTTTTTTTTTTTTAAACTTGCACTTCTTGGGGATATGTGTTTATGTGTTCTATGTGTGTATTTAATTTCACTTGAATGTGTACCAATCCAGACACCTGGTATCTGGCTTATTGTCTTATTCTTCCCTCAAGCCTGCCCAGGTGACTATTCTTGCTGCAGGTTTGCGCTCCCTGACAACACTGGCTTTCTACACACTCCGTGAAGTGTATAGGGGCGTCTATGATCGAGCCAACAATCTCACACTTTCAGGAACAGCCGTTTCATTCACTTCCCCAGTCAGCACTGGCTTCCAGCACCTGTAAGGCACGTAGGTGCTCTGTTACTGACCAAGCACCATCACTAGTGATGTCCCGAACAGTTCGCCGGGAACCGTTCGCCAGCGAACATAGCGTGTTCGCGGTCGCAAACACGCGCGATGTTCGGTCCGCCCCCTATTCGTCATCATTGAGTAAACTTTTACCCTGTACCTCACAGTCAGCAGACACATTCCAGCCAATCAGCAGCAGACCCTCCCTCCCAGACCCTCCCACCTCCATAAATTAAACACATGATCCAGGACATTCTTTATGATAGAAATATTAATAAATGTCTTCCCATTGAATCATTAATAAATATCTGATCTGTTCTTAAGAAGTCTGATCCCCACTAACATCAAGACACATGGAGTTATAATAATATAATAAGCTACCGTATATTATGTTTAAAATAAAAATATTAGCAGAGCATTACAAACAGTTTAATAAAATGTGACTTTGGAGGTATAAGACAATAAACCGTCATCTTTGTACGATTTATTACATTTTTAATATTATTGTTTTTATTTACTTATTTATAATGTGTTTGCCAGGAATAATATATTGAGATTTCAATTGTTTTATTGTAGACCAGAGGTCACAAAACTATGGCACACATGCCATCCATTGCATGTGGAGTGCGTTTGCATGGTACTTGAGATTGCAAGATGGGCCTGCTGGGGAGATCAGGGTACACAACGAGTGCTCCTCTGCTAATAGAAAGGAGCTTGTGGTTTGCACCTCCAATGATTTATACCCCACCATTGCCATCAAGCACATCTGAATGATTCCGATAATGGCTGCACGTTACAGAGCGACGGTCAGAGTGGAGGTAGAGGTAAAATGATCTGCATCCACAAGCAGCCCACACACATACACCACACACAGTCGACATACACAAACGGTCCACTCACATACATAACCCACACAATACCACAAACAGCTCTTACACGTACACCAGACACTGCTTGCATACATACACAGCTACTGTATACATGTGAATATAAAAGAACAAAATTCTACAAGGGATTTAAAAGTATCACATATGATTATGAAATTGTTGCCTACTCGGAAGCCTGAACAATACAATATTCCACATTTAAAAATAGAATATATACAAGACTTTGGCTTAAATATATCAAATCTTACTGTAGTTGTTATGGTGCCACTAGACGTCATTCCAAATAGGTAGTCCAGCACTATAGTGTTAGGAATACATGTTTATATACCTAGCACTATAGTGTTCCTTTAATCAGAAACAGTTTCCTAAACCCATTTATCACATGTTAGGCCTTTTCCTTTGACTGTAAATGGATGAATTTGAAGGGACATGTATCACTTTGAAACAACTGCCTCATTTGAAAGCTTTAGTTTAGCAGGCAAAAAAAAAAAAAAAAAAAAGGGTTTACCTGCGTCTTCTTTTTTATGCTTTCCACACCCACTCCACGGGGGTCACTGATCTAACTAATCAGTGTCCTATCCCTAGGAATGCTGGAAAAGTGCACTGGGCATGCCTTACTGATTTACACATGTTCAGTTGGAAGATCTATTTACCCTAAAACATCCTGACAAGAGGGAGAAGAGTGGAAGCCTGATCAGCTGTTGTGTTTTTCTCTCCTGCTGCTAGATAACAATGCCCTGTTTTTGTCGTCATTAGTGGACCGGTCTGAAATTGAGATGTGTAAAAGAGGGGAGGGAGCACTGAAGAACTCCCCTAGCTAAGAGGTGTGCCCAGCAATGCAATCTGACCAAGTTTCTAAATGTGTATGACAAACTTTTCAAAGTTTTTCTTGCTCTATTTTGGGTTTTATATTAAAGTGTTTACTTGCTGGTTTAAAAAAAAAAAAATTTTCAAGTAATGCATGTCTTCTAAAGCTGAAGCACTCGAATATTAAGAAAGAAAAACACAATGTAAAACATTTCTAAAATAAAAAGGGGAAATACTCGTTATTCTCTCATGCCCACTCAGTATTGCAAGTGTTCACATGGCACAAACTTTAACCCAAACTCTTCTTTGTAGATTATTTGTTTCTTCACTTTAGTCTATTTTCCTTTATCTACCCCCAATCCACAGTTAGGGAATATCTACCTACTTGTCAGTATATTATTTATATTCACCTTTATATATTGATTTTACCTTTACTCACTTTGAATCTTTCTTGTGATATTAAAAGATCCTATATGTGTACCACTGGATTTTCATTGTCAATATAAACTGTGAATAACAACACACCCAGACACAGACACTGAGATCTCTATCCAGAAGAGTGAATACATATATAAAAACACATTAAGGCTTTTTAGAGCACTTGCAAACTTAACACGACTTGATCGGCAAAGGAGACATCTTGTGGCCACTTTAGATAACTGCACGTCAAACTCTTCAGTGAGTTATTTCAATGACAGGATTAAAAACACAAAACAAAAATTGTAAACGGTTTAATAATTTATTTGACTAGCATATACGCTCTAAATATTAACAATCACAGTTTATTTGACTTGATAAAGATAAATGTAAACCTGTCTACTGGAACTGAGGCTGTAAATGAAATATAACACAGTTAGACTGGAACTGATGGCAAATTAGGAATAAATGCATTGATAATGCATTGATAATGTCAAACTAATATGGAGAAACAATGGAGTCATGTCCTGAGCAACAAAGGACTGAGGCACCTTGACATGACACTTTGAAAGCTTAGAAGTGGCTTAGCATCTTGGGAATTACACAATAGTGGGAATGCCATCAGATGACCAAAATGTCATCAATCTTGAAGCTGGCAAAGCATCACGTGATTTGTAATTCTGTAAACCTGCTGTTTGGCCAGCCTTGATAATTTATCATTGCTATTGTACCTGGCCTTCTAGAGAGCTGCAGGTGATAAATCTAGACTGAATGTAATGGACAAAGCCATATACATATAGACTGAATGTAATAGAAAAATCCATATACATATAGACTGAATATAATAGACAAAGCCACATACATATAGACTGAATGTAATAGACAAAGCCATATACATATAGACTGAATGTAATAGGCAAAGCCACATACATATATCCATCAGTTAATAGATTTGATCTTAAGCATCCTGATATTTCCTCCATCTTGGGCTTTACTGTCTAATATAATAGGAAATGTACCTGCCAATAAATGTCTCTCCTGTAGGGCAGTCACCAGAAAAAACAACATATGTTGCATGTGAGATCTGTGTCACTAGGAATACTCTAAGACAGTGATCACAAATCTGACACCAAAGCTGCCAGGGAATATGCTTCCCATGATACTTTGCAATTAGCCACTATACACAGCCATATCCTATTGCACTCAGACATCCATTTTGACCAACATTTCGAAGTTGCTACTTATGGAACTGAAGAAGCATGGCGTCCACTGTAGCCATCTGTTGCCCAGCATTGCTACATGATTTATTTGTTGTGTTTATTTCTCAACTTGACCCTAAACATCGCCATTGAACTCACACAAAACAAGGTTATTCAATAAAGTGTGAATTGTTGGGACTAAAAAGTGAACTGAAATTCAAAATTTAAAGTCACAGCAACCAACATTAAATCAGTCAACTTGTTTTTCTAATTCGTCTGTTGTGGTGGCCTAAAAGTTGAAATTCACGGCAATGCATGTTTTAGTGAATATAAGAAAAAATGGTACCCAATATGAATAGTAAAATGGGCAGCTACATACAAGTAAGCGACTTTAAGCGAATAGATATATTAGATTTTAAATGTAGTATGTGCGCTCCAAAAATCATTAAAAATAAAATAAAAAAAAACAAAACTGTGTTTTAGTGAACAACTATTTGTAGGATGAATTGTGGTGAACTGGCAAAATAATCGAAAGATTTAGGCTAAGGTATCGGAGCTGGTGAGTAGCTAAGCAGGAGAAATGTCACAAATATTGTGGTCAAGATTTTGCAGTTCCTTATTATTTTACCATAACTTGCTGTTCAGCAAATAAACTCTAATTACAAACTACCAAAATATATTTTGTACTTTATCAAACTCCCCCTTAGGTAACTTCCTTTCTTTTTTTCTATCAACAGTTAACATAAAAAAAAAAAACACAATAACCATAACAAAATAATTAACAAAAAGCATATCCAGGATAAACACAATTTAACTGTTATTGATGGGCTGTGCCAAGGTGAAACCAGTGTACATTCCTGGTGGGTCAGGGTAGGCATTTCGTATGCAGTTTACAACACAAGACGGAATGGGCCTTCTTTTTCTTGCACCCAAAAATCTGTGCACCCATTTTGTAAATACACAATACGCACTCTGCCGTAGATGCCTAAAAATAAAAGAAAAAAAAAGATATTTCAGATATATAATATGCCAATCATACCTTACTGTTTCACAAACATTTTTCAAGCTGACTTTTTTTTAAAGTTATATATATCTGACTGAAGAGTGGGGGTAATGGGTTAATTGCCCGCTTATTTATTTTTTATTTTTTGTTTTAGGTTTTATTACCTGCATATGACCACTGGAAACATCTTATCTATAATACATTACTTTCAATAAGTAGATGCTTTTTATGCACCGTTTATGTGTTTCTCGATACTGTCCTCTTTTACAGTACTATAGGTCTATATTCATTAAATGAAGGTCTGTTTGTCACAAAAATGTTTTTATGTGCAATTTTGCAAAGCTGCAATTCTAAGTAATTAGGTAACAGGACAGAGGAATGGTGCTCACCTTTTTTTGTCAACTGAATTTAACACAGACCTTTACTTAGAGGAATACAAGAACGTTAGAAATACAAATATATATTTCTATCCCTATAGTTTTATATTATTTATTTTGGTTTGTCACCCCCATGAGGGTTTTAAAGGGGAGTTTTACTCCCTCGCTGTGACAGCCGCTAGAGGTGTGGTTAAACCAGCAATCATAACATTATTGTTATTTAAAATTTGGCTTGCTGCTCGAGGAGAATGGCTGCATGATTTTAGAGCTCCGATGTCTGCCACTCTTCAACGCTCTCAATTAGCACTTACCTTCGCTCATAGAGAGATCCGAGCACTCAGAAATGATACCCTCTACCCCCAAACCACAGAGGAAAACCTCCTAACCACCCAAATGCATTTGCTCACAGCATAGCGAAGACAATATTACGCAAGCATTTTTGGCCTTTGACCCGTGCGCAGAGGCGGCTTTAAGTTTCCGCTACAAGAGGTAGAGTTTGCCACAACTAAACTGGTTCTCCCTCTTTACCTTACTTCAGAAACAGGAAGATTTCACCAACCTCATCATCCAATAAAGTAGGCGTTCCAAATGAAATTGGCAGAGGTAAGGCAAGCTCTTTCCACGGTTGAAACTAGAATCGCAGCCTCAGAAGCCCTTCTAGAATCTCAACACTCATCCATTGTAGCAACTGAATATGTGGCTAAAACACACACTCACTGAAGACCTGGAGAATCATAGTAAGTGACATAACATGAGAGTAAGAGGATATAATAAGGGAGAGGGAGCCAAAGATCTTAAACAAACACTCTCTGATCAGTCTAATCAAATACTGGGATGCTCTCCTGACACCCTCGTCAATTTTGACCGGGCCAATAGAGCCTTAAGGCCCAAACCACCACCAAATGTCCCACCAAGGGATATAATTTGTTCGGTGACTGACTACACCACTGTCAGGAATGCAAAGAGACCCAACACGCAAAGTGTAATAGAATAGAAAATATAATGTATACAGGGCTAACGTTTATAAGGTCAGAGAATAGTCAGGGACAAGGTGAGGTCAAGAAATCCAGAAATCAGGAATAGTGTAATCACAATAGCCGAGTCACTGTGAAATAGAAAGTAGAATAGTCAATCAAAGCCAAAGTCAGAACCAGAGACACACAAAAACGTGCTACAGGTAACAAAACCACAACAGGTCAATGACCTATGCCCTAGGAGCTTTTTATATTGTGGATCTTTAATTTTGTAGCCAGGCCTGCACCAATCAATGCTGAGGACCATAAACACCGCCTCGGACACCATCAGCACCGTAAGCCCCCTAACCGCTGCAACTTGGCTGGGGTCTTGTCGTCCCTTCCCACCCTGGACCTAACTCCTGGATCCAGCTCTCAGTGAGAAGGACTCTCCTCCAAGAGAGTATAGCTGTGAAGCTCTTACAAGACCTAGTGGCTATAGCCTGTATAGTAATCCACAGAGCAATTCCAGGAGCAGGGATTATAGCTGTTCCCTACAATCACAAGACGAGGCGTGTTGAGGGTTTAGTAGGACTGAATTTTAATGGTGCCACAGGCTGTTTAAGCAATCATGCTGGGTTATACCTGGCATATACTTGGCATTGAGCAGCCATACCAGGCAATTCATATTCAATATATAGTAAATAAAATGGTAGCACTCAATGACTTTCAGTTACAAAGCTTTCCTTTATTTTTTTGTTTTGAGCTTCCCAAGTCTGTTTGGTATAAAAGTTTGATCATTCGGTCAAGGTGTCAGACCTCCTTCGGGACTTTCCTCAGGACCAAAAAACTTATTTATTTCTCTGATGACTGGGGACTGTCCCCCAAAAGTATACGCACCTTCTTCCATGGTAACTACCACATGTCCTTCTTCCCATCTTTCCCCCTATATTCCTGTTGGACATTTTAAACCTTATACAGCCATTTTGTAAGCTAGGAAGCCATATTTAAAATTTTACCAGTCTACGAACATTAACAATTAGGAATATGTTTTCAAGTTAAAATATTAAATATGTTAACTCATGCTAAGTCACATCTAGCCGAAGGACATACCTTCATATAACCTCTGATAAACTTGTTTTTCTCCTTTTGTCTTTTACCCACCTGTCACAACATTCAACTACATTGCCTCATAATACCAAGGTTTAAATTTAGTCGTAAACAAACTATAGGAATAAATTGTAGATTAAGTGATATTTTTTATAAATACCATTTACATAGATATATCTAAAGATAAAGCATACATTTTGCAATGATGAAATAATAAACATAATTAAGGGGTTAAGCATTGTACAACATCCATAATTTGACAAAAACAACATGTGGTATGCGTCAAAACTCTGGAAGTTAAATGATAATTTACTAACCAATGAATTGTTAGTATTATTTTGATTTTGTGTCACTCATAGACATCTGATTGATCAGATTAAAAATATACCTTTATAAATCTCGTGCCTTTATCAATAAATTGCCAAATTATCAAATTGCACCAGAAGCTCTGTTTATCAGTTTGATTTATACTTCCCAACTGGTTTAATCAACAAGGGTCTGTTAATCTTTCCTATGGGGAGGGCCTAACGCGCTCGTGGCGCTTGCCACGCATGCGCATTAAGCCCCCCGCCCATGCCAGGTGATGTTGGAGGAGGCGGAGTCCCGACCCAGCACAGAGGGAGATTGGTGCTGGAATCTGGTAAGTACAGTAGGGGTTTATTAACCCTTACAGTGCGGGGGCCAAGAGGGAGCTATAGTATCCCTTTAAGAAGACCCCGGTCAGGATAGAACGTAATAATTCCCCTTCTTTCTTCTCTTAGGACCTCTCTTTCATCTCAATGTTTATTTGTTTTTTCTTATGATTTGTTAAGATTATGAGTGCACTGACATAAAGACCTGATAACCCTGACAAATTTGCAGTCATGGTTAATAATTGACAAAGTGCTAATAATAACCACTGACGGTTTTTGGGCAAGACTGTATGTTACGTCTTTTATCTGCTTATATTCTATGTGTGCACTTTGTACAACGTAATTATTCTATGCTCATAAACACTAAAATATACAATTAAAATTGTCGAATTTGATATTGTGTTATAGTTATTATTTTTTATAGTATAAAACCATTATTCATCCAAATTTATATATTTTTTTTTAAATATGTCAAATTGTCTGCAGAAAGGACAGACACCCCTTTTATGGGCTCAAAAGTGGGTGTCTTGGGAGATCTTGTGGTTTCACCATCCAGCCTAAAATAAATACTGTCTGCCTCTTGAGTTTAGCTCCACAGAGCTAAACAACCAGCTAGTAACTGGACCGAGTTCTGATTGACAGTCGGGGGGGGGGGGGGGTGACAAGGTTCATTTATAAAAGTGCCAATATCTATTCAAACTGCACTTTTTGTAAAATGAAAAGAGAGGACACACCCTTTATACATTCATACAACAAAATAGAGCCTTCAGTTTTAAAATTAATGTTTTCAGAGTCCATTGGGCAACAGGTTAAGCTGTAGGTTTCCCCACTCCAAAGAAAAATGGACCAAACTCTGACATATCCCCATAAGGAAGAACGCAGAACATGAGAAATTTAAAAATTCCAAATTATTCGTACCTGTTATAATATGCACGCTCTCGCATATTTTCAGTGTCTCCCAGAATTGTGTGTGGAACACTTGCTCCACAAGCGCTCAGACACAGGACGTGAAATCGACTATTATCGGCAATGCAGGACGTCGCTTCCAGGATCAGATCATTGCATTTAGGGATCTCTTTACAACACACTGACTCCATTTCCGTTGGCATAGCAACACATTTGCCACATTTACACCAATCTGCATTGCCACGTCTAGAGGGTACACTTTGGGCAGGGGCACAAGGAGGCTTAACAAGGGGTCGCACTGTGGATGCAGAAGGATTATTTTCATCGGGAGTACGCTTGACCTTCAACTTCTTCTTAGTTCCTTTCTTCTGTAATCAAAAAAGGGAAATAATGCGTTGTCTTTTTCATTTAGAGAAAATATGACCATTGGCAAACTGGTTGATTACTGCCATACAGTGAATAATTACATATAGTTTAAATGGACTGTAACAGTGATAACAGTGAACTCTATGAGTAGAGAATTCCATGTGGCCAGCATAAGACGGAGATATGGATGTGTCTTAGTAGAAGAGATCTCCTTCCTCTGTTTCCATTATGATAGTAAATAAGGGCGCCAGGATAGGATCAGTGTCTACTTATTGCTCCTCCTAATAGACCGCACGGAATAAAGTGGGTGTTCTCTAGGGTACCTTACAGAGTTCTGCTCATTTTGAGACACTACTGTCTTCACGGGTTGGTCAGGTCAGGAGATCTACTTGGTTTCTTGACAGTTTGTATCCACCAAGTCGTGATACCAGGGAAAGATGTCAATGCATCTGTGTAGACCTCATAAGGGTCCCAGCTACTGAGACACCGGGTTGAAGTTGGCTCATTATTTTTTTAATTTAATGAATAAATAAATACATGAAAAAGCAATACCTTAAAAATAACAACAATAAAATAAGATACTCACACTTTTGCAAAACCCTGGGTCTGCAGCTTCCAAGGAGAGTTCTCTTCAAACCAGGAAGTGACTCAGAAAATCAAGGTGCTCACTTAAATTGAACCTGTTATGACACGTACATTTGAAAGGAACACTCTATGCTGTAGTGGTTATGGTGCCATGAGTGCCCTATAGCCTCCCCAATGTGAGTAGTTATGGTTTCACTTCTTACCTGGGATCTGCAAGTGCTGCTCTCTGCAATGCAGGGCTTAGCTCAATGGCTGAGAGTGATTACTATTATTATGTAACTATTTATATAGCGCCAACAAATTCCGCAGCGCTGTACAATGGGTGGACGAACAGACAGGTAGTTGTAACCAGACACGTTGGACACACAGGAACAGAGGGGTTGAGGGCCCTGCTCAATGAGCTTACATGCTAGAGGGAGTGGGGTAAAGTGACACAAAAGGTAAGGATAGTATTAGACTAGTGACAGTTGCAAGAGAGGAATCAGTCAGGAGCTATTAACAGTTTAATTGATACGCTTTTATGAAGAAGTGGGTTTTTAACGATTTTTTTGAAGGAGTGGAGTCTGGGTGAGCATCAAACGGAGGAGGGAAATGATCAGCTGACTTACATTGGGAGAGGATTTCGGGAAAGTGCCTGGGAAGTCCTGGCACCACCATCACTACAGTACATAAGTGTTCTTTTATATCATTAAAGGACCACTATAGTGCCAGGAAAACACTCGTTTTCCTGGCACTATAGTGCCCTGAGGGTGCCCCCACCCTCAGGGTCCCCCTCCCGCCCGGCTCTGGAAAGGGGAAAACTTACCTTTTTCCAGCGCTGGGCGGGGAGCTCTCTGTCTCCGATCCTCCTCCATTCCGCCCCATTGGCTGAATGCGCACGTGCGGCAAGAGCTGCGCGCGCGTTCAGCCGGTCGCATAGGAAAGCATTTACAATGCTTTCCTATGGACGCTTGCGTGCTCTCACTGTGATTTTCACAGTGAGAATCACGCAAGCGCCTCTAGCGGCTGTCAGTGAGACAGCCACTAGAGGATTTGGGGGAAGGCTTAACCAATTTATAAACATAGCAGTTTCTCTGAAACTGCTATGTTTATAAAAAAAAATGGGTTAACCCTAGCCGTACCTGGCATCCAGACCACTTCATTAAGCTGAAGTGGTCTGGGTGCCTAGAGTGGTCCTTTAAGTAACAAATACATAATAGATAACAATGATCAGAGATATACCAAAATACTAAATACGATATACACAACTGCCACTGACTCTCTCTAGCTATTCACCCCTGTCAATTAATTCCCCAAGTAGGGCACAGCCATATGCTACAATGTTATATTCCCCAAACAAAGCAGAAGATTATTTATCTGGGGAGTAATCACAGAGCTTGTAGGGGCGTTCTCCTGATTCTCTTGACATAGGTGTCTACACAATAAATATCTGGTGTGCACTAGGAGAATAGATTAAGCCTTTATCGGTGGGGATCACTAATTTCAGCTGGACATTATAAATGATTTAAAAATGGAGAGATGCTTGGGTAATATTAAACTATACATATTTCACATGGCAAATAAATTACAAGTAAAACAGATTTGAACTTCCACCCCGTACCCTTTTCATCTGTTAGACTTACTTTATTGGCCTGGGAGTTTTTCTCTGGTTGAGACAGATCCGCAGTAACCAAATATTTTATTTTTTCTCTTCTTCCTCTTTTTTGCCTTCGTTCTCTGCGTTCTGACATTTTTCTGCAATATTGGTAAATGTATAAAACGGCTTGTACCCTACAGGTTTAAGTTGTGTTCCTAACAAGAGAAGAGAGACGTCACAGTAATATCACTCGTGCCAGGATCTATTCAATAAAAAGTTTTTCAGTTTAGTGAAATGAATGCACAGTTGCCCAAAGCATGCTTGGAATACACATCAAAACCTGGTCAGTTTTTCCTGATACACATTAGCGTTCACTAATACAAAATGCATTAAATGATAAAGATTACACTGTATGTGTCACAGGTGGCATTCAGTGCCTGCCTAGAGTGCAGCCATGAGTAAATATTGCACTTAAAGGAACATCGGTGGCACCATAACCACTTCAAACTATTTTGTTGTTGTTATGGTGCCTGGAATCTGTGGGTATCAGGTCCTGCGTTACTGCTAAACGGTTTACTCACTATTACCAGAAATGCCCGGTCCCTGGCATCCTGGCCTCCAATGACAAAATGGCAGAGGTTTCACACCATACCAGAGGTAAGGGGCAGCAACAGACAGAATGTCAGCTTAGCGCTCTCAACCAGTCACTGCTCAAATCCATGATATGAATTGGAATGGTGCCAGGCAGAAGTATATTGCATCTCAAAACTCGACACCATAACCACTCAAATAAGCTCTAGTGGTTATGGTGCTTAGAATATCGTTTTATAGCAGCACCGTATAGTATGGATAGGTTCTATATGACAAACGTTTTAAAGGACCACTATAGGCACCCAGACCACTTCAGCTTAATGAAGTGGTCTGGGTGCCAGGTGCATCTAGGATTAACCCTGCCTGCTGGAGGCGCTTCCGCGCTTCTCGCTGTGATTTTCACAGTGAGAAGACGCCAGCGTCCATAGGAAAGCATTGAGAATGCTTTCCTATGGACTGGCTGAATGCGAGCGCGGCTCTTGCCGCGCATGCGCATTTAGCCGATGACGGGAAAGGAGGAGGAGAGTCCCCAGCGCCAAGGGGTCATTTAGGCGACCAAAAGTCGCATTGGAGCCCAGAAATCCCTCTTGTGGCTGTCTGGTAGACAGCCACTAGAGAAGGAGTTAACTCTAGCAGGTAATTATTGCAATTTATAAAAACCTGCAATAAATACATGCTCAGGGTTAAGGGTGATGGGACATTGCACCCAGACCACTTCAATGAGCTGAAGTGGTCTGGGTGCCTACAGTGTCCCTTTAATAATAGATACAATTTAGTAATAGATACGTATGTTCTCAAGTGTGAGTCTGGTCTTTTTCAGAGCTTCTATAAGCCATGTTTCATACTAGTGCATGTGCAGAATCAGACACCAGAGATGTGGCTTTTGGATAGCATTACATCTTAGGAATCTATACAAAATTACAAGTAGCACGCTACTGACAGTGTCTATTTAAAGGCATACTCAAAGCACCATAACCACTGTAACATGCTGTAGGGATGTATGCCAATGTTGCCCAACTTTGGACATTATTTATTTTCAGAGAGTGTCAGCTGATGATGTTAGAAGTGCTGTGCAATGCATATATTACATTTTACTCTTTTACATGTTTTTCCATTTTTTTAAAGATGGGGAGAAGCCCCCCCCCCTCTTAATTTTTGGTTGAGGAATGGGAGTGGTGATAGTGACGAGCATTTTTAAGATGATTGGAATGAATAGGAAGGTTGTTTATTTCAGCTTGCCAGAGGTCTGGAGACCAGGTGTGTACGGTCATGTTTCTTGTCATTTAGTGCTAGTTTGCCTTTGGAACATCAGTAATTGGAGAAAAATCCATTCTGTACCCCAAGTGCAAAAGCCCATTTTTGCAGCAATTCGTCCTCCTTTTTGACTCCGAGGATAACATTCACCTTACGAATAATAATTGAAGAAAAACAATTTTGTCACTCTAGTTCTCCCCAAGAAGAAATTCCAGTGGACAGAATGGAGATAAAACTATTAACAAATAAGTTAAAAAACATAAGGTAGAAATTCATGTTTTGCCAATGCCACTGATTCTCCACCAGCCCTAAAAGTTTGGTACCCAGTCACCATTAAAATCCTTATTCTAAGTGCTCAGTGAGGGCAATAATGCCCAATTTCCTCTGTATTACTATCTGAAACATCTATCTGCTCACTGTGACTCCATTATCTAGGTAAATAGACTTTACAAAAACACGATTAGAGCGTGCCAATTCCGGCTGGCGACAGTGGACATAGGTCACGATTATGTCACTTCACACAGCAGCGTAGACACAGAGAGAGTCATTTAATCTATAAAACGATTACCATTACTGAAATCAGAAACACTGGGAAGAGTATACCACCTGCCTCACACTGTACAGGTATTTACCTGTGAAAGTGTTAATAATACAGAATAGGTAGGTGGCTGGAGGAACGTTTTCAAGCACTTGGGCAAGTCGAAAGCACTTTAAAGACTAAAGTACAACAACTTACCTTTCTTCATTTGCAAGCTGTTTATTGTCCATTTTTTTTGCAAAAAATAAATAAAAATTCTGTAGGTTAAACCGTTATAGATTCGAGAGAGCATGGAAAAGTGGCAAGGGAATCATAGTTTGTTTGTTTGTCTCGTTCAGTTTGCTCTGGTACCTTTGGGTTTACTAGAGTGCCCACTTTGTCTTATTTTATAAGCTTGCCAATTCCAAGAGGAGTCTGCCCTTTGACAAATAAGCTGCCAGTCGGACAGCCAGGGGGTTGTAGGCATTAGATTCAATGCTTCACTTCGAGAAACATTCTACAAATGTAGTGCAGCACATACACTATAGGGCCCCATTGCTTCTCCAAGACAAGCACCAGATTGCTCTGAGATATCTCCACCAATAAATGCCGTCCACGTGCAACACTGATATCACTAATCTGGGCACTTATGCTTGAATTATATGTGTGAACGGGGATAAACCGTGGTGCCGGCGGTACCCAGGTTAGTAGCGAACCATTCGAAAAACAGTTTGATTTATACTTCTGGGGCAGCGCCAGGGCACTCCTGGCACCATAACCACTACAGCACACTGTATTGGTCATGAGATTAGAGCAATCAATGTAGAATATGAAACAAGTTTATACTTTTTTTTTCCCCTCTTACTAAAACTGATCTGGAAGATGATTGTAAAATAATAAATACAGTACTACCAACACACCTGCTATCACTAGTTTCTGTAGAGATGTCTAGGGGACCAGACTGTATTACTGTGAAATTAGATTCTGACTGGTGCCTGTTTTTAATTATATTTAACGGTTTCATAAAACTCTATTGTTGCTTAAAGTAACCCTTTCTGTACAGGTCCAGGTTTGGACTTACATCTGGTCCAGCACTGAGGCCAAGTTCTCCCCGCAGCCTAATCTTCTTCTGCCAATGTCACTAGCTGAAGGGAGAAATGAGTCAGAGGAGACAGGATGAAGGGAGGACATAGGTGACAGAGAGGAGCTGTACCTCCATTGGACATCTGTTACCAGCATGCTGCGCGCACTGACATCTCATATGCACAGAATTCACATTAGCTTCTAGTTCCAGGCTAGCTCATGATGCCACAATGAAGCTGCCTTTGAATGTGCTGCGTTTAATAGCGAAATGCACCATAACCACTCCAGTCACAATGACCACTTCAAATCACTAAAATGGTGATGGTGCTTGAAGTAACCCTATAATAAAATCAGCCTTAATTGGAGAACTATCTGAACTGCAGTGTTTCCAACTAACACGTGTTCTCATCAGTAATCACATAATTCACCACTAACAGTATGTGCTCACTACTAACCTGTATTCACAGCTAATTCACCACTAACTCCATTTGCTCACTACCAGCATGTATTCACAGCTAATTCACCACTAACACCATGTGCTCACCACCAGCCTGTATTCACAGCTAATTCACCACTAACACCATGTGCTCACTACCAACATGCACTCACAGCTAATTCACCACCAACACCATGTGCTTACCACCAGTCTGTATTCACAGCTAATTCACCACTAACTCCATGTGCTCACTACTAGCATGTATTCACAGCTAATTCACCACTAACTCAATGTGCTCACTACCAACATGTACTCCCAGCTAATTCACCACTAACTCCATGTGCTCACTACTAGCATGTGTTCACAGCTAATTCACCACTAACTCCATGTGCTCACTACTAGCATGTGTTCACAGCTAATTCACCACTAACTCCATGTGCTCACTACCAACCTGTATTCACAGCTAATTCACCACCAACACCATGTGCTCATTACCAGTCTGTATTCACAGCTAATTCACCACTAACTCCATTTGCTCACTACCAGCATGGATTCACAGATAATTCACCACTAACACCATGTGCTCACTACCAGTCTGTATTCACAACTAATTCACCACTAACACCACGTGCTCACTACCAGCATGTATTCACAGCTAATTCACTACTAACTCAATGTGCTCACTACCTACATGTACTCACAGCTAATTCACCACCAACACCATGTGCTCATTACCAGTCTGTATTCACAGCTAATTCACCCCTAACACCATGTGCTTACTACCAGCATGGATTCACAGCTAATTCACCACTAACTCTATGTGCTCATTACCAGTCTGTGTTCACAGCTAATTCACCACTAACACCATGTGCTCATTACCAGTCTGTGTTCACAGCTAATTCACCACT
The DNA here is from genome assembly GCF_036172605.1 of Pelobates fuscus. Lineage (NCBI taxonomy): Eukaryota > Metazoa > Chordata > Amphibia > Anura > Pelobatidae > Pelobates > Pelobates fuscus. The sequence continues at coordinate 147,676,199 of NC_086325.1, read as the reverse complement.
AACACCATGTGCTCACTACCAACATGCACTCACAGCTAATTCACCACCAACACCATGTGCTTACCACCAGTCTGTATTCACAGCTAATTCACCACCAACACCATGTGCTTACCACCAGTCTGTATTCACAGCTAATTCACCCCTAACACCATGTGCTTACTACCAGCATGGATTCACAGCTAATTCACCACTAACTCTATGTGCTCATTACCAGTCTGTATGCACAGCTAATTCACCACTAACACCATGTGCTCACTACCAGCATGGATTCACAGCTAATTCACCACTAACACCATGTGTTTACCTACCTCCCTCCCTTTGCTGGGACAGAGCATGTGTGAAGTCCTTCCCTCAATAATGCATTTCCTCTCCATGTTAATGTGGAATATTTGTTCCCCCTCCCATTTCAGTTAACTTACACAAACATTGAAAATACTAGAGTGGAGTGATGGCTAGCTGGGAGCCTTACTTCACTGTATAGTCTGAGAGGATTGTATCTTCAATGAGGCTTATTACACAGAGCAAATCTGCAGGAAAGTTCTAGAATCCACTAGAATGTTCCGGCTCATGGGCAGTTTTAGAATTGTGTCCTATAAAAAAAAGTCAGCATATCTCCTTTTGTAGAAAAATGACTGCACTAGAATTGCACTGATACTCAATCAAAGCAGATACATGAGGGTTCTAAGAATATACTCAAATGTAACATTTATTATATAATTAAAATAACATGTAGCTGATCGGGTAGATGTTAAAATAAAATGAAAAATAATATTAATTAGTTCCAAATAGTGTGTAAATTAAACTGAGGCTGAGCACAGAGAGCTTTGACGTTTGCTAGTCAGCCATAACAGTAATCATATAAGTTGCTTGCTTTGCATTATCGTGCCTCCCACCGCCCTGGGTTTGCTGTCTGGCGTGGCGTTCAGCCCCGCTAAGGACTGAGCATGTTGTCAGAACGGTCCTAGTGTCCTTAGCATTGGCACATTGCTTAGTGGGGACAGTTCCCTCTTGTTCAAACAAGCAGGACATTAGGGAACAAACGCTACAATGTTTATATTCTTGTTGTTATACAAATATGTAAAACTTTAATAAAAAATATTTGAAAAGGGAACAAACGCAGACGGACAGAGGGACAGGGCCCGAAATCTGTACTGTCCCACCGAACCCGGGATTATTAGGAAGTCTGCAGACAGACAATCATGTCTAAAGCAACCAGAGCCTTCGTGGTTAAAGGGACACTATAGTCACCAAAACAACTTAATGGAGCAGTTTTGGTGTATAGATCATGCCGCTGCAGTCTTACTGCTCAATGCTCTGCCATTTAGGAGTTAAATCACTTTGTATATGCAGCCCTAGCCACACCTCCCTGCATGGGACAAATTCTGTTTAATTTAGAATTTCTTATCTCCTGCTCTTTTGTATTTTTATTTAATTCTTTATTTTTGACGTGCAAGGATGAACAAGCTTGTAATACCACGACAGCTATTGCAAACTCTTCAACAACAAACTTAGTAGAACATGGAATAAATAAATGTATCCCTGCCCTTGTTGGTGGGTCCAACTGATGGAACTCCTCAACACTGGCAGAGATTCACCTAGTTTGGACACTCCAGAGGTGTCCTGGGGCTTAACCCCTAAATAGAGAATAGTGAAAAAATTTACTTAGACCATCTGGATACCAGAACCGGAGGTCTATAGTAAGTACTGGAGTAGGAAAATTGGGATTACCAAATCAATTAATGATAGGACCGTAAAGAGTCTTTAGCAAAAATAACAAAATAGGTGGTCAGATACCCGAATTGGGTAAAAAATCTCGCCACAATGGCTCACCTCAAACTATCTTGGTCAATGGAGTACTTTATAGATTTGTCTTCAGATAGCTACAGATATTAAAAAGGGGGTATAGGCTCAGCGCTAGGTGGTCTAAAGGAGAAGAGAAAAGAGAGAAGCTGCAACCTATGGGTATGAGGTTCCCTCTAAAGTCCTCAATAAAGAATGTGGAAAAAACAAAATAATAGGTCGCGCTGTACAGAAATAATACAATTTAAAGGTAAAATGAGAAATATAAAATAGATAGAAATTTTACTCACATATAGATATACACTAAAATAAATATAAGAAAAAACGTAATAGTCCCAATATGTGGTGGATCCAATAGGCTGATGGAAACTTGATACTGTAGTCAAGATAGAACGCTGGGTCTTCTATGGTATAGGCAATCTTGGTTCAATGATGGGCATGCAAAATAGAAAGACAGGGAGACTCCAATAGTGCAGACTGTATTGGCATAAGAAAAATAAACTGAAATAGGTGTAGGGGAGGTATTTCACTCACCTATGCAAGAGCATGTACTTGCTCAAGTGTAATCAGCATTCAGTGGCGTTTATCCCCCACTGGCGGGACATAGATGCGGGTAATTCCTCGAAGTAGAAAAAATATAGAATATAGTGCTCACTGTATATAAATATAAAAGTAAGACTTTAAAAAATAGAGAACGTACTCACATTTGAATGAGCAGGATATACTGCTCAATATGATGGCGTGGGTGGTATAATCCCCACCTAGGATTCTTTAGACAATAGTCAGCTCCAAAATGACGTGTAACCAGGTAAAAGAGGAAAAGATAATATAATATAAAATATACGGATAAAATAAAATAAAATAAAATAAAGGGTATATGGCAAGTGTATGGTGAAAAAAAGCCAATATTCCTTTATTAGTACAAGTATAAAATATATATATAAAATTAGCCAAAACGCGTTTCGCCACACAGGGCTTTATCAACTGGCAATAATATAAAATAACCTGGTAAAAATGAAGCTTATATAGGTTTGAAGAATACATAATGGTTTGAATTATGGCGCCAAAATGACGTCATCAATACAATGGGAGAAGTACAGAAATGTTAAAAAACATAAACATAATTTAACAGTAGCAAGAGTATTGAATAATAATGCAATTTATAACTGAATGCAGTAAAAATTAATTAAAAACGAGTAGTTATAATGATAAAAGAGAAGGAAATAGATGGTCATGTGATCGCGAGTTGCCGTGATCACATGGTATGTCCCAGTGCTTGTTGGGACATGTAGTGCATATGATGGTGAGCTGGGGAGACTGGAAGGGTAAAGGACACGTGACCGCGACCGCTCGCGGTCACGTGATATAACATGGAAATTAAAAAGGGTTTGGTGTCTGGACGGAGGCTGGCTTCTGAGGGCACACCTCCGTCCGATGGTAGCCAGTAGGGAGGTGGGACACGTGATCGCGAACACGCGCGGTCACGTGTTGTGGCACAGAGCATCGTGGGAAGTGTAGTGCCCAGGGATGCAGCCCTTGATGGAAGTGAAAACAACACGTGATCGCGAATACGCGCGGTCACGTGGTGTGGCACAAAGTGTTATGGGGAATGTAGTATCCAGGCATGCAGCCCTTGAAAAATGTAAAAACGGCCAAATAAAAGGATATGAAGTATCTAAAAGATATGTAAATAAAGGGAAAAGGGGGACTTAATGCTGAAAAGCTAAAAAATATATGGTGAAGATAAAAGAGAGGAACTATACACATGTAGAGAGAAAGAGATAAAAAATATAATATAAAAAAGGAGAAGAATAATGGGTAAAAATGAATAATAATAAATAAAGAAAGGGATGGAGCAGGGCAATCTGATATAAAAATAAGGATATCTGATATATATAATAAAAAAGGGGAAGGGAGATAATAAGATAAAAATATGTATAATAAAAAAAAAAAAAAAACTTATAAATTAAATTTAAAGGGGCAGAGGTAATGCAAATAGTGGTAAAAAATAAGTTATTACAAAAAATTAAAAAGATCAAACTCAGCATTAAGTCCTTTTGGGGAGAGGGTCTTTAATTGAAAAACCCAATACATTTCCCTTTTCCCTAAAACATTTGTGATATCTCCACCTCTCCAAGGAAGGGTAACTTGTTCAATGCCAATAGCTTTTAAAAGAGTCGGATCTTTGTTATGATTTATGAAGTGTTTGGAGACTGAGTGATTTTCATAGCCTTTTTTAATATTACGGCAGTGTTCTGCCAGTCTCACTTTTAAACATCTCTTGGTCATGCCCACGTACTGTAATCCACATGGGCATTCCAAGAGATATATGACTCCTTTTGTATTACATCCAATAAAATCTTTTATGGGGTAGGAAATTTTAGTGGCGGTGGAAGAAAAATGGGTAGATTTGGAATTTGTAGTGTTATTTGTAGTTCTACATACAATACATTTGTTACATTTAAAAAACCCTTTAGGCCTAGATAGAAAATGTTCTTTATGATGTCCATTTGTTTTAGTATAGTTTTTGGTCAAGATTGATCTAAGGTTAGGGGCTCCTCTGAATATGACATTAGGTCTGTCTGGGACATGGTCTTTTAAAAGGTCATCCTGTTTAAGAATGTGCCAATGTTTATTTATGATTTTTTTTAAAATTTTATTCTTATTGTTGAAATCTAAAATAATAGGGAGTTGAGGGGGGTCTGTTTTTTTAGCCTTATATTTTAGGAGTTCCGTTCTTTCCTTCTCTTTTACCACCTCCAAGGCTCTATCTAGTTTTTCAGCTTTGTAGTTTTTTTCTAAAAACTTGTCTTTTAGTGAAGTAGATTGGATGTTAAAGTCACCTGTTGATGAGCAATTTCGGTGGAGGCGAAGAAATTGGCTTTTTGGGATACCATCCAACCAAGGTTTATGGTGACAGCTAGTTTGGTCTATAATTGTATTTGTGCAGACCTCTTTAAAAAAAGTTTTGGTATGAATGCGACCGTCTTGAATAAAAATATTCAAATCTAAAAAATTGACTGACTTGTTGCTAGACTCTGATGTTAAAACAATCCCCCTGTCGTTAATATTTAAATGGTCTAAGAACAATTTCAAAGATGTATCGGTACCTTGCCAAATAAAAAACAGATCGTCTATATAACGAAAGTAGGAAACCAGGTTTGCCCGCCAGTCATGGTCACCCCAGACAGCTGAGGATTCCCAGTCTGCCATGAAAAGGTTAGCATAACTGGGGGCAAACCTAGTTCCCATAGCTGTACCCTTCCTTTGTATATAGAATGAGTCCGCAAACCAAAAGTAATTGTTGGTGAGTATAATATTTATACCTTGTATGATAAAATCAATTTGGGAATTTGGGATTGAACTGGATTGTTTTAAAATCCTTTCAACTGCTTGACATCCAATATTGTGGGGGATTATGGTGTACAGGGATTGTACATCACAAGTTACTAATATATAATCTGGACACCAAATAAAATCACTTAAAAAGGATAAAAGAGTAAGAGAATCTTTCAAATATGACTTAGTTTCTTTAACAAAAGGTTGTAATAAAATATCGATATATTCAGAAAGGTTAGATAAAACAGAATTAATACCAGATACTATGGGTCTTCCAGGGGGTTCTATTGCATTTTTATGTATTTTGGGAAGAAAATAAATTACTGGAATTTTGGGGTTTAAAAGTGAGACTGGCAGAACACTGCCGTAATATTAAAAAAGGCTATGAAAATCACTCAGTCTCCAAACACTTCATAAATCATAACAAAGATCCGACTCTTTTAAAAGCTATTGGCATTGAACAAGTTACCCTTCCTTGGAGAGGTGGAGATATCACAAATGTTTTAGGGAAAAGGGAAATGTATTGGGTTTTTCAATTAAAGACCCTCTCCCCAAAAGGACTTAATGCTGAGTTTGATCTTTTTAATTTTTTGTAATAACTTATTTTTTACCACTATTTGCATTACCTCTGCCCCTTTAAATTTAATTTATAAGTTTTTTTTTTTTTATTATACATATTTTTATCTTATTATCTCCCTTCCCCTTTTTTATTATATATATCAGATATCCTTATTTTTATATCAGATTGCCCTGCTCCATCCCTTTCTTTATTTATTATTATTCATTTTTACCCATTATTCTTCTCCTTTTTTATATTATATTTTTTATCTCTTTCTCTCTACATGTGTATAGTTCCTCTCTTTTATCTTCACCATATATTTTTTAGCTTTTCAGCATTAAGTCCCCCTTTTCCCTTTATTTACATATCTTTTAGATACTTCATATCCTTTTATTTGGCCGTTTTTACATTTTTCAAGGGCTGCATGCCTGGATACTACATTCCCCATAACACTTTGTGCCACACCACGTGACCGCGCGTATTCGCGATCACGTGTTGTTTTCACTTCCATCAAGGGCTGCATCCCTGGGCACTACACTTCCCACGATGCTCTGTGCCACAACACGTGACCGCGCGTGTTCGCGATCACGTGTCCCACCTCCCTACTGGCTACCATCGGACGGAGGTGTGCCCTCAGAAGCCAGCCTCCGTCCAGACACCAAACCCTTTTTAATTTCCATGTTATATCACGTGACCGCGAGCGGTCGCGGTCACGTGTCCTTTACCCTTCCAGTCTCCCCAGCTCACCATCATATGCACTACATGTCCCAACAAGCACTGGGACATACCATGTGATCACGGCAACTCGCGATCACATGACCATCTATTTCCTTCTCTTTTATCATTATAACTACTCGTTTTTAATTAATTTTTACTGCATTCAGTTATAAATTGCATTATTATTCAATACTCTTGCTACTGTTAAATTATGTTTATGTTTTTTAACATTTCTGTACTTCTCCCATTGTATTGATGACGTCATTTTGGCGCCATAATTCAAACCATTATGTATTCTTCAAACCTATATAAGCTTCATTTTTACCAGGTTATTTTATATTATTGCCAGTTGATAAAGCCCTGTGTGGCGAAACGCGTTTTGGCTAATTTTATATATATATTTTATACTTGTACTAATAAAGGAATATTGGCTTTTTTTCACCATACACTTGCCATATACCCTTTATTTTATTTTATTTTATTTTATCCGTATATTTTATATTATATTATCTTTTCCTCTTTTACCTGGTTACACGTCATTTTGGAGCTGACTATTGTCTAAAGAATCCTAGGTGGGGATTATACCACCCACGCCATCATATTGAGCAGTATATCCTGCTCATTCAAATGTGAGTACGTTCTCTATTTTTTAAAGTCTTACTTTTATATTTATATACAGTGAGCACTATATTCTATATTTTTTCTACTTCGAGGAATTACCCGCATCTATGTCCCGCCAGTGGGGGATAAACGCCACTGAATGCTGATTACACTTGAGCAAGTACATGCTCTTGCATAGGTGAGTGAAATACCTCCCCTACACCTATTTCAGTTTATTTTTCTTATGCCAATACAGTCTGCACTATTGGAGTCTCCCTGTCTTTCTATTTTGCATGCCCATCATTGAACCAAGATTGCCTATACCATAGAAGACCCAGCGTTCTATCTTGACTACAGTATCAAGTTTCCATCAGCCTATTGGATCCACCACATATTGGGACTATTACGTTTTTTCTTATAGCTACAGATATTAGACTTTAATCATGGAAGGTCAATTCTGATAGCTACAGACAGCAGATAAGCTTAGCTCCAAGTTGCTAAGTAAAGTATTGACTAGAAACACTGATCTTAAGGCTGGGAGCAGACTTAGTTGCAAAGCTCTAAAGGCCACAGCTAGCGTCTGTGGAATTATCTAAATAGAGCCAACAGGATTAAAAAGTAGTCTTGCAAATAATCAACAGTTCAAAACTGCAAACATACCCACACATATCAGGGCTAGATAACTGTGACCTACTTGTAATGTCTAAGGCTCTCAGTATATCTTACCCATATTATATGAAAAGAACCGGGGGGGGGGGGGGGGATTGAAACAGTTTGCAGGACTGTAGTACTAAGTCTAAGAGAATATAGTTAACTGCTCCCAGGCAACATGTCCAGTGTGATGAGGTGAAAAATAAGGAAAGTGAAAATTAGAGTGATCTAATGTGTAGAACCATACTTAGATTGTTGGTTACCTACACATAGTGACAGTGCCCTAGTGAAAAAATAAGTGAAAGGAAAGAGAAACCCTACGCGCGTTTCGGTGCTTTCAGTAATGCACCTTCGTCAGGGGCTATGTTTGCAGTTTTGAACTGTTGATTATTTGCAAGACTACTTTTTAATCCTGTTGGCTCTATTTAGATAATTCCACAGACGCTAGCTGTGGCCTTTAGAGCTTTGCAACTAAGTCTGCTCCCAGCCTTAAGACCAGTGTTTCTAGTCAATACTTTACTTAGCAACTTGGAGCTAAGCTTATCTGCTGTCTGTAGCTATCAGAATTGACCTTCCATGATTAAAGTCTAATATCTGTAGCTATCTGAAGACAAATCTATAAAGTACTCCATTGACCAAGATAGTTTGAGGTGAGCCATTGTGGCGAGATTTTTTACCCACTTCGGGTATCTGACCACCTATTTTGTTATTTTTGCTAAAGACTCTTTACGGTCCTATCATTAATTGATTTGGTAATCCCATTTTTCCTACTCCAGTACTTACTATAGACCTCCGGTTCAGGTATCCAGATGGTCTAAGTAAATTCTTTCACTATTTAGTAGAACATGGTCATGGGTTACAGAGTAATTGCACATTTTTGTATACGATGGGTCAAGCAAGGTTTAAAGGATGCTGTTAGACATGCCATAATATGGTAAAGTATGATTTATTAGGAAAGGGTCGCGTGAGCCGGCATTAAGAGGCATATTATGAAAAGCAGAAAGGAGCTTAGACAGGAAAACATAAGGATAACATAAGATAGAGTATTGCAAGATAGAGTATAATAACCACTGGGTTTCTCCTCCTAGTCGAATCATATAGGAGTCTTTAAAGTTATCAAGATTATCACCAAGTCATTAAAGTTATTGCATATATTAGAGCAACAAAACAATCATATAACACACTTAAAGGACCACTCTAGTGCCAGGAAAACATACTCATTTTCCTGGCACTATAGTGCCCTGAGGGTGCCCCCACCCTCAGGGTCCCCCTCCCGCCTGGCTCTGGAAAGGGGAAAAGGGGTAAAACGTACCTTTTTCCAGCGCTGGGCGGGGAGCTCTCTGCCTCCGATCCTCCTCCGTTCCGCCCCGTCGGCTGAATGCACACGCGCGGCAAGAGCTGCGCGCGCATTCAGCCGGTCGCATAGGAAAGCGTTTACAATGCTTTCCTATGGACGCTTGCGTGCTCTCACTGTGATTTTCACAGTGAGAATCACGCAAGCGCCTCTAGCGGCTGTCAATGAGACAGCCACTAGAGGATTTGGGGGAAGGCTTAACCCATTAATAAACATAGCAGTTTCTCTGAAACTGCTATGTTTATAAAAAAAATGGGTTAACCCTAGCTGGACCTGGCACCCAGACCACTTCATTAAGCTGACGTGGTCTGGGTGCCTAGAGTGGTCCTTTAAACGAAACGTTGCATTAGATGACCTGTGTGGGTTTGCTTAACCAATGCCCAGTGCTGGCAGTCTGTTAACACTGGAAGATATGTGCCCACCCTTCTGCATGTGAGGGAGCCACCATCCACTGGTGTAGGTGCGCTCCCATGCCATACTAGCGCTACAAGGGCGTAGTCCAAGTGCCGGGCCAGGGCCTCCTAGTGTTCGTGTTCGGAGAGCATAGGTGTGTAACAGGCGACCTAGTTGCTTGTGAGCATGGGGTCGACTCTCTCCATATCGCCACACTGAGTGACTGCTGTGAAGTGGGAAGGTAGGTTCACTTCTCGGAGGTGTTGTGTCGTTGCGGGCCTGTGCCGGAGACCTCCTAGCGCGCTGGGTAGGAGCCATGTGAGGCTGTGAAAGGTCTGCACCGGGACTTTTCATGCTGTTCAGAGTCTTATGCAGGTTGTACCTTACAGGATGACTGGGCTTACGGCGACATGGCCATGTTGGAGGCACCTGCCTCCGCATTCCCTCCTTTGGCTCTGTATCAGGGTTCCTAGCAGGTCTTGTCGTGACCTTGCCTCGCCGTACATAGGGATGGGGCAGTGTTGCCGTGACAGGCATCTGCTTTCTGCGATGGATTTGGACAGGTGAGATAAGCGTTTTGGAGCTGCTGGCTGTGCGGGTGCAGAAACCTCGGCAGAGCTTTTCAAATCTGGCCTCAAAGCTCCACATCCAGTCCAGGGTCTCTAAGTTTGGTTGTCTGCAGTGAGGGCTTCTGCATGGCGGCCATCTTGTAACTGCCACGCGGTCCGAGACTTGGTTGATTGCAGGCTATTCAGGTGACTGTGGGGACCGGGATAACCCCCACGGTCCGATTGGGGGGGGTAACGGGGTAATTGTGGCTGTACTTCGGAAAGCGTGGTGTCATGCGAGGGATTGGCCGCCTCCGCCCACCGTCTGGCTCACAGTCCTGGTAAGTCACAAGGCCAGAAGGTAGATTAAGCTTCCAGGAGCGAAAAGTGTGGGATCCTTGGAATCCCTGCTTTTGGGGTGCCTGTTGTGTTTGATTCTGAGCTTTATGCCACTATTAAATGCGAGTTTGGTTGATTTAGAGCTTGTGCTGGCAGGAGCTCACAGAAACGCGTCTGGCCAGCTTGTGAGTCAGACCTCGCCCCATCTCCTGCTCTTTTAATAGCTGCCTAGACACTACAGGAGCCTTCTGTATGTGATTAAAGTTCAATTTACAGAACAGGAGATTAAAAACTTTTAAATGGCAGTGAAATGAGCAGTGAGATTTCAGAGGCATGATCTATATACACTAAAACTGCTTCATTAAGCTAAAGTTGTTTTAGTGGGTATAGTGTCACTATAAACAAGAATACCGTATATTAGACCATTTAAAATCTGAACTGTTAAAACCTGTTTGGACTGGGGTTTAAAGGTATACATGTCTTGCGGATTATTGAATTTATTAGCAGTCAAGTACCTGCTTGCTGTTTGACCACACAAGAGTTGCACCTGACCAAAGAGGACCTAAATTTGGCAGCTGACATAGCTCAAGGGTAAAACAGGAGAGGCAATGAAAAGGGACAATCATTAGATGTATGCATTACAAAATACTACATGTAGGGTATAATGTATGTTATCCTTTATTTTCGATGACAACGAAAAATAAAAGGTTTTCTTTGACGCAATTAAATGGTAAAATGAGAATTAGCAATCTGATATCTTCTTGGTGTACTTAAGGTGGATTAGTCCAAAAATATTAATTGTTGGGATTGCACGTTATAGGTAACCACATCACAGTATCTTTAGGACAGTAGACATGCAATCTCTAAATGACTGCTCTCTGTCTCTGCTGAAAGACATTAAAATACAGTGTGAGTCTCCCCGGGTTACTTTAGAAATGTGTCTTTTATACTGATTATGCTGTATAGAATTATCAGAAATGCGATATCCCCCAGGTGGGTATAATCTGGATTAGGAAAAAGCCTTATTGGTTAGAAATGCAAATTATAGGTAACCGAAGCAGTTTCTTTCATTGGAAATTCTATGTGAAAAATATTTATCCCCAACCAGCTGACTCTGTCAGATGACTATTCAAATGTTGCTTGTTACTCTCAAGTAGTAGAACATTGCAAAACCATTTGTGGGAACTTTGTCCAGATGCCAAATTAACCCATTCCGTCCGTGCCATATCTTGCAACATGCTCTCCCTTCAGTCCACACTCCAAACAGAAACATTAAAAAGGGGTTTACAGAAATAGGCAAAGGTCTTTGCATGGTGACGTGGGAAATTTGCCCAGCGCTACCTGGTGTGTTGAAGATTTGTCTGCTTAACCGTTTCACGACACATGCCACAACTCCCAATAAAATGGGGTTTTCTGGATCCCACATCATAAAGGTGTTGAATAATGGAAGAATAAAACAAAAGACTCTTAGGAGGAGATGGCTTTTTTAATTTTTATTTATTTATTATATTTTTGCAATGCATACGATAGGTACATACAAGCCTGAGGTACCCCAACGGCAATCCTCTGCCATCATGTCAGTCTTTACAATTGGGGTAGAGTGAACAGGCAAAATTTTATATTATAATTAACATACGTGAAGATACAAAACATGCTGAACTTTTGCGTGAACATATGTAGAGTTGAATCATTTAAGATGTTGTTAGCGAGGGTTATTTAAACATGTTCTATTATCGCCTATATATTTAATGTGAAACTCGCTAGTGCTGCGATACCTGTTGCTATATTAGAATCTTATACATTGCTTAACTGTTGCTTGACGCCCATGAACAAGGGTGTGTCTCAACATACAAGATTGTGTCAGCATAAATATCTTAGACCAGGTATATCAGGTGTGGGATTCGTTAGATTGGGCTGCTGCATGTTAGTATAGCTTATGGATATAGCTTACAAAATTACATGCTAATATATATACAGTCAGGTCCATAAATATTGGGACATCAACACAATTCTAATCTTTTTGGCTCTATACACAAACACAATGGGTTTGAAATGAAACAAACAAGATGTGCTTTAACTGCAGACTTTCAGCTTTAATTTGAGGGTATTTACATCCAAATCAGGTGAACGGTGTAGGAATTACAACAGTTTGTATATGTGCCTCCCACTTTTTAAGGGACCAAAAGTAATGGGACAGATTAACAGTCATAAATCAAACTTTCACTGTTTAATACTTGGTTGCAAATCCTTTGCAGTCAATTACAGCCTAAAGTCTGGAACGCATAGACACCACCAGACGCTGGGTTTCATCCCTGGTGATGCTCTGCCGGGCCTCTACTGCAACGGTCTTCAGTTCCTGCTCGTTCTTGGGGCATTTTCCCTTCAGTTTTGTCTTCATCAAGTGAAATGCATGCTCAATCGGATTCGGGTCAGGTGATTGACTTGGACATTGCATAACATTCCACTTCTTTCCCTTAAAAAACTCTTTGGTTGCTTTTGCAGTATGCTTCGGGTCATTGTCCATCTGCACTGTGAAGCGCCGTCCAATGAGTTCTGAAGCATTTGGCTGAATATGAGCAGATAATATTGTCAGAAACACTTCAGAATTCATCCTGCTGCTTTTGTCAGCAGTCACATCATCAATAAATACAAGAGAACCAGTTCCATTGGCAGCCATACATGCCCACGCCATAACACTACCACCACCATGCTTCACTGATGAGGTGGTATACTTTGGATCATGAGCAGTTCCTTTCCTTCTCCATACTCTTCTCTTCCCATCACTCTGGTACAAGTTGATCTTGGTCTCATCTGTCCATAGGATGGAGAGAAATACTATAAATAATATAAAGTAGTATACTGTAGTATAGAATGCAAGATATAAGAAGAACCACTGGCCTGCACCCCCACAACAAATCAAACAATACACACGATCCAGCGCACTCACCTATCCACTCAGTGGTGTATCCTGGTTTTGTGCTGCCCTAGGCAGGACAAAACTCAGGCGCCCCCCCTCCCCCCGCGCCACCCCCACCCAACCTTTCCCCCCGCCCCGCATTCTAAATACACACACACACATTCACTGACAGATACGCATACACTAGCTAACAGAAACACACACTCGCTAACAGACACACTCACACTCGCTAACAGACACACTCACACTCAGTAACAGACAAACACACTCACTAACAGACACTCACTAACAGACACACACTAACAGACACACACACTCACTAACATACACACACACTCACAGGCAAACACACACATTAACAGACACACTAACAGACACACACACTCACAGACACACACAGTCAGACACACACACTCACTAACAGACACACACACTCACAGGCAAACACACTAACAGAAACACACTAACAGACAGACACACACACACACACACACACTAACAGAAACACACTAAACAGACACACACACTAACAAATTTTTTTAATTTTATTTAAACACCCACCCCCGCCTCCTTACCTTTGGGAATGCTGGGGGGGGGGGTCTCTTCCTCCCTGGTGGTCCAGTGGCTGCTGGGCGGGCGGCATTGGCGGGCGGCTGGCAAGGGAGCACTTCCTCTGAGCTTTCTGCTCAGCTCCCTTGCTCGCCTCAGAGTGAGGCTGGGAACCGGAATATGACGTCATATTCCGGCTCCCAGCCTCACTCTGCGGCGCGCGAGGGAGCTGAGCAGACAGCTCAGAGGAAGTGCTCCCTCGCCAGCCGCCCACCAGCGCCGCCCAAACGCCCAGCAGCCCAGCATGTCTGTTAGCCGCAAGGCTAACTAGACATTTGCCTTGGGCATTTGGGGGCGGCTTTTTTTGCCGCCCCCTGGAAAATGCCGCCCAAGGCAAATGCCTTGTTTGCCTCGCGGCTAATACGCCCCTGTATCCACTAAACAGAACCTTAAATGTTGACAGATTGTATTTGTTTTATTAAAAATACCTAATCTAGGCAAAAATAATGGGGGTTTAGTTACATTATATAATCACACATTGCATAAGCCTGCCACAACGTCAATGTACCCCATCTTTGGCAGGTCCTACACTAACAGCCTAATGTCTACTCTTATGAGATTAACCCACTTACTTGGGGAAAAAATCCATCTGGGGCTCTCTGCAGTACAAGGCTAAATAGGGCCCTGGGATGAGGCAGCTGTGACAGGGAGGGGTGCAAAACCAAGGAGTTGGCTAGACTCCCAAATATAAGTATATGAAACAGGGAGGGGGGGGCGATTGAACTGTATGTATGTGATCTTAGCGCCATTCTGTAATAATGCGTGCTCAGATTTAAGCTACCTGGGGATATGTTGCATGTATTTGTTTTATGTAGTAATTGTAACAATGCGTAATTTTATGTCTTTTTGTAACCATGTGGTTAATGGAGTTTTGCCTCTGTCTGTCACGACTAGTAATGTGGTCCAGCACGCAGAAACTATGTAAACATATACATAAGTAAGAAAAGGAAAATAATAGGAAAGAGCGTAAACCGGTCCTTAGAATGGCCGGACTAATACGCTAGAGACAGAGAATGGTCAAAGGGAAAGCCGAGGTCAAGGAAGCCAGAAAATACTCAATACCGATTAAACAAGCCAAGTCAGGGAAACCAGAGATCAGAATAACCAGGGAAACGCCAAGGATCAGGATACCAGGAAATCAGAAACACGAGAATAGCACTTTCAGGAAACCAGGAAACTGAAACCACGACATGGCAAAGTAATGGGGAAAGCTAGGGGTTTAAATACCCCTCTCTAGGCTATGATTGGTCAGAGGGCGACCTCTGACCCCAAAACGTGCGTGTGTGTTGACGTCGTGACGTCACGCACACGTTGGTATAATTCTCGGGGGCGGGGCTAGCAATAGACGCGACCACGCGGTCGGCGCCATCTTGGATCTGGGCGCGATGCCCGGAAGAACTATGTGCGCGGTTCCCGGCTCGCCGACGAGCAGGTAAGCTCGTGTAGTCGGAGCGGTCGTGCCGGTCGGGCACGACCGTGAGGCTCGGCGGGCCGGTGACCGCAACAGTACCCCCCACTCGAAGACCGCGCACCGGGCGGGAAGGACCCGGCTTAAGAGGAAAGCGGTTGTGAAACGACCGGATAAGACGGGGCGCATGGACCCGGTCAGCAGGAACCCAACAACGTTCCTCGGGACCATAACCCTTCCAGTCAACGAGATAGGACAAGACACCTCTGGATAATTTGGAGTCCATGATAGAATGGACTTCGTATTCTTCTTGATCACCCACTACCAAGGGCGGAGGAGGAGTGGATACCCTGGTGTAGCGATTGCAAGTAAGGGGCTTGAGCAGAGACACATGGAAAGTATTCGCTATTCTCATATGAGCCGGTAGTGCCAAAGAATAGGTCACTGGATTAATACGTTGGGTAACTCGAAAGGGACCAATGTACCGAGGGGCAAATTTCATGGATGGGACCTTAAGCTTGATATGTCTCGTGGAGAGCCACACCCTGTCACCTGGAAGATAGACAGGATTAGCGCCCCGTTTCTTGTCAGCTTGGACCTTTGCTCGGAATGAGGCTTTTTGCAGAGCTGAATGGACGGAATCCCAGGTATCATGAATCGATTCTAAACGGGTGTCCAAAGCGGGGATTTCTGTGTCTGAGAATGCAGAAGGTAAAACAGCGGGGTGATAACCCTGATTAACAAAGAATGGACTGTGATTAGAAGATTCATGAGTGGCGTTGTTTCTGGCGAACTCAGCCATGGGTAAGAGCTCATACCAGTTAGATTGATTGGCATTTATAAAGCAACGTAAATAGGCTTCTAAAGACTGATTCGCCCTCTCTGCTGCTCCATTTGTTTGAGGGTGATATGCTGATGAAAAGGAGAGTTCGACGCCCAATTGTTTGCAAAAGGAACGCCAAAACCTAGAAACAAACTGGGTACCTCTGTCAGATACTATGTTTTTGGGTACACCGTGCAACCGAAAGATCTCTCTCAAGAATATTTGAACAAGATCTTGAGCAGATGGTAATTTCTTAAGTGGGACGAAATGTGCCATCTTCGTGAATCTATCAATAACCATAAGGACTGTATTAAACCCGTTTGAACTGGGTAGATCCACAATGAAATCCATGGCCAAGTGGGTCCATGGAGCACTAGGTATGGGCAGTGGTTGTAACAGTCCAGGAGGTGACCTAGGAGGAACTTTAGAAACTGCACATATTTGACATGCCCCAACATAATCTTTGATATCGTTTCTAAGAGCAGGCCACCAAAATCTCCTGGAGACGGCTGAGAGAGTTTTATGGACTCCAGGATGGCCCGCTGTGAGGTTGTCATGGAACAAATCTAGTACCTTCTTTCGAAACTGAGGTGACACATACAGTTTGTCCGGAGGTTTTCCCACAGGTGCCTGAGTTTGATCTGCTATTATGGCACAGAAGAGTGGAGAAGACACTTCGGAAACAGTAGTGGCAATGAGGCATTCAGGAGGTACAATAGGATATATCTCCTGTTCTGGTACTTCATCTGTCTCAAACTGCCGAGAAAGTGCATCTGCCTTGGTGTTTTTAGTACCAGGCCGGTACGTAATTACGAAATTGAATCGGGAGAGGAACAATGACCACCTAGCCTGATGAGAGGACAGTCTCTTAGCGTCCCCAATATAAGCCAAATTCTTATGATCAGTAAAGATCAAAAGTGGCTCTTTGGAACCTTCTAAGAGATGCCTCCATTCCTTAAGGGCAAGTACAATGGCCAAAAGTTCCCTATTCCCTATGTCGTAATTCCTCTCTGCAGGTGTGAGTTTGCGAGAGTAAAATCCACAGGGATGTAAAGGCGTATCAGGACTTTCTCTTTGAGACAGAATGGCTCCAACTCCTGTTTCTGATGCATCCACCTCTAGGATAAATGGTTTGGATGGATCAGGATGGGTCAGGACAGGTGCTGAGGAAAATAAAAATTTTAATTGTTCAAATGCCTCTCTTGCTTCTTTGGGCCAAGATATACAATTTGTTCCTTTTTTTGTTAAATTGGTTATAGGGGAAATCACGGAGGAAAATCCCCTTATGAATTTGCGGTAGTAATTTGCAAAACCTATAAAGCGTTGAGTAGCTTTAAGGCCCTTGGGTAATGGCCACTGTAAGACTGCCTCCAGTTTACGAGGATCCATCTGGAAACCAGACGGAGATATAACGTATCCAAGGAATTGTATCTCCGTTTGGTCAAACTGGCATTTCTCCAGTTTACAGTAAAGGCCGTTTTGTAACAGGGTTTTCAGTACAATTCTCACATGTTCGTGATGTGTCTCTAGGTCTGGGGAATAGATGAGAATGTCGTCCAAATACACTAGAACGAACATGTGAAGGTACTCTCTTAGGACATCGTTAATAAAATCCTGGAATACCGCTGGAGCGTTACATAATCCAAACGGCATAACCAGGTATTCGTAATGTCCCATTCTGGTGTTAAATGCGGTCTTCCATTCGTGACCGTCCTTAATCCTGACTAGATTGTATGCACTTCGGAGATCGAGCTTGGTAAAGACTCGAGCTCCCTTCAATCTGTCAAATAGCTCTGATATAAGGGGAATAGGGTAGGCGTTTTTAATGGTAATCCTATTCAAACCCCTATAATCAATACAAGGGCGTAGGTCTCCTTCTTTTTTAGAGACAAAGAAGAATCCAGCCCCGGCTGGTGAGGAGGACCTACGGATATGACCCTTTCTGAGAGCCTCCTTAATGTATTCCTCTAAACAAAGATTTTCCTGGGGGGACAAGGCATAGATTCCTCCCTTGGGAGGCATAGTCCCTGGTAATAAATTTATAGTACAGTCATAAGGTCTATGAGGAGGTAACCCTTCTGACTGGACCTTGTTAAATACCTCTTTCAAATCCATATACTGTTGTGGAATTTGTGTGGTCAAGGGAGGTGTAACAGGAACATTAATGGTGCCAATAGGTTGTGGGATTTGTTTAAAGCAGACACCTTTGCATCTCTCACCCCAACTCACAATCTCTCCTTCAATCCAATCCAAACGTGGATTGTGTTTAAGGAGCCAAGGGAAACCGAGTATTATCGGAACTGTAGGTGAAGAGATAATTTGAAAGGTCATTTCTTCAGAATGGAGAACACCCACTGAAACAGTGATTGGCAGAGTTTCGTGTGTGATGAAAGGCTGGGTAAGAGGCCTCCCATCAATGGCCTCGACTGCTATAGGTTTCTCTTTATGTCTTAAGGGCAGGAGATGTTTTGCAGAGAATTCTTTGTCTAGGAAATTCTCCGCTGCCCCAGAGTCAATCATAGCCTCACATTGAACAGTAGTGTTCTCGAAAGATAAGGTTACTTTGATAAGGAAACGGTTCTTAGTCAATTTAGGGGACATATACATCACACCTAAGGTCGGTCCCCGTACGTGCCTTAGGTGTGCAAGTTTTCCGGCCGAACCGGGCATGACGACCTTAGATGCCCCTTCTTGCCACAATACATACATAACCCCTCGTTACGTCTGTGTTGTCTCTCTGCCTCAGTGAGTTTAGCACTACCCAATTGCATGGGTTCAGGTTCTGGAAGAGGCGTTTGGCTACTCACCACTGGGTTAGAGAAACGAGGAGCTATGGACAAATTAGAGCGTCTGTTACGTTGTTTGTTTTTCTCTCTCTCTCTGAGCCGGTTGTCAATGTCTATCATGTAGGCAATAAACTCGTTAAGACTAACCGGAAGGTCTCTAGCTGCAGTCTCATCGTGTATATTCTCAGCTAAACCTTCAGAGAAAGCAGCCACCAGACCGCTATTGGTCCAATCAACCTCAGACGCTAATGTCCTGAACTCTATAGCATAATCGGCTACAGAACGACTGCCTTGCTTGATTCGCATAAGGGCTTTGGCAGCGTTCTTCTCCCTGCCTTTAGGTTCAAATGTAGCTTTAAAGGCCGTAAGAAAAGTATTGTAATCACGGGCTACTGCGTCACCACTTTCCCATAAGGGGTTAGCCCAGGTCAAAGCTTTTCCAGTTAATTGGTTCATCAGATAGCCTATTTTTGATCTATCTGTTGGGAATGAACCTGGGGAGGCCTCAAAGTGGTATTCAATTTGGTTTAAAAAACCTCTGAATTCCTTAGAATCACCTCCATAGCGGGGGGGCGGTGACAAGGTTATGGACGGTGGTTTATGTGGTACGGGAACCACTACAGGTGGCGGAACCACAGGTGGTACCGGAGGGACCTCTAAATAGGCAGTCCTCTGGAGCAAGGTCTGAAATGCCTGGGCAAATTGGTCTAACCTGTGGTCCATATCCTCCACCCTACTCTCACATGCGATCATATGCTTGCATAGTTCTGCAGGATCCATGGCCATGTCGTAATGTCACGACTAGTAATGTGGTCCAGCACGCAGAAACTATGTAAACATATACATAAGTAAGAAAAGGAAAATAATAGGAAAGAGCGTAAACCGGTCCTTAGAATGGCCGGACTAATACGCTAGAGACAGAGAATGGTCAAAGGGAAAGCCGAGGTCAAGGAAGCCAGAAAATACTCAATACCGATTAAACAAGCCAAGTCAGGGAAACCAGAGATCAGAATAACCAGGGAAACGCCAAGGATCAGGATACCAGGAAATCAGAAACACGAAAATAGCACTTTCAGGAAACCAGGAAACTGAAACCACGACATGGCAAAGTAATGGGGAAAGCTAGGGGTTTAAATACCCCTCTCTAGGCTATGATTGGTCAGAGGGCGACCTCTGACCCCAAAACGTGCGTGTGCGTTGACGTCGTGACGTCACGCACACGTTGGTATAATTCTCGGGGGCGGGGCTAGCAATAGACGCGACCACGCGGTCGGCGCCATCTTGGATCTGGGCGCGATGCCCGGAAGAACTATGTGCGCGGTTCCCGGCTCGCCGACGAGCAGGTAAGCTCGTGTAGTCGGAGCGGTCGTGCCGGTCGGGCACGACCGTGAGGCTCGGCGGGCCGGTGACCGCAACACTGTCCTGGGAGATAATTTGATTACTTCCCAATTATCTCCAGGATAGAGAGTGATGTCACTGTGGGAGTGTTTTGTTTGTATTGTCTGACCCCACCCTTCCTTGTACTATAGTAATCTATGTAACCAATTGTATGTAAATGAGGCTGTTGGGGGTTTAAATGTTTGTATAAATTGTAAGTGCTGACTTGCATTAAACAGAACTGCTTGACCCTTTCTTGAAGCCTTGGCTCATGCTTGGGGGAAGGGATAACAACACTCTGGGGATTGCTATAATCACACATACTCCCCAGAGTAAGCTCTTGGAAGAGATTGTTTGTTCCTGGTTCCTGCTCTCTGGATTTAGGAGAGGTTTGCCCACTGGAAGCTGGATCCTGGCCTTGGATCCAGGGTGGGTGAGAGACGGCGAGACCCCGGCGCAGCTGCATCGCTGGAAGTGGAGTCTGCAGTGCTGATGGTGTCGGTTGGAGTGCTTGGAGTCCTTGGCAAGCACTAGGAGCATTGATTGGCGGAGGTACTCGGTCGGAGTGCCAGAGGTCCGTCACAATGACTTTTGACAAATACAAAAAAATGGTTACTTAGAATTTGCCTTAAACGATTTTTAAATATATTCCCTTACTCCCGCCACTTTAGAAGCTAACAAGGTCAAGTTATCAAGTTAGTTATTTTTTTAGCTCAGTGATATTGACTTTACAGTTGGAAATTTGCAGATTACCTGTAAAAGGGACATAGCCTGGAAGGGAGTTGGGGGATGTCACTTTGGTATTCTGAACACCTTTCTAGCTAGCCCACTCAAGGTTGCCCATGCACAGATCACTTGTGCCATCAGTGCACTTTTCACGTAGTTGAATTACACACTTTTAGTGGACTCCGGGTAACACGACCAGCTACCTCCGCAAATTCCCTTCCTTCAGCCGGTCAGGAACCACCTAAAATGCAACAAGACCCATTTTCCCCCCAGTAACTGGACAAGACCTAGTTCTGGAGGTACAAGACAATTTTATTGGCCACACATGGATTTTATACATACCCCATCCAAGGGGTGTATCACACAAAGCATACAAGATCACCTCCCAGGATCCTCCCCCTCTAAGGGGGCCATAGCGTGGGAAGGGACTCTGTTCCCTTTGTACCCAAAGCAAGCCACTAAATCCCCAGGGTTTCCCACATCAACCGCCAAGTCTTCTTCCCAAGAGCCTGTGTGCCTGGGAATCAAGGCATGGGAAAAAGGGACTGTCCCTTTGCCTCCCACGCACAGAAAAGCCCGCCCACGGGAAAAGAGCTGGTCCCTTTGTCCCTCAAGCTCATAAGAACCCGCCAAAATCGCCAGTGTCCCAAAAGTGCTCACACCAATCTCAGGGACCCTTGCCTCGGTCCCTAATCTCCGTTTGCTAGGTCCTGGGGGTGAAACCCCGACAAGGGAAGCGTGTCCTTTCGAGGTATGAATGCTACCCCTGGCCGCCGTTTATCCATATGAACAGTGGCCACCCAGGGAAGCACCCATTAATTACTTCCCTTGCAGTTTCACACCTATGTTGCATGTGCGAACGTTCTGATTAATTGGTGTGAACGTTCTAATGGGGCACCGGGGAGGTCCTCGTTCAGGAAACGAACGATTCGCCTGTTCAAATGGCGGCCACCCAGGAAAGCACTCATTAATTGTTTCCCTTGTGGTTTGCGGTTTTGACACTTGTTGCGAGGTGTGAACATCCTAACCTAACATTCCAAATGAGGTGGTTGCGGTTCAGGAGGTGAATTAATTCCCTTGGTGGCAACACTCCTGAACGGGGAGCAGGGTACAGTACAGATACTATGGGAAACCACACAAATACAGAGAGGGAAATTCAGGGGTTCTGCCACATTGCTCCCCCTTAATCACTAGCCGGCATACCCAGTCCAATCCACCACCAGACACTTCTTCACTACCCCCAGACACTCCACTGTCAGACACTACTTCTCGATGGCGCCGGAGCTCATCTCCCTGGGTAGTAGCTTCCTGCTGAGGTAAGCTACCAGGTGTTCTCCGCTATCATCCCCGACCTGACTCAGCACTCAATTCAAACATAGATGCATCTGTGTGGATGAGAAAACGTTTCTGTGGATTAGGAGTAGCCCGGACAGAGGCATTTATTAGGGTGTTCTTAAGGGTCCAGTTTACACAGGTCTGTGAGCGGCTTGGCTATGGTACTGTCATCTGAAACAAATTTTCTATAGTAGCCAGCGGTCCCTAGGAAGGCCATCACCTGGATCTTAGTGCGGGGACTCAGCCTGCTAGCTACGGCCCCTATTTTAGCTGGTTCGGGTTTCTGCTTCCCACACCCTACTCTGTGACCCAAATACTGCACCTTGGCCATCCCTATGTTACATTTGCTGGGTTTCAAGGTCAACCCAGCCTCTCTAATCCTGTCCAACACCGCTCCTATATGCAATAGATGCTCCTCCCAGATGTTGCTGTATATGGCAATGTCGTCCAGATATGCACAGGCATAATTCTGGAGGTCATCCAACAGCCGGTCCACCATCCTCTGGAAAGTGGCCGGTGTGTTCTTCATCCCAAATGGCATTACCTTAAATTGGTACAGGCCAAATGGGGTGACGAAGGCCGACTTGGGGACATCATCCCCTGCTAGGGGAATCTGCCAGTGTCACGACAAGTGACCCAAACACGCAGAGTATAAGCCAAATATAAAACGTATTACAGGACCTTAGAATGGCCAGGTTTAACGTAGATAGAATAGTCGAGGACAGCTAAGGATAAGGGAAACCAGATATAAGGATAACGATAAGGAATAGCCGAGTCAGGGAACCAGAAAACAGGATGAATGAGAAAACAGTCATGATACCAGAATGAAGAATAGTCCAAAAACACAAGCCAAGTCAAAATACCAAGATACACAGACAGAATAAAGCTAGCACTAGAGGGAACAACCAGTGAACCACAATAGGCACTGAAAAAAAGCAAAAGGCACCATTTTATAGTGGAGCGTCTATTTAAATCCCCAAAACGTCAGGGAGTGTGGAACATTAGAATTTTCACAGCATAGCCGCTATGACGTTGGCGCGCATGAGCCGCGTCATAAGCGGGGGCGTGCGTGGAGCGGCCGGCGGCCGGCGGCCGACATGCCATGCCGTCCCCTGGAGGAGTCGGCACCTGGAGCTACACCTCGCGGGTCCGTGGGAGAAAGATAAGGTATCGTGACAGTATCCCCCCTTCCAAAACCGCCCACCTGGCGGGAAGAACCTGGCTTATTAGGATAACGACCATAAAAAAAACAGAGCAAACGAGGAGCGTGGACATCTGAAGCTTCAACCCATGTTCTATCCTCAGGGCCATACCCTGTCCAATCTATCAAATACTGTAGTTTACCCCTATAATATCTGAAATCTAAAATGGATTTAATTTCGTATTCTTCTTGTCCCTCTACTTGTATAGAAGAAGGTTTGGAAACTGTTTTTGTAAATCGGTAATATGCAAAAGGCTTCAATAAAGAGACATGGAAGGGCGTCCGGAATTCTCAAAGAAGAAGGTAAGAGCAGTTTGTAGCAAACAGGGTTAATTCGTCTGAGAATTTTAAATGGTCCGAAATAACGGGGTGCAAATTTCATAAAAGGTACCTTTAATCTTATGTTCTGTGTACTCAACTACACCCTATCACCTACCACGGAAGTAGGAGTAGCACTACGATGTCTATCCGCATTGCACTTTTGAAGCTTAGCCCTTTGCATAAGGATTTGCTTCACCCCTAACCAAGGTCTCTTTTAATCTCTCAAAACTGCCTTCTACACATGGTATACCAATAGGAAAAAAAGAACTCGGAAGCACAGTAGGGTCAAACCCAAAGTTAATTTAAAAAGGAATGTGTTGCGTAGACTCGTGTACTAGGATGTTGTGAGCAAACTCAGCCCAAGGAAGTAAACCAACCCAGTCGTCTTGATATTCGGAAGTAAAACATTGAAGGTATTGTTCAAGGGATTGGTTCATGCTCTCGGTAGCACCATTAGACTGGGGATGATATGAGGAAGTAAAATGTAATTGTTTACCTAATTGGTTACAGAATGCCTTCCAGAATCGGGAAATAAATTGTGGACCCCTGTCCGAGACTAAATCAGTAGGTAACCCATGTAACCGGATGACCTCTCTTATGAACAATGTGGCTAGTTCAGAGTAGGAAGGTAACTTAGCCAAAGGTATGAGATGAGTCATTTTGGAAAATCTGTCAATGATGGTTAACACAACGGTTTTGTTTTTTGAAGTCGGTAAGTCTACCACAAAATCTATAGCTATACTAGACCATGGTTTAGTCGGAATAGGCAATAGCATGAGTAAACCACATGTTTTTTTGCGTGAAGTTCTTGTTGCAGAACATATGCTACAAGCAAGGACATATTCTCGGACAGCCTTCTTGTAGGAGGGCCACCACAAACATTTAGCTAGAAGCAGAGGCGTAACTAGAAACCACGGGGCCCCTGTGCGAAAATTGCCCTGGGTCCCCCTTACGTCAACCCCCCCGCCACCCTCCTCCCATTTGTCTATCGTACCCCCTCCCCCACATGCAAATAGATACACATGTAGACACACACATAGACACACACATACAGACATACATACAAACACACACATACAAACACACACATACATACAAACACATACACACACACACAGAGACACATACATACAGACACAGACAGACATACACACACATCCAGGCACAGGCATACACACACATACACACACACACACACACAAAGACATACAGACACACATATAGATTCATACAGACAGGCATACACACACATACAGAAAGAAATTCACACACATACAGACACACAGACATACAGACACACAGACCGATATACACACACTCACATACAGAAACACAGACATACACACACTCACAGACAGACAGACAGACATACACACACATACATACACAGACAGACAGACATGCACACACTCACATACAGACACACACACACAATCACATACAGACACACAGACACACACACAGACATCAAGACATACAGACAGACACACACATACAGATACACACAGACAGACATACACACACTCACATACAGACACACACACTCACACAGACAGACAGACATAAACACACAGACATACAGACAGCAAGACAGACAGACAGCAAGACATACAGACAGACACACACATACAGACACACACACACAGATACACAGACACACAGACATACACTCACATACAGACAAACATACCTTTCCCTGGGATCCAGTGGTGGCTCAGGCTGATGAGAGTCAGAATTCTCACTCTGACTCCCTCTACTTCCTCCCGCGCGGCTCCCAGTGGTTGCTGGGAGGAAGTGGCTGGGGCACTGAGGGTGTGGGAACCCTAAGGATTATATAGTGTCAGGAAAACTAGTTTGTTCCTGACACTATAGCGATCCTTTAAAGCTGAGCTGGGTTCCTGCTGAACCTTAATATGGCCTGCACTGTGAAATTGTGATTAGTAACTGCATATCAAGGCTCTACAGTGTCACATCTTTACCATATCCAATGTACCACAGGTATTGAAATTGGTAAGTGATCTGATACACTTACAGGGTTATTGAGTCACTAAACGGAGAATTTGTTGTGAATTTCAAATTTAAGGCCAGAGTCGCTGATTTAGAGAAATTTTCCAATTCAGATAGTTTTACCTTACACGTGAAATTAATTTTAATGAGAAGCCCTGGCTGTTTAAATCTCCCCCATTCGCTGTTTAGTGAATAAACCGTCACAGGACACTATTGGGAATTAGTCTGCGCTATATAAATAACAATAATAATAACAATAATAATAATAACAACAATAATAACAATAACAATAATAACAATAATAATAACAACAACAATAATAATAACAATAATAATAATAACAATAACCCCTTAACGCCGTTACGACGTACCATGCCGTCCCGCATTAAATGGGCTTTAAAGCCGTTGCGGCGGCATGGTACGTCGTAACGGCTTTGAGCCCCTGTTGGAGAGGTGTACTCACCTCCGCCGCGATCCTCTTCTGGGGGGCTGCCTGACAGCCCAGGCAGCCCCCCTCCGGCAAATGAGGCCCCCGGGGGCCATGTGATCGCTCTCAAAGAGCGATCACATGGCCCCCTATAGCTGGCTATGGATCTGCCAGCAGGGGGACTGTTTGAAATATCAGACAGTCCCCCTGCTGGTGGGAAAGTAAAAAAAAATATATTAAAACATGTGTAAAAATAAATCTAAAATATTTTTATATATATATATAATATGTATATATAATATATATACATATTATAAATATGTAACGTCATACAAAGTGTATTTTAATATTAATATAAGTATATATATTAATATTAAAATACACTTAGAATGACGTTACATATATATAATATGTATATATATTATATATATAATAGATGTACATATATATATTATATATAAATACATATAAATAAAATAAATAAATAAAATATTGAAACAAAATTTAATATAAATTATATATTAATATGTAATTTTATTCTAACTGTATTTTGTTATTAATATATATATATTGGTAACAAAATACACTTAGAATGACATTCTATATATATCTATCTATATATAAAATACAAATAACCGCAAATATATATAGAGAGATAAATACATATAATTACATAATAGATTACATTAGTATACACGTAGAATTCAAATACCTATAAATGCATATATATTAAAATTCTATGTGTATATTTAAATAATCTTTTAACGTAATTATGTGATTTGATTAATTAAAATTTGATTGACATGCCTGACAACACAGGGAGAAAGTGCAGAGAATTTAATTCGCAAGCACTATATTTGACCCTGTAACTCTCCAAGACACCATAAAACCTGTACATAGGGGGTACTCTTTTACTCGGGAGTCTTCGCTGAACTCAAATATTAGTGTTTCAAACTGGTAAATTGTATTACAACGATGATATTTTAAGTAAAAGTGACGTTTTTCGCATTTTTTACAAGCGAACGCCACTTTTATGGTCTATATTATTGTTGTAATATGTTTTACTGTTTTAAAACACTAATATTTGTGTTTAGTGAAGTCTCCCGAGAATAACAGTACCCCCCATGTACTGGTTTTATGGTGTTTTGGAAAGTTAGAGAGTCACATATAAGGCTTGCATTTCATTTTTTTGACATTGAAATTTGCCAGATTGGTTATGTTGCCTTTGAGAGCGTATGGTAGCCCAGGAATGAGAATTACCCCCATGATGGCATACCATTTGCAAAAGTAGACAACCCGAGGTATTGCAAGTGGGGTATGTCCAGTCTTTCTTAGTAGCCACTTAGTCACAAACACTGCCAAAATATTCGTTTTTTGCTTTTTTCACACAAAAACAAATATGAACGCTAACTTTGGCCAGTGTTTGTGACTAAGTGGCTACTAAAAAAGACAAAACATACCCCACTTTCAATACCTTGGCTTGTCTACTTTTTCAAATGCTATGCCATTATGGGGGTAATTCTCATTCCTGGCTACCACACCGTCTCAAAGGTAACATTACTAATCTGGAAAATTTCAATTTGAAAATGGAATGTTCTATATTTGACCCTGTAACCTTCCAAAACAACATAAAACCTGTTAATGGGGGGTACTGTTGTACTCGTGACACATCGCTGATTACAAATATGTGCATTTTTTTGCAGTAAAACCTAACAGTATTATGACATTCACAGTTAAAATGTCAGACGGAAATGCAAATTTAAAAAAAAATCTTATTTTCTCACATTTTTTAAAAATTTTATTCATAATAAATTATGTTCCATATATGAATAGTTAAAGGGAATCTCCAGTGCCAGGAAAACAATCCGTTTTCCTGGCACTGGAGGGTCCCTCTCCCTCCCACCCCCCAATACCCGGTTACTGAAGGGGTGAAAACCCCTTCAGTCACTTACCTTAGGCAGTGACATGTCCCACGTCGCTGCCTGCTCCTCCCCCGCCGCTCCACCTTCTTCCTCCGTCGGCCGGTGGGCGAGACTGATCCCGCCCACCGGCCGAGGAGTCCCAATGCGCATGTGCGGAAATGCCGCGCATGCGCATTGGCGCTCCCCATAGGAAAGCATTGAAAATTAATTTCAATGCTTCCCTATGGGGAATAGAGCTCTCACACAGCATAATCTGTGCTATGATGCAGGAAGTGACCTCTAGTAGACAGCCACTAGGGGAGGACTTAAAGGGACACTCCAGGCACCCAGACCACTTCTGCTCATTGGAGTGGTCTGGGTGCCAACTCCCACTACCCTTAACCCTGCAAGTGTAATTATTGCAGTTTTTCATAAACTGCAATAATTACATTACAGGGTTAACTCCTCCTCTAGTGGCTGTCTACTAGACAGCCACTAGAGGTCACTTCCTAGTTTCTAGCACAGGTTTCCTGTGCTAGAGCGTCGCTGGACGTCCTCACGCTGTGTGAGGACCTCCAGCGTCGCTCAAAACCCCATAGGAAAGCATTGAAATGATTTTTCAATGCTTTCCTATGGGGAGACGTAATGCGCATGCGCGGCATTTCCGCGCATGCGCATTAGGTCTTCTCGGCCGGTGGGCGAGATTAGTCTCGCCCACCGGCCGACGTAATCACAAGGAGGAGCGTCGCGGAGGCGGAGACAGCGGCGAGGGACATCGCCGCTGTCCCAGGTAAGTCACTGAAGGGGTTTTCACCCCTTCAGTAACCGGGGATTGGGGGGTGGGAGGGAGAGGGACCCTCCAGTGCCAGAAAAACGGATCGTTTTTCTGGCACTGGAGTTTCCCTTTAACCCTGCAAGGTAATTATTGCAGTTTATAAAAAAACTGCAATAATTACACTTGCAGGGTTAAAGGACCACTCTAGTGCCAGGAAAGCATACTCGTTTTCCTGGCACTAGAGTGCCCTGAGGGTGCCCCCACCCTCAGGGACCCCCTCCCGCCCGGCTCTGGAAAGGGGAAAAGGGTTAAAACTTACCTTTTTCCAGCGCTGGGCGGGGAGCTCTCCTCCTCCTCTCCGCCTCCGTTCCTCCCCGTCGGCTGAATGCGCACGCGCGGCATTCAGCCGGTCGCATAGGAAAGCATTCATAATGCTTTCCTATGGACGCTTGCGTGCTCTCACTGTGATTTTCACCGTGAGAATCACGCAAGCGCCTCTAGCGGCTGTCAGTGAGACAGCCACTAGAGGAAAAAGGGGAAGGCTTAACTAATTGATAAACATAGGAGTTTCTCTGAAACTGCTATGTTTATAAAAAAATTAGTTAACCCTAGCTGGACCTGGCACCCATACCACTTCATTAAGCTGAAGTGGTCTGGGTGCCTAGAGTGGTCCTTTAAGGGTAGTAGGAGTTTGTACCCAGACCACTCTAATGAGCAGAAGTGGTCTGGGTGCCTGGAGTGTCCCTTTAATGATAAATTAAAGCCCTGTTTCTCCTGAACAAAATTATATATAATAAGTGTGGGTGCACTTAATGTGACAGCGGTGATCAGAACGTGCACTATTGACTCCCTCCTGAAGGGGTTAACCCCTTAACGCCGTTACGGCGTTCTATGCCGTTGCGGCTTTAAAGGGCTTTAAAGCCGTTGCGGCGGCATAGAACGCCGTAACTGCTTGCAGCCCAGGAGGTCCGGCGGTACTCACCTCCGCCGCGATCCTCTTCTGGGGGGCTGCCTCAGAGCCCAGGCAGCCCTCCCACGTCAAATGAGGCCCCCGGGGGCAATGTGATCGCTCTCAAAGAGCGATCACATGGCCCCCTATAGCTGGCTGTGGATCTGCCAGCAGGGGGGCTGTCTGAAATATCAGACAGTCCCCCTGCTGGTGGGAAGAATTAAAAAAAATATTTAGACAAGTGTAAAATTAAAATAAATGCATTTTTATATATATATATATAATATATGTATATATATTATATATATAATATATATACATATTATATATATATGTAACGTCATACGTAATGTATTTTAATATTAATATTAGTATATATTAGTATTAAAATACACTTAGAGTGACGTTACATATATATATAATATGTATATATATTATATATATAATAGATCTACATATATATATTATATATATACACGTATAATTACAATAATAAGAATTTTATATTTAAGTAATCTTTTAACATAATTATGTCATTTGATTAATTAAAATTTGATTGACATGCCTGACAACACAGGGAGAAAGTGCAGAGAATTTAATTCGCAAGCACTATATTTGACCCTGTAACTCTCCAAGACACCATAAAACCTGTACATAGGGGGTACTGTTTTACTCAGGAGACTTCGCTGAACTCAAATATTACTGTTTAAAACTGGTAAATTGGTAAACTGGTATTACAATGATGATATTTTAAGTAAAAGTGAAGTTTTTTGCATTTTTTACAAACAAACGGCACTTTTATGGACTATATTATTGTTGTAATATGTTTTACGGTTTTAAAACACTAATATTTGTGTTTAGTGAAGTCTCCCGAGAATAACAGTACCCCCCATGTACAGGTTTTATGGTGTTTTGGAAAGTTAGAGAGTCACATATAAGGCTTGCATTTCATTTTTTTCACATTGAAATTTGCCAGATTAGTTATGTTGCCTTTGAGACCGTATGGTAGCCCAGGAATAAGAATTACCCCCATGATGGCATACCATTTGCAAAAGTAGACAACCCAAGGTATTGCAAATGGGGTATGTCCAGTCATTTTTAGTAGCCACTTAGTCACAAACACTGGCCAAATATTAGTTTTTTGCTTTTTTCACACAAAAACAAATATGAACGCTAACTATGGCCAGTGTTTGTGACTAAGTGGCTACTAAAAAAGACTAAACATACCCCACGTTCAATAGCTTGGGTTGTCTACTTTTTCAAATGGTATGCCATTATAGGGGTAATTCTCATTCCTGGGCTACCACACCGTCTCAAAGGTAACATTACTAATCTGGCAAATTTCAATTTGAAAATGGAACGTTCTATATTTGACCCTGTAACTTTCCAAAACACCATAAAACCTGTTAATGGTGGGTACTGTTGTACTCGTGAGACATCGCTGATTACAAATATGTGCATTTTGTTGCAGTAAAACCTAACAGTATTATGACATTTACAGCTAAAATGTGAGGCGGAACTACAAATTTTTAAAAAAAATTTAAAAATTTCTCACAGTTTTTTTAATTGTATTCATAATAAATTAGGTTTCATATATAAATATTTGATATGGAATGAAAGCCCTGTTTCTCCTGAACAAAATGATATATAATAAGTGTGGGTGCACGTAATATGAAAGAGGGGAACTATGGTTGAACAGACATATAGCGCAAATTCCAGTTTTTGTTTACGTTTTGTTTTGATCACAACGTGTACTATTGACTCCGTCCTGAAGGGGTTAACAACAATAATAACAATAATAACAATAATAATTGCAGAGAGCAGCCTGTCTGTGGCTGACAATGACGGGGTTAATTCTAGGGGGAGGAGGGGCCGGTAGGCAGGGCTCTTCCCATCATGCACTGGGAGGGGGAAGTGTAGCTCAGCTGATCTGGGATTCCCTGATGTAGTTGCTTGGAGGGCTCTGCCAGTCTCTGCTCACACTCCACTCACAGCCGCTGCCATGCAGGTAAGTTAACCCCATCACTGCCGGGGGACACTTACTGACTCATCTCCATGGTAACCAGACCTGGGCACCTAGGGGTTAACTTTCCTTGTGATTAACCCCTTACTGTCATACTGCAGGTGGGGATTAACCCTTTCCTCGCCGAGGAGACAGAGCCTGAGTTATTCACTAAACTGCGAACTGAATACGAATGGAGAAATTCGGGGTAAACTAGAAACAGGAACTGACCTGCGAAACTTCCCCAACTCTGCAGTTTTCACAGCTCGGTTATTGTAACCTGAATTCTGCCATTCGGAGTTTAGTAAATAACCTTTGAAAGAGTTGGTGAAATGTGATCTCATCCCCCCACATGTTATAAAGCTACTGATCTCATGACTGGCCTCTTCACTGGGAGATAGTGATTAACCCCTTCCCTTCTAGGAGCTGGAAACACTGATTAACCCCTTCCCTTCTAGGAGCTGGATTCACTAAATTAACCCCTTCCTTGTCTAGGAGCTGGACTCACTAATTTAACCCCTTCCCTGTCTAGGAGCTGGACTCACTAATTAACCCCTTTCCTGTCTAGGAGCTGGAAACACAAAGTAACCCCTTCCCTGTCTAGGAGCTGGACTCACTAATTAACCCCTTTCCTGTCTAGGAGCTGGAAACACTAATTAACCCCTTCCCTCTCTAGGAGCTGGAAACCCTAATTAACCCCTTCCCTCTCTAGACGCTGGAAACACTAATTAACCCCTTTCCTGTCTAGGAGCTGGAAACACTAATTAACCCCTTCCCTCTCTAGGAGCTGGAAACACTAATTAACCCCTTTCCTGTCTAGGAGCTGGAAACACTAATTAACCCCTTTCCTGTCTAGGAGCTGGAAACACTAATTAACCCCTTCCCTGTCTAGGAGCTGGACTCACTAATTAACCCCTTCCCTCTCTAGACGCTGGAAACACTAATTAACCCCTTCCCTCTCTAGGAGCTGGAAACACTAATTAACCCCTTCCCTCTCTAGGAGTTGGAAACACTAATTAACCCCTTCCCTCTCTAGGAGCTGGAAACACAAAGTAACCCCTTCCCTCTCTAGGAGCTGGAAACACAAAGTAACCCCTTCCCTCTCTAGGAGCTGGAAACACAAAGTAACCCCTTCCCTCTCTAGGAGCTGGAAACACTAATTAACCCCTTCCCTCTCTAGGAGCTGGAAACACTAATTAACCCCTTTCCTGTCTAGGAGCTGGAAACACTAATTAACCCCTTCCCTCTCTAGGAGCTGGAAACACTAATTAACCCCTTCCCTCTCTAGGAGCTGGAAACACTAATTAACCCCTTCCCTCTCTAGGAGCTGGAAACACTAATTAACCCCTTCCCTCTCTAGGAGCTGGAAACACTAATTAACCCCTTCCCTCTCTAGGAGCTGGAAACACTAATTAACCCCTTCCCTCTCTAGGAGCTGGAAACACAAAGTAACCCCTTCCCTCTCTAGGAGCTGGAAACACAAAGTAACCCTTTCGCTGCCATAGAGCTTAAACCCAGGGATTGACATGCAGTCTTTCATAGTAATTAACCTCTTTTCTGTCATGTTAACTCCTTCTCTGAGAGTTGTAACACAGTGATTAACCCTTTCCTGAGACAGCTGTAACACAGTGACTACCTCCTTCTCCGAGAGTGATATAGAACCCTTATTTCGGACAGCTGTAAAATGATTAGCCCTTTTGTCTCTGAGCAAAAGAGCAGGAAATTATTTATTAACCCAGTCTGTGAGAACCTTATAACAATCTTCACCTCTATTTAGTCAAAAACACAGGTGTAAAAGTCAAAACACTTTGCTCAACCGCATGGTACTCAGACGGTTAACCACTACATAACTCAGAGCTTGACACTTATTGATGCCATCTTCTTGTTCATAACCTAGCTATAAAGCTAACCTAACCCTTTAACTGCCAATACCAGACTAATAGCCTGGTACTTGATGATCATAGGCAGTCATTGTCTTATTGACCTGAGATATTTTTATAACGTCTCTTCCTACAGATGTATTTCATCTTTTCCAATAATGTGACGCTGCTGTTTGATTTCTGGACTGTTCACACGCTGGCAGGTAGGTGATGTTCACACTCTACACAGGAGTGCAGGTTTATTTACTAAGAGGAGAAATCTCTGGATTTAAAGGTTAATTTAACATTTAAGGCCAATCTAGCCGAACTGGAATCATTGTCCAGGCCAGCTATGCTTCCAGTTTGGCTACTTTGGCCTTAAATGTGAAATTCACTTTTTTATTCACTTTGCATCCACACCAATCCTTACTTTAGTGACGAACCCTGTTAGTCTCCAATAACTTCAAGTTTATAGTTCTGACCTATGGATGTACAGACTCTTATATTTGCCGGTTAGTCTTCACTAGAAATCTGAGTGACAGTAGGAACTGCAGAAATATAAGATGTGGGCTGATGGGCAGGGAGCTCTGTTAAAGGGAAGTTTTGTGGTGGGAAGTGATTGCTGAGATGATTAGTGAATCTGTCAGAGATTGGGTGGAGTATTGTCTATAGAGATAGTTTAACCCCTTAAGGACACATGACATGTCATGATTCCCTTTTTCCCCCCCAGAAGTTTGGTCCTTAAGGGGTTAAAGCTATGGAATTGTAAGGAATAGTCTGGCAGAGCAAGTGAAAGTATTACAGAGGACACGTGTAATATGGGAGGCAGCCTGGAATATACAGGACTATTTACTAACATGTGAATTGCAACTTGAAGGCCAGAGTATCTAAATATTAGAGAATCTTTCACTTTGAATTCTCACCTTAGTAAATAGCTTGGTGCATAAAGCTGTACTTGGCATAGTGGCTTTGCATTGCAGTAGAGGGGCAGTACAAACAGGTGCAGTATTTATACAGAGATGGCTGTGTATTTTGTTTACCTGGTTACCTTACAGTAGTTTTTATGATGTTAATACAGTGTATAAACGTATATATTTTTCTGACATATGGTGGCAGTATGTATGGGTTGTGCTTCCTAATTGGGACAAGCATCTGCAAGATAGGTGATTAAGAAAAGTTCCTCCCCTTTACTCTACAAAGGGCTTCCCTGGCAAACAAACCTCAGTTCTTCCTTGTCCCAGCACGGGACGGGTCAAGCCTCTGTTGGAGGTGAGGCACAAAGGTTGCTGTCTGGGGGAGGAAGCCCGATAGCCGCCCGGATGGTAGGCTGAGCGGCATGGTTCCATCCGTCGAGGTTCCAGAGCCCTTTCTGTTTTAACTTTGCGCCGAGTATGTTCTGACTTGGTGAGTATGGTCGGGCCGGGGGACGCCTTCATTATGTTGCAGGCCGTGTGCCTGCACACCGTGGTGGAACGCACGCCCGCGTGGTGTTGCGTTCCACCGAAGTTCCGGGTGCCCTATTGCAAATGCGTGAACCGGAAATTCTGGGAAACTGCTGATTGCAGATCGCTGTACTGTACCCTCTAGCAGCAGAAAGCTTGTCAGAAGGGTTCCCTGTGTCACCAACCCCCCACACAGCTCAGAGGTTTTCGAGGTAAGATTAGCTGATCTTTGCCTTGAAAATCTGTTCTGATCAAAATTGCAGGTTATGGATGGAATTGTTTTGCAGAAAATGGACTGTATGTGCAAGACGGATGGTTTGTACACCATGGAATGCCTCTGCTATACTCTGCATTTGCTTATTGTATCTGTGCTACTCCCCTTAATATGGTTCTGGGGTTTATAAATATGACCAAGGTGCTGCAATTTCTTGGGTAAAATTAAGCAGTGAATATGCGATCATTCCTATCTTTGAATTCTTATAGAGAATCAAATAGTGTATCAGCTGCTCTGCCTGAGATGTTCCGCAGGTACCGAAGAGAAGCGTCCTTCGATAACTTCTAATGTCTGGCAATGTTTACCTCTTCAGACATGTCTGGTTCATCATACTGTGTGGAGTTGGTTCCCACCTGATGTACTGAGAAGGTTCATTAGG
This sequence comes from Pelobates fuscus, assembly GCF_036172605.1. Classification (NCBI taxonomy): domain Eukaryota; kingdom Metazoa; phylum Chordata; class Amphibia; order Anura; family Pelobatidae; genus Pelobates; species Pelobates fuscus. The sequence continues at coordinate 147,640,381 of NC_086325.1, read as the reverse complement.
ATTGAATGGGTCATGGGGCAGGATAAACCTGCTAAACTTTAATGAGTGTTATCTGTTCCTCAAACCCAATGTATTTCTTATAGGCAGAAATGGGAACACTCTGTGTAATGAGTCTTTCTTGCCCGACATTTAATATGATTACCATCAAATGCGTGAATGTTACACCCATAGGTACACTGGGAATCCATACAATTCTGCAGGAGCTGGCTTTAAAAACCCAGTTGTCAACCTCAAAGGCTGAGCCTGGAACCTCTTGCAGACAATCTTTCCAGACTGCTGGGTTTCAGTATGGGTCTTTGCTGGCAGGTGCAGCGGTGTCCAAAACTTATAACTTTGTTTACAATCGTTAATGGAGGTTAATTACGTAAGTCTCCTGATAAGCAGCTTGTCATTTTCCTGTTTTATTTGTGATTGCCACATATTTTATATGGATTTTACTAATAAAATGTGACCATGTCTTTCGAGATCATGGGTTGATCTGCTGTTTCCCTTTTATCCTGGTGGCTTAAGCTTGGACGGCAGATCAGCGTCCTTTTCAGTTCCCTATTTACTCCCATTAGGGAAAGGGGTATCTTTTTATAACTTATGTCGAAAGAGGAAAAAAGCTCTGCCTCAAGACATGTAGAACTAGGTCCGACATGGGTAGGCGTTTCGGACGCCAAGAAGTTTGGAGACATAATCTTGCATTTCTAAGTGTGGATAGCTCAGTGGGTTTAGACGTTATTCAACCCCTGGGGTTCACAGGTTTGTTTCCCCTGCAGGGTTGACTCAGCCTTTCATTTCTTGAGGTAGATGACTGGAGTACCATTCAATAGAGTCACTTAACATTGCCAGGATGGATTTGGGAAACAGTATTTATCTTAATGTCTCTTGCCTGGCTTTTAAGTGGAACCTACTTGCAATCACTGGTTTCTTGATCTGGTTAAAGAGGGCACCGCTTGCTCTTTTCAAATCTGCCCAATTTATAAACTTCCGAACATCTGATACTCGATTTACAGAAACCGTGTTCCTGTTGGATTCAAGGAGTTTGAGATATGGTTCTGTGAACCACGAAGTTCATTGGGAATCTCCCGGTTATCAAACTCTGATCATTCTTTTAAACCGGTTATGAATTTAAATAAATTGGTTCCTCTCCTGAGGTTCAGCATTGAAACTTCTGCTTCTGTAACCCTGATTCTGCAGAAATGAATTTCATGGTGTATATAGATCCCAGAGATATATTCCCACATATCCCTATAGCGGCCCCTCTAGAAGTTTTCTGAAAATACGCCATAATACGTGGATTGTAGAGATTTCATTGCTCTTCAAAACGCTCCCATAACAGTAATCCAAATTGTTACTTTAAAAGGCAATCTAGACGTGGACCCCTTGCTCACGGTGCCTAGAGGGATATTGGCTATACCACACTGATGATACCTTACAAGGTTGAAACGATCATCTGGGGTTGCTGTATCTCTCGTGCAGAGGGAACTTGCTGGCGTTTCGGATTTGGACTGCCCGTACGGGTGGGACCAGTCTGATATGCTTCAGATATGTTCTCTCTGTAATGGCACAAGTTGAGCTAAAACCAGCTCAAGATCTGAGTGGGGACCCTCCGAAGGGCAGGCTAATTGAGCTGTTGTCCGCTCTCACCTCTCTTGCTATTTGTTTTTCTCTCCAATAACAGCATATTTTAGAGAATGAGGCATTCCCTACCTGGGAGTTTGGCTACTTATTGCTAATCGTGAAGTTTGCCCTTTTAAGTATGTTCTGGTAGCTAGCAGAGCGGTACAACAACATGGTTTAATACAGAGACTATGACGTATTTTTTTTTTCTTCTCCAGGAAACCTAGGGTTTTTTGAGGTTCGTGTTAACCTTAAAACGCTACCTCTGCACTCATAAAGGAAAGGTCTAATTACTAATAAAGCGAAAATTCCTCCATAAGGACAGGAGAGATTGCTGACACCTTCAATTCCTGCGGTCTACTGGGCAAAATCTGGATTTGGCCGCTACAGTGGAAAATTCTCTCATCTGGGTCAAAGTGTGCAAAACTTGGATTTCTGTCTCCTAGACTCTCTTTCTGCCAATAGAAGGAGTAATTTTCACCACAGAATGCATCTAACACTGGCTGGGTCACTCGTCTAAATTCTCTAATGTGCCAGCGTTCTTGGTCCTAAGAAACATAGTCCACTAATTTCAGAGCTCTTAAGGCAGTTCTTCACTCCCCTCACCAATTCAGATCTTGGTTGATTGAGGGACCTATTACAGTGCGGTCAGACCACAACACTGTTTTCCTCACGTCAACAGACAGGGCCGTGCCAGAGACAAGGTATGTTTTAGCTATGTACCAAAACGGTGTACTGGGCTCAGGTCCTCTGGGATCTCTGGGAGGTCCTCTCTCCATTCCACTCATGATGTGTCGACAATGTCATCACCTACAACCTCAGCACAAGAAATTGTGATCTGATCATGTTCACAGTCTACAGAGAGATTTGGAGTGCCCGGATAGACATTATGGAAAAGAGGGAGAACCTGAAAATTCTCAGGTTTGCCTCTCTGTACAGGACAGATGGTTCACGTTGCATAGTTTCTCTATCTAATGGTATTTCTCCAGGCTTTCAATTTTTTTTTCTCCTATAGTCTGTTCCCGAAGACTTCTTCAAAGAGGTAACGGACAGAGCAGTGGTTCTGCCAATCTTTCCGTACTGGCCAAACACGAGCCAGTTTTCGGCCTTGGTGGAGATGACTTTCAAGTTTGGGGATCTCAAAAACACTTTTGGAAGACCGTATATACTGGTTAGAGGTTTCTTTAAAGTAATAGGCTTCTTAGGCCACCCAGGAAGTTCTGTTTCCCTCCTGGGATCTTTTTTAAGTCTCTCAGGTCCCGTTCTCCTTTTGGAGGGGTTCCTTTTAATATGATAAAGCTTAACCAGCATTCTTAGTGGCCATTACCTCTGCCAAAAGAGTAAGCGAGCTTCAGGATATATCTTCTTCAGTGGAACTTCTTATATTCCATCAGGGTGAAAGTTGTTTCATCTTTTAGAGCTGTTAATCAGCTCATCCTTCTATAATTATGCCACCTCACCGCTGGAGCTAGATGGCATATTCTAGAGTTAAAAAAGGGCATTTCAGAAGTACCTATCAATACCAGTCGAATTAAGAAGGTCAGATCACCTGTTGACAACTTCTAGGAAAGTTTTTAAGGGGAATGAAACCTCATAATTCTATTTCTCGTTATTTTGTCAATCATATGGCCTATGCTTCAGTAGTTTTGATTCATCAGCGTCTTTCACAGCGCATTCCAATAAAGGCAATGGCCACTTCGTGGGCAGAGAAAAGCTTGCTTCACCCGAAGAAATCAGCATGGCTGCTTCTTGGTCAGCTTTTAGCACCTTACAAAACATCAGGCATTTTCAAGCTAGATATACTCTCTGCCTCTAAAATTGCGTTAGGGTGTAGGTACTTCAAGCTGTTTAGGCATAAGGCCAATCCGATTGGGAATCTTGCCATATCCCATACGTACGGCCACCATATTTACTCACCGTAAATTATTTTTTTCTTAATATGGTGGCAGTACAAATCTCCCTCCCTCTAAATTACAATTTTGCTTACAGTGCATGCTTTAGCATGACAGACAAGATATAAAGGCAAGAAAATATACAATGCACACAGGATATATACAATAAATATACAGGGTGGTTAAATATGAAGGATAGAGTCTTAGTGTGGTCTTCCAGAAGGCTACCTTTGCTTATTGCAGACGATCAGCTGATGGAGCACTGAGTTTCTTACAGCAGTATTGGGGCTTGATAGTTTTGAACTTCATTTGTTCGGTGCTGTATTTCACACTGAATAATTTGTTCCCAAAATTTAGAATCCTGCAGAATTAACAGTGAAATTGTAGGCCAAAAAAGCCATCTCTGCAGTATATTTTATCCTAGAATTCTCAATTACATTTTTAATAAACCCTCAAGCCTTGTCACTCCCTTTAGTCAATGTTTTTGTTTTGTTCCCCTTCAATGTTTGACCTTTAAAACTTACACCAAGGCTGGCACTTTAGTAAGAGAAAGTTGTTTGTATATGTGTGTATTTTGGTGCCCTGTGTACCTGCATGCAGTGACTTATAACCGTAACCCGAAGTAAAAACCAATACATCAGTAGTGCTGCCCCGTCTCCTCTATCTTACATCACAGGGGGCATTTTACCTTCCAAATCTGTCCAACTTGTGCGTACATCGTGCGTGTCCCTACCTCCTCCTATCCACAAATACATGATCGTCTACATGGGAGACCACTTGGCATTTTTGTTTTTGTCACACAAGTCACAAAACTGTGATCAGGATTGTTAATAAATGGACAGTAGCCACAGTATAGCTACTGTACTCTTAGCCATCAGTTTCACTCATAAAATGTGGTTATTATCATAGTTATTAGAGTAGGGACACGCACCTAGGTATGATGGGAGAAACAAGGGGAATAAAGGATGGAGGGGGTATGAGAAGAGAGCATCAAAACAAAGGAGGGAAGGAGAAGAGAGAAAAGGAGAGGGAGAAGTTGGGGAAGGGAGTATGAGAAGAGAAACACCATAGGGAAAAGCAGAACATGGAGAAAGGGGAAGAGGTACACATGTAAACAAATTTAGGTTGATGGAGGGCCACACTACAACACGTCAGAGCACAAGGGGTCCTGTGGGAAACTGCACATGTGCAAGAAACACAAAGGGGTGAGGGAAGCGAGGCTAAAAAAAGGCATCTGGGGTACAAGAGAACTAAAGAGGGGTAAGAATTTCAAATGGCGGTTTATTTTTATTTATTTTTCTTCTAAATTTCTAGATAAATACGGGGGGAGGAGTATCTACAATTCTGAAATCTGGTATATATCCCATTGATTTCTGGATAGAATTAGAGACTTTCTTCCTAGTCTGTGAGTGGGCTCTCTGCTACAGTTTTTTGTTAGTAGATACAGGAGTTTTAAAGGGGCACTCTAAGTACCATAACAACTTAATTTCAACAAAGTTGTAATCGTGCCAGGAGGTCCCTAGCCCCTTCATACCTTAAGGGGCTAAACAGTTTATGAATGGTTTAAATGTAAGCATACGAAGATGTTGTTTTACATATATAATATATATTATTATTATTATTATCGCTATTTATATAGCGCCAACAGATTCCGTAGCGCTTTACAATATTATTAGAGGGGAAATTTAAGTATAAATAGGACAATTACAAGAAAACTTACAGAAACGATAGATTGAAGAGGGCCCTGCTCAAACGAGCTTACAGTCTATAGGAGGTGGGCTATAAAACACATTAGGTCAGGAAAAAGCAGTCAATTTGGGTGGGAGTGAAGCAGAGCTGGAGGAGAGAGTAAAGTGCTGCCCTTTAGGAGAGAGCAAGAGACAGGTATGTGAGGTAGAGGTTAGTCTTGGAGGCCATAGGCTTTTCTAAAGAAATGGGTTTTAAGGCACTTCTTAAATGATTGAAGACTAGGGGAGAGTCTGATGGCAGTAGGCAGGCTATTCCATAGAAAGGGAGCCACCCGCGAGAAGTTCTGCAAGCGCGAGTTGGCCGTACGGGTGCGAGCAGCAGACAGAAGAAGGTCACGGGCAGAGTGGAGAGACCAAGAAGGGACATACCTATGGATCTGTGAGGAGATATGAGGGGCTAAGGTTATTCAGTGCTTTATAGGTATGGTTAAGCACTTTGAATTGACTCCTGTACTATACAGGAAGCCAATGTAAGGACTGACAGAGGGGTGAGGTATGAGAGGACCGACTAGAGAGGAAAATCAGTCTGGTGGCAGCATTCATTACAGACTGTACCGGGGCAATATGGCTATTGGGAAGACTTATTAGGAGAGAGTTGCAATGGTCCATGCGCAAGATTACTAGAGCATGGACAAGCTCTTTGTAGCATCTTGTGTAAGAAAGGTTTTTAAGGTGGAATTGGCATTATTTGACAACAGACCGGATGTGCGGCTCAAAGGTGAGTCCAGAATCAAAAGTAACGCCAAGACAACGTGCTTGTAAGGATGGGCTGGTTCTGTTTTGGAAAGATGCAGTTTCAGAAAGCGGGAGGGAGAGGGGAGAGGTCCGGGGAGGAGATATCAATCTAATCTATCATACAGCTTATAAACCTCCAACCTCCTTCCCTTATCTGCAGCCGTATTTTCAAAGTGGTGGTCCACTTCAATTTCAAGCCTGAAAGGTAGCTGACTTCTGGAGAAGTTCCTGCGTTTTCGCACGAACCGTTAGATTCTCATGCAGACGAAAGATTTCTGGTTCTCACAATGGTTTGGTTCTCACGAACAGGTTGAACCAAATAAACGTTGCGCTGCAAAGATCGGCTTTCGTACCGCGCATGTACATCTAGAGCCCTCCAACATGTGACTGTGTTATTAGTGAGTACCTAGTCTTTCGGGGGCCTAACGTGCCTCGTTTGGCAAAATATTTTCATACGCACGCATCACTTGTTACATGGTCTAAAGTTCACGAAATACATTATCTAAATCTCATTAACTAAAGCACTAACTTAAACGAAGTCGCACTAACAAACAAACCTAAAAATAGACTGCAAACTCCCGTACGGTTAAACCATACGATTGCTAAATGTACGAACCCCTCTTTTTACCATGGTAAAACTTTACGTTCGTGAATCAATCAAAGTCAGCTACACTAACGCACGTACGCAAGTACTTTAGGTACTGTTTTGCACAAATCATTAGAGACACGAAATAAACTAGAAAATGTAATTCTTATGTATGTCAATGGAGTTACTATCGGTTAAAAGAAATGCTATTTAAATAGAATTATACGGAAGAATATTAAATGTTTAAGGGGTAACATGGTGGTACGGTGTTATAGGGTATTATGTAGGAATCAATTCTAGTATGTTTATACATATAAGTTCAGTTTAAAATACTCACTAATTTAGGTCCTAAGTGGAGATGGTAAGGAATATTAGGTATAATTATACGGTCATCGGCATAGTGTTTATATGTATTACATTTATTTATTTATTTATTTATTATTGCTATTTATTAAGCGCACACAGATTCCGCAGCGCTGTACAATTAGTGGAGAAACGTACAATATACACATACAAATACAAGAGGTAATTTATTATAGGTTCTGGTTGTCACAGCAGTGGAATATTCTGTTAGTCATTAGGCCTGTTCTCATTTCATTTCCGGTAGGTTGGTGTCGGATTCTAATCATTTAAGTAAAGTCAACCAATTTGACAAGGGCAGCTTGATTATACTCCTTGTTCCCTTGACCATTATAATCACATTCTTTTAGAGACCTGTCAGTGATTCTTAAAACCAGAGACCCCAGACTCAATTTAAAAACTTGAATATTCCAGACTACGTTTTGGCTTTTGGCCTTATAGAGACGTCATTTGTTCTAATCAACCAGCCCGTAGAGAAGAACTAGATCTATATATGCTCAAATTAGTGGACCTTTTGTCACTGCACACCGGGCGAGGCCAGTGCGCTTCGCTCACCAGACGCCGCATGGATTTTGGAAGTGGCGAAAGCGCCACACCCTCCTCCAAGCCGCCAGCTTACACTGCACTCTCTCCTTGCCCACTGGCCCCTGCAGCCATCCCATATGGCTGAAGTGGTCTGGGTGCCTATAGTGGTCCTTTAATCTGTACATGTGGGTCGCACTATACGCCCACTGCATAAGCGAATAAGGGAGCATGTTAACATTTTGAGAGGAGTTACCCAACATAGTGTTTCAGCACATTTTAAATTAAAACGCAATATGGACCCGAAGAGGTCTAACATTTTTAAGAATTCTAATAGTGAACAAATCCCATAGAGGGGGAGACCATACCTCAAAAATAGGGAGAGGAAATGAAATGGGTCCACAGACTAAAAACCTTGGAACCACATGGTTTAAATATAGTTTGATCTTTTTAATTTTTTCTAAATAATATTTAAAACAAAAATTCTAAAAAAAAATGTCTTTACAATTGTATTATGTTTATTAGTTTATCATATTCTACTTATTTATTTAAGGTTTAACATTGAATGTATTATAATGTAATTCACTTGTGTTTTAGGCTACATCGTATGCGGACTAAACTCTCTTTGTTTTAGATCTCCTTCTTATCGTTGTATTAGTTTTATAGTGTTTATGCATATACTTTAATATAATATGTCTATTATACTAAATTGTATCCTCATTTTTTTTAGCCAAAATTTATTGGAATGTGTTTATATCTTATCTGATATTTATATGTAATTGTACCTTTTGACTTTTTAGCTACTTAGCTAATAATCCCTAATTCTCGATTTACATATGATTGTACTTATTATGCATGCAAATTAGGCATTGGAATGAAGCCAATTAGAGAGACAGCTTTGTGAACTTTTTTTGGACAAACGCCCCTTAATGGGAAATAAAATGAGACTGTGGTGAACTAATGGGTGGATCTGATGAAGCCGAGCATATCGGCGAAACGCGTCATCACGCGTAACGGCCATAAGCCCCACCTACCGGAAGTGTTTGATTGTGAGAGACTGTTTTCGGCACTCAGAGTCCTGCAAGCCGGCGCTGGACCAGGAGAGCCTACAAGCCATCACAGCACAGAGAAAGCAGAGGAAACATAGAATAAAGGGACGTTACAGCCTGATAAGCCGTTTTTAATCCTGAAAGTGATAATAAAGATTTCTACTGTCACCACAGCTTCCTGTTTGCTTATGTTGCTCAAGATGCAATCAAAGTTGAGAGCAGACTAAATTGCTCTATCCTTGTGAGCGTTTTCGTTCATATTTTGCATATATAATATTCAAACATGCTGTCTTATGATTGTATATTTCCCCCTTTTTTTGAGATCTATATTGGAATGCCGATACAAGTTAAAGGTATATTCCAAAGTGGGAAAGCTAAGTACAATTTTTGGTTGTCAATTGCACTATCCTTGCAAAATATTTGTACACATTTATAAGTGTGTTTTTGCACAAATTTATTTTGGTCTTAAAGGCACAGCGCACTTTACTTCTGGTTTTGTATAGTTACACGTGATTGAGCTTTTCCACTGTATAAAGTGCTGCTTATCACATATTTATTACTATCAATTGATTCAGCGCCATAACATTACTTGTGTGTTTTTTTTAGTATAGGTATCAAACATTACCTACTAACATCTCATCCAAATCATAACCCCTTATTAAGGTCGCACCCAGTGAACAGTGTCCTTAAAAGGTATTCAAGTACAGAAACCCCACAAACGTTTACCAATAGACAGTACATTTTTCAGAGCAATCTCAGATTTGCTGGACACCAAACCATTCGAACACCATACGACAATAGTTATGCAAGCAGCCATTTATTTGTCTTTTTACGGGTTCTTAAAGCGACACTCCAGGCACCCAGACCACTTCTGCCTATTGGAGTGGTCTGGGTGCCAACTCCCATCACCCTTAACCCTGCAAGTGTAATTATTGCAGTTTTTATAAACTGCAATAATTACCTTGCAGGGTTAAGTCTTCCTCTAGTGCAGGGGTTCTCAACCCAGTCCTCAGGACCCCCTACCAGTCCAGGATTTGGGGATTACCTGGGTGTGTCTAAGGTGTTTAGAAAAAGGGGGAAAAAAACACCTTAGACTCTAAGGTGTTTTTTTTTTTTTTTTTCTTTTTCTAAACACCTTAGACACACCCAGGTAATCCCTAAACCCTGGACTGGTAGGGGGTCCTTGAGGGCAAAGTTGAGAACCCCTGCTCTAGTGGCTGTCTATCTGCCACTAGAGGGACTTCCGTGTTCTTAGAACACAAAGTGTTTTAAACGACGCTGGATGTCCTCACGCTCTGCATGAGGACCTCCAGTGTCGCCGTAATCCTCATAGGAAAGCATTTAATAATTCTTTCCTATGGGGAGGTCTAATGCGCGCACAGCCATTGCGCGTATGCGCATTAGGTCTCCCCGCCCCCTGCAGGCTGACGGCGCTGGATTCAGTCAAGTCACTAAAGGGGTTTTTAACCCCTTCAGCAACATGGGATGGGGGGTGGGAGGGAGAGGGGCACTGCAGGAACCTACAGTGCCAGGAAAACTGATAGGTTTTCCTGGCACTGGAGAGTCCCTTTAAGACCAAAAGAGTTCACAGTCGATGAATCCATATAAACACAAACATGCTTAAGGAATAGTGATCTAGTTAAAATAGATCACTTTTCTCGGTCCATTAAACAGTCTAAGAAAAGTAAAAAAGGACATCGTACAGACATTTCATTCTACCCAACAAGTGATAAATGGTGTCCAATCAAGGTGTTTGGTTTAGATGTAATGGACAAACTTACCAACACCAACGCTTCAGAGTCACCATTGTTAAGCCTGCATGGCAAACCAATGCCAACTCAAAAATGTATGTTGTAAGTTACGATGTTGATCGTTAGATTAGGATTAAATCGAGCATCATTTACAGGTCATTCTTCGAGGATTGAAGCAGCCACTTCAGTATCAAATCATAACATACAAACTCATGTCATTAAAAATATAGTAGGCATATCCGTAACCCAGAGAAAGAAGTTAGAACTGCTTTTCTTAACATAGCACTGTAATGATAATTGTATTTTGTGTTTAACCCCTTAAGGACTGAGCCAAATGTACACGTTGTGAACGAAACAAAATGTAAACAAAACCTGGCATTTGCGCTATATGTCTGTCCAACCGTAATTCACCTCTTTCATATTAAATGCACCCACACTTATTATATATCAGTTTATTCAGGGAAAACAGGGCTTTCATTTAATATCAAATATTTAGCTATGAAAAAATGCAAAAAACTGCAATTTTGGCTAGTGTTTGTGACTAAGTGGCTACTATAAAGACTGAACATACCCCGTTTGCAATACCTTGGATTGTCTACTAGGCTTGTGTTTCATTTTTTTTCCACATTAAAATTTGCCAGATTGGGTACGTTGCCTTTGAGACCCTATGGTAGACCAAGAATGAAAATTACCCCTATGATGGCATACCATTTGCAATAGTAGACAACCCAAGGTATTGCAAACGGGGAATGTCCAGTCTTTATAGTAGCCACTTAGTCACAAACACTGGCCAAAATTGGCGGTTTTTGCATTTTTCACACACAAATACTAACGCTAACTTTGACCAGTGTTTGTGACCAAATGGCTACTAAAAAAAGACTGGACATACCCCCCATTTGCAATACCTTGGGTTGTCTACTATTGCAAATGGTATGCCATCATGGGGGTAATTCTCATTCTTGGGCTACAATACGGTCTCAAAGGCAACGTACCCAATCTGGCAAATTTTAATGTGGAAAAAAATGAAACCCAAGCCTTATATTTGTAGCTGTAACTTTTGAAAACACCATAAAACCTGTACATGAGGGGTACTGTTGTACTCGGAAGACTTCGCTGAACACAAATATTTGTGTTTCAAAACAGGAAAAAGTATCACAGCAATAATATCGTCCGTTTAAGTGTTGTTTGTGCGTGAAAAATGCAAAAAAAAGTCACTTTTACTGGCGATATCATGGTTGTAATACATTTTACTGTTTTGAAACACTAATATTTGTGTTCAGCGAAGCCCCACGAGTAGAACAGTAGGCCCCCCCCCCCCCATGTACAGGTTTTATGGTGTCTTGGAAAGTTATAGGGTTAAATATAGTGCTAGCAAATTAAATTCCCTTTACTTTCGGCATGGGTTGTCAGGCAGGTCCCGCTAATTGTAATTAATTAAGATACCCAATTATGTAAAAATATTACATAAATATATGTGTAGAATTAATATATGTGTGTGTGTGTGTGTGTGTGTGTGTATGTATATATATATATATATACCGTATATACTCGAGTATAAGCCGACCCGAATATAAGCCGAGGCCCCTAATTTTACCCCCAAAAAACTGGGAAAACTTATTGACTCTAGTATAAGACTAGGGTGGGAAATGCAGCAGCTACTGGTAAATTTCTAAATAAAATTAGATCCTAAAAAAACTACATTAATTGAATATTTATTTACAGTGTGTGTGTATGAATGCAGTATGTGTGTGTGTGTGATGCAGAGCCTTGGTGGGGGGTGGGCATTTTTATTATTTTTTTTATTATTTTAATCTTAATATTTTTTGTTATATTAATTTTTTGTAAATTATTTTTTTTATTTTTTATTATTAAAAAAAAATAAAAATGTCGTCCCCCCTCCCTGCTTGATACATGGCAGGGAGGGGGGCTCTCCTTCCCTGGTGGTCCAGGGGCATTGGTAGTTCAGTGGGGGAGGAGGGGGGCTGGCAGAGAGTTTACTTACCTCTCCTGCAGCTCCTGTCAGCTTCCTTCTCCTCCGCGCCGGTCCGTGCAGCTCCTCTGTCACCTCACAGTGTAAGTCTCGCGAGAGCCGCACTATGACCCCGCGGCTCTCGCGAGACTTACACTGGGAGCTGACAGAGGTGCTGAACGGACCGGCGCGGAGGAGAAGGGAGCTGACAGGAGCTGCAGGAGAGGTAAGTAAACGCTCTGCAGCCCCCACATCCCCTTGTCTGTATTATGGCAATGTAAATTGCCATAATACAGACAGTGACTAGAGTATAAGACGTGTTGGGGTTTTTCAGCACAAAAAATGTGCTGAAAACCTCGGCTTATACTCTAGTATATACGGTATATAATTTTTTTAAAAATATTTTTATTTATATATAGGTGTGTGTGTGTGTGTGTGTGTGTGTGTGTATATATATATAGTGATATATACGTATATAGATATATATATTTCGTTCTACGTGTTTTTTGATATAAATATATATATATTAATATCACAATACAGTTAGAACAAAATAACACACATCTATATATTTTTTTTTTTTACGTATTTACATATTTAATTTTTTTATTATATATAATATATATATAACAATAATTATATATATATATATATAAAATCAGTATCAGTCTACATGTAATTTGATATATATATATATATATTAATAGTAAAATACACCTATACAGTGTATATGTGTGTGTGTATGTATGTGTGTATATATATATATATATAATCTAAGTATATATTATTATTTTTTTACACTTTTAACATTTATTTTATTTTCAGCCAGCAGGGGGACCACCTGTCATTACAGTTAGTCCCCCTGCTGGCAATACAGAAGCCAGCTATCCCTGCCATGTGATTGTGAGGTCCTCGCAAGGACCTCACTCTCACATGGCCGGGGGTGACCGGAGGAGGAATATCTGCCGCGGGGGGGCTCCCTGGGAGTCCCCCCAACCGCGATCGCCGGCGGGCGTACTATTACGCCCGGAGGCGTTTAGAGCCGCCTATAATAGGACGTAATAGTACGCCCTCCGGTCTTAAGGGGTTAATAAACTTACATCCTGAAACTTTTTTTGCCCTCTTTATTACAGGCCTGACCATTCGTCGGTTTTGGCACACCACAACCGACTTGTTCATACAATGGTTCCTATTTCTTACTTCATAGTACATGCTATACGGCTTTTTTTTATATATATATATATATATATATATATATATATATATATATATATATATATATATATATATATACACACACACCTGCTAACATTTCTGCCAGCACAATATATAAATAAAATTTTATATATATATATATTTTTTATTTAAGACCAAATTGTGTTTACCATGACCGGTAGAGGGATAATACCTGGCAGCAATGCACCGCTATTGACAGTTCAGTGCTTTAATTCGCCAATCTCCTAACCTTTCCAATTGACTTATTAGGTCTGGTTCTGTCATTCCTGGTTGTCCTCCTCCTTACAATCTTGTATGAAGCCTCCAAGGTTTGGAAGTCCAATCTCCTCAACAGAGTCCTGCTGACCATACCAGTGACTCCCGAATGTTCTCAATCCCCATCCCGGAGTACGGATTTAGAAGCAGACTCAGCTGCAACCTCTGACCCATTACTGTCCCCTGACAATCTTTCAAACCAGAACACTGAAACGATAGAACCTCTCTCTAGGGGATCCCGTTCATCACCCTGCAGGTAAAAGCACTGACATTGCCTCAATGCATTTCTCTGTATACCTAGAATGTTTGGGAGAGCCTAATGGTGTTTAAGATTTTTGGTTTAAAAATGTAAGATGTGTTAATATTTTTTTTATTTTTTTTCTCTCCTCTTCTGCATCTGATGTGGTTGACAGAAACCCAGTACTATTTTTACAATGGAGGAATAAGTAGTTAAAAGGGGACCCATCTAAGCAACATAATTACTACAGCTTATAGCTTAAAACACGTGGTGCCCTGGACAAAAACGTGGACTATCCCAGCCTCATAATATTATGTCACTTCTGTCTAACCTGGGTGGCATTCAGAGGTATAGGTTGTTTAGAGCGCCCTTTTTAATTTAGCAAAATTAATACAAACGAATCAGCATTGTTGAATAAGCTGGCTCTATATAAAGAAGGATATTTAGAAAACTGGGCAGACTAGATGGGCCGAATGGTTCTTATCTGCCGTCACATTCACATTCTATGAATTAAAGCCCTGCCGAATTTGTTGGCACTATATTAATAACATCATGCAGGCACTGCCTAACCCTCAGGGCATAAACTGCTTGGTTTTAAACCTGAAGTTTGTCCTCCACGAAGGTTTGCCTTGGCAGCTGGTGGTAGGCTGATGGCGTTCAACGCCCTGTGTACAGCAATGATGCAGTTCCTAGGGGATGAAGTGCGAGGAGTTGCGTAAGAAAATGGCGGAGCTCACGGGGGACAGATTTAGTGCCGTATAAGTAATTTCAGCTGTTTGCTAATTATGACACTTTTTAAAGGAACAATCCAAACCCCTAATTAATTATAGCTGGTTCCACCATGTAAGTAGTTAAGCTGTTTGCCAATACCTGTGGCCAATTTATTTGACTTCTAACCTGTGGCCTTTGGGAACCAATTTCTTTCTCTCCTGTCCAGCTACGAAGTGCTAGAATCTTCTGCTAAGAACATCCAATAGCTTTTCTGAGCGAAGACTTGCAGTGCACGGCCAGCTCACTGGCTAAGAATGTCAGCCGATCACTCTCAGCCAATGAGCTGCACCACTGGTATTTGCTTACAGCTCTTTTTTAGAGTCTCGGAGCAGCACCTGGTGGACCTCTGGTAAATGGTGCTTGGAGCATTCCTTTAAGACTGTAAATGCCAGAAGCATAAAATAGATTTGATTTCTGAAACATTAACCTCAAACCTTTACATTTGTGGTTTAGAAGGCTTTGGGGGCAGCAAGTTCAAGTACTTGTATGGCATATGTTTAACACAACTTCCCTTTACCTTTTACAAGCCACCTTTATAGCCTTCTATGTGAAAGGTTATGCTGCAAATCAAGTTCCATTGAGAATAGTGCTGCATGTAAAGGTATTATAAGCCACAGTTTTTCTTAAAATCGTGATTCCATTCATTTTAATGCATATTGCTTAGTGCTGAACTATATATCCTACGTCATCTGCTGGACAGATATTTATAGCATATTTTGGATGAAGAGATGCTGATTGGTTACAACCACTTCCTGGTCTGGAGTGTGGTCACAGGAGAACCAGCTCAATGGTGCTAATTTTTATTTTGAAAGATATCTAGCCACAGTGCCATTAGGACCCTCAAACATGCTGATGTGGAATTTTGTCAACCTTAAAGGACCACTATAGGCACCCAAATCACTTCAGCTCAATTAACCCCTTAAGGACCAAACTTCTGGAATAAAAGGGAATTATGACATGCCACACATGTCATGTGTCCTTAAGGGGTTAAGTGGTCTGGCTGCCAGGTCCCTCTAGTTTTAACCCTGCAGCTGAAAACATAGCATTGAGGGTTAATCCAGCCTCTAGTGGCTGTCTTCCTGACAGCCACTAGAGGCCGCTTCTGCAATTCTCAATGCAAAAATTGCATTGATCTCATGCTGGACGTCCATAGGAAAGCATTGAGTAATACTTTCCAAATGCGGTTTGAATGCGCGCGCAGCTCTAGCCGCGCATTCGGAGTGGATGTCGGCAGGGGGAGGAGAGGTCACCAGCACAGAGGGAGCCCGGCACTGGATTAAGGTAAGTGGTGAAGGGGGGCTCCGAGGGAGAGTGGGAACCTAATAACCCTATAGTGTTCCTGGCACTACAGTAGTGTTCCTTTAACCCCTTAAGGACCAAACTTCTGGAATAAAAGGGAATCATGACATATCACACGTCATGTGTCCTTAAGGGGTTAAACCCTTTGTTTTTTTACGCTGTAATTTCTTAGCATACACTGTGGGTCTATGCCAACTTGGCAAGCATGATAGTCGTTCATAAACACCTGGCCAGGGTAGCATAGAACTAGTCTCCCCTACCCTGTCTTTGAATAGGAGTATGTTACGTTGCTGGGGTATACTGCCTACTCATTATCCTATTTTATCTCTGCTCACAGGTGGTGGCTTCTTCACGGCTTTGTTACCTTGCTTCACACAGCTCAAGTTGTTCTTGGATACATGATCATGCTATGTGTAATGTCGTACAACGCTGCCATCTTTCTGTCCGTCATCATTGGATCTGCCCTAGGTTACTACGTGGCATTCCCCCTCCTCTCTAAATACCCCAAACCCCACTACCTATAGGATGAAGGATTTTACACTTGAACAGATGAAGCTCAGTAGTGATATTCTTATTGAAGAATATTCTCATTCGGTCTCACCACAAGTGTTGCATTGGTGGTGGCTTGTTCTTCCTAGTCCGTGAAGATGTTTTACTTTTGACACTCATGCTTCTCCTGGTCTTCCTGCAACCATTATCTCCATCTATTGTCTAGAGACTGCTGCACTGATCTGGAGTTTGATGTCTCCTCTGGCCACCTGATGGTGGCAGGTGCCTTATTGCTCTCCCTATTGTGATAACTCCAATTACAATACGTACGTCTCTCCTTTAAATTAACAGACTACATATAAAAGCCTAGAACTGGATCCCTAATGTGCTGCCTACTGTGGGCCCTGTAATTAATCAAATCTAAACCTCAAAAGGTGTCTGTATGTTGGGTTAAATTATTTTTTTAAACCGGTCAGAAAGTTAAAAGTATTTTAATAAAATTTTTGCAGACAGCAAGATGGCTAAGAAGTGAGGGATCAAATTGCTGATCTGAACCACATATGGAAACGTTAACCCAGCATGGTGTTTTTTTTTAATACTGTACTGAATGTAAATTTATTAAGGTTTGTATTAAATGTATTTTAAAGTTAAGTCTTATTTTAGAAAATTTGTGTTCGGTTTATTCTTAAAGGGCCACTCCACATACATAAAGAACTTCCGTATTTTAAAGGTGCTGGTTTCTATGAGAAGTGCTTATATTATTAAAGATGAAACCCCTTTGCATCTGTCAAAAAGCTAGGGCTATTTTGCTTCCTACTTCTGTTAGCTCCCCCTCAGCTAGCAGAAATGGCAGGTGAGCTCTACTCGCCCCCCGCATCCCACATCTCCGACATCAGATTAGCGAGTGTTCTTTCGGAACACTGTGCACGCGGATGAATTGCTTCAGAGGCTCACCAGTGAGTAGACTGTGCTAGGTTATTTCCTGGAGAATAGAATGCAGCTTTTGCAAGCTCTTTAACCCCTTAAGGACCAAACTTCTGGAATAAAAGGGAATTGTGACATGTCACACATGTCATGTGTCCTTAAGGGGTTAAGGACACATTACATGTGTGACATGTCATGATTCCCTTTTATTCCAGAAGTTTGGTCCTTAAGGGGTTAAATATATGACCACAGTGAATACATGCATGCAAGTATTTATTGGGAGTATATTTATTATTTAGGATCTTTTTTTTTTTTTTATAAATGATGCAGTGGTCCTTAAAGTGAAATTAAGGTAAACTGTCGAAGTTGTAGTTCTATACACTGGCCTGTAGACTTAACGAACATTTGGGGTGCAAGGTTTAGCAAGTGCTGCTCTATACTGTCTTCGCTGGTGTTAAATAAAAATATGTACTTAAGCATTAATGAGCATTTTGAAAACAGATGTCCAAACCAATCCTTAGATAAAATCATTAACGTTTTTAATAAGCAAGTCTTTTCAAGACCCCCAAAATGGACCTGGGCATTCTCCATTAGCAGGAAAAATCACTTGGAATAACTAGGACTGTTACTGTAATATGTTCAAGAGCTACAACACAGAAAACATGTGACACTTCATTTTCTTATAATAAAGTTTATTTATTATAATTAAAAGCTTTTTTTATTTTAGACGTTTTTATGTTTTAATAAAATATATTTTGGAATTAAGTAGATCTGGTTACGGAATAAAAAGGCACTGCTTGGTTTGAAAGGGGCTGGGCGCGGAATGTGGATCAGAGACACTCCAGCAGTTCTGGCCTACATTACCCATAATGCCTAGTGTGTGTTACAACCGGACACGAATGGGAAAAGTAGCCCACAACAGGTGACGTGAAAATAGTACATTACGCAATCTGTAGTATTTGCAGTCAAACAAAATACAGTTCACACTGTGTGGGGCTTTGTAGGGCAGTGTTACAAACACACAAGGTGTGCTGTGACACAAATTGGTATATAAAGTATGATAACACCTAGTCAAGGACATCTCTCATACAAACAAGGATATTCTTTGTAGTCCATCTATGTAACACACATATACATGCCTATCTTACATGTTCAATAGCTTGGTCACAAAGGGTGGTACTTTGACATTGGAAAAATGTTCGTCAGCATCCATATTAATACAGAAGCAGCCCCTAAAGGTAGGTGTCACAGACACAAATATCCAAATCAAACATATTGTGATGCTAGTGTATGTTTTGGTTAGTGTTTTTTTCTTTTCTGTTTTATGCACCTACTGTAGACTGGGTGTGATATACAGGTGAGGGACAGCAGGAACAGAATACTTGTGCAGTGACACATCTTAAAGGGTAGGTGGCAGTAACGGGAGATGACTAATGGTATATAAGCTAAGCAAACTGACAGACTGTGCTCGTCAAACTGGAAGCACTAGCTTTAGCCAGATACAGAGATTGGATAAATTAGATGTCGAGAGCAAAACTTGCTCATGATTGATTGATATGTGGTGACCGTGGGTCTGATCTGACGTAGAAAGGGTTACTCACTAAAGTGGGAATTGTCTGGTATTCGTTGAATTTTAATTTTATAAGCCAAAATAGATTAAATAGATTTCCTTATTTTTTATTTTTATTTCAAGTATTCTGGCCTAAATTTTTATATTTGCTTTGGATTCCAGACAATTTAAACTTTAGGAAATAACCCTGGGAATGTTTCTGCAAAGCAGTGTGGAATGTTGTAAATATTCAACAGTAAGGAATGTGTGCAGCGTTCACACGTTTTCAGCCCTGTCGTAGCAGAAAAGTCTAGCAGAGCTCAAAGCATTTAAATAGTTTTGTGCCAAGGGATGGAGAGTCTAGCTGTGCTTGTGCCCTCCACAGGAGTTCATTATATGCTCCTCCACCCCTTGTCTCCAACTGTGAACCAGTCTCAGGTTTGAGGAGTTCAGAATGGAGTGATTATTTCATCTCTTTTCCGTGGTGCAGGCACTGGAATTTCCCTATAACTTTCTCCTTCTTCGTCCTCCTCACTCATCGGAGACTGAAACCCACTGTCGTCTGGTGTGGACTTGAGCTCTTGTGCATGGAAAGACTGGTTCTCTGTTTCTGGAGGGATAACCGTGCTGGCTGTTTCACCCTTTGGCATCTCACATGGCAGAACTGAAGGGAGATGTGTGCTGGATGGTTTTTCAGATGAATTGTCTTCTGATATGTCTTCAGGCTTATGAGGTGGATGATCTAGCACCAACTTTTGATCATCGTGCACAATATATTTTTGTGCCAACTCTTGCTCTCCACGTGCAACTTCCTGGACGTAGTGTGCCACAGCTTCTCGTGCCACCTCTTGAACATAATGTGCAACATCTGGGTCATCATAAGCCACATCATCTGCCATTTCATGTCTATCGTGTGCAACGTCTTGGTCACTGGATGTCAAATAGTCTGCCCCATCATGGTGATCATGTATTATATCTTCTTGAACCTCTATTGTACTATGTTTCTCCTGTGTGCTGGTTTGTGTCACCCCTTCATTTTCTGTCCTTAGGTCACTATGTGCCAATTCCTCAGCCATCGATCTTCCTTGTAATACATTTTCTTCATTTGTAACTTCCACTCGTTCGGACCTCTCTTCGTGAACAGGCCTTGACTGTTCTTGTTGTATCTGTGTAATGTGCACAGGCTCTTCCTCCAAAATCGGTTTCTCTGATATTTCTTCAGCATGAGTATCCTTAACTGGAACTTCCACATCAAACTCTTTCACAAGCATACCTCTGATTTGTGTAACATCGCTGGGCTCTGGCTCTTCAGGGATAACTGCGTTTGCTGGTGGTTCCTGGCAGGACTCCGGATAATCCGGGTCCTCGTCTTCCTGGATGAGAGACACCACCTGTCGCACCCTTCCGTGTCTACCTCCACTTGAGGATTCATTAGGATTGGCATACTGTTCACTCCAGTCGACCGATGGCTCATCCCCCAGTAAGTGTAGGTTTGGATCGCTGTTGTGCATCACTATACTGTCCCGGTATAAGTTGTGTTTCCGCTGAATGGCAGCCTCCTTAACCGCTGCAAGAGTAGAAAACCAGAGTTGGCAAATTAACAAGTGGCCTGACAAACATGCACCCACCACTAAATGTTAAATAGTTTGTATCCACCATACTCACCCTGCACAATATCTCTCATCACAGTCTGTAACACAACCTCTTCGTAAGTGTTCTCCACCAGAACAAATCGCGAGAGCTCCTCAAATATGAGTTCCTGATAACGTGGCAGCTCCTGGTAACATGAATATAAAGTGGACAGATTCAAGATCCAGGAATATCTAACAAATTAATTAATTGAAAAACCTTTCGGTACCGGCTATTTCCTTATCCCCTTTTACTTCTGAAGACTCCACCTGAGTGGACTCTGGTTAACGCAACTGTGAGTAGTCTGAGCATTCGGAATTAAAGTGAGCACTCAAATGGTTATGACTCCTAGATCAGATTCTATTCTATATTCTTAATGTTTTCGTTAAAATAGAGGAAGCTACATTAGTTCACTAATGCAACTACAAAATCATGGTGTACTGCAGCATCTTGCCATACTTGTTTTATCGGACTAATACTACTTTGAGATTAAAGGTTTTGCCACCTTCCTTCCTGTATCGGTTAAATACACAAATGCTTTAAAAAATAAATAAATAAATAAATAAAAAACAACCAAAACTTTGCAAATTACGATTAGCCGACTAAAACAAAAACAATGGTGAGATACTGCAGTATTCCATCATCTACCATATTACGTGAAATTATTTACAGAGTCAAATTTAAGGATTTGAGAATGCTCACGGCAACTGTCTGGGTGAATATAGGCGTACGGCGCCCATACCACTAAACCTACCATATTCTGCCATGTCTATTTACCAGAGAACATTAATCATGGCACTCTTAATGTTTCGGCAGTGTTCCTAATCCCCAGCCAGCAAGGATGTTTGAACATCATGGGGACTGTGGTTAACTCGGTAGTTAGCATGCTAAGGTGATCATACATTACTGATCTATATCTATTCCACTACTCTATTCCCTTTTGCCATTCTAAGACCATCTCTCCACCCCCCCACCCCCCCTTCTCATGCAAAATGTTTCCTCACCGATTTACACGTGGGTGCCAGCTTCTTCAGGAGGAATGGGATAATGATCTGCAGTAACGCTTCCTGAAAGAACTTCTTCCGAACACTGCTACTGTCGTAGTCGTATTTCTGCAAAAGTTACAGGGCGTACATTAACAAACAGCATTGGTAAAACACTTGGCATATTGTGCACTTCAGTTGTGTTTTTTTTTTTTTTTTTTTTTTTTTTTAATATATATATTCAGTTGTGTTTTTTTTTTTTTCTAAATAAAATTTTATCCCTGATCCACAAAATCAAAACTAAATTCTCAAGGGAACTATGGGAGTTAGAGTGCGACTTTACACCATATGCCAGAAAGTTTATTTCATAAAACTTTTTTTCACAGAGTAGAAAAGGAAAGAGAACTTGGTAAGGGACTAATTATATGCCAATTATACATTTATAAAAGAGGAGACCAACTCCAACTGCTCCCTTACCTTCAGAACACGTTCCAGAATACGCTGGATATCTTTACATAGGTTCTCATCGCCTTTAGATTTGTTCTGCTCCTGGTGTACCATCTGTTCAAATGTGAAGACTGCGTTGTCTGTTTGCTGGAGAGATAAGGGGGGGGGGGGGTGAGTTCAGACTTAACGAACAGATTGTTTGCTCCACAGAAACCAATCCTGATAAAAATGGTTGAATTCAAGGATTTTTTTTTTTTTTTTAGACAATCTTTATTTATTAGGTTTTTCCATTATTATCCAATACGTCAAAATAAAAGAAGGGTTTACAAAGGAAGCAGAGGGAGGGAAGTCAAACTGTTTCGTGTACAGAAGCGGTAATAAACTTTTCAGTTACAAAACATTGCGTATTTTCATGTGTACACATCTCGACTAGAATCAACAAATAGAATCCTGCATAGAACACGGGGTATGTCTGATAAATTCTAACTGAAGTCAGTGTTTATTCTTCTCTTAGGTTGTCTGATCGCGCCTGTCAGTGCTGGGTCTCTCACCCTTCTGAATCTCTCATGTAAGATGTATTGAACGGGCGCAACTGCGCTGCTGGGTTGTGTGTAACCCGTCTTCGTCTGCCCCTCTAGGGGGGGGGGGGGGTCAGGTCGGGTGGGTGAGTCTGAGTGGTCAGGGTCAGGTCGGGTAGGTGAGTCTGAGTGTTCAATGCCCCCTGTCCGAACTTGTCCATGTCAATGTGATGCCTAGTGGTAAGAGTAGAAACCTCGATCCCGATTACTCGGGAGTGGCCGTGTAAGTCCACCGTCTCGTCTCGTTATATTATGTCCGTGACCGAAGCTCAGTCTATGGGTCTTGAGGCGGAGGGACTGTCTTATGGACGGGGTGAGTATAGGGCCGAGGAGGAGGGCTAGGGGGGGGGGGGGGGGAGTCGGCAACAGCGGGGAGGTATCCGGCGATGGGTCCGCCCGCGTCACCCCGACAAAAAGCCCAACAACTCGTGTCTTCACAGACTCCCGTCTATTCGGTCCCCCGGCCCCGGTCACCCGCCGGCACACGAGCCGTGTACGCAATCCAGGGTGCCCAGAGTCTGGCGCACTTTTCCGCCGTCCCCCTGAGGTCAGCTGTGAGGCTCTCCATACTGTATATTTCTTCTACCGCCTCCATCCAGTTAGCTATGGTCGGGGCTATTGTGGTTTTCCAGCGAGTGGGGATTAGGCTCTTGGCTGCGTTTAGGAAGTGTCGCGTAAGAGATCTCTTGTATGCTCCCAGGGGCATCGCGGAGTGGTGTAGTAGCATCGGCAGGGGTTGCAATGGTATGTCCGAATCCAGTATCTCCCGGAGTTTCTCGTGGACTTGTCGCCAGAATGCCTCGATGGGAGGGCAGGACCACCAGATGTGTAGGTCCGTACCTTCGTCTGTCCCGCACCTCCAGCATGTAGCCGCTGGTAGCAACCCCATCTGATACAGCCTATGGGGGGTCCGATACCAGTTCGTCATGAGCTTGTAGTTGGTCTCTTGGAGTTTCGCACTGGACGTGCCTTGATGAGAGAGGATGTGTATCTTCTCCCAGTCTGCCTCCGAGAGGACTGTGCCCGTGCTTTGTTCCCATTTAGATTGGTATCGCGCAGTGGGGAGTCTGGCAGCCTGTATTATCATAGAGTATAGCGTGGAAATTCCTCGTGGTAAGTGTCGTTCCTCCGTACAGAGGGTCTCAAAGCCCGTCTTTTTTCTGAGTAGTAGTTGCTTACCCGGGAGGGTGCTGTGGTAGTGCTGGATCTGTAGGTAACGAAACCGGGTGAGCCCCGTTGGGGGGGCCGAGGTGGTTAGAGTCTCTAGCGGTTTTAGGCGAGTTCCCGCGCACCATTCGCCCAGATATGGAGTGTTCAGGTCAGTCAAGACGGCAATGTCCCTGGGGGCCAGTCCGCCTCCAATCTCCGGATTATGGATCACTGGGGTCAACGGGCTTGGGTTAGTAATGAGGTCGAGTTTGTACCGTATAGACGCCCAGATCTGTAGAGTAGCTCCAATAAGTGGGTGTGAGCGAATCTCAGTTGCCTGCGCGGGCCTCGGCAGCCAGGTTGCCCAGGGTAGACGTTCCCCGGAGGCTGCTCGCTCCAACCCTACCCATTGCTTATCCGTGTCTGGCACGTGCCAGTCTATCATCCTGAGGAGATGCGCCGCCTGGTAGTAGGCTTGAATCGAGGGTAGTGCTACCCCTCCCTGGCGCTTTGGCCTGATCAAGTGTGTGTATCTAAGTCTAGCTACTCCTGAAGCCCACACGAAGCGACTGATTGCCGTGGATATCTCGGTGAAGAGGGTTTTGGGGATATAGATGGGGATCGTCTGAAATAGGTACAGGAGGCGCGGCAGGAGGTTCATCTTGACCGCGTTTATTCTCCCGAACCAGGATATGCAGGACCCTCCCCATCTTTTCATGTCCGTGGCCAGTGTCCTCAGGAGGGGGAGGAAGTTTTCAGCGTAGAGCTTTGTCATGTCCCTCGTCAGCCAGATGCCAAGGTATTTAATGCGTTGCGTGCACCATCGGAAAGGGAAGTTAGCTTTCAGTTGGGTTGTTAGGTCGGGGGGGAGCACCAGGGGTAGTGCCTCGGATTTCCCTGTGTTCAGGCGCAGGTTGGAGAGCGCTCCATACTTATGAAAGGCCTGCAGCAGATTGGGGAGCGTTATTATCGGGTTACCGATAAAGAAAAGCAGGTCACCCGCATAGGCGGCTACTTTGTGTTCCATGTTAGCCACTTTAATTCCCGTAATGCCCCCATCCCGTCTGACCGCCGCTAGAAAGGGCTCCAGCGTGAGGGCAAACAGGAGGGGGGACAGGGGGCACCCTTGTCGCGTGCCATTGTTGATGGAGAATGCAGGGGATAGCGCTCCGTTTATCCTCAGGCGGGCCTTCGGGGATGTATACAGGGCCGCTATCCAGGAGCGAATGTTTGGGCCGAAACCCATATTCCGGAGGGTTTCTTCCATGAACTGCCAGTCGACTCTATCAAAAG
This sequence comes from Pelobates fuscus, assembly GCF_036172605.1. Taxonomy (NCBI): domain Eukaryota; kingdom Metazoa; phylum Chordata; class Amphibia; order Anura; family Pelobatidae; genus Pelobates; species Pelobates fuscus. Next base: position 147,615,324 of record NC_086325.1, on the reverse strand, counting down.
CCTTCTCGGCGTCAGTGGAGAGTAGGAGGCCCCCCCGGGAGGAGGACGTAGCGGAATGAATTATGTTGAGGGCTCGGGTCGTATTGTCCTTTGCCTCCCGTCCCGGAATGAAACCCGTCTGGTCCGGGTGAACCAGGTCCGGCGCCACTCCCCCCACGCGGCGGGCCAGAATCTTTGTGAAGAGCTTGAGGTCCGCGTTGAGGAGGGAGATAGGTCTATAACTGGCGCAGGACGTGGGGTCCTTACCCTCTTTCGGGATCACCGCTACTGTTGCCATCAAGGTGTCCTCCGGGAACCTCCCACCCTCCAGCACCGAGTTAAGGCTCGTCAGCAGTTCAGGCAGGAGCTGTTCCTCAAATGTCCGCAGGTATGCCACCGGGAAGCCGTCCGGGCCCGGGGCTTTGTTCGTCTTTGCTGCCTTAAGGGCGCCTTTGAGCTCTTCCAGGGTTATTGGGGCGTCTAGGTCCTCGGTTTGTGTCTGCGTAAGCCTCCGGGTGAGGTGTTGTTCCAAGTATTCCTGGATGTCGGCCCGTCTCCGTTGGACCGTCTCCGCATCGTTCCCTTTCGGTAGGTTGTACAGTTTCGAGTAGAATTCCCTGAATTCGTTCATGATGGCTTCTGGCTTCCGCTCGGGGGGTGAATTAGTCTTATGCAGGACTGTAATGCTGGACCGTCTCCTTTTCTTGCGAAGCATGCGGGCCAGCAGGCATCCGCATTTGTTCGAGTTTTCGTAAAAGAATCTCCGGGACCTGCGGAGTGTGTGCGTCAAGTTTCGTGACAGAAGGGCACGGAGGTTCCTCCTCGCCTCTAGCAAGGGGCGGAGATTTTCCGCCGTCGGATCGGCTCTGTGTGTTTTTTCGAGTTGCGCTGCGAGTTCGTGTAGGTCCTTCAGTGCAAGATTTTGTTCTCGTTTGCGTCTCGTGCAGGTCTTTATAAAGTGGCCGCGTAGGACACATTTGTGAGCTTCCCATCTCACTTGAGGGGAGGTATCCGAAGCTGGGTTCTCCAAGAAGTAGCGCCGAATGACCTCCCTCGTATCCGTACATACTACTGGGTCCCCGAGCACCTGTTCATTCAACCTCCATTGTCTGTTTCTGGGTTTAAACAGGGGAGAGCGTAGCGAGGCTAGAACTGGGGCATGGTCCGACCATATCGTCGTCTGGATGTCGCAAGACATAAGGAGGTGCAAGTATTCCTGGGAAATCAAGATATAATCCAGGCGGCTATGGCCAAGGTGGACCTGTGAGTAGAACGAGAAGTCCTTATCGTCAGGGTGGAGTACTCTCCAGGTGTCGGCCAGTCCCGCGTCTCGTAAGACCTTCCCGATCGTCCGGATACAGAGCCCGGAGTGTGAGCTGCAGCCTCTAGAGGTGTCGAGTCTGGGGTCTAACGGAACATTAATGTCACCGGCAACGATGAGCAGGCCCTCTCGGAACTGTTCTAATAGTTGGAGGGTCTTAGAGAGGAATCGGTGTTGTCCCGTATTCGGGGCGTAGAGTGAGGCCAACGTGTATTTCTTATCGGCAATCGTACCCTTAAGAAATAAGTAGCGCCCGTTAGGATCGATTTTCGAATCCGTGCAACAGAACGGAATGTGTTGGGCGAAAAGGATTGCCACTCCTGCCCTTTTTGCCGACTGGTGGTTTGCGAAATACCCAGTTGGGAACCTCGAGTCCCCCAGGGAGGGGGGGGCAGTACCCTTAAAGTGGGTCTCCTGGAGGAATGCTATAGAGGCCCGCGCCGCCCACAGGGACCGAAGCAGGTGGGACCTCCTTTCCGGGGTGTTCAGACCTCTCACATTGTTGGTCCAGAGCCGCAGGGGGGCCGGGTCAAAACCACCACCCGAACGCCCCGCCATAGCCGACAGGGGGAGGGGGGGGGTGGGTTCTGTGGGCCGGGGGGGGGGAGGGGGGAAGGTAGTCAGTGGGGAGGGCGGGGGTGTAGGGGAAACTCGTCAGGGGGGGGGGGGAGGGGGAGTCCGTAGGGTCGGGAGGTAGGTCAGGAAGTAGCGGATATCCCGCTATCAGGATTAATTGGACTTGACTGTGTGGGAGGTGTCCGACAGGTCTGAGTCCCCTGTCCCTTTAAATAACTCAGTCACCCGCGGTCCTCCCGTCCGTTACCCTCAGTCTGTCCGCGGGGTCGTACGCGTGATCCGTACAGGTAGAGTCAGAGCACTCTGTGTAAGGCGCGGTGAGACAACTAGTATGTGTAATACATAACGTCCGGCCCTCGGCCGTTCTAACATGAGCAAAACAAGCATAAGCAAAACTAACACCATATCTAATACTAAGGTCTAGGTAAGCATCTGGTTTCAGCTGGTCTTTAACATGGTAGGGGGTCTAACTCTCATCTAACTGACCAATACTCAAACCCCCTCTCCCCGGGCACCGAGGCCCAACGTGTTTAGCGGAACCCAGTGGAACACATCATACACCCCCGCCTCCCCCCAACCCCAGCCACCCCCCCGGAGGCAGCCAAGCCCGGAGGTTTAGTCTGTTCTCTCGAGTCCAATCAGGCCCATGCCCTCCAAAGACCCGTCCCCCACCCAAATCCCGGGAGGGTCTAACGTTTAATCTGTTCGCTTACCCTGATAATCCACGGGGGGGGCGAGCATCCGGGCTGGGGATTCTCTTATTCTCCGTGCGTCCGGCGGTGGGCTGCTCGTTTCCCGTCTCCGGTTGGGGGCCAGCGGCGTTTCCAGCAGCCAGTTACGGGTGCGCACGTGGGGTAGTCGCAGTGCTCGCAGTGTGGGGGCCACATCATCAGGCCAGCGGATGTGCAGCCAGGTGTTGCCCTGTCGTATCTGCAGGCTGAAAGGGAAGCCCCAGCGGTAGGGCACATTCTTCTCTCGCAGCATGGCCGTTATGGGCCGTAGTGCTCTCCTCGCGTCTAAGGTCAGGCTAGAGAGGTCCTGGAACAGTGCCACGTTTGCTCCCTGGAACATTATATTATCGGAGCCCCTAGTGGCCGCCATTAGTGCGTCTTTCAGGCTATAGGCGTGGAGGCAGCATAGCACATCTCTGGGTTTCCCATCTTGCCTTGGGGGGCCCAGGGCTCTGTGAATCCGGTCAAATTGGATTGTCTCAGGGCAATTGCGGCCTAATATCTGCCTGAATAGGGCCTGCACTTTTTCTGGCAGTGGGGTTGAGTCCGGTTCCGGTAGGCCGCGGATGCGTATGTTTTGGCGGCGGCTCCGGTTTTCTAAATCCTCTACCTGTCGCCTCAGTGTTAATAGCAGGTTCCCCTGCCTAGTGGTGGCTATCTCGGCCGACCTGTGTTGGGATCGGTTGGCCTCAGCTTCCGTCTCTAGTGCCTCCACCCGTACCTCCACTGCTGTCAGCTCGGAGCGCATGGCGGTTATCTCCTCACGCATGGCTGCTCGGAATTCTTTCATCATTGCAGTGGAGTCCGTCTTCGTGAGCATGCTGGACGAGATCCGGGTAAGTTCTTGCCGAATCATAGTTAATGCGTCCATCTGGTCTCCGTCTTCGGAGGGGACTCCCGCGTTTTCCACCTCGGGGGAGGCCGACGCCATCTTAGCGCTCGGCCCGGCGGAGCGAGAATCAGACGGCGTGGAAACAAAGTCGTCCAGGGTACCTCTACTGCTCCTCGGGGAACCGGTGTTGGGGGTCCCCAGAAGCAGGTGTCGCTTAGTTCTCACCATTTAGGGCTCGTTTGCAGGCTTAGATAGCTGTGAATATAGGCCGAGGGCACGGAGCTCACCGACTACACGTCTGCTACCATATAAACAACTCCAGCATCCTTCTGTGGTCCACACTCCTATTAAGATACTTCTCTACTAAAGTGTGTTTGTTACTCTGGAAGTAACAAAACTCTTTTTTTTTTTTTTTCCCCAACGAAAGTAGCTCACTTGCATACATGCATGGTTTCTGCATATCTCCCATAAACCTCTGTGAAAGATACAGAAAAGACAAACTGTGGGTTTTCCCAAATTGGGCCTGTTGTTCCATTCGGATTTAAATAGCCGATCTGGAAAAATTCTCCAACTCAGCCTTAGTCCCCAAATTGCTCTTTTTGCTTTGTTTATCATCTGGATTGGATTGTCGAAAAGTAGGAGTTTAGCGAATAACCCTGTTACACGGCACAATAATAAATTGCTGCAAACAAGTAGCGCTAAGAGGAGAGCAGCAGTTGTAGTAAGGTTTTAAATTCACCCTCAACTAGAACTTAAATAATACACAAGGCTGAAGGGAGACTATATTAACTAAAATACGGCCTTGAGAACACACAATCCATTAACAAGGCTCAGAATTCCAATATTCACTAGCCACCGGCAAGTAAAAATTTGCTCCTGATGAGTATGCTATGTACTCTCCATGCCTGCAGGGACCAGTAAGGTTTAGGCCCGGCTAGTATTGTAGAACAGCAAATTTTAAGCCCTGCACGCAAGACGTTTTGTTTGATAGCCTAGTCCTCTATAATGATACAAAATAGATCTTGATAAATACTTGGATTATAAGGCAAAGACTCTGATTTTGTAATCTGGTAAACAGCCATTGTATTTTAAAAGTCAACCTCTGCCATTTACAGTCCCTTCAGACACCATTAACCCCATAAGGACACATGACGGAAATATTCCGTCATGATTTCTTTTTATTTCTGAGTTGTGTCCTTAAGGGGTTAATGGGGCACCTGTATGTAATTGACGAAGGAAGTACTTTTCAGACAAACACAGCTAAAACAAGATTATATTAAGCCTATGTACATCGTGTAGTTATTACGTAGCTTTACAGAGAATTTTTCGCTGACCAATGAATTGTAAACTGAAATCCTAATTGTAAAAACGGAGGGCAAAATAGCCAACCTGTGTGAAAATCGCAGTTGGAGATTTTAGCCAGCAGAGGGCACTATTGGTTCATAATTGCACTAGAATGTAAAATCACTCTAGATAAAGCTCGTTGGTTGAGTGAAGTGTAGAAAAGGGACAATTTATGCAAGCAGGTTACCCAGACAACCCATAGTTAATCTTCCCAGGTAATTGAGTGAGAGATAAAAACCATGAGATTGTTTTGTGTGATTTTTATAAAAAAAAAGTTAGCTGGACCCTTACCTCTCTCATGAGTATCTGTGCTCTTTGTTTAAAGACAGCTGGACTTCCTACGTCAAACCTCTGCTGCAATCCCTCTAGATTTAGTTGATCCATCTTCTCGTAGCAAGGCTGCATCTTCACTGGGTGGTAGGCCAGCTGGGATATCTTTTCCATATGCTGGTGAGGGGAAAGAAAAGCACATGTTTACACAGTCTTCCTCTGGAAAATATTCGGTTGTCCTCTATATCCCTCAAGCAGCGCAGTGTTAGGTGCCTATCGATGCCTTGTTCAAACACGAACTACCAAACATTGCGCACCATAACAGGTCCGCCACGTCAGCTATATGGGCTGCAACAGCCAATCATCACACTCCCCTCCACGTGCTGCGAATGTTTAATGTTGTAATCCACATCATAATGTTTAGCATTACGACAATCAAAACATATAGAGAGCAAAATTAACAGGCGTAGAATGAAGCCTTGGAGAACACGAACGCGTAAGATGGTGTGGGCTGTAATAAGTATTCTAAGCCAGGCTCCGTTGTTGTAGTTGGAAGCTTACAGGGAGCAAAATCATCCAAGCTTGGTTTTGGGTTAAGGGAGTTATGGATATGAATAGGAGTGTTATACATTAGTCATCGTTCAGCTCAAGGATGGAATTATGATTTACACACAGTAGATTTTTACACTCACATCGCTGTGAACTGCAACTATAACCATTTTTAGCCAGATGCAAAAAGATGGCAGTTGTAATCCACAGCATCTGTACATATATGTCCCCTATGTTTGCCCAGTGTTTGCTGCTGGGCGATAAACTATAGCAAACTAAAGAAAATCCCTTAAGTCACACGCAAGGTCATCCCTATTGTGTGAACTCTTTATATGAACACTGATATATTGTGATCACTTTCTAGTTTTTAGTTCCCAATTTTAGCCACAAGCTTCCTCTGCGCCCAAACACCCGAAGCATTGTACACCACACGTCCTGGGTCCGAAACTTCAATTTAGCAACCTTTACCTCTCCAAGCTTCTCTTTTCCTCCCCCGTTGACCAGATTCATGTTCATGTCGGTGATCTCTCTGAAAAGAGTTTCTCGGACCTCAGCAAATCCCTGGCTAGTGGGTACCATCAGGGCTTCCAGGATAGATGGGATGTGCGACTGGACGTGATTCCTCACACACAGCTCAGACTTTGGCAATACAAAAGCTTGGGGGACAAAAAATAAATAAATCTGCATATTAGACAAATATTTGGTGAAAGTCAGACACACACTAGACACTATTTAAATTATAAACTCCTTGTTTTTTCCCCCTCCACTAGACGATCCTCACTTATAACTGAAAGAAAAAATCCATTAATTAAGTAGATCTTGTTTTCCCAGTGATGTTCCACAGTCATTCTACGATAACATTTAGCAATACGTGGAATTCCTTATTTTGACGATCGTGTTTTTCCATCAGTAGTTTTGTCCAAGAGGCAGTTACAGTCGTTAGAGAGTATTTTACTGTAAATTAAAGAATTAAACCGGCCCTCCGCCTTCCATGTTCTGTATCTGCCCGTACCTCTTATCTTGTTATATACGTGTTCTTTGCAGGAAATGATTTGGTCCATATCAGTTCGGATCTGGCTCTCCATTTCTGGTGTCTTCTCTGTGCATTTCTTCCCCAGCGCTTCGTAAAACTGCTTTGTCTGCTCGTGCACCAAACGATACACAGTGTCGGAAATCTAAGCAAATACAAGCAAAAACACAAGAACATTAACAGTTTGTTCATCTAACACTAAACAGATTACCAGGTCATAAAATGCACAGACTTTTTTTTGGTGAATCTGCTTTTTAAACAGAGGTTTGACCTGTTTCTGAAGAGTCTTATTTATTGTTTGCACGTGTTCTTTAGCCATTAAAATCACTTCACTACAGTTTATCTCCCCAGTGTTGTAAGTGGTTATGGTGTTATGGTGTTGTATTATTTTTGATGTGGTACTATTACAAGAGTCAGCAAGGTCAGCGTAGCCACATTATTAGGTAACAGACATTGTCACATATTCCATCGGTAGGATAGGATATATGTTTAAAAAATAACAAAGAAGAAAAATATTAAACACAGGGGAGCATTTCAGACACCCGTGTCCCTGGTCTATCCTTTCAAGCACATTCACTCCACTACCTCTTTCACGTGCTACAACTTACTTTCTCTGAGTCACCTTCCATGCCCCTCTTTTTGCCAGACAACTCTCCTCGCTCACTTGGAATCAGCATGTCTGTTCACATCTCCCTATGGCTCCCATGTCCAAAACCTCCATTATAATGCACGCACATCCTATATCCGAAACTGCCTAGCTTATTCAGTAAACTGTATTACTGCTTTTTTACTCCAAACACACAGATGGGCACTGGTCAATAAGGACCCTGCATCTAACTTCTTCCGACATATATTCCGAATCCCGGGCATCTTCCTAGTCCCTACTCATGTATTCACTCACTCACTCATCCATCCATCTCAATCTTCTCATTTATACCGCTCTTTTCAGGAATGTCCGCTAGGCTTCCCCTACTGTCGCAAAGAACCAGTCACTCATGTGCCAGGAGGCGAGTCACTGACGGTGAACGTTGTACAAATTAGGAAAACGCAAACAAACTGTGAAACGTTATATAAACCCGAGAAAGAAAAAAAACTAAAGTAATTCAGGATCTGAAGTGGGCCTGGGTTGGTGTTGTGTTTTGTACAGTTTGTTGGCTTTGCTTATTTTATTAAAATTTTCCAAATATAGTTATTTTTATGTGTAATACAATTTTGGTAACTGTAGTTGCAGCTTTGTGATAATTACAAGGCATGGCTAATGGAAGTACAATTTACCATTAGAATAGCCCTACAATGAAAGCACAATAAAACGAGGGGGAGCCTTGCAAACCACCAGTTCTTTTCCCAGAGGATCAACGTAAGAGCGGAATTTTGAGGATATGGGCTTTCATGTTTTCCTGCCTTAAACAATTGGGCAGCTCTGCTTGTATTTTTGTAGCACTTTTCAATGACCCACCCATTGCAGTAACTTGATAAGAGAAAGTTCTGTAAGGGTGCAATGGCTTTCAAAGGGCAGACTGTGGAGCTCTTTGACGCAATTGTACACGGTGCTGTTTTACTGCCGTGGAGCTCTGTGATGCACTGATATACTGCATGGTTTTACTGCCTAGAGAGCTCTGTGATGCACTCATACACCATGCTGTTTTACGGATGCATGCATATACAGTGATAAGGGTGTACTAATACACAGGGGGCACCCTGCACACAGCAAGGGCAGACAGAATGTTAGGAGTAACAAGCCAACTGTGAATGCAAAACCTAGAGAGAACAGGATATACCAAGCGAATTATGTACTCAGAGAAGCAGGATGTACCAAGTGATCTGTGCAGGAACAAACAAGGATGGGGGGGAGGGAGGGGGCATTTCAGCTCAGTAAAGACATCTAGAAATTAAATCAACTAAATCAATTCACTGGGATGCACAACTATCGCGTTTCTCGCCGTCTTACCAAGAAATCACATGTTAAAAATGTAATTAGTTATTCTGCAACAAAAGTTTATTCTGCAATTACAAATGTTGCGTGATCCGAGGTCTAGTAGTAAATAAACATGGCTGCCTCCTGTGGCTTTTAATGCCAGTAGTGCCCGGACTCCCACGTTTTAAGTTATCAAACCGTCTGTCTTAGAATGCTTTGAATTCTTAACTCGGGGCCATCCCCTGCGTTCACTACTGATAAAGAAGAGTTCCTAAGCAGAAAAGTCCATTAGTTCTCCTGAGAGGGGGCCAGCAGAGGGGTAAAGTTTGACACAAACTGGAGTCTGCCATCAACATACTTTTACACCTTAATCACTCCAATCAGTGGTGTTTATAATGGTGCTTATTGCCTCGATAAACATTGTATATCAGTAGCAAGATTCCATGTATTTGCCATCAACCTAAAGTGTCTGATGTTGACTAGAGACGGACAGCCATGCTCTAGTCTAGAAGTAAGAGTGTTTGAAGTCAAATCCTGGAATGTAGAAATGTCAAAATGTCACAGCCTAATTATATGTCCTTTAGCGTGACTCACCATCAGAATGTGTTGTGCAAGATACATACACCCTTTGTGCAAAATAAAACACATTGCAACATAGCTCTTCATAACCCACAATGTTAGAACACTAGAGCAGTTGTCATGGAAACCAATAGAATATTGCAGCTGTTTGGTTTATTTAAAGCATTATTCCCAGAATTGCTCTTTCGACACATTGCCTATTGTATTGTTGTCTACGCTGTACTTAACAGTCTAAGCCAGGGGTCCTCAAACTCCGGCCCCCCAGATGTTGCTGAACTACAACTCCCATGATTCTTTGAATTACATAGATAGCCAGAGAATCATGGGAGTTGTAGTTCAGAAACATCTGGGGGGCCGGATTTTGAGGACCCCTGGACTCTACGCATTAACCCTTGCACTGACCCTTTACTGAGGACCTATCCTTCCTACCTATTACAATGAATACAGTTTCCTAGAAGAAACTACCATGACGAACTTAAACGGAGAGCGTTCTAAATATCCTTCCACGCTTGAGAACAGTGTTGTTAATCCAACTGATTGAAACATTAACATTTAAGGCAGGAACGTGAAGAAATCTCTAAAGACCCAACTCTAGTGCAGTTTGCCCCTATATACATTGAAACTGGCTTAACATTTCAAGTCTGACACAAGTCAGACCCTTAAGTTACTTGCCACCGGAGGGCTGGAGGGTAAGCAAGGCAAAGGGCCACATGTTAACCCCTTCATGATACGGATATAGTAGCAGTGATTTCTCTCACTTTTGTCATATAAGGGTTAATAGGAACAAAACCGTAAATGTCAACATGCCACACACCCTGCTTTAATGTCTAGATTAACCTTTCTCGCACCAAAGGACTCTTTGCATGCATTCCTTCTGGCATAGGAGGGGTTAAAAGTAAGACTATTTAGAGACTGGGTGCACCAAGCATATTAAAAACTTATAGCAAAAACAAACAAGGCATGTCATGGGTGTGGGGGCATCAGAGGTCACATGTACTTTCATTTCCATAGCCTATCTTAAGACTCTTATATGGAGAGTGCTTGTAAATTGGAGTGTTTTCTTTACACTTATCTCAGCTGCACTTTTGCAAGATAAGAAGAACACACAGGGATATCAGCAAAAGGCTGCCAGAGGAATCAAACCCTCCCAAGTGTGAACAGGCTGGCTCTAGAAAACCTTTACCCTGCAGCAAAGAAAAACCTCCGACTTTTAACCACACTGAATCATCTGGCCACCATGTGTCCTCGTTGGTTCTGCATGCTCTATTTAAAGACAATCCTCTTCCTGTGTCCCCCGCATGTTACATTGTGACTCACCATCAGCCAAGCTCTCTGCTTCTCCTGGGGTTTCCCCCTCAGTTTTGGACAGATGATATTTTTGAGATCAGGGATGAGGTCATCCATCACCAGGTTACAAAGGACCTGCACACAAAATAAAATAAACCATTCTGTTAGTACTAACTTAATGGTGAACAGGGTTCCAGGATGGAGTACAGAGACTCTAGAACAGAGGTAGTCAACCTACAGCGTTCTAGATGAGGACATCTCCCGCAGCTATAATGCTGGCAAAGCATTAGGGGAGATGTAGTCCACAACAATTTGAGTACTGAAGGTTTCCTACCACTGACCTAGAATCTGTAATAAGTCCAGGTTCATCATGGGGTTTTTTTTCTAGACACATCCAATTTCTTCATACTGATGGACTACAAATGAAGAGTGCTTCCCTGTATCATGAAGCAATCATATGCTGCAGGAGAGAGATCAAGTTAAGCCAAGCAGTTCTTCTGGGAATCCTCCTTGATTGGTAATCTGATTTCCCTCTCGTAGCACATGAATGCTACATACTGCAAGGAAGCACTATTGATTTACATCCTATCCGAATTAAGAAGGTATGCATAAAGATAAAGGCTCATATGTGATTGTTTTTCTCCAATCTGCCTTGGACTACATTCCTGACTTGTTGTCGTGGAAACTATGGCAGTTTTGGCAACCCTAGATGGGGTAGCTCTTAGAGAGAGAGAGAGAGAGAGAGAAGATGCTGACCTGCACTTGGTTACCGCACAGCATGTCCCAAGTCCCATACTGATCCCGTGCTTGTCTGTAAAGTCGCACAGAGTCTGTAAATGCCGCTGATTCCACCCGAGGTTCCTCCGGGATGCCTAGAATGCAGATAGAATGTTTTTATCATCAAGTGTGCACTTTTACCACTTAGTAACAGTCTGTCCTCTGTAACACTTTCCACTTTGTTCGGTAGCTGTGCTTGGCGGTTTCAACACACAGCACACCATGTGCGTGTATGCTGATATGCCCATATTTGCACACATATGCTGAGGCCCATTTGCCGTTCATGCCTCACACGGATTGCTCCTAGGACACTGCTGCTAGGCAACACACAGTCTGATGTAAAAATATATGAAATCTGGAGCCGTGTGAGTAAATAAGTGCGGCATTTAGATTTCAGATAACAAGCTGCCAGATTTTGTCTATTTATCAAATCCCAGCTCTGGGAACAAAGTCTAATGCTGATAATTATTAACCCTTCGTATCATCCATGTTCTCTCTGCCATTGCATTGTATGTAATGATCTAGTGTGGCTATAGTTAATCCGATTACCCGATGAGGAGTCACCTGCTATACAGTCAGCTACAAAAATATGGATAAATTATACGGTTCCTTGGAGACCCTCCAATTACTTGTTGTGCCAATGTTCCCACAAGTGCCCTGGCAAGGCCCACTCTATTCCAGTGCCAGGGCACTGTTACTGTACCATCTGGAGAGAATGAATAGGATTCCTCTTAAACAAGGAATACTTCTAATAAATGCATCCAGAAAGTAGCAGCAATATTAATACAGACGTTCAGGATACATTTTGTGTGTCGGAGTTAAAATGGACACCTGGTAACCATCTCCATTCACATCACAAATCTCCCTTTAAAAAGAAGTTTCCCCCATTTAGTTTCCCCTCCTACACTTTTCATGCAGACAGGGATTTTGCAACAAAAACCTGTTGCAGGTGTGCGCCATACAAGTGCAATTGTGTGTGTCTAGGTGTAGGTGTGGACCTGGCTGTCTGAGGAGCGAACAGGAGGACAAAAGGGATACGCAGAGAAAAGGTAATAAGTAGGGAGATGACAGAGTGCAGTGAAAGCACGATTGTAATAGGAGACAAGACGGGTAGAAAGTAGGATAGGGGATTAAACAGGAAGTAAGTAAAGTCCTATACTTTTGAATAGCAACACAAAAACACGGACAGAGACTACAGGTGAGGGGAATTTCCTGCTCCCTCCCTAGAGCCAATTACCCCTATAGTAATTTTGTTTGACCTTTCATTACTGCACGCTACTTCTCTGGCACAGTACTCACCATAACATTACTGTCCTGCTTCCTCCCTAGTACTCTACTCATCATAATAGCATGCCTGCATCGTCCCTAGAACCTTGGCCAACAAGTCACTATATTTTGCTGCATGCTTACTACCTGGTGCTCTGCTCAACATACCCTCAAAGCATGATCATCCCAAGATACTTCGATCATGGTATCAGTGCTGCCTACTACCACCCTAATCACACCTCCAGCTATCTCCCCAATACTCTGCTCACCGTAATCACACCTCCAGCTATCTCCCCCATACTCTGCTCACCGTAATCACACCTCCAGCTATCTCCCCGATACTCTGCTCATCGTAATCACATCTCCAGCTATCTTCCTGATAGCATACTCTCTGTAATCACACCTCCAGCTATCTCCCTGATACACTGCTCACCGTAATCACACCAGCTATCTCCCCGATACTCTGCTCACCGTAATCACACCTCCAGCTATCTTCCTGATAGCATACTCTCTGTAATCACACCTCCAGCTATCTCCCTGATACACTGCTCACCGTAATCACACCAGCTATCTCCCCGATACTCTGCTCACCGTAATCACACCTCCAGCTATCTTCCTGATACTCTGCTCACCACAATCACACCTCCAGCTATCTCCCCAATGCTCTGCTCACCATAATCACACCTCCAGCTAACTCCCCGATACTCTGCTCACCGTAGTCACACCTCCAGCTATCTCCCCGATACTCTGCTCACCGTAATCACACCTCCAGCTATCTTCCTGATAGCATACTCACTGTAATCACACCTCCAGCTATCTCCCTGATAGAATACTCACTGTAATCACACCTCCAGCTATCTCCCTGATAGCATACTCACTGTAATCACACCTCCAGCTATCTTCCTGATCGCATACTCACTGTAATCACACCTCCAGCTACCTTCCTGATAGCATACTCACTGTAATCACACCTCCAGCTATCTCCCTGATAGCATACTCACTGTAATCACACCTCCAGCTATCTCCCTGATAGCATACTGTCAGGGAGATAGCTGAAGGTTTGATTACAGTGAACAATCTCCCTGATACTCTGCTCACAGTAATCACCCTTCCAGCTATCTCCCCGATACTCTGCTCACCGAAAGCACAGCTCCAGGTACCTCCCTAATACTCTGCTCACCATAACACTACTACCTGCTACCTCCCTAGTACTCTGTTTACTATAACAGCACATACATCTATCTCTCTGGCAGTCAGCTCACCAGCCACTATTTGCTCTGCCCTCTGGCCTAGTACTTTTTTGCCAAATCCCCAATGCATGTTCCTGCCTAAGTGTTCTGCTTGCCCTGCTGGCTCTCTGATGTGCTCACCATCATTGCAATGGCGGACGCAGTCTTGAAAAACAGCGCTCCACCTCTCTTGCTCCCGCTCGTTCATTACACAGAACTGATAATGCAGGCAATATGGGTGCCACAGAATCACCGGGTACTGAGTCGCACATTTCATCTGTCCACTTCCTGCCTTCACTTTTCCACCTGGACAAAAAAAAAAAAAAAGAAGAGGCATTAAGTTTATGGAACATTCCGAACTCATAAAAAGAAAAAAAAAAAATAGCCAACACAAATATTATACCCACACACCTGGCACACTGGCATTAAGCAATTCAGCATATTGATCCAAGGATGTCAGCACTCTGTACCCAGCACAGTTAATGCCAGCTCTTGGCTGCAGACCGCGCTCATACGCCTGTTACAGAAAGAAATGAGTGGTGAGTAATATCTTTGGTGAAATGACAACCACCCCTATTAAATGTTGTGTGTCAGACTCACAATCTTGTTCTCGTATAGCACTGGGCCATAATGATGAGGAACAAGACAAAAGCGGTTCCTCCATTTCTTGGTGTCATCCAGGTACTGGAAGAGGTTCCCAGAAAATATTACCCGGTCTTTTAGAGGAATCTAAGGAAAATGGTTAAAAAATAAATAAACCAAATTATTACAAAGGAAAGAGACAAATAGGATTCATAAAACGTTGGTTCATTGTGGAGAAGAGTATAAATATGTACTTGTTCCACGGTCTCCAATTAACCCGTAATTGTCCAATAAATGATTCACCATTTAAAAATGTCCTTCACTATGCCTTGTAAATGGATGATCATCTCCAACTCTTGATCAACTCTCTACTCCATCTCTTTATTGTCTATAGTCTACTATCCCAACACCCGTCTTTTAGTTCATCTATAACTCACAAAGCTCACTACCCTTTATTACCCATGTCTAGGTTTGTCTCCTGTCTATAACCAACCATCATTACGACCCCACACATCACAATGTGATAAAGATACCCGGCCTTCTCCCAATCTGCCTCTGTGGACTGCAAAGGTCAATATGGAGATTATGGTCTACCTTTCGATGCAGCAGTTGCGTCTGAGGACCACCGTTGCCTTCAATCTCAAAGCGCACACTATTGAAAAGTGCGACTCCATATTGCTCCTCGTATATCTTCCCGAATTCTGTCAGCAGTTTTCCTGCACGTTCTGAAAGACACACACAAAAAAAGGATGAGATCAGACACCAACTATTCACCATCCAAGAAGTTAAAGAAGGACATTACCCACAGCTCATTAATGTGTCAAGTCTCGTCGGACAGCTTCAGGACACAATGAGGATCTTGCTCTTCCCACACCACCTTGTAAGTTGTGCTACAGGCCGTTCACAAATTATACATATAGGGGTCTTTACCGTCTTTTCTATAAATCTCTTCAGTTCAGACCCATCTGTGCATAAACTTATATTAATGTAACTTACAAACTAAGAAAATGGCAACTCTTTAGGGTGAAAATACAACTCCTTTAGGCTGGCAAATCGACACAATTGTAGTCCTAAAACAGAAGTGTATCTAGGTTTTAGCCATGCCCGCTCTAAGCTTATCAAGCATGTGATCAGGAAAAGCAACTGCTATTCATCCCAGCAGAACTCCAAACTAGACAGTCATAAAAAAAAACAACACGTTACTTCTTTGACCACAATCATTACTGCCAATAACACCAGACATTCCATAGACAGGTGGATAATTAATGATTCAACGCAACTGGGAAGCAAGCTCAGAGAATACAGAGTTATGCTGACTTCAGTTGTCAGATGATTTCCCCTAATCGTGCTTTGAAACGCAGCCTGCAATGATTCAGTGAAATGGTAAGAAAATTATGAACGGGGTATGGGATGCAGGTTCCTAAACCCCCCCATACCCGCCCAATTCTTATGGTAGTGATGGACATGATTCACTGCTAGAAAAACAAAGACGAGTCACAGGGAATGAAAATTGGTGCCAAGTCAGAGAAAAAATAAGTATGTTAAGCGGTCAAAGAGTTGAGCATTACTGAATTTAGTGACATCAGATCTCCTTACTCATGGTTCCTCTACATCAGTTACGGCTAATACGTGTTGCCAAGTCTGTTTGTTTTACAATTTTGCATGATGGTCGTGCAACCTTCTGGGAAATGTGGTCCACAACAGCCGTTGTGCCAAAGATTTGCCATTGCAACCTACATGGCTATAAGTTCTTAAAATGGCATTAGCGCTTAGTGAAGACTTTTTAGTCTTCTGGAATTCTGAACTAAGACGCTCTAACACTTCAAGTCATCGAGAAGAAAAGGAAGGGTAAAAAAAAATATCACATGAGATTTAATTAGTAAAAGCAGGAGGAAATCAGACTTCAAGGCTTGAAAAACCACAGTCACCACTTTCATAGAAGCTACAGGCGCTATACTATGCAACTCATCGTGACGTCGCTTGCAGTTTCTAATTTAGGCCTCAATTTAATAATCTTTCTAATGGATTCAATACTGTTAGATAAAAGTTCCAAGTGATTTATCTACAAAAATTCACGTAGTTGTTAATGAGGATTTCTGCAGATAAATCACATGGAAGAGTTTTCTAACAGTATCGAAACATTTGGAAAGCTTATTAAATGAAGTCGTTCGTTAGAGTTCATGCATGTAATAAACTATATTAAATCCTATGGTCAAAGTAGCCTATTTAGCATGGTCACAGTGCATGGATGGTGATTTTAATCTTTAACTGGGATACTCTCCAAATTGTAGTCAATTTATATAATTTAAGTTATGGTGCATGGAGTTCCCTTCTGCCATCTTATGGTTCCGTGTTAAACCATTTTCACACGCTTTAACACTGACGCTTATTTACTAAAAAGTGAGAATTGCCAGGAATTCAAAGTGAGTTTAAAATTTAAAGGGGATACTCCGTACATATAAAGCATTTTAGCTTGCTGAAGTGCCCCAAGGTAGGAAGAGTGTGGCCTCTTTTCCCTACCTGCTCCAGGATCCGCACTGCCGCAGCAGTCTAACCCTACAACCACATTGGGACATGGACAACATACGGCTGTTTTACCTTGCAGAGTCACAGGATGTCGGCAAATGCTAATCTGACTGCGGCTGTCACCTGAAGTTACTGGGACTAGGAACCTCCTGATCATAGGCTCTACTGGGTGCCTTCTGTGTACTTATAATATTTATCATTTGGTTGCATTTTCATAATTGTAGGTGCCTTCTGCCTTCTGCTGTAGGAGAGTTTAGGGCCTACTATTGCCTGACTCTCCTACTGCAGTTTACGAACTCCCTCCCCCCCATATAGCATTTGGTTAAGCTATTCAATAACCAACTTAGTTTTCTGCCACTACCATGCTGATCGAAGTTTATTCAATTAAAAGTGTGACGATATCCATGCTCTCCTTTAAGTGTCCTCCAGAGGCCTAAGATCCCCAAGTTGTTGCATTGGTAGATTAAACCTCGGCCTTTGGCTACCCCTTTTCTGCAACAGAGTGCCTACCTGGGGGGTTTATACGTCACTTTGTGTCAAACACAATATTTAAACTAATTTTACATTTAGATTTTTTGTATTTATGTATTTATATTTAGTGTTGCCTTAGTCTAACGGCATAGTTCATGGATAGTCATAGTACCCCTAATTTGGCGGTTAGACTGTGTATATGTGCTAATTATACGGTTTTCTCGTATAATTACCTGTGCTACGGCTATTCTTTTATTCCACAAAGTGAGTTTTTCTATGTGCCAGTTGGATTTGACATTTATTGTATACGATTTTTATCGTTATGTAGCTGCATGCTGGTACTATTAAGCGTTTGTAACACGCCATCATCTAAAATATTACAGGTTGATTCATCACACAAAAAATACCGTTCAAAATAATTAAATTTTTTTTAGATTTTCAAAATCTGGCTAAAGACTTTGTTTACAAAACAGAGGATTGTGGTTTACACCTTACCCAATTATGTGTAGCAAAACAAACAGATATTTACAAACGCTGCAATTTCAGTCTGAATCCTGCAATGCAGCTGTCAATTTATCACAATTCTGTATTAGCCACGCCACCGGTTTAGAAGGGTGTAGTGTCATTTCGGGACCAGCATGTTCCAGACTTATAGTGAGGTATTTCCCACAATCCTTTGCAAGATTGTTTGGCCACTTTGCGATCTAACACCGATGTGCGAGAAGATTATGATCTTACGGGCTTGTTTTTTGCCTTACAAATAGACCCCTTGTGTATTTTAGCTAGTGGTTACCCACCTTAATGGATCTTTGCTAACGTTACACAAAACACTCATTGTCCATTTAGTGCTTCCCAACCGTTCTGCTCTCATTTGAAATAAACACAAACATGATTATATAATCTTATTTTGACTGTAAAATTCTTAGAAGCCGTACATAGTATATCTATGTATTCTACACACACTTGTACTACAGGTGAAACCATGGCAGATTACACTATTTTACAGAAAATACATATCAAATGCCTTATTGCAAAAGTTACAACTCCACTCTCCAAAAGCACAGCAATTCAGGATTATGTAATACGGTTTTAGAATTTCTGTACCGTGTACCCTTTTCACTTCGTTTTGTGAACAGAGAACCAGTATCTGCTGGCGCTATAAGCCTATCTGCGGTGCCTGATCCGAGGCTTTCTCTTTGAAGCCTTGGACCATTGAAGCCTTGGACCATCAGAGGAAGTGAAGGGGAAAAGCAGGCACCGTCATCCAGAGTTCGGTGTTAAACTTTTAACCATGAACAGTTTGTGTCCTAAAAGGTAAGGTAGTACCCGTGACCTCATCGCACTACAACAACTTAATTGTGATGAAGTTATGGTGCCCAAAGCGTCCCTTTAAATCTGACACGATTACAGCTCTCAAACAGGAATTGTGACTTTGGTAAGGAGTACAATGTCATACCTGTTGAAATCAGTTCTATAAAATTGCTTAATAAGCACTCACCTAGTAAACGTCGCCTTACAAGACAATAGGCAATTACATTATACAAAGGAATATTACTCGTTAAAGATGAAAACACTTCCTGTAGATGAATACTGCTTCATTGTTTGGTAGAATTACTGTCTAGATACAGTCTAATTTCGCTTCTGTCCCAACCATGTCAAAAACCAAACCAGTCTTTGGACTCTGCGGGTGGAGGTAAAGATAAATCACAATCCCTGGGAGGCAGAGATCTCAAACTGCATGGGAAAGCTAAAATCAGTTGTGCAATCGAGCAAGTGAAAAGTATTGATGGTGCTCTGTAGTCTTTTAAAGAATCCCCTGAGCGCCATAACAATTCAGCATCATTGCAAAAGTTATGATGAAGACATTATTGAACTTTATTCTTCATACATCATCCCTATAGTCTAAAAAATAAAACATTTTTAACTAATTTTTTTTTTATACATTCCTGTATTTATTTCAGAAAATGTGTTTTTCTTGCTTCTGACTAGTCTATTATTAAGAGATTCCGAGTTACAAAACTTCACCAAGATTTAATACTCCTCATCACTTTGCTATGTTCAAACTATAATGCCGTGATCGATTAGTCATCTTGAAAATTGTGTCACTTCCCCAAAAAATAATTCTGTGTACTGTACAAAGAGATTATGGAGTTTGTCTTGGGAGAGGATTTGCAAGATATACAAGTCATCACATCACAGTGTTCCTCTTTCGCATAGGTAAAGTCGACAGTCATTGCTAAGCAATTTAATAAACACCACTGATGAAAGAAGGAATTCCTAGTACTACCAAGACTCACCCCAAACCCACTGTGGGAAGAGACTACAGAAAAGGTTCTAACATTCCCCAAACACTGACTGTACAAATTAACTGATTGTAGGGCAGGGACGTTGCTAGCTTACAGAAACACCTGGGGCTTGAGGCCAATAACACAATTAAATGCATGTATGTTTTCACCACCATCTAGACCCCCTTGATTCCCTCTCATCCCCCCAAATATAGTAAAATCTTACTTTTATTCAAGTCTGCAGCTGCTGCCTCTCTGCATCTGATCTGCCTGCTTGCTTGACATAATCAGATGTAATTCTCTGAGCCAATCACAATATTTTCCCATTGAATAGGCTGAGACTGTCAAGGAGGCAGATCGGGCAGAGCCAGCACAAGATAAAAAAACAAAACAAAAAAAACTTGTCCTATCAGCATCTCCTCATAGAGATGCACTGAATCAATGCATCTCTATGAAGAAAGTTCAGTGTCTCCATGCAGATGGTGTGCAGTGTGCAGTACTGCCCCAGGAAGCACCTCTAGCACATCTGAGGAGTAGCCATTAGAGGTATCTCTAGGCTGTAATGTAAGCACTGCATTTTCTCTGAAAATACAGGGTTTACTGCAAAAAGCCTGAAGGGAATGAGTTTACTCACCAGAACAAATACAATAAGCTGTAGTTCTGGCGACTATAATGTCCCTTTAAGAATTCTACATAGAGTGCTTCACCCTCAAAGTCCCCCTTGCAATATGGAAGGAGAGTTCCAACACAATGGCTACATGGTCAAACATTAAGGTAAGCAACACACACCAACAAAGTTTGGTTAAAAGATGGGTGTTTGAATTAAACCATAACATTTTTATAAATTATATTATTACAGTTGGAAAACACAGTCTGTATAAACCTACACTAAAAACAACCACTAAGTGGAAAGAAAACAGTTGGGATTGAAGATTCGCAGTGCAGAGACTAAATGTGTTCAAACACATCCTCCCAACTTCTGCACATACCAACATGTCCACGGTACAGATCTAATGTTCCGTAATTAAAAGTATATGTTTGTTGCGGTCACCGGCCCGCCGAGCCTCACGGTCGTGCCCGACCGGCACGACCGCTCCGACTACACGAGCTTACCTGCTCGTCGGCGAGCCGGGAACCGCGCACGTAGTTCTTCCGGGCATCGCGCCCAGATCCAAGATGGCGCCGACCGCGTGGTCGCGTCTATTGCTAGCCCCGCCCCCGAGAATTATACCAACGTGTGCGTGACGTCACGACGTCAACGCACACGCACGTTTTGGGGTCAGAGGTCGCCCTCTGACCAATCATAGCCTAGAGAGGGGTATTTAAACCCCTAACTTTCCCCATTACTTTGCCATGTCGTGGTTTCAGTTTCCTGGTTTCCCGAGAGTGCTATTTCCGTGTTTCTGATTTCCTGGTATCCTGATCCTTGGCGTTTCCCTGGTTATTCTGATCTCTGGTTTCCCTGACTTGGCTTGTTTTATCTGTATTGAGTATTTTCTGGCTTCCTTGACCTCGGCTTTCCCTTTGACCATTCTCTGTCTCTAGCGTATTAGTCCGGCCATTCTAAGGTCCGGTTTACGCTCTATCCTATTAATTTCCTTTTCTTACTTATGTATATGTTTACATAGTTTCTGCGTGCTGGACCACATTACTAGTCGTGACATTACGACATGGCCATGGATCCTGCAGAACTATGCAAGCATATGATCGCATGTGAGAGTAGGGTGGAGGATATGGACCACAGGTTAGACCAATTTGCCCAGGCATTTCAGACCTTGCTCCAGAGGACTGCCTATTTAGAGGTTCCTCCGGTACCACCTGTGGTTCCGCCACCTTTAGTGGTTCCCGTACCACATAAACCACCGTCCATAACCTTGTCACCGCCCCCTCGCTATGGAGGTGATTCCAAGGAATTCAGAGGTTTTTTAAACCAAATTGAATACCACTTTGAGGCCTCCCCAGGTTCATTCCCAACAGATAGATCGAAAATTGGCTATCTGATGAACCAATTAACAGGAAAGGCCTTAACCTGGGCTAACCCCTTATGGGAAAGTGGTGACGCAGTAGCCCGTGATTACAATACTTTTCTTACGGCCTTTAAGGCTATGTTTGAACCTAAAGGCAGGGAGAAGAACGCTGCTAAAGCCCTTATGAGAATCAAGCAAGGCAGTCGTTCTGTAGCCGATTATGCAATAGAGTTCAGGACATTAGCATCTGAGGTTGATTGGACCAATAGTGGTCTGGTGGCTGCTTTCTCTGAGGGTCTAGCTGAGAGTATACAAGATGAGACTGCAGCTAGAGACCTTCCGGTTAATCTTAACGAGTTTATTG
This sequence comes from Pelobates fuscus, assembly GCF_036172605.1. NCBI lineage: Eukaryota > Metazoa > Chordata > Amphibia > Anura > Pelobatidae > Pelobates > Pelobates fuscus. Next base: position 147,593,444 of record NC_086325.1, on the reverse strand, counting down.
CATACATGATAGACATTGATAACCGGCTCAGAGAGAGAGAGAAAAACAAACAACGTAACAGACGTTCTAATTTGTCCATAGCCCCTCGTTTCTCTAACCCAGTGGTGAGTAGCCAAACTCCTCTTCCGGAACCTGAACCCATGCAATTGGGTAGCGCCAAACTCACTGAGGCAGAGAGACAACACAGACGTAACGAGGGGTTATGTATGTATTGTGGCAAGAAGGGACATCTAAGATCGTCATGCCCGGTTCGGCCGGAAAACTTGCACACCTAAGGCACGTACGGGGACCGACCTTAGGTGTGATGTATATGTCCCCTAAATTGACTAAGAACCGTTTCCTTGTCAAAGTAACCTTATCTTTCAAGAACACTACTGTTCAGTGTGAGGCTATGATTGACTCTGGGGCAGCGGAGAATTTCCTAGACAAAGAATTCTCTGCAAAACATCTCATGCCCTTAAGACATAAAGAGAAACCTATAGCAGTCGAGGCCATTGATGGAAGGCCTCTTACCCAGCCTTTCATCACACACGAAACTCTGCCAATCACTATTTCAGTGGGTATTCTCCATTCTGAAGAAATGACCTTTCAAATTATATCTTCACCTACAGTGCCGATAATACTCGGTTTTCCTTGGCTCCTGAAACACAATCCACGTTTGGATTGGATTGAAGGAGAGATTGTGAGTTGGGGTGAGAGATGCAAAGGTGTTTGCTTTAAGCAAATCCCACAACCTATTTGCACCATCAATGTTCCTGTTACACCTCCCTTGACCACACAAATTCCACAGCAGTATATGGATTTGAAAGAGGTATTTAACAAGGTCCAGTCAGAAGGGTTACCTCCTCATAGACCTTATGACTGTACTATAAACTTATTACCAGGGACTATGCCTCCCAAGGGAGGAGTCTATGCCTTGTCCCCCCAGGAAAATCTTTGTTTGGAGGAATATATTAAGGATGCTCTCAGAAAGGGTCATATCCGTAGGTCCTCCTCACCAGCCGGGGCTGGATTCTTCTTTGTCTCTAAAAAAGAAGGAGACCTACGCCCTTGTATTGATTATAGGGGTTTGAATAGGATTACCATTAAAAACGCCTACCCTATTCCCCTTATATCAGAGCTATTTGACAGATTGAAGGGAGCTCGAGTCTTTACCAAGCTCGATCTCCGAAGTGCATACAATCTAGTCAGGATTAAGGACGGTCACGAATGGAAGACCGCATTTAACACCAGAATGGGACATTACGAATACCTGGTTATGCCGTTTGGATTATGTAACGCTCCATCGGTATTCCAGGATTTTATTAACGATGTCCTAAGAGAGTACCTTCACATGTTCGTTCTAGTGTATTTGGACGACATTCTCATCTATTCCCCAGATCTAGAGACACATCACGATCATGTGAGAATTGTACTGAAAACCCTGTTACAAAACGGCCTTTACTGTAAACTGGAAAAATGCCAGTTTGACCAAACGGAGATACAATTCCTTGGATACGTTATATCTCCGTCTGGTTTCCAGATGGATCCTCGCAAACTGGAGGCAGTCTTACAGTGGCCATTACCCAAGGGCCTTAAAGCTACTCAACGCTTTATAGGTTTTGCAAATTACTACCGCAAATTCATAAGGGGATTTTCCTCCGTGATTTCCCCTATAACCAATTTAACAAAAAAAGGAGCAAATTGTATATCTTGGCCCAAAGAAGCAAGAGAGGCATTTGAACAATTAAAATTTTTATTTTCCTCAGCACCTGTCCTGACCCATCCTGATCCATCCAAACCATTTATCCTCGAGGTGGATGCATCAGAGACAGGAGTTGGAGCCATTCTGTCTCAAAGAGAAAGTCCTGATACGCCTTTACATCCCTGTGGATTTTACTCTCGCAAACTCACACCTGCAGAGAGGAATTACGACATAGGGAATAGGGAACTTTTGGCCATTGTACTTGCCCTTAAGGAATGGAGGCATCTCTTGGAAGGTTCCAAAGAGCCACTTTTGATCTTTACTGATCATAAGAATTTGGCTTATATTGGGGACGCTAAGAGACTGTCCTCTCGTCAGGCTAGGTGGTCATTGTTCCTCTCCCGATTCAATTTCGTAATTACGTACAGGCCTGGTACTAAAAACACCAAGGCAGATGCACTTTCTCGGCAGTTTGAGACAGATGAAGTACCAGAACAGGTGATATATCCTATTGTACCTCCGGAATGCCTCATTGCCACTACTGTTTCCGAAGTGTCTTCTCCACTCTTCTGTGCCATAATAGCAGATCAAACTCAGGCACCTGTGGGAAAACCTCCGGACAAACTGTATGTGTCACCTCAGTTTCGAAAGAAGGTACTAGATTTGTTCCATGACAACCTCACAGCGGGCCATCCTGGAGTCCATAAAACTCTCTCTGCCATCTCCCGGAGGTTTTGGTGGCCTGCTCTTAGAAACGATATCAAAGATTATGTTGGGGCATGTCAAATATGTGCCGTTTCTAAAGTTCCTCCTAGGTCACCTCCTGGACTGTTACAACCACTGCCCATACCTAGTGCTCCATGGACCCACTTGGCCATGGATTTCATTGTGGATCTACCCAGTTCTAACGGGTTTAATACAGTTCTTATGGTTATTGATAGATTCACGAAGATGGCACATTTCGTCCCACTTAAAAAATTACCATCTGCCCAAGATCTAGTTCAAATATTCTTGAGAGAGATCTTTCGGTTGCACGGTGTACCCAAAAACATAGTATCTGACAGAGGTACCCAGTTTGTTTCTAGGTTTTGGCGTTCCTTTTGCAAACAATTGGGCGTCGAACTCTCCTTTTCGTCAGCATATCACCCTCAAACAAATGGAGCAGCAGAGAGGGCGAATCAGTCTTTAGAAGCTTATTTACGTTGCTTTATAAATGCCAATCAATCTAACTGGTATGAGCTCTTACCCATGGCTGAGTTCGCCAGAAACAATGCCACTCATGAATCTTCTAATCACAGTCCATTCTTTGTTAATCAGGGTTATCACCCCACTGTTTTACCTTCTGCATTCTCAGACACAGATATCCCCGCTTTGAACACCCGTTTAGAATCGATTCATGATACCTGGGATTCCGTCCATTCAGCTCTGCAAAAAGCCTCATTCCGAGCAAAGGTCCAAGCTGACAAGAAACGGGGCGCTAATCCTGTCTATCTTCCAGGTGACAGGGTGTGGCTCTCCACAAGACATATCAAGCTTAAGGTCCCATCCATGAAATTTGCCCCTCAGTACATTGGTCCCTTTCGAGTTACCCAACGTATTAATCCAGTGACCTATTCTTTGGCACTACCGGCTCATATGAGAATAGCGAATACTTTCCATGTGTCTCTGCTCAAGCCCCTTACTTGCAATCGCTACACCAGGGTATCCACTCCTCCTCCACCCTTGGTAGTGGGTGATCAAGAAGAATACGAAGTCCATTCTATCATGGACTCCAAATTTTCCAGAGGTGTCTTGTCCTATCTCGTTGACTGGAAGGGTTATGGTCCCGAGGAACGTTGTTGGGTTCCTGCTGACCGGGTCCATGCGCCCCGTCTTATCCGGTCATTTCACAACCGCTTTCCTCTTAAGCCGGGTCCTTCCCGCCCGGTGCGCGGTCTTCGAGTGGGGGGTACTGTTGCGGTCACCGGCCCGCCGAGCCTCACGGTCGTACCCGACCGCTCCGACTACACGAGCTTACCTGCTCGTCGGCGAGCCGGGAACCGCGCACGTAGTTCTTCCGGGCATCGCGCCCAGATCCAAGATGGCGCCGACCGCGTGGTCGCGTCTATTGCTAGCCCCGCCCCCGAGAATTATACCAACGTGTGCGTGACGTCACGACGTCAACGCACACGCACGTTTTGGGGTCAGAGGTCGCCCTCTGACCAATCATAGCCTAGAGAGGGGTATTTAAACCCCTAACTTTCCCCATTACTTTGCCATGTCGTGGTTTCAGTTTCCTGGTTTCCTGAAAGTGCTGATTCTGTGTTTCTGATTTCCTGGTATCCTGATCCTTGGCGTTTCCCTGGTTATTCTGATCTCTGGTTTCCCTGACTTGGCTTGTTTTATCGGTATTGAGTATTTTCTGGCTTCCTTGACCTCGGCTTTCCCTTTGACCATTCTCTGTCTCTAGCGTATTAGTCCGGCCATTCTAAGGTCCGGTTTACGCTCTATCCTATTAATTTCCTTTTCTTACTTATGTATATGTTTACATAGTTTCTGCGTGCTGGACCACATTACTAGTCGTGACAATGTTACATGAAATGAATAGCAATGAGGGGCTTTTACAAAGTAAATGTACACAGTCTAAAGTGTTAGAACAAGAGTGGGCAATGGCCGACAGTTATCGGACAAATACAGAAGGAAAAAAATGGAGTAAAGGACTGACTTAAAAGACATCATGTTGGCGGCAATCTTTTTTTTTTTTTTTTTAAACTCCCAAAAACACGTAAGATCCAACAAGGTTACTGTTGCACAGTAAGATATATAGAGACTTGAAATTGTGGTAAACATCCCCCGTGGGGGGAGGGAACGGTTTCCGAACGTACTTTATTTTGGTTGTATGCCATCTGTTCGTCCAAAGCATTTTTATTTAAAGAAGAAACAAAATAAGGTTAAAGATTTGAAATTAAATAAAATTAAAAAAAAACAACACATTTTTCATAGGAAAATCATTTTTCATGGTTTAACTGCTCATGAAAGAGCAGATTATTGCTCAGTAGGTCCAGTCCAGGGGAGATCAAGAAGAGAGATCCGGTAAAAAATAAAAAATAAAATAAGTTTAACAATAATTCATAAAAAGGAACAAGTAGAGAATGCACACATTTATTCTTGTAATGTCCAAAACAGACGACTGCAGAGGTCCTCAGAGAATAAGGAATGGGTTCCTTCCCAAACCTGCAGGATCTCATTTTGGACCTCTAAGACATAAGACACCTAGACGCATTTCACGTTTCATTATAGTGGTACTTTTCAGGAGAATCGGCTCTCTGCGAACGATGCAGGTTTTTAACTCCTTTATTATGTACACAATAAGCTAGGCACTATATTCGTTGCATATTATTTTAGGTAATTTTATTCCAGCACACAGAGACAAAACTCTGCTTATTCTAGTCAGCTAAGCAGCTACAAGTTTAGAAGATTTAGTGTTTATTCCTATGTGTGGGAGTATACAAACACTAGCAGGTCTATATTTGTGCACAACAACATATATTGTATCTGTTTAGATAGTTATGGGAATTGCAGACCAACAGTAGCTGTAGGGCTAATGCTATATAGGTCTTGCCTCAAAAAATATGTTACTTAAGGGCCATAGGCATTATCACAGTCCTGCGCATAAAATTATAATGCTTTGATTGTCCCTGCAAATTAAGCCATGGCAGCTTAAAGGGACACTATAGTTACCAGAACAACTACAGCGTATTTTATTTGTTCTTGTGAGTAGAATCCTTCCTTTCAGGTTTTGTGCAGTAAACACTGTCTTTTCAGAAAAAAATGCAGTGCTTACATTACAGCCTAGTGATAACTCCACTGGCCAATCCTCAGATGGCTACTAGAGGTGCTTCCTGTGGCAGTGCTGCACACTGTGCAGTACTGACATTCCGTGTCTACACCCTCTGCATGGAGACACTGAATTTTCCTCATAGAGATGCATTGCTTTAATGGATCTCTAGGAGGAGATGCTGATTTGCCAGGACTGTGTTTGTCTTGTGCTGGCTCTGCCCCTGATCTGCCTCCTTAACAGTTTTCCAATGGGAAAGCATTGTTATTGGCTGAGAGAATCACTTCTGAGGATATCAGCCAAGCAGTCAGGTCAGAGGTAGAGCCAGCAGCAGACTGGAATAAAAGGGTATGATTTCTTTTACTATATTTACTCTAGTGAATAAAAAAAAAATAAAAAAAGAGTTTGACGTGGGAACATAAAAGGCACTGTAGGTGTGAGTCTGAGCTTGGCATTTGCAAAAAGCAATGGAACGGGCAGTGAGTCAGCTGATGCTGAAGAATTGAAAAAAGGAGTCTGGCAGCATCATGAAAGAAACGGTCCAGGAAAATGATATTTAGATATTACGTAAAAATGAGTCAACGCCAAATATGGATTAAGCTGAATCGTTTTATTAGGATAGTATATGTCATTTTTCAAAAACATCATGAAGTTCCTGGCTCCAACTCATTCGCAAACAACCCACCAGAGCCTGGCTGTTAGGCATTCCTGCTGACTGGAGTAGGCATGGTCAGTATATCAGTCCACTGTGGCTAGAATCACTTGTGGGATTGTGGTGCGAAGCTGTGTGCAGAGACGCGCACCGGCATAAGTAGGCAGGGTGCCAGACGTAGAGCCTCTGAGCCTGGTTTACCGCCTTTGGGCAGTTCCTCCAGCTGCAGTGGATGGTGCTTGCGCCCAAGCTGATTCAGGTTTTGTGGTCTTCCTAGTCGACGCGGCCACTTTGTCTCGTGGGACTGCAGGAATGCCCAGTCTCTGGAAGAAAAGCTCCGGATCCTCTGCTGAAGTGAGAGTAAGTTACCCGTCTCCGAGCACAGTCTGAAGGGAACCTTCCATTCCCCAGTGATATTTTAGCGAATGGTCTTGCAGCCTCCTCGCTACTGGAGCCAACCTCCTTTTCTCTGCTAGGACCATAAAGGGGATGTCCCCATAAATCGCCAGCGTGGTTCCCTCGTACCGTATGGTTCCAAGAACCCTGGAGCGGTTTGTGGCTCTCACTGCTATAGCTCTGGTGGTTGCAATCGTGTCTCATGGTGCTTCACTGGGTGCTGCAGCGGATTATCGCACTCTGAATGCAGAGGTTATCTGTGGGGGTTCTGTACATCCCTTAACTCCCATAGAGGTAATCAGACACTGGGTGTTTTTCAGCAGTGTATCATTTCCCCACTTATTCTGGGATGCTCCTTATACAAATATTACGGCGTCTATGCCTTGTCTCCAACGAGGTCACCGTGCGGCTCAATTGCTGAACCTGAGTGGCAAGTCCCTCAATTAGACTCTTGGCTTCTCGGATTTGATTTACTCTGGTAGCCTCTCTCCTCCACTGCTCTCACCTTATGGCGAATCACACCTATTTCGGCTTCTAGTACGTCCGCCTTCCAGACCTTCCTCAGGTCTATTAGGAGCGGTTTTAGGTCTCCTTTCGTCGAATGGGAAGAATCTTCTTCTGATTCGGAAGATTGGTACACTGCATCATGTCCCGGAGAGTCAGCAGGCTCCTCTCCCTCCTTGGAGTCCTCCGAAGCTTCCGGGCCTCCGGCGCCATCTTGGCGAGTTGCCGCGGTCTAGGCCTCTTGAAGGAGAGTCTTATATCTTGCAATCTGGGGACTTCTGGGCGTTGAGACTTTCTGTTTTTGCGCCCCATCGTGTCTCTTGGGGGCTGCAGGGGTCTCTTTGCTGGTTTGGCTCGTATATGTGTGGTTTTTGTTGCTGTTTCGTGGGGCCTGAACAGAGCTCCATGGAAAGACGTCTGGTGCGGTTAGTAGCTGGCCACCAATATTTGCCCACTTAACCAGAGTGTTTTTGGATCTCTTCAGTGGACAAAAGTTTCAGAGAAAGAATTTAAAACGTCCTTCAAATAAATCCCAGGTTTAATATAACATTATTTCCACTCCTACTGAACAGAAATAGCAGGTTTATTTTCAGCTCTGTTTGCTTTATATTATTTTTAAATCCGAATTTAGTTCGAGCAGGTTTTTGCCGCATTCTACCTCTGTGTGTACCACAGGGTGTGGACTCAATGGAGCCAGTTCCCAGCCTTGTGACTGTAGCACAATAGGCCTGTTATAATGTAAGAGTTACGTAATTTTGTTTTGATTGGTGATTTAGCTAATTTAACCCATATGGGTGTGAGCGCTTCTAGTGCCAGTTGCAGCCACATGGGAGACGTGGCAATGCCAGTGACACCTTCTAAAAAGTGGTAAAAGGGCAGGAGTCTTCGATGGAATGTGCCTGTTGGTTTCTGTGGTGACTGCTCCACTTTTAGTACTTTGCACCCTTATTCAGAAGATAAAACACTGATAAATCATCACACTCATTGTTTCCATGTATTAACATGGCATGTTATTTAGATGACAGCCATGATGGTATTTAGAAGCTAAACGCAGTCAGCTCTGACATCATGCTCAGCATCACATTGTTATCATACCAAAATTGTCCATTATGTACACGATCGGTTCTAGTCATTATGCAAATTTAAATAGCAGCCACTGGAAATAATCCAAAAGCCAGCAGTCAGCAAACAGGACATAGGATACAGTGCTGCTATACCAAATGAACCCCTAGATCACAGGGAGTAGAGTGGACATTGCTATAGGAACCATTGCTTTGTGGTCCTACCTCCCCAGCAATCCCTTTGTGAATACAATCGTTTGATACCTTAATATGCCCACCCATAACATTTAGTCCCCTAAGATTTAGAGATATAAATCCAAATATACATACAGTGGCTTAAAGGGATGATTAGGAAATAAATCAATTGCTGAAGTAGATGAGCAAGATCACCAGGGCTGTAAAAATAATAATATTATGACAACCCGTACGGAGAACGAACTATAGTCTATTCAACGATAATCCCAACAAAGTCGTTTTCCTGGCACTTCCTACAGTGCCCCCCTCCCTTGTGCCACCACTCCCGCGTGGCTGAAGAGGTTAAAACCCCTTCAGCTACTCCCCTGAATCCAGCGCTTGGTTAGGCCCCGCCCATGCCCCTCCCCACTGACGCCAGCCGGGGAGACCTAATGCGCATGCAGAGTTAGTGTCTCCCCATTGGAAAGCCTTAATCAATGCTTTCATATGAGGAAAATCTGACGCTGGAAGTCCTCATACAGAGCGTGAGGGCGTCCAGCATCAGATAATGGGCCCAATGTCCGTTTGGGTTCCGAAAGTTCCTCTGCTGGCTGTCTGGCAGACAGCCACTAGAGGAGGAGTTAACCCTGCAAGGTAATTATTGCAGTTTTTCAGAAACTGCAATAATTACCACTATTGGGTTAAGGGACATGGGACATTGCACCCAGACCACTTCAATCAGCTGAAGTGGTCTGGGTGCCTACAGTGTCCTTTTAAATGTCTTTCGAGTTGTAAATACATTGGAACCTAGGGGTTTGCATTAACTGGTGTCAGCTAGAATTTCTAACTGGAGGGGGGATAAAAAGTTATTCTTGAAAGGTACGTTTTGTTTTATATGAAAAACACCTATAGAAAAAACGTGATGCATCTGATTAGCTCTATATTGAGAAAAGCAGGGTAGCAACACTTTGGACAGTATATATTTTTTTTTGTCCTTTTCATTTTGCCATCTCTGTTTTTCAGATAAATATATTCACTTTTATAAAAACATAGTTTATTTTTTTTCTGTGCGAGTTTGTTTTTTTATCTAAATGTCTAATCCGGCGGCTCTAAAACACATTTAAATCATCTGGTAATTTAGTAAACAGTAGACGTGGGAATTTCCAACACTGAAGATAACACAAAACATTATAGACATTCCCATAAACAAGATGACAGCAAGTCTTCTGAATCCCTTGGAAAAATATACACCACTTCTGACTTATAAAGATAGATAATGCCCCTAAAACCAAGTATGTGTATGTATAATCTTAGCAAGGAATGTGTTCGTTATGTGAGGTCATTGCTGCTTAACATACCAAGTTCCAGAGATCGCATGTAATCGCTTATTTCATTTAAAGGGAAAATAACTGAGAAATGGCCTCTACTGGCGATGATCTGATCCAATGCTTCTCATAGAGGAGTATTGGGACCTAAGGCGCATGCGTGGGGAGCATACAAGTTTCCCCATAGAATGCAGGGCCTTCAAGGCTTTCCTATGAGCGATCGAGTCATGTGATAAGAGTTTTACAAGGAAGCATTGGGAGGCTGGTGTGCAGGTACAGAAATTGCCTTGCTACGCCAATCAGCATCAGCTGGTGCGCATGTACATCAATTGCCTTGCTACGCCAATCAGAGCTGCATTGACTCGTGGGAAGCATTCAGTAGCTCCAATCTGAGCGTGGAGACACCTAATGTTGGTATATTTGCAGGGCCTCAGCCAGGCAGTCCCTCTAGTGGCTGTCAAGAGTAACTGCCACTATTAGTGGCGTTAAATGTAAAGACTGCCCTTTTATTTATTTATTAGAAGAAAAAAAAGGCAGTGTTTGCATTGCCGAGCCTGCAGATACAGGCTCTTTGCCCCAGAACCACTACATTAAGCTATAGTGGTTCTGGTGCCTAGAGTGTTTCTTTAAGTTTACATCTTGAAAGAGCATTCATGTCTTACAGTAAACCGGTCATGACAGATTCAATATAAGTGAACTCTTTCCCTTAGGCAAAGATTTTATCACTTATCATAGAAATAAATTGGAAGCTCGTTTGAGCAGATTCCTCTTCAACCTGTTCCTCTAACATTTTGCAATGGTCTCATTTATTGTTAACATTTCATCCTTTTAGAATGTTGTAAAGCACTGTGGAATGCGTTGGATCTATATAAATGCCAATAATATTAAAATACATATTTATCTGATTTAATATTTTTTTTTTATATTAACCCTGCTTACCTATTAACTTGGTCTACTGAGACACCCACCTCCAGTCCGGCCTGCATCCCATTCACGATTTAATAAGACTGGACCTATTTGGGGACACTCAAACAATTCAACCCTCTCTTCTGACAATGCCATTTGAAACAGAGTTACATAAGTCACACTTTATACAGTGCTCTGGCAAGCATGAAAAGCAATCGCAAGGAGGCAACAGCAGCAATCACAATGCACACACTGCCAAAGAGCAGGAGAACCCCCTGTAGGTGGAGTTCTCCTGCTCTCATGTGTTAGTCAACAGTCATCAAATTTGTAGGACTTTAAATTGGATTCTAGCAAAGTAAAGTAGTCGTTAAATTATTTACTAAATTAGCCAAAAACACATTTGACGATCAACTTTTTAAACTATCTTTTAATAACGCATACAAAAATAATAACATCTTAGCGTAGGGTGTTTGGGGAACAGATTGTGATACTTAAAAAGGTTGTGTCCTGATTACTGTGCAATTGCAGTTCTAAACATCCGTCCAGTTTAATTTTTACAGGCTGTTTTGTTATGATGTAGCATCATTACATCACTGGCTCATAAAAGGTTACATTTCTCTAACGTGACATTTCTGCAGACATTTCAGCAGAGACTACAAAAATAATAAACTAAAGGGAAACGTAACTTGTTGGGGACGTGTCAACCAAATGATTGACACTTCTGTACAATGTATTGGGGGGGGTTGCCACTTCGCCAAAGAAGACGATTGCTCGGGTCCCTAGTGGTCCAGCATTGAATGTGTTCAGAAAGCAGTTAGACATTTCCAATGCTAGACTGTGGGAGCTTAAATCCAGAGCCAGAATTAAAAACAAAAAACAAAAACTACACAGAGCTACCAATTAACAAACACCCACAGGAAAGCAGCACATCAACATGTTAGACTGTGGTTAAATTTAAATTATATTTAGAAATATTACGGTGAATCTTCCTCTTTACAAGGCTAGTAGCAGGAGAAGAAAGGAAAAAAAAATCTAAACAAAAAAGATCAAAACAAGAAGAAAAAAAAATCTAAGATACACAAAAAAATATATATTTTTTGAGCATTTACCAGACGTAGACAGTTAAGTCAGACAGTTATCCCCGACCTCCCCCTACTCCTATTATTGTTAGCCCTTCCTATTTTGGTAGACTACATTTTCCTCACAATGTTACCATTTACATTGCTTTTGATGTCTGTCACCTTCTCTTGTATTGTTTTTTTTAGAAAAAGAAGCACCCAACAATTTACATTCCCCCCTCCCCATTTTTTTACATCTCATGGTCACACATGGCTGGTTTTTGTTTTCGATCCTGAAACCTTCCATATTACAACTCTTCAGTACAAGATTAGCATTCGTTGGTGGAGTGAGATCTAGTATTAGCTACATTCTCCTTGCTGTATCAGACCACCCATGTTTTCAGGAGAGCACTTTATTGACCTGTAGGAGGACGACAATGGGGGAAGGTACCTGAAGCATTGACAGGATATTTTCTACCTACCAGTAGGTCCGTGATAAATAGGTTGTTAAATTATGTTTAATATCCAGTCTTTGCAATAAAGAGAAAAAAAAAATACTAAGTCACACGTAGCTTAGCGCTACCCAAGTCTTTCCCTTTCAAGATGAAATTATAGACCTTGAGTTGAACGTGATCAGCTGCCCCTGCTTCCAAAAATTGTCATTGCACTGTATTCACTATATTTGAACCACAGAAAATGCCAACTAATGCCAAGGTCTTGGGTAAAAAATTACCTTGCACGGTGACCTACAGATTCTGACATGCAATCTGCGACACAACAGGAATGCAGGGAGATTGTAAGCACAAAATAAACCGAAGGGCCTTTATGGTATGGACTGATATGGTTTGCTAAATAAAATTATCTGTACGTTAACAATATATTATCTAAATCGAAACTTACCGTGGCGAATTTGTCCACACTCTTTATATTTACAGACATTACTGTGTCAACAATTTAACAAAAAGTTAAAAAAATGAAAGTAAATGTTCAAGCAGTACGTCAAAAAAAAAAAAAAAAAAACACACCGGTGACATCTGATTGCATATTGTCCCGAGTCAGGAAGAAGGTATGTATAATTAACCCTCCTACATCCCCAGTCTTCTAGAAGCTGTGTCATCTTGTAACTCTTGCAAAAACGTTTGACTATAAAATGTCCAAAAAGACTCGATAGGCACACACTGCACATTAAGAGTAAAGACATCTATTCCCATTAACAGACACAGTGAGTGATGTCAGGTAAACAGAAGCCACATACAGCAAGTGAAACATGATTAAAGTTTTGCCAATTGACAAGTTTTCCCCAAACATTGTCACATACGCAAGATGTATATCGTTTGATTGCTCTTGAAGAACTCATAGGTTACTGTGCCGATTTAAAGTTGCTCATTTGAAGCAATTTCCAAGGACCTGCTCGCTCCTCCACAGTTTCCCCCAAATCATCCAGGCAGTTCCTAAAATCCCGTGCCCAAATCCTGGTCCTCCTATTGGTTTCAATGCTAGCACAGTGTGATTTTATATGATGGTCTTCTACCATCGCAAAAGCTTGTTCCCCAGATGTTTTGTCATTCTAAATGCTGGCAAAGCATCATGGAAGTTCACGGGAGTGTAGGGGTCTCCATTAGATTAATTTTTAGGTGCTGACAATCATAATTTGCTTTGCAGGAGTTTATGGGAATGCTTCCAAATGTACGTTTCCTGGTTCTACTTTGAAGCGTTTTGCAATGGTGGAAGAAGATTTTGCATATTTCGAAGAAGAAGGAGAAAATTAGCTGTTGACACTATGCCAAAACTGAAAAGTCATAATGATATAATCAGATGCATTCTTGAAATATAATGCCTGGAGAGTCCCTCTAAGCAAATGAGGATGAAAGTCTTCCTGCCATCCTAGTTTATTTTGCTCCGACTCTTATTCAAGAAAAAGAATAAGTTTATATTTTTAGCACTGGAAATTTATTTTTTTATAATTTTGTAAAAAAAAAAAATCACCTGCCAGTCTTCAACTAAAATAAATTCTTGGATCTCTGCCAATGGGGAAGTAGCGTGGGAGGGGACAGGAAATTTTATTTAAAGTCAAATTGTTTTTCTTTTCTTCACACACCTGTCGCACGCCATCCTCTCCGTTAGAGTAGCACTTGCAGTCCTGGAGATTCACTTCCTGTCATGTGCGCTGAAATATGACGAGACAGTATACTCTCTAAAAAAACAGCATCAGGCACGTGTGGAGGTCAGGCTGGAGGCGGCAGCCAACCCGTAACAGTGTCGCACTCCCAATACAACTATTTAATTTGATGGACAAAAGGTGCATCAGTGCTTGCGGAGCGGACAGGAAAGTGGTAGGAAAAAGCTATCGTTATATTGGATTAATGTTTCTGAACCATGAAAAACAAAAAATAAGAAAATAAATTGACATAAACGATACTGAATTTGTGTTCTAGATTTTTAGGAGTAGTACCATGCGTTCCATATCCAACATCATCATAAGACTATTCAAGGTCACGGTAAAAAAAAAGCTTAAGAAGCAGTGCACTATGCAACTTCACAAGTTGACTGGTGAATCCAGAGAACATATGGACTAAATCAGAAGACCGAGAGGAGAGCTCTACAAGTGTGACACAGATGTATCCTAAAATTACATCACAAAAATATGTTATCCCTAGTTTGTGTATCATTAAATCTATTGCCTCTGTTGTAGTCTAAGCCTTCAAGTCTTCAAATTAGGCACCATATTGAAAAGGCAGATGCCATACAGCCTACTGAGAATAACAAAATCCATACGGGTCGCAATCTGTGATCCTTCTAAAGAGAATTATCCACGGCTAGGGATAAAGTCAGGTTAGGTCTGCAGTTACAGTCAAACAAGGCAAAGACAACATCGGCTTGCCACATTGTACAAACGCAATGTTTTCTAACCAACCCCCCCCCAACTAAGTATTCATGTCAACCTTTTCCCTCATATGATAACGATTTCCCATCAAATTCCTCAAACCTGGAAAATTAAAGAAGCATGGACTTACTCATTGATGTTGTAAGAAATTGACGGCTAAAATTGGAACACAATATGTGAACTATAATTCCCAACACCCAGTCTTTAGACTTAAAGGGTTACCCCAAGCTCCATGACCACTTTTGCCTTTAGAAGGGGTCACGGAGCAGGGAATCTGTATGTGCAGCGTTTAAGCTTTTTGTTCTGAGCTGCCTAATGTCCATTCTATGCTATAATGTCTGTCCTCAGTGCGCATTGCGTGCTGGAGACAGATGTTATGAGTGTCTACCCATGCTGTTAGTGCGCCTGCAAAAGTAAGCTTCAGTGTTTCCTCCATCCTTGCATTTACCGTATATCTTTTATTTATTTTTTATTTAATTTAAAACCCACACCTTGTCCACCACCACCTCAGAACGTGCACATGTGCTCTAAGCCAGAGAAGAAGGTCCAAACAAATGATTCTCTATGAGAAGCATTTTATTGGAACTTGGAGCGACATAGCTTGACGACAGACTGTGTGTAGAAACAAACGAGTAGTACCTCACCTGGCGCTGGATTCAGGTTTTTTTTTTTTTACAATCATGGGTACAAATACCACAGAATGAAAAGCTGATGGCCCATTTTGTCTGTCCATTCCCTGACTAAAAACACAGGATTTATTCCTGGTTTAAAATTCCAGTTGTGCTCCGGATCATAGTGGGTAGGGTGGTGAAATTTTTTTATAAGAGTTAAATGTCTTTCCAATGTCAAGAAAGAAATATTAAACAAAAAAAAGAAAAACAGGTGCAAACCCCCAAGGTTTTCTACATTACTGACAGCACATTCTGGTTATATGACACAAAAAGCTGCAAAAATGTACCTTGATGCTTGGCAGTCAGGGTGGGGGTTGTAAAATACTTGGCTATTGGGAAATAAAAGGTAAAACCCAGTAAAAACACATAGCAATTATTTTAAAGTGGTTTGATTGTTAACGCCGCACACATAAATCCATTGAATTTTGAAGGCAGGTTTTTTTGTTTTTTTTTAGCGTCAGGAAACAGGTAAGCTGTAAAGATTTATATTATATAAAAGTTGCCGTTGGCTGTAATCTAAGACCACAGCTCTGTGTGTGCAATGCGCCTGGATCTGGCGAAGTAAAATCGCAGAAATCTCTTGACAGCCAAATGTTAAAAGAACACCATAGTGTTAGGAATACAAAGTTTTATTCCAGGCAGCAATTAAAGGGTTAAAAAGTCGCTCGGCACCCTCGGTCTCCACTCCTCCAAAGTCTACGCAGAGGAGAAACCAAATGTGCAGCGAATGCCACGTGCGAGTTAGGCCTTGGATTGAGTGATTTGAAGACTTGATGCAAAGCGTTTTGTTTCACCTAGTTAAACTCTTTGAAACAGCAGGAAGCACCTCTAGTGGCTGTCTGGTTAATCCAGTTACAATGCAGGGCTCGAGGGGACAGTGACAGTGCACCCAGACCACTCATTGAGAAGTGGTCTGGGAGCCTCTAGTGTCCCTTTACATTACACCTGGCTTGCCAAATATGACTTGGTGTCACTTTATAAAGAATAGAAATATTTTACACATTTTGCTAGCCAAATCACTAGCACATACACAGAAAAAAATCACTAAGCACAAAAATAACACGGCATCATTGAATAGGTAATTGACCATACAGTGCCTGGTCCCTGTCTTCCTGTCTAGAATACCTTAGAACTGTGGTGATTTGCAAACATCTGTGTTTTTTTTTTTTTATTGCCAACTTGATCAGTGACGTGTCAGGGGGCATTTTTGCTTTTTCCTTGCTGTCTAACTTGCGCGTGCATTGGAACCCTCTACCTTCCTGACTCCAACTCTAGAGAGAGTCTGAGATTGTTGCACTGTCTGTTTCAGCTGGTTGTGAATGGGCTCTTACCATATTATTAAAATATTACTAACCATATTATTAATATATTACTAAGCAACCCTAACTCCTAGCATCTGCACACGTAACTAGGAATTGTGAGATCAGTGGAAGAAAAGATCTCAAGGTAAATATATTGTTTTAGATTTCCATTTTCTTGCTGACTGATTTGACCTGCACAATATATGTATTAAATGAATATCTAGTTTTTATGTTGTTGGTAGGTTCACCTTGAAATCCAATGTTTGGATCTTTAATAACGAGATCTCGCCAAAATCAAAAGGTGACTCCTTGTCAATACATTAAAATGGACAAACCCAAAAAGCTACATCCTTAACGGTTTCTATCAGGGCACGGCATAACAAATTAATATAAAGTTTATAGATTACAGTGACAGATGCAGATAGCCCATGTGTTACATTGAAGCGTTGGAATGAACAGGACACTGGCAGATTCTGTATTCTATGGACAATCATTAATTTTGACACCTTTATGTGTCAGCTACACTCATATGATCTGCATGTTTATAAACTGCCGGATAGATAGCAGTTCCTTCTTTCTGTGCGTGTGATACCCAAGAAAGATTCTGCGGTGAGAGAAGTGAATGATGCAGGAAGAGGGTGGATTATATTAAGTGATTCACCAACACCCCCTATCTGACTCACCAAGACATCTGCTCCCAATCCCATGATCAGCCTATGAGCAGGGGCAGCAGATTAGATATAAAACATGGATACACGTCGTTTGCCAAGCAACGCAAAACTACGATGGCTTTGTGCTACACAGTTGTTATTGTGCAAAGCAAAATACGCAGCATGCTCGGTGCACAAACAGGAATAAACCACACGCAGCGACTTGCGTGCATGCCAACTATATTTATACTTGGTAGCGATAGGACCAGTTTCTTAACTTCTATAAAACCACAGGATGATATAGAACAGACAACCACTTCAAACGGCTTGTGGTTTTAGGGCCTGCCTTTGTGCTGCCATCAGTGGCACTGTCAAGTTGTTATTTTTTAATATTTTTCTTGCACTGTGTCAATCTCTTTCAAGATCCACAGTTTAGCCACATTTCTATCCCTTGTTGCCGGTCAAATGCACATGTGGCAGAAACCTGGTAGGCATTTAGTTTTACGCAGTGCAGAGGCAGAGTCGTTCATTTCTGTCGGTCAATGGGGTGCATCAGAGCTGAGCATACCACTGCCATCAATGTGGGGTGTGCCATGTGCTTAGTTTTGCCATTGTTTGACACTGAGGACTCTCTGTCTCCCATTGGCCGTCAGTGAAAGGACGAGAGTTTGAGTAACGGTGAGTTAGTAGGAGGTTGTTCCTTATTTGTGTAACTGTTTTCCAGTGGTAAGCCGAGAGTAGCACATATAACTCCCAACACATGGGAGTCTGAGAGCTACATATATTTAAAAACTTTTAGTCTCCTTTGCTGGAATGAGCCAACACCTCTAGACAATCCTTTTGGCTAATCATAGGCCTCGTCAGGCAGACACAGCTAGAATCACTCGAGGCAAAAATAAGAAATGACTTGTAGTTTATTGGTTAACGCTTTTCTATAATTAGCTTTCACCGAAAATTCACATACACAGACCTAGCATACTTACACTTACAGCCCGCTGTCAGGATACACAAGTGCAGTGTATACGAGCCTGGATACACCCACGGCGTAGGGCGAGAGAGGCTAGCAGAGCGAAAGCATAACCCTGTGTTTGACAGTCCAGGCCAAAGCTTGGATAAATCACTAGTTCATTACAGGTAAAGATGTGTGCAGAGCGTGTGGGTGGAGGGCTATCTGGAGGGCAGCTAAAAAGGAATGCAAAGAATGTTAGCAAATGGAAAAGGTCAAGGAAAAGAAATAACGTAGTGTGGAGAATACTTGCACTAAAATCTGTTTATTTACTTAACATCTCTCATATAGCACCGCTATTCAGGGTGCTTCACACAAAACTGGTGCTTATGTAGTTAGCCGACAGCACATAAAATGTTGAATCAGTACAATTTAGACTAGTTTCGTGGTAGCGACCTGCAGAAGGATGAGTTAAAGGGACCCTATAGTCACCTGAACGACTTTAGCTTAATGAAGCCGTTTTGGTGTATAGAACATGCCCCTGCAGCCTCACTGCTCAATCCTCTACCATTTAGGAGTTAAATCCCTTTGTTTATGAACCCTAGTCACACCTCCCTGCATGTGACTTGCACAGCCTTCCATAAACACTTCTTGTAAAGAGAGCCCTATTTAGGCTTTCTTTATTGCAAGTTCTGTTTAATTAAGATTTTCTTATCCCCTGCTATGTTAATAGCTTGCTAGACCCTGCAAGAGCCCCCTGTATGTGATTAAAGATCAATTTAGAGATTGAAATACAATTATTTAAGGTAAATTACATCTGTTTGAAAGTGAAACCAGTTTTTTTTTCATGCAGGCTCTGTCAATCATAGCCAGGGGAGGTGTGGCTAGGGCTGCATAAACAGAAAAGGTGATTTAACTCCTAAATGACAGTGAATTGAGCAGTGAAATTGCAGGGGAATGATCTATACACTAAAACTGCTTTATTTAGCTAAAGTAATTTAGGTGACTATAGTGTTCCTTTAATGTCCCAGTGCAGGGCCAGCTTATTGTGTTTATGTCCTCTGCTTGTATATCTATTGAAAAATGCGCATGCACAGCCTTACCAGGTTGTACCAAGCGATGCCACGAAGAGACAGACAATACAACGCAGCTCAGGCCTGTCCATCTACCTACTCAGACTACCAGGGATTTGAAGTTAGACGGGAACGTGTTCCAGTAGAAGGAATTAGAAATTAGGATGAGCAGTATTGTAGAAAGTCATCAGGAGGAAGCGGGGGTGAGGGTGTGTAGATTACGAGAAAGGATCTAGCAGGAAAGGATCGAGGCAAGGTAGGGTGGTGTAAGGTTGTAGAGGGATTTATATAAAAAGTTAGATAAAATGTGTAAAAAATATATACCTTTAATAATAAAAATCAGCCTAATAAGTACAGCTCAAGAAATACATTTCCCCGCCCCTCCCCCCCGCGGTCAGGTATGTTTGCGGATAGTGTGTTAGCTTTCAAGAGAACTTTTTTGTTATTTGCCAGCTTTTTATTTTATATTATATCTCCCTCTTATTTTCTTTTACACTAGGTCAGGAGGGTGTCGTGCAGATCGGTTTCACTATTGCGAGATTTAGTAGGTCTGCCCCCCACCCACCTCCCTTTTTTGGTGGCATTAACCTCTGACTTTAGGCTGCTTCATTTTACTTGAAACTGTAGCAAGGTTTTATTCCCCCCTTTTTGGGAGGTTTATGTAACTAATTTTGTGGTTAGAATTGCATGAGGTTTTTTGATACATTGCATACTGTGATTTATGTCAGATTTTTAGAGAGATTTTCATCCTGAATAGATCTACATTGATTGTGGGAATCTATTTCTTGAGCTGTTCTTATTAAAGGACCACTATAGGCACCCAGACCACTTCAGCTCAATGACGTGGTCTGGGTACCAGGCCCATCTAGGATTAACCCTGCCTGCTGTAAACATAGCAGTTTCAGAGAAACTGCTATGTTTACATATCGGTTAATCCAGCCTCTAGTGGCTGTCTCATTGATTTCCACAGTGAGAAGACGCCAGCGTCCATAGGAAAGCATTCAGCCGATGACGGTCAAAGGAGGAGGAGAGTCCCCAGCGCTGGAGAAAGGTGAGTGTTTAACCCGCTTCCTCTCCATTCAGCCCGGCAGGAGTGGGACTCTGAGGGTGGGGGCACCCGATCCCTTAGGGCACTATAGTGCCAGGAAAACGAGTTTGTTTTCCTGGCACTATAGTGGTCTTTTAAGCAGAATTTTTTTTTTAGTAAAAAGGTATATATTTTTTATACATTTTATCTACTTCCTCCCACTTCATTTATGTATTTGGAGTGCACATACAATTATTTGAAGTTTTGAATCTCAGGTGATAAAGTCGCTCTTTTTATGTATGTTGCTGCCCACTTTAATTAGAATTTTGGTCACAGTTTCACACTGTTTTATATAAAAAGTTGGAAAATAGAGCACTGATAGATCAAAAGTCAATCAAGTTTTCTCAATAGATTTATTAGATTACGGTATATATTGTGTATTTGTTAATGTGGTATAATAAAGTACTGAAAAAGGACAAAGAAGAGGGAATTGAAGTTGTCAGGCCAGTAAAACAGGCGATAAACATACCTCCCAACAGTACTGGATTTGACAGTACAGTCCTGAAAATTTGTACTCCTGTCTTGACTCCTGTCTTGACATCCTAACTCCTCAATAGCAACAAGTGGGATTATCATAACACTATCACACCGCGCAAACAGAAGAGCGCTGTGCTGGATGTATTTGCAATTCCACTCACTGGTGTCACTTTATTACATGTGTACGTCTGTGTACGTCTGTGTACCAGTGTTTATTCAGCTCTGTCACATGTGAGAATTTGTACTCATTGTAGAAGCTTCCGTATGAAGAGGAGGAGGCGACGACTGGCAACCCTAAATATTCTCAAACCATTCTCAAACAGTTTGACTACTTACCCTGGCAGAGCTCAGGGCACTCCTGCCACCAAAACCACTACAGGAGGCTGCAGTAGTTATGTTACTTGAAATGTTTTTTTAAAATTCCAATTATTATTATTTTTTTTATGCGGTCATTGCATGCAAATTCAGTTAACTCACTGCACACGATTATACAGCACTTCAAAAGCAATTACTAAGAACACATTTATTTGCACAGCATTTCTCTGTAGATGCCTGAGAGCGCATGAGCACATTTAAGGCATCATGGGGCGGCGGCAAAATCAATCTTGAATGCGGGAGTACTTCTGAGGTAACTACATTATTTACTGTAAGATTTTAGCAGTCTCCATAGAAACCAATGGAATATTGCTACTTAGTTATCCAAATACAGCACTTTGCACCAGAATCGATATTATTTGTATGTGTAGAGGTGTCATGTACATCTACCAACACTAAAAGGGGGTTATCACTTGCTCTGCCATTTCCAGCTAGTGTTTTAATAAACAGTGGACTGTATTACTGCAATGAACACATTCCTTCAGTACAAAGCCCAGATAGGCAGAACGTTCTCTCTAAAGAAAGAATGGAAGGAAAAAAAAAAATCCTTTCTCTAGCACTTCACTGAACAGAGGAGGCAAATCCATCCTGGGCAATTGTAGGGTGCAGTCCACCAAGCACAAAGGTGTGGTTGAGGCCTGCATTTTGCTGCAAGGCTCTTCTCAGTGACTCCTCTGGTGTCCATGGCAACCTGAAATATGCAATAGATTCCTTCAGAGCTTCTGTTAACCCCTTAAGGACGGAGGCAATTGTCCGAGTTCTGAATCCGAAACAAAACCTGGAATTTGAGCTCTATGTCTGTTCAACTATAATTTACCTCTTTCATATTAAGAGTGCCCACACTTATTATGTGTCATTTTGTTTGTTTCACATCATGTATTTATATATGAAACAATTTAATATGAATAAAATCTACAAAAGTGCAAGAAATTACATTAAATAAATGTTATTTTCTTAGTTCTGCATAGCCTTTTAACTGTGAATATCATAATACTGTTAGCTATTACTGCAATAAAACACACATATTTGTATTCACGAGTACTACAGTACCCCCCGCCCCCATGTATATAGATTTTATGGAGTTTTGGAAATTACAGGGTCAAATATAGGGCTTCCCCCATTTCAGCTCTTGCACATTGAAATTTGCAAGATTGGTCCTGTTGTCTTTGAGACCATATGGCAGCCCAAGAATGAAAATTACCCCCCATCATGGCATACCATTTGCAAAAAGTAGACAAAATGTGCCATGTCCTGTCCGGTCTTTTTTTAGTAATCACAAACCCTGGATAAAACCATCAGAATAAGAGTGACTAGTAGAGAGGGGAAATGCAGCTGGTTTGGAAAAGGGCATGAAATCTCATGGGGTTAAAGGACTAGAGCCCAACAAGTTAGGGGAGCAGCGCCCCAACATCTTTAACCCCTTAAGGACCAAACTGCTGGAATAAAACGGAATCATGACGTGTCACACACGTCATGTGTCCTTAAGGGGTTAAACTTCATCAGCCGCCAGCGGAAGGCCATTCACTATTCTGCAAACATCCCCTTGGAAATTCTCCATTATTCAAATAAAATCTATTTTTTTATGCAAGGTAACCTCCAGTGTTTTAAACAGAATTCCAAAATAGCCCTCAAGAATAAAATAGTTTTTATTCTCAATACCGGTATCACGGTCGTCGTTTTTCATTATTTATGGGAGGTCATCCAAACGTTAGACAATTAGGACATCGGAGTTCTGAATTTCTGAAGGTTGCCGACATTTGTACCATCTAAGCCGACCTACAGAATCAGAATGTTAAACTTTGATTCACAAATAATGAAGTGAAAATGCAGTGTGTCTAAACTTCACAAGCAACAGTAAAAAAAAAAAAAAAACTACCAGACAACGTGCCTTAGCAATCCATAAAAGACCATGCTACCATCTCTGTAAGGTCATATCATGCACCCTCTCTCCATTATGTAAACCAGAGGAAGAGAGATCCCCACCATCACTACTTATTAGATCACAAGCAACACAATGACAAGGCTGTGAGCCTCCTAAGGCTTCTGAAACTCCACAGTACTGTACTACCTTCCAACAAGGTGACACTAGCACATCAAGTCACCTGTTTCAGCAGAAACAACGTCAGCACTGCTAACAGGTTTTAGAGGTCAATATGTGACGAACAGCTCATGTGTTTGCTATGTGAGTCCTTGTACATTGTTCTGCAGCATTGTTACATAAATGCCTATGCACTGCAGTCAAATGTGATTAGACCGGCTTCTTAAGAACTGGGCTGTTCTCTAAACATTCTAGAACTTAGTTTCTCCACTTGTAGGGACATACAGTATATTCCGATGGGTAGTTTTGGATAGGATGGGGGTAGTTGGAAAAAAAAAAAAGATTGCATTTTCAGAATGTTACCGCTTCTGACAGAATCTCATTACGGGTACGTGTTGAGTGAAATGTTGATATTAGAGAGGCTCGCAGAACGAAAGGGCCAGATTAGGGACACACGGCCAAAAAAAAAAAAAAAAGTCTTGTTACGTGTTTTTACTGAAAAATCATGAACTACACTAAAATATAATCAAACTTGCACAACACAAGGGCCATGTTAACTAGGTGACAACATAAGAGATGAGCTGACATAAGCAGTACTTACTATAGCAGAGGACTCTAAAAGATTAAAACAAATGCCATTCATGGTAAAATGAACCTATTGTGACTCGTCTGTCTCTCCCGCAAAATGACAAGAGAATAAATGCCATCACAGACTTCTGTCACAGGCCCAGACCTGTCTCAATTGTCTGAGCGGTCTTAACACCTTCATTACCCGTGTCAAAACGTACACAGTACATAGAAACAAACTGAAATATACCAACTCCACACTAACCTAGGAAATCAGGGAGATCCACTAGGTCATTTAAAAACAGTCTGCAATTAACAGAGTTTGCTAATTTCTAAAGAACACAGTCATTCACAATGCGCCAATACTGCTGTACCAATCCTGACCAGCAGTAGCATGCAGAATTTATTAGCAATTTATTATGTTTTAACATAATAGGAGGGTGTGGTGCAGGTAACACCCATATGCAAGGCCTTTATGATGCCTAAATACAGGATACGATCTGGTATCACTGCTGTCAGTAGGGTATAAAGAAAATCTGATATTGTAGATATAATGGGCGGAGGTTGGCATAACAGTTGCCCTCACAGTGCCCGCTTTTCTTGATATGTATATTTAGAATGATATATGTACGGAGGACGAGGTTGGCAACATGCATGTGTACTGTTTTTGGACGAAAGCGGCCCAACTGGATTCCTTCTGTAGGCGTGCATTTGTGAGCTGGCAAAGTCACGGACAGTCATGGTACAAGTGGTGAAACAGTTTCTACCCATTATAAACATCATCAATACTGACGGTAACAGTAATGGAAGATTCTGAAAGGGGAACAGTTAGTTCACGGAATCTTTTATAAACGTGTGTTTGGGAGGTCTGCAAATTTAAATAACATTTATTTATCTCTAAACTGGAACTAATTACCTTCATTTTGGCCCAATACAATGATGGTTATAAGCTCTACATTTTGCACTTACATGGAGAGAGAGAGAAGAACATTTTAGAACATTTTAGAACATTCTGACAACTTACCTGGGGTCTTGTCAGGTGCCGATCACTACCGCCCTGCTGCCAGCAGCTCCTGCCACCGATCCTGGCCACTCAGGGCCGCATTCAGAGCCTGAGAGGGTTTGCCGGAGCTTCCAATGGCAGTGAAGGCGGCGACAGGCAACTGGTGGGACCCCGGTAGATTGATCAACTGTTCATAAACGGTTTGACTAATTACTCCTGGCACCATAACCACTACCGTAGGCTATAGTGTTCATGGTGCATGGACTGTTCCTTTAATGTTATAACATATAATGAGTCACAAAACGAATGCCAAGTACACACATTGGGTCCCTGTCAACAGGTTAAAAAGGACACAAACAAATGTGTTTATACTTTTTTAAACGGTTACTTTTTATCTGACTGAGCAGCCATGTTTGGTCAGACTCTACTATTATCTAACCAGCTGCTGCTGTTACCTTACTTCTGATCTATGTGATACTGCAACAGCAGGCAAGTTAGGCTGAGCAACAGTTGGTCAGGTTGGGTGATGACCCAACATGGTTTCTCAGCAAAATTAAAAAGTGGGACATTTTGCACAATTTTCTTTAAAAAAAAAAAAATATGCAGGACAGCATCAAAGTTTGACACTATTTCTGACCCTAGCCAATTCTAATCTTAGCTAACCGTTACAAATTATGATATGATGGCTGGAGGCTCAAATGGATATTATGGGGTAAGAAAATAAAACCTAATATCTGAATAAGAGGGTCCTGATTTCTTTGAAAACACTACAGCTTATAAGAAACTGCAGTGTTTACATTTAACAATCTCCACACCTACTAATGGATATCAGACAACCACTAGAAGCTTCGGATTAAGAACACTGAATGAGGGGGGCGGGGCCTGACCGCAATGGAGGATAGACACGTTTCGGACGAGCTCCTCCACACTTTCACTATAAAAAGCCTTTTAACAGCCCAATTGCCCTAGACGGGGGCAAAACCAAGCGAAGACTAGGCTGCCTGACTCACCTCAGATGCTGAGAGGTGATCGGCGGCTCGGGGCGGATGCGGCCTACTACACGCCAGACAGAGACAGCGGCCAACCTGCTGAACCAGCGGTACACACAAAGCGTTCCCTATATGCAGGTGCCCCGTTACCCCCTCCCCCCGGGACCGGCGGGGGTGATCCCGGTCCACTTTTTTCTGAGAAGCAATCTAAACCAGCCAGGCCAGCGGGCTGAAGCCACGAGCACAAGCTAAGAGGGCCGAGGCCTATCTAAAATGGCGGAGGCCGCGTGGCTCCCAAGCCCCGACGACAGTGACATACTCACTCGGCTGAATAAGCACTTCCAAGACTTCTGGCTAAAACTCGAGCGCAGGTTACACCAACCAGCCCCACCACTGCCACGTACTTACCCACACGGTGGTCGCTCACAAAAGTACTCAACTTCAGGGGCTCCCACAAGGCGGCGGATAGGAAGGCGCACCCCCCTAAAGCACGGGAAAGCGCGACTACAACCACGGAGGCACCTAACCTGTCAACCCCGCCGGGAAACTGTGCGGCATCCAACGGGAACTCACCCAACGCCTCCACAGAGCCTAAACCTGCCCGGGAGCCAGAACACCACAACAGCAGAAGGTTCTCATGCAAAGCCCAGGCCCTCAAGGCGAACCGGCACGCACCAGCAAGCACCGACCACACTGCACCTGTCGCCCGACGGGCCACTGGCAGCCCTGCATGAACTGTCCTCACATGGAAACTTACAGCCCAGCCGGGGTATAGGTTAACTGACTGCTTGAATGTGCTGGCATGCCAGGCTTGCTGCCATGAAAGATCACTCCACCATTGCTAGTGATGAATGGCAGTGTTACCCATTTCTATTAGCCAACAGTTGATGTTTCAATGTTTTTGCTAGCTCAAGCTTTTTCCCTCTTTCCACCACTTATTCTCACATTTCTCTCACACTAACTTAGCTGTGCTTTAGGTCTCCAATGCCATACATTGCTATAACTCATAAATGCAAATCCAGCAACGAGACTATACATACATATGATGAGTCTCACAGCTATACACAATGTGTTTTTTTTTTTTTTTAAATCAAACCTGCTGTTAGTAAATACAATGCAGACCTCTCACCCATACACAATTAAGACTAACAGTGCTGTCTCGGTTAGCGTAGTTTAACATGATTTAGCTCTCTCACCTTAAAGAACCATAGCGACGTTAACAGAAGTTGATGCAAGTGCTTATAATTAAACCTACATGTGACAATATCTGCAATATCTGAACTTCTAGTTTAAAAACGTATTTCATGTTTTGACACAACTTCTCCAGCTCGAGCCTGAAATTATTATAAAAATGTGCTGTCAAATCACAATGCCATATCAAACCCGTTGTTTCTAATTACCTTGCCAATGCTGTTGTGGCATCGCAAGAAAAATGTTAATTTTCTTTACATGCACAAGAAAAATAAAGAATGAAGAAGAAAAAAAAAAAACAATAACACTGAATAACTGCACCTATTTTACGACCATGATCAACACTTTAAAATAGGTTCAGTGTTTCTCAGGATCATTGGACTGGTGGATCACAATGATTGCTGCACAAGTGTAATTGCAATTTTTATTTTTAATTCCCCCCCGCTTTAAAAAAATAAAATAAAATAAAAAATAG
Organism: Pelobates fuscus; assembly: GCF_036172605.1. NCBI lineage: Eukaryota > Metazoa > Chordata > Amphibia > Anura > Pelobatidae > Pelobates > Pelobates fuscus. The sequence continues at coordinate 147,566,140 of NC_086325.1, read as the reverse complement.
TGAGCCTATAAATTTAAAACACGTAAAACAGTCTCCTATTATATGTACATATATATTTATTTTTATTAGAGTGTTCCTTTAAATAAAGCCTGCTTTCTGCATACAGACACATGTGTGAGTAGGGACAGATGATTTATATACCTGCCCGACTGCATTGAGCCATCTGTAATGTTTGGTGGAGGAGGGGTAGTGGTATGGGGCTGTTTTTCAGGGTTTGGGCTAGGCCCTTACTTCCAGTGAAGAGAAATTTTAAAGCTTCAGCATGCAAAGACAAAGACATTTTGGACAATGCTATGCTTCCAACTTTGTGGGTACAGTTTGGGGGAGGCCCTTTACTATCCCTGCATGATTGTGTCCCAGTGCACATAGCAAGGTCCATAAAGACATGATTGGATGAGCTTGGTGTGGAAGAACTCAACTGGCCCGCACGGAACCCTGACCTCAGCATCATTGAACACCTTTGTGATAAACTGGAACGGAGATTGTGACCCAGGCTTCCCCCTTCAGCATCAGTGGCTGACCTCACAGCGCTCTACTGGATGAATGGGCAAAAATTCCTGGAGAAACACTCCAGAATATTTTGGAAAGGCTTCCCAGAAGAATGGAAGCTATAAGAGCTGCAATGGGGACCAACTACATATTAATGTCTGTGATTATTGAATGCAATGCCATAAAAGTCTCTTTTTGCATAATGGTCAGGTGTCCCAATACTTTCGAACATATGGTATATAATATATGCACACACACGCATGGCAACCCTAGGTGACAGTTAATATATAATCACGTGTTCATTATTGCAGCATACATTATTACTGCAAACAGTCGACACAGGGTAGACATGTGAGAAGGCAGTCAAGTGGTGCCCTGTTAGGGAGGGCCTCCGTGAATTGAAGCACTAAATAGGTGTACAACACAATGTTAAAGAAAGTCTTTTTTGTCTCTCCCTTCATCTGTGCATTTGCTATTGTGCATCCTAAATGTAATTCAAACTTTATGAAATGGACAAGCACAATATACAGTATATTAGGTTGCAAGAATCTAGCAACAGTTTTAGGAGACGAACATTATTTTAGAGCCAACAAATTAGACCCTGAAATACTGACAGTCCAATAAGATGATACACCGCTGATGTTATATTGGTAATTTATCAAAGTGTACTTATACAGCATATGGAAAGAGTTCTGCAATGTTACTGCCTATGCTGGAACACGCAGAGCAAGAATCTTACCCAACCAGCCCAGGAAGAAAACAAATAAACAGAAAGCCAAGATCAGCTCTCCACCCTGAATTCTGTCACCGAGAGATGAAAAGCACACTCTGTGCCAATACCCAGCCAACCACACGCCCGCTCTGTAAAATGACGTCACCCCTCAATTAACACACACCCAACTTACAGGGGGGGAGTGGGGGTAGGTACCATGCTGTCCTGACCAAATATTGCAAGAATGACATAGGCTCATTCTTGGGCTAAAAAGCATTACAATTATTATTCAATTTGACCTTAATCTGAATTCCTGGCAAGTCTAACTACAGTGGTGTTAGTGAGACCATCTTGGCTCCATACTATAATAACGTTGCAGTCTGTAAGAGGTCCTTAAAAAAAGGTCCTTGCTTGCTACAAACCAGAGCAGGGTATCCCATGATCCAACTGGACAATAACAGTGAGGCGAATCAGATAACCCATGCACAGCGTGTACTTCTCAAAGATCCTGATGTCAGTGGGACACCAGGGAACTGTCCCCAAAAACGTGTAGAATGATGTGCTTGCGCTGTATTCCTGCACACAGCGTTAACACAGTGTTCTGCCCTCAGTGGGATGGCCTGCTTAATTGGCAGGCAACGTGGCGTGCATTTATGCCAGGCTGACCTATTAGTAATTCAGGCAGACCATCCCCCTACCTGGTGGGCACAACACCCTACGGCATCCCCTCTTTCAGGAACACAATGTTGTGGGTTATGGCAGTTTATGCTTGCAGCCTTTTACTCTGTACACAGCGGACGTGTGGTGTCTGACTGGTGACACTCTAGGATTTAGTGCAATGTACGCAATGGGGAATATTTATCAAAGTGCTCTGGAATGTGGTGGTTAAATTCCATCATTATTTTGATCTAAAAAGTGATGGGTATATTCATGGGTAAATTGTGCCAGTTTCCACTGAAATTTACAGTTTTGGAAAAATTGGCAGAGAAATGTATAAAATGGGTACATATTAAATAATGACTTATTGTGCAAAAAACAACAAAACATTTTGCCAAACAGATAGAAACATAACGGCAACTTCCCCGATATTGCGGTATGTCCTGAACTGCTAAATTATACAGCCCAGGAAGATACTTTTCCTTTCGGTTTTCCCTCTCCCATCCACATTATACTGCATTCCCAACTTTATTATCCTAGTCTTGTCCAACAGGGGGTCTTCCTGTCTCTCTCCCTCTGGCATTATGTAGAGAGATTCCTCTCCTTTAGAATGATGAAGGCAATTGTGTGAGATGGGCCTTATCTACAAACCCTGCTGTGCATTGTGGGCCTAGCGTCATGTGACCTTGGCTATCAGAGCCGGATTAGTTGTTTTTATCACAGCCTTGCCTGTTTCATCCTCGCCCATCCCCTTTTTGCCTATATTAAGCTATACCAGCATGAATGAATCAAACAAGAAGAAGTACGCAAAATTAACTAGAGGCTTTTAAATTTTAGGCAAAAATAGCACAGGTGGAGAATTTAATTATTTTTTTTAATTATTCATTTTGGCTGAAGATTTGTAATTGCCTTCTCAATTATCCACAATTTCCTATGTTTAGAATATACCCTTTGTATTCTCTCAAATGATTTCTCAGCCCTTGTTTACCCCCAAACACTCACGTCAGCACACAGTCAGGTTGAGACAGCTGTATTTATGAAAAACAACAAAGACCAATCACGAAGGGCTATCACTACCCAATGGTCGTATCCACAGACTGACTACAAAAAAGACATGATCACCATTTCGGCTGTACCTGAATGCTAGATCTGTCTTTAGGAACCATCACAGTTCTATATAACCCATACCTGGTCAGTGGGACTTCTACTGGTCAACTGTCGTCAAAATCTCAACGCGCCACAAACCAGTGCAAATAGTCATCAGTTTCACAAAATACATGGGCAATATAAGGCATTCTATAAGTGTTGCCAGTTGCGACATCACCACAAAACAAGACTCGTGCAATGTGGACTCAGATAGATCCCTTTTGTACGTGTCCTAATCAAGACAGCATACACGGTGATGTGACTCCTGTATACAGTGTCGTGAGCCTGTAGCAACAAACGCTTTTCCGTTGCTTTCATTAGAATACTATACCGCCCAACACGGCAATAGCCACCTGTCGGAAAATTATTTTAGGTGGTGCCGCTATAAAAGGCTGAATTCTGGGTAATTTTAGGTGGCAAAAATTATTACAACAGTTAAAATATATATTCGATACATTTTAATTGCTATGGGACTTTTTATACATTCAGCACTCCAAAAATTCGGAGCTCTTTTTAGAGAGAGATATATAGAAAGATCTGTTTAAACCTTCAGACTGACACTTGGGAGGTTTGATCATATGTGAACCTAAGGCAGTGAAAACCCCCCTTCATGCCAGCGTAGGTGAGACACTCATTTCTCTATTTCAACATTCCCTATAATGTTTCCTATATTCCCAGATAAAGGATCCATTAAGTGGCTCAGTTGCATCATGTACCTGCAGCCCATAACTGCTTCATACAAACCTCAATGTGCTCACACATGCAGCTACTGCGTGCAACAGAGCTGTCATTGTGACAAACCCAGAGGGCAGGACCCAATATGTCACCTCCTTCAAATATCTGAAGAACTCACAAAACAAACACAACCAGTTTACACAAAATACAAGAAACAGAATGAATCCTTTCATCTGCAGTGATCAGTCACTAGATAGGCACAAAGAACCACCTCAATTACGGTACCTGTGAGCAAAGTTTTCTTTTGCAATTGTATTTCTGGGAAGGCCACAAAAACATTACCTATTCAAAAAAACAACAACAACAAGACGTATTTAAAAATATCTTACCACGATACAGTATATTTTTTATATATAACTCAGGTTTTCCATTACTCAAGGACATGCATCCACAAAAATCTTTTTATTCAAATTACAAAAACTTTACAAAATTAAATAGAATAAGGCAGTCTATATTCGTTTACATTTCTGTAGGTGGATTTTATCCCATCAAGACATCCGACCTCCAAAGTTCCAGACGAGGAAACATAGAAAACGGAGCAGAAGACTAAAACACTCGATAACGAACGTGTGCACATACATACTTGTACACGCACCACCTGCAAGAAAATTCCACCGGAGTAGGTTTGAAGGTGGATTTAAAACTGTTTCCAAGTCTACATGCTGATCACTCAACAACACAATGTATCCCTCAGGCATTTCTGGATCAGCAAGACTTTCTCTCAGACTATCCCAGTTGTGCAGGAGTGCACATGCATGTCGGCACATGCCCACTGTATCCCGTATATCCGAAGTGCAGAGGAAACAGGATGTCAGGTTGTGGGAAGGATCTGAGATTTAGACTGAGGAGATTATAATCCTATAAGAGATTATCTAAATAAAATAATCAAATCGAAATAAAGTATGACATTTTCTATCACTTTACATTTTTTAATGCTGCAGTGGTATGCAAAGCATTCGTACAATAAGAGGGCGAAATCCGGTTAAAGAGCTGCCAAAACTGACCAATAGATAACCGCTGGTCTTCATACATTCAAAGTGGTCATTTAGGTGGCACACTGTGTGACAAAATCAGTCTGTAGTTTTCGAAAAATGATTGTGTACGTGGTATACAGTAACTGGAAAACCACCCTATGGTGAACCATTTCTGTTAGAATTTTAGAATATTTTTTTTTTTTTTTTTTTATTAAAATGTTTCCCTTTAAAAGATGCGATTTCACACATAACATCCACTTCGTGCTAGGAGCAGACATTGGTGGAAGTGTCCCATGGCTAAACGTGTAAGTTCTAAAATACAGAGCCAGATGGATTTGTATACAAAAAGAAAAACCAGGACGGAAGTATATAAACCAAAATATACAGATCCAGAACAAGACAGAGATACACACACATAAATTTTTTACAGGGTGACACTACAGACACACCATGGAATGCAAAGATATACCAGACAAGAGATCTTCATAAACAGACATGATGAAGTGTACTTAGCATTACGGGCACAGACTGAATTAAATGGCGATTGCCGCAGTACACAGCATAGTAAAATAATTGTATTTATATTTAATATTACAATGTTTTTGAGCACAACACTATTACGCTAACTATCTTTAGCCCAAATTTGTCATCAATTACTGGTATGTTTACTCATTGTACAGTGTTGCATAACCTGTTGGTGCTTTAGAAATTAAATAACTATAGGTGAAACGTGTACATGTATTGATTAAAACAATTGAGTAATTAGTGGTGAGGTCAGTGTATATAAATATGTAGCAGCTCATGAATCTGTAACTTAGTAGGTAGCTAAACTACATTCAAAAGGTACCATGTCCCTTGTTAATTAGAGGTATGCCTAAAGGGGTTGCCATGATTTCATTTAGGGACACTGAGTAGAAGGCATATTTCAGGGGATATATTGGATGATATAAAGCCTCAAATTCTGTCTTTTTTTTACAGGGGTCCTAGATTTAATATGAGCAGACATTTATGCTTTTTTTGCTCTGGTGTTTGTTTATACACCCAATGCCAAGTCACTTAAGGAACATAATCTTCTTTAATACCTAAAAATTATTAATTTGGAGTTTGCTACAAACCCCATGACTTTCAAATTTCAGTTTTTAGAAAGTTACCTCCCCCTCCCCATCCATACCCTCGGCATTTCCGTCCTCTGCATCCTGCCCTAACCCATGAAAATGTCTGGCTCAACCGCTCCCCCTCCCTCTGAAATCTGTCTGTGACTACGTGGTACATTAAGAAAAGAAGGGAAAAAAAGAAAAAGCAAAAAAAAATATAAAAAAAAATAGTGAACTTTCCACTTCTCCAATCCCCTCACACTGAAAGGCATAAGAAATATGGCATTTAGGATTGGAAAAGTTAGGTTTTCATATACAGAAGCATTAAGTCTGTATTACAGTACTCAAATTGTATTTAAAAGTCTCCAGCAGATTCCAGGGCGCAGTACAAATATGGAAATTTGCCTGTGAGCACAAGAACAGGTTTAATCACTCACGTGAGAATTCAAAGTGGATTTTAAATTTAAGGTACAAATATCAAAAGTGGAAACATTCTCTAAGTCTGCTATGCTTTTCCATTCAGCCATTGATTTTTAAAAAATCACTTTGATTTCACCTTGAATTCTCAGTATAGTAAATAGCCCTCAGAAGTGCCACAAATTCAAAGGGAATTTTACATTTTCAGTCAAAATAGTCCAACTGAAAAACACTTCTTACTTGGGGGAAAAAAAGGTCAACTTCGGTCTAAATTGACTCTGAATTCCTAACAGTTCATACTTTAGCCAATAACCCACTGTGGATAGAATGAGGTTACTAGAGCTTACTATCTAAATCATGACCTCTAAACAGAGCCTCCCCTCAATCCTGCTGACAATCACACCAGTAGCTTAATTATGATAGAAGTTGACATAAATAAGCAAGGGATTATATTCATGATTAGACGGTCACTACTGCAAGGACATAGCAAGGATTACATTTCAATGATTTCTCCGAGATGCACCATGGTTTATTAACTAAACATCGAACTGCAGGGAACTGTAAAACATATTGCAAAATTCAGGCAAACGTAGCCAATCTAGTCAAATTCTCCAACGCACCTATAGTCAGAGTTTGGCTGTCTAAAGGCGCACGCTAAGCATTGTAACCAATACAGTACGCCGTGATGGTTATGGTGCCAAAAGCCCCTAGCACTATCCTATGGTAAGGGATTAACTGTTTTTATAACTGCAGAAACGGTCACGCAATTAATTATATCCACTTAAAGACAAAATTGATATTGCTTAACCCCTTAAGGACACATGACATGTGTGACATGTCATGATTCCCTTTTATTCCAGAAGTTTGGTCCTTAAGGGGCACTATGTCGCTGTTCCGCTTATTTCTTTAGAAAATGAGTATTTCACAAACAAAAATCTTTATGAAATACTCACGTTGACCGTGTTGGAACTTCACTGGAATTTCAATGCAGTCAAAAGATAAACAAATAAGGGGGACTACTTTGCCTCAGTATTTTTCCTCTGCTTGACTAAAGACAGAATGATAACGGAGAGGAAAAATCCACTGTCTATGGACGATCCCACGGTCTTGATAGATCCTCCATAGACCTCAGTGTTGTAATTGTGTGCATTGTGTGGGTCCTGGAATGCCAACGCACCAGAGCTAAAGAGGACGGGCAGTAGGAGCATGGTAGCAGCAGAGAGGGAAAGGTTCAGGTAAGTATAACTCACCTTTCACCTGAAACCCTCAAATACCGGACACCCAGTGGCAAAGTCACCCCAGACGGTGACAGAGCTGCTATAGAGCAACACTCCACGCACCATAACCAGTGCAGTCCACTGTTGCCTCCCAAAGTAAGTAGTAAAACAGTTTTAAAATGATTTGACGACTTACATGAGCTCCACTAGGCACCCAGCACCGCGTCCTCTGTAGCCAGAAGCTTTTTAACAGAGCTAAGCCCGCAGATGCATGGAGGCACTCACTGGCTGATAGTACTCAGTTGATGAACCAACCATGCTCAATGGAGCATCTCAGAAGATCTCTGTTTGAGATTCAACTCAGAGAGGTATCGAAGGGTGCTCGGAAGACCCTACATACATTGTGAAACTGTTCTTAAATATTTTGACTACTAACAGTGAGAGGGCACCAGAACACTTGGGGGGGGGGGGGGGGGACACACTATAGCGGGCTACGGTGGTTATGGTGCTTGGAGTGTTCCTTTTAACAGAACGGAACTTCCACTTTAGTGATATCCTACACAACCAGTGTGCATCCAAGGGAACCAAGTTAGCCACAAATTGTTGGAAAATGCTTTGACTCCTTATCATGGGACTCCTGGCACCATAAACACTACCGCACACTTTAGCAGTTGTAATCCTTACAGCTCACTACTAGCGGTTTTTAATGTAATTATGAGCATTTGTGAAAGTTGCATAGAGTGCATCTGTAGAGCTTCATTATGCGGATAAAACACATGGCTATTTAATAGAATTACTAGGTCAAATTACAGATATCATTTCTATTTATGGGTTTCTCCAGGGTTCAGACATCCATTCATTCCCTCTCTGAAGGCAAACTGTCTCCAGCATGTGTTGGTGTAAATTTCCTATAACTCTCTGCCAGAATCTCAGGGTAATATAACCCAACAATAAGATAGAAAAATGTCAATTTTAGGCAAAACAACTCAAGCTTAAAAAAAGATTAAATAGTTGAGTTGTAGTATTGTTCTGAGTTATCTAAACCAGTCTCAGATTTGCAATCCCATGTCAATTTACACAGATTTAATACGAGATAAAAGTTACTGACCAAGTCTATTATATTGTTTTAGAAGACTACATCATATCTTAAGTGACATTGTCACAAGATAAATACCTATCCGATTATTTATTTTATTTTTAAAGATAGCATTGTCTTAGTATTATGCAAACTGTCCTATATGACCCCAAAGTGCACTAAATTTACATATTCTAAGTGACCTTAGAAAAATAACTAAAAGCAAGATGGCTGCTCCCAGTAGCATGCTTTTGGTATCAGTTACAAGAGCAATATGCATTAGTGTCAACTAAAACTACATTTTATTTCAAGGCATTTGAGCACATTTTTCTTTCTAATTTGAAAGACGCCACAATTAGTTTAATGTTTGTTTTTCTAAACAGTCTTGCATTCCTTGTAAACCGGTTTATCCTAAAACTTCAGTCTTAACAGCTCTGTAAACTAACATATCAGTACTACCACAATAAAAAAAAAATGATTGTCTATCTAACCCTTGACATGGAGTTAAACCTCAAAACTGAAACTCTAAAATCAAGGCAAAAAGCGCTAATTTGGAAACATTCTCCGATTTAGCTACAGCCAATACTTTATGTAATCCGAAATTAAATACAATACCCATTTTTATTCACTACAATTTAGTGTTTTTTTGTGACTCTTAATGAAATATTTCAGCATATTCGTACAACATTACTTACGTTTCCAAGTGTTTTGTTATTGAGAAGGTTGTACGGTGCTACACAGTATATAGAGCCAGATTCTAAACAATATATTGCCCTTTAATCACCTAACAACACAGAATACAGAACCAGATAGCCCCACCTTAGAAAACATCACACTCTGAAATAATCTCATTAATAAATAAAAAACAAGATATCGATCTCCGCCTTGGCCAGAATTAGTTGAACTTTTGCTGACCAAGCAGGTAAATAATTCATGCTTTGCGTGCTTATAAGGTCGGACATTATTTAGCTATTCAACAAATTGGAAACTGTATCTTAATTGCTAATATCAGGTCCAAAAGTTGGATGATTTTCTATTTTTAATTTTTTTGGCCTAAAATTTGCCATACTACGGTCAATTCCTGACAATTTCCATATTTAGCTAATAACCATGAACGTTTTCAAAGCAGATTCAGTTCTGAGAGAGTCATCTTTAACTAGGGATTGTCTGCAAAGAAGCAAATGATTCTGCAATGGAGAGCTCTCTTGCGTTTGGGTATATGAAATGCCAAACAGGTAATACTTCAGGGAAGACTTGGGGGAAATAGGAATCAAGATTCCATCAGACTGGGAAAGGGTGGTAGGAGCTTACCTGAGATATAATTACGCCGGCCCTCATCCAGGTGAGTAGATATAACATCCCCCATGGCCCAACAATGACAGCGACAGGTCCTGCCTGTATGTGAGACACAGCTGAGATTAAAACAGCCTGCAGTGTTGAGATCAGAGGGTGTGAGAGAAGGAGGGATTAGAAAGGGATTGTGTTAAACAAGGAGGGGTGAAAGAAGAGGGTAGAGCGGGTATAGGAGGAGAGTTGCCATGTAACAGAACTGAGGGAGACGGTATGTAAATGACGGAGATAATAAGACATGTACGGAGACATTGGCAAGAAATGTGGCAGAACAGCAATTAAGAGTGCGGACGACAACAAAATATATAAAGAATCTGCACAAAATAGAGGATAAAATACAGAGTTGGGTGGAAACAAGTAGGAGGAGGGGACACGTGGGGAAAAGGGGCAGCTTGGCATCAGCCTGGTTGGCATAACAAAACAAGAATGTGGCATGAGTCATATGGAGATAGACAGGCATCAGTGAAACACACCCTGTGATTAACCGTTCAGAGCGCGATTAATGTACTGTATAGTGCTCAAAGAGTTAAATGAGTTAGGAAAGGCAGGACTAATAGACCAATGAAGGGGGTGTGTGTGTGTGTGTGTGAGAGAGAAGAATAGGGTTGGCACAGGACCAGAGAGACAGGCTAAGAGCAGTATGTGTCTGACCTCCACACCCAGCCTGTCTCATTCTTTCCTCCTCACAAAATCTCTCCCCCCCCTTTACATTACAGCTGGAAGTAAATCTGTCTGGTTATACTCAATACTGATATATAGAGGCACATCCAGGTTTACACTTAAAAGCCCAATCTGAGTTTTATGACAGACATTATATGAGAGAGAGAGAGAGAGAGAGAGAGAGAGAGAGAGAGAGAGAGAGAGAGAGAGAGAGAGAGAGAGAGAGAGAGAGAGAGAGAGAGAGAGAGAGAGATCTCTCCTAATGGTCAGGGTTAGATAACTGCCCACACATAAATACACATACTGCTTTTCACTCAATCTATGCATCACACATATTTCTATTGTTTACTCTACGATGCCCATATCTCAGACAGGGTCACTAATGTAACAATGGGGTATGGCTTTAAATCCATTGCTATCCATACAGAAGGTATTAAAAAAAATAATTATTTAAAGAGACAGTACCGTCCCTTTACTATACAACCCCACAATTCAAATGTAAAACATATACTGTACAACCCATTTCCCCCCTGTACACATGTATTACCTTGTGCTAGTGGCCTGTCTCTTCCTCTCTCTCGCCCTGAAGCTGTGACACACCCAGCAGTCTCTCCACTTAGCTGTGTGCCCCTCTCTGGTGGCTGACTCGCTCTCTCCCTCGCTCTGTGCCTCCTCCCTCTGCTTGTCACTCCCTCCCAATACTACACCCCACACCCCTCCCTGTTCCTCTCTACAAACACTTTTTTTTTTTTATCATTATTCTCCAAATCTCAAAATTCACCTTGGGGAGCTGCATAAGGTCACCAAATCTTTGAAGTGAGCCAAAAATCAACCTATTTAATAATTTTAATAATTTACCCTTGGTGTGCCAACCTGCCCACAAATAACCCTACAAGTAAGACAATACCCCCAGCACAGTCCAAAAATTGTAAAACATTTACATTAATGTTTATGACAATAATCACTGACAAGCTCTAAGGATTTTATTCACTAAACAATGAGTTCAGTTGTGATAAACTAACTTCTCATTTGCAACACTTAGAAAAAGCCAAAGGTAACCTGAGGAATTCTCCCATCTTTAACCTTTTGATCTTAATTCTGTAATTTCACCATAGTTAACTGGTTAGTAGATCAAGCTCTTAATCCCACCAGGTCATAGGGGGTTTATGTACTAAACAGTGAAATGTGGCAAATTGAACACTGAATTGCAACATTTAAATCCATGTTGTCAAAATGGAACATTTGCTTGAGGTTGGCGAATTTAGCTTTCAAATCACCAAAACAAACCCTCCAGCATCACTCTATATCCAGAATGCTATGGGGTGAATTCACTAAACAGTGAATTGTGATTTTGACATATGAACCAATGTGCAAATTGTATGTCAGAATTCTGCAAAATGACGTCGAAATCACTGCAACTCGCTGTTTAGCGAATATACCCCAATATGAAATGTCTTCACATATCCATTGTAAAATGTCATGTGAAGCTAAATTTGGCACCTGATATCATAATCACATCTAACGCACACATGCTCCCCCTGGCTGTCAATGAGTGCATGAGACATAGCTATAATCTCCAATTCTCCATAGCATATTCTAGTATTGTTGTTACTTTGCATATTTTGGGCAAAGCCTTTAACCAGTTAAACATGTCAGTCAGCATACTGTCACATTAACGCTTGTCATGGTTAGCCCTGGAATAAACGCAGAAGAGGGCAGCGAACAATAACGCAGACAACAGATTGCTTAAAAAAGGAGTGCGTAAGAGAGGTGGCTGACGACAACAGATTGCATTATAAAGACTCACAGCTATGACTTTAAAAAAAACACATTCTCAGCGACTGACTGGTAATATCTCAGTTTGGGAAGTTGGAAACAGAGAATTTCCGGAATGGGGATAGTTTTGGGTTTAGGGATGAAGGAATTTAGTGCATTTCATGACATCACTCTTATTATCATTTTTAAGAATGTTGATTGACATGTCATTGAGTTAAGTGCACACAGCACAGAGAGAGACATCAAAGAGATAAGATTGACAGATTGCAAGCAAAAATAAAAAAAAAGAGAGAGAGAGAGAGTAAAGAAATGATAAACACACCATATAGATTTCAGATAATCCCCTAATCTACAGCTTTACTGCTTGTCTTCAATGGCTGACCAATCTGTTTCACAGACATTGAGAAACTCCCGATCTAATTCAGACGGAATTTTAAGCAAAGGCTTTTTCTTGGTATAATATAAACACAGTCCTGGTATAATCGGGTATAAAAGAGGCATTGTGAGATTATTAAGATGCATTACAAAATCTGGGCCGCAACTATTATTGTGGTTTTATCAGACAATTCACCGACTTTATTACCAAGAACATCACAAGTTTACTCTAAGACACTTTGGCATTCGTAAAGACAATGGACCCGCGCCTTGCCTTACAGCAGCCAACCCGTAATTTAATAGTTACTGTACCTTAATTTTTTTTAGTGATATTAGAAAATACAAATATGTGTAAGTACAGGGAGTGCAGAATTATTAGGCAAGTTGTATTTTTGAGGATTAATTTTATTATTGAACAACAACCATGTTCTCAATGAACCCAAAAAACTCATTAATATCAAAGCTGAATATTTTTGGAAGTAGTTTTTAGTTTGTTTTTAGTTATAGCTATTTTAGGGGGATATCTGTGTGTGCAGGTGACTATTACTGTGCATAATTATTAGGCAACTTAACAAAAAACAAATATATACCCATTTCGATTATCTATTTTTACCAGTGAAACCAATATAACATCTCAACATTCACAAATATACATTTCTGACATTCAAAAACATAACAAAAACAAATCAGTGACCAATATAGCCACCTTTCTTTGCAAGGACACTCAAAAGCCTGCCATCCATGGATTCTGTCAGTGTTTTGATCTGTTCACCATCAACATTGCGTGCAGCAGCAACCACAGCCTCCCAGACACTGTTCAGAGAGGTGTACTGTTTTCCCTCCTTGTAAATCTCACATTTGATGATGGACCACAGGTTCTCAATGGGGCTCAGATCAGGTGAACAAGGAGGCCATGTCATTAGATTTTCTTCTTTTATACCCTTTCTTGCCAGCCACGCTGTGGAGTACTTGGACGTGTGTGATGGAGCATTGTCCTGCATGAAAATCATGTTTTTCTTGAAGGATGCAGACTTCTTCCTGTACCACTGCTTGAAGAAGGTGTCTTCCAGAAACTGGGAGTTGAGCTTGACTCCATCCTCAACCCGAAAAGGCCCCACAAGCTCATCTTTGATGATACCAGCCCAAACCAGTACTCCACCTCCACCTTGCTGGCATCTGAGTCGGACTGGAGCTCTCTGCCCTTTACCAATCCATCCATCTGGCCCATCAAGACTCACTCTCATTTCATCAGTCCATAAAACCTTAGAAAAATCAGTCTTGAGATATTTCTTGGCCCAGTCTTGTGTGTCTTGTTCAGTGGTGGTCGTCTTTCAGCCTTTCTTACCTTGGCCATGTCTCTGAGTATTGCACACCTTGTGCTTTTGGGGACTCCAGTGATGTTGCAGCTCTGAAATATGGCCAAACTGGTGGCAAGTGGCATCTTGACAGCTGCACGCTTGACTTTTCTCAGTTCATGGGCAGTTATTTTGCGCCTTGGTTTCTCCACACGCTTCTTGCGACCCTGTTGACTATTTTGAATGAAACGCTTGATTGTTCGATGATCACGCTTCAGAAGCTTTGCAATTTTAAGAGTGCTGCATCCCTCTGCAAGATATCTCACTATTTTTGACTTTTCTGAGCCTGTCAAGTCCTTCTTTTGACCCATTTTGCCAAAGGAAAGGAAGTTGCCTAATAATTATGCACACCTGATATAGGGTGTTGATGTCATTAGACCACACCCCTTCTCATTACAGAGATGCACATCACCTAATATGCTTAATTGGTAGTAGGCTTTCGAGCCTATACAGCTTGGAGTAAGACAACATGCATAAAGAGGATGATGTGGTCAAAATACTAATTTGCCTAATAATTCTGCACACAGTGTATAACTTAAAAGCAGTAGATTGTCCGAGAGGAGGAATTCGAGATATAGCGCAGACTAAGTGAATGTGGGCATTTCGAAATTAAGTTGTTTTTTTTCACTAAACGCTAAATTGACGTGAATTAAAAAACAGATTGCAAAATGTAATAAATAGAATACACCATAAACAGTTAGACAAAGCTAGTTTGTTTAGACCTATTGAGAAAGACAAAACCATTTTGCAACAAAATATGTTTAGCTTATGCGCGTAACCCCTTAGTGACCAGGCCATTTTTCAATTGTATTACCGTTAAGGACCAGGGCTCTTTTTACATTTCTGCAGTGGTTGTGTTTAGATGTAATTTGCCTCTTACACATTTACTGTACCCATACATATTATATACCATTTTTCTCGCTATTAAATGTTCATTCTAAAGATACCATCATTTTCATCATATCATATAATGTACTAGAATAAAAAAAGTAAAATATGATAAAAAAACAAACAAAAAAAAACACAGCTGGCCATCATGCACCCATGTCCCAGTTGGAACATGTCTGAAGCCGACCAATGTAATTCACCTCAGTCAAACTGTATGTTTTTGAAAAGTACACACCCTAGGGCATTTCACATGGTGGCATTTGAACACTTTACATGCACTAATTCTACCACCAGTCTCTGTCAAACGTTTTTGTGGTGTTATTTTTCACTCACACATTCTACTTTGTGCATAGATTCAAAGCTCCTGTTAGGTGTTACTGCCAAAGGACACCACAATATGTACTTGGCATCATCTCCCGAGTACAGCGATAACACTCATGCATACGTTTGTCGGGTTCACTGGGGGGGTGCAAAGCAAAATGTCTGATATGCGTTTTTCAAATTTTATATATCTTGTTTGCCTATCTTGTTTTGAGGGCCTTATCAGATATCCCAATGTATTTTCTTGCCATGAGCGTGCATATATTTGAAAAGTTTACACCCCACAGTAGTTGAAGAACGTGTGTGGAGGTAACTGTTCAATCCTCAATTTTACACACGCACACCGCTATTTGACTGTGATTTAGGAGAGCCCGCTGTTGGTTATTGCAAGAACACACCCCGGGTTGTTTTCTGCGAGGCCTCCTAAGGACACCCATGCCCCCCCCCATGCATAGGTCTGCCAGGATTTGGGGAAGGTACGGTAACAACTGAATGACTTGCCATTTGAGTTGAAATTGAGAGTATGTCTTCTGATAGGCCTATCTTTAGCTTGGGGCTTAACACATACCCCAGTTTTATATATCGCCACAAAAGGGTACATACTTGAAACGTAGACACCCCGAGGTATTGCATGTATGTGGAGTGCTTTGATGCAACTTTTTTTTAGCCAGAAAAAAGATAAAACAAGTTGAAGAACGTGTGTGGAGGTAACTGTTCAATCCTCAATTTTACACACGCACACCGCTATTTGACTGTGATTTAGGAGAGCCCTCTGTTGGTTATTGCAAGAACACACCCCGGGTTGTTTTCTGCGAGGCCTCCTAAGGACACCCATGCCCCCCCCCCCATGCATAGGTCTGCCAGGATTTGGGGAAGGTACGGTAACAACTGAATGACTTGCCATTTGAGTTGAAATTGAGAGTATGTCTTCTGATAGGCCTATCTTTAGCTTGGGGCTTAACACATACCCCAGTTTTATATATCGCCACAAAAGGGTACATACTTGAAACGTAGACACCCCGAGGTATTGCATGTATGTGGAGTGCTTTGATGCAACTTTTTTTTAGCCAGAAAAAAGATAAAACAAGTTGAAGAACGTGTGTGGAGGTATTTTATATATCGCCACAAAAGGGTACATACTTGAAACGTAGACACCCCGAGGTATTGCATGTATGTGGAGTGCTTTGATGCAACTTTTTTTTAGCCAGAAAAAAGATAAAACAAGTTGAAGAACGTGTGTGGAGGTATTTTATATATCGCCACAAAAGGGTACATACTTGAAACGTAGACACCCCGAGGTATTGCATGTATGTGGAGTGCTTTGATGCAACTTTTTTTTAGCCAGAAAAAAGATAAAACAAGTTGAAGAACGTGTGTGGAGGTAACTGTTCAATCCTCAATTTTACACACGCACACCGCTATTTGACTGTGATTTAGGAGAGCCTGCTGTTGGTTATTGCAAGAACACACCCCGGGTTGTTTTCTGCGAGGCCTCCTAAGGACACCCATGCCCCCCCCATGCATAGGTCTGCCAGGATTTGGGGAAGGTACGGTAACAATTGAATGACTTGCCATTTGAGTTGAAATTGAGAGTATGTCTTCTGATAGGCCTATCTTTAGCTTGGGGCTTTACACATACCCCAGTTTTATATATCGCCACAAAAGGGTACATACTTGAAATGTAGACACCCCGAGGTATTGCATGTATGTGGAGTGCTTTGATGCAACTTTTTTTTAGCCAGAAAAAAGATAAAACAAGTTGAAGAACGTGTGTGGAGGTAACTGTTCAATCCTCAATTTTACACACGCACACCGCTATTTGACTGTGATTTAGGAGAGCCCGCTGTTGGTTATTGCAAGAACACACCCCGGGTTGTTTTCTGCGAGGCCTCCTAAGGACACCCATGCCCCCCCCATGCATAGGTCTGCCAGGATTTGGGGAAGGTACGGTAACAACTGAATGACTTGCCATTTGAGTTGAAATTGAGAGTATGTCTTCTGATAGGCCTATCTTTAGCTTGGGGCTTAACACATACCCCAGTTTTATATATCGCCACAAAAGGGTACATACTTGAAACGTAGACACGCACACCGCTTTTTGACTGTGGAACACACCCCGGGTTTATCACGATTCCGGGAACCTAACACGCTAACAGACACACACACACACACACACAGAAAAGGTGCCGTACCGGACCTTAGAGTGGCCGGGCTAAGCACACACAGAATAGTCAGGGGAACCAGAAAACAGAATAACGAGAAACAAGCCGAGGTCAAAGGGTAGGAGAAAGTCACAAAGTCAGCTTAACAAGCCAGAGAGTACGTAACCACAAATCACAAGTTCAGAATCAATACTATACAGCAAAGACCACAACAGGGCAGGGAGGAACAGGAAAGGTGAGTATAAATACCCTAGGTTAAATTCTGATTGGATAACTTCCAATCAGAATTAACAATCACATGTGGGAGATATCTAAGCCTCCCACTGTGATTGTGGTACTGTTGCTTTAACGCCGGGTCACTCACGTGACCCCGGCGTTTGCATAAATCAACGACCTTTCAGCGTGCAGCGTTATACATGCTGCCGCTGGGAGGCGTGACGGATGCGAGCGGCGGAGAGGAGACGCCGCTCGCCGACAGGTAGGAGGAGGGGAGACCGCGGGCGGCGATGGACTGAGGGTGAGTGCTGCGAGTTGCGAGCAGCCTCCCCTACTAGCCGCCCGCGGACCCCTTACAGGGTTGTTTTCTGCGAGGCCTCCTAAGGACACCCATGCCCCCCATGCACGGGGTAAATGTAACAACCCCCCCCAAAGAAAAAGACACCAAAAAAAAATAACTGAACGGCAAAAAATAAATTAAAAATGGGCCAGCGTGTGGTATCGTTTGAAACAGTCTCCAATGCAGAGTCCAGGCTGCCCAGGGCAATCAGGACAGTAATATACACTGTCTTTTCTCTGCCCCCTCTTAGAACAGACCCTGCATCTTTTTTGGGGACTCTGTTTTGCCGCAGTAGGGGGGATTTTAAAAATAAAATGTGTAGCCCCAACTCTGCTCTCTCCCATCACCGCCCGGGGAGCAGGTGCATCACGGTACAAAATCCCCGAAATGATCTGGAGCTGAAACTGTAAAAATCTCAGTTGCGTCCCGGGGTTTGCTTTTTTGAACAACAAGAAAGCGTTGTGGGTTGCAATCTGCATTAGGTAGATTGCAACCTTTTTGTACCAGGCCCTTGTCTTTCGTATAACTAGGTAGGGCTGCAGCAGCTGATCTGCCAGATCAACCCCACCCATATGACGGTTATAGGCCTTGATGCACACTGGCTTCCTCGTTCTCTCAGCTCTGCCACGTACAGGGACCTCCACAGTCCCCTCAGTGTGGATGGTGGTAAGAAGGTACACATCCTTCTTGTCTCTGTACTTAACTGCCAACAGCTCCTCTTGGCGCAGAGCTGAGGTCTCCCCCCTCCGTAGCCGGGTGCGTGCAAGTTGTCCTGGGAAACCTGTGCTGTTCTTTTTAATTGTGCCGCAAGCTACTGTATCAAAACAGTACAGTAGCTTGAACAAAGGGACACTTGTATAAAAATTGTCAGTATACAAGTGGTACCCTTTGTTCATCAGGGGGAATATCAGGTCCCAGACAATCTTGCCACTGGTTCCCATATGTTCTGGGCAACCTGGAGGGTCAAGGTGGCTATCCTTTCCCTCGTACACCCAGAAGGCCTGAGTATACCCAGTCTCGCTATCACAGAGCTTATACATCTTTACACCATACCTAGAGCGCTTGGAAGGAACATACTGCTTGAATCCCAGCCTTCCCTTATACTTCATCAGGGATTCATCCACGCATATATTCCTTCCAGGTGTATAAGCCTCTGCAAACCTGGCAGCAAAGTGGGTAATCAGGGGGCGGATTTTATACAGCCTGTCAAACTGGGGATGCTCCCTAGGGGGACACAGGCTGTTGTCGCTGAAGTGCATGAAATGCAGAATCATTTCATACCTCTTCCTCGACATACATTGGGAGTAAATGGGGGTAGAGCAGATGGGGCTACTGCTCCAGTAGGAGCGGATGGAGGGCTTCTTTATGATGCCCATCAGCATAGTCAATGCCCAGAATCTTTTAAATTCTGGCACATCGATGGGGGCCCATTGCTGCTTTGCCAAAAAAGAGTCCGTTTTTTTAGCTCGGAATTGATGGGCATATAAATTAGTTTGGGCGACAATGTTCCCCAATACATCATCGCCCAGAAACACCTCCATAAACTGCTGAGGGCTAAATCCTGTGACATCCAAATTAATGCCAGGATTTGCAGTAAAGGATGGGATGTCTGGCCTCTGGTTATGAGGCACTACCCACTCCTCAGCAGTTCTGCCAGCTGGAGCAGCACGTCTCCTTCTGGCAGGGGGACTAGCAGGCACAGATACAACATCACCAGATACATCACTAGCAGTAGACACTGTATCGAGTGATGATGTATCTGAGCACCTGGCAGGGTCAAAATCAGGGTCAGAGTCTGACATAGACGTGTCAGACTCTAGCGCAAGGGTGGCATATGACTGCTCAGCGCGGGTTGTCTTCCGTGACCCGTGTGCCATGATCACAATTGCTTTACTTAGTGACCTGTCACAAAAAAAAAAAAAAAAATAACCCCTGAAAAAATGAACAGACAGCAAAATAAGTGATGCTGTGCAAGAGCCTGTGATCTGTATAGTGATCACTGGCAGGGCAGGGGTTAATCGTTCTGAAAAGAGCTTTTGGGTCTCAAAAAAGATCACAAAAAAATGAACCCCTAAAAAAAAGGCACAAACAGCAGAAAAGATCTGCTGTGCAAGAGCCAGTGATTATAGTGATCACTGGCAAGACAGGGGTTAATGGCTCTGAAAAGAGCCTTTGGGTCTCAAGATTTTACAAATCCCTACCTATAAATACCTAAATCTCTCTAGCTAAACCACAGATCTCTCTCTCTCTCTCTCTCACACACTAAAACACAAGTGAAGAGAGGGAGGCAGATCCACACTAATCAGAGAAATGGGGAACACACTTGGGATGAAATTGCTAATGGGGCAAGCTGTGATTGTATGACTCCAGCCTGCCCCTTATGATGCGGCATGCTAGGGACGCCCCCAGAAGCCCCATGATTCACTGCCTTTCGAAAAAAAAAGGGGGGGGGAGTTAATATTGATCATTTTCTTTATTTTATATTTATTTTTTTATATATATTATTTTATATGCACGGAGTGCCAGGACCCCTCAAGGCACTCATCACATGCAGTACATCACTGCTATACTATCAGAGCTTCCAGAGCTCAAAATAGGTGCAGACGTACCAGGTACGTCCAAGGTCATTATGGACTGTTTTCTGCCAGACGTACCTGATACGTCCGCGGTCGGGAAGGGGTTAAAGGGACACTATAGGCACACAACCACTTCAGCTCATTGTGGTCTGGGTGCAGCATTCTAGGTCCCTTAACTCTGTAATTTTAATTATTTCAGTCTTTGATAAATTGCAACAATTACCTGCCAGGGTTAATTCCACCTCTAGTGGCTGTTGAAACATTTCAGGACACCTATTTTAGTCTTAAATTTGAAATTCACTTTGAATTCCCAACAATTCTACATTAAGTAAATAACCCTATACATTTACTCATTGTTTAACTATTTACTCACTGGGTGTTTTGGTGGAACCAGTTGCTAGACGTTTGGTGGACTTTTAGGGCCAGTCAGGCTGATTCAGATGAGTTACAAATTGGAAATTATCTGCAGACTGCATCAATGTTAAGGCGGTTCAGCATACATCCAAACTCTGGTGTCCCGAGAATGAGAGCAGACACATCCAGAAAGAGGGTGGGTCCACCTGATTAACTGGCATGTCAAAAGTGGGACACCAGGGAAGTAGATTGAGACAGCACACAACAATCGTGACTATCAAAAGGAGAAATGACCAGAGACACCTACCCACTCAACGGACACATTGGCACCCTACAAGACACGCAACACATATAGCTGTAACCCATAACACATTGAACGAGGAAGAGGCAATGATCATATACACAGCCACAATACCATTAATCACACACAACACCACTCACACACCTCTACACCCTACCGTACCTAAAATGAAGATGACAGTTATACCCCAAGCAGAGCAAATGGGCGGGCATGACCGACAAGTCAGAATAGGAGCGCACACTATATGTGGGATGGGCCTCAGGTCCAAAACATGGGTAAACGCATGAGAACAGCCTAGTGAAACGGTGACGGACTACATAACACCTAAGGGAGTGGAATGAGGTCTTGGGGAAGTGTAAAAACGGAGCCCACAGGCTAAAACACTCAGAGAGATAATCTAGCCATATCCACGTACCTCATGAGAACGCATGTCACACAAACGTAATGCTCATGATTTTGCTATGACGGAGACCTGCGTGTCCCATCCAACATGTCTTATTGTTCTATGTGTCTATTGTCAAAACCTTCAATAAAAACCGAATTACAACACTAACGTACCCTTCCTTTCTGTATTGCAACTTTTAAGATGATCCTATTGATGGGGCCTCTGCGTAGGCCAAAAGAAATATGATTAAATGTGCCAGTCGACATTTAAATAAAGAGTTGAAAAAAAAAAAAAAAAAACGAATTACAAAACACAAAAAACAACAATCGTGACTATCCTGCCAACATCGGGACAGTTGGGAGGCCTGGCCTAGTAAATAACAAAGAACAGTAAAGCAAATGCAACGGACAGTAAAATGTCTGTTTAAACTGTAATAAATGTTTCTCAGTTAATCTGTATCAATAAAATACTTGTTCTCACCCAACTACATAAATAGCTATCAATAGGTTATAAATTTGTCTAAACTAAATTCTTGGCAATGCCCTGCCTAATAGCTCAAACTATTTTTCCAAACAGAAAGTGCCCTTCATTTGCCTTTGGGAACTCTGGGAGATATTGAACGTTGAAACTGCTTTAATGTGTCCTGCTGATTTCATGCTACTGAGTCCTAGAACAACCTTCAGGTTTACACAGTTAACTGTGAAATGTTGAGAAATTGCCAATTTTTTACATCTGATAAAGATTCTAACTATAACCCCAAAAAAATTTTTTTTTTCTTAAAGCATAAGGCGTGTGAAGAACAGTTGCTAAATAAAGTAATATAGTTTAATAAACATGTGTTCAACTCAAATACTCTGAGGCTATAGGTTTCTACTAGATGTTTATTAGAATGCCCTGGATGGAAAAAGCAGTATACCACAAAATAGCCCATAATATATGAAGCTTATAAAAAAACAAACTTCTGCTGTCTTCCGTTACCCTTTGACCAAAAGTGACTAATTTGCTAGGATCTCTAAATAAAATAACATAAAGGACAGTCCTCCACGTTTTGTGAATGGCAAAGTTCACAGCCTACTCCGATTGCTCTGAACTTAATGAAAGGAATGGGCTGCAGGAGCAGGTGTTCTTCCAATTAGAAAGGCAGACATATTTTAATGCCCCAGGTAGTGGTGCCATTATTGCCTGGTTGCCAAGATAGATAAATCTGCTCCTGTTTTCTATGATTAACGAAAAGTTCATGTCCATTCTCTTCGGGGCCTTCAGGGCAATTATTGAGCATGGCGGCATAACAGGATCTTCCTCTTTCATGTGCTCCTGCAAAGTCACGTTGTCCGCTAAATTTTCTGTTTCAGTGCAGCCCTGACGCCATTTTCTGTGCTTTTAGTTCTGCTAAGGTAGTCTCATCCACCATGGTGGCCAGGAGGTGGGTTGGAGATTCGGCTATAGATAAGTTGTGTAATATCAGAGTCCACATCTCTATCGAGTGTAGAAATGCAGCTGGTGTACTGTTGCATCACAGCAGAAACCATCTTGACCTACTCTCTCGGCGGCTGGTGTGTTCTTTCTCAGAACTCTGTCCCTCTTTCAGGTACAGGATAGCTGAGGGGGTGGGATACAGGGCGCTTGTTCACCTTCAAGAAACAGGTGTGCAGAGGTGAGTAATGAGATTGGCCACCTCTCCATCTGCAACAGTCTGGTAGGCCTCCAGGAATGCAACTCAAATAATAAGAAATATAAAAAAAAAAATATATATATATATACACATCGCACTCCAGTAAATGCAAAAAAAAATGTATTTAGATTTTGTTCAAAGGAACATCAAAACATCCCTATTCATTCCTATGGAAGGGGAAAGAAGGGCCACCATGTATATATAGCCCATAAATCACCTGATCCTATGCCTATATAGCAAGGTATACAGGAACAGCTATGCGGAAATAAACCTATACATATACAACATATAAATAGCGACAAAAGATAATCCCAGTGGATCCACCTCCTGATATATGTAAGTAGCAATGTATGCACAAACACGTATGGGATAACAGAAGAAAAAAGTTGAGAAAATCAAAAAAATATCAATATTCAGTCCACTGGTTAGAGTGTATATATGTAATCCATGTAGAAGATTGTGGCAAAAAAAGCAGAAGAAAAAAACTGTATAAAGTAAAAAAATAAAAATAAAAAAGCAAAAATTCAGTCAATAGTATATATAGCGGGCAAGGTTGGATCTCACCGCTCTGTAAGATGAACCAGTGCTGATCTAATGAGTGAGTTCATGGAAGATGTCTAATGAGTGAGTCCAGAGACGATGAGTAGGTAAGTGACCACTGGAGACCATGTTGAT
Organism: Pelobates fuscus; assembly: GCF_036172605.1. Lineage (NCBI taxonomy): Eukaryota > Metazoa > Chordata > Amphibia > Anura > Pelobatidae > Pelobates > Pelobates fuscus. The sequence goes on along the minus strand of NC_086325.1, from coordinate 147,542,218 downwards.
GTACCTACCGATTCCTTCCAAATGAAGACAGGTTATGTTTTGAGTAACTCCCTACCATGATATCATTAGGGTTTCCAAAGTGCAAAGACTACAGAGCGTGAATAAATTAAGGAAATTAAACCAAAAGTTTACAGAGCCCCATGTAACATGCGTCCATTCAAGACGATATCCAACTCCCTCTCCTTCTTAATTGCTCATTTGAGGACAAAACTATACATTGGCCTTACATTAGACATTAGCTGGTGAATTCATGAAAATGTAAATCTTAGTATACGACCCGGCATGTGTAAAATATTAATAAATACTTGATGTGAAGACATACTATGTAGCAACAGCTTTTAAAGCATGTCATTGGGAGTTTCTGTTCACCTTCCACATACCTCTGCAAACTCATTGCATAACTTTTCGTGAAATTCCTTTTAGCACGAACGTTGCACTGATTGCAATCCACACAAAGTCTCCACTCTGCACACAAACCAGTACAGTCAGGAACGACATGCACATTCAACGCCGCACTTTACACTAACAACCACACATAATTGTGTTAATTGTCTCTCACTACATCATCTCTTTGAAAATCACAGCTGGCATAGGCACCATGAAAATTGCAAACCTGGAACAGGTAAAAAAAAATAGCAACATGGGTAACAATTAATGTATCCGTGTGCTGCACTGTTTAGGCCAGAGGTCAGTCACCTGAGGCATTCCAGCTGTGGTTAGTCTCCAAATCATATTATCATACATCCCAACAATCCAAAGGGGAGAACCGGAACTTGGTGAGCGGGGAAGGGGCTGCCTGTGCTCACACTGGGACACCAGGGAATTAAAGCAGGAAAGGACCTGAAATTGTGACTGTCCAGCTTAAAGCAAGACTGTTGGGGGGGCATGTATTATTCTTGAACACCAATACCAGTGAGCTTTCTCTGAGATTACTATTATGCATCACTTTTCACCAGGATGACTTTGGGATTAACTGATACAAAATGTAAATGACTTCTTAAAGGGACACTATAGTCACCTGAACAACTTTAGCTTAATGAAGCAGTTTTGGTGTATAGCACATGCCCCTGCAGCCTCACTGCTCAATCCTCTGCCATTTAGGAGTTAAATCTCTTTGTTTATGAACCCTAGTCACACCTCCCTGCATGTGACTTTCACAGCCTTCCATAAACACTTCCTGTAAAGAGAGCCCTATTTAGGCTTTCTTTATTGCAAGTTCTGTTTAATTAAGATTTTCTTATCCCCTGCTAAGTTAATAGCTTGCTAGACCCTGCAAGAGCCTCCTGTATGTGATTAAAGTTCAATTTAGAGATTGAGATACAATTATTTAAGGTAAATTACATCTGATTGAAAGTGAAACCAGTTTTTTTTCATGCAGGCTCTGTCAATCATAGCCAGGGGAGTTGTGGCTAGGGCGGCATAAACAAAAACAAAGTGATTTAACTCCTAAATGACAGTGAATTGAGCAGTGAAATTGCAGGGGAATGATCTATACACTCAAACTGCTTTATTTAGCTAAAGTAATTTAGGTGACTATAGTGTTCCTTTAATCACTTTTATATGTACTGTCCCACCTAAGAACAATGTCAAAGAGTAAATGCAATGATATTGATCAGTACCTCTAGTCATTAGCCAATAAATATTGCCTAATTCTGAAGGATTTCACTACAACATAGAGATGAACTAAGGACTTCTGGCCCAAGGTCTTCTTTACGACATGGAGTGGACCCAAGGACAGTGATGTCAAATTCCAGAGCTCAAGGATCATGTACACACACAAATATCAGTACAGCACAGAGGGGTTATAAATGAGAAATATTGTTCAAAAACATATGAGCAGGGTTATTCTCAATTACAGAGTATAGCTGAGTTGGAGATTTATATTATATACATTAGTTTAGCCTAGGGTTCTCAATTTGGTTTACAATTCACAATCATTGTCTGTTTATTCATTAAACCCCAAATTGAAAATTGTATTGCAACTAACTCAGCTGAGATTATAGCTGGAATTTCTTTACAAATCCGCATTTTTTTCCCCCTAAATGTTGGCGTTTATTCACCTACAATGTAGTGTTTATTAAATAAAGGCCTTTGGTTCTTTGTTAAACTTTGAATTGCCACGAATTCTGTAACTGCAAATTTTTTATTTATTTTTTAAATTCTTTATTTTTGTCATGCACAGATAAGACAAATGACATTTTCGCTAGCAATGCCACAACAGCTAATGCCAGATTTTACATAGTTGTAGAAAAACAGTTGTATGGCATGGAGAAATAGTGCATTTTTTTTTTTTTTTTTGTAATTGAAGAAGAGTGAATAGTAGTATAGTGTAAGCCATAGTGTGTGTGTCTGTATAAGCCTATCCGCTGAGTAGGTAGATAATAGTGTCTTAGACACTTGTGAATCGTGTAGAGGTTAGTAGTAAAACAAGCTTATTTTGGTCACTCAGCATGGTAATATTGCAATACAAAACAGTGTGTGGGCCGTCGCCCGTAAAGTTCGCATGCGTTAAGATGTATGTAGGTAATGGCTGGGACTCAGTCCAGGGCCGGTGCTAGGATTTTTAGTTACACAGGCGAAGATGCATTTTTGCGCCCCCAACCCTCATTAAAAAAAAAAAAAATGCATCTTCACCTGTGTGTCTTTCCTCCCAAGCCACAGGCACACAGGCATCATTTTTCAGTCACACAGTCAAAGTCATACAGGTACACTGTCATACAAAGACAGAAATAATCATACAGAGACATACAGACACATACAGTCAGAGACATACAAGCAGAGATATACATGCATACAGAGACATGCAGGCATATAAAGACATACATGCATACAGAGGCATACCGTCATACAGACACATACATACAGACAGGCATACAGAAACATACATACAAAGACATTCAGGCACATACATACAGACATACAGGCATAAAGAAACATACATACAGAGACATACAGGCATGCAGACACATACATACATACATACAGGCATACAAAGACATACACACATACAGATACATGCATGCATACAGAGACATAACGTCATACAGACACATACATACATACAGAGGCATACCGTCATACAGACACATACATACATACAGAAACATGCATACAAAGACATACAGGCATACAGAGACACACAGACACACACATACGTACATACAGAGACATAAAGGCATACAGTTACATACAGGCATACAGAGACATATATACAGACATTCAGAGACAAACATACATCCAGTTACATACATGCATACAGAGACATACAGAAACATACGTACAAGACATACAGACACATACATACAGAGGCATACCGTCATACAGATGCATACATACAGACAGGCATACAGAAAAATACATACTCACACACACACACAAACTCACAGACACATACTCGAACACACACACACTCCCAGACACACATACTCACATGCACACACACACTGACAGACACACACACACACACACACACACACTCACTCACACACTCACAGACACACACACACATACTCACACACAAACTCACAGACACACAAACTCACAGACACACACATACTCACACACAAACTCACAGACACACAAACTCACAGACACTCACAGTAATACATTATTATTATTATATTATTAAATAATGTAAATTAAATTTAAATTTCCCACCCAGCCTCCCTACCTGGAGAGCTGGCGTGGGTCTCTCATTGGTGGTCCAGTGGGGCTGCTGGGAGGCGTCCGGCTGAACTGGATTACGAGGTGGCGAGGGAGGTCTGATCTCTCTGACCGGCTCCCTCGCAGGCTGTTTTCTGATGCCGCGGGAGCCGGAACATGACGTCATATTCCGGCTCCCGCGGCATCAGCAAAAGGCGCACGAGGGAGCCGGTCAGAGAGATCAGACCTCCCTCGCCACCTCGTAATCCAGTTCAGCCGGACGCCGCGCTGGGGATCCAGGAGGTGACCTGGCAGGAGGGAGCACTTCCCTCCTGCCGGTCACTGGAATTTTGCGCCCCCAGAGCCGGTGCGCCCTAAGGCGGCCGCCTGTGCGCCTTATGGACGCGCCGGCCCTGACTCAGTCCCATGCTGAGTGGGTGTTGGATTATTTAAAGCATGTCAGTCAACATATTAATATAACAAAAATAAGTCCCCCTGGGTACATGAGTGGTATATAGCCATAAAAATAACAATAACATAATGTCTCTCATAGACTTGAGTACGCCAGGGGGGAGAAAAGCCCCCTCTGGGGATTTGTAGTCTTGAGTTAACATATTGGCTAGCATAAAAAAGGGAGATGGGGGGGGGGATCAGAGCTAGAGTTAGAATGAGTCTCCCTGAACTGCATCCGCGTTATATGCTTGCGCGTTGCCTAAGACTGCTTGAGTAAAAAACAAAACAAAAAAAAACTGTGAACAAGGTGAAACAGCGGCCTACTCTAGCATGTCTGGATTCTTAAGATGCTAGGGATTTTAATCTCAGGTGCGGCATGTCAGAATGTACACCATCAAGCAAAAAGGGGAACAATAAAACACAATTGTAACTTGGTAAATATAGTCACTGATTTTAGTGGCGGAATCCGTGGCATCCTTGAGGGTGTCAAGTAGTCAGCTTGGTGCGGTGAGTTCAGGTTGTGTTGCCTGCTGGTGTGGCACGTTGAGACGACCTGGGTATGAATTCCTTTGCTGAGGCGGGATCTAGCCTGGCTGAGGTGGTCCTGGGCTCTGTTCGCGGAGCCGTCAGGCCCAGCTGGCCCAGATGAGTGTCTAGTTCCTGTGGGCTTCGTGCCCGGTAGGCCGTCCCTTGGAAGGTGAAGGTAATGAGTCTCGGTGTTCCCCAGCGGTACTGGATGTTGTTGGATCTCAGGTGTTGTAGGCTTGGTTGAAGCGATTTGCGCCAGTCTAGTGTACTTCTCGTTGGGTCATGAAACAGCAGCAATTGAGAGTCCTCGAATGACAGAGGGGTCTTCCCTCGGGTCGCTGCTAGGACAGCGGTCTTATCTTGGTGGCTTTGGAATTTTACAATAATGTCAGCCGTGGCGGTTGGGGGTGCGTTCGCCGATCTGGGCAGGCGGAACAGTCCATCTAGTTTTACGTTTTTTGCCTGTTTGGGTTGCAGTAGTGTTGCTATTAGGCGCCTCACATAGTGTGGGAGGTCAGCTAGGCCTATGTCATCTGGTACCCCTCTAACCTTTAAATTGTTCCTCCTTCTGTGGTCCTCCATGGCCTCCACCTTCTCTGCTGTGCCAAGGTGTTGTTTGTGGAGGTCTGATATTTTTTGTTCCAGGTTATTCAGGCGTGTGTCTTGGGACTTAGCTTTAGATGGGTGAGCCTCGTGGTGGTCCCCTCAATGGCCTCTTTAAAGTTTGCTCGGTCGGAAGCTAAGTTCTGCCTGAGTTCCGTGAACATTTTTGTCAGCAAGGCTGCAGTCACCGGTTCTCCTGTTGGAGGGGCTTTGATCTTGTGCCCTGTGGGCTGAGTTACCAATGCGCCTTCTTCCAGATCTGGGTAGAAGTCTCCTGAGGAGTCGGAGTACCCATCTTCCCCCAGCGCCATTTTCTCCCATGCGGCCTTCTGTGAGTTTCGCAAGAGTTTGCCGATATCGCGGCTAAGAGGGGTTTTGTCCGGCCTCGTTTTTTTATTTTTCTTGCCCATTATCTTCTCCTCGACCGTTGGGTGAGGTTTGGGAGAGGTAGGTGCCCAATTTCCGCCGAAAAATCAGGTATTTGGCTCAGTGTAGCACGGAGCTTTTCACTGTGCGTCCGCGCTTGTCGGCAGCTAGCTCCGCCCCCTCTAACTGCAAATTTAAGTAAAAAATAGTTGAAGTTGAATCAGAAATTTATATTTACAGTTAGGCTATTTTAGCCTACATGTTGCTGTTCCCAGATGAATGTCTGAAAATGCACAATTTAGTGAATATCCCCCTTTAACTACACTTTGACATTTAAGGTAATGTCCAGAGAATTGCAAAGTCTGGGCCAAAACTAATCAAAAAGTTACTATAACCCTTTTCATGACATTGTATTGCTTTATAATATCTATATTTATAATGTTGGGCTCCAGTATTCTGTTAAAGGGACACTATAGTCACCTGAACAACTTTAGCTTAATGAAGCAGTTTTGGTGTATAGAACATGCCCCTGCAGCCTCACTGCTCAATCCTCTGCCATTTAGGAGTTAAATCCCTTTGTTTATGAACCCTAGTCACACCTCCCTGCATGTGACTTGCACAGCCTTCCATAAACACTTCCTGTAAAGAGAGCCCTATTTAGGCTTTCTTTATTGCAAGTTCTGTTTAATTAAGATTTTCTTATCCCCTGCTATGTTAATAGCTTGCTAGACCCTGCAAGAGCCTCCTGTATGTGATTAAAGTTCAATTTAGAGATTGAGATACAATTATTTAAGGTAAATTACATCTGTTTGAAAGTGAAACCAGTTTTTTTTTCAATGCAGGCTCTGTCAGTCATAGCCAGGGGAGGTGTGGCTAGTGCTGCATAAACAGAAACAAAGTGATTTAACTCCTAAATGACAGTGAATTGAGCAGTGAAATTGCAGGGGAATGATCTATACACTAAAACTGATTTATTTAGCTAAAGTAATTTAGGTGACTATAGTGTTCCTTTAAAAGTTCCCTCTCGCTGGAGAAGAGAGCACTGAAGTGAAATAGCCCTTTTCCCAAACACCAGACGAAACTTGGTGACGGGTGAAACACACACATTTATTATCACAAAGCACACATATTTATAGGGAGAATAGGTTCCCTCTCTGGCTAAATTATATATGGGAGATAACCAGATCAATTACCGTTAATTTAATTAGCTTACAGACAACAGGGTGCCTTAACTAGATATCCATAAAAACATAATTTTTTACATTAGTAAACTCCACACATTTGATATCCCCGGATAGCTCGTGCCCAAGCGCTCTAACTGGCAAAATAGCTCTGTTATCCATCGCAGGGGGTGTGAGCTACATCTGATTAAAGTTTCAGCAAGTTGTGCCAAAACTGCTACCTGCTCGGCAGTTCCGCAGTTTCTAGGTTTGTCCCGGTCGGGCGCATTGGACCCCTCATAGCTGATTAGTTTGTGAAAGTCTGGTCAGATTGGATTACTCAGTCACCCTGTGCCTCCAATAACAGGGTGACATACACATAAGAAGGGGAGTTCACTGTGAATCTGCCAGGGGCTCCCTCTCAAACTCAAACCTACCCCTATGTCCTCATTCTCAGGGGTTTACTGTGACACCCACACATTCCAACAGTAAATCTGGAACCCCCGTGTTACCAGCCCATGATAGTTCCATTCACAGCCTCTCATTGCTTTCCGATGGGAAAGCATGGGATTGGCTGAGGTCATCAAGATTGATGATCTCAACCAATTAAGGCAGAACCAGACAGGGCAAGACCAGAGCCGTGTGGGAGAAAAAGTAAGTTTAAAACCTTTAATCTTCACTAGGGGGGGGAGGAGTCTGGGACCTAAAAAGTGAGTTGTATACTATAGTGTTCCTTTAAATAGGTTATTTTAAAAGACACCCTGAATTAATAATATAATAATAATAATTTAGTTAATGGAGTCTCATTTTTTTTGTTTATCTATTCCATCCATATATGATTGTCTTGCTGCATTATTATTTTATACACAAAAACTCCCTAGTGCACACTGAATGTATAGAAAAAATAAATCACTGATTATTTATCAGAATTGTCATTTACCAATTTGGCAACCATGCAAATACATAATATCATAGAATATGCCGTAACTCTGAAACAAGAAACAGAAAAAAACACACCCACTTTCAGATGTCATAGCAATAAGTTACCATGGCGATGTAAAATCAATTATCACAGTGACATAATCACAAACAGGGGTAGTGTCACACGTGATACTTTTGTAAACGAAATAAGTTCTGTTTTTTTTTTTTTTTATACTTAATTCTTCAATTTATTCCATATGCTTGAATACTAATTTAAAGTCTGACTTCGAGGGAGGTGCGCGAGTGGAGCTGAATCAGCGCCGAGGGACATCGGCACTAGACCCAGGTAAGTGACAGAGGGGGTTATTGACAGAGGAGGAAGCTATAGTGCCAGGAAAACAAGTTTGTTTTCTGGCACTATAGTTTCCCTTTAAGCATTCTAGACCCAGAGTATCCCAATACTAAACTTCAATGTTTTATGTTTACCGCATTGTGCAGTTAATCCATTTATTAAATTTGTGTTTTCTTTTTTTTTGGGTGGGGGGAGAGCAGAGGGTGCCTATGAATTCTGTGCATACACCTGACATGCTAATCCAGCCCAGGACCCATGGGGACAGTTGGTAGAGCTACAATGACACTTATTAGAAGATGCATACCGAAACACACCTACAGCATTTACACACGTTACTGCCTTGAAAAAGTATTCAGATGCCTGAGTAATTATCTTATATTGCTAAATTACAATTAGTACACTGAAATTTTGTCTCTGATACACAATAACTGCTATGCCAAGTATTTTTTAAAGTGGCAGTAATCCTCATTTTTTTAAGGCACCAGGAATTGGATTCCCATTGTCCCTCTTTTCTATCCAAATGTTCCTCTTTTTTAGGAGTTCCATATTGTTGGTGTGTCTGATTGTATAACAGAGCTCCACAGCAATAATACTCCCAGCAATGTGTCTTTAAACTACAGGGTGGCCCATAAGTCTCTACCCAACCAGCACACAGATACACTGACTGGATACATAAGATATATGGATGGGTAGGGACTTATGGGCCACCCTGTAAAATAAATGTGAATGTCTGTCAAAAGAACAGCTGAAACCCATGAAATTGGAATTAACCTTAACCTCCCTGGCGGTATGATTATGTCAGGAATTTTGTACCAAAAGCGCTACCATTTTTTTGCATGGAAATTTGGTGTTATGTATTGTAGGCCAGTAATTACTTTCTTAAACCTGACCAAAAGTACTCTCAGATGTGATAAAGTTCGAAACATAAAATCATGAATTATAATCTAATAAATAATATAATTTTATTCAATAATGTAATAAATAATGAAATTTGTCAAACAAAGAAAATTCAGTAAACATCCTGGGTGTGGTAAATTTTGAAACATGGGACTGCACATAGACCGACATCACAATCAGGGCAATGGAATCTGGTTTCCTTTCGGATTTTTTTTCCATTGCTATCTCGCTTTGAGCAGCAAACTACGCACATCCTTGTAGGTGCTGCCTTTTTTGCGTTTGGCGGGATGTAATCCATAAAGTGACGACCAGTCAGGCGTTCTGGGTTGACAACGTCAACAGCACGACGTCCAGATCTGTTCACGGCCACTGATGCCGTTTGGTAGTTCACAAAAATCCGCTCCGCCACCTTCCAGATAAAGTCAGAATGAACAAGAGGCTTGTCACTCTTTCCTCTGTGCAGTATATAGGCATTCCAGAGGCATTGTTCCAGTAGATGCCTGAAGATTTTTTTGTAATATTTTTTTTGTTGTTTCCGCATAGCCGGATAAAATGTCATCGCCTGATCAGCTCTATCGACTCCTCCCATGGTGTTGTTGTAGTCAATCACAAGTTGTGGCTTCATGACATCTTTCCCACCTCTTGTGTGGACCATGGCAGTGGAGGCGTTATGCACTGTACTCATTAGGCATACGTCTTTTTTGTCACGCCAACGCATTGCCATCATCTTTCCTTTCTGCCAGGCAACCATTTCTCCTGTTTTCAGTTTTTTCTTGGCAAACATAGATGGCAGGTCACGTCGGTTGGCCCTAACGGTTCCATATCCATCAGTCTTGTGTTTTATCAGAAACTCGTACAGCTCAGGCGATGTGTAAAAGTTGTCCGTTGTCACACAATACCCCTGATTCAGCAATGGCTCAAGCAGTGTAAGGACTGATGACGTTGCCATCCCATAGCCGCTGTACCTGGGGTTGAATTGTGTTCCTTTACCGGTGTATATGACGGAATTCCATATATAGCCAGTGGCAGACTCGCAGAGCATATAGGATTTTATTCCAAACCGTGCTCTCTTGGATGCGATGTATTGAATCCAGCTGAGGCGTCCCTTGTAAGCCATCAGACTTTCATCAATGCTGATGTCTCTATCTGGCACATAGGCCTGCTGGAAATTTTTTAGGATCATTTGATATACTTCCCAGATCTTCTTGAGTTTTGCCGCTGGATGTGTGGCTTCGTCAAATTCCTCGTTGTTGGTGAAGTGCAAATTCTTCATTATGAGGGAAAATCGGTACTCGGACATGATGGTGCCAAAAAATGGGGTTGCCAGCCATTTATTGGTAGTCCAGTACCATTTCTGCTGGGGTTTCCCCACCACCCCCTGAAGAAGTATTAGCCCCAGAAACTTCCAGATGTCCTCTTTAGTCACCAGTTCCCATTTTCTGTTCCTGGAAAACTTGCTATGCAGAGTAGCTGATTGTTGCTCGTTGTAGCGATTTGTCTCCGTGACAATCTTTTCAATGACGTCATCTGTGAGAAATAATTTTAGGTATGCCAAAGGATCATTGTGCTCAACGTCTACCTTCATCCCAGGTGATCCAGTAAACGGAAATCTTGGCGGCGGTACCTCATCCATACCGCAATCAGTAAGGCACCAAGTGCGCACATCACTGAGCTCGGGTGCAGAATCGTCGCTGTCGCCACTTCTCTGGTCACTGTCAGAGTCGGATGACGAATCTTGCCACGAATCGCTATCGCAGTCGCTCAATTCTGCGAGGGGCTCTGTGTCGCTGCCGCTGTCACTCATCTGATCCAAACCCGCTTTGGAGATGCTAAAGTGACGCTTTGATGCCATGGTAAAAAATTTATTTTATGGGCAGAAATTACAGCAAAAAGGGCCGGCAGGGCAGTGTAGGATGATCAAATTTCAAATCTGAGGTGATACTGTGTCAAATCTGAGGTGATACAATGTAATCTGACAGGATTTCACTGTATCACCTAACTTTATGTGTGTGTGTCACATTTATGATTGAAACATTTGAATTACCCGCCCAGTCCCGCCCCCATGAGCCTCTGCGGCTCACAGAGACGGAACCAGGAAGTCAGATGGAGGCATCCGCCGGGGCTCTTACCGGCAATCACAGCGTGGGGACATCGCTGGATCGCAAGGAGAAGGTAAGGAGACTCCGCTGCCAGCTCTGTTATCTACCCCGAGCGTGACTCGGGGTTACCGCTTCTGGCAGCGAAAATTAACCCCGAGTCACGCTCGGGAATACCGCTAGCCTGGTTAATTAAATGTTAGTTAATTTTCTCTTTTTTCTTTTCCTTCTTATTAGGATCATAGTCTATAACAATTCGCTGCCTCGAGTCCTTTTATCTAGATTTGTAATTACGGTCATTTGTTAGGTTTGTCAACTTTGAGGTCATAGGCCATGAAAGTGAATTTTAAGCCCAAATATCTGATCTGAAAAAAAAACCCAGCTCTGCTGTTTTTCCAGCGAGGTCTAAAAATTGCAATTCTTAATGCTCGTGCTACCGTAAAGTACCGTACCGTATACAAAATGTGCCCAAAAGGAATAGTGCCTACTGCAAAATATTCATAGGGTTATTCACTAATTATTTGTGAAATGTTAAAAACCCAATGGGAATTTCAAGCTTGATTGTAAGCTTACGAGCAGGGCCTTTTGTTCCTGAGTGTCTGTATTCCCCCTATTGCACAACACAGTGGAATAAGTTGGCGCTATAAAAAAAAAAAAACACAATAATACGTCCTAGTCCAATATGAATAAATGGCATACTATTTCAAGTCAGATACCTTTTCAATTCTGTTATTTTTTCCCAAAATACAATTTGAAATCCCAACAATTCACACTGGGTAGTTCTGACAGTTTAAAATCTTCCATGACTACTTTACATAATCTGTATGACCACATGGGACTATTGAGGTACCCAGTGAACCACCAAAACCCAAAACATATAAACCTTTGATTGAACTTCCATACCCGACATTGAAGAGGCACTTTGAGAAGGCCCTAGCCACGTCTTCTCTAGAATAACTTTCTTTGTCTTTTACTTTCTTTTTTTTTCTTTTAGCCTTTTAACTCTACCCTTGTTATCTCTTGGAAGGGACTGAACTTCCTGATATATTACCACTGTTTTGTTAGTTGTATGCAGCTTTATATTTGACATGAATATCTATTATCCTTTCTTTGTACCATTGTGTCTTATAATTCCATTCAATGTATTGGCTTTCTGTTCATAGCAATAATTCTACACCCTAGTGCATACCCTTTATGAAAAGAAAGGGCTTATTTTTACGTAATTCTACACAATACATAAAATATCTTAAACTCTGGACCACCAGATGTTAATGGCGTATAACTCCCAGAATACTTTGAATGCAATAGATGGCTGAAGAATCATGTGAGGTGTTGTTCTGCATCTGGGTGGAGGAGGGATTTAGAATCTTGTTATTTATTCATGGTTCGAAACATTCAGACCATTTTGTTGCACTTTCATATGACTTTTATGTATATCTCTGCTGTTCTGCCAATAAAACAATAATTGAGATTTTTTTTTTAATGAAAGCTCCCTAGTATGCCCCCAATCACATCTCTCACCCACCCGGGGTCCTTCTATATTGATAGCATACTCCTCCTGCAGTTTAAAACCTTACTCTATTTTTTCATTCCTATACATTTTACCTCTACCAACAACTTTCCTTTAATTTCCTCTGGTCATCACTTCCAAATTCCCCCAGCTATCTCTAGTCTCAAATCCCCATTTTAACCTTTAAATTGTAAGCTCATGTGCTATCTAAGCACTTTTTAAAAGAGCTTCAATGGCTAGATCTCAGCTCATGGGTATGGTCAACTTTACCTTTTGTACCTTTTACCTTGTATATTCAATGTTTTTTTTGTTGTTGTCCCCCCCCCTAAATGTACAGCCTTGCAGAATATGTTAGCGCTTTATAAATGCTTATAATAAATAGAAATAATAATAATAAATCAAGGTGTCCCACCCCTTCGCACTTGGGTTCTCTATTGGGAGTGGCCTTAGTAGAGCATTAATTTGAGTCAATTGAAATCTTTCATGCCTCCCAACACTCCAAATGGACAAAGAGGGACACTTTACTTTTAGGGATGTGAGTGGGTTGGTGGTCATGGACCAGGCTACCGATATTGCCAGCACCATTAGGGTACCAGCGCAGGGGGGAGAGGGGACGGGTGGTCCGCCCAGGGTGGCACTCACATTGAAGAGGGGCACCTGGGACCTAGCACACGCCATCTTCTGTTTCCTGCAGCTCCTCTCTCCAACTCTCGCTAGCACCAGACAGTGAAATCGTAGCCATGGGTTTCCAACGCATACCAGACACGCAAGAGTTTTAGAGAAGAGCTGCTGGAAACAAAAATTAGAGTGTGCTGGGTCCAAGTTGCACCTTTTCACTGTAAATGAATAGAAAAAGAAAGAAATCTACTACTTTGTTTAAACTAAGGGGAAAAAGAATCCCAAGCATTAGGGTAGATGGAAGGGAGAGCACGGGTCCTGCTTCCAAAGACCACTAATCGAGGGTGTGCCCATACAGGGGGGTACATAACTCACTAGAGTCCCGATTGAGACCTAGTGTGTGTAGCACGTTTTTCCTACATACATACCCCCTTTCCCCCCCCCCCCCCCTCCCCCTTTTTTCTTTTTTACGCACAGTTTGTTTGTACCTTCTTGGGTTACCAATTTTTGGTTTTTAGTAATTTAACTCAATAAAGACTTTTTTATTTTATTTTATTTTTTGTGTTTACTTCATGTACTCAGCCATGGGACTCTAGTGAGTTATGTACCCCCCTGTATGGGCACACCCTCGATTAGTGGTCTTTGGAAGCAGGACCCGTGCTCTCCCTTCCATCTACCCTAATGCTTGGGATTCTTTTTTCCCTTAGTTTATATTGTTCTGGGTTATGCCCATGTATGGTGCCCATTTAGTCCGCTTGACTCCAGAGCTAGTTTTTTCTAACTCTGTAGTCGTTCTCTTTCATATATTTACTACTTTGTTTAGTTTCTTTTCGTTGGGTCTTGGATGTTCAAGAATTCAACATTGGCGCCTTTTCATTTTCCCCAGACAGAATTACCTTTCGGATCTCGCGACGCATGAAAACTGATTAATTGTTGGTCTTTTAGACTTTCAAGAGGATCCCAAACTTTGCATGGATTTTTCCCTCTTTACTTATGTTTTGGTTACTGCATCTCTACGTTCTTCCCCTTCGGTCAATTAAAGGGGCACTCCAGACCCCTAAAGTACTTTAGCTTGCTGAAAAGCTGTGTGTGTGAAGAATGTGTGCTATTTTTTTACATTTTGGAAAAGTGCAGATTTTAATAGATTTATAAGCTATACTGGTTACACCCCCCTGGGTTTTAAAGCACATAACCGGTCCTGTTACTTCCTGGTTTGGTCAGCTCAGTGAAGCTAAACTCAAGAGGCAGCAATTGCCCAGAGCACCTGCCCTGCAAACTTCTCATTGAGCTGCATTGGGAAGTCTGTGATTGGACAGCAACAAAAAGCTTGGGCGGGGTTAGAAGAGGAGGGCTTCTAAAGGCAACAGACAAGAGATCTGCAGTGTTTGTAAAGTATTTTTAGATATAACTCCAGTGAAAAAATGCATAATTAAAACATGCCAGGTTTCATTTCGGGTATATCTACTAAGCTAAACAGTGATTTTTATTTGTTTTGTATTTGGACATTGGACTGTCCCTTAGCTCTTATCTTTCACCAGAGTAGACTGTTCGTTCAGAGCTCATTTGGAAAAATATGCAGCCTGTTAAGTGGTAAAATTGTAGATGTATAAGTCGAGTGCAGTTTTGTGACCAACAATTGTGAAATATGCTATGCCTCGTGGATAAGTCGACGGTAAAACTTGGGGCTATGAAATTCTGTGATTTTTATAATTATATACACACACACTCATACAAACACACACTGCATTATATACGCACACTCTGTGTGCATATAATGCAGAGTGTGTGTGTTTGTGTGAATGCAGAGTGTGTGTGTGTGTATATATATAATGCAGAGTGTGTGTGTGTTTGTATGAGTGTGTGTGTATAATGCAGATTGTTTGTATGAGTGTGTGTATATAATGCAGTGTGTGTGTATATAATGCAGTGTGTGTGTTTGTATGAGTGTGTGTGTATAATACAGTGTGTGTGTTTGTATGAGTGTGTGTGTGTGTGTATATAATGCAGAGTGTGTGTGTGTGTGTGTGTGTGTATGAGTGTGTGTATATAATGCAGAGTGAGTGTTTGTATGAGTGAGTGTTTGTATGAGTGTGTGTTTGTGTGTGTGTAGTGTGTGTGAACTGGGTGGGGGGAGGGCATTTTTATTATTTTCAATTTTTTTATTTTAATAATTAAAAATTTTTATTGTAATATTTCATTTTATTTCGTCCCCCCTCCCTGCTTGATACATGGCCAGGGAGGGGGGCTCTCATTCCCTGGTGGTCCAGTGGAATGGCTGTTTAGGAGGGGGCTGGCAGAGAGCAGTAACTTACCTTTCCTGCAGCTCCTGTGAGCTCCCTTCTCTCACCTCCGGTCCGGCCAGCTCCTCTGTCAGCTCCCACTGTAAGACTCGCGGTCTCTCGCGAGACTTACAGTGGGAGCTGACATGGGGGCTGGCCGGACCGGAGGTGAGAGAAGGGAGCTGACAGGAGCTGCAGGAAAGGTAAGTTACTGCTCTCTGCCAGCCCCCAACAGGACCGCCGGGCTTGTAATGAGCCTGGCGGTCCTTGTCTGTATTATGGCAATGCAAGTTGCCATAATACAGACATTAACTCGAGTATAAGTCGAGTTGGGGTTTTTCAGCACAAAAAATGTGCTGAAAAACTCGACTTATACTCGAGTATATACGGTATGCTAACGTTAGTGTACCTATAGTCTTTATTTTAGTAATGACAGGAGGTGAATATCTTCCCTCCCTTTCCTCTTGCTTTTCTAGAGGTACGTATTTTCTTGTCAATAAGATTGTTCCTTGATTCACAATGTATTATTTGGTTTATGCATCATGCATATGCATCATGTACTGCTGATTGTAACGAAACGCTACCGAGGATGGAGGTCCACCAGTGAAGACCACTACTGAGATTGAGGGTGAAACCAGCAGCTACAGCTACCCCAACTGGGCTGTCCTCAGGAAGGTTTGGTCCTCCAGGCAGGTATAGATCCCTCTGCCTGTGCCTCCGTCTCCCAGGCAGGTATCGATCCTTCTGCCTGTACCTCTGTCTCCCAGACAGGTATCGATCCCTCTGCCCGTGCCTCTATCTCCCAGGCAGGTATCAATCCCTGTGCCCGTGCCTCTGTCTCCCAGGCAGGTATTGTCCCCTCTGCCTGTGCTGTCTCCTCCCAAGCAGGCACTGTCCTCCTCTTCTCCCAGGCAGGTATCGATCCTTCTGCCTGTACCTCTGTCTCCCAGACAGGTATCGATCCCTCTGCCCATGCCTCTGTCTCCCAGACAGGTATCGATCCCTCTGCCCGTGCCTCTGTCTCCCAGACAGGTATCGATCCCTCTGCCCGTGCCTCTGTCTCCTAGGCAGGTATTGTCCCCTCTGCCTGTGCTGTCTCCTCCCAAGCAGGCACTGTCCTCCTCTTCTCCCAGGCAGGTATTAACTCCTCTGCCTGCACTGCTTACAAATGCTGCTTTTACAAAGGCAGTTGTGGCTCTCGGGCCTAGCTATTTCTAAACATGTCTCTATGTCCAGGGACCTGTATTCCCAATAGAACTAGCACACAATAGTTTATTTATGCCAATGGATACCGCTTTATTTACATTATGTAAACTGTTGAGTAAGGTGTCTCAAAAGCAAGAGCCACATGAGAATAGACTATTACTGCTATTATTAACTTGCCTAATCAGAGGGTGTTTAAAGACACATGGTAACATTTTACAATCATAGCTCAATTAGTCCTAAGCAGAATTAAGAAGGTGGTTTAGTGAGAGCTGGATTGCCAAATTATCAACAGTCTACTACAGCAGATAGTCTATGTGAGCATTTTAATAAAATAAAATAATAATCATAACTGGAACTATTCACAGAGAAATCAAACAAACTAAGCATTGCTGTAGAGAGGGTCCTTAGCCCATTCAGCCGATGGCTGCCACTAGGAAACTGGAGTACAGGCAATGTGAGGGGGTCGCCGCTCTGGCCCCAAGCTTAAATACACTCCATCGCGATGGTCCCTGGAATCCAACTGCATCCAGCAGATGGTACTCGAGATTCTACCATTTCTACCATTTCATGCACCAAGCGATGCAGAGCTGGAACCCACCGATTAGGCGAGCTGTGTGTGGGGGTGTGGCACTGGTTGGTTCGCAAACGAGCCAAGTGGATGCAAAGCTTGAAGCTGTACTTTCGGCGGTTATGCACCAGGTGTGGCGTTTACTCGCGTCTCATCCTCTACGATGCCATGCGCAGGATGGACGGTAGAAACTCAGCCACGCATTGTCAACTAACAAACAGGATCTAGGAGACCTTGTCATGGCATATGGGCGTGGTATTAATTACTCAGGCTTTTAGCTTCAACCGAAATTGTGCACACAAGCAGTCAAAAGCTTATAGAAGTGAATCCACATGAGACAGTGACTGTGAGACGGCTTGTGGAGCAGCAGGTTCCAATGTGACGGCCATCTTGAGAGGTAGGCCTCAACCCTCCAAACCACTTTAATTGTAAATGCCTCTTAGAATAGGCCACTAGAGTTTACCAGTGGGAACCAGGATAACCTCTGCCGGTCCAACGGATGGAGAAACAGTGCCCGGGGACAAGCTAGCTGTAAACCAAGGCAGAGACTTGGTCGCCACCCACCCAGCCTCAGATATGTCTGCAGGCCGTAGAGAAACCTAGCAGTGGCAATGCTCGCTGGATCCAGTGTCAAATGCAGATCAAACACTCGGCTGTGTGTTTCTCAGGAGAATTATCAGGGTTTTTGCCAAAATAAAATGGTTTTGTTAATTATTTGGCTTAGTGAGAGGTTTTCCCCGAGGAGATCCTGCCACATGCGATTACCTTGGTCGGCCCCATCCGAAGATATGAATTATCAGGTCAGGTTTGGAATGTTTGAGTTCATCACTACAAAGAAAGAGGAGGTACGGCTAAGCTTATGAATATTTGGTCGGCTTTCTGTTTTCTTATTGGTTATTCTTGTTACTAAGAAAAATGTTTGCAGCTGTAGGAGTAAAA
This sequence comes from Pelobates fuscus, assembly GCF_036172605.1. Lineage (NCBI taxonomy): Eukaryota > Metazoa > Chordata > Amphibia > Anura > Pelobatidae > Pelobates > Pelobates fuscus. The sequence goes on along the minus strand of NC_086325.1, from coordinate 147,524,080 downwards.
TAAAGTAAGTTAAGCAAAATATTTCCTTCTGTCATAACTAACATTCAAATGCTAGGTACAATAACTATCTGCAATTTTGTCTGAAATTTGCAGTTCCTTGGTCATTTTTGCACAATTCACACTTTATGGAATACCTCCCCTTTTACAAGATTATTCACTAAAGTGAGAATTCCCAGAGAACATTATAGTATTAGGAATACAAAACTGTTTTCCTAACACTATTGAATCCGTCTGCCCCTGCATCTCCCCGCCGCAATCAAAGGGTTGAAAATTATTTAAACACTTATCCGATTCCAGCACTGATATCTTATGTCGCTGGATCCGTCTCCGCCTCCTCCGATATCATTGTGAGGGGAAACCTATGGGGTTTTGCAAGATGTTGGATATCCTCTTGCAAAGCGTGATGACATCCAGGGCCGGTGCAATGATTTGCGAATATGCATTTTGCCGACCCCCCTATCGCCCCAAAAATGTATCTTCACCTGTGTGACTCATATCCCCTCTTTTGACTTTCTTATTCCCTTTAGTGTTACATATTCCCTCTTGAATATATGTTATCCCTGTGTGTGTTACACCCCCTTTAGCATATTATATCCTCCTTTAGTTTTCTTACACCCCCGCAGTGATGCCTGGGATTCGGAATATTCCGGCTTCCAGGACCTCTACAGGGCGCGTGAGGGAGCTATACAGGAAATGCAGATCTGGGTCAGGGCTCCCTCGCACGCCCTCTCCTCCTTCGCCGGGCAGCAGAGGTGCTGGCACTCAGCCAGTCTACAGGAAATGACCATCAGAAGATGAGTGCTGTGCACTTCTCTCCTGATGGTCAGCTGGATATTTGCGCCCTACGGCGGCCACCTGTGCCGCCTTAAGGTAGCGCTGGCCCTGATGACGTAAATAGCAGGAAGCATCTCTAGAAGTTGTCTGGGAGACAGCCACTAGGGCAGTATTAACCCTGGAATGTAAACATTACAGTTTCTCAAACACGGCAATGATATCTGCAGGGTTAAGGGGACTGTGACACTGCACCCAGACCACTTCAATGAGATGAAGTGGTCTGGGTACCTGGTGTATTTTTAATGCCAAAGTACGCAAAATGGAAGCACGGCCGACTTCAATAATTTTTCTAATTCAACTTATTTTTACCTTTAATTTGAAATTCACTTTAAATTCTTAATTTACTGAACAACCCTGATAGTGATATAATTGTAGGACTAGTCTCTAGTTCTTGTCCATAGGATAAAACACTGCTGGCTATGTGAACTGCATTGCTATGGTATGATGGGCATTTAGGTCACATTTAATGACTTCCTACTTATGTCATAATCACTTCATCAAGGTGCTGTCCGGTTGCAGCGCTGTTTAAATATTCTTTACACAATGCTGTCTATCAGAATTTATTGGAAATCGGCCAGGCAGTTGTATATTATTTTTTCTTTTACCATCATTATGATATATGATCATGGTACTATTTAATCTCTGGCTCAATGCCTTTTTTAAATTAAGCATTTCTATTAAGTGATGCATAGGTAAGTGACAATGTTTGTGAAGGTTAGGGGGAAAGTATGAAGTGGAGGAGATGTACATAACGTTAAAGGTCACTCAAAGCATGGTGGTAGCTGGCTACTCCTATCAATTTCATCCAGATTTAAATGGCCGATGCTCTCAGCCAATCTGTGCTCTCCAAATATGGTGGTGATTTATTGTGCTAATGCAACTGTTGAACTTCTGTCTTAGCATTATGAAGTGATAGGGAGCCCAGGCAAACAGAGCCTGTGGGATTTGTGGCTTGTATGAAACCATCACTCCAAAGTGTCCCTATTTAGGATGGACAGTACCTAATTTGGACCCAAATTATTTTTGCCCTCTTCTCTATCCTAATGTCTCTTTTTTTCTTAGAGCTCCATAATGTTGGTGTGTCTGAGCGTATCACAGAGCTACACAGCAACAACACTCCCACTAATGTGTCTCTAAACGACAATAAAGGCGTTTACAGAGAAATCAGTCTGTGTAAATAAAATACATTGTTTTTGTTTTAAATTCTGTTTTAGTTGCATCGATTGTTTTTAGTAATTCACTTAAAGTTTCTCAGAACATCCCCGCCCACACCCATAAAATTAAAGTGTCCCCTTTCTCTGTTTGAAAGTTTTGGCGGCATGAAACCACTAGACATAGTTTTAACCAAGGGACAATACTGAAGTGGTTATACGGGGTTAGATAAATGGAAGGCAGGTGGAGGGTAGGTGGAGGGCGGACTAAAAAGGAAGCAGAGGCATCATTGAAGGCACAGGAGGCTGTACCCCCACACCAGGGTTTTCACGGTACATGATTATAGCCCAGTTTTACCTGCTAACTAATCCACTGCTCATTAGCTCGCTGCTCTAGGCTTCCCACACAAATACTTAATTTCATTATGACGTCTATGATATAACTATTTGCAGCATTGGAAATGGGACACAGGGCCAGCATGTCCTTGGTTGTCATAGATACAAGTACAAAGGGTTAAATATACTTCCTTGCATCTCGATTCAGCAAAATGCTTCATCCCTCGTGGATTACTGACATACCAGCACATGGGTGTCATAGTGATACTATGGGAGGTATTTCTTAAAATTTAATAATAGTATCATGTCAACAGGTATGCATATGTTAAACTTGCAGCTCTCTCGTTCTTTGCTGATATTTGAAAGAAATGCTAAGATACAGAGGTGGCTCTAGTTTAGTTCCATACCTAGGGTTTTTTATAAAAATAATCAAGCTGTCTAGGATCCCATTAATTAATTAATTAGCTGGGGGCTGTAGCCTGTATGTGTGCACACTCGTCTAATGGTTGTAGGGATCGTGTGTGAGAGTAGGGGTTGCAGTATGTGTATACATTGATAGTTGTTGCACTGTGTGTGCATGGGGCTATAGTGTGTGTGGCTGTAGTGTTTGTGTAAAGGGTTACATTGTGAGTGGGTGTAATGTATGTGTGTGTATAGTGGGTGTAATGTATGTGTGTGTATAGTGGGTGTAGCGTTTGGGTATAGAGGATATATTTGACATATAGAGGATATTGGGTGTGTGTGTACAGGGCTGTATGCATTTATAGAGGGTGTAAAGTGTGTGTATATGGGTGCACTGTGTGTACTGGATGTATAGTGACTGTATAGGGCAGGGGTGCCCAAAAGGTAGAACCCCAGATGTTTTAGAACTACAACACCAATGAAGGTTTTTCAAACTAAAGGCAGGCAAATGATCATCGGAGTTGTAATTCTACAACATCTGGGGATTTACCTTTTGCGCACCTCTGGTGTAGGGGATATACTGAGTGTGTGTAGGGATTTTATTGTGTGACCAAGTGCCCGGTAGGTCAATCAGGCAAGTTAGACGGCCTAAAAAGTGAAAAGTCTATGTGTTTCAGGCTAGTTTTATACATGCTGATTTATAAAAACAGGGGGGTAGGTGCAGCGCTTCAGTAATGCATTGAAAATATTTATTTGCTATATTTAAGTTGCATAATAAAATAATATCATATTAAATGTTTGAACAAGTAATTAAATATCTAGCTGGTTTCATGTCATTAATGTAATTGGGTATGTTATTTGGAACAAGATCAAATTTAATTATTCAACTTAAAATGTATAAACACAGCTTGAGCACATATTACTGTCAATTTTACTGCTGTTGATCCCGAGGAATCCTGACACACATTAAATGTTCCGATAAAATATGGCTGGGTGAAGAAAGAAGGTTAGGGGAATTCATTTAATTCTCAAAGAAGAACTCTTGGGAGGTATGGAGAGAGTATCTGTAACCCAGGCACAGGGTCTCCCGAGGCACACAAATGTTGCTCAGTTGAGACACCTTTTATATTTTTTTTCCTGACTACAGCGTAGTAAAGTGACATATTAATGATAGGTCAATGAACAGGACTCAGTAGTTCAGGGAAAGGAGATGGATCAAACATTTGGAGCTGTAAATCATGTGATTGTTTGAGCTGGCAGTTTGACTCCTTCGTGCCCTAGTTCCATAACAACATAACTTGCTGGTTATAAAATGTCGCTACTGATGGTATTGCATGTCAAGCAATTATTTACATCAACACCATTAACATGGGAGATCCAAGAGCCTACTGATTCCTGTGGCTCCCCTCTTACAGATGGGCCCTTATTTACTTGGTCTTCTACAGACCCATTAAGTTTAAAAGTAAACCTGGACATCTAGGACAGGGCACTTATGATTCTATCACTGTTGTAGCTCCTTGTAACAAGACTTGTAGGCCAGCTAGCTACTAAAATTTTTAGACCCCAAATTTAGCAATCATTAAAGTGACACTATAGTCACCAAAACAACTTTAGCTTAATGAAGCAGGTTAGGTTTATAGATCAAGATCATGCCCCTGCAGTCTCACTGCTCAGTTCTATGGCATTTAGGGGTTCAATCACTTTGTTTATGTACCAGCATTGGACTTACACATTCTTCCTCAACACTTCCTGCAAAGAATCATCTAACATTTAAACTTCCTTTATCGCAAATTCTGTTTAATTTAGAATTTCTTATCTCCTGCTCTGTTAAAAGCTTGCTATACCCGGCACGAGCCTCCTGAATGTAATTTAAGTTCTATTTACAGACAGGAGATACAAACGTTTAAACTAAAATAAATCTGATTGAAAGTGAAACCATTTTGTTTTCATGCAGGCTGTATCAGTCACAGCCAGGGAAGGTGTGGTTAGGACTGCATAAACAGAAACAAAAGTTATTTAAGTCCTAAATGGCAGTGAAGTGAGCAGTGAGACTTCAGAGGCGAGATCTATACAGAAAAACTGCTTCATTAAGCTAAAGCTGTTTTGGTGACTATAGCGTCCCTTTAATATTTCTGTCCCATCGTTTCGATTTAGTTCACTGGGGGCAGCACACATGAGCTATAGGCACTCTGACCATGCAGAGAGTGCATCAGCAGTGCTCTCTACATGGTTCTGCAAGAAGAAGGCTGATAGACACCATTCTTGAGCAGGCCCACCCATTGTGGGTGTTGCCAGTGATGCAAGTTGCCACCTTGCCTTCCAATGTTGGAAGATATGATTATGTGCTGTTACTTCCTAAATGTATGCAGAACTCCAACAAGGGTGGAAAGGCCCAGATAAAGTATCTCAGCATTTTCACTCTCATCTGTCCCTTCACATACCTCCCAAATTTATGAGGGTCCTTGACTTATTTGAACCCAAATCCTTCTGCCCTCTTTTGTGCCGCAGTGCGCTTTTTCAAGAAATGTTTGTTTTCTTGAGTGTGTGACTATATAATGAGATTCCAGCAATAGAACCCTTAATATTCTTTCTTAAAACCACAATATACATGCACAAAAAAAGTATGATAAAAAGGTAAGAAAATATGAATTAATATTAGTACTCTTACCATGTAGAGTTGTTACTGATCTAAGCAGTTATATGTTCATGATAAAGCACTTTGCACAGGTGAATACATTGACTTACTGGTTCAGCTCAATTTGTTGTGTATCATATATAAAATCACCAGTAATTCCATTTCTCACTGGAGTGTGAAAACAACACTATATTTGTATGATTTTAAGACGAAAATGGGAAAAATTATTATTATTTTATTGCAAAGAAAATAAATTATCCTCTCTCCACTTAAAATAAAAAAAACTATAATGTAAAACAAGCAAACAAACAAAAATTGAGTTACCTATTCCACTGCTTCATCACCCTTGGACTCAGAATCGGTGGCCCATGTCATTTTCTGGGGGTCCCACTGTTCGGTAGAGACTGATATCGGAAAAGCCACAGAAAACGATTCATAATAAACTGGTTACTGTAGAAGCCCTGCCTTCCGTAGCACTAATGGAGGCAATATATAACCCAGGGATTAGTATGATGATGGGGTTTTCCCGAATGAAACGACAACTATCATCAAATGTTCACTTCTCTCTTTGTAAAAGATTATTGTATTTAATAAAACTTGAAGGAGCATTATATTTACAAAGACCACATCATCTAATTGAAGTGGTCTGGGTGCAGTGACCCTGTCCCCTAAACTCTTTTTGAAAAAACTGCAATGTTTACATTGCAGGCTTAACTCTTCCTCTGGTAACTGTCATACGGACCACCACTAGAGGTGCTTCCGCACCACAGACCGAGTAAAAAGTATAGGAAAGCATTGATTCAATAAAATCAATCAATGCTCTGGAATAAGTTAGGTAACATTTTAGGGTGTTTTTTTAAGGGTTTTTTGCACCGGGCTGAACTGCCTATATGTACAGACATTAACATTATAGTGCTCCTATTATTATATTATATTTTTTTAATTATACTTTTTTTTTTTTTTAGGAACATTTGACTTTTTTATTGGCCAAGTACCCATGTTGGGTCAGATACTATATTACCCAGTTATCTGCCCAACGTCTGCTCACAGTAATTTGCATGTTGTTGCAGTTTCACACTGAGCCAACGGAAGGCAAGATAGGTTGAACAGTGGTTGGTCAGATAACAGTAGAGTCTGATCCAATATGGCTGCTCAGACAGATAAAAAAAAGTCATATTTTCTTAAAGGAAAAAAAAAAGAAACATACATCATATAGAAAGAATAATTAGGTTTTATAAAATGTCATAAACATTTGTAAAACCAGATTATATAATTATATTAGAGATTGTATTTATCTAATAAAACAGTTAGAGAATGGGTAATTGAGGTAACTTGAGAAATGTGTTGAACAGAAAAACGGGAAACACTAAAATGAGAATTCAAAGTGAATTTCAAATTTAAGGTAAAAATAGCTCTAACAAAAAACAGAGAATCTGAGAACTCTGAGAATGGACAAAAGCTTAGAGAAACTCAATAACTTGCCTTATGGTGGATACCTGCTCAGGTCTCAAAATAAAAACAGAGAAGGAGGTGCAGCACCGGGAATGTCCATGGAGTGTGTATATATAACCATAAAGAAGGAAAAATAGGAAACTGAAGTATGTGAAAAATAAAGTATGGAAAGGGTAAATAAAATGATATGCACTCACACTTTATAGGAGCTTAGGTGCTGCTCCAACTTAGACACTTGGGTGGAATAATTCCCGCCTGAGAATATAGTGAAGTACAGACTCTAGAAGAGTTTCTTGTGGATGCAGCTTCTCTTGCAGATATGTAGGAGAAATCAGTGATATATAGTACAATATGCCAGACTCAATATTAAAATATATAGCTATAAAAGATGTGCACTTACGTGTACTGGAGCCTATAGAGTGGCTCCACAGGTATGGCATGGAGTGGTATGATCTCAACTCTAGGATATAGGTGCTGGTGGTCTCTCTCCGATTATATAAGTAAAAGAGAAAATAAAACCACAATAGTGTAGACTGTAAAAAGTTATAAATAAAATGAAATAGATAAAAACTACTCACATTTGATAGAGCAAACATACTCTGTCCAACAGGCTTTGGTGGTATTATCCCCATCAAGTATATAGAGTACAAGACTCCAACAGCAAACAGGTCCAATAAAAAAAGTACTTTTATTGATAAAAAAAAACAATAAATGATAAAAAAAAAGGGTAAAAGAACCTCAGGCGTCTAAGTTGGAACGGCACCTAAGCTCCTATAAAGTGTGAGTGCATATATTTTTATTTATCCTCACCATACTGTGTTTTTTACATACTTCACTATCAGGTAACGAAGGTATTGCAAGTGGGGCATCTGTCCAGTCTTTTTTAGTAGCCACTTAGTCACAAACACTGGCCAAATATTTGTTTTTTGCTTTTCTCCCACAAAAACAAATATGAATGTTAACTTTGCCAGTGTTTGTGACTAAGTGGCTACTAAAAAATACTGGACATACCCCACTTGCAATACCTTAAGTTGTCTACTTTAGCAAATGGTATGCCATCATGGGGGTTATTCTCATTCCTGGGCTACCACAGGCTCTCAAAGGTAACATAACCAGTCTGGCAAATTTCAATGTGAAAAAACTGAAAAATGGAACGTTCTATATTTGACCCTGTTACTTTCCAAAACACTGTAAAACCTGTTCATGGGGGGTACTGTTGTACTCGTGAAACATCACTGAATACAAATATGTGCATTATATTCCAGTAAAAGCTAACAGTATTATGACATTCACAGTTAAAATGTCACGCAGAACCAAATTAAAAAAAAAAAAAAAAATCTTATTTTCTCACACTTTAGATTTTATTCATAGTAATTATGTTTCATATATGGATAGTTTATGAGAAATTAAATCCCTGTTTCTCCTGAACAAAATGATATATAATAAGTGTGGGTGCACTTGATATAAAAAAGGTGAATTACGTTTTTTGCGCAAATTCCAGTTTTTGTTTACATTTTGTTTTGATCAGAATGTGTACTATTGACTCCGCCCTGAAGTGGTTAAGCAGGGATTTGCCGAAGGGCAACCTACTGAGTTTCTCTAAGCTTTTGTCCGTTCTCATATTCCCTGTTTTTGTTGCAAAAATAGTTCTAAGTCAGAGATGCTTCCATTTCAGCTATCTGGGCCTTAAATTCAAAATTCACTTTGACTTTAGTTTGAAATCTCACTTTAGTGAATAACCCTTATAGTAAAACAATAACATTGCTGTTTCTAAACCTAGCTTCAAGTGATGTTTTTGTGTCTTTTATGTTTACATCACACAAATCATGTAATTTCCACATGATTAAATAAGAAATATATACAGACATTCCTCACTTACTGACCTGACCTGGTCGTAGAATGCATTGGTCGGTAAGTGATGAGTTAAGGGATTCCCTGCTCTGCTGCGTTCGTCTATGTTCGGGGAAATGCCTCTGAACATAGACGAACGCAACAGAGAAGGGAATCTCTCTAATCTATGTTCGGGGAAATTTCCCCAAACATAGATTTAAGGGATTCCCTGCTCTGGTGCACATGTCTGTGTTCAGGGACATTTCCCCGAACATAGACGAACGCAGCAGGGCAGGGAAACCCTCTAATTCCCACGACGGTTCGCACTTACCACCCCGCAAGAGAGCTGGTCGTAAGTGCGAGCCGCCGTAAAGCAGGTAGGTCGCAAAATGAGGACCACCTGTATTCTGTCCCTTTTGTGTCCACTGAGCAACATTAAAACCCTGAATGTAATGGGTCAAAAGGCAATCCATCCACAGCAGGGAGGGTTAATGTGCACTTCAGTATTGAACAAGTATTAATAGACCCTCTCAGCTGCCACAAGCCCAGTTTCTGCAATGTACTCCTCACCTTACACCCTACACGGGATAATATATATATCTACAATATTTGCCAGGAATCGATGAGCCACAACTGATACAGGATAATTATGTGGAGAGTGTATGAATGTATCAGAGCTCAGCAGCAACAAAACTTACAGTTATGTGCAGAGTATATGAATGTATTATAGAGAGCATCTGTGTCTAAGCGTGATGTGTGTGGGGTGTATATGTTCTGTGTGAAGGTTGGCTGGTTGAGATATATGTGGGGTGTATGTGCAGTTGGCTGAAAGTGATGTGTGTGGGGGTGATTGGTTAAGTATTAATGTGTGTGGGAAGGCTGAGTGTGATCCCTAATGTTAAATTTGTAGTATTATGGAAATTAACAACTAACAATAGTGACTGTTATTTTAGTAATTATTGACTTGATTCTAAATGATTACCTGTCGGGGGGGGGGGGGGGGGAGGGGGTCACAGGATAGCATCTTGCTCAGGAACACTGAGGGTTTGCACAAGATAGTAACTTGAGTTGAAAACTGAGAGTTTGCACAGGAGAGCGACTTGCTCTGGAACACTAAGGTTTTGTATAGCAGTTAAGGTACTATCGAATACAGTAAAACTGAGCACTGAGGAAATGGAGAGGCAGCATTTTATAGGGCGGTAGGAGACAATCCCCCTCCCGCATGATCTGGGACTGCGGACACCATCCCCAGATCCATCCCACCGGAGTTCCTATAAAGCATGCCGCGTTTGGAGAGGCTCCAGCTACAGTGGGCTGTGATGTGTTTAAACTCTGTCATCGGAGTCGAGGACCGCAAAGAAAGACGTAATGGTGGAGTGAGGTATGTAAAGAGGGTAGCAGTGGCACACTCAGTCCTGATAGTACCACAAGCACAAAAAAAAGTATCATATCTGCTGCTAACATTATCTATGTCATTTTATAAATTCTTCCTTTTACCCTTCTTATAGCAATCACAAAAAAAACGACCACTCTCGTGCAGTAATATGGACTCCAAAGTCCCTTGTTTCTCTTTCCTATTGACTAGCAGTGCTGTACGCTTGGCATGAGTTAAACAGCAATAAAACACACGTAACGTATGTTTATATTGCAATAAATGTGATTATAAATCAGTCTGTGTAAATAACATACTTTGTTCTTATTCTGCACGGCTCGCCAAATACACAAATAGCCATGAAAAGGCCATAATCACAAAGCAATAAAAAAAAGATACAGCCACTCCTCTTAAAAACAAAAGTTCCTTTCTGGTCACTAGAATGTTGGGTCTATGACATACGCCAATGATAAGGTATAAAAGAAGTGTAATAGTTACCCATAACATAAGGAGCCTGACTAGAAAGTCCTTTCATTGGAGGATATGAGGCTGGAGGCGTGGCCATGGACAACGCTATTCAGGACGTTTATTTGATTTTGTTTTATGATCTACTGATGGCTATTTACCTAACGCATGACATTTACTACAGCATGACATTTACAACTAGGCCAAAGTATCTTATTCACAAAGACTAATTTCTAAACACAGTTATTCTATTTAAAACATTTTTGTAAGGTTTAGTGCTTTGAAGATCCGTTATACACGTATACATACCAAATTGTCCAGGGAGAGAGAGAATTGGGCCCAGGATAGGGACTGCCCCTCTTAAACTGGGACACTTGTAAGGTATGCGAGTAACTACAGTAGAATATCGAGTTCCACAGCAAAACAAATTAGTAATGATAAAAAAACAAGACATGCCACATTGCAGTCTACCTCACAATTATGTTACTAACTATGCTCCTGATAGCAATACACTTACCTTATCTACATTGAAGGAGCTGATGAAAAGACTCAAGAAAGATAATCTACAGCCCATTAAAACTAGGAGAAGTGTCATGATGTGTCGAATACACATGTACAGTACAGTATTAAAATAGTATGATTTTTTTTCTAACTATACTATTTGTGTATATTTTTTCCAAGATAAAAAAAACACATCTATATGTTATATACATATTTTTTTTTTTTTTGTAAATCTGTTTATTGAAGTGTAACAACAGTTTCAAGTTGGCACACAGGCCAGAAAGGAACTCGTATTTTCCAAATGGTAGCAATATAAACAATAAGGTTCACAAATTAGTAAAACACCATTAAACTTAACATGTTACAGCATGTTCCAAATTTTCGAGTATCAAGTTATTAAAGTGAGTATGCATAGCAGGTCGTAGCACTCGTTTCGTTCATAATAGTCAGTAAAATTACACATGTTTTAAATAATAATGTAGGATAATATAAATCCAATCCCATATCGGAACAGGGATTATATATACGTGTGTATATTTCCGACATACTGTCACTTATGTATCAGACATTGCTTGTATTTACAACCCATTCGTTTTACGCACGGCTGACTTAACATATATACAATCACCGCTATGGGTATACAGGGTGAATCGTTCAGTGTCAAGTCGTAAAAGGGGAGGGCCAATTACTCTCGCTTTGTGTGACAGTCGGCTTGGAGTAAGAAGGTAGAATGTTATCAGTGCATGGTCAGGGGGTTTGTTGGGTAAGGTCGGGTGTGTATATCCGTGTATCGGAGTTAAAGCTTCTTCAGCGTCTAGGGCGTATAGTAAGCGGGCGGCTATCAGTATTATGATGCTTAAGTATCCTTTTCCGCTGAAATTATCCGCCCAGTTCTCTACACCCCTCGAACCCCATTCCTCAACCCGCATCCCCCACTAGTAAGTATCCCCTTTGTAAGAGCCGTGTCAGTAACGGGAGCCTACCCAACCCCCATGTCCATCCCCCGTAGCGGAGCTCGAGAGTCGTACATTAGGTGTTTCAGCCTCTATATCATCATTTTCACCCTGTGTCATAGGGGTGCTTCAATATTTGCGTCCTGTCAGCGGTGAGTCGCTGTGGTTTGTGTGCCTAAGAAATGCATCTGTTAATCGGGACGTCAGGGCGTACATAATGTCTTTTTTGCATATTAGTTATGGTGGAACATATCCCCGGAAACAGGGCTAGTAAACAGGGTCCAGAGTTCCACATCAGATCTCTGTCCGAGGATTATTATCGGTTGATGTTACCGTCTGTCATAATTCGTATGTCGTCTACCACCTGTTCCGTATATGGTTCTACCAGTGCCGAACCCGGGCGAGCCGATCTCCTAGCGATCCAGAATAAAAAGAGAGAGGAGAGAGATAAGGGGGGGGAGCATCATAGTCTGAGGAGCATTCCCTCGAGCGTCCGCTTCCTGTCGGTATCTAGCAATGTATAGGAACCACGGGGCCCACATTTCTGCATGCTTGGCTCCTCTGCCTGTGATGGTGGCATGGGCCTCTTCTGCCCCCTGGATCTCTTCCACCCTGCGTATCCATTCGTGTTTAGTTGGTACCGTGGTCGTCTTCCAATGGGCTGGGATGTTCGCCTTAGCGGCATTAAGTAGGTGTCGTAAGATCGATTTCTTGTATACGGAAATGGGCTGAGTGGAGATGTGTACCAAGGCCAATTCCACAGTCCAGTCCGGTATGTCTCCCAAAATGAGCTCTATTGTGTTTTTGATCAGGTCCCAATAGGGGGCAATAACTCTGCATTCCCACCAGATATGGTATATCGTACCTCGGTCTTCTTGGCATCTCCAGCAATCTGGGGGATGAGATGAATTAATACGGTGTAAGAACACTGGCGTCCTGTACCACAGGGATATGAGTTTGTAGTTCATCTCCTGGTAGTAGGAGCTCATAGAGCTCTTGTATTGCCATTGCAACGCTAAATCCCATTGTCGAGTGGTGATGGTTCTCCCCAGCTGGCCTTCCCATTGCCTTTTAAACGCCATCGGGGTAGGAGTGCCTCCTGTCAGCAGGTGTTGGTATAGCGCCGATAGTGCATGATCGAGGACGATCCCCTGGTCACAGAGTCTCTCGAACCATGTAAGGTCTCTGCGTAAACGTTCGTTGTGTGGTATGGAGGTGTGGTAGTGTTTCAATTGTAAGTATCGGAGTTGGAAAAGAGATGTCCGCGGCCTGTCTACCAGCAATGAGGAGAAATCCCGTAATTTTCCATCGGCAAGAACCGTGTATATAGGGATATAGTCACGCGAGCTCTCAATGGGCCACACTCCCGCAGGGAGCCCTCCACCCAATTTTTCATTATGTGTGATTGGCAACATGGGGCTGGGTGTTGGGGATATGTGCTCCATCCCTCTCAGTGTTTGCCAGGTAATCAGGGTTTGTAGAGTCAATCCTTCATCGGTCGTCGAGGTGAGTCGTCCCGCAGGTGTTCCCCAGATCTTCATTTCCATTGCCCGGCCCATGAGGCCCCTGTCCAGGGTCACCCATTGTTTGGTCGGCGGTGTCGTGTGCCAATCCAGTACGCGTTGCAATACCGCTACCTGATGGTACCTTTTAAAATCGGGTAGTGCCAATCCGCCCATTGTCCTAGGTCGGCACAGAATGTCATGTCGTATTCGGGATCGGCCCCCGCGCCAGACGTATTTAATCACTCCCGTCTTTAGGGACGAGAAAAACATCGCTGGTAAGGCAAGGGGTATAGTTTGCATGAGAAATAAGATCCTCGGTAGGACATTCATTTTAATTACTGCCACCCTACCATGCCACGTGATATGCGGGTAGGACCAGCTAGCCATGTCCATCAGGACCTTCTTTAGGAGAGGTGCGAAGTTATGGTCATACATGTCCTTCGGTTCAGTAGTCACCCAGACGCCTAAATACTTCATCTTGCCATAGCACCAGTGGAACGCGAATTGTGACTCCAGGGAATGGAATTCTTCCGAATGGAGCGAGATGTTGAGCGTTTCACATTTCGAGATGTTAAGCCGGAAGCCGGACATTCGTCCGAATCTGCTGAATTCCGAGAGGAGGCAGGGCAGTGTGACTCGAGGATTGTGGACAAAGAAGAGAAGATCGTCTGCGTATGCAGCTACCTTATGTTGTACCTCCTGCCATGTGTAACCCATGATGTTCGGGTTTTGCCTGATCATCTGCAGGAGGGGTTCTAGTTGGAGCGCGAATAGCAGAGGTGAGAGTGGGCACCCTTGCCTGGTGCCATTCCGAATTGGGAAGTCTGAGGTTGTGGCTCCATTAATTCGTACAGTCGCTCTGGGGTCCGTGTATAGGGCAGTTATCCACGTTAGAAGTCTCTCTCCGCAGCCTTGCCACTTCAACGTCTTCAACATGTACGTCCAGTTGACCCGATCAAATGCCTTTTCCGCATCTGTTGATAGGAGCATCAATCGGGTCCCTCTTTTCCGAGCATGATGTTGGATAGCGAAGAGCCTCAGCATACTGTCTCTGGCCTCCCTACCCGGAATAAACCCCGTCTGGTCTGCGTGTATTAAATCAGGCAGGAGGTGTTTCAGGCGGGTCGCCAAAACCTTGGTGAACAGTTTAGAGTCCACATTTAGCAGCGAGATCGGGCGGTAACTGCCGCATTGTAGGGGGTCCTTCCCCGGCTTAAGAAGTACAATGATGGTCGCTGCAACCGATTCCCTGCCTAGCGTTCTCCCCTCGCCAATCGCATTCAGAGCATCAGTGAGCCGTTGTCACGTTTAAACATTTGTTATGAAGGAACACAACTGCAGATTTCGTATAGTTGAATATTTATTAACGAAAGTAAAAGGAAAAGACTTTAATTCCAATTTACAGGTACTGTAGCTTTAAGTAGTAAACGATAACTGAAGTCCACAATTACAGGCACTGTAGCTTTAAGGAGTAAATGATAACTGAAGTCCACAGTTACAGGCACTGTAGCTTTAAGGAGTAAACGGTAGTAAATTGCAGACATTGAATCAATAAAGAGTCTCTTAGTAGAGTTAACGGTTTAGGTGATAAGTAATTACAATAGCTGTTCCATACTTTAACTGAAGCAAGACAGATGCCTGATAAGAAGTATGAGTTGAAGTTAGCTGTAACGGGATTGTTTTTACCGAAGGACTTTTGGAGACAGGTAATAACAGCTTTTAGATGCAACTCTTATCACATTGGTTTTACTTAGCTTCCGGCACATAGAACACTGGTTCCCGAGATCTCCTCAGAGGCGTATGAAGAGTGTTTAATCTTTAGTCGTGGATGAGGAGAGGTGAAGGGAACTTTGCAGAGTCTTTCAGTCCGGTCTGGTAGCAGAGGCTTTCACCATGAAGTTGTAGCCGGGTTGTGAGTAAGGAACGTAGTTCATTAATCCAGCCTCGATCAGCTGGTGCGGTCAGATTAAATAGGGAGACCGAGTCATGAAGAGGTGTGGCTAAGCTCCGTGGAACCAGGAAGTAAGGGGATATTATAGTTAAGGCATGACAGTATCCCCTCCTTAATGAGCAACCTCTGGGTGCTATTGACTTGGCTTAGAAGGGTAGCGTTTGTGAAACTGGGAAACTAATTTGTCAGCATGAACGTCAGAGGAGTTTTCCCATGTATCCTCATCAACTCCATATCCTTTCCATCTGATGAGGTATTGTAAGGAGCCACGATGGATCCTTGAATCCACTATACTTTGAATTTCGTATTCTTCTTCACCCTGGACCAATATGGGATCAGGAGAAGTAGTGACATTTCTTTGGAAAGGGTCAGGATGATAAGGCTTTAGCAAGGACACATGTTTGGATCTTTGGCATACAGAACAGGAATTGACATAAGATTCAATAGTTTGGTCTTGACGAGGCCACCAATAGTATCTTTTAGACAATTCAAGGGTCTTTTTCATACCTGGATGACCTGCCAGAGGAGAATCATGAATAATTTCAAGTACTTTAATTCTGAAAGAGGGAGGTACATAAATCCGGTCTTTAAAATAGTAGAGACCGTTTTTCTTGGATAATTTACTTGATTTAGGAAGTTCAAGAGCGTCTTCACTGAGACCTTTAACGTCGTCGATAAGAGAAGATAGGATTCCAATGACTGTAGGAGGAGGAGACTCCAATTCGGTGTCAGAACAACATGAGGTTTTAGCTGGTTCTTTCGTAGACTGGAGAATTGGAATACGTTGCAAGCATGTTTTCTTGCAATAATCAGAATCAAATGCAAGAGAGAAGGGAAACCATGAGATTTGAGGGTTGTGGTTCCTTAACCAGTTGATCCCTAATATAATAGGAAATAATGGTGATGAGATGACATCAAATATAAGACTTTCCGTATGAGTATGATTGATGGTTACTTTTAGAGGGATGGATTCATGAAGTATTGGTCCCGATGAGATGAGGGACCCGTCAATCACTTTAACAGGTACAGAAGTTATTTTACGAACACAAGGAATTTTATTCTTTGTTACAAAGGCTGAGTCGATGAATACCCCATTTGCACCAGAATCGATAACAGCCTTGGTTATAATTCTTTTATTGTCCCACTGTAATACAAGAACGATAGGGGACATTTGAGTATTTGCTGTAGAGGGAAGTACACTTAGGATGGAAGAGGCGTGAGACTGCCTTCTGCCTTTTATCCGTTTCAATGAAGGACAATCAGAGACTAAATGAACTTGAGAGGCACAATACATGCATAGGTTTAATTGACGTCTTCGATTTTTCTCTTCAGGAGTGAGGGGACTTCTTATTATCCCTATTTCCATAGGTTCACTTGGTATGGAAGTCTTATCTGGAGCTTTTGAGGGAGTGAAAGGTTTGCGGTCTTTTGAATGTGAAAGGGCTTTTTCGGCATTTCTTTCTCTTAATCTTCTGTCAATGCTGATTGATAGGCGAATTAGAGCGTTCAAATTAGTAGGGAGTTCTGTTCTAGATAATTCATCTTTTACAGCTTCCGATAAACCAATTCGAAATTGGTTGCGCAATGTGATGTCATTCCATTGCGTTTCTATAGCCCATCTTTTAAATTCAGCAATGTAATCTTCAACGGGTCTATTTCTTTGCTGTAGTGTTCTGATTGTTAAATCAGCTGTAGCTTGTTTGTTAGGATCTTCATAGAGAAGAGACATGGCTTCAAAAAATTCATCCAGTGAATCTAAAATGGGGTCATCGTTTTCCAGAAAGGAATGAGCCCATGACATAGGTTCACCTCTTAGAAAGGAAATAACCGAACAAACTTTAGTTCTTTCTGTAGGATAGGATCTAGGTTTCAAAGCAATTAAAAGTTTGCAAGAGTTGAGGAACTCCCTGTATCTGGAACGATCTCCATAGAACTTTTCAGGGTTACACACAGCAGGATCACTAGCCGAGTGCAGAGTAGTATGAGGAGTATGAGTTTGTAAATCTCTGATATAAGTGAGAAGTCTTTCATTAGTAACTTGCAGGTCTTGCACACTTTGGGCTAGTGCATTAACTCTTTGATTCAGCGTAGCTATAGTAGAATCGAAATCTGCTGGATCCATTACAGGGGCTGGATTATTCTGTCACGTTTAAACATTTGTTATGAAGGAACACAACTGCAGATTTCGTATAGTTGAATATTTATTAACGAAAGTAAAAGGAAAAGACTTTAATTCCAATTTACAGGTACTGTAGCTTTAAGTAGTAAACGATAACTGAAGTCCACAATTACAGGCACTGTAGCTTTAAGGAGTAAATGATAACTGAAGTCCACAGTTACAGGCACTGTAGCTTTAAGGAGTAAACGGTAGTAAATTGCAGACATTGAATCAATAAAGAGTCTCTTAGTAGAGTTAACGGTTTAGGTGATAAGTAATTACAATAGCTGTTCCATACTTTAACTGAAGCAAGACAGATGCCTGATAAGAAGTATGAGTTGAAGTTAGCTGTAACGGGATTGTTTTTACCGAAGGACTTTTGGAGACAGGTAATAACAGCTTTTAGATGCAACTCTTATCACATTGGTTTTACTTAGCTTCCGGCACATAGAACACTGGTTCCCGAGATCTCCTCAGAGGCGTATGAAGAGTGTTTAATCTTTAGTCGTGGATGAGGAGAGGTGAAGGGAACTTTGCAGAGTCTTTCAGTCCGGTCTGGTAGCAGAGGCTTTCACCATGAAGTTGTAGCCGGGTTGTGAGTAAGGAACGTAGTTCATTAATCCAGCCTCGATCAGCTGGTGCGGTCAGATTAAATAGGGAGACCGAGTCATGAAGAGGTGTGGCTAAGCTCCGTGGAACCAGGAAGTAAGGGGATATTATAGTTAAGGCATGACAGCCGTGATAGGAGTAGCCCCGATTTGGTTTTATAATACCCCAGGGAGAAGCCATCTGGGCCAGGTGCTTTGCCGGTTTTGGACGATTTAAGAGCAGTAGCTATTTCCTCCATACTGATTGGAGCATCCAGCAAGTCCGCCGAGTCCCGGTCCATGACATTCAGGGTCGCTTCTGAGAGGTAGTCATGGATCACCGAGCGGTTCCGTGCAGCTTCTGCGTCCGTTGTGGGTGGGTATAGGTTGTAAAGTTTCTCATAGAAAGTCCTGAATTCCTCCGCGATCTTTTCGGGAAAGGGGGAAATCTCCCCTGTGGACAGGCGAAGCTGTTGGATCTGCCGGTGAGGAGCAGGGCCCTTCAGTAGCCTCGCAAGATACCTGCCGCCTTTATTGGCGTGGGCATAATAAAATCCTTTATTACGTTGCACTGTTCGTAGATGTCTTTTCAATAGGAGTGCTCTCAATTTCTTCCTATGTTCCATTAGGTCGCCGTACACTGCGTTTAGTTGGGATCTCTTGTGGCTGCGTTCTAGTGTCGCGATTGCCTTGTGTAATTCAGTTAGTTCCTGCATAAACGCTTTCCGCTGCTGAGAGGCAAGGCGGATAAGAGTGCCGCGAATCACTCTCTTATGGGCTTCCCATAGGGAAATCGGGGAGATATCCGGGGTGTCGTTTTCCAGGAAGTATTGCTCCAATTCCTGACGCGTCTGTTCCTTGATGTGCGGATCTAATAACAAGGCTTCATTCAGTCTCCAGTTCCAGACTGCCGGTTTGAATAGAGGGGAGGTCAGCTCCATTTCTACAGAACCGTGGTCCGACGAAGTAGCCGGGGTGATATCGGCTCCCCGTAGGTGCTTGAGGCCCTCCCGGGTGACAAAGAGATAGTCAATACGGGAATAGCGGTTGTGGAGTGCCGAATAATAGGTGTAATCCTTCACCGAAGGGTGTAGTGCCCTCCGGCAGTCCACCAACCTCAAATCCTCCATTGACTGTCGGATGGATTTAATAGTACGCTGAGGTATGCAGCTGTGTCCCGTTGAGGAGTCTAATATTGGATCCAGTGGAGTATTAAAATCACCTCCCACAATTAAGATACCGTCCGAAAAATCTTCCAGCTGCTGAAGAGCGTTACGGAGGAAGGGAGCTTGCCTCTTGTTGGGCACATAGATGGTAGCTATTGTGTAGATTTTGCCAGCAATAACACCTTTAAGGAAGAGGTACCTCCCCGACGAGTCTTGCATCCGATCCAGTTCTTCAAACCCGAGATCTGTCGCTAGGAGGATGGCTACTCCTGTTTTGTGCGACGTGGGGTGATTGCTAAAGTAGTTACTGGAGTAATGTCGATTCTGTAGCCTAGGCTGTGTCCCTTCCTTGAAGTGAGTTTCCTGTAGCAGGGCTATCGACACATGTTTTTTCCTCAGTTCTCTCAGAAGGTGTGTTCTGCGTTCTGGTATGTTAAGACCCCTGCAGTTCTGTGTGATGATTCTCAGGGGCGTGGAGCGGTAAGCCATGATTACTGGGGCTATCGGTGATTAGAATACGGAAAAGCTCTAGGGAAGGCCCCCAGTCGGTAGTTCAGATAGTACGATGCTTGAGTGGGGAGAGAGGAAGGAGGAATATAGAAAAGTGGTACAAAGCAGGAGGTATAAGGCAAGTGTGAAGGGTAGAATAGTGAGCCAGGAGTCAGCGTCCCGGGTGTGGTCCTGGTTAACACTATGGTAGTTAAAAGGAGGTGTGTATCCCTATCGTCGATACCCTCTCAGAGTCTGGACTAAGTCCAGCTCTATGCCCTCCCTCCAGGTAAGGGGGGGTTCTCGTGCAGCAACCGACACTAGCGGATCCTCGTTCCGGTACCAGCCCGGGAATCCGAGGTACCCCCTATGCGGCTGCGTCACACGTAGCACGAGTGTGTGAGTGTGGAAGTGTGTCTCGAGCTCCGCCCAAATGATATCTCACGGAGGGTCCATAGGCTCCCGCCCCTAACCGCCCCCCAGCGCTATGCCACCAAGGCAGGACTATCCCCGTTATAGGGCGTTAGCAGTAAGAGGATACAAAAGCATCAGGCGTTAGATAAGCGAAGGATGCGCTAAGAATCTTATACAAATTAGCTGTGTCTAATGGAACTCAGTGTCCCCCAGGTGGTTCCCCCAGCAGGGTACCCCTGAGTCACTCCCTCTCAGCATGTTTTGGGCGGTCCTTTTCCACCCGTGTGTCAGGTGTGTGAAGCAATAAAGATGGTCAGGAGGTATACATTAATTCCCCTGGAGCGTCAACGTGTATGGGATCCCGTTGTCATGATATCCTAACGCAACCCGGGGCGTCCCTCCATAATAGCCCACCCAGGTCCACCCTCCGCAGGGTTGCGCCCCGTCCACTCCAGCCATCATGGTGTGAGATGTCATGCCTCCAGAGGCGTGGGGGGGGGAGGGGGGGGGTCGTCATAGAGTGCGTCCGTGAGTATGATCATTAGGAGTGTAAGTCACATATGCTACGTGGATGGATGTACCGGTAGTCACAAGGTGCACCTACAGTAACAAACAAGCAGTTATAACGGTCAATTGCATGTAACACATTATGTAAGCAGTACACATCATCAGGTTAAGGCATATGATAGAAATGAGCACCACCGGATCCCGCCCCACCGTTCCCCCCCCGCCCCCCCATAAATCCCCCCCAGCCCCCATCCCAAGAGTAGGTCCAACACATTCTGAAAATCCCATTAACGATGAGTCCCAATGTGTTAGTAAGGAAAGTGGAATGGAGTGAAAAGCTGCATCCCAAGCCCGTCCCCCCCACCACAGCCCCCCACCCAAGGGTTCGCTATCCCACTCCATTACAGGCGATATCATCGAGCTGGAGTCCAAGTGTCCCAACATGTAAGCGGAGTGTTGTATGTACAATCATGGCACACCCATCCAGGAGCCCGTCCACCCCGTCATCCCCCACCCCCGGCTTCAATAATATGTCCCAAAGTACCTTAAAATTTGCTGTAGGCGCTTCTTGTTCCTCACGAAATGGGGAAGGTAAACGTGGGGCTCCTAAAGGGAGGGGGTACCTGTTAAGGTGCCAGCAGTCTCTCGTGGAATGAACTGGAACCGCCGGGGATAATGCGGCGTGGTGGTCCACACGGTCACCTGCAGAGGATGGAGAGAGAGGCAACTACTCCTCCGGAGATGTCGGTCTCCCATACCGTCTGGGTTGGGAAGAAGCAGGGGCGCCTGTTACTCATTGACGTGGGTCTCTTCGTGGTCTCTGGGGTGGGCCCAGCGTGCTCAGGATCCAGTTAGGGACAGTCTGTGATGGAAGGCCCAACTCCCCCAGGAAACTCGGCACCTCTTCCGGCCATCTCAGAGTAAGCCAACGATTCTGGTGCCGTGCCATCAGAGCGAAGGGAAAGACCCATTTATAAACCACGTTGTGTTACCGTAATGTTGCTGTCACAGGGCGGAGGGCTCGCCTGGCATCTAAGGTGATAGGGGAGAGGTCGTTGTAGAGCGACACTTCAGCTCCCCGAAAGGGCCAGGAGGGTCTCTCCCGGGCTTTAACCATAATGTTGTTCTTCACCGGGAAGGAGCTCAGGCAGCATATGAGATCTCTCGGGCCATCTTCTGAGTTTCTAGGGCGCAGGGCCCTATGGGCTCTATCGAAATCAATTTGTGGCAATAATGTCGGGTGCATGACGGAGCGGAAGAGCTCCCTAAGGGTGTCAGTCACATCTTCTCATCACCCCGTCATCCCCCACCCCCGGCTTCAATAATATGTCCCAAAGTACCTTAAAATTTGCTGTAGGCGCTTCTTGTTCCTCACGAAATGGGGAAGGTAAACGTGGGGCTCCTAAAGGGAGGGGGTACCTGTTAAGGTGCCAGCAGTCTCTCGTGGAATGAACTGGAACCGCCGGGGATAATGCGGCGTGGTGGTCCACACGGTCACCTGCAGAGGATGGAGAGAGAGGCAACTACTCCTCCGGAGATGTCGGTCTCCCATACCGTCTGGGTTGGGAAGAAGCAGGGGCGCCTGTTACTCATTGACGTGGGTCTCTTCGTGGTCTCTGGGGTGGGCCCAGCGTGCTCAGGATCCAGTTAGGGACAGTCTGTGATGGAAGGCCCAACTCCCCCAGGAAACTCGGCACCTCTTCCGGCCATCTCAGAGTAAGCCAACGATTCTGGTGCCGTGCCATCAGAGCGAAGGGAAAGACCCATTTATAAACCACGTTGTGTTACCGTAATGTTGCTGTCACAGGGCGGAGGGCTCGCCTGGCATCTAAGGTGATAGGGGAGAGGTCGTTGTAGAGCGACACTTCAGCTCCCCGAAAGGGCCAGGAGGGTCTCTCCCGGGCTTTAACCATAATGTTGTTCTTCACCGGGAAGGAGCTCAGGCAGCATATGAGATCTCTCGGGCCATCTTCCGAGTTTCTAGGGCGCAGGGCCCTATGGGCTCTATCGAAATCAATTTGTGGCAATAATGTCGGGTGCATGACGGAGCGGAAGAGCTCCCTAAGGGTGTCAGTCACATCTTCTCATCACCCCGTCATCCCCCACCCCCGGCTTCAATAATATGTCCCAAAGTACCTTAAAATTTGCTGTAGGCGCTTCTTGTTCCTCACGAAATGGGGAAGGTAAACGTGGGGCTCCTAAAGGGAGGGGGTACCTGTTAAGGTGCCAGCAGTCTCTCGTGGAATGAACTGGAACCGCCGGGGATAATGCGGCGTGGTGGTCCACACGGTCACCTGCAGAGGATGGAGAGAGAGGCAACTACTCCTCCGGAGATGTCGGTCTCCCATACCGTCTGGGTTGGGAAGAAGCAGGGGCGCCTGTTACTCATTGACGTGGGTCTCTTCGTGGTCTCGGGGGTGGGCCCAGCGTGCTCAGGATCCAGTTAGGGACAGTCTGTGATGGAAGGCCCAACTCCCCCAGGAAACTCGGCACCTCTTCCGGCCATTTCAGAGTAAGCCAACGATTCTGGTGCCGTGCCATCAGAGCGAAGGGAAAGACCCATTTATAAACCACGTTGTGTTACCGTAATGTTGCTGTCACAGGGCGGAGGGCTCGCCTGGCATCTAAGGTGATAGGGGAGAGGTCGTTGTAGAGCGACACTTCAGCTCCCCGAAAGGGCCAGGAGGGTCTCTCCCGGGCTTTAACCATAATGTTGTTCTTCACCGGGAAGGAGCTCAGGCAGCATATGAGATCTCTCGGGCCATCTTCCGAGTTTCTAGGGCACAGGGCCCTATGGGCTCTATCGAAATCAATTTGTGGCAATAATGTCGGGTGCATGACGGAGCGGAAGAGCTCCCTAAGGGTGTCAGTCACATCTTCTGCCCCCTCCGCCTCAGGCACACCTCGCACACGAATATTGCATCGCCTACCTCTGTTATCCACATCCTCGAGATGGCGACGCATGTTCAACAGCATTTCACCTTGCCTTGCCACTGCGGTGTCGGTAGACGCCATGCGGGCCGCGAGGGCTGTGTCCGTCTCCTCAAGCGTGGTAATACGGCCTGCATGTGCTGTAAGGTCAGCGCGGATCCCTGCGACCTCCGCCCGCATGGCTTCCTGAATTGTGGCTGCCACGGTTTGCAAGTCGGTTTTCGTGGCCATAGCCAATGTTAGTTTCTCGAGGGTTCCCTCAATTCTCTCCAATGCGCTGTGCATTGTGGCATGAGGTGGCTCCGACGCCATCTTGGGGCCCGCTGGTTCGCCGCTTGCTCCGGGCTGCGGTTGAAAGAAACCGTCAATAAGTCCCTGCTGGGGGTTCCCCTGGGGTCTGGGGTTGTTCCTGGCGTTTTGTGCGCCCCATCAATGCTGAAGTGCCGCTTATTATAGCTTTAACGGGGGTTCGGCGGAGCGGAGCTCTCTCCTCACACGGCCATCTTAGACGGAGCCGAAACCACGCCCCCTATACATATTTTATTGACCTCTAACCAGTTTAATAGTTGTCCTATGGGGCTGGGGCCTGTTAAAAATTTATACAAATTGTGTATTTTAAAGTTTAAGAAATAACACAATTTTTTTTAGGGTGAAGAGTTATTTTGTTAGAAACAGAGGAAAGCAGAATATTGTATTTAAATAAGTTTGGGGGAGTGACAAGCTAGTATGTAACTTAACGAAGAAGAGATTAGTGTGTTGTATGTTTAATATAAAAAACGTTGCAAGGTTTTGTTTCTTTGCAGATTTGTTTTGTGATGTATCTATTTAAGTAAATGTCTATTTATAGGTAATATTCTTTCTAACCCTTGCATCTTGGGAACAGCCATGTAAAACTTTTGAGAAACTTTAGGAAACTGGAATAGAAGTATCAGTTACTGTAGGATCTCCAGTGCAAGGAAAATTGATTGTTTTCCTGGCACTGGAGTTTCCCTTTAAGGTTAAAAGGGAAACTTGTGTCAATAAAACTAACATCCACAGTCAAGACAGCCAGCAAAATGAACACCTACGCTCCCAGGGACATGGACATCATGGAAGGTAAGGGTCGCGTGAGAGGCCCCAGGGTAACCACTGCAAACAGTCATAGTAAGTGACAGAGAGATAAGAGACAGAGGGGGAGAGTGATACTGAAACATGGAGAACATGGCTAAGGCACAATGTGACACAGGGATCCCGTACCAGAAGATAACCCCACACTACCAAACCGGTTGCCCCATCAATAAAGACAATACAACTCTGTAAAGTGGTAATGGGCAACAGCCACAGCTTTATTAAAATAATGCCAGCCAGCAGATTAGCGACCTGTCAGCTGATGGGGTGACTGTCCATCAGACAGAGAAAAATACCTTGCCTCACCAAGCCCGATCCAGGTGGTTCTTCCTCAAAGTGCTGGCCAGGACTACTGCCAAGCTGTGACAAAAAGTAGAAAAAAAGCACAACACAAACAACTATAAATTAAGACAAGCAAAAATACGGGGAATGGGCAGAAAGGAGGGAAGAAAGGAGGGAAGCTGTTCACACTCTTTGGACAAATGCTGGAAAGGAAGTGGTAAGAGAAACTGACATCCTTAGACCCCACACTTGAAACATGTATCCCTGCTAGCAAGCATGTTGCTCCGCCAACCTACCTACTAGCAGTCATCGCCACCTTTCCTAAAAGTGCAAGGGGTCACAGGAAGCGAGGGTGAGTGACACAGAGAGGGAAAGAGAGTTTGGGAGTGACACAGAGAGAAGAAAAAGGTGACACTGAAGAAAGAGTACTGACTGACTCTGAGAATGAGTGCATGCATTGAGACTAAATAAAGTGGATCCCAACGTAAAGGAATTTGAATGAGAGAGAGACCGTCACTAAGAGAAATAATGTTGATGTGAACGTATGAGCTGCCAAGTTTATCTCTGGCTTGTCATTATTGTGGGAAGATAGTAGGAGGTTAGTGATGTAATCTACATCATATTGTATGTGTGGGGCTAAATTAAACTATTAGCATTTGAGGAGAGTAGGTGGATATGTTTGAAGACTCACCGACCACAATCCATTATCAGAACAATTTTTCTTAATTGCTTTGATTCAAAGGGACGGATGTATCAAAGTGTTTTGGGGCATAAATTGGTCCACTTTCATATTGGCAGAGAGGACATTGGGCATGAGCACCCACACAACTGCCTAGATTTTGCTAAATATAATGTATGCAATCACTCTCTATACAAATGTGTGATTAGTCAGTGACGTCGGATAAACCCAGGATAAATGCTTTTGATGTTTATTTCTGAAAATTACTAAGACAGATGCTATGAGAGTTCACACAATGGACAGCATTTTCACAGCACCTGCGCTGGTACATCCACAAAGCAGACAAACAATCAAAAGTAAATCTATCAAGTCAAAGGTACATTTCAAAATTAGACAGCAAATCAAAAGGTAAATAAACATTAAATTTACCAATTTACCAATCAAAAAGCAAATATATCAAATGGACAGTCAATCAAAAATACATTCTAATCAGCTAGTCAAAGACAATTTACCAAATGGACATTCAATAAATTGTATATTTTTACCAAGAGGAAATCTAAAAATATATATACCTATATATATATATATATATATATATATATATATTTTACCAGCTAGACAGTTTGTCAAAGGTATATTTGATTTCACAATTGTGCATGTGTTAATTATGAGTCCACATCCCCTGTACTGCACTATTGGGGTAGCTTTTTTGCTCACTTGGAAAATAAAATTCGAATTTGTTTTCATAGTTTTTGTCATTTTTTATCACAAGCTGCTATTTGCTAATATGTCAGTTGCAACTGTTGGCGACCTCAAAATTTTACCAGTAGTAACAGGGAATTTATTGGATACTGTTACTTAAAACCAAACGCTAAGTCGCAGCTAACGGTTTCAATTGCTCTCTATGTAACTTACTAACCTCTAATTAGAGAATGATTTCCGACTAGTATTTAATCTTGCCACTACTGTTTAGCGGCTGGCACCAATCCTCAAAATGTATCCGGTCCGGTTACTTCCTGGTTGTTTAGTGGAAGCAGCAATTGCTCAGTGCACCTGCCTTGCAAAGACTTCTCACCAAGCTGCATTGGGAAGTCTGTGATTGGACAGCAACAGAAAGTCTGGGTGGAGTTAGAAGGGGAGGGCTTGCAAAGGCTGCAGCTAAAAGATCTGCAGCTGTAGCAAGCCGTTTTGAGATATACATTATGCATTATTAAATGCTTGCATGTTTTCATGTGGGTATATCTACTAAACAGCGTTTTCTTATTTGGGCACTGGATTATCCCTTCAATATCGACAGCTTACGGCAGCTTTATACCACCAAGATTGGAAACAAATTCTTTCTTGTTTGGATAAGGAGCTCCAGTAAGCCACATATGTTCGCTTGCTCAGCCTTCTCCACTCCCTCTATCACTGTTTGCGGTAGAGTTAGGGTTGAGCCAAATACTTGTGTACTTAGCACATCAGTTAATCAATTAATAGAGGTTTTTATATGCTGTCTTGATTGATACTGTTGTTTTTAGTTGACAAAACAACTCTGCATATCTTATCTGATTATGTAAAGTGTCAGAAATGTTTGGTAAATGATGTTACCTTACAGGTTTTGGTTCTGCAAAAAGTTCAGGCCTGGAATCAGTTCTCAGTTTTATCTTCATGCTTCATATTTCAGATTCCTATAGTTATAGCATCACTTCTGTCTTCCTGATTCTTAAAATAGTAAAAAAAAAAACAAGTAAAAAAGGCACTAAAAAGTATACAAAAGATAAAATTGTACTGTATCAAAGTGTGAAGCTGCACCTAAAAATGTAATAGCCCAAAAATACACATAAAATGTTCAATCCAAAAAACAAGTGTGCTATGCCTTTAACCCCTTAAGGACACATGACATGTCTGACACGTCATGATTCCCTTTTATTCCAGAAGTTTGGTCCTTAAGGGGTTAAGGCTATCGGAATTTTGTTTTTACACAATAAGTGCAAGTGATAAATATAATTGTGCAATTATCAAAAAGTGTATTGTGCAACCATGTAAACATTCAAAATGAAAAAATGCAAGAATATATATAAAGTGTCATAGTGTCTCACAGTAAATGCGCACATTCTCAGACAGTAAATTAAACTAGTCCACAGCACCGGAAATCTGCCCCAGCCCATGGCTTGGTGTCTGCCGCTGCAGACAGTCTCTTTGCCACCTCCCTGTGCAGCACTGTGTGTGTGGGGGGGGGAATGGGGGAGACAGGGGAATTGGGGGGGGGGGGGGGGGGCAGAATGGGAAATTACATAAATTATAAACATAGTTCCTGTATCCTTTTCACACGACACTAAACAGCAGTGATTCGAAAAGCAAAATTCTAGCTGAAATAGTCAGGTTGTGATTTGCCACTAATTGCTGCAGACACAGGTCCAAAGGAGCAATGCAAGTTGTATGCACTGGCCAAAAAAGGGGACTACAGTTCACCAGCAGATCACCATGGATCTCTCCTTACTCCCTGCCTAATGGGGGGAACATTTATTTAAAAAATAACCAAGAAATGGGGGCGGAGCTTGACCGCCGAGCCAGACAGTCGCAACTGACATGGGCTCCGGCCGAGCGGGCACGATCCGGGGCCAAAACGGCGACCACTTCACTCAAAACCACTCGGGGGTGCGCCATCCACATCGGGGGTGCCCTCCAGAACCCAGCGGGACCCGTAAAGGCCGGTAATGCGGAGAAACAAATGCGGCCTACTGAGGCTGAAACCGGGGAGAGGAGGCCGCTCTCTCCGGCACCAAAGCCACTAAGCAACGTCTCTGCAGACTACCCCCCCCCCCCTTTGGACCGGCGGGGGAAATCCCGGTCCACACTGGAAGCAGGCAGGCGACCCAGACACGAGCCTAACCGGGGAAGCTACCCCACAGAATGAACCCATAATGGCGGCTCGGCGCAAACATGGAACACACACCCAGCCACCCATATCACCTCTGGAGACCTTTGATTACCTCTGTGCAAGCTTCAGGCATGCCCTGCAGAAGAGGGGTGCTACAAATCGGCAAGCAGAGAGAATGGTGACCTCGTGGATACGGCCCGCAGCACGACGGAGCTACTACAGACAAACACCACGAGGCTCCAAAATGGCCGCCCGACTAGGCAGATACAAGCGGGCCCAGAAGCGGAAAACGGCGGGAGGCCTATCGGATGCAGTCTCCTACCTGCAATTGAAACCAACCGGACCTACGAATCAACTGATGCAAACAGGAGACTCACATGATCCACCTCTCAGCATTCAGATCAGCTTACACCGATCCCACGCACGAGCCAAGACGACCCAAGCGGCTGTACAGCAGTTGAATCCACGACACACCGTCGGAGTTAACCCCCGAAGCAGCATCAACAAACTAGGGGGCGACAAGACGTCACGAAAACCCCTACAGCTGGACTATGTGGAAACCCGCCGGGGCATCGGCTAGACACAGTATGGGACTGCATTCTCGGGCGCATCTAGCACCCCCCCCCGCTTACTGCCATCGTACACAGCAAGTAGAGGGGAAACAAGGCTCTCACTGAACTACCGAACACTATCTTGGGGCACTAAGTAGTACTACGCTTTGAATAGCCATTTATTTTGCAGTAATCTCATTATTGCTTCGAGTGATGTTCCTTAACCAGTTTAGTTTTACTATTGTACTGAATGCAATCTGTCACCTATTTATACATTCCTCCCGATCTAGCAATTTATAACGTTGCAAATCGCGCGTATTGCTGTGGCAAGATCAGCCTGCATTTAGTCAATGCTCCCCTGCACTTACCCCCCACCTGCCTTGCATAGACCATAAGGTATAACCCCAGTGGCCAGATATACGCTGGTTTAATTGTTTATCATATACATTAATCTATATGTCTATCGCTTCACAAACGTGACTATTAACTAACAACACATGTATGTTATAGCTAGTTTCAGCAAATACAACATATTGTCTCACCGTGCTTTTCTATCACTCAGTCATAATCTCTTGAAACTACTGTACAGATACGCTTATAACACATACCATGTGCCCCCTATTATATGCTCTCCCTTTTTCCTAATTCGCATTTTATAAGCACTGTATAAGCATGTTTGTGACTGTGTTTTTACTTAATCACTTATACGTCCAGCTAATCCGTATAGAAAGCAGAAACTATAGTGCTGATCAATCGGACATATATGCATAGCCTGAGACCCAGCTACTTAATTCATATCGTATGCAACAACACGGTATGCTTTAAATCACACATTGCAGATATTATGCTATGCCTACTAACCCTCCTTTCCAGGGGATCGCTGCAATTCATGTTAGCTAACGTAGGTGACTATAAGCCAACATGACACGCCTGCGACTTTCCTTTCCTTTTATTGCGCCTTATAAAACTTGCGTTTGAATTTAGCTTGCAAAACAGATGCGCTTGATGTTCTAATATAAAATTGTTACTAGATTGTTACGACGTTAAAAAAAAAATAAGTGCAGTTTCTGAGTACCACATTGTCAACACTGATGCTTAACCCATGTGTGCTGTTGTGGCACTTGCTATATGCTTGTAATTCCTCATGCACGAATAAAATAAAGAATTAAAAAAAAAAAAAAAAAAACCAAGAAATAAAACCAGTCACATTTTCACACACTCACAGCTCCCATCACACATAAGCAGTCATACACACTTATAAAACTCTTAACAATTCTCCCCACATTTTTTTCACTGATTATTATGTACACCCCTTCACCTCGCTCACCCAGTGTCCTCTACTTGCGCTGTTAATTTTCGCTTACAGGTTTTCTTTAAGGAACAATCGGCCCTCCTCGTCAGACCTTCCCCTAGTCTTCAATCCTTTAAGTGGTCCTTTAAAACTCATTCCTGTAGATAAGCCTATAACCTCTTCAGTTAATTTCATTCCTGAAATCTGTCTGCACCCTCCCGCCCAGCACAATTAATGGCTCCGCAGTCCTCTTCACTCTCTCACCTTCAAATTCTACTCCTTAGCCACACACTTATCTGACAATCTTATCGTCCTCATTGTTCTTCGTCTTGTGTTTTTACACCTCGCTTACTCTAGATTGTAAGCTCATTCGAGCAAATTCCTCTATAACCTCTTGATTACTGTTAATATTTGTGATACTTGTCTCTAATTTGCTGTTATACACCCACATTAAAGTTCTGCAGCGCTGTAGGAAATGTTGGTGCTATATAAATAGATATATTAATACGCACGCTGCTCATTACACGTGCAGCCCACACACCCCCACGTACGCAAGTCTCATCACACATGTAGTGACGACCATTACTTATGTGCAGGTTGCACACATACGAGACAGTTATCCTTTCTGTCACCCCAATAAATGTTACTAGAGCGTAAAACTACACTAAAACTACATCTGCAACAGTTTGAAGTGGGAACTGCCATCTTCCCATAATGATCTAGGCATCCTTATACATCCTCACACATCAGCATACAAAGTTTGTGCACGCTCATGTGCTTCCAGACATTCCATCCTTGGTACTTTGCATTCAATGCCAGGCTATGCCTTGGCAGCCCAGGATATGATAAAAAAAAAAAAAAAAAAAAAAAAAAAAGCACAATCAATACCTAAGCTTTATTTAGGTATCAGGTCGTGAATAACCCTGTAATTTACTTTCCCCCTTTAAAGGTAGAAATATCAAAACCCTTCATATTTAATATTATGTTTACATAACTCCTATCTTTAACAAATTGTGTTTGAAATTAAATCCACAGTGCTCTATTAAGCTGTATTCTTGAAAAGAGCACCTCCATCTTGGATTCTTGTCAGTCAGCTTAGAGAGGGCGCAGAGAGATGGTTTCTCCTTGTCCATTGCAATATGTGCCCTGGCCGTGCAAACACTCAAAAGGATTTTGATGTCAACTGCTAAATCTTTAAAAAATAAATAAAATAAAAAACGACATGAAAAAGGTTAACACAATGTAGAGTTGGTTTTCAATGTTTTATTCAATGGTGTGATTTCCAGAGAATTGTTGGTTCCCATTTAGTAACCTTTATGTAAATAACAATTCATTACAGAAAGCATGTCACATCCCTAGGAATTATGTTGTGGCTTGAGTAGATGCAATGTGTACTTTTTCCTGCATGGATTACCATGTGCTTGAAGACAGGACGCCCTATACTGACAGAAGCAGGCACTGTAAAACAGTTAACATTTAAAGGAACACTATAGTCTCCTAAATTACTTTAGCTAAATAAAGCAGTTTAAGTGTATAGATCATTCCCCTGCAATTGCACTGCTCAATTCACTGTCATTTAGGAGTTAAATCACTTTGTTTCTGTTTATGCAGCACTAGCCACACCTCCCCTGGCTATGATTGACAGAGCCTGCATGAAAAAAAAACTGGTTTCACTTTCAAACAGATGTAATTTACCTTAAATAATTGTATCTCGATCTCTAAATTGAACTTGAATCACATACAGGAGGCTCTTGCAGGGTCTAGCAAGCTATTAACATAGCAGGGGATAAGAAAATCTTAATTAAACAGAACTTGCAATAAAGAAAGCCTAAATAGGGCTCTCTTTACAGGAAGTGTTTATGGAAGGCTGTGCAAGTCACATGCAGGGAGGTGTGACTAGGGTTCATAAACAAAGGGATTTAACTCCTAAATGGCAGAGGATTGAGCAGTGAGGCTGCAGGGGCATGTTCTATACACCAAAACTGCTTCATTAAGCTGAAGTTGTTAAGGTAATTTACTTCCTCTGCCTTCTCTCCACCCCTCCCCCCCCTCCGGCTGGGAGGGAGGGGGGATTTAAACTCCTTTGATTTTTCCCAGACCAGCCTGCTTTGGCTAGTGTACACTGCTCGCCGACTACCACCTAACTATCCTGCGCAACCCTACTTGACTGCGGGATGGTAGCAAATAATATCGCTAAATACATTCACTTCACTAGGACTGATTTACAAGACAGACACGGAGGCCCTCCGGGCTGTACATTCTCTCTCTAGGCCCTAGAGATTTTTGTAAAAGGTTTGATGCAGGGCACCACAGTGATCGGATATTCACACCAGGGATCTGAGCATGATGGTGATACACTACTCAACGTCTCATGCCAGGATAGCGCCACATGGGCAGTTACACATTTAGTTTGCACAAGCACTGTCACAGTTGCCATACTTTTACTAGGCTGTTGGTTACATGTGTTTCCCACCTGTGAGTGGCTCAATGTGCATTGCATACACTCATTTGATATGTAAATGGTAAAAAAAAAACAAAAATAAAGAATGTCTAAAAAACAAACAAAAAAAAATTAAGGTAATTTACTAAACTAGGACCCAGAATTTTTTAAAAAAATTATATAGCCGTCCTGGAGTAATAGTTATACTGGATATCGCATACCTCCCAACTGTCCCTATTTTGGGCCCAAATCCCTCTGTCCCTCTTTGCTATCCTAATGCCCCTCTTTTCTAGGAGCTCCATATTGTTAGTAGCTGAGTGTATAACAGTCTGTGTACATAGGATACATTGTTCCTGTTCTAAATTACATTTTAGTTGCAAACATTGTTATTAGTGAGTTATCTAAAATCCAAATTAAGTTAGATCTAGTTAGTAGTTACCAGTACAACCTGCATTTGACTGTTCATGAGACATAATTTCTTTGATGGGGCAAGTGCCAAGGGGGGGAAAAAAAAGTACTCTTATATAAAACTACCCCTAACGCTAACTCAGCCATTTCTGAATATTGCCTTTTCACTGTTGTTGAAAACGTCCATTAGGTGGCAGCCTATGCACACTCCAATTAAAAATCGACAAAAAAAGCAATTCTTTATTTTTGTGTTGCATCGTGTTTAAGGGTCAGTCTAAGCACCATATTTACATTGAGACGTAGTGGTTATGATTGGGTTTAAATGCCTATTGTGGCTGTCACTCTGACTGCCACTAGAAGTGTTCCCTCAGAAACTGCAGATTATAACTCAACTATTTCTATTAGATAGTCTTGCAGAGACCATCTGATTGGTGCTGAGCAGCATTATGCTGTCACTGTGCGAAGCTCTACATTGCTGGACTCTTTCTCTTATATAGTAGAGGCAGGAAGTCACAGCCAGCAGACCTAAAAGGATTCTATAGTGCCAGGAAAACAAACCCGTTTTCCCAGCATTGTAGAATCTTACAGTGCCCTCTTCCCTCACGTTCCACCTCCCCATTCAGTCACTCACCTGAATCCAGCGCCGATGCTCCTCGGCACTGGGTCAAGCTCTGCCAACGTCAGCAGAAAAATCTGACGCTGGTGGTCCTCATGCAAAGCGTTAAGGGTCATGGGACAATGAGCTGAAGTGGTCTAGGTGCCTACAGTGCTCCTTAAGTAAAAAGTCAAATAATTCTAAAACAGTTTGATAACTTATAGTGGTGGGTGCCAAGGCACTCCTAGCACCATAACCACTACACTGCGCTGTAATGTCTATAGGCCATTAACGGAGATGATTCTTCCAACAGTGTTAACAGTTAGAAATATAGCCATGGATTATAATAAAGTGATGTGTTGCTCGCTATGACAAACTGAAGACAAGAGCAGAATTTGGTGATTTGGTGTACACTCACTAAATTACACCAGATTTGTGTTATTACTTGTGGACCTACAAGGAGCTCATACAAGATCCCTGGCACGGTTATTCACTAAAATGTTAATTTTAAGGATTTTATAGTAAATTTTTTTTTTTTTTGCCAAAATAGCTTGAGGTGAGTATAATAAGGTATGGGGGAACCCAAAGTGTAAATGGGTCTAAGAGTGTCTGTAAGAGTGTAAATGTGTGTATCCATGTGTATGAGAATGTTGATGTGTTTGTAATTATGACTGTGCAAGGGTTTCTAATATAAAGTCTGAGTGTGTCTGTGAGAGTATCTTTACAGATTCTTGCGCCGGGGCCCTGAGGTTCCTAGTTAAGCTCCTTGTATCTGTTATAGGTATCTTTTTTTTTTTATCCATTGTGATTATGGTACACAAAAAAATAACACCCCTTGAGCTCTCACAGCCCCTAATTATGTCATACCAGCTCCGCTCAATATATTTTTTGATATGCATTCATTTGCCATTGCCACCAATGCCTCCCTCAGGTATCTGTCGTATCATATTATTTTTTGGCTTATTACATAACATCTAATATTGTATTAAGATGCACAGTGATTAAATCACACCCACATCACATAATATATCTCTGTACGTTACTGTATCTCATTCTGACATAAAAGAACACTACATGTTATTACAGTCACTTAAGCATTTAATAATGTTCCTAACCTCTCCAGGCCACGTGGACTCAGTGCAGGAAGTCCTCGCCCGTGGCTTATTTCTGGCATTTTTCTTACAAAGCAGCTTAAAGGGCTAAATATAGGTCAGCCTGGCAACAATGGCTGACAGCCAGGTATCTGGGTGTGGGTCAGTGAATAGCTGGCATGATTAGTATGTGATGTACTGCCCTCTAGTGTCACACTTTGGTTGTGAACATTTTCACATGGATTGAAAGTCTGTTGTCAATTGCAAGCTAAACTACATTAACATTTATATGGAGTTTGATATACACAACTTACTATTATTAGCATTTATATGGGGAAATAAAGGGTCCCAGCTTTTCCCCTATTCCAACCTGTATTTGTTATCCTTTAATACTGATAATTCTTATATTATAATTTACAGTCCACTGGGAAGAACTCTAATTAAAAGAGCTTTATTTCTCTCTCCCTCTCTATCTCTCTCTCTATATATAATATTCATTTTCTTTTCTTTTGTTGGAGATGTGTTTGTTATATGTAGAATATTGGCTGTTTTTGTCTTTAAAAAAAAACTTTTTGGAAACAGAAAAACGTAATCAAGTTGCCGAGACAGGAATGAACTAGGAATGTCAAAGACCAGAGTTTTGTTTAAAGACAATCTGTATTTTCAAAGTGACTTGTTGGAGACCCTTGACTGGCTCCAGATAACCTTGGACCCATGACCCACATCCCATGGCCTTTATTGTAATCCTCTCAACAGTGGCAGAGCTAATGTAAAGATGGCCCTGGTGCAAGAAATACCCCACCCAAGTGCAAAGATGGCCAAAAGGTAGATTCCCATCTTTCATACATCTCCCACAATGCATTGCCATATGGGGATCTACCATTTGCCCATCCTTGCTGGGTTTTATTTTTGAGTAGTGTTCGTGTGTTTGACTGTAAGCGTATGGGTATATGTGCGTGAACGTAGGGGTCTATTTGTGTGTTGTGTTAACATTTAAATGAAGTTGTGTGTCTGTATGTACTGTTACCAGTTGAAAGCAGCGGTGTTTTTGAGTTTAGTGTATTTAAATGCAGGGGTGTGTGTGTATGTAGTCTTGGTGTTTGAATGCAGGGTTGTATTTGTATGTAGCTCTGGTGTTTGAATGCAGTGCTCTGTTTGCATATAATGTTGGTGTTTTAATACAAGGTTGTGTTTCTATGTAGTGTTAGCATTTGATTGCAGCAGTGTGTTTATATGTAGTTTGGGCGTTTGATTGCAGGGGTGTGTTTACATGTAGTGTTGGTGTTTGATTGCATGTCGTTTTATTGTAGGTGTGTGTTTGTAATGTTAACGTTTGAATTCTGGGATATATGCACATATACACATATGTGGACACACAGTGACAAAAATACACAGTAACACAAAGATACATGGATAGATACACACAGACACACATATGTACCCACACTGACACAAATGTAAACAAACACAGACACATACAAACTGACACACACATATATACACATATACCCACACTGACACACACAGATACAAACATATATACACACTGACACACACAGATAAAAAAAAAAAACATTACATCTTGAGCAGCAAAGGACTGACAGCCTTCTGTGTCCCTGGGCAAAGTTAGACCCTGGGCCTTTTAAAGAACAAATATTAAAGGAACACTATAGGATCAGGAACACAAATACGTAAACCTGACCCTTTAATGTTAAAACCATAATTTAGGTGGCTTGCCCCCCTTTAAAAGATAAGAACACTTAACATTGGCACTGGCCCCGCCCCGATATGATGACCTCAGCCAATCCACTGCTTTCCCATAGGTAAAGCATTGGATTGGCTGAGATCGTCAAGGAGGAGGGGAAATGCACTGAATCAATGCATCTCTATGGGGAAAGTTCACCAGAGCGTGGAGACGCTGAACGTCAGTGCTGTACACTGTGCAGCGCTGAGATAGGAAACACCTCTAGTTGCCGTATGAAGACTGGCCACTAGAGGTGTTCCTAGGCTGTAATGTAAACACAAACAAAGAATATGAGAACTCTGAGAACAGACAACGCTTAAAGAAACTCCATAGCTTGCCTTTCACTAAATCCCCCCTTAGGTCTCAAAATAGTTTTGCTCACTTGTGCCATTATGGAGAGAACATATTCTGAAGCATATCAGACTGATCCCACCCGTAAGTGCAGTCAGAAATGCCAGCGAAATGCCCCAACTTAAAAGGGTAATCCAGACGTGAACCCCTTGCTCACAGTGCCTAGAGGGATATCGGCTATACCTCACTGACTGGGCCTAACAAGGCTGAATCAATCGTCTGGGGTTGCTGTTGATACCGGAGAAACTGACGGAAGCCAAGCACAGAGAGATGGACACAGGTTTCTTCAGGAAGGAAGAGATTCTTTATTGGATCACCGATCGGGACTCAGAGGGACTAGCGTCACCAAAATACAGCAAGTTCTGAGCCCCGGACAATAGTGCAGGCTCCTTATATAGGCATATAACTCCTCCCATATTAAGCTCCACCCGCACATTCTCTTGACCAGTCAACACAAATAAGAATTAACTTCCTGTTTGACCGCATGGCTTGTCCAGCACAATGGAGGAGGGGAATACTACATCCTGTATTCTTGCACATGCTCCGTACACTACTGATCGTATCTTGCCTCGTGCAACCAACTGATCGATACGTCAGCATATGCACGTACACATGCCACGTGGTAATCTCGGCCTACTAAATTTATTTTTACCGAGATTCCACCACATTCCCCCCTTTGATGCCTCTTGATATTTTACAATTACTTGAGGCATCACATAACCTTAGTTTTGCTTACACCGCAAGTTACTTTGAACCAGACCAGACTTATCTTATGATGTGAATCTTCAACATTCATCTTCCTGCATTGGTTCTCCCTGATCTAGAGCCCTATACTTATATATCGCCATTATCTGTGCAGCAGCCTTCCTCTCTGCTATACTTCCTATCAGGCTTTGCACAGACCTAACTACTAAGGGTATAAGACACGGTAGGAGTAGACACAACAGGAAAATCAGTAGGACTCCACCTACCACTGCCTTAAGCCCTCCAAACCACTCATACCAGCTACCAAACCAACTACTTGGATTGTACCCTTTCCATACCTGAGTAGGCACATGCGCTAGTTTAACCATATGGCTAGTAAGCTCAGCTATTGCTTGCCCTTCGTCATCTATTTGAAGACAGCAATTGCTTAGGTTAAACTTCCCACATACACCTCCCTCTACTGCCAAAAGGTAATCCAAGGCTAATCTATTCTGGTATACTGCTGTCCTCATCCTGGTATTATGTTTCACTAGGAGATTGAGCGCTTGTGATGTTTCATTAGTGATAATCTCAACCACCGCCTGTAACCTTATAATGCGGTTGAGCATATAAATAGGGGTTCTATAACCAAAGGTACCATCTTCTGCCCACGTGGCTGGCCCATAATAATCTATGATACGCTGGGGAGGCCATTCATTATCTTCCCAGGTACCTATCTCTAAGGGTCCCCTTTTCTTCCTATGATTCACATCATACACTTTAACACCTAAAGTCTCACCTGTTTCAATCGGTAACAAGAAGAAGGATGGTTTGAGCATACCCAACACACATGCCCCTTCCCAGTCCTGTGGCAGCTCCGAATAGGCTTTCTTACCACAGATCCAGTACAAATTTGCTGGGGCTCTCCAGGTAGATGTGATAGATAGATCAAACCACACATCCTTTAAACTGGCATATCTAGCAAACGGGTTAGATGGTT
Organism: Pelobates fuscus; assembly: GCF_036172605.1. Lineage (NCBI taxonomy): Eukaryota > Metazoa > Chordata > Amphibia > Anura > Pelobatidae > Pelobates > Pelobates fuscus. The sequence continues at coordinate 147,485,355 of NC_086325.1, read as the reverse complement.
CTGAGACATTTGAAGCCGACCACCAAGTTGTATTTTTAGTATCATCATCATAAGCTTTTTGCCCTAGACAAGTTAATTCTCCTACAGAAGTATTATACATTATTCCTTTCCTTGCTATGCAAACATAACCTATGATGGAGGTCTTTAATCTCCACTCAGATTTACCTCTAACACTCAAATGATAATCGGCTTGTGTAGATATTAGTTGGTCAACTGCCTCAGAACCGGACATTACCTCCTTTGCTTCCCAAGGCCATTGGTCTCCCATGTTAGTACCTCCACACACATAGCAGTTGGTAACATTAAGACTACCGGCAATACTTTCAGCTAGGTCAATGAACAGGTTTTTAGCGTTATGGGGGATCTTATTATCTATACTCATCTCTTCATAAAAGGAATGGTATACTTGATGAGTCTGGGAGGATACCGTATCAGTCTCTATTCCTATAAATAATAATGTCCCAGGATCTAAACCCGTCCCGTATATCTGAAACCCAAATAAATTGCCATACTTATCTAAGAACTTGTCGGGGTTATTAATAAGTATATGGACTGGGTTGCATTCCATAGACTTACAATATGGGCTAGTCGGCAACTTAGTCACTATCATGTCTTTATCTACTGTCTGTCCCCAAGTCGCCCACCCCACACAAGACCAATATGGGCAAAAGTTATAGTCCTTATTTGGGCATCTAGGACTCACATATTTATTTTTACTACTGGGACAAATATATTTATCATTAGACCCATACGTCCTCTCCCATCTAAGATCCCCACATACATTCCACGGTTTTCTACCACTTGATATCGCCTTACATGCATCAAATAGCAGAACACCCGAAGAATATACGGATTCTAACACCGTCTTATTAATTAGGGTCCCCTGAGGATCTCCATTCCTGAGAGTCAACCAAATTGTACGAGGTTGATACTCTGGACTGAAGCACTTAGGTTCTCCTACTTCTAAATGGCACACACTATAGTCTATATTTAGGTATCTACATCTTGATACCTCTCCTTTACATTCGTATTGTGAATGCCAAATTAGGGTTTGGGAAATATGGTTACCTGTTCTCGTAGTCTTAATGCATACCTCACAGCTAGGAGTGTCGGTACCTCTACCTTCCTGAATATAAAAACACATGTAAATAAACACAATCAAAAGCACATCTTTCGCCGTCATCCTCAGTCTTCGTCCGTGCGATGGAACCTCAGCTTCCAGGATGTGAGGGCTGCAGGGAATGGAGTTCTGCTCGTCTTCACAGGTGTCCCTTCGAGACTTTCCTGGCTTATACACTATGTGTTGGTAAGCGGACAGGCTTTATTATGGCCTTCTCACTCACACCTGTAACAATAAAATTTGTAATCCACAATAATTCCTCGTTACTCCGACTGAGTAGTGCGTTTCAACCGGATCTTGCAGGGATTCTCAGGATCTGCTGTAACTTGCCAAGAATCAACTGCTGCTGGTTTAACCCTGGAGTGATGTATCCACGGAGTTACTTCGGCTACTTTTATCGCTGTAGGGGTAGACAAAAGAACAACATAAGGACCTCTCCACTTGGGCCCTAACGGTACATTATTCCACTCTTTAATCCACACTTGGTCTCCTGGATGATAACTATGAACAGGGGGATAAATATTCACAGGTAATCTATCTTGTACCCATTTCTGTACCTCCTCCATAGTCTTACCCAACTCTACAACCTGCTGCCGGGTAATTCCTTCTCCCAACTGACTCAAATCCCCCCTTAAGTTACCAAGTACGGGAGGTGGTCGCCCATACATAATTTCAAAAGGAGAGAGGCCCATCCTTCTGGTAGGGGTACTGCGGATTCGCAATAGAGCTATAGGTAAGAGAACGTTCCACTTAAGTTGGGTTTCCTGACACATTTTAGCCAACTGGTTCTTAATAGTTCTATTCATTCTCTCTACCTTACCAGAACTCTGGGGTCTATATGCGGTATGAAGCCTCCACTTTATACCAAGCATATGAGTCAGTTGTTGTAGGCACTGGTGAACAAAAGCTGGACCATTGTCCGATCCTATAGAACAGGGTAGTCCATATCGGGGTATTATTTCTCGTAGCAGGAATCTCACAACTTCTCCTGCTTTCTCTGTACGAGTAGGACATGCTTCTACCCAGCCTGAATAGGTGCACACAATTACCAACAGGTAACGATGTCCACCCGATTTAGGCATTACTGTAAAGTCTATTTGTAGATCGGACATGGGGAGTCCCCCCATAAACTGGACTCCTGGTGGCTTTACTGGTCCTTGTCTTGCATTATTCTTAGCACACGTTACACATCTGCGTACAATGGCCTGAGTCAAGTTGGACAACCTTGGTATGTAGAAATGTTTCCTGAGAGATTCTTCTGTACTGTCTCTCCCAGAATGTGTCCCGTTGTGATAATTTTGGACAATTTCTACCGCTAGTGATGCTGGTATGACTATTCTTCCATCTTCTAGCTGATACCACTTGTTCTCCAAATACTTTCCCGGTTCAGTCTTTAACCACTCCTCTTCTTGAGTTGTATAAACTGGAGTCCATTGAGACAGTGGGGTTGGTATTAGAGCAGCTATATGCCCCACATACTCCTGTCTTCCTGATTCAGCAGCACGCTTAGCTGCACTATCTGCCATCCGATTTCCCTTGGTTACATCACCATCTCCTCTCAGATGCGCTCGACAATGTATAATACCGACTTCTTTCGGCTCCCACACTGCTTCCAATAGTTGTAGGATTTCAGCTGCGTACTTGATTTCTTTGCCTTCTGAATTCAGTAGTCCTCTTTCTTTATACAAAGCTCCGTGGGCATGAGTGGTTAAAAACGCATACTTAGAGTCCGTATAGATATTTACTCTTAAACCTTCAGCCAATTGCAACGCTCGTGTTAGTGCTATCAATTCTGCCTTTTGTGCTGATGTTCCTTTTGCCAGTGGCCGAGCTTCTATCACCTTGTCTATTGTTGTTACTGCATATCCAGCATAGCGGATCCCTTCTTTCACATAACTACTGCCGTCGGTATAATATTGAACATCGGGGTTCTGGATGGGAAAATCACGAAGATCTGGTCTACTTGAAAATACTTCATCCATTACTTCCAAACAATCATGTTGACTTTCAGTAGGTTGCGGCAAAAGGGTAGCTGGATTTAAGGTGTTTACAGTCTCTAAATGCACTCTTGGGTTTTCACACAACATTGCTTGATACTTGGTCATACGGCTGTTACTAAACCAATGATTTCCTTTGTAATCCAACAACGTCTGTACTGCATGTGGGACTCGTACATAAAGTTCTTGACCCAGAGTGAGTTTATCGGCTTCAGCTACTAGCAGGGCGGCTGCAGCTACAGCTCTTAGACAAGGTGGAAGTCCGCTGGCCACTGCATCCAGTTGCTTAGACATGTAGGCAACAGGCCTTTGCCATGATCCCAAGTACTGTGTCAATACTCCCACAGCCATTCTTCTTTGCTCATGTACATACAGGTAGAATGGTCGTGTGTGATCAGGTAGACCTAATGCTGGGGCACTCATCAAAGCCTTCTTCACATCTTCAAATGCCGTTTGCTGTTCTTGGGTCCATAAGAAGGGGTCGTGCTCTGTACCCTTGATGGCTGCGTACAGAGGTTTTGCCAGTATCGCATAGCTGGGAATCCATATCCTACAGAAGCCTGCTGCCCCCAAGAATTCTCGCACTTGTCTTCTATTCTTGGGTATTGGTATTTGGCAGACAGCTTCTTTTCTCTCTGGCCCCATAATTCTTTGACCTTCAGAGATATGGAATCCCAGATACTTGACGGTTGGCAAACACAACTGAGCCTTCTTTCTAGACACCTTGTATCCTGCCTTCCAGAGAATGTGTAGTAGATCGTGCGTTGCTTGCTGACATTTTTCTTTTGTAACTGCTGCTATCAACAAGTCATCTACATACTGTAACAATACACACTCTCCTGGGATAGACTCGAAATCCAGCAGGTCTTGACTTAGAGCTGAACCAAATAGGGTAGGTGAATTTTTAAACCCTTGGGGCAGTCTTGTCCAAGTCATCTGGCGTTTTGAGCCCGTTACAGCGTTCTCCCATTGGAAAGCGAAAATACATTGACTTTCTGCGGCAATTCGGAGGCAAAAGAAGGCATCTTTGAGATCTAAGACTGTGAAGTAAGTAGCCCCGCCCGGAATTAAAGCAAGCAGGTTATATGGATTGGGTACGACTGGATGTATACTAACAACCGCATCATTGACTGCTCTTAAGTCCTGCACAGGTCGATACTCATCTGTACCGGGCTTTTGAACAGGCAGCAATGGGGTGTTCCAGGGGGAAGTACAGAATTTTAGGATACCATACCCTATGAACTTATCCAGATAGGATTGAATGTTCTTCTTAGCCTTCTGCGGGATGTGGTATTGTCTTAGGCTTACTGGATAAACCCCAAGTTTTAGTTCAATTTTTATAGGTGGAATATTGCGGGCCAGTCCTGGTGGGTTGTTCTCTGCCCAAACTCCTGGTATGTTGAATAATGTCTCATCACTCCTAGGGTTTTGGCTAGTCAACACTGTATAAAGTCGCCACTCTTCTTCCTTGCAATACGCGCATTGATTCCTACTCAAAGGCTCCCTACTCCATCTACTATCGCCTCTATCCGGGCCCCGTCTATCTACGCCTGCGATCGCTACCGCTAGCATATCAGCCTTTTTACGCATCTTGCGCTCTTCCTCTTTCTTACTTTCTGTATCCCTGTTCATATAGACCTTATTTGCTACCTCCATTAGTTGGGTGATGGACATACCTGCAAACCCTTCTAACTTTTGTAGCTTGCGCTTAATATCTCCGTAAGCCTGGCTGACAAAGGCGGAGTTAACCATTCGGGAATTGTCTGCGTCTTCCGGATTAAAGGGGGTATACAAGCGGTATGCCTCCAATAATCGGTCATAAAAGACACTGGGCGCTTCATCGCTTTTCTGAATCACCTCAACTGTCTTCGACATGTTAATGGCTTTCTTTCCTCCTGCTTTCATGCCAGCAATTATAGCGTCTCTATAGGCTCTGAGTTGAACCATATCAGCACCATTTACGTTCCAATCGGGATCAGTATTGGGATAATGTGTTGCGGCCCATGCTGCTGGATTAGCTTGGTTCAAAACACGGGCTCTATCCTCTAGTGCTTTTATGGCTGCTTGATTTATTCTTGTCCTTTCCTCATTGTTAAATAAAGTCATTAATAACTGCTGGCAATCAGCCCATGTCGGATTATGCGTCTGTACTATTGAGGTGAACAGATCAGTCATGGCTTGTGGTTTCTCAGTATACGAGGAATTATGGGTCTTCCAGTTTAAAAGATCGGTTGTGGTAAATGGGACATATACGAAGACTGGGTCAGCGTGTGCCATTTGACCTGCGGCATCGATATAGGCTGACCCAGGATTCAGGCGAAGAGGCATCTGATAGTGCTTTAATTGTTGGGCACCAGTCAACTGTCGGGTTTGGATGGGGCTACGTAAAGGGGCGTCAGTCATGGGTTCCGGTCGGGGAGAGATAGGGTATGGGGATGTGGGAGGTTGGTTTTGGGAAAAGGTTGTAAATAAAACACTTCGAGTCGAGCTAGATGAAGCTTGACCGGAAGTCTGAAGTGGCGCCAAATCAGGATATTCGTTTCTAATGGGGGTGGGTTCTGGTTCCGGAAGGGGAGATTTAGTACGAGGGGGGGTGGATCCTGTACTGGAGGAGGAAGCGGAAGTGGATGAGGGTAATGAGGGGAGGGGTGCAGGACTTCCTGCGTTTGCGTCACTTCCTCTTAACGGAAAGTAAGGGGGCGGCAAAGGGATCTCGGACTCAGGGGGCGTGTCCAAAATGGGCCTAACACCGGTCCTAGTGGACGAACAAGTCCTAGCTACCATGAGGCGACACTGCTCCTCGTGGCATGTCTGGAGCCATTTTGGCGAGTCATTTACGGCCTGTCTCCAACAATCAATATAAGGAAACTGGCCGTAAAGTTCAGGCCTACCTGATACAGCCACGTGTAAGCGCTGTACCAGAGTTGGATCCAAACTGCCACGTGGCGGCCATGCCGCAACCAAAGTAGGCCACTCCCTAGTGCACAAAGTAACCAAACGTACAGGAGACATCTTAACCCCAAAATCACAAGTTTTGAATCCCTTTTTAAAATTCTTTACCATACATCCTAAGGGATCCGGAATCGTTGACTGCGACGCACCCATACTTAACAATGGAACGTCGTCGACAACGAATACTATACACGCGTACTATTCAACAGTCACACCCGTTTCCTCTGGCAACAGCACCACGTGGTACGGTTACCAAGTGAAACGTACACAATAACAATAAACACTCAGGGAATTCCCGTACACACACAGCTGTTACACCAGTCACTATATAATCAATATTATGCCCTTTGGCGTAACTATACAGTCACCCACGCTATAATTCTCTATATACGAATTACCCGTCTATAACACACCCCAGTAACATCGTCTTTTACAAATAGCGGTTACAGTACGGTTAGCATAGGTCAAAGCACAAGTTAAGGTCACAATACAATTATTAGTGGTTATGGTGTTAAACATGCAATGGACAACAACGATTAGTACTTATATACAGTGTCAGTAAATATACAGGGTTATGGTACCGTGCACTATAATACAGCAACACACTATTAACACTCTCGCTAGACGGCTGAGCTCGCGCTATCTAACAAGATATACACTTTACTAAAACAATCGTTAACACATTTACAATTCCCAACTAAACTATTGGCCAGTACCTTGAATGGACTACCTAAAACTATATACACCCGTTTTGGTTAGCCACACTGCCCAATCACCACATATATAGCGAGCTAGAGAACCGAATTTACACAGGCGCCTCTTAGTCGCACTATCAAAAGTCTAGTGGGTTCCAAATTTACACGCCTTCCCACTTAGCCCAGATAGGATGAGAACTAGCGAACCGAATTTACACAGGCGCCGCTTAGTCTCCCGGTCCCTCCGACCTAGCGAACGTAATATACACCCTAGAACGCTAGTCTAGACAAGACACCGGTGTCCGGCTAGGGCTATTTACACCAGGACCCCGCCTGACTAACAAAATCAAACGGTCTGACTAAAGAGCGTTCGATCGAGCGGTGCGCCTTCGCTCCTTCCCTCCGACAGAGGGGGCAGATACACAGATTCAAAACCCCTTTGGGCCTACCGCACAATCGGTATACCCCTAGTGGGTCCTGCCGTCTAAAACAGCAGTTGTCTTACCTCCTCGTTCCTGAACCTGAGTTCACACTCATCGACGGGGACACCCCAGCACTTCTCACGTAGAGGCCGATGATCTCCTGGACAACGGCCCAGTGGCGCCGAGACGAAGGGAGGTCCACGCAGAAGTTCAGGGGTGCAGCCGTAGAGAACGTGGGCAAAGATAGACCGTCTCACGCCTCTGCCTCTCAGCTACCGTTGAACGATGAGTTTCCCGGCCAATGCACCAAATGATACCGGAGAAACTGACGGAAGCCAAGCACAGAGAGATGGACACAGGTTTCTTCAGGAAGGAAGAGATTCTTTATTGGATCACCGATCGGGACTCAGAGGGACTAGCGTCACCAAAATACAGCAAGTTCTGAGCCCCGGACAATAGTGCAGGCTCCTTATATAGGCATATAACTCCTCCCATATTAAGCTCCACCCGCACATTCTCTTGACCAGTCAACACAAATAAGAATTAACTTCCTGTTTGACCGCATGGCTTGTCCAGCACAATGGAGGAGGGGAATACTACATCCTGTATTCTTGCACATGCTCCGTACACTACTGATCGTATCTTGCCTCGTGCAACCAACTGATCGATACGTCAGCATATGCACGTACACATGCCACGTGGTAATCTCGGCCTACTAAATTTATTTTTACCGAGATTCCACCACACTGTATCTCTCGTGCAGAGAAAGCCGGCCTGCATCTTGGATCTGGACTGAACCCTTTTGGATTTGATCAGTGTTATATGCAAATGGCACAAGATGAGCTAAAACCAGCTTGAGATCTGAGCTGGGACCCACCGAAGGGCAGGCTATTTGAGCTGCTGTCCATTCTCAGCACTCTCTTGCAACTTGTTTTTTTTTTTTTTTTGCTTTGTAATGTCAACACTACCTTTTATCTTAAAAAGACAGTAGTTGTAGTTGTTCTGGTGACTATATTGTCCCTTTAAGTATTTAGTAAATATTAAATATAGCTTTTAAAAAACACTGTCAGGGTTAATCTCTGAAGGAAAAAAATTGCTAGGAAAAGTGAATTTTAAAATATAGGCTTAAATAGAAAAATTGCCCAAGTCCATTTTGTTGTTAATTTTTTACAAGTTAGGCATTCAATTTGAAATTCACTCTGGATTTCTGGCAATTCCTACTATAATGGATAACTCTGTGTGTATTCCTTTGATAATTTTTTAGATTATCATTCTATGTATCAAAGTAGTAGTGTGTGTTGATGTGTGTAAATTCTAAAGTACAATTTGTGTAGAGCAAGAGAGTATGAAATGCAGACGTTTACTTGCATGTAGTGTAAATGTGTAAATGCATTGCTCTACGAGGCAGCATAGCAGATGTTTGCAAAAGCATGAGTGTATTTGTATGGGTGTATTTGTATGGAATGTTTATGTGTGAATGTAAGGGTGCATTTATGTTGAATGTGAATGCAGGGGTGTAGCTGTATGAACTCCAGTGTGTGAGTGTTAAAAGTCTGTGTGCAAATTCAGGGCTTGATTTGTATGGATTGTCTGTGTGTGACATTTGTTTGAGCAGTGTATATGTGAATGTAGGAGTGCATTTGTATGTGTGCAGACTGTAATCGCGTGTTTATTAGACACCTGTCAGTGTGTGTGTGTGTGTGTGTGTGTGTGTGTGTGTGAATGAAGAGTGTATCTAAAAAGTGTCAGAGAGCGTGTGAATGACAGATGTATTTAAAATGTCTGTCATTGTGTGTGTGTGTGTGTGAACAAGAGGTATATTTAGAATCTGTGTCACTGTATGCGAATATAGGAGTCTGTATCTGTGCAGAGTGTACACGTGTGTAAATAAGGGATGCAGCAGACATTTGTCAGTATGTGTGTGAATGAAGAGTGTATTTAAAATATGTGTTAGTGTGTGTGTGTGTAAATGAGAGGTGTATGTGAAACTTGTGTCATTGTGTGTGAACAAGAGGTGTATTTGGAATCTGTGTCACTCTATATGTGAATGTAGAAGTGTATTTGAAAGTGTGCAGAGCATAAGCATTTGTGAATAAGGCGTGTATCCGACATCTGACAGTGAGGGTGTGAATGAGGGGTGTATCTAACATCTGTGTTATAGTGTGTGTGTGTGTGTGAATGAGAGGTGTATTTGGAATCTGTGTCACTGTAAATGTGAATGTAGGAGTGAGTGAATAAATCAGACATTTGTCAGTATGTGTGTGAATGAGGAGTGTATCTAAAATCTGTGTTAGAGTGTGTGAGAATGAGAGGCGTATTTGATAACAGTGTCCTTGTGTGTGTGAACAAAAGGTGTATTTGATACCTGTGACAGTGTGTGTGCATGACTGAGGAGTGCATTTGTAATCAGTGTCATAATCTGTGTAATAAGGTATATTTATATGCTGCCAGTGTTTATTTTTTTTTTGACTCTCCAACCTCCTTTTTTTTTTTTGTCTTCCATTATCTCACTCTTTTATCTGTCACCCCTTGTCTCCGATTTTGTGACTCTCTAACACCATTTGTCACCCATCTGACCTACTTCTGCCACCCTCACTCCCCACCCAGCTATGTCTCTGCTTTACCTTACACATCTCCTTCCCAAACACCCCACTTGTGTATTTGCTGTCCCCCACATTTGTCTCCCATCTCACACAACTGTTTAAACCACCCCATTTATTTGTATCACCCCATCTACCCCACATGTCTCTGTTGGTCTCTGCTCTGTCTCACCCTTCATTCCACATAGGTCTCTGCCCTTTGCACTAGCAGTCTACGTTTTGTCCTCCCTCCATCTTCCTCAAGCAGCACCTGGGAGGAGTGTGCTGTGTCTGCCAGGTTCCGAGAGAGAGAGAGAGAGAGAGAGAGAAAAATAAATAATAAAAAAGTAGGATTTTCTGAGTCAATACATTTTGTATTAAAGAACCATTTTCAATGATATTACATACAATGAATGCTTAACGTATAGAGTTTTGTCTGACTAGGTACGGAAGAAGACATCTTTTAAATGAGCTCCATTTGCCGCCTCGCCAAGTCAGGCTCTTTCGATTGCACTGTTCATAACATTAGTTAATGTTTGAGGCTCTAGCCTCGAATTTCTGAACAGATATTCTCCTTGAGCTGCTCAGGTGTACGTGGTTTGTTCATTTACACCCGCTCCTTCATATATCCCCACAAGAAGTAATGGGAGCTGAGAGGTCGGCAAACGTGGTGGCCAATTAATCTAGGAATTTCTTTAAATGATCCTCTCGCCGAACACTTGTCTCAAGATGTCCATTGTTGAAATCACTTATCGGGATGATTTTTCCACTACAGGATGTAAACAATTTTAAATCTTATATAACTACCATTTTGAAAATCAAATTTCACCATTTTTTTTTTTTAAATTCTTTATTTTATTGTGCAAATAGTATTGTACAGCAGGGTACGCCACAACAGCGATACCATGTTTAATAATAACAGACGTGAACAATGTCATAGCATATAGAGGCAGTGCACATTTTATATATTATAGGAACATGCTGATAAGAGCGGAGGTTAGTAGGTGAGAAAGTGAGAACAGCTTAGCATTTTAACGATCTGATAAAAGTGACGGTTTGATCTTAGGTAGGCAGCGTTATAGTACTACGGGTTACTGAGGTACCAGATGGGTATACTCGTATACTAATATATCATATTGGGCTAAGTAAATATGCAGAATCAATAAGTAGTTAAATGGATCGGCTCGCTAGTGCGTAGCTGTTAAGCAGCATTCTGATGAGCCTGTACAGCATAGTCGAGGCAGACAATAAGCGGTAAGCCGCACAACTTGCTTGACCCCCTTGGTATTCTGTCGGTTGACTGCATATGCAGTAGATCTCCCCTTGCGTTACCCTGTGCCGTCATAAATGAGAAAAATAAAAATTATAACAGCCGAGGTGTGTGGAAGTCGGGGCGTAAATAATTGGTAGGAAAAAGTAGTGACTCGTGGCTGATAAAGCCATTGGGCCCGGCTACCCTGCCAAGTCCCTGCTGCTAGGTGCACATAGCAAATGGAGACAGATAAACAGAACATTGCACTTTGAGCAATTTCTTTGTGTGTATGCCATTGAGCAGGGTGTTGTGCAGGGTCGAGGTTGCCAGTAGTGTGTGCATTGTGGTCTCGTGTAGTCAGATTGTGTGCCTTTCGCAGTGTCAGTCATATAAGGCTGCCGGGTGAGTGGGCGCCAGTTGCCTCTCGTGTGGGGCCCTCTGGTTGTTCTAGAGGGGTGTAGTGTGTGGGAGCAATGTGGTATACCTACGGTGGAGACAACATACATAAATATATAGTGCGTACTAGGGGAAATAAACATGCAACAGGAGAAATCAAAACACAAAATATCACAAAACAACCCATTGTATTATGGGTCTGGAGTCCTCTTTGCTTCTGTCGCATAGCGGTATCTTGGGGGGGGTGAATGAGCGATAAATACTCAACGTGTGGATCTATGGGCCTTGTGTGGATCGGGCCTCCGGAGTGATTGAGTCCCGCACTGGGCCTGTGATAGGCCGACACTCAGAAAGTCAGGTCTTGGCTCTGTCCTGTGAGCTCTGGGTGGCCCGTCTGGGTACAAATTCCGTTGCGGTTTCCGGGTTCCAGCTGTGGGTTGGTCGCTGTACTGTCTTCGGTGCTTCGATGGTAAGGAGGTGTTGGGGAATGCCCAATTGCTGCAGGACCGTATCGGCTTCCCGGAGGTCTCGGATGATGTGAGTTGCAGTTCCGTGAGTGACTGACAGGGCGCGTGAGGGGCGCCATCTGTAGCTGAGGTTGTGCTTCTGTAGGAGGGTGGTAAGCGGTCGTGTAATGGTATCAATTAATTAATGACTTTACATCATAAATAAAGCATATTTAGTGTAATGCTTTGGAGGCACCACTAGGGGCAGTGTGTAGGAAGACATGTGCTTCTGGCAGTGACATCACAGGCCAGCCTACTTACACTGAATAAAAACCAGATGTAGGAGAAACTCTGTCTCTTTTTGCCTGTACCTGACTGGACCTAAGATGTAGTACCAGCTCTGACAACCCCAGCCAAAGGGCTGGGGCCTTGTAAGTAATATAAATTAGCAATTGTAATAGCCTTTTGTAAAACGTGTGGCAACCTTTTGTAGTTTTGTATTGTGTAATTATTATGGTAAATTGACATTCTGCTAGCATGTGTTTAATTGTTATTATAATTATATTAAATATACATTTAATACTACAATGTTTTGTGTATTTCCTATTATATATTCAACCATAATACCGAACTCTAAAAAATATTAATGTTGTTATTTGTTGCTTAATTATTATATATTAATTATTAAATTAATATTCATATTTAAGTCACGGCATTAACACCTGGCGACGAAGATATGGGATTATGCTGGAATATTAGGGAAAATACAAAAGTTATGCATTTTGTTTAATAGATAGAGTCAATTGTCTGTCTGTATAGAAGTGAATAAATTGATGATCTGGTTTCAATGGAATGAATATAGATAGCAAATAGGGATTAGATATTTGTTTTTAATGTATCTCTTGCTGTAGAACATAGTGATGAATTATTGTGTTGCTTGTTACCAATCTTTGGTAATTTTTATATAGAAAAAAATATACTTTACTTTTTGTCTGACCATGTGGATTTTAATCCACCATTGACCACATGGTGTGAATGAGTTGAGGCCTAGTTTCATTGTTTGCTACCATTTGCATAGGAAAAGACTTTTCACTAAACTAGTTCTCCAGGTTTTATTGCTAAATTTGACCATGTTTGTGTACTAATTTACGTTTGTTTGGCATTCATGGATTTGTCTAGTTGAAAAGAGATTTGGACAAAATGTATTAGTAGTTAAGAAAAAGATACGTTTAGTAAAGCAGATTCAGTGAATAATAGATTTATGTGTGCGTATACACAGAATATTAGTATAAATATATATATGATTTTGACTCATGAAGGAGAGACCACCTTTGATTTTTTTAACAGCTGTGTGACCATGCTTTTCAGCTACAGCTGGGGGAGAATTTGTCCTTGTTGGGGGTGGGTGGCCTTGCCTGTATGAGAAAAATAAACTGCATTGTTTTGTAAATGTAATTACCTAAACTGATCAATTTGTGGAGTGTTTTTCAGCTTTATTATCCAGGACTAAGGAATTACTGGACATATGATGGAATTTCAGGAACTGGTAACAAATGAACTGAAAAAATGGTAAAATAATTCCTTTGTCCTATTCAGTCTGAATATTTTAACAAGTTAGCATTTTTAACAAAGTAAGTGTATGGGCTCAGATTAAGATTTATATTATTTTAGAAGCCATCTATAACTGATTTTAATATTTCCATGCTTTGAATTAGGGTGTATCTGCCTAGCGGGTGAACCGCCATAACGTGGGCTGTGATTTTAGTTACAGTAGCGGGTGGGGAACCTGAGCTAGGGGGTATTTAAACGTGTCCGGATAAGGGGGAGCATACCCAATAGTTGTTGTGCAGTTCTATCCTGTATTATTATATTATTTGAAACCCTGTATTACTTATAAGTAGCGTTTTGTAACTTATTTGTAATTGTTTATATATATTGCTCTGGGAAAGGGATAGGCTAAATCTCTGAGAGACCAGGAAATATATTTAAAAAAAGGGCGTATTACACTAGTGGTAGGGCGGCCTATCATGACCATAGAGACCCTTGGTGACTAGTTTTTGTTGTATATTGCCCTGGGAAGGGGATACGCTATTTAATAGAAATTCCTGAGAGACCAGGAAATATACAATAAGTGATACGTGAGTGTACTGGTTAAATTGCAGACATATTGGCCCAGAACCTTTAATCGAGCCGGAAAAGAGGCTGCTGTATGTTTGCTCCTCTATAATTTTGCGGGGGCGGTCACCCCCATGCGGAAAGCCACTGCCATCACAGGATGGTTAGTTGTGCAGGCCCTTAGCCGCGAGGTGCAAGCATGTCCGTGGAAAGGCTAGAAATTAATAGGGAGTCACTCATAGCTGTCAGAAGTGTTGAACTTTGAGACATATTGACCTATATCCTTTCAGAGGCGGAAGAGGTGTTGTGGTTCACTCCTCTATAATTTAACCAAAGGGTGGAGAGTTATTAAACATGTTTAGGTTGGCTAGAAATGTGTTTCCTGAATTGCAGAGAAGATGCAGAAAGCAGCTATTAGCTTATTGTTTTTTTTAAGAGCCTTGTAAAAATTAAGAAAGTTATCTTGTTGAAAAAAAAAATATTTATCAAATGAAAAGCTGAAGGAGTGTGTTTACATGTCTGTGTGTGTGTGTATATATATATATATATATATTCTAAGTAAAATATTTGTAGTATACGCTATAAGTGACTAGGAAAGTAATCCTGATCTGTTTTCTAACCTTTTTAGATGTAGCAGAAACCAGAGGTGGACATTGGAACACAGATAGAATATCAGATGGAGACCAGTGTTTAAATGTTGACCTTTGATGAGCTATTGAATGTTTTATTTTATTGTCTATTTAACATGTCTAAGTCTATGCTTTTGTGCATACTATTCTCTTATTTCTAGTGATTGTATTGCACTTGAAAACTTTATGTATTACTCATAAGTCCATTTGAAATTCTGTATTGCTTAAAAGTAGCCTTTTGTGTCAGTTTTATATTACCCTGGGAAGGGGATTAGCTATTGTATATCCCTGAGAGACCAGGAAATATAAAATAAGCAATACGTGGGTTTATTGTGTATCTGCCTAGCGGGTGAACTGCCATAACGTGGGCTGTAAACTTGGTTACAGTAGCGGGTGGGGAACTTAGGCTAGGGGGTACTGAGCATATCTGCCTAGCGGGTGAACTGCCATAACGTGGGCTGTAAACTTAGTTACAGTAGCGGGTGGGGAACTTAGGCTAGGGGGTACTGAGCATATCTGCCTAGCGGGTGAACTGCCATAACGTGGGCTGTAAACTTAGTTACAGTAGCGGGTGGGGAACTTAGGATAGGGGGTACTGAGCATACCTGCCTAGCGGGTGAACTGCCATAACGTGGGCTGTAAACTTAGTTACAGTAGCGGGTGGGGAACTTAGGCTAGGGGGTACTGAGCATATCTGCCTAGCGGGTGAACTGCCATAACGTGGGCTGTAAACTTAGTTACAGTAGCGGGTGGGGAACTTAAACTAGGGGGTACTGAGCATATCTGCCTAGCGGGTGAACTGCCATAACGTGGGCTGTAAACTTAGTTACAGTAGCGGGTGGGGAATTTAGGCTAGGGGGTACTGAGTATTGGACTTTTAGTGACTAGGAAATACATATATTGATTGTTGTATGTATGTATGTATGTATGTATGCTTGCCTGGGAAAGGGGGTATTGACCCATAGGGACCAGGGGGTATTTGTGTACACCGAACTGGGGTGGGAGGTCTCTAACCCCATTGTCCAGTAGGTGCTTGATTTGTGTCTGTTTAAAGTGCATGAGTGGTTGCAGTTGAAAAACAAACAAACAAAAAAAAAAAAACCCACAAAAAACGGAAGAGTGATAAGAGAGATAAGAGAAAGTAGGCATTTTGGGTTATCTATACATGTTTAAATAGAAGGGTGGTAAATAGGAATGTAATTGTTTTGGTTAATGTTTAGATTAAATTGGTTAAATACAGCAGTGATAACGAGTGTTTAGATTAAATTGGTAAATGCAGCAGTAATAACGAGTGTTTGGGTTAAATTGGTAGATACAGCAGTGATATTGTGTTTTTATCTCTGAATCAGGAGTGTGCTGGATGTGAAGAGAGGTGTGTAGGTATTTATCCAAACGCCATAGGGAAAAATATGGTTAAGACACCACAATCAAATGGTACTTGTGATGATTGGCACAGTTATTTGCCATTTATGTTTGTGTTTGTCATTGCCTGTGTTTTCATTCAAGAACTTTCAAGCAAGGATATTTTAAGAAGAAGCACTGGACACTATGCTCAACTGTTGCTGTAAGGAGAAAAAATATTGCAGCTAAGAATGGTGAGAGTCGGAACAAAATGCATCAGGAGCAGGAAACTGTTACGTCAAGGTGGTTAATGGTATAAAGAAAGAAAAAACAAAACAATGTGACCACAAACACACAAAAGTCCTTGATCACATGAACTGTTATGAGAAGAAATACTGAAGCTGCGAGTGATGGGAGTAGGTAAAATAATACAGCCAGAGCAGGATACTGTGACAATTGACCACAAACACACAGAAGTCCCTGCACACATGAACTGTAAATACAAAAATCCTACGTCCTTGTTTGCTCAAACTATTTCATTCATCCCTGTCTCCATGCGTATGTTCTATGAGACTGTCGAAGAATAGAGTATCCAGTTTCCAGGACTAATGTTTGTGAAAATTCCAGGCACACAGACCAGCCAGAGGCTACAGAAATCGAGTCGGTCGGTGCTATGATTCATAGGTGTTATGAGTTTGTGGTGTCTAATACTATATTAAGCTCCAAAACACATCCTCACATGAACACAATATCATTGGTTAATCTAATAAAACATGGTTTGAGTTGTTCATTATTATAAGGGTGGGTATGTGCCTACTTTAGGCCAAGGTTTCCCAACTGGTAATGCATGTGCTCAATGGTGAACATTTATATAAGAAATAAAATGTGAATGGGTAATAATTAATGGGTAAATGGGTATCGTTCTTCAAAAGGTGGGTTTTGTTGTAGGGCAGGTAGTGTTAAAATGGGGAAGATTCAAAATGTACTGGTTTTATAAATGCTTGTTTTATGACATAAGTCAAAGGGTGGTTTGTAATGGTATCAATTAATTAATGACTTTACATCATAAATAAAGCATATTTAGTGTAATGCTTTGGAGGCACCACTAGGGGCAGTGTGTAGGAAGACATGTGCTTCTGGCAGTGACATCACAGGCCAGCCTACTTACACTGAATAAAAACCAGATGTAGGAGAAACTCTGTCTCTTTTTGCCTGTACCTGACTGGACCTAAGATGTAGTACCAGCTCTGACAACCCCAGCCAAAGGGCTGGGGCCTTGTAAGTAATATAAATTAGCAATTGTAATAGCCTTTTGTAAAACGTGTGGCAACCTTTTGTAGTTTTGTATTGTGTAATTATTATGGTAAATTGACATTCTGCTAGCATGTGTTTAATTGTTATTATAATTATATTAAATATACATTTAATACTACAATGTTTTGTGTATTTCCTATTATATATTCAACCATAATACCGAACTCTAAAAAATATTAATGTTGTTATTTGTTGCTTAATTATTATATATTAATTATTAAATTAATATTCATATTTAAGTCACAACTTTAACAGGTCGCATCTCCCGGCGCCATGCTAAGGTGCTGTAGCTCAGATCCGCATAGAATGTCAAGTCCATGCCTTCGAAAGAGTAAGGTGAGTTGCCGCGCAGTGCATTTAGGAGGGTTGCCTTGTCTCTCCCTCTAACGAGCTTGACGATTAAGTCCCTCGTGGCTGAGGTTGGTGCCTGGGCAGGTTTGGGTACCCTGAATATGTCCTCTATCTCTAGTGATTTGGACAATTTTGGTGTGAGCAGGGCCGAGAGTAGTCGCCTTACCACGTGCTTGAGCTCCGCTTCAGGTACGTTGTCGGGGACCCCCCTGACCTTTATGTTGTTCCGACGGCAGGAGTCTTCCAAGGTTGCGAAGCGCCTTTCGTAATAGCCGTGCAGTTGTCGCAGGTCTCGAACCTCCTGTTGGAGGGTAGTGATCTGCTGTTTGGATGAGAGTGAGGTGGTCTCCAGGGCCCCTATTCTGCCGGTCAGGCCTTTAAATTCTTGGCGCAGCGTGGCCATGTCTGCCTGGAGGTTCTTTTGCAACTCTGCTAGCAGTTCTTTCAGGAGTGCGGCCGTCACCGGAGCGGAGTCCGGCTGTGTTGTTGGGATCCGCGGCGTGGGAAGCGCTGGAGCTGGTAGGTATACCTCATCGGTTCCACATGAAAAGTCGTCCGAGAGGTCTGAGCAGTCCCCAGTAATGGCCGCCATCCCTGGCCCTTGAGCTCCACGCGCCTGCCGCCACATCTCTCCTATGTTCATGCCCATTCGGGGCGCTTCTTGTCTCGCTTTTTTTGTTTTTTTCCCCATCTGGGTTTAGAGTTCCCGGGAGAGCTGTCAGGCCCTGTTGGTCCGGTCTGGGTAACAGAAAATTGGGGTGTTTGTCGGCTTTGTAGTGCGGAGCTCCAAACGCATGCGACCATTCGCTTTGGCAGTCAGACCGGAAGCGAAATTTCACCATTTTTATACCTTGTTCTGTCATGAAATACACAATGAATCTCCCAAGACTCAGTTATAAAATGTTCCTGCAACAAAAAATGTAACTATTAACATAATTTTATTTACCTGACAAATCCTACTCTGAATTGTGAATCGTTAGGGTGTGCTAATCTGCTCTCACGGCAGCCCTCCCTTTGTAGGACGGCATAGCATGCCCTAACGTCGGGAAATGGTTAAACAGCTCGAAAATGGTTTAACACTGAATGGAGGGGCATTGCCACGGAACTCCAGGTGCTATAACCAATTCCATGAGATGAAATGGTGATAGTGTCTATAGTGTCACTTTAACTCGAACTCGAAGCATGTATTAGGGCAGTGATGGCTAACCTTGACACCATCAATTGTTTCTGGACTACATTTCCTATGATTCTCAGCTAGCTTTTAGAAGCTAGTTGAGCATCGTGGGAAATGTAGTCCAGAAACAATTGATGGTGTCAAGGTTAGCCATCACTGTTTTAGGGGAAAATAATGCCATTTTGGGGTATTGGAGGCATTTATAAACCACTTCAACTTGTGTATTGTGGTATATGTTGATGTCTCCAACACCCCTTAATGTAATTATTTTATCATTATGTGTCATCTCTCTCTCCATTTTTTTTTTCTTTTACTCGATCTACACACTATTGTTATCAAATCCTGAAGTGCATGGTGTGACTAGCATTATATCACAGTGCAGCAAGCTTAATTTCAGTGTAACGCTGGAATAATGATATGAGATGAAAGGTGCTGGGGAAACAGAGACTGCTTAATTCAATCTCCCAGCTCCAGTACTGACATATCTGAAAAGGAGCGGAACCCTACACCCTAGGAGTGCAACTCCCAACAGTCTAGGGCAAATGAAGAAATATATAATCTATTGCTGCTCTAAGATTATATATATTGTATCAGTATTTACCCTCCTTGCTGCCCAAGGCCAGTTTCCTCAATGCATCCCCTGCCATATACACACACACACACACACACACACACACACACGTATTGGAGTATTCGATTGGATGCCTTTATAGAACTCGTTTGGGGTATGATTGAATGGTGAATGTGACTAGGTGGGTGGTTGGATGATAAGTGGGACAAGGCTGGGAGTGAGTGAGTGTGTGTATGTGTGTGGAGGTTGCTTGCGGTGTTGCATGTTTGCTGTAGAGCGAGGTCAGGGGAATAGGGGCTGTAGTGATGGGGATAGGGAATACAGTGGGGTGACAGACCCTGTAGTGGGGGGATATTGGCTGAGAGGCAAAGCATTTTAATAAAACCATTTATATATAAAACAAACAAAAAAAAAAAAAAAAAAACGAAATTGCAGCTTGTCTGCATCCCCAGTGGGTGCAGAGAGCACCTTTCGGTCTACGCTGGGGTAATGTTTCAGAGTGTTGCTGTGGTAACCCGCCGTAGTGGTAAGGGAGACCAAGTACGGCCTCTCTATTCGAGCGCTGGCCGGAGAAATCTCCCCTGTCGGCCTGAGTAACAGAGCAGAAGAATGGGCTTGTCAATGAAGGAGATCTTTGATCTCCCACCAGACATGCCTCCCCTCTCCTGCCTGCCAGTCGAGAATGTGGTCTCGGTGGCCTTGTGGCAAATATATATATATATATATAGTAGGGGACCAAAGCTAAAGCAAAGGTTTGAGGGATACATGTACGTGCAAGTTGTTGTGGTCTGGTGAAATCGACAAACACGTAGGCCTAGATAAATAGGGCCCACCTACAGAAAATAATTGATATTATAGAGAATGGTAAGTGGAGCTCACAAAACCCTCTTCTAGAGATAACTGGGTAGGGGTTAAAAGTAGGTCAGATACACCATTCCCACGATTTCAGGCATACTGCTTAAAATATATATATTATTTCTTAAGATACCTGACAATGAAGCTTGTGCTTCATCTTATGGTTCTTCTGTGTTATGGTTATTTAATTAGCTCACAGTGCCATTATTTTTATTTATTTTTTACCTAATACACACTTCATAAAATAAATGTAAAAAAAAAGCAGTAAAAACGTAAATAAAATATATAAATATGTATTATTACATATTAAGTTTATATAGATATATATAATATTTAAAATCATGTATATATTTTTTCAGAACTTCCATTGATGAGTAAGAGCTCCATTCTCTGACAGTACCACTGCGACATATATAATAAAATATCAATTAAAGCAATTAGACTACAATAGTCCAGCTATGTGAAAGGGGGATTGTGGCACTGTGTCACACAATGGGGAGAGGCCCTGTTTGATTAGCACAGAGGTGACATATGTTGAGTTTAGGTAATAGTCATGGAGGTGCAATAAGCACAGATGGGTGTGATGCTGGGGATGACAGCCATGGCTCTCCCTCTCCATACACAGGGGTCTCTCCTGCAGCAAGCCCTCCCCTCCCTCTCTCCCTGCTGTCAGCAGGGTCCCTCCTCTCTCTCCAATACAATCAGCTGATCCCCCTCTCTCCTCCTCCAGCTCTCCCTCCTCCCCATCTCCTGCAGTCAGCTGACAGCAGCCCTCTCCTCTCCTCCTGTCTCTCTGATCGGATCTGACTGTTGGACCGCTCCAGGATGGCACCCAGTGGACTCAAAGCAGTGGTGGGAGAAAGTAAGATGGGGGTGCAGGGATGTTGGGGTGGGGGGCTGCAGGTTTCTTTATTGGGGGGAAGCAGGTGCCTTGATGCCCCCTAGGTGCCTGCCTCTGTCAGTCCAGACCCCTCCCTGTGTCCTGCGGATGTAACTGCACCATCTTCCCATCCTCCTGCGTTTGATGTGATTTGCCCATCCCTGTATCCCTGCTTCCATTCCTTGTTACATTGTATCCATCAATCCATCTATCTAACTGCTGCATCCATTGTAGAATACACAGTCTAGCTTTAAAAGGCCCTATGTCTCCTAACAGTATTACTGCAACATCCATCATCCACCCAAAACCCTCCCCTCTCCTCCCTGCATCACCCCATGCCCCCCTCTCCATGGCAGCCATTGCTCCTTGTAAACTCACTACCAGCAACATTTTCTAGGGGGAAAAGATGTCTCATCTCTAATACTAAATGCTGTCAACATCCATCAGCCAGTCTCATCCCTCCCCTCAAATCCTTCCAGCTCCCCCCTAATCCTGCTTCTCCTCTACTAAATAATCAATGTATATACAGTATATATCCCCAATCCACCTTCATTCATCATTCATATAAAATCACACTCTGCATAGGATAGGAGGCATTATTTATTATAACTAGGTGGAAATGTCATGCATGGTATGTTAGTATTTATTTGGGTTTTTTTTTCATATATTTATATGGATCTGTCTGTCTGTCTATCTATGGAAATAAATGACAAGGGATGCACGCACACATCTTAAACTCCATAATAAATCAGATTGATGTTTTGAACATAACCAATGTTTTTATCAAGCTTTTAATTAGGACCCAGTTAGGGTCGAAATGTCAATCAGATGTAGTTATTAATTTTTCAGTTTAATATTAAATATTAAATAAATTACACCCCTTATTACATGGCTCTAGTAGTGAAAATTTTGGATTTTTTTTTTTTTTTTTTGGAAGGTCAGATTGTCTTTCTTTACATGAGGTAAAAAATAATGATTAAAGGAACAATCTAGCCACCATAACAACTTTATCAAAATTAATCTGTTCTAGTGCCAGGAAATCCTTTTAGTGATTTAAATCAGTAGTGAACGGTTACTTGTAGGGGGTTAAATCAGTAAATAACGGTTACTTGTAGGGGGTTAAATCAGTAAATAACGGTTACTTGTAGGGGGTTAAATCAGTAAATAACGGTTACTTGTAGGGGGTTAAACCAGTAATTAACGGTTACTTGTAGGGGTTAAACCAGTAATTAACGGTTACTTGTAGGGGTTAAACCAGTAATGAACGGTTACTTGTAGGGGTTAAACCAGTAATGAACGGTTACTTGTAGGGGTTAAACCAGTAATTAACGGTTACTTGTAGGGGTTAAACCAGTAATGAACGGTTACTTGTAGGGGTTAAACCAGTAATGAACGGTTTAACCCCAAAGTTTTGAATCCAGTGGCAGTTAGTACTGCCCCTCTCTATTTGCTTTTGTTTGAGGCTTGTATCAGGAAACCTTGGACGGGGGGCGCAACTGATGGGCTAAGAAGGTCGGGTGAAACTCTACACTAATCAATAGGTCACCAATCGCAAAACAGCTTGAGAAACACATGCACGTTTCTTAAGCCATTTTGTGAATGGGAAGCTATTGATTGGCTTAGAGTGTCAGCTGACCCTCTCAGCCAATCAGCTGCTCACCTGTCCGAGGTTGTAGAGGGGCAGAGCTAACGCGTTGGATTCAGCACCTTGGGGTTAAATTGTTCATTAATGGTTTAAACCTTATCTGGTCCAAAGATCAAGGCAGACCGTAAGGCAGTCTTGTCTAGAATGGAAGGCAAGAATCTGAGACAGGTATAGAGGAATGCTCCAAAATAATATATTTTGCCAGGCATGGTGTCCGTTATAGGGGGACTAAATGATCTGAACATGATCTACAGATCACCTAGGAGATTTTATAGGTGAGCCTTGGCTTGGATGCAGATGCTGTGTCTGAAAATGCTGCATCCGTAAGGCGGATTTTCCCAGGTACGGAAGCCGCTGTTGGCACAATAGAGAAAGCAGTTGTAGAGTAGTTTTGAATCTCTTGACTGCCATCCGGGGGTTATTCCTCCAAATTCCCTATTTCGCAACAACTGAAAAAACCTTCTGAAAACTAAACTTTATCCTTACTTGTGACCACGAGCCGGCAGCATGTGTGAGCACGTCTGCTATACTCTGCGTCTGAGCGTGTGTTTAGATGGATGGCTGGCAAACGGCATGTGTCAACTTGTAAAAAAAAACAAAAAACTAAACAAAACACCCCATGTGTTAATGGCACTTACGTCGTGACTCTTCCTTTATCACGGACAACCCTTGCTGTACCACTTCCCCACCTGTCCCATGGGTTTGTGTAGAGTATAACAGGAAATTATATTATATGGTAAGTTACATGGATCAATAGGAGGTGTCGTAATTAGAGGCATTATAAGGAGAGGAGGTTCTATGGAGCAATAGAAGTAGCCAAATGGAACAATATTTATAAAAATGGCATTGGTAATATATTGAATAAAGATGGTGTCAGGGAAGATCGCTCTACTTTATCAGGGGCGTTCTAGTATAGGCTTCCTGGTTAAGAATAAGTGAAATATTCAGATAAATTGTGTAAAATTGCATAGTAATAATTACAGAAACTGAGATGATAATAGGTGAGTATTATATAGAGGGAATAGATAAAATCTCGTATTGAAAGGGTGCACGTGCTTTATGTAAATTCCATAGAATGCTAGCAGGAGGAAGCACAGGCTAAAGGACTTCGCTGTATTTCTGTGGTACACACCTGATTTGCAGTCGCAGTAATTGTTTGTCTTGTCCAGCCATATTGTTAGCAGATTACAGCCTGTTAATCAGGTTGGGTCTGAGGACATAGCACTTAATCACTTATCCCCTGCCCCCGTCATCACTTCTGTTTACAGGACAGAAACTAGTCATGCTAGTTTGTGGCCTGCAACGCGTATCATGGAGTATTATGGGAATTGTAGTCTATAACAGAACCTTCTGTCATCAAACATAATTGTAGTGCGATACAGTAACGTAAATAAATACGCCCCAGTACCTTGTTAGGATGGATGGCCATGTCTTTGTGGGCTTTTTCATTAATATTTATAATAATATATTTATTTTGTTTATATCTCTATCGTAAATTTTTGTTGCATATTGTGCAAAAAATAAAAAAAAAAAAACCTTTTTATAAACAAAAATTAAAAGAACAAAAGGTTCTATTTAGGAGCTTCCGTTCACTGCAGTGCAACGCTGGGCTTAACTCAGACAGAGAATTTCCAGCTTTCCTGTAGATGAAGTTTAGGTAGTGAGTGGTGCCTTATGGACCCCAGGTAAGAAGTCAAACCGCTCTAAAGCAGCTTGACTATTTACAGTCTGGGGTACTAGGGCTCTCCTGGCACCATAACCACTATAGTATGATGTAGTGGTTATGGTGTATAGAGTGTTCCTTTTAAAGGGGCACAAATGTGTGCCTAGGGTGTTGGGTAAACAAGGCAGTTTTGTCTTTTGGCAAATCTCACCCCGCCATAAAGCAACTACAGTTTATTAAAATGATTATCGTGACAATGAGTGCAATCCCTCTACATTGTTTTGCAAAACCACTTTTAAAAAAAGTACAAAAAACCCCAAAAAACATGGCGAGTTCACTTTCAATCGCCAATTAGGAGTCCGTAAACAAAAAAATATATATTTTCCTCGTTGTGTACCCAGAATATTTGTACATAATAATAAACAGATTTCTGACGTGGGGATTTGCTTCAGCCCTTCCAGTGTGTTTAGAGTCTAGACGTAGTCTCTTATTTGTATGCTGCGTCAGTGTGAATGAAGTTAGAGTATGTGCTTTGTGTTTGAATGTAGATGTTCATATATGTGCTGCAAGTGTGTGTGTGTGTGTGTGTGTGCGCTACTGTATTTTGTCAATCCTGGACTTCCTCCCTCTCTCCCCCCACGTGTCTGTTTATTCCTTTCACGTCTGGTGTGCATTATTACATGTTCACAAACTCAGTCACATCCTATACATCACTGACCTCTTATAAATGTGCCCTCACCTAGTCACACGTTTTGCAGTATTTACTAAGCATCATTTTTTGCAAACTTTGGAGCTCAGGTCCGTTAGTTTTTACAGCTTCCATTAAAAGTAAAACCATATAGTTTTCATATGAAATGCACACCCACCCCCACAAGTAGTAAGCAAAATGTGGGCAGTACCCATCTGCGTGAAATATAAGCAACCTAATAATTCAGTTCTTTGGACAGTTTACATCATTGCGTGCCGCGCTATTCCTAATTCATTTACATTTGATCTTGTAGCACTTGATATGCAAAGAGAATATAATAGATCAAATCACTGACGAAGATATTTTTGTGTTTTTTTTTATACTGGATGCAAAATGTGTTGCTAAGCAATAACCTCTCTACAGATTAAGCTAAATGTAGAACATGAGTTGTCTACAGCTGCGATTTTAATCATAGGGTAAAAAACATTGCTGGGTGCAGGGGCTTGTGGGAAGAAGTTTCATTGGTCAAGATGAGTTACTAGACTTGCATTAGCATGTTGGTATTGGAGACAGAAAAAATGACAAATCGAGATCTTAAAGTGGATCTATCACCTTGTCCACCACAACCACCCAAAAAATGAGCTTTTCTTAAAGATAACCTTTTTATTAAATGCTTTTAAAGACTGTGTTGGAATTTCAGTAAGGCAAGACATATCATAAGACATAGTTGGGACTACTTTGCCTTATGTATTTTTACTATGATAGGCAAGTAAAAAAAAAAAAAGGCAGAGCTAACGTTTGTCAAGCGCTCAACCATCACTACTGACGGTGAGGGGAAAAGGGCTCTGTCTGTGGAGGATCCTGCGGTCTCTTGTGCGTAACGCCAATGGCAGCGCTAGTGAGGGACAGGTTTAGGGTTATAGAAACTACCTTCCCCTGCCCCTCATGGCTACAGAGCAGCTTTACAGAGACATATCAGGGTAGATTTACAACACATCTAACGTTTAAATACACCATACTAATTATCCAATCGACCAAGAAATGGTTTAGATCATGTTCCAACTATCGAATTCTATTAGAGCAGTTGTTTTTACCCCTCGGTCGCGGAACAAATTCTGGTTCCCAGTGGCTTGAACTGCAGATCATCTTCATCATCCCCATCATGCAGTGGTTCTCAAAAAGTAGCTTACCACTTTCAGCGGAGACCCCTCTCACACTTGGAAGAGCCTTATTAACGGAACACTGCGAGCACCATAACTACTACAGTTCGCTGTGGTGTTTATGGTTCCAGGCATGTCCTTCCCCTCCATTGTGAGCGACCATTTCCCTTTAATTGCTCATTACAGATTCTCCCATCACGTGATTTTAATTTCCTTGCCTTCCTGACACGTCTCTTGTCACTTAAAGAAAAACAGAAAAACACCACCTGCCATATGGTTTGCTACCGAACACATTTTTCTTTGTGTCCTATTTTGTACATATTAAAAATTCATGTTCCTTTAATCTTTAAAAAAAAACTAAAAAGCTAAAAAATTTAAAATACATAACAAATGTCTTGCATGATTCAAATGTACTACCGGTGTATTGCTGAGTAAAATGCTAAATAAAAGCAATTTTACCGAAACTACTCAAGTAATAAAAGATGACCAGATACATCTGAAGTTGCTGTATTTTTAAGAAATTCCCATATGCCAGATCATTAGCCTTAAGCTCTGGTATTACCATGCAGTAGCTTGTCGGGAGCTTTTAATTCTGGTCTATAGAGTGTGCACTGTTGGACATGTTTAACCCAACATTGACAGACTTAAAGTGCTTATTGGTGCAGATAGCTATATAAAGGGATCCTCTAAGCACTATAACAACTTTAGCTCAATTAAGCCGTTTCGCTACTCAATTATCTGCCATTTGGAAGCTAAATCACTGTGTTCAAACAGCCCTAGCCACACCTCCCCTGGCAGTCACTCATGCAGCCTCCATGACAACAATTTTCAGTCTAATCTTCCAGTACAATTTGTATATCTTCTTATCTCCTGCTCTGTTAGTTGAATCTTGCATACCAGGCTCATGCATGCTGTACTGAGCAATTAAGCAGAGCAGGAGATACGAAATTCTGGATTAAACACACGGTGCAATAAGGGGAGATAAAAAAAAAAAAGAACACATATTTTTCAGGAAGTGTGTACCATGGGAGGTGTGGCTAGCTGTGTGCAATAACAAATTGACTTAACTCCTAAAGGGCAGAGGATTTTGCATTGTGACTGCATTGGAGCATGCTCTGTGCACCAAAACCACATCATTAAGCTAAAGTTGTTTTTGAAAGGGTTAATGCTGTCTTGGACTCAATTCCCTCAATTCTGTATCTCTCGGTCACCACATCAATTGACGGGAGAAACTTGCTCAGCAAATAACAGACACACGAAAGGTGCATGACAAGTTCTCAAATGCTTTTACTGTGTAATGAGTATTTATGCAAATTAAGTTACTTGAGTCATGAGATATGCCATACAGAATATAAGATTGATTACTTCCTTAAATATCACATGTTATTCTGGCAATAGATAGATAAGACCTTCTTTGAATATGTCTGGATCCTAGGCCAGACATCCTGAGTATTTAGCATTGTCTTACATCCTATAGAATTGTAAGTCTGTCACACTCAATCATATTAGAGCATCCTATACAATTGTATACTAAGCATAGTATCACATTGTCAGACATCCTAAAAGGAAAAATGTCATTGTCCAAGTTTTGCCACAGTCAGCATATCTATGACGTACATCAAATTTAGCATACAAAGCAAAAAGTAGTTTAACAAGTCAGCAATAATGATAATACATCTTATAAAATGATATGAGAAATTAACTAATATTTCTTACATTTCCCCTCTTTGAGCAAAAATAAAATTTGCTCATGTTATTGATAAAAATCTTACCAGGACAGAGAAACCTCCACATGGTATTTTCAGGGGTGCTAGTCACTCCCTGCGGGACTTTAATTAATTTCTTCACCTCGATTCCCATGTGGTAATTCCTAAGGCCCAGTTTTAAAGATGGGTTGATACCCTCCAGTGGCAGAGAGGAGAATTTCCAATTGTTTCTGTTCTGCATTATGAATTAATTTCTGTATTCTCTTCCTCAATGTACAAATAAGGTGGCAGTTATAAAAATTCATACAGAATAAAATCAGGGCTACAATAACAAGAGGATAGAATAATGATTTCATTATCTGGGATCCAGTAGGGGATCAACCAGTAAAGCATTGTACCAATGCTGGGCTAAATCATTCTAAATGTGTGAACTCACCTTAAGGAGTTCTCCTTTTAGGATATGTGTGGCTACCTGTGTATGTTATCTTTGGGAAAAATATCGTCCCCTGTGTATGTGGGTGCCCACCAGGTTAAATTCATGGCAAAGAGATCATAAACTGGTACTGGTAATGTGTTAAATTGACAAGCTAATTTAACATCCTTTGATGATGCATGATATAATGTAAAATAGCAAAAGCATGAAAAATGTGAGACATTACCAGTTAACTATCCATTGCATTTAGTGGATTGGGGTTTTAGAAGTAACCATTCATTATCTGTGAGGTTAAGCATTCATCTAATCTTAGGAATCATTAGTGTGTTTTCTAATGCCAATCTTTGTTGTTACATCCATAAATACCTGATGGCACAAGTACTCCAATTACTTAGACCTGTTGTGAATTTCATAGTTGCAACAGTTAAATTATCTAAATAATTATACATTGATTTATCTAAATCCAATCCTGTAACCTGTGATTTAACAACAGTTGGAGTCCAGTTTGCAGTAGCATGGAAACCTGTCCCTATATGCATACTGGCTGTGTTTAACTTATTCTTGAGGGTCTCCATATCTATAACTATTTAGTATACCCATAGTGGTTCCAGCACCTCCTAACAGTGTGTCATACCATTCCCTTTTCTGCCTTTGTTTGCTGTGTTACATAATGTTACAAAAGGGAGTAGTGATTTTTTAATGACACATGTACAGCTTGTAAGAAGGCAGTTGTATTAATACATGTGGATGGAATAGGTGTGTGTCATTCATAATAACTAACATTTGTCCCCTTCTTCAATTAATGGTACCAGTTATATAATCATTATTAAAGGTAATAAGGCCTGTCTGTTTATATTGATATGCAACCTTATTAATTTTCTTATAATATGTATCCCAAAACCTGTTTTTCTTCTTACCATCAGAACTTCTATTAAATAATGTGACACAGATATTAGTGTAATTAGCAACCTTAACTATGCACATTTCTGCGTTATAAAATCCAACAATATTCCGTGAACCTTCAAACAAACATAATGCATCGGTTTCATTAGCTATGGACACATTCCATATGGGTAACTGGTACTTATAAGGGTTACTATTTGTCCAATTCATCCAAATGCTTTCAGTGAACGAATGATTGCATATTACATGCTGATAGAAAGGTGGTGGAGAAAAGTTCTTGAGGGAGCGTGTGTGACGAAAGCTAGATGAGGGGCTAAGGCCTAATTGGGCTGGGGGTATTGAAGAATTGTTCATCGTGTCAAAGTCCTTTTCTCCAGAAACAAACAGGTTTTAACCTTGCCATTGACTTGTACTCATAATGGCATTCAAGGAACAATATCAGAGGGAGTATAACAACTCCAGAAAGCATAGCGCAAAACATAATCTTGGTCTCAGATTCGTATGATCCTCTCAATCTACGATATGGTGTGAAAGCCATGATGCTTCGCTAAGGGGAACTTCTTCTGTTTCCGAGCGAGGAGTGGTGTTGTCTTCCTTGGCTCCCCTCTTTGGACACAGCTTCACTCGGGATGCGTGAATCAAGATGTCATCGGAATCTGTGAGGACAGCGGTTCTGGTTACAGCAATCACAGTAGCAGGTGGTCCAAAAGGGTATCCTCCTTTGCTGGTTCTGTTCAGCTGACGGATATACACCTTGTCACCGGGCTGGTATGGATGAGTAGCTTCCTGTGAAGGTAAGGGAAAACTACGAAGAAACTTTGTCATACATACCATTCAGTTTTATCAACAATTCCTGTACATATTCTTGTATTAGCTGTAAATCCCCAGACATTATAACAAGCGGTTCCCTGGCTCAGGGTATGGGAAAAAGGTCATCCCATCAAAATCTCAAATGGAGATAATTTAGTCACCTTGTGGGGATTCATTCTTATATCAGCTAAAATAGCTGGTAGATATCTAGTCCAATTTACCCATGTTCCTGGGTAAATTCTGGGCTTTTCATTAATAGTCCTATTCAGCCTTTCAACTACCCCTGTACACTGTGGATGATAAGGTATATGAAACTTCCAGGTAACTTGCAAGAATTTAGCAAGTTCCTTGGTAACCTTACTGGCAAAAACCGAGCCATTATGAGAGCCAATACTGCAGAGAGCCGCCATACCTGGGAATAATTTCAGCAACAATAATCTTCACTACAGTCCTAGCATCTTCCCTAGATGTCACAAAGGCCATCATGCCATCTACTAAACTGATCAACTATGACCAGTAAGTATTCTTACCAATTTTGGATACATGAATAAAATCAATCTGTAAGTGTGTAAAAAGAGCAGCTGGAGGGGGCAAATGTCCGTGCTGTGATTTGTGTGGAATATTAGGATGTGTTCTCATACATGGTTCACACTATCTTACAAAAGACTGTTTGCTTCAATTATGCCTATTCTCCCCTCTTTAGAGAACAGATCATTCTGATCTTTCTCTAAACCTTGTTTTATCCAAACATTATGGCTGCAACTTCCTTTTGCCACTTTGTCAGCCAAGGCATTTCCTCTGGAAATGTCATCACTAATTATGAGGCTTAGATGGTATAGACAGAGTCAGAAGCAGAAATGAGAATAGCATGCAAAACAAACAGGACCAGAATTAACAAGACTATAGACAATAGACAGATTCTGGGTATTAAGAAAAAGAATCTCATAACCACTTAAGCGCTGGGCTGTCATGTGTTGTGTAGTGAGATTTGTTATCAGCTGAGTGACCTGGTGACTGGCATGAAGTTTTGTAGGATGCCCTAGTGTGATAGTAGTAGCAGTTTCAACAGCCATTGCACATGCTGTCAATGCTCTGAGACAACCGGCATACCCTGTGCTCAAGCTACTTTGGAAAAGAATGCTATGGGACGCATACCGCCTCCTTGCTCTTATGCACAGACCGCGGCCATGGTTTTACAGTTTGTCCTAAACATACAAATAAAATGATTTACAATAGACAGGTAGTCCTAAAGCCGGGGCTTGTACAATAGCAACCTTGAGGGCAATATATGCAGCTATCATGTCTGGTGACCAACAGACATTTTCAGGGCTGTCAGAACGTACAGCCTGCCTTAGGATTGAGTCATAATGGGAGCATTCAAGGATCCATTGGCAGCAGTAATTAATCATGCCGAGGAAGGTGAGCAACTCCTTCCGAGTAGTGGGTGTAGGAATCCTCTGAATGACCTCAATACGTTTTGGACTCAATTGTCTGGTGCCTGAAGCCAGAACAAAACCAAAAAAAAGTATTCAACCTTTGATTTACACAATTGCATTTTGTGTTTAACAACCTTGTGACCCACAGTTGCTGACAGTATCCACAGTGCTTGCCTCATAGCTAGGGCTACGTAACAAAAATCATCAACATTTTGCAAAAGGACGGAACCAAGACCGGGGTCCATGTTTTTTAGAGTATGTTGGAGTACCAACGAATAAACAGCTGGGGAATCCACATAGCCTTGGGTAAGCGTGTCCAGGTAAACTGACAGCCTTCAAAAATTAAAATAAAAACCATAAGTAGCTGTGTCTCTTGATCAATAGGTATAGAAAAAATGCATTACTTAAATCAATGACAGTGAAGCAAGTGGCATCATGTGAAATGGCTGTAATGAGGGATGTCACATCAGGGACAATGGGTGCAATGGGCACAATTAAACCATTCAGGGCTCTAAAGTCCTGAACTAAGCGATATGCTGGCCAGTGGTGTTGGGAGTGGGTTTGGTGTTATTCTTATCTACCGGGCATATTTTGAGAATTGTGGGGTTGTTGGGGTATCTTGGGTTTCCTGGGGTGTGGACACTCATTCCTCCAGTGGCCATACTGGCCACAGTTAAAACAAGTGTTCCTTTCTATTCCTCCTTGGTTACCCCTGCCACTATAACCCTGATTTCCCTGTCTCCATCCCCTTGCCCCTCTTTGACCACCCCATCCACGGGCGTTATGTGCTCCATCCCATGTTCGCTCTCAGCCTGTGTAGGTGGACAGTGTTGCAATCCCTGAGCATAATAAGCAACCTTACTTCCTAAAAACCTTCTTAAGTCAAAACAACCTGCATTTTCCTTTTCTATAACCTTGGTAAGAAAATCTTAGCCACCCAAATTGGCCCAGTCTGAAATCAATTATTTCACAAGCAAAGAATACTGTGGCAACATATTACCAAGGCATGACTGCATTTTAAGGAGATCCATATCATCTCCAGACTTCAAACCTGCCTCATCCTTCCAACACAAATCATATTACCAATCTCTTCCTTCGCATCTTGCTTATATGCCAAAACAGTGAATATAGACTGCTTATTCTTCCAACATTTCAACTTCCACCTCATTCCACATTTTAGCACATCCTGCTGAAGTACTAAGCTCATAAACAACAATTAATTTCAAACCATATAACAGTATCTTTGTAGAAACACATAATGGGTACCCAGCAGATATGCCAATACAGAAATCACATTTATGGGCACGCAACTACACACTCTGTCTCCCTCCTAGGAAACACAGACACAATATAAAAGCAATCTTAAACTAATATCTCAAAATCTCCATTCCCATATAGCTATAACAGACCACAACTCTAACTATACTCAGCCAAAACGCTAGTATTCAACAGCTAATAAAACAGTTATTTGCTAGGTTATTTAGCTGTCATTCTTATCAGTATCACTAGACTGTAACAAACTGATTCACATATCATTTTAAAACAATACAGCAACATATAAATTAAACCACTTTCCAGTTAAACTTCACACTGCACACATTATCACAATCACCATTTACACAGAATAAACAGTTAACAGCTGTAATCAGAACATATTTTTATGGTATACCAATATTAGATTAGATTAATTTTAGGGATTCTTATGTATACATTTTCTTAATTAACTTCATTACTTTACTCTACTATAGTATTGTATATAAAGAAAGGATCCATTTATATAGCGCGCTCATAACTCAACTATTTGTATAAAACTTCCATTAACTAATCTGAGATGCTTCTGCATCAACTTAAATCTTATAGAAATTGAACAAACATCTGGATCAGATTACACAGACATGGTTTCACCAGAATCTTTCAGAACTCTCAGAGACTTAAAAAATTTATTCTATACCATGTTTAAAAGGCATGGCAAACCTTAGACCGGTCAGTCTCCAAGAGCCTTAGTACAACAGGTAGAAACCTTTGTCAATGATTTCTGATCCAGGCTATATACCACAATTTAAAATAACACATAATGTGAGACATAGAAGACACAAGCAGTAGTTATTGTACTGGATCATCTAAGGCATCTGTAGCAATAAAAAGGTTAGCTTACTGCACAAAATAAAGCATGTGTTGGACCGCTGAAAATTTAAACGTTACTCTGTTATTTTCAAACAAAAATCATATTTAGTATGGATCCTTTGCAACAAACACACAGGGCAGGGAAGATGTGCTGATTGGTGTTCTATACAATTAATCCCATATGGGGAATTAACTTTCAAATACTAATGAAGTGTCTCTTTTTTTTGTCTCAGTAGCAAATATACTGAGCTCATCATTTAAACAATTTAACACATTTACACTTATCCCACTCTCATAGAAAGTGTAGTGGGCTTATGGTATTTTAAAGC
Source organism: Pelobates fuscus (assembly GCF_036172605.1). NCBI lineage: Eukaryota > Metazoa > Chordata > Amphibia > Anura > Pelobatidae > Pelobates > Pelobates fuscus. The sequence goes on along the minus strand of NC_086325.1, from coordinate 147,451,369 downwards.
AACAATCATACCAGGCACACAGATCCCATGTGAAATAACTTACAATAAAACTTATACTTCTATGCGACAGAAAGAATAAAGCAAAAAGATTTAAGTAGGTCTATCAGGTACAACCTGTGAGTCATTTCTTTTCTAATACACAGTACTGCTATCTTGCAAAAATATAAGTCCTGCGCTCACTCCCATCACTACCGGGCAGCAGCAAGGACTACAATACACATCAGCCCCAATATATCATAAAAACCAAAGAAAAACAAGTTACCTGCGTTCTCTCCTTAATCCCTATGTATTTTAAAAACCTCCATTTGTTTAAAAGTACTGCTATCTTATATATACACATATATATATATACACATCTATACATATATACATATATACATACACACACACATATACATGTACACATATTGGTCACTCAGGACCTGAACTCACATTTCCCATACTCAGAGTGGGGACACTACTAACTTACCAAAGTGTGTCCCCAATATAGACAAACAATCACCCACAAAGAACACTTAAGACAAACAAAGGTGACCGGGAGAAAGAGAAGTTTGGGTTATACTTATAGATCTATAAACCGTGCTCCTCAGAACACCTATAGTCTTAATAAACCGGAGACCTCTTATGGTCTCAAAAACCTGTATCTACCTGAGATACCCTGTATCTATCTTAGATACTAACCTGGGTTACCAAAACCCTATATATTTAGACCAAATGTCTAATAAACCGGAGACCTCTTATAGTCTCAATATAAACTGGAGACCTCTCATGGTCTCAATATAACTAGAGTCCTTACACCTTTCCTACTGGATACAGTCTTACTAAACCAAAGGGAATCATAGACAATCAGTGTCAATTAAGACACAAAAAGGCTACTTACCCAATGGTTTTGCTGTTTGCTGATCCCACTTCTAGACACCAAGCTGAAAGGGTTAATGCTGTCTTGGACTCAATTCCCTCAATTCTGTATCTCTCGGTCACCACATCAATTGACGGGAGAAACTTGCTCAGCAAATAACAGACACACGAAAGGTGCATGACAAGTTCTCAAATGCTTTTACTGTGTAATGAGTATTTATGCAAATTAAGTTACTTGAGTCATGAGATATGCCATACAGAATATAAGATTGATTACTTCCTTAAATATCACATGTTATTCTGGCAATAGATAGATAAGACCTTCTTTGAATATGTCTGGATCCTAGGCCAGACATCCTGAGTATTTAGCATTGTCTTACATCCTATAGAATTGTAAGTCTGTCACACTCAATCATATTAGAGCATCCTATACAATTGTATACTAAGCATAGTATCACATTGTCAGACATCCTAAAAGGAAAAATGTCATTGTCCAAGTTTTGCCACAGTCAGCATATCTATGACGTACATCAAATTTAGCATACAAAGCAAAAAGTAGTTTAACAAGTCAGCAATAATGATAATACATCTTATAAAATGATATGAGAAATTAACTAATATTTCTTACAGGTTTGGTGCTTGAAGTGTCCCTTTAACACGCTTTGGAATATTAAGAAATGTGACATTTATCAGAGAGATATTGTGTCTGTGTGTTTCTCGCACCAATAAATCTTTCTGTTCTCAAACTGTCTATGGCTGCACATTATGCAGGAGGGGGATATCTAACAGATTTCGAAGCTGTCTGACCACAGCCTTAGTCCGGCTCAGACTAAGGATTTCTGAGCCAGGGAATTCTAGTGCAGGTTATCTACCTACTGATAAAAGCTGTTTAGCTAAGCTACATCTCACAGAGACATTTGCTATACAACTATGTTATTAGATAAAAATTGGTTTAAAGGGAGGTGCAGGAAGGATTGGTGGGCTTAATGTATTGGGACATGACATACCGCTGTTCAGGAACCAGGAAAAGGAACCAATTGTGGATCTCTTATCAAGATAAATTTAATTCTATTGCCCAATTATGCAAGTGATCTTTTAATGCAACAGATTAAGCAAATTCGAAATGGCATGCTCAGCAAATCTTTTTAATGTGTCTGAAACATTAGGAAGGTTCCTAAATATATATTTCGGGCAGCCAAATTCTACAGATATTTATCGAGCCCTGTGTCGGGCTGTATCCCATTCACCTGTTAAAATGTCCCTGTTTCTGTTACCCTTTTGTGACTCGAAGACACCAGATATGTTTATCACGCTACTGAGTTAATTAACACACAAACAATTCTGTTTAGGACCTGCTTCATCTCGTGAGTTGGCTAGAATTCAGCAGGAAAAAGACTGACACGTTTTGATAATCAGCTGCCCATTTACACAATGTTCCCCGAGAATCCTTACATACTATGACTGTAATGGAAGGCTTTGCATCTTGAAAGATTGTGTACCAAAATCATCCTGATGGTTAAAATAATTTTTAATATTGGAATTCTGTGACTTAGCCAATTTTAAACTGTATCAGTCTGACTAGTGTAATGGAACGTTTTTAATTTTGTGCTCCTATGGTATTATGTGTTATATGACCCTTACCGTGCCTTTTGGTTTTTGTGTCGTAGAGATCATGCATGATGTTATCCGTAAGGTGAAGAAGAAAGGAGAATGGAAGGTAATGGTCAATGTGTTTTTTTTTTTTGTTCTTGTGATAAAATCGACGCATGTCTCTGTAATGATGTATGGACCTGAAATGGTGTAAAGTTTCATCTTTTTGTACCATTGTGTCCCTCCAGGTGCTGGTGGTGGATCAGCTCAGTATGCGCATGTTGTCTTCATGCTGCAAGATGACCGATATCATGACAGAAGGGATCACAAGTAAGGGACAGCGAAGTGGGGTGGCCCTCCAGAAATTGACAACCATGAGTAGACTTGGAGGCACCTTTGGGGTTGGGAGTGGGACAGGTTGTGATAACTTGGAAGACTTGTATAGATCTGGTTAAGGACATATAGTTGTTTATCTATCTGTATCTGATATCTTTGTATGACTTGTCTCTTTGTAGTTGTCGAAGACATTAACAAACGAAGGGAACCAATCCCCAGTCTGGAGGCGGTGTATCTGATCACACCTTCTGAGAAGGTAGCAACATTAAACAACACTAGGCTTGCCGTCACTCTGTCTAGCCTGCATGTCTCCGGGTTGCGCATGCATGTAGCGCTTTTTGAAGTGCTCTGCGCGTGAGCTTAATAATCTGACAGCATCTCACATAGCACCAGTGCATGTTTTAATGTACTTGTGATGTAGAATTATTAAAAATCTTTATTGTACTTGTATTCAATTATTGCACTAACTCCATATTAACCTCACACCTTGACAAATCCTCCATTTTGTCCTCCTAACCTGACTTCTTCATTCCTCCATTTTGTCCTCATAACCAAACTTCTTCATTTTAAAACTACATTACATGACAGAATTTCCCAGCACATCTAACAATGAACAAAGACTGTATTTTCTATAAGACATGATTAACTCAGGAACTGCTGACTTTCCCCTAACTCGCAACATAGTATAATTTGAAGGCCATGAGAACACAGTAGTAATGAAATGTTCTATTCATAAGAGACCTTGCACCTGGCCACGAGATCTGAGATCACTGACCGTGTAAAATGACGCTCCAGACCCCCTTGTCCCCACCCGTGTCCAAAAGAATACCACCTCTTGGTGGGTGGGCACGGGACTAACCACTTAGTTTTTGAACCAATTAATTATACAGATAGGTGGACACTAATTCAGACACTTAACAATTAACCCAATTAATGGTGTTTATTCACTAATATATTGATAATCAATGATGACGTAAAATGTCTCTTAAAAGGGCCTGCGCGCCCGCTTTTCTTCACTTGCCAATAAATTTTCTCGAAGTTATTTTAACCTGAACTCCGTGTGTCAGACTTAATTACTTCAGCGTATATACGCAATTCAATTTTCTTAATTTGGACAGGAACAGATAGACATTTAAACATTTTGGTTTGTTGCTAAAAAGTACCATAACACTTGCACTGTGCTGATAGGGGACATTTCCCTGATATCCCCAGATACAGGTCACCTGGACCAAGATGGTGGTACAGGAGACCAAATTTGGGATGATCCTGCTGAACCTGGGACACAACAAAAATATTATTGTCTCCCAGTTTGCGGGAACACAGTAAAATTGGTTTGGATGTAGAGATTTTTTATTTATTTATTTTTTTCTCTTCTCCATTTGGCTGTTGGCCTGTATTTTGGATGTTTGTTTTCAACTCAACTAACTAGTGTGTAGGAGCCATTGTGTTTATAACAGAGACAATATGTATTTGTCTACTATTATCCAACGGTCTAAAATCATTTCACTCATTTTACTTTGAATCCCAATCAGTTCAGCTTCCATGTCACAGTACGTACAGGTTCCTTACTGTGCTAATATCTGTCCCCTTTATAGTAATACTGCTTATTGGTTAATTAGCTATTTTTAATTTATCTCCCCTATGCACCTCCTGCCAGTAACTGATATATCTGTTGAAATATAACTTGCAAACTGTTCTTCCATTTAAGATCTTGATAGTGACTTGGCGATTAATAATTAATTTAAAAGTTCTGTCTGATCCTCCAAGCTCAAAGAGCTATTTAATATGACCTGTGATGCAATTTCCTTGAAAAAAATGCAAATAATTAATATTCTAGAAGAACAAATTGTCTCTTCGCCCCAGTTATTGTATAAAAGCTGTGCCTGTGTCTTCTGATCTGTTCTGTGTATTGGTTTCACTAAATTCAATTCCTTACTTTCACCGTCTCTCATCATCGTTCACATCACCTTCTTCGTTCTGTCTTTCACTGTTCCACCAAGTGTGAGAATTAGGAGCGGTTATCATTGAAACCGCTGGAATGTTTTTATTAATTTAGAATTTTGACCCAAAATGATCCTTTACAACTAACCCCCATCCCATCTAACTTATCTGCATCAGCTCATGTACCGGTCCATGTCCTATCTATTCCCATCTCCCTCTAGTTCCTTCTGCCTCTTTTCCCGTCTCTTATCCACGTTTCCTTTCTTGCAGTCTGTTCACTCTCTCATCAATGATTTTAAAGATCCTCCTTCAGCTAAATACAGAGCAGCTCACGTCTTCTTTACTGACTGTAAGTGCACATACTGACACTGCTAGTGCTTCTTTTCCCTCCTCTGTTCTCCCTTGTCCTGTGTTTATCTATTTGTGTATTTACCCCCTCCAACCCTTTGCATGTCCCTGGATCCCCATCCCGTTACTGGGTTTAAATATTTCATTATGGTGTCTCTCCGTACAGCCTGCCCTGACACCTTGTTTAATGAGCTGGTCAAGTCTCGGGCATCCAAAGTTATCAAGACCCTCACTGAAATCAACATCGCATTTCTCCCTTCTGAGTCCCAGGTAAGAAATCTTGTGACTGAAATTGAACATCCTCTTACTGAGCAGATGAAAGTCTTTCTTGGGGAATTTGAGTTTTTAGACCATGTTGTTAGTGTTCCATACACGTATTACTGTCCAGACTGTCTGCTTTAAGGTCAGATTATAGAGTAGAAAATTCTATTAAAATTTGAAGGAAATAAATTGATAGAATGATAATCGGTAGAATTTCTAATGATAAGCCCTGAACATAATCCAAACCACTCAAGTCTTACCAACCTTTACCTCTCACCAGCCCTATTCCCTGGAACCCCAAGCTCGATATGTATAAATCAAGTACAGTGGGACCTCGGTTTACGAATTGAATGCGTTCTCCGTGACGTACCAAAATCATCTTATTGCGAAACATTTGTAAACCGAAACGCGGTTTCCCATAGGAATTCATTGAACCAATTAATCAGTTATGGTCAGAAAAAAGTCAAAATGAGCTGGCATGGAAACCAACCCACAATGCAGAACACACAATAAAAGGCATGCAAATGACAAAGCTCAGCTCCCTACCATTCCACAGCTTGGGAAATGCACCAAAAAGTCCCAAAACAACGGCAAACAATTTCCAGAATGGCTGCTCCAACACCTCCACACTCGACGCCAAGTGCTACCCACAGGCTCCAGCATATTGGACTGTCAGTTTCTTATGACTTCATAAACCAAACCATAGATCGTAACATCATGAAAAGATTGCAGACCTGTCTTATTTTTTTTGCCAATTGTTTGATCTATTTATCTGTCTTTATCTATGATAAATTTATGTTTTCAGCGGATGTTTTATTTTTTTACTTTTGGGAAAAAAAATAATTTACCTGAATTTTGTCCTGTTGCACAGCTGCAAAGAAAGGTTTTACATTACAAAAAGTAAACCATAAAATATATGTATACATACCATAGTAACTTCTATTAAAAAAAAAAAGATTGTAAGATTTATTTACAAACTTTAGGAAGTCAGAATGACACTCTGAAATATCTGTCCAATATTCTTATCAGTTTATTGTATATACTGTGTGAATGTTTGTAATGTATTACTATGTACTGGTTGTATATTTGTATAGTCTAAATAAACACAAAATAATACCAGTACACATTATATTTAACTATTATCTATTACAGGTGTTCTCCCTGGATTACCCAGACTCCTTTCACAGTTTTTACAGCCCCCACAAGGCACAGATGAAGAACCCTATCCTGGAGCGCCTCGCTGAGCAAATTGCCACTTTATGTGCCACTCTGAAAGAGTACCCAGCTGTGCGCTACCGCGGGTAAGGTTTAACCCACACTATCGGGGTGAAAAGAGGGTAATGGGAGGTGTGAGGGAGAGAAGGGAACTTCAATACTGTGAACGTAAACCTGTATAGTATGAGGTAGGTACCATCGTGAAGAAATGTGGGAACGTATTGAATGGTAAGTTTACATAGGAAAATTATTTTAATATATACTATTTACTTGTTGGGTTTCCTTTGTGCTGAAAAAAGGACTAAAACGAATGGGAAAATAGTAATAAAAAATAAAAAAAAGTGTCGGTAGACCTATAGCTTTTTCTAAAATACAGTTCTCATGATGCTTATCAAGCTTGTTACTAAGATTAGAAAGTTCTTAGATTAGAAAGTTTCCGGATCATGGGATTTGTAGTGTAATGTCTCTGTGAATACAATTTGTCTCTGCTCTGTCAGTACAGTATATCTGTCAGTATAATATGCTTATGCTAACCTGGCACACCACGTATGACAATGTGAGTACATTTTGCGATTCTTGCATTGTGTGCATATTGTGTTAGAGGAGGCATGTCTATTAAAGGCAGCGTAAGTGCATTAATTAACCTGTGTATTGCCCCACAGAGATTACAAGGATAACGCAATGCTTGCGCAGCTGATCCAAGATAAACTGGACGCTTACAAAGCTGACGACCCTACCATGGGGGAGGTGAGTAATCACGGGTGGCATTGACCGGAACACAGGGTGAGATGATGAACAGGCTTTTGTAGTCTTTAGAATACAGAGTGATACCCTATTTCCATAAAAGTGCAGCATCTTACAAAGGGCCCTACTGTTTGTCATGTCTGTGAGCGAGCTCGTGTCTGATGCTGTGTGTATGTGAGACCGGTGAGGAGTATGTTGGGGGGAGACAGACGCAAAATATGACTAACCATGATCTATGAATCATACTTTTTGTTTGGCTTACAGTACTATATATTAAGGTCAAAATATCTAAGATGGAAAAACTCCCTACAACATAGCAGGAGATTTATTCCAACTTTGTAAATATATATTGGTCTACATTTTTCAAGTCTGCGCTTGATTCACTACAACTTTATGTTTGCAAATAAACTCTATTTTTCTATTCTTTTATCATACTAATTCTATCAAACCTATGTAGTTACTAAATTTGTTGTAGCATTTTTTTTACAAAATGACTCCCCCCTTACCCCTCCATTTAGCTTTCTGAAAATTAAATTAAAACATTTTAAGAAATTTGGGTTCGCCGGTGCAAAGCCATAATGTAGGTGTGCACTGTCCTTCTTAGGCAACATTTAACCCAAGGAAATGGCAATATCAAGGGGGGCGTTTGCCCTAGGCTGTGGTACCCCATGCACCTAATGTGAAAACGACCAAGTTGCTATTCTGAAATCTACTAAATAATAATTGTGGAAACATTTTAGAATTTATCTCTGAATATGGAGTGGCCTTAGTACTGTGCAAATTCAGATCATTTCTGGTAGGTTTCCTAAATGTGGAAGCTAGTAAGTTTAAATGAAATTGCTTCCAAAATGTTGCTTCAGAGTTAGTCCCGAAACACAGAAGGGGATATCTACTACTATGATTTAATGTTACAAATGTAACAGTTAATTACTCCCATAACTTTAGAGTGCATTTTTAAAAGTGACTGTGCAGTAAGGTCTTGATGCAGAGTACTTACTACAGAGATGTTCTTTTTGGTTGTGTGTGCAGGAGAATTGTATATTTGGATTAAATGGTTATATATTAAAAGTTATATCTGCCCATCAGGTTATAATACACTCTTCCTCAATGTGTCCTCTCTTAAACGTGGTAAAATGTAACAATTTGCCCTCACAGGGTCCAGACAAAGCTCGCTCACAACTTATCATTTTGGACCGTGGGTTTGATCCATCTTCACCAGTCCTACATGAGTTAACCTTCCAGGCCATGAGCTATGACCTCCTGCCTGTAGAGAATGATGTCTACAAGTAAGTCAGTAGGGTTGAGGGCAAGACATTTGATTAAACATATCATTGGTTATTGTATTCTGTGACAGGTTTTTTGCTTTCTGCTCCCAATAGGATATATAGCTGTGTGTTTTTGTTTAGAAATCATCCATTAGAATTGTAAATGGGTCTTTATATGTGGGAGGCATGTTACCTGTGATTTGACCCCCTTTATTGTTCTTGAGACTTGGTATGAGACTGCTGCATTATATATGATACATGCTATGATCTGTTGTGTCGTCACAAAGATGTAGACGAGGAAATTAATGTCACTTGATTGTGAGTGAGAGAACATTTTAGTCGGGTTATAAAAAAGGCTGCAATTTGAAGTCAAACTTTCATTAACCATGTGATCCTCTTAGATACGAGACAAGTGGTATTGGTGAAAATCGAGTAAAGGAGGTCCTTCTAGATGAAGATGATGAGCTCTGGGTGACCCTGCGTCACAAGCACATTGCCGAAGTGTCCCAGTATGTATTTTTCATGTTTTGAGTGATTGTCTAAGCTTTTTGCCAAGTCAATAAGACTTTACATTTATTAACATGAATCCTATACAGTCAAAATCCCACCGATCCCCGTCTAATGCTCAACATCTTGTCTTTCAGGGAAGTAACTCGCTCACTTAAGGACTTCTCTTCCAGTAAACGGATGACCACTGGTGACAAGGTGACTGTCTCATTTGACCTGAGACTAATGTCAGTGCATGTTTAACACACACACACACACACACACACACAAACAAACAAAAAGCCACACTACCTTTTTATCCTTATTTCAGGCTACCATGAGGGATCTTTCCCAGATGCTGAAGAAAATGCCTCAATATCAGAAGGAGCTGAGCAAGGTGAGAGAGGGAAAAAAAAAACATGGTCTCAGTCTACAATACCCATAATTCTCTATTTTCTGCTACCTGGCAGAGAATTAGGGGTGGTGTAGTTCAGCAACATATGGTGTTCAGTTTGGCCTCCTTGCTTCAAGGTTAATACAATACACGAACGTTACGACCTCTTTTTTTCATTTGCTCTATTGTGCGAAGTGCAATTCTGAAACTTCCTTTGGAAAATACAGAAATGTATCTTTGCTGTTCTTTTCTATGCATTCTTCTGTGCATTGCAACGTTCGTGATGTACCAGACATTGTATATAGAAATATCCTTTGCCAGTCCATAGATAATGGATTCCACTATACAGTGTTTAGTTGTTTTAGTATATCGTGACAACGTTGCTAAGTCCCAGTCAGTGTACCCAAAGCATCCTTAATCTGTCAGTCTTTGCCAGTCAGTATACACAGACCCCCTGGTGCCATGCTAGCCCGCGTGTAGGGCATTTTCTGTGCCAGCAATATAGATGATGATGTTGCTCTGTTCTGCATTGTTATGGATCTTAATATGAACCTGTGACATTCTTTGCAGTACTCCACTCACCTACACCTGGCGGAGGACTGCATGAAGCACTACCAAGGCACTGTGGACAAACTCTGCCGCGTGGAACAGGTGAGAACTGTGGATTAATGACTAAATCATAAACAAGTAGCAGAATGGGTTTTCAGTAGTTGCTATTAATTTAAATAACATTTCATTTTGTTAGTCTTCATTTAGAATTTTGTGTGTTTGTATAAATGTCAGTCAGAGCCATTTCCTATTTCTCTCTATCCCCAGGAGTGAACAGTGGGGAAACTGTTGGACATTGAATCTATATCTAACGTTCTATGTTCCACATGAAATGAACTATAAGACATGGAGATTCACACTTTCAAATGGTGGCATTTGGAAATTGACTCTGTCTCTAGCTCTGTATGTCTCAGATGTGGCATTTGGAAATGGAGTCTGTCCCTAGCTCTGTATGTCTCAGATTTGGCATTAGGACATGGAGTCTGTCTCCAGCTCTGTATGTCTCAGATGTGGCATTAGGACATGGAGTCTGTCTCTAGCTCTGTATGTCTCAGATGTGGTATTAGGACATGGAGTCTGTCTCCAGCTCTGTATGTCTCAGATGTGGCATTAGGACATGGAGTCTGTCTCCAGCTCTGTATGTCTCAGATGTGGCATTAGGACATGGAGTCTGTCTCCAGCTCTGTATTTCTCAGATGTGGCATTAGGACATGGAGTCTGTCTCCAGCTCTGTATGTCTCAGATGTGGCATTAGGACATGGAGTCTGTCTCCAGCTCTGTATGTCTCAGATTTGGCATTAGGACATGGAGTCTGTCTCTAGCTCTGTATGTCTCAGATGTGGCATTAGGACATGGAGTCTGTCTCTAGCTCTGTATGTCTCAGATGTGGCATTAGGACATGGAGTCTGTCTCCAGCTCTGTATGTCTCAGATGTGGCATTAGGACATGGAGTCTGTCTCCAGCTCTGTATGTCTCAGATGTGGTATTAGGACATGGAGTCTGTCTCCAGCTCTGTGGATTGCCCCGTCACATCTAGCTCCATGTGTTACATATAAAAGGACAATACCTATCATCAAATTAACACACAGAGCAAGAGACAGCTCTGGATCCCATACATCTATTTTGTGCATATAGATCGAAGCAGACTGTCCTTTATGTGCCCTGCATGTGTTTCACTAAACCAGTATTGGGCTTTATTTACCTTTACGAAGTTAGATATGTGTGTCCTCTCTGAGTTACCGTGAAAAGGGAATGACGGTGAATGAACCAAACACTTTATGACTTTTTCTCAGGACTTGGCAATGGGCACTGATGCTGAGGGGGAGAAGATTAAAGATCCTATGAGGGCAATTGTTCCAATCTTATTGGATGGAAATGTCAGCACCTACGATAAGATACGCATCATTCTCCTTTACATCTTCCTTAAGAACGGTAAGAACGAGAAAAATGGAGAGTAACCATTCCTTCATAAAAAGGACAAAAAAGTGCACCCAACTGGAAAGGGCAATCAGAGAGACATTAAATAAGTGACCTTCATCAAGAGACGGTCAAGTGGCAATCGGAAAGGCAGAACACATCAAAGGGAGGAGGGACCTGAACTGCAGGAATTTGGTGTTGATCAGGAATACAGGCCAAGGGACTGTAGGGACGATTATTGCAAGTTAAAGAAGGACCATTGTTTTAAGGTGCAGGCATAGAGGAAGACAACAATTCTTTACAGAAAACAAGAGAATTCATTTTTTAAGTGGGATCCACTCTTTGATGTGTTTACATCAATTGAATGAGGGCAGTTTTTGGATGATAACGAGGGGTAATTTGTGAGCTGATATATAATCAAAAAAGTGAAGACTGGTAAAGTCGGGGTGTGCAAGAGCAGGGAAAACAGTAAGGAAAGCGTGACTGTAATAGTAGCAGATGAAGGTAACTTTAGAGAAGTTGGGGATGCTTTTAAAAAATTAAACTTGGTAGCGCGAAGAGTACCCTTTTCAGAAAGTAGGAATGCATGACTTTGGGAAGCAGACTAATAACTAAGGTAGATGCATGAGTATGACTGAATCATGTTCTTTCAGGCATCACTGAGGAGAATCTAAACAAGCTGATCCAGCATGCCCAGATCCCACCAGAAGACAGCGAGATTATCACCAACATGGGTCATTTAGGTGTCCCCATCATCACTGATGTGCGTATTGTATTGACTACAGAGTTTGGATTGGGTTTGATTGCTAGATGTTTTTTAAACAAATTCTTTTTGAAGATTAGATCAGTATTGTTGATTGCACATTTAATGTCATTTTAAATTTAGATTGATAGTCAGCACTGCTGTGACTGGGTTGTGACAATTCATCGAGAATGAGATTTGATAAACTTAAAGAGACGCTGTAGTCACCAAAGCAGCTTTATTTTAATGAAGCAGTTTTGGTGTATAGATCATTCCCCTGCAATCTCCCTGTTTAATTCTCTGCCAGTTAGAAGTTAAATCACTTTGTTTATACAGCCCTAGCCACGCCTCCCTGCATGTGACTAACTCAGCCTTCCTAAACACTTCCTGTAAAAAGACATCTAATGTTTACACTTCCTTTATTGCAAATTCTATTTAATGTAGACTGGCTTATCTCCTGCACTATAAATAGTTATTCTTTTTGCTTGCAACACAAGCAAAATAATTAGTGTGTGATTTATATGCATGTTTTTGTGCCGTACCTTAAGTAAATATAATTTAGAATTGGATATAATGTTCTATAGAACTCAGCCTATAATTTCTTCTGGGTGAACAGACCTTTAGACAAAATGGAACCTTTATTATCACTTATGCATAAATGGCATTTCTCAGCCAGAGAAACACAATTGACAAATAGAAACATCCGATGTGCCAGTATATATATATATATATGTGTGTGTGTGTGTGACCTCTACACTGTGATACTGCTAGTGTCTGACTCCCGTGGTGTAGACTTTGTGAAAAGTTAAAGGAGGATGACCAGTTTTCACAAACACACTTCTCCAGGTGGTCTGCAGGTGAGGCTCGTTGTTGCTACTAATGTAGAGCTTTTATCTTTTAGTCCACACTCAGACGCAGAAGCAAACCAGATCGCAAGGAGAGAATTAGTGAACAGACCTACCAGTTGTCTCGATGGACCCCAGTGGTCAAAGATATCATGGAGGTAAGAGGGATGAAAGACCGTGAGTAGCACCATTCCAAATTATCACCGACCTGCTATGTTAGTCACTCCGACACACAATTCCTTCCTAAACATTTCCTTATTTCCTTTCTGTTATTTTTTTAATTTCTCATAATTGACTTCATCTTTTTGTTCTATCCCTTCTTGCTTTAGATGTATTTTCTGTTTCTCCTTGTGTCTTCTGCTCCTCCTAAGTTTCCTCACCTCCCTGTATACAATTGTCTTTTTCCTCCAATTGCCTTTCTTCTTATTTAATCATTCAGTTGTTTGTTTGTTTTTTAAATGTAATGCCTTTTAATTCAATTTTTTTAATGTCTCTACTATCTGCCTCATTTCAGGACACTATTGAGGACAAGTTGGATACAAAGCACTATCCTTACATCTCTACACGTTCCTCTGCTTCATTCAGTACAACAGCTGTAAGGTTGGTATCCCAATAAATCTCAGCAACCAAGTCATAATGTGATCTCCTAGCACAAGCATTTGACCCCTTAAGGACCAAACTTCTGGAATAAAAGGGAATCATGACATGTCACACGTCATGTGTCCTTAAGGGGTTAAAGGGACACTATAGGCACCAAGACCACATCATCTCATTGAAGTGTTCTGGGTACAGTGTCTTGTCATTTTAGCCCTGCACCTGCAAACATTGCAATTTTTACATTGCAGGATTAAGCCAGACGGCCACAAGGCTCTTCCTGACCTTTCACAGAGCTTGACTCTGGGAAAAGATGTTGGACATCCAGCATCTTCCAAATCCCCATAGGAAAGCATTAAAGGGACACTCCAGGCACCCAGACCACTTCTGCCCATTGGAGTGGTCTGGGTGCCAACTCCCACTATCCTTAACCCTGCAAGTGTAATTATTGCAGTTTTTATAAACTGCAATAATTACCTTGCAGGGTTAAGTCCTCCTCTAGTGACTGTATATAAGAAAGCCACTAGAGGGACTTCCGTGTTCTTAGAACAAGACGCTATGTGAGGACCTCCAGCGTCGCCGAAATCCCCATAGGAAAGCATTAAATAATTGGCGGGGCAGGAGAGTAGGTGGAGCCTGACCCAGCGCCGAGGGACAGTAAGTTACTGAAGGGCTTTTAACGCCTTCATCAACTTGTCATGGGGGTGGGAGGGAGAGGGGCACTGCAGGGTCCTACAGTGCCAAGAAAACTAATGTTTTCCTTGCACTGGAGAGTCCCTTTAAATCAAGGGACCCCGTGATGGGATTGGGTTTTTAACCCTTTGTTTGTCAATGAGTGAGGGGGCGCAGAGGAACACTATATGTAATCCTAATGCTATAAGGTTCTTTTCATTGTTTGTATACACAGATATTAACAGTAATAAGGAAGAAAGACAAATGCCATTTTAAAGATCAGGATAATATATAGGAACTTTGCATTTAAAAAGTGTATCTTTGTATAACATCTAATTTTCATTTTTATAAAATACAAAAGTCATAATGATGAACTGAAATTTAAAATTTTAAGCTAAATTTGCTTTTTTTGAGGGATGTTGGGCACATGTCAACATCAGAGATTCTAACACAGTTCCCTCTTTCTGGCTCTGTTGTAATCTGAATTGTGATTGGCTGCTGTAAGCCAATAGATTGCTGGTGCTAATGTTCTGAAGTGATTCATCGCTCAGATTTCCATGTGTGAGTTACAACTGCACTTATCTCAGCTTGGTTAACCCCTTAAGGACACATGACATGTGTGACATGTCATGTTTCCCTTTTATTCCAGAAGTTTGGTCCTTAAGGGGTTAAACTAAAATAATAGTAATATTCGATTAACAGTGACAGAAAAAATGATCTATTGTTCCCACAAGTGATAGTGTTGCTTTAAATATAATATCCAAAATTATATTTGAATTTACATGAAAGGAAGCCATAATATCATAAATTGGAAAAAAAATAAAAAGTTGTGAAATATAGTAAAATCATTATTAAAGGACCACTATAGTGCCAGGAAAACATACTCGTTTTCCTGACACTATAGTGCCCTGAGGGTGCCCCCACCTTCAAGGACCCCCTCCCGCCGGGCTCTGGGGAGAGGAAAGGGGTTAAAACTTACCTTTCTCCAGCGCCAGGCGGGGAGCTCTTCTCCTCCGATCCTCCTCCTCTCCTCCCATTCGGCTGAATGCGCACGCGCGGCAAGAGCTGCATGCGCATTCAGCCGGTCTCATAGGAAAGCATTATTAATGCTTTCCTATGGACGCTTGCGTGCTCTCACTGTGATTTTCACAGTGAGAATCACGCAAGCGCCTCTAGCGGCTGTCAGTGAGACAGCCACTAGAGGATTTGAGGGCTGGATTAACCCATTTATAAACATAGCAGTTTCTCTGAAACTGCTATGTTTATAAAAATAATGGGTTAACCCTAGCTGGACCTGGCACCCAGACCACTTAATTAAGCTGAAGTGGTCTGGGTGCCTAGAGTGGTCCTTTAATGGAGAAAGGTATGATATCACTTGGTGACTTGTTGTGTAAACTGATTATTGAAAGGCCAGCAAGAACATAGTCATTGGTGACATTTTGACCTATGAGGGAGAGGTGTGTGGGATGTATTCGGATTGATGTGTTTGTACCCATTTCCTCCAGCACCTTAAAGGTTGCAAATTTAGCAGAATGTTTTTTGTTTTGTTTCTGACGTCATCTTGCATCTTCAGCGCTCGCTACGGACACTGGCATAAGAACAAGGCTCCAGGAGAATATCGTGCCGGACCGCGCCTGATTATCTTCATCCTGGGAGGAGTGGCCCTTAGCGAAATGCGTTGTGCATACGAGGTGTCACAGGCTAGCGGCAAGTGGGAGGTCCTAATAGGTAAGTGATAAGTGCCCCAAATCCCCAAATTGTATGGGATGGAGAACTGGGATCATGTTTTAAATTAAGAGTGCATCAGTGTCACTGTGATTGTCTGTCGGTCACCGTGTGTGCCTGTGTGCGTGTCACTGTGTACTGTTCTGTATTTCTGAGGCTATGTGTAACTCTGTCTGGGCTTATATGTGTGTCTGTGCAGGTATGTACATAAATTAAATGTTCTATTTCTATTCTTTTGTGACTGTGTGCTTTTTTTTTTGCAAAAGTCTTGTTTTTGTGTGTTTGTGTCTCTAGGATTGCGTATGTCTGTTTGTCTGTGTATACTGCCGTTAATTGTATACGTTTTACTCCTCTGTATATGTATATCTATATTTTTATATACTTCAGCCCTGCCCAGAACACATGGAATATATTATGTGTGTAACGCATGTGTACCCTCTGCTATTCAATCCCAGTATTCTGTCACAGGACATCTTTGTGCAAGCTAATAACCTGTCTAGTGAATTTAGCGATTAGGGGATAATACATAAAAAGTATATTATTTTTATATTGCCCACATATACTGCGGTGCTGTACAATGGTTAAAGAAGGTATATAAGTATTTGGTATAAGTTAGAGAAAGGACAATGACATATAACAAGTCAAATGAAGAAAAGTGCCAGTCACACTAACTACCATGTGATGGCAATTTATTTAGGCGCACAAACACAAAGTGTCGGCTTCGAAAATTTATTTTCTCAAGCGTTTCGAAAGGATGTTGCATTTGTGTTCCTGACTATATCGCCGTTGCTTGGTAGCCGGTTTACAGGGTTTTTTTTTCTTAATTTAAGTTCATCTCGGAGTGTGGACGCTCTGGCCCGTTGTGCCCCCCACGGCCTGCTTCTATTCCATGTGTGCTGTCCACAGTTATACTAAGCATTTAGACCACAACAGACTAAAAGTTGCAGTCCGTTGTTCAATCACCCCATCTCACCACGTAGTTTAATGAGCAGCCAAATCTCTAAACTATGAAGTGATTTAAAATAAAAAAATGGAGGCACAGCGGACACTTTGCACAAACAGAGAGGGGTGCAAATAACTGGACCAGGCATGGCACATGTGAAGCTACGTGTAGATATTTAGATGCAGAGTGATAAACAGCTTTGCAAAGATGGACTTGGGAGCAGGGGGGTTGGTAAGTCACATGTAAGTGGTGGTGGCAGGAAGCCAGGTGCGGGTGTTAGACAATGACAAAGCAATGGATTGTGGGAATATTTTGCTTCCTAGCTCGCTCAAGGGATTACATTAGTGTCTTTTTATAATAAGAGGAGACAGTACAAGGATTTGCTTAGCAGAACAGCAGATTGAGATCACTACAATAGATTGGTTTTCCCGCAGCAGGCTATATAGATTAAAACCGGGGCATCCAGGTTAATACACTCCTGTCCATGACAGTGTCTGTTGAATTATTATGTATGTATTCGGTATTGCAAAAATACAGACACAAACTTAATTTTAGAGCCAGTAAGCATATGGTGGCCTCACACATCTTTAAAGACGTGATTTCATAAACCGTGCATAATTCAGGGTTGTATTTCTCCTATTACAACCCTGCAGCATGCATTTTCCATAACAGGAGGCTCTTAAAGGGGACATCTGGTCTCCCTAAGGCAATGGATCTTGAGACTGAGATCAGGAAGTGGTTTATAGTGCGTTATATGTATTATTTAAGCTGTGTATGTATTAATTTATAAACCGACAACAGTTTTTGCAGACGTAGAGGAAGACAATGGTGAGGCCCCTACTCAGTGAGTTTACAGTTTCGAGGAACCTCTTACATTTTTATGCATACATTATCATTATTATTATTGTTCTTTTATATAAAACACCAATATATTTAGCAGCACTGTACAATAGAAAACAAGCAAGTAATTGCAACAAGACAATTTGGGTGTACAGAAACAGAAGGGGTTGAGGGCCCTGCTCAAATGTGCTTTCAGTCTATGTAAAGTATACGTGTGTGTGTGTGTGTGTGGTTAGATGTGAATGACTAGCTGCACATGTTGATTTGCTATAATGAATGAATCTATGTATTAGGAAGTCATTGTTTGTGTATTTTGTTTTTCTTTTAAATGTGTTTTGTGTGTACGGTTTCTGTCTGTCTGTCTTCTCCCTGTCTGTTACCTCCAGTTCCTCTTTTTCATGCTCCTGTCTGTCTCTGTCCCTTTCTCACTCTCCTTCCTACAACCCAGATTTGTCCAAAGCCATAGATCTCTGAAGTCAGGAGGAGCTGTCTTATGACTATGTTATTCTACGGACAGTAGTTTGTAAATTGTCCATAAACATCATGCTCCACTTCGTAAAACCAAGTAGATTTAGGTTTTTGCAGATCTGAGAGTTCTATTGGTGCTCGATAAATCCTGGCCTTTAGTCTTCTATTCTATATTCTTTGATTTTATTTTCTCTTGTCTACCTCTCTCTTTCTCATTCTCCGTCTGAATGTGTGTTTTTTTTTTATTTCTCGAAGGGTCCTAGTTCTATTGGAGTCCAAATTACATTTGAGGTCATTTTCATTGGGTTGACAAGCAATAAATCCAAGCTATGTTCCTAGTCCAGTGATGGCTAATCTTGACACCATAAATTGTTTCTGGACTACATTTCCCATGATGCTCAGCTAGCTTTCAGAGTCTAAAAGCTAGCTGAGCATCATGGGAAATGTAGTCCAGAAACAATTTATGGTGTCAAGGTTAGCCGTCACTGTCCTAGTCTGTTATTTTGTCTCAAGGTTTATTGTGAACTCCGTGCTACACACTGGTTATTAACTAATCCCTTTTGAAGCTTAGCCAATAAACCACCAATTAGTATTAAGCTAGCCTACTAACTAAATACGAAATATTCCTTTACACTAATTGTTCAAGAATTACAGATCCTTGGTAAAATTGTGCTCAATTCACTATAATTTTAAGAAAGTGATGCCTCTCTTTAGAACAGTAATTGCAGATCCTGTTATACAAGCATTTGAGGCTTACTTCTTAGATTTAGGTATTCTAGCTTTAAGCCAGGGATGTTCAAGCACTAATTTACGCACTATATATACATGATGGACCCCCGGTATTCTTTCATAAAACATTGGGTTTGTTATTTTGTTTTTTGGTAGGGTTTTATCTTTGGGACATAATACACTATAGCTGTCCCATGATGTAAACCAAATTAAATGTACATAATAAACTATGACTGTCCAGCTGTGTGAGGTTTAATAAAGGGATTTTTTAATATATATATATATATATTTTTTTTAAACAACATATACATATAAAAAGTGAACATTCAAATGTTTGCACTGTCAGCCAGCTCAGACAGAACTACCGGCTTTAACTTTATGATGATCTTTGAAGAGTGCTTTACTTATCTGATTCTTCATTGGTTGTTTTATATTAATATAAAATAATTAATAGAACTGTTCCCGTTCCAGTGTGACAGTGAAAGAACATAAACGAAACAAATGAAAAAATAAAAATAAAAGAAATGTGTTGAGACAGATATGAATTTTCAGTCCTTTTTTTTTTTTTTTTTTTTTTTAACCAAAGGCATATAATCACATAAATAATTCTACCTTCATGGGAGACAAGTCAGATATGCCTTATTTTTGATCCTAGTAGAACTGGCCCTTTTTTTTGTGTATGTGATCACTGTGTCTGTCTGTATGTCTTTATTTACTGTGTGTCTTTTCTATGGCTCCATATATTTTGCCTTTTCTGACCTCTTTTCTTTGTATTAGTCTCTGTTTCAGCTTGTTTCTTGTTCCTGCTAGGACTTGACTGTGTCTCTGTTCTTCTTCCATAGACTTGTCTCTGTCCATTGTTATAGTTTACACTTTGGTCTCTCTGCCTATGTTCCTTTGCCTCCTGTCTGTCTCTCCATGTGCCTTTTTTTTTTTCAATCTTCATTCTTCCCTTCTTGCTCTCTCGATTCAGCTCATATTGTTGCTTCTGAATTTTCATCAAACTATTTCTTTCCTTTTATCTTTGCTTATATCTCTCATTAAGTTTACTGGCTAGAATGCTTTTTTCCTCTGTACCTCCTTACCTCCCTCAATTTGTCTGGTGATTGGCATCTACTTTTTTCCCACCATCTTGGTTCTGCCTTTTTTTCCTTTTTCTTGAGCTATCCGTTATCTTTAATTTCCTGCGTATTATAACGTGCTATTAAAATAACACAATAAGGCATGTAGGATAATTATATGGAAAATGCCATTTTTGGTGCCTGTGCTGCAAGTAAAACCCCTGTTCCAACGGAACTCCAGCACTTTGCATTGTAGGTGTAATGGTGTTTTTTTTGTAGCTGTCAACAGAATTCTCTGCAGATTAGTTTCAAATTTAAAAAGTTATTCTGAGTGAATATTAGGACTTGAACTTGGGGACACATGCCCAAGTCAAGGTGCTGGCGGCTTTTCCTCAAATTTAACAACCTGACAATCGTTTGATCATTTTAAAGGTTGTGAGGGATCCATTAATGTTTCCCTTTAAGTTGTGTTGGCTTTGCCTAGAACAATACTTTTTGAATACTTTACCCGTGACCTCCTAAAATAGAGACTATAGAACATCTTCTATGTGTTGCACTCGCACCAGTCTGACCTTTTGTTAATAAACCCCTCAGTCTACGCCTTATTCCCTTTTTGAATTGTCTTTCTCTCTTGCTGGGATTCCTTATTGCCTGCCTCTCTTGCTATATTTACTAGTTTTTATTTTGCTGTCCCCCTGTCCTCCATTGTTTATCTTGTCTTCTATATATCTCTTATACTATCGTTTGTTTCTTTATCTCCTGCCTCTTTTTCCTGTACTTCAATCTGCGTCTTTTTATTTTGTTCTGTCTCCTATCCAGTTTATTTTGTGCCTTTTTTAACTATATTGTGACTTCTACTTTTATTTATTTTTTTATTTCTTACTATAGCTGCTTTTCTCTCTTATTATATTGTCCATCTATCTTTCTATAGTTCTAGTTTCTCTGTTTGTCTTGTTTTTGCTGTGCTTTATGTCTGTCTTGTTGTTGCACCCATTAGCTTTCCTTCTTTCTGTTAACTCTAACAATTCTGTTTTGCGTCTTGTTTCTGTCCTTAAATTAAATTTTTCTTAGCAAACCTTTTTAACAAACCTTTTTTTAAGCGTCTGTCATGCAGGCCTTGCCTTTCCTGTTTGTCTTGTATATGTTTGTGTTTTCTACTTCCATTTATGCCTGTGCTTGACTCTTACAGCACCTCCACCTACCTCTTGGTCTTTCAATTTCCAATCTGCCTCTTGTATGACTGATTATCTGTGTCTTTCTTGAATGTATCCTTCACCTGTTTTAAATATTACTATACATTGATTCTGTCTATCTCATATACCCTCTGTGTATATACAACTCTCTCCATATCTCCTCCATAACTTGGACATTCTTGACTCAATTATTCCCCCTACTCTGTTTCTTACTCTGCTTCTACAGCTCCATATTCTTCAGCCTGTTTCTTATACTCCTGATCGATGTCTTTGGCTTTTTTTTTTAAAGTTGTTGGCTCCACTCTTATTCTATCTATCCTCCCGTCTGCTCTCCTGTTGTCTGTCTAAGTCCTGTGTCAGTCTTCACTCTTCTTCCCTCTACTTGATCCCTGTCTGTGTTAGGCTTTTGTCAGCCCCCTCTTTTTTCTCACAGGTTCCACTCACATATTAACACCCATCAAATTTCTTGGAGACCTCAGACACCCAGACTTCAGAGACAGCAGTCGGGTGTCCTTCGAGGACCCGGCTCCCATCATGGAGTGAGGTCTAACGAGCTGGGACAAAAAGTAAAGAGAGACTTTAATACCCCAACAAATTCCCCATCCCTCGTGGATTTCTCTGCCCCCCTCACCCTCAGCTCGGACATCACCAATTAATTTCTCTCGTTTTTACTATAGAAAAATGCTTGCTGGTTTTTTTATTTCTGTTGGAAATTTCACAATTGAAAATGTGTCCTTTCACGTCATTTTCAGTCTAGACCTCACTCATGTATCATACCTCCCTCTACATTTCCCGGTTCTCTCCTTAACATACATCCACATGTGTCCTCTCTCACTTATATGGACTTATGTTATTGACTTTTCACTCCATTTTGAATACTGCCATACATCTATCACCATTCGTATTTAACTGTCACCCTACCATCCATCTGTCGTGTCATGAAACATTAGTCACTTGTTTCTCCTTCCTTTAACTTCAGCTCAACCTCACATTGTCATCTATTCTCCTCTTCTTTATCTCATTCCTTACATGCATTTTCCGTTTTCACCTGCAACTATCACTGCCTCTTTTTGCATCCTTTATTTTGCTGTCAAATTTCCCCTCCTATCATTTATTTTACTCTTACCACCTTTCTCCATGTGACACCCAATCTACATTTATCAACTCGCCATTTCATCTTCCTAAAAACCTTATCCCCAAATAATCTTCATCTAACCTACCTTTTCCAAATCCAGGTAATCTCAAATTCTGAAAGAAAGTACCACCATTCCTCCTCTGCAAATATGCCATATCTCACTTGTAAACGTAAAGTGAGGAATTTTGTAGAATTAGTTAAAAAAAAAACAGACATTGGAATTGTTCCTAGTAACGCGCAACTTCCTATTACCGCAGGACTTATAGCTAGCAGTAGGGAGATGAGATGAGAGGTTCGATCGTATGGTCTGAACAGTTTATGTTCAGGTGTATCACTCTCATTCCATGAGCACTGATACATATTTAATAAAAGTGTTTTTTTGGACACTTGACAGAGGAAGTACCAATATGTGGCACTCATAATTATATTGGGACTGCAATCTATAGGTTGGAGTCAGTCCAGTTAGTTCTGTGTCAATAGCATTAAACAAGGTATTTCTAAGAACAGAAGTCCAGGTATTACACGTGGTCAAAAGAATAGGTCACTGCTACTTACTGTTAATAATATCAATATCTAGATTGTTATCGTCATCATTAGAATTGATATAGTGCCAACATATTCTACAGCGATAGACAGGAGATAACTGACAACAAGTAGTTGACATACAGAATATAACAAAGACAAGAGGTGAAGACCCTGCTCAAACCAGTTTCAGTCGATGTTTGTGCACTCACGGGACTTTAATAACATATCCCTTAAATGTTCTCCTGCTTAACAACACTTAATTTTACTAATTGTCCTAAATACCAGTTGCCATTAATTTTCTATATTTGAACGAAATTAAAGTACTCCATTGAACACATAGCAAAGATTCGGAACACCTGACTAAGAACGTAAATTCTGGAATCTGTAGAATATCGTTTGATCGTTTTTAGATCTGTACTTTAAGATTACTACCAGGTGCATTCTTCTAGTTTCAGAAAGGTCCATTTGTTTTGCTGGTTTGTCTTGCTGAGTGGTAAATTGCCCATACATATTCAGGACACTCTAATACAACTCCTTTAGAACATGAGTTCAAGTTCTCCTCACACGATCACAGGTGGTTAATCGTTGCCTTGGAATAATTATTGTAGACATTTTGACAAACTCCCTTCTCTGTTGGGAGATCAGAAGAACTGGTTGGAATCCTTATGGTTTAGATGATAACATGTTATCTAGATGACCACATCCTCACCGTTGTCATCTCATCTCTCCATTCATAACACCCAGTGTCCTTTTCCCCTCATGGGACAAACATTTTCAAACATTTTGCTCTGCAAGCGATTCACCACAACAAATTATGTAAGTTTTATTTGTAGCGAGGGGTAAATCTTAACATTGCCACTGATTGCATGAAAGTCATGAACTCACCAATCAAGGTCAGGAACACTCGCTCTGATCCCACTGTGGTGGTGAACTCGTTAAATGCACAGTCCCCCATCCTCTCCAAAAAACAAACAAACAACAAATTGGACAAGTTTAAAAATTAAACGTGGGTCCATCTTGACAGATTCAAAACCAGATGAGTGACACCTTTATTTATTTATTCTTAATGATATCTCTGTCCTATATATGTCTCAAATCTAACCCAGTATTCTTAAGGTCTTGGTATTTAAATCTAACCAGAAGATAATATATTTTTAACGGAATGTTATGTTTTTTTTCATTTTGTTTTTTCTTTCTTATAAAAGGTGTCATTCACCCAGTTTTTGAATGCACATATAGTCACCATTTAGTTTCTTGGGCCTTAGCGAGACTGTGCAGTTAATCACCTCATCTCTTGGGATCAAGCAGGGATTGGGGTTAAACCTCGTCCCAGACACTCCTCACTGTTTTATTTTCTTGCTCGTCCACGGGATCTGTGCATGCCATAGATTCCACCTCAGCAAGCATTGGTTTGGGGGTGAATGGTGAATAAAATGTGTTTTTTTTATTTTATTTTATTTTTTATTTGTTGGGGGAGCTGGGAGGGACATCCAAACGGGACATTGCATGCTGGGAAAATGAACTGATTTTGTTTTTTGCCTTATTATGTAAATTATATATTGTATGCACTTTTCTTGTATTTATAAAAGTGTTGCAGGGAAATTATACCCACAAAACGTGTGTTGACTCCCTCGTTATCTAGTGTTTTTTTATTTTCCATTATATATTACATAGAATGTTCTAGACTTTTTCGACTCAAAGCAGCCATTTTGTTTTTCTACCTGCTTATAATTGACACAATATTTGTAATAATATTGCTTGTAGAGGGATGTATGAAGTGAAAAAGCACATAACACCACCTTATACAAACTACAAGCGATGTTATCATGAAAAATACACAGATAAGGGGTATAATTTCCTTAACATATGTTGAACAAATGACATTAAAGGCAGTAGTGCGCAATGTAAAATAAATTGTATGACTTCCAAAAACTAATGTGATGGTTTGAAGCCTATTCACAAAACAGTGAAAAGATAGCAAAGTTTCCGAATTTATACCAAACCGATCAGCTGGGAAAAGAAAATATGTGTTTACATTTTTTTTACGAAATCCGCAATATTCCCTGTAAAGTTTGGAACGTTGTCATCCACCCATCATATTTCACTGTTTTGTGAATACCTTTATTAAAGCAAAATTCAGAAATTCTACTGAGACTGTTTAAAGGGACACTCCAAACTCTTCAGCTTGACGAGTCTTTTTTTTAAAATTCATTTTACAAAAAGTGCAGATTTCAATAGACATGGTCACTTTTAATACATCAACTTTATTACATAACCGGACTGTCAATTGGGCACCCAGTCCTGTTACTTCCTGGTTTGGTTAGCTCCGTGGAGCTAAACTGAAGCGGAAGCATTTGCTCAAAGCACCTGCCTCTTAAAGAATTCTCATCGAGCTGAATTAGGAAGTCTGTGATTGGAAAACCACAGAAAGTCTTGGAAGTAGGGAGGAGCTTGCAAAGGCTTCAGATTAGATAAATAAAAGTGGTGTTCGAGATCACAAGAAAAAAATAATCTTTTTTTTATTTTTTTCGGTGGGGAAATAAAAGGTGTGAAGAAATAAACTATGCTACAAAAAGAAAAAAAAAATTGAAAACGAAAAGGTGAAAAAGAACTGATTTTTCCTGTCAGGAACAATAAATTCCAGAAAAGATACAGTGACTCTTTTTGATAAATCTCCCCCACTGTTCCTTTCAAGGCTTGGCCCATTCTGGAACTCAAGCTGAGCATTATGGGAAAAAGAACGTATCCCATAAAACTCATCCTCGATTCCGAGGGCAGCTAAAACATGTTTCAGACCAGGTGTCAGATCCTACCTTTCGTTCCGTTCATATGCTAAGTTTGTATTGACAATATCTCTCCGATGCACAAGGCAATGTATATTCGGATGTAAAAATTTTGCATTTATTGAATTTTCATCTGAAGCGTACTAACACACTATATGTCTCCTTCATCTTCCCCTTCCCTGTCATAGGATCTACTCATGTCCTCACCCCTCAGAAACTCTTGGATTCTCTGAAGAGGTTGAATAAAACAGACGAGGAAAGCAGCAGTTAGATACTTTCTCCCCTCCACCTGCGATTAAGAGTTTACCAACCGTAACAGTCCCCATTATTTCCCTTTTCATCCATCACTTGCTACAAAAACTAAATAAATTCATTGTGTCCCCAAGGCATTATGGGAACTCTTTAAATGCTCTCTACTCCCCACATTGAAACCAAAATCTCATTTTATTTTATTGCCTTGCAAAGAGGTTTCCTAACATTAAGGCATGGTGTACCTTTGACCATTTTGTATTCCCCGTACCTTTACGCCTGCGTTGTGGACAGTGTATTCATTATTTTCCTTGCCTTTGTAATGGTTTCAGGGCATCTTGGGTCTTGTCGTTTTGATCACTCTTTTAATGCAATGCCTTCTGGGTAATATCGCCTGGATTTCCCCTTTTAATGCACCTTCCATGCAACATATTTTGCATTTTGTTGTATGTGTTTGTCCCTGTTGCTCCTTTATGTCACTATGCAGTCTGGACCTGACAGTGTCATTCACACTCTATTGCACTTTGTAGTCTGTGGGGTTTATTTACTAAATCGGGAATTGTGATAAGACGACACGTCTTCCAGAGTTCACTGTTAAGCCAATAATCCCATGTATTTTAATTTATTTTGCCCCTTTGATACAGTGAATTCTGGCTTGGCCTTTCTCTAAAAGCCACCGACTTTAAGCCACACCGGGGTGTATCCCATAATGCATTTCATTCAGCCTGGACCTATAAGATTAATAGTTTAATTTTATAACCTTCCTCCTAACAAAACAGCACATACAGGATGAATTTTGCATTTTCATGTCTACAACCATATGTTAAATCTCAGGAAATGCACACGAAATGGAATCCGCAGCAACTAAGGGTTG
Source organism: Pelobates fuscus (assembly GCF_036172605.1). Classification (NCBI taxonomy): domain Eukaryota; kingdom Metazoa; phylum Chordata; class Amphibia; order Anura; family Pelobatidae; genus Pelobates; species Pelobates fuscus. The sequence continues at coordinate 147,424,588 of NC_086325.1, read as the reverse complement.
GGGATTCTTTAATATAATATTTATATTTAACTTATTAAATGTGCACTTTCTAATAAGTATTACTGCCTCTTTAGTCTCCAAAGAATAGCATAGAGCAGTTACATTGTAAAACATGAAAGTGCACAATTAGGTGATAAACTAGACTAGCATGTGCTGTGTACATTATGAGTTATGTAAGGTTACACCATTAAAACATTCTAAATTAGATCGTATATCAAGGTCCTTGCACTTCTCAGCTCTTCCCTAACCAAATGTCAAGTCTTTCTCTGAAGAGGTGTGTATCTGTTCGAATGACCAATCTCTCTTGCGTCCTCCCTTCATTCAGTGTCCATAAGAAATGAAACTTGCATCTCTGTTGTGTGTAGCGGTTTAGTTGTCTGAAGTTGACTCGGTCTTAAATAGGACAAAGAATATATCAAAAATGTATTTGTTTTTAGGTCAGAGAGGTGAGGCTAAGTCCTTGTGTGGAGTAAACTGACCAAGAAGTCATTGCAATGGCCAGTGAATTATTTCGTCGCTCCGTAACTTATTATTATTATTATTATTGTAAATAGCAGTACCCTTAATTTAAGCAAATCTAAGCGATCCTTATCCTAGCAGATTATTTGATTGGCAAGGTATTCTAGAACTCTAGAAGAAAGGGGTGAGATGGCTTTGTTCCAAGAGCTATGTTTGAGATTAAAATTTTAAAATTGTAGTCCCAGTTTAAATGATGCACAAATTAAGTGATGAGTTTGTGGTTTGCTGTCTTGTAGCCAGATGATGATTCTTAATATTGAAGACCAGTCTAATCTGTCCTCGTACCAGCAGCAGACCAGGAGACCCCATTACTTTGGTTTTTTTTGCCTCTAATTTGTGCTTATCACGCCGCTTATGAATGCCTCGTGTTTTGTGTTGTGAAGGGTCATGGAATCTGTGAACGTGTTTAGTAACCTGTGAGATAACATCACCTCTCCTCCTGCTTGCTTCCCAGACATGGCACTGGTGGAAGTCTCTGTGTATGGATCATATGCAGAGACAGCTTCCGAAACCAATGGCCGCAACAAGATAACATGGGCTAACTCTCAGTTAGTCATTAGCCTCACACCTCTCTCTCCTGGTAAAAATGTGTTCTGTGATAAAGTTTGTCATTTTTTGCCTGCAAATAATAAAAAGATTAAAAATAAAAATCTGTTGTGGAAACCAGTTTGTAATTATGAAAAGAGGTCATCCTTTGGTAACACGGTAGTACAGTTATCATATGTCACGTGCTGTTATAGTTAGAAGTACATTGTTTGTTTTTTTCATTATGTTTTCATTCTAGTTGCTTTGTCAGACCTTATGACCACTCGAGTCATCTGTATACCTTCCACCCAGTGAAAACCTTCTCTTTTCCACAGATTCTTAATTGTCTTAACTTGCTTGTCTTCCCATACTCAATTTGGTACCAACTGCAGAGAGTTAAAAGGTTACTCCAACCACTTCAGTGATTTGCAGTGGTCATAGTTTTAAGAGTCTGGATATGCAGCGTTTATGCTTGAAACTCAGCACATTCACTGTTATAATCCCTTGTAAGCTGGGGGCTAGTTACCAACCCAGCCCGGCATACGTGATGTCACGTAGACAGCCTGTATCTCTGTTCCAGGCTGCTAATACCAAATCTGAGCAAAAATGATGTCTGTCGTTAGCACGCCGGTGACAGATGTATTAAACTCTTCAGAAGACTGCTCTCCTCTCCATAGCTTAAACCCAGAAAAAGAACCCTCCCTCCCAGCATTCTGAGCTAGAAAAATGGTCCAATCAAATACTTCGTTATGAGAAGCATTTTTTAATGAGAAGCATTTGAATGGACCGCACATAGAAGTAACTATTTTTAATATGTTGTCACCTGTCCCAGAGGTATCTTATTAAAGATAACTACATGTTTTTCTTGCTTACTCACCCACGTACTATGCCTTAAAATAATAAATACAGCGGTTCCTTTTTTAAGAATGTATTTATTAAATCTGCATTTTTCTTGAAATCAAAATATAGATTCTGCAAACGTTTGTTTTCACAAAATCAGACATACATTTTAAAATCCCAAAATGAAATTTTTTTTTTGCAAATTAATTTTTGTCACAGTATTCAGTCTTTTCAAGGTTCTGCAATATATTTGCAGCCTTTTCAAAGTGCTACTAGTTGAACAATCAAATTGAACCATTTGCGCCACTATACAGACACTCTACCGCAAAGACGAAGGCTTTCAGACGTAGGACAGCATGTTACAAAAACAACAAAAATTCAAAATTAAGCAATGTAGCCACATTCAATAACAGTAAACATATAAAGCAAGCAAAGAACCATAATAAATAAGTGGTTTAAAATAATGAAAAATAGGACAATTAAATGATATTATTAAGTGAGCTTAATGGCACTTTTTTTCGGACGCACAAATAAATAGAAAGCAAAATATAAAAATTGTAAAAAAAAAAAATCATTTGTGTACCAAAATCCTGTAAACATGTATATATTTTGTAAAAAATACCTTTTTTATATACATAGTGGAATGTAAATCAGTGCTTCAGAAAACTTTGAAGAACAGTTAGAGGAAGCATTTTCAAGTAGTTTTGGAATCTTCGGTCAGGTTAAATGTGACCTGTCATGTATTTTTAAAAATATTTTGCAAAAGAAAATTTATGAATGATCATGGAAATCAATGCTACTAAGAAACACCATGTTAAATTAATGCATTTTAAAAACACATGGGAATTATTCTAATGTCCATCTGTAAGAACCTACGGGACTAAATACATATATGGACATTTAATGTCTTGTATGAACAATATGTAAACCGATGTTAAACTTAGACTGCTCTACTGCTCCCTGCACCTGAATAGTTGTTTTGGAACATTCTTAATGTGTATCATTAGCAGCCGGTGTGCATGTACCATTCTATCATGCTCCACACACACTTGTGCAAAAACCACAGAGATGTATAGCCACATGATCGTTTTGCTGGCTGCAGTCCCACCTTAAAGGACCACTATAGGCACCCAGACCACTTCAGCTCAGTGAAGTGGTCTGGGGGCCGGGTCCCCCTAGTTTTACCCTTGCAGCTGTAAACCTAGCAGTTTCAGAGAAACTGCTATGTTTACATTGCTGGTTAATTTAGCCTCTATTAGCCGTCTCCCTGACAGCCACTAGAGGCCGCTTCCGCGATTCTCAGTGTTAAAATCACACTGAGATGACGCTAGACATCCATAGGAAAGGATTGAGTAATGATTTCCTATGGGCGGTTTGAATGCGCGCACGGGTCTGGATTAAGGGAAGTGGCTGAAGGAGTTTTAACCCCTTTAGCCCAGCGGGAGGGGGGCCCTGAGGGAGGGGGGGACCTAATAACCCTTTTGTGCCAGGAAAACGAGTTTGTTTTCCTGGCACTATAGTGATCCTTTAAGTAAAATCAGATGGCATAATGTAAGTGAAATCTGTCATTACTGATAACAGATTGAATTAGCATCACAAACACTGCATTCACCACTCTATGGTAGAATCTTTAATTATTTTATTATATGCCTAATGTTTGCAATTCTTATTTGGCCTACAGGCACTTTACTCTTGCTAGATGCAATAGAAGGTTTTTCTAGCATTCCAGTTAGTTGTGAACATTGGCAAAACCCAATAGATTTGTGCCCTTTATGATTGTATTTAAAAAAAAAAAAAAAATAAAAGTATTTAGTTTACGCTGTACATTTTTTCGCCATTTTATGGAATGTTAAATATTTTTTTTTTCATTTATTGAAAGGGACCTTTTCAACATATATTTTTTGTGAGAGCCAAATTTAGTTAATTGAAGCTTCAATTTTGAGCCGGTTAATCTTTTTAAAAGGACCCAATTATTTTCAAGAGCCCTTTATAAAGTTTGGATCCATTTCATAGTTGGCTGAAGCAATCAATAGGAGAATAAATGTAAAAGCACTTTGAGTACAAGGCCATAAAAGGTTCTTAGATAAGGTATTGATTTAAAGAGCTAAAAACTAGACGTGTAGCAATGCTTTTCAGCTGCGTCAAACGAATCAAATTCATGTTAATCTACACCAGAACAAATCAGGCCATCTGGGTCATACCTGTGCAGTCTTAAAAGAAGCCACAGGTAAATCCCGAACAGATTGATTAGTTCGGATAGGGGGTAGATTAGCCGTAATTTGATTCATGCGACGCAGGTGAAACGGATTTGTGTGTAAGTCTACTAGATACAAGCTCATGTTGCCAGCCAAAAAATAGTTAACCTCTCAAATTGTACCGAATCTACCACTGCAAACATACCTCTCCAGGATAAACGGACTGGTTTTCTAAATACTAGAATGATTGAGTGTGCGTTTTCTGCTGCCTATGACTGAACAAATGCTAACATGGAGTTTCTCCACTACATATTAGGAACATATTAAGTATAGTGCAATAATGCTCCCTCCTTATCTCAAGTCCCCAACTAGAAAAGACACGATCCTCGGAAATTGCGATGAAAGCCAAGGTCTGAGGTCAAAGAGCGGCACATTCTCTTGCTTGTCACTTTCAGCTCCTTGGCTGCCTCTAGTGCCCGATTCAGGGGCCAACGTAGGTCATCAGTATCGGAAAAGCTTGGTGGTGGGGTAAAGGTACGTGGAGGACGTATCTCTGGTACACTGTATCCCATAGGAACATAATAGTTGGGTGAAGGGCTGTACCTGAAGAAAGGTTGAAGCAAGAATCTCAGTTGAGCTGATTATTTATCTTTACATTTTTTTTTTAATCATGATTACTTTCTTTAACAAAAACATCACTTCATTTCAATAAGGATTTAAATCAATGTAATACCTAGTGTAGGAATTAAAGAGGTTTAACGTGGGATGAATATCTGTGCATGTCGATTGAAAGTTATTTATATAAACTACCGTACTTTAAAAAGTAAATGCAGCAAGCTTGCAGAGGTCAATGTCTGCATATTACATACAGGATTATTCAATGAACAGAATTGTAGCAACTTGAAATCTGAATCACAAAATTATGTCTAACTTCATGAGCTGTGACTATAGCTGATCTGGAGAATTTGTAATGTAGATGGGGACATTTATGACCAGGAAGTTGAATAGACCTTGATCCATTAATAGATCACGTGGTTTGGGATTGGGCATAGTGGGCTCTTTGCCTAAATTACTTACCTCCCCATTGAAAAACCCTATGAAAGCAGTGGGGGGCATCTAGCAAACCTTTATTTAGGTGTTATCCATCAAGTGTGAGAATGGAGTATGGGACCACTTATGGTCAGTTTAGGTTGTTATATACATCTACAGCATATTTGTTATGAGGGGGTACATGCTAGAAGTTTGAAACCGCAGGCATAGGTTATGGGTTACTTAGAATTGAATACACCAAACTCTAAATGTGTGTATTCAGTATACAATTTTAAAGTTGAATTTAGGGGTTCCCTTTGTCAGGATATTTATATCGGCAGACATTTTGTGCTATGATAGAAATTAAAAGAGTATATTGCCTGAGTCACTCAGAACAGAGCAGACTCCATTTTGGATTTCAAACTAACAAAGGGACACATAATTGCCTTTTTGTAACTAAACACTAACCACAAAGCCTGAGCTAAGGAATGCTTTGTATAAACAAACCAAGTGATACAATGAGTCTAACAGAGAAGGGAGATGGAATACTCTTCTTAATGTTAGCTTCACACAAGAAAGCCAGACACCAGTGACCAGATAAGACTCAGTAATTTTACAAGATTCCCATTGTAAGTGAAAGGCGAGACTGAGTTTAAACTGTCAATTTTAGAAATTACAGCAGGAATTGTCGAGACACCGTCTGGTTAAAATCCAAAGAAACTCTTTGAACTGACAAGTAAACTTAAATTATAATGGCCATTTCAGATAAGCCAAATTACGTCAAAATCGTCATCAGGAAAAGTTAACTGTTTCCTGGATAGGAAAGTTTAGTTAGGCGATACTGCCCTCTATGGACCAAATACCTAAATTGCTATATGCAGGGTGACCCCACCTTCAATTTCCTATTGGCTTATCAAGTAATGACGAACAGAAAGTCTGGCCCTTCTTAAATCAGGATCACAGGCTAGGTAGAGTAAGAAAGGAGTCGAGAAAAAGACAAGGAGTCAGAAAGAAGCAAGTGAGTCAGAGCGAGAAAGAGACCCATGACAAACAAATCCTGAGACTACCTAATGACATCTGATGAGAACATCTCTTTAACTGGTAAATATGCTGGTTTCATTTAATTAATATAAATTAATTAAAAAATTTCTAATAGCATGATATATGACTGGATAAATCACGGTCAGATTTCGATATTTAGAAATCTTAGTTAACTAAATAATATATAGTTATAAACATTCCATTCTGCAAGTGGAATTAAGAATAATTATATATTAGTGTGATTATATCACATGTTAGCATATCGTGATATTTATCCAGGTGTATTGATCTGCTCTAATATAAGATAAGATATCTTTGTAGGCAAGTTAAAATTCAGCTTATAGAATTTAGTAGATTTCTCTTATTGGATGGTTCCAGGAAATGACTAATGAGCTGGTTTAAATGTTATGTTATTTAAAATTACATGAGAATAGATCTTATATGCCTAGGAGGATCTAGCCAGCATTGAAAGGCTTACTCAGTTATTCAGTTAACTGCTAGTAGCTAAAGTTTTATGGCCTTTCGCAGCATTCTGAGGAATTCTGCGCTCTGTGAAAGAAAGTTTTTCTTTGTCTCTGAAGTTCCGTCATAAATCTTGTCTTGACGGGGGCGGGGCCTGGACAGCATGGCGGCTGGACGTGCATCGTGTGAGCTCCGAGCTCAATTATCGTACTCAGTCTGATTACCACACGCCAGCCAGCCAAAACGCCGAAAAAACGCCAATAAACGAGACTCACCTGCCTCTGGACCCAGCCAAGGAACCCCGGGTACACTGCTCGCGGGTGCACAGCACATCAGACGGAGCTCGTTGGAGTGAGGCCTAGCACAGTCGCCGGGCGGGCGGCGCGGCCGACCCCCCGTTCTGTGCGACTCTGGGACCTTCCAAGCTTGCCTTGCGGTCATCCCGGCGGGGGTCATCCCGGTCCACCCTGGCTTGCATCCTGCATAAAAGCAACTTACACTCCCACATCTACAGCCTAGCAGACACACAAAATGGCGGCACGAAATACCCAGCGGGACTCTGACACCCAGCAATCCGAGGCAGCGCCTCTCACTCCAGCACAGCTGACACAGGACAGGCTGGATGCAATCTTCGACCGCTTCTGGGCTGCGCTGGAAGCCCGCCAAGCTGCAGCAAGGCAGCGGCATCAAGAGGATGACCAGGAGGCTGAGGGCCGGGTGGTGAGTGGGCCCCCCCCCGATCACACACACCTCCAAAGCACAGAAACACTCCACTAAGAGATCACCCAGGCTGAGGGCCACTAGGGGTAGAGCCTCATGCCAACATCCACACAGACGGAGGATCGCCCGCAGACAGCGGCTACCTACCAGCAGGACCCCCGGCCTGCCCCTTACAGGGGAGGACTGGGACCCCTGGAGCCCCCACGTCCGTGGCAAGAGGATGCTGGCCTGCAGACCGGCCTGGGGCAGGAGGGATGCTCATCAGAGCCACCAGAGCACTGCAGCCTCCTTAACCCCCAGTGCTCAGGGCACTCGTTTCCCACCCTCGGGCATAGGCTGAACACCGGCTTGCTGCCTACAGCAGTGCCATCACTATGGGACAGACCACAATAGCAGATGCCACTGAAGGGACTCTTATAATTTATCCACATATGCCAACCTGCCTGAGTTTTCCATAGGCATACTAACGACTGCTGCCAGATATTGATTTTTATGTTTGTTTTTCTCATTTATGATTGCTAGTTTAGTGTTCTACTCAGTACTCTGCTGTATATGCTAAAGTGCCATATAGATACAGGGCCAGCGGTTTTTAACTTTGATAACTTAGCCGGGGATAGGAACAGCTTCTTTCATGTTCCACTTCATGGGGCCTAAAGCGCAGACAAGTATATGCTCCTGAGAATACCTTTACCCAACTTGCTTAGCATGTGATGCAAATGAAGAATCGCAAACACATTCTGACCACCTACCTAGGCAAGATTATCAGCCCAGCTGGGCCCTTGTCAAAATGGTTCCTACCCTCATGCATGTATGTAGCTGAATAAATATGCCAGAGATGTTACCTCGAGATAAGAGACACATCCAGCTGTTTAGACCCTCTATTGTTTATCGCTTGAAATACCTTTACACAAAAATTGTGCTAGATTTCCCATGTACCCATATGCTGAAATGTTATAAAGCGTTGGAGGAATGCCTTTGGGGTACCTCACGACCGTCTGTTATAAGCTTGTGCACTACAAAAATAAAGAATTAAAAAAAAAAAAAATCTTGTCTTGACAATTGCTGTGTTAACCATTGGAATGTGTATTGCCATTGTATTGCATATTCATGTTATACTAAATATTCATTGATTATTATCCCGCATGTTACATATTATTATTATTTAATTTGTCACAATAAATTGTATCTATTTTTATAACAAATTGTGATTTTATTTATATGGAATACATTTCACTTACATGATAAAGATCTTTGGGATCTAGAGAGTTGAAATAGTGGGCAATTCTCAACTGTTTACTATTATCATCCCATAAATATTCCCACACTTTCAATCTACCGTATCGGACAACTTTAAGATTTTAACCAGGAAATTCTACTGACTCTTTAGACTGTATGTTGAGCTATGTGCACTAAATGTGTGATTGTGAATTGCTGGATAATTCATCTAAACGGGTAGTATCACTAACTCAAAAAATGTAGCTTACAATAACTATTCCAAGATTCTGACACGTAAACACATATTATTTTAAACTTTCGAAGGTAATGTTTTATTATTGTGCCAGTTGCCTCTAAGCACCATAACTATACCAGCACCCAAACTATCAAACTAAATCATTTGAAAATTGCTTTTAAAAATATATTTGTGAAATGGATGAAGCCTGGTCACATATGAACTAGACATCTATTGGAGCTCCCCCAGTTTCCCATTCATAAGTATGGCTGTCCCACATAAGGTTGATGAATTAGGGAACAATCTACTAAATAGCTTTAAGACAAAAAGAAGAAAAGGGCTTTTCTTAATTTTCAACTTACAGCTGCGTCACAGACAGCTTCATAATTTGGTATACTTATGTGCATATTAAAAAAAACCTGTTTAAAAATTACATTTTTCTCCTATTTGTCTCTCAGGTCCTCGGCAGACACTGAATGACTGAGATAGGGAGGGCAGAAGAGACTTCTCACAGGAGGTCCCTCTGCTCTCCACCCCTAGCAACCACAGCACATGAGAATAGCACATGTGCTGCGGTTGCTATGGTAATTCCATAGCCGGTGCTGCTAGTGTTGGTGTCATGTCACTCCATTCAGATGCTGGCAATGAAGCCAGCATGTTGGCATCATGGAGGAGGTTTGCAGTGCTTGTGGAAGCCAAGCAGGGCAAATCAGCACAGAACAGAGGAGGAGCGCAGGCAGACCAGAGTGCATGTTACAGAAGTGTAAACACACCTTTCTAATGAGATTGCGGCGGGTGGAGTGGAGGGCCAGGTAAGGATACCAAATATGGGAGCTATGTATGGAACATCTACACTTTTCCAAGTTTCATTTAGCTGAGTTTATTTAAAGAGACACTGTAGTCACTAAAACAACTTTGGCTTAATGAAGCAGTTTTGGTGTATAGATCATGCCCCTGCAGTCTTACTGATCAATTCTCTGCCATTTAGGAGTTAAATCACTTTGTTTATGCTCCCTAGTCACACCTCCCTCCATGTGACTTACACAGCCTTCCTAAGCACTTCCTGTAAAGATTCTCTTTAGTTTAGAATTTCTTATCTCCTGCTATGTTAATAGCTTGCTAGACCCTGCATGAGCCTCCTGCAGTTTCATATACAGAACAGGAGATATAAACTTTTAAAGTAAATAACATCTGAAAATGAAACCATTTTGTTTTCATGGAGGTTGTGTCAGACACAACCAGGGGAGGTGTTGCAAGGGCTGAATAAACAGAAACAAAAGTGATTTAACTCCTAAATGGCAGAGAATTAAGTAGTTAAATTTCAGGGGAACAATCTATTCACCAAAACTGCTTCATTAAGCTAACGTTGTTTTAGTGACAATAGAGTCCCTTTGAGGGGTAGTTAACTGGCAGGTTTGCAAACTTGTGACTCAAATGAACATGATTCTGATTCATTGAGGGAGCCAGTTCATTCACTTGTTTGATAGTCTTGGCCCAAGCAGGTGCAAATGCTTCTGACAACATCTAAAAGGGACACTTTTATACATCGTATTCTAGCACTGTATTATAAAAAATGTCAAGCACAATGTGGACTTGAAAATTTGTTCCAAGTATAACACTAGCAGGGTTGTTATATATAATTGTCATTTAAATATCTATCTAGAAATAGACTTGTACACAAATCCTTTTCACCTGCACGAATGAATCAAATTCCTGCTAATCTATGCCCGATTGAATCAACCTGTCAGGTGAACCATTCATTCATTCATCCAGACTTAGATTAACAGGAATTTGGTGAAAAGATCTCTTAATGTCTACTCAAAATCAAACTTACATTACTGGAGAGCTGTATGAGATGAGCGGGGTTTGTATATAGGTTACTGGAGGAGTCTGATTTAGGATCCAATGCCCAAAAGGAGGTGCCTTCAGAGACCTCTGCCTTCGCCTGTTTACATGATGGTTCGATAGTCCTGCTGGGAAAAGAGACAGTCAGACAAAATTCCAGTTTCACACCTAAATAGAAAGTCTGACATGTAAAATGGGACTCACCAGGTCTCTGGGTATCAGCAGAGTCATTGCTCTCATTACACAAGGGACAAGAGGACGGCACAGGAGAGCTTGGGTCAACGTCCACAGGAGATCTTACATGTTCTACAAGAATACCCAGTATGAGTGTCGGCAGACAAATAGGATAGGAAAAAAAGCCATGGAGGCTCATGAGAACAACACTAGTATATGCATAGAAAAGCATTATAACAAAATGATTATATCAAAAACTCTTCATGATTTCTCTGCTGGAAGGACGACTCATTGGTTGATGTTCCTCTAGACGGATATAGGGGCTCTTTGTAATGATTAAGGAGTGACCCATCTGTTTAGAATCAGGGTTAATCTCTGCAATGGTGGTAAGTGGTACATAGTATGTGTGACAGAACAGCAGTTCTGCCACTTTGAAGAGACATTTTTCCCTTAAGAGCTGTTGGCGCACTACCTAAGGTTTCCTTACTCTGCACCAGACACAGCTTGGAGAAGTGACGCACACCAATCCCACCCAGTGACCGAGCTAGCCATGTTATAGCTTGTAGGTTGCCATGTTCTAGCCCCAACAAGGCCATTGCTTTCAAGTGGATTCCACACCTGCACGTATGCAACCCTTAGTGCCTGTGATTTGCTCAGTGATAATTCCCAACTTTTTACAACTTTCTAATTTAATATTTTTGTTACTTTTCAATGGTCCTAGTAAACTGTAAATGTACCAGTATGTAGGTATAAAGAATTGTGTGAATGCACTATAACAGGTTAGGAGAGTGGACATACCAAGGCTCCTGCGTCTGTTGCCTTGGCATCGCTGACAGCTGGGTATAGTTGCCTGTTGGGTTCGATGACTGGGAGATGTTTCCGGGAGATGATACAGCGTTCCTAAAAGGTAAAGACCAAGTTGCCATGATTGCAAAGCCTATGATTCCACTTATCATGCCCATCTCACCAGTTTATCTCTGCCTGGTAACTCACCCGTATAATCCCCATAGACGTGTCTTCCCTTTGAGTGTTGAGCAGAACCAATGTCTGGTACCGTGGAGTTGGCATTGGGTGGTTCTGGGAATGGACAAGGAAATAAAGTGTGAGCAGTCAGATGCCTTTAACCAATATCCTTCTCTCTAAATTGGAGTAGAGTGCTCAGAGTAGCCATGCGATGTAGGCATTTAAAGAGTAGGTGTCTTTGATAAAGCCCCTTACCTGCTCTTGATACTTTCACAGTTGCTTCTCCATTGGATAGAGGTGTAGTCCGAACATGGGCAAAATGTGGAGCTCTTTCCTCCCGTGGAATCCTGAGGTGTGTAGAAAAGGAAGAAGACTTTTAATCACTTATAGAAAAATTACAATTACTTACTCGATATTTATGGACATGTTAAATGATGCCGATGAGCTGTTAACGACTCCAAAGATTTCTGACCAGAAGTTGTTAGATAAAAAAAGGGCCCTATATATTATATTAACACTTAAGCATTGTCGATCACAATCCTGCTTTAGAGGAGTTATCAACCATTTACTGGACCATCAAAAATGTTGTGATTTCAACACTTCAATGGACTAGAAAAGGACTTTTCTATCAAATAACCAATACTCCAAAATGTTTTTAATGCAGCATTATGAAAATAAAATCTTCTGATACCTGGTATATATATTACTTGGGCTTATTTGTTACTGCTCGTTCAAATAGCCGTGAGTGCCAAGAGAGTGTCCCTACCACCTACTGCCCCTATTCTCTAAAAGTCAGCCATAACAAGTGGACGAATGACTGATAAAATCAAGTTTGTTATCGAGTTGGAAACTTCCAATTCAGCAGAGACATTTGTTGAATAGTGAATAACGGTTATATTTATCCCACTTTATATCTCTCCAGTTCACGAGTTACTCACTGAAAGTTGGATAAGTGCCGATTCTCAGTTGGTTTCTCTTGTGCGGACGGGCGACTTAGGGAGGTCTCCAAGTGGTGTCTGAGCTGAACCACTTCTTTCTGGAGCTCCTGGATGGCTTGACTGAAATAAGAAGGCAGAGCAAATGAAATAAGCATTAGAAGAACTGAAACCAACCTCCCATAACTGTTAGTTTTTAATTGCTCATTATATTCAACACAATGCCCCCAGGCTTCAACACACTCCACAGTGGGAAATAAGATGGAGACGATACGGGGAGGTCCAAAAGTACCTCCCACTCACTCTTTCATATTTCCCACAATGAATGCCGCCCTGAATCTTTTTGGTACAGTGCCCCGTACCTACTCTTCTATTCTGTCCCACATGGCCTTGGAGGACATGCGTGGGCACACAGCGCTGAGAGACAGATTGCTACATAATGGTACAGGAATAGGAACAGAATTGGTTGAATAGTAGAATAAACATAGGGTGCGACTAGGTTAAGACTTTTTGCAAAATGCAAATTCTAAACATAAAAAACTTTCTTTACAGACATATCATCATAGGAATGTCCATCTTTTTGTTTAAAAACACTTGGGAAAATACACACATGTATAGCTTTTTTTTGCTGCCTAAATACTCTCATACTAGGAAACTCCTTATTGCTATCTGTGTGTATATCTGTGTGCTATCTGTGTGTTACAATTAGTGTAGGACCCACCGATATTGGGGTACTGTGACATAGTGGTGGGCTTAACATAATACGGCCAAATGGTGTAACTGAATCCCTATATTTGTTTGCTAAGATAGGTGATTTTAAGTAGCCTCTTAAAATGTAAAACTGTGTTTTTTTTGTTTGTGCGCTGTTCCTAAATCTGTATTTTGCATTTATCTTGGTTTTTAAGGCAGCACCACTACTTAGAACTGCATGTTCCAGGTGCCCCCCAAATCCCAATTTTGCTGCTCAACTTGATATGCCACAAAATATAAAGGATTTAAAATAAAATAATTCAAACCAGTTGTTAAACAATGAACCTCATGTTTGTACATAGGTATCCAAGGAGAGAGCAGAAGAATAATAGCTGCTAATATAAGAGGTGAGATGAGAAGCAGACAGAAAAGTGAGTGAGTGAATAAATAGGAATGGAGGGAGAGAAATAAAGCATTGATGGATGGATAGATAGTATGAATGACAGAAGAAGAAAGAAATATTTCGTTTTTACTTACGAGACAGTGTAACTGGAGTCTCTCATGTTCCTGCGTCTGTCTGCCTATCTGTGTACCTGTCTTGCTGTCACTTTGTTTATCGACAGTCTCTCAAATCTCATCAATGTATACAGTATATACAATATATATATATATATATATATATATATATATATATATATAGAGAGAGAGAGAGAGAGAGAGAGAGATTGATTCTCAATGAGAACCCACAGCATATAAATCTCACTGAGACGCAGAAAGTATATCCTGGAGTAGCAACAGTATCTATTAGTTACCTGTCCCCAAACATACACCCTGCTGAGAAGAGATTAATGAGAGGGAATTTACTAGGAGGAGAGAGGGAGGGGCAGACAGATAAATTGAATGAGATATCAGGAGCAGGTGATGAGGAAATCCAAAAGAAAGAAGAGGTTCAAACAGATACAGAATAAAGAGTTAAAGGGACCCTCTGGGCCTCTAAAGCACACATCTTTGTATTCTTAACAATACAGTGTTCCTTTAACTCACTGGAACTACCTGGATACTTCTTGCAGGGGCTTCCAGCCGCAGGGGAGGCCAAGAAAATCCCAAGTTAGTTGTAAAACCATTCTTAAACTGTCCCAGATGGCGATACTTTACTACTTATGGAGCTAGGTCTATCCCTTTAAACTTTATTTCAATACTATTGCACTTCCTCCTATCTCACTAGTTGTATGGATTCTGTGTGTAAGGAAAGCCGGAAAACAGACATGCCACACGGATGCCATTCTTCGTTGTTGTAAGTGAACCAGCTGCAGGTCTGCTGCTGTGAAAGAAGGAGAACAGGTATGCCAGCAACCTTCTCCACATGGATATCAACCCCAGGACATCTCCTGCAGCATTTTATCACTCGGCGCCTACATATGTCCACTACAGTGGCTCATCCGGCAGCCCACCATGACGTGTGTCACAGTCTCACAGATTGCTGTGGTGCCCCTTTGTAGCCCAGCTGTAGCCCACTTTTGCATTTATCTCCACTCATTTAATGATTACCGTACTTGTTTCTTCTAGAGATATTGATGGGTTGGAGGTTGTATATTATTTAAGAATAAAAGGTGTAAAAAAAAATTAAAATAAAATGTTAAGAGAAGTGATGAGCACAATACAAAGAGCAACATTCATCTTTAGTGACTCACTCTCTAGCTCTGCGAGTTTCCGAAATGTCTCTTAAATGCTGCGAACTGTCTCTAAGAGGAGAAAGTTGGACGCGGGCGGCAGAGGAGCTGTAATTCACGATGTCACTGCATCTATCTCTTTCAGAATCTGTGTCACCTTGCATGGGAATAAAGATGGTTTAATGTTATATGAACAACTTAATCCAGACTTAAATTTAACATGTATTTATTTAATTCTAAGTTAAAGAGCCATCAAAGGATACAGCTATACATATCTAATAAAACAAAGAGCTTGGGATCAGCGATAACATTTTAGGAACTTTGGCTTTTGGCCTTCTTGTTTTGTCCAGCCTTGTTTTAACTAGACGCTAACATTTACAATATTATAGAATATTATGAAAACGGAAGTTCACTCTACAAATGATTCTAGAATGTGTTATCACTTGATTCTAGAATGTGTCATCACTTCTTAATGTAAATGTTGTTCCTAAGAATAGAACTATCTTGATTAAGACCATTCTCAACCCAGAACACAGCTTATGCCAGTTTACCAAAGCCAAGATTTGAGTATATTATAACATAGACATTGTCCTCCCCACCTTGTATCTACAGATACACTGTGAACTTCACAAAGCTGAAATTCACTATTTCTTGGACAACTTACAAAGACTCAAAAACATGAACCACTAAGCAATAAAAAAAAATAAAAAAAAACTAATATGGTCAGATGAGTCATCTTTCACCTTGTTTTTACAGGTAGAATTTACATTTCTAAAAAAAAAAAAAACAACAACAAAGAATACCTTCAACCAACAATGTCTATTAAAAGCTTAAAAATCCTGCATTTTGATATTACCAGCGTAAGGGAGGATGTAGACACCAAGGAATCCTCTGCTTTTGTCGTATTGATTAAAAACTATTTGCAAAAACTGGAGGAATCACACCCAAAACATCCAAGCCCCATAATCATTCTTTAAGTCCAAGAATCTAATGGTGGACCACACATCATGTAATGATGATGGTGAATGAAATTAACAAATTCTAGAATAGATTGTAAAACAGGCAACATCTAGAGAAATATAACGAGACACTTACTGGCCTGACTCTGCTCTCTGCCCTCACTCTCAGTCAGACTCTTAGGTCCTGGGGAGGGTGAGCTGACCTCAGATGGTCCCAGCCACCGGTTACCTTCCTCCCTTTTACCCCACGAAGTCTTGTGTATCCTGAATTTATCATTTTCCATCCTAGAGGGCTCAGACTCAGTCCTTGGAGGAGAATTTGTGGAAGAAATTATTACAGCTGGTGGTGCTTCCCTAGAGAAACAAAAAAAGAAAAATGAGAAAACAGCTGAAACAGGAACACAGAGAACTCCTAACAGAACGAGAGAGACACAATATGAAGAAAAGAGTTATGTATTCATCTCAAGACGGAGAAGACTGAGAATGATATATAAAAATACAGAGAGAGGTTTTTGGTAATACCTGATTTGTTGCAGCCGGTTCCGCTGTTTTTGTAGAGGAGATTGTCCACTTTCTGACCCCAGGAAACCGCTATCTGTTTCTGGAGACACAATCCTGTCCTGTTACAGGGAAAAAAAAAAACCAGCTGATGGGAAATGGGAGGAATTATGGCGTAAGCAGAAACAAATGCTAGTGAGGAAGTATGCAAGGGAAGAGATAGACACGGGGAGGGGGAAGAGGAAACAAAGTATTGATGCAGAGTAAAATGGAAGAATACGGAGAGGACAAAATATGGAAATTAATTTGGATTTAAATGAGAAGGAGGAAGAAGAAGAATGTGGGGAAGGGATTGACAGGAAAAGGGGCATGAACAAGGAAAACTAAACAGTGAATGGGAAAGAGGCATAAATGCCTAGGTTATTTTAAATGCATTATAGAGATGTATCAAAAAGCAATAAAAAAGTGAGATCAATCATATTCACTATATGTAAAAAAACGTTCCAAACTTAAGAATTTGGTCCATGCACACCAGTTCACTAACTTTCGTGAAAACCCAGTGATAAAGCATTCACGAGATACTACAGTACATATCTAAATGTACGCCCTCTACTTCCTGCTGAAAAAGGTTAGGTTATCCCTGCAGAGGTTTATTTAGCATATGGGCAACGTCCAGTGAGCTTAGTTAACCATTGACGGTATTCATTCCTTAAAGGAACACTATAGTCACCTAAATTACTTTAGCTAAATAAAGCAGTTTTAGTGTATAGATCATTCCCCTGCAATTTCACTGCTCAATTCACTGTCATTTAGGAGTTAAATCACTTTGTTTCTGTTTATGCAGCCCTAGCCACACCTCCCCTGGCTATGATTGACAGAGCCTGCATGAAAAAAAAAAACTGGTTTCACTTTCAAACAGATGTAATTTACCTTAAATAATTGTATCTCAATCTCTAAATTGAACTTTAATCACATACAGGAGGCTCTTGCAGGGTCTAGCAAGCTATTAAGATAGCAGGGGATAAGAAAATCTTAATTAAACAGAACTTGCAATAAAGAAAGCCTAAATAGGGCTCTCTTTACAGGAAGTGTTTATGGAAGGCTGTGCAAGTCACATGCAGGGAGGTGTGACTAGGGTTCATAAACAAAGGGATTTAACTCATAAATGGCAGAGGATTGAGCAGGGAGGCTGCAGGGGCATGTTCTATACACCAAAACTGCTTCATTAAGCTAAAGTTGTTCAGGTGACTATAGTGTCCCTTTAAGGTTTAATATACTCCAGTAACTGGAGTATTTCTTTAATTTTCTTTGTAGCCTCTTAGCTATGCAATTTCCCCTAAAATACTTAACAGCTGTAAAAATTAAATAATTGTACTTTCTTTTCTTAGCTCTTTACATTCCTCACCGTTCTTTTCCATAGTCGCCCATGACCGCTTCCCCTAAAATCTTTTGCTACTCACTAGATTCTCTCTCTTACACCAGCGATGGCTATTTCTTTTGTTCCGGTCAGGCATTTACTCAATCACTAAAAGGAGCAAACCACAACCACCGCACTTCTCACTGTTCCTACTTTTTCGGAAATGGCAAATGCTTTCTAATAAAACAATGTTTTCCAATCTTTATTGTTTTACTTTATCAGTAAAATAAAGATTGCTGAAAAATAATGAATGAAAAGCTGAAATTCCCTTAATATTCAAATTGTACCCGGAATGAGCAAGAAAAGCCTCTCTGTCCTAACAATTCTGGGTGCTCTATACTGTTATATAAACGGTAGAGAAAAACTGTATTGCAATTAGGCATGTGCATGGGGTACATTTTTGGTTCGGTTCGGCATTCCGCAATTCGGCACTTCGGAACTTCAGCATTTCGGAACTTCGGAACTTCAGCATTTCGGAACTTCGGCACTTCAGCACTTCGGAACTTCAACACTTCGGCATTTCGGAACATTGGCATTTCGGGATTTCGGGACTTCTCTTGCAGCCGCTTAGTAGATAACTTAGTAGATAACTTAGTAGATAACTCCCTAATTCCCACGGTATTAGGGAGTTATCTACCAAAAGGCTTTTATGAAGCAGTTTTGGTGTATAGATCATGCCCCGCAGCCTCACTTTTAAATTCTCTCTGCCATTTAGGAGTTAAATCACTTTTGTTTATGCAGCCCTAGGCACACCTCCCTGCATGTGACTTACACATCCTTCCTAAATACTTCCTGAAAAGAGTCATCTAATGTTCACACTTCCTTTATTGCAAATTCTGTTTAATTTAGAATTTCTTATCTCCTGCTTTGTTAATAGTCTGCTAGACCCAGCAAGAGTCTCTTGTCTGTAATAAAAGTTCAGTTTACAGAGCAGGAGATACGTTACATCTGATTGAAAATGAAAAAATTTTCAATGCAGGCTGTGTCGATCACAGCCAGGGGACATGTGACTAGAGCTGCATTAACAGAAACAAAAGTGAATTAACTCCTAAATGGCAGAGAAGTGAGCAGTGGGACTGCAGGGGCATGATCTATACACAAACACTGCTTCATTAAGCTAAATTTGTTTTGGTGACTATAGTGTCCCTTTAATATATCTCATGTATCTTTAGAAATAATGCTAAACCATGAAAGATAAAATAATTTCATATATTAATCCAGGCCAATAGTCCAAGATCTAGTTTTAAACTTCTGCCCATTGAACTAGGCTCCCATAATGAAAAATAGTCATCTCTTACACTTTTGTAAAAATGAAATTACTGTCACAAGATAGAAAATATTCCGGCCCTCTCCAGTTTCAATGAGTGGAGGTATTTTCCAAAAGCATTTTGGTATTTAAAGTCCTTCAGTAAATATGTAAAATTCAACCTTGTATGGTCATGCAATCACTGAATTGCGCCTCCTTCTGGCCTAAATGCAATAGATTATATAATTATACAAGTCTAATTTTTAAAACACATCCGTGGACAGAAGACAAGAGTTTGTAGGCCTTGTTTGAAAATTATGGATTAAAGAGGGAATACAATTTACTTATCTACTACAACCTAAGGTTAGACAAAAAACATTGGAATTAGGCTGATAATATTGCGGTATCTCTCTTTTAGGATTTACGTATATCAGTTCATGCCTCTAACCTTCCGTGTAAAACCTGCAAGTTGTCCCGTGTGTCCAGTAGACATACACTCCTACTTAAAAGGTCCCCTGTACCAGTCACATATAAAAACAAAGCTCTCTTACTGATCTTCAAACCATATCAAAGACCTGTCCAGATTTGTAAATCTACCATTGATTTTGTCTCACCTGTGCAGAGCTTCCTTTATCCTTGGGTTTCTCTTTCTGAGCTGAAGAGCTGACACTTTTGCTGCTGATGCTACTTCTCCGTGAATTGGAGCCTCTCATACTATCTCCACTTACAGACTGTTCGTTTACTCGGCTCCGGGAGGCCTTTTCTCTTAACTGGGATGTAGAGGGTGAGCTCAGTGAAACGCGTTGTACTGAACCCTTTGAACTCTGTGGTGCACTATTAAAACATGGATAAATATTTATCTTATGCATGCACATAATAACAAAAATCTGTCTAAAAATAACCTATACATGTGGAGGACAAAATAGATTTTTTTTTATTTCTTTAAGTTATTCAAATAAAATAACTGGATGTTTATTTATATTACCCGATAAAAAAAAAATAAAGTATTTGCTTTTTACATGAACACACAGCTTAACATAAATATTCCTCTGGATATTCAGTCGCACAGTAAAATATAGACTCACTACCTATTCTGCTGCGTCCATTACCTCTTGGTCCTTGTGTAGGTTTGAGCTTCTGGAGAAGACTTCTTTTCCTCTTGTCCTGGAAACGTTTCCTGTTGTCCTCTGGGTGAAGCTTTGAGTTTGTGAGCATTAAACGGTCTGGTTTCCTTAGGCTCAGGTTTGACAGGCTGTACATGGTTCTGGAGTTTAGAAATTCTTGGTGATTCCTCTATTCTGACATGTTGTTCTTTACTCCTTGGACTGACATCATGTAAATGGTCATTTTGTCTTAGAACTCTGGGACGAGGTTGCAATCTGACAGACTGTGCGCGGCTCCCTCGTCTCTCTGTTTTTGGTTGATGCTCGGACCTATCAGGTTTTTGGTGGTCTTGATCATCAGTCATCTGAGCATGTTGGTGAGGCCTGGTATCCATCTGATGGAAATGAGGCCACTCATCCTGCTCTAAACCCAGGGCATCAGGAAGAGTCTTAAAATTATTGTACCTGACGAAAAAAAAAAATCAAAAATCAAAGATGAACCCTCGTAAAACCATCTGTAATTGATTAAGTGATTCTACCTGCAACATGCAAATTCTACCCACTGCTGGAAACACAGTCAGGGTTACTAAAGATAGAATTGTTGGACATCCAAAGTGAATTTCAAATTTAGGTAAATTTAGCCTAACTGGAAGCATAATAGTCTGGGATAACTTTTTCAGTTACTTTGGCCTTAAAGGGACACTATAATACCCTCTGCATGCAGACACTGACCTTTCCTCATAGAGATGCATTGATTCAATGCATCTCTATGAGGAGATGCTGATTGGCCAGGATTGTATTTGGCTTGTGCTGGCTCTGCCCCTGATCTGCCTCCTTGACAGTCTCAGTCAATCCTATGAGAAAGCATTGTGATTGGCTCACATAATCACTTCTGATGATGGCAGCT
This sequence comes from Pelobates fuscus, assembly GCF_036172605.1. NCBI lineage: Eukaryota > Metazoa > Chordata > Amphibia > Anura > Pelobatidae > Pelobates > Pelobates fuscus. The sequence continues at coordinate 147,403,400 of NC_086325.1, read as the reverse complement.
GTAAGCAGGCAGATCAGGGGCAGAGCCAACAGCTGCAGACTTGAATACAAGTAAGATTTTACTATATTTAGGGAGACCAGGGGGGCTAGATGGTGGTTTTAACACTATAGGGCCAGGAATACATGTTTGTATTCCTGACCCTATAGTGTTCCCTTAATTTTGAAATTAATTTTGAATTAAATATTTGTAGTAAATAACCATGTTTTAGGCACTTGGCAACAGTATATCAAACTAATTTGTCCAAATTGAGTTGTTTGTGGAAAACCTACAAATACCTGTAGGGCTAAAGTTAACTATTGCAGCACAGTACGCAATATAGTATAATCTTCGACATACAAACACAAACACAATATTTATTACAGAATGTGCATGTAACTCATAGGCAGAACACATATTTATACCAAACACACCAGTACATCACAAAATACACAAAAAGTTTACATGTATAATTTCCTCCGTATATACAGAACTCCTTCATACATTCAGGGATTTGTTAACTAAACTGTGAATTGTAGGACACATAAAACTGAATTGTAAAATTTAGAGTAAAATAGACAACCTGTGCTTAAACGCTGATCAGCCACAGCATTAAAACCACCTGCCTAATATCGTGTACGTCCCTCTCGTGCTGCCAAAACAGCTCTGATGCATCAAGGCATGGATTCCACAAGACCTCTAAACGTGTTCTGTGGTATCTGGCACCAAGATATTAGCAGCAGATCCTTTAAGTCCTGCAAGTTGTGAGGTGGGGCCTCTATGGATCGGTTTTGTTGTTCCAGCACATCCCAAATCGGATTGAGAAATGGGGAATTTGGAAGCTAAGGCAACACCTCGAACTCTTTGTCATGTTCCTAAAATCATTCCTGAACAATGTTTGCAGTGTGGCAGTGTGCATTATCCTGCTGAAAGAGGCCACTGATATCAGGGAATACCATTGTCATGAAGGGGTGTACGTGGTCTGCAACAATATCTAGGTAGGTGTCAAAGTAGCATGCACACCTAAGGTTTACCAGCAGAACATTGTCCAGAGCATAACAATGCCGTCCTGCCTTCTTCCCATAGTACATCTTGCTGCCATATCTTCCCCAGCTAAACAACACACATGCAACCGGTAATCCATAAACCTTCTTCCATTACTCCATGGTCTAGTTCCGATACTCACATCCCTATTGAAGGTGCTTTCGGTGGTGGACATAGGGTCATCATGCAAACTCTGACCGGTCTGCAGTCAGCAATTTAAGCTACATTAGCTCTTCTGTGTGATCGGGCGGGATAGGCTAGCCTGCACTCCCCACTTGCATTAATGAGCCTTGGTCACTTGCCATGTCCCTGACACCGGTTCACCGGTGATCTTTTCGCTTGCCTATTTTTGCTGCTTCCAACACCCGAAATTCCAGAGCTGACTGTTCACTTGCTGCCTAATATATCCCACCCCTTGTAACAATAAAATCAATGTTATTCTCTTCACCTCTCAGAGGTTTTAATGTTTAAAGTTGAGGCTGATCAGAGTAGCTGAGTTGGAGAATTTTACTAAACAGCATTATAAATGTTGCAGTTTAGTTTTCATACCGCATGTATCATAGATTATAAAGCACATTATTACAGAATAGAAATATAATAAATACAATGTGATTGTAATAACTCACGTGGAGAGTAGGCTGTCATATTCTTTTTCCACCTGCATTTGTTTGTGGCGTAATGGCTGCGGCAAATCCTCTGCCAAGTCTGTCTTTTTTTTTTTCTCCAATACCTGATCTGTTTCAGTGTGCCCTGGTGGCTGAGTGGGTGGGGGTGTCTGTGGGATACAATGTTGTTAGAATACTGGCTGAATAGGGGTGCAAAGAGTAAGGCAAGGGGTTAGTGTATGAGCAAGGTGTGATGGAGGCAGTGTATGGGCACACTGATTGTAGAGGAGTGTTGTGTAAGCGCTGAGTGATGGAGGCAGTGTATGGGCACACTGATTTTAGAGGAGTGTTGTGTAAGCACTTAGTGATGGAGGCAGAGTTTGGGCACACTAATTGTAGAGGAGGGTTGTGTAAGCACTGAGTGATGGAGGCAGTGTATGGGCACACTGATTGTAGAGGAGGGTAGTGTAAGCACTGAGTGATGGAGGCAGTATATGGGCACACTGATTGTAGAGGAGGGTAGTGTAAGCACTGAGTGATGGAGGCAGTATATGGGTACACTGATTGTAGAGGAGGGTTGTGTAAGCACTGAGTGATGGAGGCAGTGTATGGGCACACTGATTGTAGAGGAGGGTTGTGTAAGCACTGAGTGATGGAGGCAGTGTATGGGTACACTGATTGTAGAGGAGGGTTGTGTAAGCAATGAGTGATGGAGGCAGTGTTTGGGCACACTGATTGTAGAGGAGGGGTGTGTAAACACTGAGTGATGGAGGCAGTGTATGGGTACACTGATTGTAGAGGAGGGTTGTGTAAGCAATGAGTGATTGAGGCAGTGTATGGGCACACTGATTGTAGAGGAGGGTTGTGTAAGCACTGAGTGATGGAGGCAGTGTTGTTCAGTGTAGGGATGGATTAAAGAGTGCGTGTCACTCACCTCTGGATATGGGGTTAGAAGTGCTGGAATGGGAGTTACAGCCGATGGCACTGGGGCTGCATGTAGAGGATCATTGAAAGTTGTTCCATCACTGCGGATATCTAATTCTGGGGAGCGCTTGGGCACCGACAGGTCTTGTACCTTGTCCTGTAAGTCATCCAGATGAACCCCCAGTTCAAATATTGCTGTCTCAAGAACCCTGATTGGAGGAAACGTACTGTTGTAATACCCAAATTCATGAGTCAAAAATAAATTTTCAAGGCGAAGTCAAAGGCTCCAAGCAAAGACAGCGAACCAAACAACTATATCCACAACCAATTTACCATGTGTAATAATGAATTGTATGATATTATAATTACACTGAAATATGTGTAACCAGTAATGTTTGTCTTTGCAATTATTTATATAGTGGCAACATATGCTGCAGTGTTGTACAATGGGTAAACAAGACAAACATATAATTCTAACAAAATATGATTGACATACTGGAACAGTAGGTGGAGATGGCCCTGCCCAAAACCCGAGGTGGCAGAGGCAGCAAATATTGTCCTCAGTCCGATTAACACACTGGGATAAATAGATCACACTTTACATTATAAGCAAATTAAAGAGTTATTCACTAGAGTGAAAATTGAAAGAGGGTTAATTCTTTGCTAAAGTAAATTTAAAGTTACTTCTCAATTCAGTAAATAAACCGGTAAGAATGTATTTACTAAATAGTAAACTTTAGGGAACTGAAAACAGAATGGAAAATGTTAGGGTAAAACTATTGCCATCAGGTTTTCAATTTACTACAATTAACTGTTTAGTGAATAAACCCTTTAGCTGAGGATTAACAACTTTTGTAGAAGTGTGACAACAGAAAAAAATAATAATCTCAGGATGGCAGAACAGGAATTCCAAATCGGACCTGTAATGCCAAATCAGGACTGTACTAAATTCCAAATGTTTGCCTTCTACCTGTTGGGATCAAGTTCCTCCGGTGGGTAGCCAGAACTGGGGTCTTGCTGCCACTGACGGTATTGCCCTTGAGCATTCAAATACTGTTGCTCCAACACTTCAAGAGACCCACGGAGCTCCAACAGAGCCTGAATGAATAAAGGGGAAAATGAACATTACATAAAATATGATCAAAGGTAAATTATTGCATTTTTTTTGGCTGCTTTTTTCTCAGCAGGGTATTTGTGCTCAGTTCTTTCATTTTCATAATTTCTACTGTGTTGCATCGTTTTATTATTTTATATTTAATTAATTTTGGCCAAAGGAAAGAAGTTTAAAATCTTATACTGAAGCATCAAAGCATTGATGGATTAGTATAAAATCATTTATTTAAAGTTTTGTTTTTTAATTTTATTTTAGGCTAAATCCCTTTGCCCAATACCTAGCAGTGGGACAGGTTTAAGAATGAATATTGTATCTTTTTGTTTGGTGCAGAGAGAAGAGAGCACATTTTTTTAAAATTAAGGACAGATGTATTGGGGAACCCACAGCCCAAAGTGAGGGGTCTTATTTAGCACTCTTCTTCTTCTTATCAAAACCCAATCTTTTTCACCAGCCCCCCTTATCATTTTATTCACTAGTCCAACTTACGAAGTGCACATAGATTATCCAACCTCCATTTTTTTTTTTACTTTGCTTTAGACTCAGGACGCCCAAGATCCTTATTAGGATAGGGTATTTTTCTTCTTAGAATCCTGAGAGTTGCTTACAGAAGGGAAGGCAAATAGAGACACTTTCCCATGATCTCTCCCCTCTTCTTTCTCTATCACCTCACCACTTGACAGCAAGGAAACTCGGTGTATGCTGGTCATTCCCTTACTGTGAAATATACTCTACCCCGGCAGCAGCCGGGCGCAACATCAACCCCACTAGATTCATGGAGTCTAACCTTTAGCAGGGGTCTTATACTTATGTAAAGGGCCACATTAAACCAGTTTAGGGTCCGGAAACGGCCTGCAGGTCGACACATTTACACCGTTATCTCAAGTTATTTAGACTGAGATTGAAATTGGGAGCATACTTTCTATTTACACGTTTTTGAAGAAAACTTCAAACACAAATGTCACCTTAAAATTAATAATTTTGAGTTTCAAAGTAAAATATCTCACAGAGAGAAGTGTCCTATTTCTAATTAAACAATTTGAGGGAATCACTAAGGACTAGAAAGAGAAAAAAATGATAACGTATACATAATGGGGGGTATTCAATAGAGAATCCACAGTTTATTGAAGAAGGGAACTGCAATATGCATTCTATCTGTTAAACCTTTGGATTCTCTATTGGATGCTATTACTTGGAGGTTGCGGGTTCCACCATGGAGTACCAGGGACAGGGAGTGCATTGGCTTCCCCAGGAGTGCCACACAATTTTGTTTATTTTACATAATGGGGGCAGACATTGGTTTATAAGTGATACCTGTTGCTGTTCTCCTGGGGTCAGACGTCCATCATTTAGCAGTTTCTCAAAATGATCAAGCTGCAGAAAGAATATGAGGAAGGATGTAAGACAAACATCGAGAAGACGTGCTATGTGTAATAATGAACATAAATACGCAGTTAAGATTATGCAATTCGTGCTTTAGTGTTCTATAGCTGGGTTAGCCTATTTCTGATAAAATATCATGATGACATATTTTCACAATAGCAAGAGCTCTGTTGACTATCAAGACACAAAAAGTATCAAAGACAGCAGCTTACATACACCTTTTAGTGTTTTGGTTAATGTCATTCATTTTGTTTCATGAATAAAACTACTTTTGGCTACTCATATCAGGGGCAGCTGACCAGAGTTATAAAGAGCTATGAGATGTGGTTCCTATGATGCCACAAAGCTGGGGAACGGTTGTACAGCTACAGCGATATTTGCAAATCACTGTAGCTTTGATAAACTTTGGAGAATTGGTGGCCCTATACTAGTTCAGCACAAGAGATTCTTCCGTCAATGAGCCAAGGAAAATGTGTATTGTATCAATTCTCGATGCTCCCATTGGAATGTCATGACATCATGGTTTGGCGTACATGGGAGGAGAAGTGATTTGGCTGGGCTGTATCAGTGTAATGTTTACTAAGTAAATCCAGACGATAGGGGGATAATATGGGGAAAGAGAGAGCATTGATAAATGTACATTTCTCTGTTTTATTATAACACATTTTACAATGTTTCATATATGGCGTATCCCCTACGTACTAATACATCTCCCGAGTCCCAACATCTAAAGTTGTGAACTCGAGACATCGGGTTCTCGATACAATCCTCTAGGAACATCAGTGGGCCAGATTTTGTTAATATCCTCACTAGAACACAGTTGGGACATGCGTAAATCCCAAATTTGCAGTTTAATGTATGCATTCTTTAGGTGTCCAATGTGCATCCGAAGCCGAGTGTCATTGAGTTTATAGCAGCAGGTGTGACACTGTCCTTCCCTCTATATTTAGGCTTGGTTTTTATATTCAGTTACATAGTCATTATATGATAATGTTTACTGAAAAGACTCAGGTCCATCAAGTTCAACTTTTCACACATCTCTTTTACTGCTGTTGATCCTAAAGAAGGTGAATATCCAATTTTAAAGAGATTTCCAACTTTGCCACAAAATGGTTAAAATTTCTTCTTGACTCCAAAATGGCAGTCCAATTTTACCTTGGATCCACAAGATGTAACCATACATATTCTAGGTTTTTACATTTAAAAAAATAAAAATAAAAAAAGTATACAAACATTGTTTAAAACTGGTTGTTTTTAAATCTGATAAAACAACCTCTTCAGGTAGAGTATCCCATAACAAAATTAATATTCAATGTTTTTACTGTAAAATAAAACATTTCATTTGCTGTAAGTGAAATCTCTTTTCAAGTCTATTTAAATATTTTTAAAGCATCGGCAGTAACAAGGTTAGACATTAGTGGGGCTGGTTTACTCACTAAGGGTAGGAAATGTGCTGAAGCTCACCTATTTCCCAGTAACTCTCATTAGAAAGGAAAAATGAGGTTGTATTACAATCTCAACTAAAACCATTGTTATTCCTTAAAGTGACACTCACCTCTTGTTGAAGTAATTCTATGTTAGAACTGAGGGTGCTTGGGGTGTCCATCGGTGTGTTAACTGGGGAGGTACAGGTACTAAGCATCTCAGGTAAGGGGGGACTGGTAGGTGCAGGGAAATCTAAAAACAAAGGTTTAGGAGCAATTAATACAACAGTGCATTAAAAAGGCACAATTAAAAGTAATACTTATTATCAAAACAATAGAACATGGTATTAAATGTGCTTGCAAACTAGAATATAATAATAAAAAAATAAACTAGTCAGAGTTTTGCACTGAATACCTGAATATAAGTATTGGGTGTGCTATTTCTTTGTTAACTATTATTTCTTTAAACATGTAACTAGTTTTCCTGGCTAATCATGGCAGCATCACTTATGGGTAGCTCCTCCCTTAGCAGTCACAGGACAGGAATTAATTAGATTAATTAATTAGACTGATAGGTATAAAGAGTCCCTCCTCCCCTTACACCACAGTCTTTTTTCCTGTCCTTAGCAAGTTCTACAGGACTTTTAACTTTTTATTTTATGGCCACCTTCCTGCGTTTGTCGTGGGTTCGTTCCAAATGAAGTTCAGCCTCTCTTCATTTGAAGGACCCAGTAAACAGCCTGCATGGGCAGGACTAACTGGGTCAGGTTCAGAGTAAGTACTGAACTGCTGCGTGGGATGTATGAGTGTTCTGAGGGAGACACTGTTCTAAAACTTCCTGGGGTTGGTTATCCTTAAAAAATTCCCCTTGTTTCTGGAAGTGCCCCTAGTAATTGGGGTCGAAATCCCCCCCTTACCTTGTTGGCAGTGTTTTGGGGATCCACGCTGCAGTCATCCGGATGGTGGATGCTGTTGGGCTCTATTGCGTGTTATTTTCTGCCTGAGTGCCCTGTATTGCCCCTGGGGGCTTGCTGGGAGTTGCTGTCCTTGTGGGGGCTGTTTTCGCCTGGATTGGCTGGTTTGCCGTGGTGTGCGTTCCAGCCGCGGAATTGCCGAACCCGGAAGTGCCTCGCGACGACCGCGAGGCTTGGAACGCATGGCGTGCGTTCCAGCGCTCTGCGCATGCGCGGACCGGGCGCAGAGGTATTTAAGCAGGGGAATACTGACACTTGCCTGTCAGCTGTTCGGAACTTCTGATTTGCGGTCTGAACTTTCGCCAGTTCTCCTTCTTGCTGTCTCCTGGCTGCCTGGAGTGTGTTTTCTGCCGTTATGAGGTAGGATTGCCTGGTTTTTTGCTGGGGGCTTTGGGTTTGCTTTCCAGTTTGCCTTTTTGGGCTTTTTAGGGATGTGTTCTGATTTTGCCTTTGTTCTTTTCTTAGTATGGATTCTCCCTCTGCCTCTGCTAGATCCCTCTCTAGAAAACATAGGTGAGCCATTTATTCTGTTCAGGGGGGGTTATTAAAAGAGTGCCATACTGAGCCTGTAATATATGTTATATATGGCTTTATTTCAGCCCCAGCAAACAGTTGGATTCTCCAGCGAGAAAATCCAGAGAAAAGACCAACAGATGCATCAATTGTTCATCACCTGCTCCACCTGGAAGGAACCTCTGCAGGGAATGCTTGTCGGAAGCGGCTAATGTCCCCAGTAAGACTTCACCGCAGGACGACCTTAAGCTTTGGATTTCCCGTGCTATTGCTGAGGGCTTTAAGTCTACCACGGGATGTGGTGGCCCTCCTAAGAGACGCAGAGCGGAACCTCAGTCTTCCAGCTCTGAGGAGGATCCTGACCTGTGGGAGGTCTCTGATGAGGGGGAGGAGGAGGCTGACTATGCCTCCAGGTCTCTGGACTCTAAATCTATAGATCGACTTATTACCCTCCTCAGAGACACTCTTAGCCTCACGGAAGAAAAATCTGAATTGAGAGAGGCTGACAGGTTTTTTGAGGACTTGAAACCTAATAGACCAACGTTCCCAGTACATTCCTCTATAAGGGACATGATCCTTCAGGAATGGAATAAGCCGGAGAGGAAGTCCACCTTGAAAAACAAATTCACAAGGACTTATCCTTATTCTGCCATGGACTGCTGCCTTTGGAATTCGGTTCCCAAGGTTGATGCCGCAGTGATCCATATGGCTAAAAAGACCACGCTTCCTATAGACTCCATGGCATACTTAAGAGAACCTATGGAAAAGCGTATGGATGGTGACCTAATTAAAGCCTATCTGGCGCTAGGCTCCGCCCTTCATCCGGCAGTGGCGCTGACCACTCTCTCCAGGGCCTTAAGAGTTTGGCTCGCTAATTTGGAGGAAGATATTGGTCAAGGTGTCCGTAGGGAACATCTCCTGGAAAGTCTCAAGGATTTGAGCCTTGCTACTGAATTTTGCTCTGAAGCCTCCCTGGACATCACTCGCATGATTGCCAAAGGTATGGCCCTATCTGTGGCCTCCAGAAGGGCCTTATGGCTTCATTCCTGGGGGGCGGACTATGCCTCCAAAGCGTCCTTGTGTGGTCTCCCGTTCCAGGGGGACCTCCTGTTTGGTAAGATCCTGGAGGATGCCATTCAGAAAGCTGCTGATGGGAAAAAAGCGTTTCTTCCACAAGTCAGCAGAAAGAGTTTTTCCTCCTCCTGGAAAACCAGGCGATTTAAGGATCGGTCCTTTCGGGACAGTAGAAGCTACAAGCCCGGAAGGGAGTATTCCAGGAACTCTTCGTGGAAGTCCTTCTCTCACTCCTCTTCCAATAAGGCTTCCAGAGGTAGAGGTGCCAGAACCTCCGGGAAGACCTTCTGAAGGTCCTCGGGCCCATCCGGGTACGGTGGGTGGAAGACTGCAGTTCTTTTACCCGGTATGGGCCGCAAATGTCACAGACGAGTGGGTCACCTCAATCATAAAAGAAGGTTACAGGATAGAATTTTCCTCTCGTCCACATGCTGCCCATTTCAGAAAATCAAAAGTGTCAGAAGGTGTCAAACGAAGGGCCATGAGGACTTGCATTTCCACTCTGCTGGAACAGAAGGTGTTGGAGGTAGTCCCTACTCACGAAAGGTTCCAGGGGATGTATTCCACTGTGTTTTTGGCCCCAAAGCCCCAGGGAAAGTGGCGTCTCATCCTGAACCTGAAAGGAGTGAACGCCTTTCTAGACGTAAGGACATTCAAAATGGAATCCTTACAGACTATCCTAAAGTGCGTAAAACCAGGAGATTGGATGACCTCCATAGACTTAAAAGACGCCTACTACCAAATCCCTGTAAACAGCAATCACATGCAGTTCCTTCGGTTCTGGGCTTTAGGAAGACATTTCCAGTTCCGAGGGCTTCCGTTTGGTCTCAGCTTAGCGCCAAGGACTTTCTCGAAGGTCCTTGTCTCTTTGATTGCCGTCATAAGGATGAGAGGTATCGAGATATTCCATTACCTGGACGACATACTCATCATAGGGCCTTCACAAAGAATAGTGGAGCATCATACATTAATGGCAATGGACATCCTGCAAGATCACGGGTGGCTTCTCAACATAGAAAAAAGCTCCCTGATTCCATCTCAGACCATCGTGTTCCTCGGAGCGGTGATAAATACCATTTCTGCCCGTGTGTTTTTGTCTCCGGAGAGGGTCATGAAGATAAAAGACAAAGTCAAGAAGCTCCAAGTTCTCGAAAGGGCCTCGGCAAGGGAAGTCATGAGTCTCCTGGGTTCTTTAACGTCTACGATAGGTTTGGTGAAGTGGGCCCAATGGAAGTTTCGCCCTGTACAGAGTTGTTTCCTTCTCCAGTTCGACAGGGAAAAAACGGATTGGGATCAGAAGATATATCTGCCACTGCCAGTAAGAAAAGAGTTGAACTGGTGGAAGAACGGGAAGAATCTAGCAAAGGGCTTTCCCTTGGAAGAGCCTCTGTGGACCGTTATTACGACAGATGCCAGTTCTTCTGGTTGGGGTGCCCACCTGGATTCCTCGTGGACTCAGGGGTGGTGGACTCGAGAAGAAAGTCGGCTCCACTCGAACCTAAGAGAACTACGAGCTATTTCCAAGGCCATTCGGGTGTTCCTTCCGAAGATCAGGAATTCCTGGGTGTTGATCAAGACGGACAACCGAGCGGTGGCCTCATATGTAAACAACCAGGGAGGCACAAGGAGCAAGCAGCTCTTAAAAGAGCTAGCTCCTCTAATGGTAATGGCCATGACCTATCTCCAGGGACTGAAGGCTATCTATCTCCCAGGCTCGGAGAACGTAGCGGCGGATTTTCTCAGCAGAACAGAAATTCTCCCGGGAGAATGGAAACTTCACCAGTCAGTTTTTGCTTGGATCACCCATCGGTGGGGCATGCCCCAGATCGACCTGATGGCCTCGTTCAGGAATCGCCAGGTGGAGAATTACTACTCCCTCCACCCAGAGAGTCAGGCACTGGGCCAGGATGCTCTATCTCTTCCTTGGTCGTTCGATCTGGGGTATGCGTTCCCTCCCCTACCCATGATACCCAGGTTCCTGAGAAAAGTTTGGTCAGAAGGGAAGAAGGTTATTGCCGTGATCCCAATTTGGCCTCGAAGGCCGTGGTTTCCCCTACTGTCAATGTTGAGCCAGGAACAGCCTCGGCCCCTGCCTGTTCTGAAGGATCTGCTAACGCAGGGTCCAATATTCCATCCTCATCCGGAACGCCTCAAATTGGGGGTGTGGATCTTGAAAAAGTAAGACTTCAACAGTTAGGCCTTTCAGAAGCTGTGGTCAATACCCTCTTACACTCAAGGAAGGCTTCTACGTCCTCATGCTACCATAGAATCTGGGATGTGTTTCAGGAATGGGCTTCGGCCAAGCGAGTTGACTTCATACGCCCTCGCAACACTGAAATCTTGGAGTTCCTGCAAGAAGGTCTGGATAAGGGTCTTAGCATCAGCACTCTTAAAGTTCAGTCTTCGGCCCTGTCAGCCTTGTGCAACTCCTCTTGGTCATCAGACCCATTGATCTCCAGGTTCGTCAAGGCAGCTTTCAAGTTGAGACCGCCTTCGAGATCCACTACCCCTCCTTGGGACCTTCCGCTTGTTCTCGACTACCTGACTGAGGATCTATTCGTCCCTCTTGAGAATTTGGATGCTGTCCTCCTAACTTACAAAACATTGTTCTTAGTAGCAATTACATCCGCTAGGAGAGTTTCAGAGATCAAGGCCTTCTCCACCTTGCCTTCTTGTCTACAATTCTACCACAATAGGGTGTGCCTGCAACCTAATCCAGCATTTCTGCCTAAAGTGGTCTCTCGTTTCCATCTATCTCAAGAAGTGGTCCTGCCATCCTTCTACCCCAATCCTTCTTCACCAGAGGAGATCAAGTGGCATCGTTTGGATGTTATGAACTGCCTGTCTGTGTACCTTGAACGTTCTGCTCCTTACAGGAAAACTCACCAGCTTTTCGTTTTGCCTTCAGGGGCCAGGAGAGGTGAGGCAGCCTCTCTATCTACGTTGAAGCGTTGGATTGCTCTTGTAATCAGAAAGGCTTATCTCAATAAAGATCGCTCTCCTCCACTGAAGATAAAGGCTCATTCAACCAGAGCATTGTCAACTTCCTGGGCTAATTGGGCAGAGGTTCCATACGATGACATTTGCAAGGCAGCCACCTGGTCTTCCCCGATGACGTTCATGAAACACTACAAACTTGATGTGGATGCTCCTTCCACCTCATTTGGGAAGAGTGTCTTGGCTACGGTTTCTTTGTCCCGTTGATATTAAATTCAGTCATAGCATAATAATTTGTTCTGTGTGTTTTATCATAATTTTATTCCCACCCTAATTTTTGTGAGCTTGGGTATTACCCATAAGTGATGCTGCCATGATTAGCCAGGAATAGAGAAAATTTATGCCAAACTTACCGTAATTTTCTTTTCCTGGCTATTTCTCATGGCAGAATCAGGGTTCCCGCACATTTTTTATTTTCAGCTTTATAATTGGACTGTGGTGTAAGGGGAGGAGGGACTCTTCATACCTATCAGTCTAATTAATTAATCTAATTAATTCCTGTCCTGTGACTGCTAAGGGAGGAGCTACCCATAAGTGATGCTGCCATGAGAAATAGCCAGGAAAAGAAAATTACGGTAAGTTTGGCATAAATTTTCTCTAATTACTTTGTACTTTACTTTACATGTTGCGCCTGGCGTACTCAGTGTGTTAATTAGTTTAACCCCTATGGTGGTATAGACACAGAGCATGCACATGATGACAAGATTGCCTGAGCAAACATTCACTAGCATAGCATTTAACAGTAGATGCCTGGGAGCGCGTAATCACAACCGAGACATGGAACAGAAACGTTTCCTACAACGCAGAGGTGCAGCACTGGTACGTGTGTTTTTAACTTACCTCTGCTGCAATATCGTTTACTGGGGTGAAGGAACAAGTAATTGGTTGCGGAGAAGCAAGAATACTTATCTTAGTGACCCATTATTAAAGTTTATTTTAATTTTTTTAAGTTTAAATAACAAATCTCAGCTCACGAGAAATGTTCTCTATTCCTATCTCAGCTCACGAGAAATGTCCTCTATTCCTTGTGTATTGGTTTGCCCATACTGTACTGTCTGTTATCTATTATCACCCAATTGTGGAATATGTTGGTGCTTAATAAATACCATTATTAATAATAACAATCATTTTCCTCTCAGTATCAAAGAGATCTCCGGTGCACGCAGGAGAGCAATGCTGTTATAGTCAACAACCTGCTAGGGCCAGTGGTCTGGCAGATGACACATGATGTTCAGACAAATGGTACCCAATAAAATGACATGCCGGCCAAATTCTGCGTCCTAACTAAAGGATGACTGATCAATCTGTTTGCTAGGCGCTTTACAGTCTTCTCTTAGCCTCGGGCAAAATATTAACTCTGACCCTTTATCTAATGACCTGTAATGAGTCGACCTACTTGCCTCTATACAGGTATGTTGGGGAAGGTCTTTCAGTAGGATCCAGACATAAAAGTCATCCGATAACACATGAAATCACTTAAGTACCAATGACGGTTTGTGCAGTCATAACAACCGAGCCTTTAAAGAGCTTTTCCAAAAATGGATGCCCTTTTGTTTTTTTAGAGATATCAGGTCTCCGCACAGCTAGTGGTGGTAAATATGGGATAAAAACAACGGTGATGACTGTATTGAATGCCATTGGTCCTTTGGTTTGCGATAATGTATTTGGTGTGCATCATTACTTTTTGAGCAGACGAGATATGCTTATAGGGAAGAAAATGTGTACACATGGGCTCATTATTGGGTTGTTGGTAATGGAAGTAAGCCCTCGAGATTAGAATTAGGGAGTCTGTTTACAAATCCGGAAGATACTGGTTAATATGCATAGGATGAAGGCTTCTAAAGAGAAATTCAGTATGGAGGTGTACACATGGACATAGTAAGTGGACATGAGAAGAAGATTTTAAACACACGTGTAAACTGGGACTACATGAATGTTTGCTTATCCCTCGGGGTAACCTGCTTACCAGGACTCTCAGGCGTTATTCCATCTTCCCCACTAATGCTATCGAAAGTCGCTTTATGCACTTGAGGAATGGTAAACTCCATGATTTTTGAACCATGAAGCACTGTACCCATCTGCACACTGTGACTTGGCTTTGGGGGGTCAGAGTACAGGTTTATCTGAGAAAGAAATAGAACAAGTTATATGTTTTGTTTAGAGAGAGACATTACAGGTAAGAGTAGTAACATGTAAAGACTCTAACAGCCTTAGACACGAGTAAGGGCTTATTGTCTCTTACTTTAGCTCCTAGTCGCAGACGGTCAATGGTATTTTCAGCCTCAGCGTACTTAGTGAGAAGCTTGTTATAATCCTCCTTTAAGACACAGAAGGGGAAGAGGAAGAGAGACAGAAAGAATTGTTAAAACTCAGGAAGCAGCTTAAATCGTCATGTACTAACATCAAAATATTTTTTTACTTGCCTGAAGCTGATGGACAAGCTCAGTGGCTTGTTTGGGGGTCTGAAATTCTTGAGGTACAGTGCGTGGCACTATTGGTTCCTGGATGGGTGTGTCTGTACTACTCTGCAGGACCTCCCGCACTATTTCAGCAGGTGACTTGAAAATGACAGGAGTCACTTTTTTGGGAGTGTCTAATTTTCTTGATGGTGGAGGGCGATAACTTTCATTATCACGAGGGAATTTAACTCTGGGACCAACTTTGGAAAAGTCTGGAAGAGGATAATTCAATTGACCCCTACCATATAGAGGGGCAGTTGAAGATTTGCTTGACCTCATCATATTGGTGTCACCTGCATTCCACGTTCTGAGTGGTGTAGATGTTGGATAGGCAGACTCTGATTGTTTGTCTTTCGACTGGTTAAAAGCTACTCTTCTGAAGTCTCCTGATGAAATGGGGGCTTGGCCTTCCATACTGTCTGTGCAAGAGGATTCTGGTAGAGTTTCATCCTCTATGCGAGGGGACACACTTAATCCACCAAGTTGATTAATAAGTTTAGAACCCCAAGAGTTAGAGATGGGATGAGGAGATGGATATAGAGAAAAGGCGGTGGGTTCATCTTCTTGAGTCCTTGGGTTTTGCAAGTAACTTTCCTCCAATGATGACATAGGAGGGTTGTCCCACTGCTCTTCGTCAGCTGTTGTTTGGCCATATTCCTCAAACCTCTCATGACTAGGACTGTCATCATAGGGAAGATCAGATTGACCTTGACTATAACTATCCGGGTCTTCCTCTTCCAATTTTCCGATGGAACTACCTCGATCCTGTTCATCTTCCGTCATGTCCAGCTGTTGGTCTCTGCTAGGAGGCCGCCAGTCTAACGGTGGTGGCAAAGATAGTGAAGTATCAGGATGTTCCTCAAGGCTTAAACCATCTGTCAAACAGAAAAGAAAATAGAGTTAAAAAGATTTGTTTAAGAACTGAGATTCTGTGCGACAACTGAGTTTTACTGTTGGTAATCATGGAGAGTTGGGTAAATGGGGATAGGAGAACAACACAATAACAACAATGAAATCAGAAATAGCTATTAGAAGCTAGTTTCTAAATTAATACACATGTTAATTAACTCACCTGTATCATGTTGATCAGTGATAATATCGCTATATCTTGAGTTTTCTATTTCCAATAAATCTTGGCTTCTCTCTTCAGCCATCTGAGAAAAACTAAATTGTTCTTCCCAGTTCTGCATGCCAGACCGGTCTTCATCTGATGGGGCTTCTGGATAGGCCATATCTTGCTCACCTAGTTGTAAAACCAACTTCTCATCTAATCCTAGTATCCGTTGTTCCAGTTGTCCAAAAGACCTTTGTTCCTCCTGGGTCAGAATATCTTGCTCATCGAATCCCAGATCCCCTTGGTCCTCCATTCCAATGACACCATTGTCATCCATATAGCTTGAAAAGTTATCATCCTCGTCTCCAGTGCCCTCCTCCACCTCCTGCCTTTCGTGGAAGTCCATGGTTAGGGAGAAATGAAATGTCTCCCCAAGGTTTTCCTCAGTGGCATGTCACCTGCAGACACGAGGCAAACAATAAAAACTAAGACACGTCTAATGGTTATTTACCCCCAAAGCCTATCCACACACTCTCCTGCACACTTCTCTTCTACCTCTTCTATAAATTCTATACGTTCCGGCACTGCGAGTATGCTACGCCAGGCTCTAGATCTTTCAGGTTTTTATTTTTTTATCAACCCACTTCCTTCCTGTTTAAATTTTACAATATATCTTTCTTTGCTATACTAACCCCTCAGCCTCTTTTCAATCACTTTCTTTGTGACATTGTCCTATACTTAACGCAACAATCACTCTTTACGTCTCTTCCTTGCCAATAAATGCCAGCTTGGATGTTCAAACCTACTAATCCCGCTCTTATTTTCTCACCCATGTTCCCTGTATCTTGAAGTCTGTTTTCTCTGTTATTGTCCAGTTCCTCTGTTATTTATCACACTATTTCTCATCTGAATTTCACAACTCCTACCCCTCCTTCAACTTCCTGCTATAGATGTGTCTCTCTGCGTAATCTGCACTATTGCTGTCTCTCATGCACCTGCGCTGCTCTGGTACGACATTATTGCACCTGCTATCTCTAGTACCTGTCTCATCTAATTTATTTCACACCTAAGTCTCTCTCTCTGCCCATTTGCTTTGTTACTGCAGTCTATCACTGCTCTTTTACAACCCGTCTGCACTCTCCTGTCACTGCATTCTGTCATACCTACTGTCTCACTTTGAAGGCACTCTTATGTTCCTGTGTTTCTCAATCAATGCTATCTCTGACTTTTGCCTGTACCCTTTACTTATAATCTTTATTAGTCTTTCTTTTCTTACGCCTTCACTGACTCCCTTATCCTCTCCCTAGTTAGTGCTGTCGTTTGTATCTCTCTCGCTCCCATGCGCTCTCTTGAGTTCTTGCTAAATAGTTCCTATTGACTCACATAAATCCTTCTCACTCTCCCGTGTGATCTCGTTAA
Source organism: Pelobates fuscus (assembly GCF_036172605.1). NCBI lineage: Eukaryota > Metazoa > Chordata > Amphibia > Anura > Pelobatidae > Pelobates > Pelobates fuscus. The sequence goes on along the minus strand of NC_086325.1, from coordinate 147,386,443 downwards.
TTCTGACATTCATAAATAATGGCTCTGCATGCTCTCTCTATAATGAGACATCTTTCTTTTGTAACTGTCTCATTCCCCCACACTCACCATTGTTCCTGCTTTCTCTTATATATCTGTACCCCCCCTCTGCTCTCCCTAGTTCCTGCTGTCACTCATAGATCTCATTCGCAAATGCTCTCTCTATTTCTTGCTGTCTCTCAAGCGGTCTCATACCTCCATGCTCATTTTAGTTCCTGCTGTCTCTCATGCTTTTTTTAAACTCCCCAATGCCCTTTTCTTTTCTCTCATACATCTGCCTTGCAACCCACTAGTTCTCTCAAGCTGTCTCTCAAACTTGTCTCACTGTTCCATACTCTCAAGGTTTTGCAGTCTCTCATACCTCCGTCTCACTCCTCTATGTACCATCTTGTTCACTGCCATGTCTGTTAAGTCTCCCGGTTCAGTCAGCTGACCAAACTAAGAGCTTCTTCCGAGAACCCCCCTTCCCCTTCACCACTTCCCCAGCTAACCCCCCCTCACTTCCCCTCAGCAAACCATCCTTCACAAAAAAACAGTTTACCACAAAATCTTACGGCCTACAACCAGTGATACATGTATCCACGAATATCTGAGCTTTAAACATTTAAAGGAGACTTCACGCCACAGCTGTCTCACGTCCCAAAATCTGAAATTGTTTATGGGTCTATATGCTCACGTGTTTCAAATCTCGAGTTAAATAACATGACCTCATTAAAAAAAAAAAAAAAAAAGGGAAAAAAGAAAAGATAGAAATAAAAGCGAAAGAACACTATTTTTAGCTGAGTATGGATTTCAGTACTGAAAGGAATATATTGTTAGAGAATTAACATTTTGAGAGTCAGGAAAGTTACACAGAGGGTTGCATTATTTGTGTGCCAGTGACCCTGGGGGATAAACGTCTTTGTCTGTCCATTAGCAAAATTGCCCAACTAGGAAGAAATGGTGTAATAACTGTGATTCCAGTCACTGGGTCAGGCAGTCTGTCGTCATTAGCAGTAAAGTGACCCTAAGACAGGGGACGTCCATTAAACAATAAATATTAATAATAAAAAAAACAATCAAAAAAGGCAATATACGACTTTTCCTTTTAATATTTCTTTGTAATAATCGCCTTGAGGCCTTGCTTTGATATGGAATGTATATTTCTCAGCAGTGGTGGTGGTAGAGATTAAAAGGAGCCACGCATGTCTCATTGTGATTGGGCCTTGGAGCTAACACTCATTTTGCCACCAGGATACCAGCAAAATAACCTGGTTTGATAATATGCATATCAAAGCATTACAGTCTATTCAGGTCCTATTCATTAAAGGACCACTCTAGGCACCCAGACCACTTCAGCTTAATGAAGTGGTCTGGGTGCCAGGTCCAGCTAGGGTTAACTAATTGTTTTATAAACATAGCAGTTTCAGAGAAACTGCTATGTTTATCAATTAGTTAAGCCTTCCCCCTAATCCTCTAGTGGCTGTCTCATTGACAGCCGCTAGAGGCGCTTGCGTGATTCTCACTGTGAAAATCACAGTGAGAGCACGCAAGCGTCCATAGGAAAGCATTATGAATGCTTTCCTATGTGACCGGCTGAATGCGCGCGCAGCTCTTGCCGCGCGTGCGCATTCAGCCGACGGGGAGGAACGGAGGCGGAGAGGAGGAGGAGAGCTCCCCGCCCAGCGCTGGAAAAAGGTAAGTTTTACCCCTTTTCCCCTTTCCAGAGCCGGGCGGGAGGGGGTCCCTGAGGGTGGGGGCACCCTCAGGGCACTCTAGTGCCAGGAAAACGAGTATGCTTTCCTGGCACTAGAGTGGTCCTTTAAGCATCTAGCAGGCCATGTGAAGGGGTGATCCGGGTAAATAAACAAACAGGACAAAGCCATGTTTATTGGAGCAGGTCCTTAAAATAGTTTTCTTAGGCGTTCCATGGCAAGTAACTTTTAAAGTCCGGTTAGTGGCAAACAATGTGAAATGTTATGCCCTGCTAAAAAATATATATATATATATATATATATATATACACACACACAATTTTCCCCAGCGGTTATTAATGTATATGATCAGAAGAACGTGATCATCAATGTTTTTGCAATTATTTTTTTTCCCACTGCAGTTTTTGATACATTATCCCCATAGCAGAATGTAGACATGCCATTGTAGTGGATAGGTAGAGTTACTGGAATTTAGGACTAAGTTTAGGGGGCTTTAGAGGGACTGACAAATTAAGAACAATGCAGCCTATTTAAAAATAAGGCAAATCTAACATTTATGTAATACAGATAATATATTTCAAAGTTTAAAGGGTTTATCCCAAACACAGTCATATAGCATAGTTATAATAGCAAGATCAAAGGGTTAAATGCAAACTCAATACAGAATTGACTAATTAAAAAACAAAAAAACATGGTTTAGCTAATACTCTTATTATACAAATAACAATTATTATAGCACAACATATTCAGTAGCATTGTACAATGAAACACATACAAAACAAGTTAAGGAAAATAAAAACGAGACAAGAGGAGGGGCCAGCAGAAACAACAAAGAATTAAATGGGTTAATAAGTGTAATGAGTTAATCCCTGTAACTGGCAGGTAAGGAGTTAATATTGTCACAGGAAGCAGAGAGTTAAGAAAGAGATGTTTGGTATAAACTCTGGGAAGAAAGAGGAAGGTTTATTCTAACTGCTGGTGGAAGCTGAAAGGGGGGGGGGGGAGCAAAGGGGGAGTATAATGAATATAAAAGGGGGCTGTTAGATTAGGGGGGATCGACAGATGGGGTTTGTAGAGGGGGAGGGGAGGGGGTAAGGGGGATCAGGAATGGAAGAAACAATAGGTGTCAAGTGAAAATAGAGAGAAAGAGACTGAGTACACAGAGAGAGAGAGACTGAGCACAGAGAGAGAGAATGAGCACAGAGAGAGAGAGAAAGCACACAGAGAGAGACTGAGCACAGAGAGAGAGAGACTGAGACTGAGCACAGAGAGAGAGAATGAGCACAGAGAGAGAGAGACTGAGCACAGAGAGAGAGAGAGAGACTGAGCAGAGAGAGAGAGACTGAGACTGAGTACACAGAGAGAGAGAGACTGAGCACACAGAGAGAGACTGAGCACAGAGAGAGAGGGACAGCACACAGAGAGAGACTGAGCACAGAGAGAGAGAGACTGAGTACACAGAGAGAGAGAGCCAGAGCACACAGAGAGAGAGAGAGAGACTGAGCACAGAGAGAGAGAGCCAGAGCACACAGAGAGAGAGAGAGACTGAGCACAGAGAGAGAGAGAGAGACTGAGTACACAGAGAAACTGAGCACAGAGAGAGAGAGAGACTGAGCACAGGGAGAGAGAGAGAGAGCCAGAGCACACACAGAGAGAGAGAGAGCCAGAGCACACACAGAGAGAGAGAGAGAGCCAGAGCACACACACAGAGAGAGAGACTGATCACACACAGAGAGAGAGAGAGACTGAGCACAGAGAAAGAGAGAGCAAGAGCACACAGAGAGAGAGAGCAAGAGCACACAGAGAGAGAGACTCAGCACACACAGAGAGAGAGAGAGAGACTCAGCACACACAGAGAGACACTGAGCAGTGACTGCAGAGCTATCGGGACACAGAGGGAGAGAGCAATAGGACTGGATCAGAACCAGTAACCTGGAAATTGAGAATAAATCAGTGTACCCCAGCTCGGTCGGTTCCCAGTCACAGCTCAGCCCTGGTTGCCAGGAGAGGCTTTATACAAACCAGAGCTCAGGAGGATTTGTGTGTGTGTAGCCATAGCAACCCAACTACTCTTACTGACACAGCACCGAGTATTCTAACAGCAACCCAGCTACTCTTACTGACACAGCACCGAGTATACTAACAGCAACCCAACTACTCTTACTGACACAGCACCGAGTATTCTAACAGCAACCCAGCTACTCTTACTGACACAGCACCGAGTATTCTAACAGCAACCCAACTACTCTTACTGACACAGCACCGAGTATTCTAACAGCAACCCAGCTACTGTTACTGACACAGCACCGAGTATACTAACAGCAACCCAACTACTCTTACTAACACAGCACTGAGTATTCTAACAGCAACCCAACTACTCTTACTGACACAGCACCGAGTATTCTAAAAGCAACCCAACTACTCTTACTGACACTGCACCGAGTATTCTAACAGCAACCCAACTACTCTTACTAACACAGCACTGAGTATTCTAACAGCAACCCAACTACTCTTACTGACACAGCACCGAGTATTCCAACAGCAACCCAGCTACTCTTACTGACACAGCACCGAGTATACTAACAGCAACCCAACTACTCTTACTGACACCGCACCGAGTATTCTAACAGCAACCCAACTACTCTTACTGACACAGCACCGAGTATTCCAACAGCAACCCAGCTACTCTTACTGACACAGCACCGAGTATACTAACAGCAACCCAACTACTCTTACTGACACCGCACCGAGTATTCTAACAGCAACCCAACTACTCTTACTGACACAGCACCGAGTATTCCAACAGCAACCCAGCTACTCTTACTGACACAGCACCAAGTATACTAACAGCAACCCAACTACTCTTACTGACACCGCACCGAGTATTCTAAAAGCAACCCAACTACTCTTACTAACACAGCACTGAGTATTCTAACAGCAACCCAGCTACTCTTACTGACACAGCACCGAGTATTCTAACAGCAACCCAACTACTCTTACTGACACAGCACCGAGTATTCTAAAAGCAACCCAACTACTCTTACTAACACAGCACTGAGTATTCTAACAGTAACCCAACTACTCTTACTGACACAGCACCGAGTATTCTAACAGCAACCCAACTACTCTTACTGACACAGCACCAGTATTCTAACAGCAACCCAGCTACTCTTACTGACACAGCACCGAGTATTCTAAAAGCAACCCAACTACTCTTACTAACACAGCACTGAGTATTCTAACAGCAACCCAGCTACTCTTACTGACACAGCACTGAGTATTCTAACAGCAACCCAACTACTCTTACTGACACAGCACCGAGTATTCTAAAAGCAACCCAACTACTCTTACTAACACAGCACTGAGTATTCTAACAGCAACCCAGCTACTCTTACTGACACAGCACCGAGTATTCTAACAGCAACCCAACTACTCTTACTGACACAGCACCGAGTATTCTAAAAGCAACCCAACTACTCTTACTAACACAGCACTGAGTATTCTAACAGCAACCCAGCTACTCTTACTGACACAGCACCGAGTATTCTAACAGCAACCCAACTACTCTTACTGACACAGCACCAGTATTCTAACAGCAACCCAGCTACTCTTACTGACACAGCACCGAGTATTCCAACAGCAACCCAGCTACTCTTACTGACACAGCACCGAGTATTCTAACAGCAACCCAGCTACTCTTACTGACACAGCACCAGTATTCTAACAGCAACCCAGCTACTCTTACTGACACAGCACCGAGTATTCCAACAGCAACCCAGCTACTCTTACTGACACAGCACCGAGTATTCTAACAGCAACCCAACTACTCTTACTGACACAGCATCGAGTATACTAACAGCAACCCAACTACTCTTACTGACACAGCACTGAGTATTCTAACAGCAACCCAACTACTCTTACTGACACAGCAGCGAGTATACCAACAGCAACCCAACTACTCTTACTGACACAGCACCGAGTATTCCAACAGCAACCCAACTACTCTTACTGACACAGCACCGAGTATTCTAACAGCAACCCAACTACTCTTACTGACACAGCACCGAGTATTCTAACAGCAACCCGAATATTCTAAGAGCAACCCAACTACTCTTACTGACACAGCATCGAGTATACTAACAGAAACCCAACTACTCTTACTGACACAGCACTGTAGCCCCATGTAGCTAGAGCGCAGCTAAGCGGAAAAAGGCCTTGACAGGGGTTAGGAGGCGGGCTTAGGAGGAAGTAAGCAAGGGTTGGATTATGGGTAAGTAGGATTGGCTATTTAAATGAGCAGCCATTTTAGGTGAGTCATTCTAACTTTCTACCTGGTTGAGTTTGTGTTCACCTCGGTGTGCGCGGACTTTGCTTGGTTGGATTTTCTTTGTCTCCTCTGCAGGGCCAATGGACGACGTGGAGCGATTGCTGGAGGGGATCAGGTCGGCGGCACGGCATCAGGGTGTGGACTGGCTACGGGCACAGCTCGGCCCTGCCCTGGCGGAGGCGGCGGATCGGGACGGCGATGGCGGGAGACCGGTCAGGGCCCGGAGGCCCCCGAGGAGGCTAAGCCCGGGCACGGGGCCCGGTGAAGTTGTCCCCGGAAGCAGTGGGGTTTCGGTTGCGACCGGCAGCAGGCCCGGGAGCCGCGTGGTCGAGGCCTTGCCTCCCCGCGTGCGGACGGAGCCTCGGACGAGCACTCGGAGGCAAAAGGATGTTGTGGACGGGGGCGCTGCTGCTGTCGGGTCGGAAGTGGCCGGGCGGCCCCCTGGCGTTGCAAGACCCACGGAGGGGAGGTCTGGGCGGGCTTCCCCCCCATCGGAGAGTACCGAGGATGACGAGGCTGGATCTGGGAGACCGCATGGCCGGCCTGGGAGGCAGCAGGCAAGTGCAGGGGGCTCCGGCCGGGGCCCTCTTGGCGGGAAGGTTGTTAGGGGGAGCTCTGCCACGGAGAGAGGCGGGAGTAGGCCAGTGGGGGGTGCCCAGGCCTTAGTCCTAAGGGGGGAGGGTCCCGGGGCCCCTAAGCGTAAACGTAGATCGAAAGGTGTGAGTTCCAGGGGCGGGGGGGGGTCTTGAGAGGTGGCCAGGTCAGAGAGCGGGTCCCCCGTAGGGGGGGTGGGTAGGTCCGGGCTGTTGGGGTCTAGTCAGAAGGGGGGTAAGGGTAAAGGGGCGGTGGTGGTAGGCGCAGGAAGAGGGGTTCCGGAGGCGGTCAGTCGGGAGAACAAAGGAGGTCGGGGACCGGGATCCTCGGTAGTGGTCGGGCGGCGGGGGGGCCCGGATTCTGGGAGTGGTAGCGACAGTCCATCACCCGTTAGATCGCAGGGGTCCCGGGAGGCACGGGGGAGGTCGGGTCGGCACTGCTCCCCCTCGGATAGCTCGGCAGGGGAATGTGCGGCAGCCCCTAGGTATGGTCGGCAGGGGCGGCCTACTAGTAGAGACGGGAGGAGTCGTAGCCCCAGGGGTTCCAGGGTGCCACGTGGTGGTAGAGGTCAGCGGGAGGCTTCGGTACAGAGCAGGCGCTCCCGGGGTCGTGACGGGAGGGGTATTGATGTCCGTTACATCCTACCCAGGACTTCTTCTCCTTGTCCTAGGTCTCGGAGCCGTTCCGCCTCCTCGCAGGCTGGTCACCGGGTGGGCTCCCCGGTCGGCGAGACAGCAGCGGAAGTTCCTCTTCCTGGATGTCGGGCGATCTGCACTGCAGCCCCCACCGTCCCGGTTTCGGGGGGCTTGGCCGGTGAGTCCAGTGGGTCACTACACTCTAACGTTTTAATTACCACACTTCAGGCACTACTCCACTCATTGGGGGCGGGGGGTGACACTAGCGGCATTGGTCAGGTGTGGGCTCCAGGCGTTGTGGCTACGGGCTCTCGGGTTGGGAACTCCACGGGGCCTAGTTCGGGCGGGGACATGGTGTTGCCGCAGGAAGTAGGGGAGATTGGGAGCGAGAGGGCTGAGCTGTCCGGGGGCATTCCCGACGCGGCTAGACAGCACGCGTATGTGTCGTTTGCGGGCCCGTTGGGGGTCCATTTGAAGCAGGAAGTGAAGGATAAGATATGGAAGGGGGAGTTTTGTGAGATCTTCTCCCTCCTCCCCTTGGAGGACTTTATAGACCTCAAGGAGGAGGATAAGAAGGACGAGAAGAAGGAGGAAGAGGAGAAGAGGAAGCGGTATCGCAAGATTCCGAAATCCTTTGGGAATTGGCTGAGGGCCTTTTGTGTGCTGGCTAGCGTGCTCGGCGAGAAATCGCCGGGGTTATGCTCCTCGCTGTTTTGTTATTTGGATGGCATTTGGGAAGCGTACCGGACTTACGGGGGGTTGGCGTGGTGGCGGTATGATGAGCAGTTTAGGCAGCGGCTGGCGGCTAACCCGGGTATGCGGTGGGACCAAATGGACCTACCGCTCTGGATGAAGTTAATGATGGCGCAAAAGGCGCAGCCCTTTCAGAACTCGGCCGGCGCTAGGGGGCAGTCCGCCTCGTCGGCCGCCTTACCAAAGGGCTTATGTTGGCTCTATAATGAGGGCCAGTGCAAATGGGGGACCACCTGTCGCTTCAAGCACGAGTGCTCCGGCTGCGGAGGCGCTCATGGGCTCAACCGCTGCTTCAAGAAAGGGAAGTCCGGTGGCGCCGGTGCTGCGGCCGCGGCCGGGGGAGGGGGAGCATCCGCTTCCCCTGGGCTTAACCCCGGTGAGGCTAAGCGCGATGGAGCCATGGCTAAGCCGCTACGATAACAGGGCGGATGCCGCGGTGCTCCGGGCGGGTTTTGCGAAGGGGTTTTTCATTCCGTTTCAGGAGCGGGAGGGGGGATCGGGGAGGCTGCGTAACCTGAAGTCTGTGGCTGACTTCCCGGACGTGGTTAGGGAGAAGCTGGGCAAGGAAGTCGGGCTGGGCCGCATGGCGGGCCCATTCGCAGTGCCTCCGCTGGAAGGCCTGCGGATTTCCCCACTCGGGGTGGTTCCCAAGAAGGAGCCGGGTAAATTTAGGCTCATTCACCATCTCTCGTACCCAAAAGGAGAGTCGGTGAATGACGGTATTCATAAGGACTTGTGCTCGGTGTCTTATGCGTCTTTCGACCGGGCGGTCGATTTGGTCCGGCGGGCCGGGCGTGGGGCTCTGATGGCGAAGGTGGATATTGAGGCCGCGTTTCGGCTGCTGCCGGTCCACCGGGACTGTCATCACCTGCTGGGGTGTTTCTTCGAAGGGGACTACTTCGTGGATTTGTGCCTGCCCATGGGTTGTTCCATTTCGTGCTCCTATTTTGAGAAATTTAGCACTTTTCTCGAATGGGTGGTACGGGTGGAAGCAGGGAATCGTTTTATTGTACATTATCTAGATGATTTTCTGTGCGTGGGGCCGGCTGATTCCTTGGACTGCCTGCGCCTGCTGCGGACGGTTGAGTGGGTGGCGGGCCACTTCGGGGTTCCGCTGGCGGCGGATAAAACTGAAGGCCCGACCACGTGTTTGAGTTTCCTGGGTCTGGAGATTGACTCTGGGTTGGGTGAATGTCGGCTGCCTCGAGATAAGCTGGATAGGCTTCGAGGGGCGGTGGCTGCTGTGGCGGGGGCGCGCAAGGTTACTCTGCGGCAGCTCCAGTCTTTGATTGGGCTGCTCAATTTTGCGTGTCGGGTAATCCCGATGGGAAGGGTCTTCAGTCGCAGCCTGTCGGCTGCTACTGCGGGGGTTCGGTCTCCGCACCATTTCATCTGGGTGTCGGCGGCCATGAAGGCGGATTTGGGCATTTGGGATGCCTTCTTGCGGGATTTTAATGGGACAGTGTTGTTCAGGCAGGAGGGCCAGTCATCGGCCGAGCTTGAGCTTTTCACGGATGCATCGGGCAGCGTGGGTTTTGGGGCATACTTTGGTGGCTGCTGGTGTGCGGAGAGGTGGCCGGACTCTTGGGGTTCGAGCCCTCTTATGCGCAACTTGGCTTTCCTTGAGTTATTCCCGTTAGTGGTTGCGATGGCACTATGGGGCGACAGGCTGCGTGATCGGAAAGTGGTCTTTTTCTCGGATAACATGGCGGTGGTTCACGCGGTGAATCGTCAGTCTGCGGCCTCAAGGCCGGTGGTTAGGCTGCTTAGGCGACTGGTATTGCTGTGTATGTCTCGGAATGTTGTTTTTCGCGCGCGGCATGTTCCCGGTTATTTGAATGAGGTGGCTGATGCTCTGTCTCGTTTTCAGTGGTCCCGATTCTGGCTGGTGGCGCCGGGGGCTTCGAAGGACGGGCAGGCTTGCCCGGACGAGATTTGGCAGCTGGGAACATCCTGCTTGGAGGACTTGTGAAGGCTTCCCTGGCGCCGGCCACTTGGGCCTCGTACAGTAAGGTTTGGGGCCTGTGGGAGCGGTCGCTGGACGGGCTGGCCATGGACAACGGGGAGGCCCTGCGGGATGCTTTCCTGTGGTACACTTGTCAGTTGCTGGCAAAAGGGGCGTCGCCTGCCATGGTGGACAGGTCCATGGCGGCGATGGCGTTTTGGTTCAGATGGCATGGGAAGGAGGACTTTACTAAGACCTTCATTATCAGGCAGGCCCTGAAGGGCTATCGCAAGGGACGCAGGTCGCCGGATACCAGGCGCCCGGTGTCGGTTCGACTACTGGGGGATTTGGTGGGTTTGTTGCCCGAAATCTGTTTCGATGGGTTCGAGGCTTCACTGTTCAAGGTGGCGTTTATTTTGGCGTTTTTTGGGGCATTCCGTATTGGGGAACTGGTGAGTGCTAATAAGAGGGTACAAAGGGGGCCTGCAATTTTCGGGGGTTCGTGTCTTGGATGGGAAGGTGGTAGTGCACCTCGGCAGATCCAAAACGGACGTCCGCGGCGTGGGCCGGGACGTGGCACTGGGGGCCTTGCCGGGCTCGGCTTTGTGCCGTTGGCTGCTACGGCAGAGTACATGGCGCGGAGGCCAGCGATGGGGGGTTCCTTGTTGGTGCATGCCGACGGATCCTCCCTCTCTCGGTTTCAGTTCACGAAAGTTTTTCGGTTGGGCTTGGGCAAGTTGGGGCTTCGTGCTGAACGATTTGGAACGCACTCGTTCCGTATTGGGGCTGCCACGGAGGCGGCTCGGTTGGGATTGGGGGACGAGGTGGTGAAGCGGATCGGGAGGTGGGAATCGGTAAGATTCCGTTCCTATGTCCGATTGGGTCTGTTGGAATAATGAGTTTGGGGACCGTTTTATGCAAAAAAATATATATATATATGTTGGGGATGAGAGACTTGTAACTGGCTGTACTGAAATGGTTCACTGTGTTAATTGGGCTGGGGTGGGGGTCTCTGTCGGACTTCCCTCATCATTTGTTTTTTCCCCCCAGGACGTGAGGCATGGATCGTGGGCCATTCGTTTGTCTTCTGGGCCGAGAGGAGGGCCGCAGCTCGAGCGCAAGGCCAGCAGCTGGGTTTTCCGAGAGGCCAGTTGGCAATTCGCTGGTTTGGGTATCGGGGTTTCTGCTGGGGGGATGTTTGTGGTAAACTGTTTGGGATGCTGGCGGCGGGATACACGCCAGACTTACTGGTCCTGCATATTGGGGGTAATGACCTGGGCCTTACGCCGCAACGACGGCTGGTGAAGTGGATGAAGCAGGACATCAATAAGTTGAGGGGCCTGCTTCCGGGGGTCATGTTGGTTTGGTCGGAGATTGTCCCGAGGCGCCGGTGGCGGCACGCTCGGGATCCGTTAGCTATGGATAGGTGCAGGAAGAAGGTGAATAGCTTGATGGCAAGCTTTGTGCGGAAGGTAGGGGGTGTGGTAGTGAGGCACCTTGAGCTGGAGGAAGGGTTGCCAGGATACTACCGCTCGGATGGTGTTCACCTCTCGGAGGTGGGTTTGGACCTGCTCAACTTGGGTTGGCAGGATGGTATCCGGATGGCTCTGTTTCTTCGGGGTGGCGGAGCTCAGACAGCTTAAGGGGTCAAGGTCTGAGCTTGTGGCGGGACGGGGAGCCGAAGGAGAGGAAATAGGCTCCCCTGGATGAACGTGAGGTGGAATAACAGATTGTGGTCATCGGTGGTTGAGAGGTTTCGAGTCCTGGAGGTGACTCAGAACCTGGTGGGGCAGGGGTATCCGGGTATACCCCTGCCGTGGTTAATGGTTGGTTGGCACTTTGGAATGTTGGTGTATGTTATAAATATGTTATAAATATGTATAGGTGTTATTATATGGGGGTCATTGCCTTTTGTATGGTAGCCGAAGGAACAGGATGCGAGGGGGCGGAGTATGGGGGGCAATGACCCATGTTAAAATATGTTAATTTATTATTGTTATTATTATTATTATTATTATTATTATTATAATTATTGGTTAATAAAGCTGTGGACAAATTTCCCCATAATACTTAGTGTCCGTGTGTTATTGGGTTAGGTTATGGGGGTGGTTTGTCCTGGATTCCGACTGCCCAAATGGCGACTATACACCTGTCATGAGTATTCCAACAGCAACCCAGCTACTCTTACTGACACAGCACCGAGTATTCTAACAGCAACCCAACTACTCTTACTGACACATCACCGAGTATACTAACAGCAACCCAACTACTCTTACTGACACAGCACTGAGTATTCCAACAGTAACCCAGCTACTCTTACTGACACAGCACCGAGTATTCCAACAGCAACCCAGCTACTGTTACTGACACAGCACCGAGTATTCCAACAGCAACCCAGCTACTGTTACTGACACAGCACTGAGTATTCTGACAGCAACCCAGCTACTCTTACTGACACAGCACCGAGTATTCTAACAGCAACCCAATTACTGTTACTGACACAGCACGAGTATTCTAACAGCAACCCAGCTACTCTTACTGACACAGCACCGAGTATTCTAACAGCAACCCAGCTACTCTTACTGACACAGCACCGAGAATTCTAACAGCAACCCAGCTACTGTTACTGACACAGCACCGAGTATTCTAACAGCAACCCATCCACTCTTACTGACACAGCACCGAGTATACTAACAGCAACCCAACTACTCTTACTGACACAGCACCGAGTATTCAAACAGCAACCCAACTACTCTTACTGACACAGCACCGAGTATTCAAACAGCAACCCAACTACTCTTACTGACACAGCACCGAGTATTCCAACAGCAACCCAACTACTCTTCCTGACACAGCACTGAGTATTCTAACAGCAACCCTAATATATATAAGGAAAAAATTTCTTAGGCGAGTCCTGAACTAACAATTAAACGTAATTCTTTGAGTATTTTTCTAAATCATTACACATATGCCATATGTGCCTCAAAAAAGCTTGCCAGTGTCATATGTGTCCCCAAACAGGCTGCCAGTGCCATCTCTGTGACATCACTCTGCCTTCAGCACCTCTGTGCCACCTGTATGCCCCCAGCAGCTCTGTGCAATCTCCCTGCCCCCAACATTTCTGTGCCAATCTGTCAGCCCCTTACTCAGGCAACTTACTCAGGCACCCTGATTGCACCCTCAGCAGTTGCTCTAAAATTGCGGATTTATTTTAACCCTTAATGATGTATGACGGACCCGGTCTCTCATGCTGGGGAAGCACTTAACGACGGATGACGGTCCTGGTCCGTCATTCGCTAAAATTAACCCCAGATCGCCGCAACTGCGGCGATCACAGGGTTAACGCTCCTCTGGTCTGCCTCGGTATTCGAGGCAGATCGGGAGAACCCAATCGCGCTGTCCCTGCAGCTGTAATCGCTCTGGCAGGCTGTAAGAGCGAGCACATGTGCTGCAGGGACTCCTGGTCTACCTCCCTGCGCTTCCGCGGTCAGTGTGAAGTGCAGGGAAATGGATGAGTGCTGCTGATCTTCTCCCTGTAAAAAAAATAAAGTAAAAGTTAAATCTCACCCCTTCCCCCTGCTTTATTAAAATTAACCCCTCCACTGCCATTTGATCACTGACTACAGTGATCAAAATACAGATCAGGGTATTTTACTATAATCTGAGGGTTACCTTTTATTTTTTCTAACCCTCAGGGGTTACATTTATTTTAATAATTAATTTAAATATTTTAAAATTATATATATAGCTAGCTGGGGTCAGTGGAAGTTAGTGGGGAATCGGAGAATTTGGTGTTAGACTAGCTAGGGGTTAACGTAAAAAAACATTTAAAAAAAAAAAAGCTTTAAAAGGTTTTTAAAAAATGTTTTACTAACGTTTAAAAAAAGTTTTAAAAAAAAACACTCTCCCCTTTACCCATTCCTAATAAAAATTAACCCCTTCCCTGCTAGTTGATCACTGCTTACGGTGAACACAGTATAATACTGTGATCTGTATTTTGATTTGATTTTTTTTTTTAACCCTTAGGGGTTCAATTTATTTCATTCATTAATTTAAATATTTTAAAATGATATATTTTGCTAGCTGGGGTGGGTGGGAGTTATGGGAAATTTGGGAATTTACTGTTAGTGCTGCTTACTGCTAGTTAGGGGTTAACGGTAAAAAAAAAGTTTCGAAACATTTTAAAAGTGTAAAAAAAGTTTTAAGAAAGTTTAAAAAAGTAAATAAAATTAATAAGTAAACAAACACATTTCAAAAAAAGTTTTAAAAACTAAAAAAAATACATAAAAAAATGCTTATTACCACTACAACTGGAACAAACTAGCAAAAAAAATGATCCCACACTAAGGTTCAAAATATGCCTTTTTAAATACCCTGGGATGTCTTCTTTAAAAAAATGGTACGCCTTTATGGTGTTGTTGGAGTATGTTGCTTGCTGAAGTGCTCCAGAATGGAACATGGAGCCATCAAAACCATCTATGAAAATTCACATTTAAAAACCTGAATTTGTCACGTCTCTTTTACAGCACTGTAACTTCACAAAATAGTGTCTAGGACGGTCATACATTGGGCATATTGTTTTACTCATAAGATGTAACTGAGCATAATTTGGGGGATTTTATGACAGTGGCACAAATAAAGTGTAAGAAATACTCCGCAAAAATGCAACATGTATGTAAAAATTCAATTTTTCTCCTTAACCACAAACACTGACATAAATTGGTGAAACAATGGTGACAAGTTAAGGCACAATGTACACCATACAAGTTACCCTGGGGTGTCTGCTTTCTCAAATGGAAGCCCTTTGTTGGTTTATTATAACATTTAAACTGTTATAATGCCACAAATAGAGACATAGGCCTGTCAAATCCATCTATGAAAATTCTAACTATAGAAACTGAAATAGCCTTGTCTCTTATATGGCATTGTAGCTTCACAGAATAGTGCTGAAGGCATACAATGGGGGGTATCGTCATAATCAGCAGATGTAGCTGAACACAATATGGGGTTCTGTACAGGAATAGCACACACCAGATTTGCGAAATACACATTACAAAAACCTTGTTATATGTGTATATGCCAAAATAGAGAAAAACACAATTTTACTCCAATATTTAGCAGAGATTGGCGATGAAATGGCTACTTTATATAAATATATACTTGTGTGTGGCAATTTTGTTTTTTTGTGATGGCTACTAAACTTACAAGACAAACATATCAACTTCTAAAATTGTTTCACATTAACATTTTATTTTAGTCCTTGTATTTTGTGACCTGTAACTTTCAAAATAAGCGGAAATCCTATACATATGATGTACTCTATAAATCAAGACACATATATTAATTTATTTTGAATAAATTCAGTCCAACTACCTTGACATATTAAGGAAAGTTTGGTAATGAGGCTGAAATGGTGAATAAATGCTGTTCCACTGCTATTTTGAAGTTCTAGGAGTGTGCACTTTGAATATGTTATTGTGCTGGACTGTGTAGTGTACCTAGAAACAAGACTGGGCCAATATGTGCTTATTACATATACAGTTTGTTATATATTAATGATATCTATGTGTGCATTATTCATATATACAAGTCTATTATTGCATGTGTAAATATTATAGGCACACTTAAAAAAACAACAATAACAATATATATATATATATATATATATATATATTACTAATATACACATTAATTACATATACTAATATACATACTAATATACACATTAATTACACACACATATATATATATATATATATATATATATATTCAGGTGGAAGGGGTTTTCATCCACACTATTTTGGTTTATATATATATGTAATTCATATTATGACAGTAATATATATATATATATATATATATAAACAGTAGAAAAATCCTTGCACTCAGCATGAGACAAACACACAAAAACACACAAAAAATGTGTCTTCACCTGTCTTTCTCTTAACCCCCTTTTGGTTGCCCCCATTTTGTGTTTCTTATTCCCTCTTTTGATTGTCTTGCCTGCTGTAGTATATCTTGTCTTCCATTTTTCCCCTTGTGTGTCTCTTACAACCCCTTTTTGTATCTTTTATTTCTTCCCAGCTCTTTTGTGCGTCTCTTTTTACCCTTCTTAGCCCTCTGTATGTCTTTTTCCCCCAAGTCCCTTTTGTGCGTCTTTTAGTGCCAGCTTCTTTGGCTCTCCCCTCCCAATGCCCCTCTTTATGTCTCTGATCCACCAGCCCTTCTGTGTGTCTTATTCTATCTGTCCCCAGCCAAGCTATGTGTCTATTTTCCCCCCAGCCACTCTGTGTGTCTCTTTCTCCCTCCTCAGCCCCTCTGTGTGTCTCTTTCTCCCCCAGCCCCTATGTGTGTCTCTTTCTCCCCATCCCTCTGTGTGTCTCTTTCTCCCCATCCCTCTGTGTGTCTCTTTCTCCCCAGCACCTATGTGTCTCTTTCTTCCCCAGCCCCTATGTTTGTCTCTTGCTCCCCAGCCCCTCTGTGTGTCTCTTTGTCTCCCCAAACCCTCTGTGTGTATCTTTGTCCCCCAGCTCCTCTGTATTTCTATTTGCCCCCCCCCCCAACAAACCTGTGTGTCTCGTTGTCTCTCCTCAGCCCCTGTGTGTGTCTTTGTCTCTCCCCAGCCCCTCTGTGTGTCTCTTTCCCCATCCCTCTGTGTGTCTCTTTCTCCCTCCCTTCTGTGTGTCTCTCCCCCCACTCGCCCGGGGCAGCACCATGCATTACATTAGATGTGGCCGCAATGTAACTATTAAACGTGGCCGGCCCCCTCTGAGAATGCCTCCAGACTGACCACCAGTCGCAAAATATATTGGTTATGCTGCTGGTACATTCCTAATTCTGGCACCAGATGGATTACCAGCCATGCCAGTAAAATACCGGCTGGTATTTTGGCAACCTGACCAGTATGGCTATAATTTTGAGGCCTGGGGGGGTAATTGTCCCATGGAACTGTCGCTGGAGATAGCCATGCCTCCTCGATGAGGTGGGAGGCGGAGATGAGCAGTACCGAGGGAGTCTTGGCTATGGAAAAAGGTTAGTTAGGCCTGTATATAACAATGGGTAGGGACACCATAGCGTTAGCAATACAGGTTTATATTCCTAACGCTATAGTATTCCTTTAAATGGTTAACACTTAGGTTCAGCTCATTCACAAAATTCCCAGGTATGTGAGTAAGTGTTTATACCTCTTATACTCCTTAATCTACATAAAAACTCTCTGACTGTCACATTCTGCTTGTCCTATACACCACAGTCTGTCAATCATACCTGTCAAGCTCTCTGATGAGCTGTTGAACCCGATAGTTCGATCCATACTGCAGAACCTTTTCCTGTTCTATTCCAGTTTTAACTCTAATTTCCTCTTTCGTTTCCCTTCCTCGTGTCTCCAATCCCACCTCCTGTTCCACCTTCCTCCCTGATTTAATCCTCTCCTCTACACACGTTTACTCATCCTTCCACCTCCTGGCATTCATCCTGGAATTTCCTGTGTAGAGACACTGTATTTTCATAGAGACACATTTCTTTGCCCTCAAGGGCTGTGTTATAGGAGATCTTAGTAAGGAAATGTTCAGTATCATAGAGGGCAGTGCATCACAATTTAAAGAGGAATCATCACACATTACACTCATTTCATAAAACATTGAACACCTGTAACCTGTGTTAACATTTTATTTTTCAACCATTTATTTTATTTTAAATTAAAATTAGAGACTTGGAAAATTATAACATAATTCAGTTCAGTCCAGACACAGCCAGGGCACAAAATGCTGACTGCCAGGTGCAAAGGACAGAGCTTAGAACAATGATTGACAGGGAGCTAAGATGGAGGCACTCTTGATTGATTTTACTTTTGGTTATGGGCCTGCCGTATAAAGAGATGTGGTTTTTTTTTCACACTTTAAAAATACTTATTTGTTAACGGAAAGGTATATGTAAACATAATACAAAAATCCTGAGAAGTGATGGTCGTCCCTCTAAGAGCATAAAAATGTAAATCTATATGCTAAAATTTTGAAAGCTTTACATTGGTATTTGTTTCGAAAAAAGTTTTATTGAAATTTTAGAGCAGAAAAATAAAATAGTAGTGAAAAGTGGTGAAAACTACATTTGGAAAAAGTTAGGTCGAAATAATTTAGCTTGAAAAATTATCTAACGTAGCTATACATTCAAATTTGGCTATTTTGCCTAAAATGTGCAATTTAGTTTTTCAACGAACCACTATTTTTTTTTTGTTTGGTAACTAAACATCTGGTATAATACTGGTTTGCCCCTAGAATATATCCCAAACTAAATAATTGCACATGTCTGTATTAGTTGTCTCTAATCTATTAATTATGATGATGTATATGTAATATACATATATTGTCAACACGAAACAGTAGCGACGGAGCGTAGTTAACAAATTAAAGAGGCCATGACTATTCTGGGCTGCAGGAGGTGGACAGGTAAGGACAGCTGAGGGATCCTTGATGCTGGAAAAAAGTGAATACATCTCAATTTCTTAAAATTTTAAAGCAGTCGAGGGAGGCCTAAATAATAGTAGGGACAAGGACACTATAGCGTTAGGAATACAAATATGTATTTCTAATGCTTTAGTGTTCCTTTAACTGATCATTACAAATACACCTGTACACTGTTCCCCAAATATGCCTAATTTGAGCATGCTTAAAGAAACATACACACATATTAAAGGAACGCTATAGTCACCTGAACAATGTTTAGCTTAATGAAGCAGTTTTAGTCTATAGATCAAGGCCCAGAGGAGGCGGGCTGAAAGCTAGCCGGATAGGAGGCATGTGTGGGTGTGGTGGGTGTGGGTGTAAAATGGGTGTGGCATTTAGGTTAAGGGTTTGGGTGGGGTTGTATAAATAACGGACATTTTGTCCCCTTCACCTCAGCCATCTTAAAATAACGGCAAGGTGACAATCTCTCCCCCTGTTTCCTATCATTGTGTTACTTTTGCTTACCCCACGGCCAGAAGCATGGATATTGACGGAATCCTTGCTGCTCTTCGGGCTGAGGCCCTCCAGGACGGTGGCCGGCACCTGCAGGCCCAGCTGGTAAGGCTGCAGGGTGCCTCCCTGGTAGCTGCTCCCTCTGTCGGCAGCCAGGGTACTCCGCGCCGCCGGGCGCGTCCTCCTACCCGTTATAGCCCACGCTATAGTCACCTGAACAATGTTTAGCTTAATGAAGCAGTTTTAGTCTATAGATCATGTTCTGATGTTTCACTGCTCAATTCACTGTCATTTAGGAGTCAAATCACTTTGTTTCATTTAGGAGTCAAATCACCTCCCCTGGATCTGATTGACAGAGCCTCCATAAAACAAAAAAATGGTTTTACGTTCAATCAGATGTAATTTACCTCTGACCCCGCGGCTCTCGCGAGACTTGCAGTGGGAGCTGACCGGACCGGAGGTGAGAGAAGGGAGCTGACAGGAGCTGCAGGAAAGGTAAGTAAACGCTTCCTGCCAGCCCCCAACAGCCCCTTGTCTGTATTATGGCAATGTAAGTTGCCATAATACAGACACTCACTCGAGTATAAGACAAGTGGGGGGTTTTCAGCACAAAAAATGTGCTGAAAAACTTGTCTTATACTCGAGTATGTACGGTAAACAGAATTTACAGGAAATGTTTAGGAAGGCTGTGCAAGTCACATGCAGGGAGGTGTGACTAGGGTTCATAAACAAAGTGATTTAACTCCTAAATGGCAGATAATTGAGCAGTGAGACTGCAGGGGCATGATCTATACACCAAAGCGGTTTCATTAAGCTAAAGTTTTTTTAGTGACTATAGTATCCCTTTAATGTCTATCTGGAACAAAACAAGTTAATGACACTTGTCATCTATTATAATTACTATTGCACTATAATTGGGGTTTAACAGGTGGGTCAAAGCATTTCAAGATCAATCCATTTTGTGTGTTGACTAACCTGGCGAACTTGTACAGAACTTGAGATTGTGTAAATAATAGTGACTAAAGTTAAGGTGGTTTTAAGTTGGTAGCGATTCCTAAATTTAGTGCCATTGCAAAAAAAATAAGTTGTGCCATTTTTGGATTTCAATTATTTGAAAACATTCATGCAATGCCGTCCGAAATTCAAACACAGTTATGAAAGAATACCAATACTGGATTGTGATCACACCCATTGTGCCTCTTTGCACACTTGACGTGTCTTTGCCAAATTTATTGTCTATCTCATTGAACAATTTCGGATTCTCTTGGCCTATATCTAGTTTACTTTATATTACTTCAGTTCCTTCTACAAGGTTGGCCAAGGTCACGTTCCCTTCATTTGTTAATGAAAACTTGATCCCTTTTCAAGGATACCTTAGTAGTATTTTGCCTACATTTACAGATTTACCAAGATACATTGTCAGTGATACCTCTGTTTATTAAAGAATGAAGTATGCTCATTTTATGTGATTCACTTTATAAATGTCCCTGTAATGTGAATCCAGAATCACATTATCTTTTTGTCTTATAACCTAATATGTGGTCTCGTTATGTGTATATACATATACATTTTGCTCGCAGTATCCTAATATGTTTGTAACTTTATTTGTGGTCTCCATGAGATCTATAATAAGTCTTTTTTTTATCCAGATATGTGTGTTCCCTTGAGAGCCCTGATACCTGCAATGTAATTATCTGTATTATCTTGATATCCCATGTCTTGTAAGAGCCTTGATAACGTCAATATGTTTGCCTTTTATCCAGATATTTTCTCTCCTCTCATAGTCCCGATAGGTGAATTATGTTTATATATTATTCATATATCTGATCTCCTATAAATAGCCTGATAGTTTTATCATGTTTATCCACATATGTTATCGCCCATTCCCTTTCCATACCTGTTATCTCTGATCTGTTTTTCCTATGCTATCCTAATTTCTAGTCTGTCCTCAGACACCTGATGCCTGTTATATTTTCATCTAGCTATCTTGACTCCTGGTCTCCTAGATACCAGCTATACCTGTCTGTTATCTTGTTTCTGGGTTGCAAACAGCACAATTAACACTTTTGTGATATTTCTAGAATCCTGAATTCTCCCTTTTTGTGAATTCCCTGTGGGATATTTCAGTAACTGCCTGGGGTGTCACCCTGGGTTAAAAGGAAAAAAATGATAATATTGGACCAGTGAAGGCCCTAAGGAGAGAGTAACAATGAAAAGGAGAGGATGCCCTACCTTTATTACTTCTAAGGATGAAAGAATAGCGGGTAAAAAAAATAGTGTAGAGGGGGAATTACACTTATACAGCTGGTAAGTAAGGTACATGTATAAAAGAGCTAAGGTCCAACTAGACAGACACACAATGTGTCTAAAAAATCCAAATAATGTCGGAACCCCTAGCTCCACACACTCCCAGCGTGTAAACTAGAGGCAGGTATAGCTAAAGGTAAAAATCACAGGGAGGAAGATGGAGGAACTGAGCCTCAATAACCATAAACTAAAAAAGGCTACTGAAAAGAATCGATCCCTGTGTTACCTCGGCACCGTGGACTAACCACTAATGCCTACCTGAACCAGTCTCTCTGCCTAAAACGAAATAAAAATAAACTAGTGCATACTAAATTAAAGTGCTACAATGTGAAGTGAAAACAAAAAAACAGAGAGCTCGAAGCGCGTTTCGCCGTCATCCCCCATCCTCAGTGAGAGTAACGGTGGGTGTGTTTTTGGAGCTAATCCACCAGCCCCTTATCCTTGTCTTTTGGGGCTCCTGGATCAACTCCTTTTCCCCTATTAATTTATTTTACCTCTTATAGTCACCCTGGGTTAGATTGTGAATTATCTTATCATTAAAGGGTTTGAGTGCTTTGTGGTTCAACTGAATGTTTTTCTCACTGCTGTGCATAATAGAATAAAGTTTTCTTCTGAAATCAGTGTTGCTAATTGCTTCTGACCTCAGTTCAGAATTCATTGTCCATTAATGTATTTTTATCTTGGCAATGTGGCCGTGCAATGTGGAGTTTTGAACCGATGTGGGAGATGGTTTACTTTCAGACTGATCCACACAGGCCATACCCTGCATGTTGAAGAAACTGGTCTTTTTTACCCACCTAGCAACACCTTTAACTTCACCACTGCCACCTCATTAAGATGACCATTAGTAGAAAGCCATTGGGTCCAGCATTTATAGCATATTTTTAAATGACGTTTTATTTGCTGATAAAAATATTAGTAAAGGACGATTTGTTTTCAAGCCCAGTTTCTCTTAGAAAATGTCAACTCATACTGGATGGACCCAATCCTCATATTTGTTTGAATATATATATATATATTTCATAAAATGTGCTAATAAAAATAAGTGCTAAGGTTCACGTCTGAGTGTCTTTTGAAGGCCAGTGAGACTCCCACCTCCTGTCCAGAGAAGGATCAAGATACCAAAGGTCTCTAGGCAGTTTACCAATTTGGGGCACACCTTCATTCTTCATATAGAGTAGGTTAATGGGGACAAGCAAATTCATTGTTCCGGGGCCCCGTCTAACCTTTGGGCTCTAGGCAGTTGCCTAGGGTTGCTTATGGATGGTTAATCCTGCTCTGCATGAGGCTTATCATGGTATAGATTATGTGAAATAACATGAGGTTGACTGAATATTGGAGTAGCAGAGTACAATATTAATGTAGATGTTCTACAGAAGGCAACAGTAAACGATGATAAATATCTACATTCTTTCTTGGCAGACTCTGAAGATTATACCAGAGAACAAAGTTGTTCTAATATACCACTTGAATAGCTCAGCTTATTGGAGTTTGAAGTTGGCCTTTAAAAAAATCTATTTACTGTGTCTTGTATCCTGCTGAGCTTGTAACATGTCCTTGTCTCTTGTGGCTGGTAGTTGTTTCAGAATGAGAGATATTCAATTATAAATGTTACCTTCGATCTGACACAGGCAATGTTAATGCAGTTCATTCCTTATTTGACATTAGTGATGTTTTTACATTTGTTTAGTCTTGTGTTTTCATATTCAGATGACCCCTAATCAGTAATACAATTACATTGGTTGTGGCGAGGTTGTCCATCATCTTTGCAGTTGACTCAATCAGTGACTCAATACATAAGTGAATAAAATCATACGGAGGACTTTTAGTCACTGCAGTCTACCTACCAAAAGTGGTGCGAGGAAAGACAACTGGTGAACAGGAGGTGGGTCATGTGCGTCCTAGGCTCATTGATGCACATGGAGAGCAGAAGCAGGTCTGTCTGGTCCAAGCACACAGAATAGCTACTGTAGCTCAAATTTTTTAAAAACACACAGTGCATTACAGTGTGCTGAGTAAAGGGCAGTGCATCTGCAGATCGGACAGAATGCACATGATGACCCTTTGTCCACAAAGCGCCTTTAATGGGGACATGGGCGTCAGAACTGGACCATGGAACAAAAAGGTTACCTGGTCTAATAAATCAGGTATTCTTTTACATCAGGTGGATGGCCGGATGCGTGTGCGTCATTTACTTGTGGAAGAGAAGGCAGCAAGATACACTATGGGAGGTAGGCAGTGCTATGCTTTGGGGGGTGTTCTGCTAGGGAACCTTGGGTCCTAGCATTTATGTGGATGTTACTTTGACACGTACCACCTATCTAACTAGAGATTGATGCAGACCACTTACACCTCCTCATTACAATGGTGTTAAGCAGGATAATGTACCCTGCCATACTGCAAAAATTGGTCTGGAATGGTTTGAGGAACATGAAAAAGAGTTTAAGGTGTTTCCTTGACCTCAAATTTCCCCAGATCTCAATCTGAATGAGCATTTTTTACTGTAAGAACAATAAGGATGTGGAATTCTCTCGCTGAAGAAGTGATTTTATCAGAGTCCATACAGATGTTCAAACAGCTACTAGATGCATACTTGCAAAAACAGAATATTCAAGGATAAAATCTTTCAATGTAGGGTAATAACTGCTTGATCCAAGGATAAATCTGACTGCCATTCTGGGGTCAAGAAGGAATATTTTTCCTAGCTTGTTGCAAAATTGTGCTTCAGACTAGATTTTTTGCCTTCTTTTGGATCAACAGCAAAAAACAAATGTGAGGAAGGCTGAACTTGATGAACGCAAGTCTCTTTTCAGCTATGTAACTATGTAATCTGTGGGATGTGCTGGAACAATAAATCCAAACTATGTAGGTCCTACCTTGCAACCTGCAGGAAATAAAGGATCTGCTGCTAATGTCTTGGTGCCAGATACCACAGGACACGCCCAGAGGTCTTGTGGAGTCCATGCCAAACGATCTATCTATCTATCTATCTATCTATCTAGTGGGATAGGAAATACAGTTGGACGCTTTTTGACTAGAATATTTGAAACAATGCAGAGTGCATGAAACGCGTCAGACTGTATTCTCCTGCTTCTTCCACTTGTTGTCCAATACGCATTTTTATTATGAAATAGAAAAAAAAAATAATAATAATTAAAAGAAAAAATAATAATATATATATATATATACACTGTCCTGTGTTCCCTAATCTTTTGCATGGACACAGAAAACAAGCTCAAAAACATTTGCATGAATCACAAACTACCAGTATTGTTCATGAGTAGATCAGTATTCTGGAATTGGCTATCACTACACAAGTGTTCTGGAACTGAGCCATCAATACAGCAGCATTGTAGAATTGTGCCTTTATTTTATTACTGAAAAAGTGCCGCACAACATGGCATCATCGCCACCCCCAAAGCCCATCACCATTGTGTTGTTGTCTAGCTTTATTCAGCTGAAAAGACTGTGCACTTTGTCAGACAATACCATTTGTTTTTTTCAAAACAAAGACCCATCTCATCTTTTACATGAGGTTTATTGAAAAAGTAAAGTGGCGAGCTCTGTAATTACATTGATTTTACACATAATGTTCACAGCGTGGGCTGCACGTCACGCACACTCTGCAGCAGAATGGATTACTGGGGCGGGGGGAACTCACTAGTCCCCAATAAAGCTTTATGGGAAGCAGAAAGAACCAGGTGCAGAGCCGTAGCAAGGCGATGGAGTCTGCCCTACACTCTACATAGATGGCAACCACCGGCTATTGCTTTAGTGTTCCATCTATGTATTTTATCAGTCTGGGAATGTATCCTACCATGCATCTATCTGTGTATCTCTGTATCTATGCAGCCAGATCTCTGTTCACTCTTATCATCGTATCTATCAACATTTCATCATCCATCATTCCACAATGTTTTTTGTTACCGTCCTTTGGTGTTTCATACTTTTTACTGCATGGTCTGATGCCCTCCTAGTTTCTTCCTCTGGCTAATATGATATTATTTGGTTTTCTACCTCTATATCATCTTTTGTGTAGGGACCCCCTCCATCACTTACTGTGCCTTCTCCTCCATCACCCCAGCTCTGCGTTGATACCATATGCTCGGTATATACGGTTCTACAAAAGCCGTAGGCTAGAACAGCAGGACCACGTACGTAGCGAGAGCACACAGATGGCAGCTACATGATATGAACAGTAGCGTGTTGTAAGTGTTTCTCGAGGCACGGACCCCTTGGCTGGGGCACAATCTGATCTGGTCACCAAAACAGACTTACTATGGTGATACATTAAACTCTGTGACCAGAAAGTCCATGTGGTCCTTGTCTTTGTTTTTAAAGGCTTCGGCGATTATTCTGGCTGCGTCACGATGTTCCTTCCCCTGTAAGGAGATCCCATTTACTTCAAGGATAACCTGTCCCACCTTTAGCTTGCTGCAGTTGTGAGCAGAACCTCCTCGCTGCAAAGGATACATAGAGAAGGAGAGGATATGTTATTATAAAACAAAAGGAACCAACGTGGAAAAGTGGTCAAGCACAAAAAATAGCCATGCTTCCTTTTCACCTACTTTGGCCTTTAAGGGTTACTCAAATCAATGAAGGCGCACCCTGGCCCAGTTCCCCAGTAATGGTACAAACCACTCAGCAACAGTTTGCCTACTTATCTGGGTTCCTGCTTAGTTCCAAGGCTCACTGGTGATCTGGCAGAAGACAAAAGCCAATGTCATAGTTATTCATTGGCTGAGTGTCAGCTGACCGCTCTCAGCCAATGACTGATATTCTGTGCAATTACATTTGCACAGAATTGACATTAGCCAGCTGGGAACTCTAGTTCCAGGCTGGCTGATGACACCCCTATGATGCTGGTCAGAGGTGGAGTTACAACTGAGGTGTTAAACTCTGTATGTGCAGCGTTTCATGGTGAGACATTACACATACGGACTCCTGGTTCCACGACCACTTCAAAGCATCATGGTGCTTGGAGTAACCCTTTAAAATTTTAATTCACTTTGAATTCCCACCAATTCTCATTTTAGTGAATAACCCTTTAAGTGTATTTACAATGAACTGAAAAGTAATGAGTATCTCATTTGGTAATCAAATAAACTTACATTTTCCCCATGTACCCTCCATCACTATAAAACTACGTCAGTCTTTTCACTTTTGTGGTCAACGTCAATGCATTAACCCACAATTCACACACAGTTTTGTAGTTTATATTACCTACAGACAATTATTGTACTTATCATATGCATCACAAGGCCAAAATAATCAATGTCAGATATATGGAACTATACTTTGGTGGTCTGTGGCCAAAGATAATACCTGTATTGTAACTATACGTGGCAGTGGTTGTCGTGTCTTGGCTCCTCCTTCAATGGCTATTCCTAGGGTTGGTGCACTTTTCATTACACGGACTAGGGTGGCCGTTGGCTCCAGCAAACCTGGCTACAAGAAGTAAACTGTGTCAGTTTCCTTAATGTTTTAGAGAAAAAGGTTTATTATCAATCATGATATACACAGTCACCACATTACAGCAACTTTTCAAAAAAAATTTATAACAAGCTATCCATAGAGGGCCATGGCCATCAGTTAAACTTGGAACAGTAAGGAGTTGACATCTGTCATTGCAATTTAGGAGTTCTGAAATGTGAACACAGATTGGGGTTAGATATGTTGAGGATATGGTATGTGAAGACAGATCGTTTTGTGAAAACATGTTGAAGACAGATAATGGAGATATGAGATGTGAAGATAGATTGAGGTTAGATAGAGATATTGGAGTTATAGCATGCGAAGACACATTGGGGTTAGAGATATCGGAGTTATAGCATGTGAAGACACATTGGGGTTAGACAGAGATATCGGAGTTATAGCATGTGAAGACACATTGGGGTTAGATAGAGATATCTGAGTTATAGCATGTGAAGACACATTGGGGTTAGAGATATCGGAGTTATAGCATGCGAAGACACATTGGGGTTAGAGATATCGGAGTTATAGCATGTGAAGACACATTGGGGTTAGACAGAGATATCGGAGTTATAGCATGTGAAGACACATTGGGGTTAGACAGAGATATCTGAGTTATAGTAGGTGAAGACACATTGGGGTTAGACAGAGATATCTGAGTTATAGCATGTAAAGACAGATTGGGGTTAGACAGAGATATCGGAGTTATAGCATGTGAAGACACATTGGGGTTAAATAGAGATATCAGAGTTATAGAACGTGAAGACAGATTGGGGTGAGATAATGATATCAGAACTATAGAATGTGAAGACAAATTGGGGTTAGATAGAGATATCAGAGTTATAGTATGTGAAGACACATTGGGGTTAGGTAGAGATATCAGAGTTATAGCACGTGAAGACAGATTGGTCTTAGATAGTGATATCTGAGTTATAGCATTTGAAGACACATTCGGGTTAGATAGAGATATTGGAGTTAGAGCATGTGAAGACAGATTGGGGTTAGATAGTGATATCAGAGTTATAAAATTTGAAGACAGATTGAGGTTAGATAGAGATATCGAAGTTATAGCATGTGAAGACAGATTGGGGTTAGATAGAGATATCAGAGTTATAGAATGTGAAAACAGATTGGGGTTAGATAGTGATATGGGAGTTATAACATCTGAAGACAGATTTGGGTTAGACAGATATCGAAATTCTAGCATGTGAAGACAGATTGGGGTTAGATAGTGATTTCAAAGTTATAGCATTTGAAAACAGATTGAGGTTAGATAGAGATATCGGAGTTATGGCATGTGAATACAGATTGGAGATAGGTAGAGATATCGGAGTTATAGCATGTGAAGACACATTAGGGTTAGGTAGAGATATCTGAGTTATAGTATGTGAACACACATTGGGGTTAGGTAGAGATATCTGAGTTATAGTATGCGAAGACACATTAGGGTTAGGTAGAGACATCTGAGTTATAGCATGTGAAGACAGATTGAGGTTAGATAGAGATATCGGAGTTAAAGTATGTGAAGACACATTTGGGTTAGATAGAGATATCAGAGTTATAGCACGTGAAGGCACATTGGGGTTAGGCAGAGATATCTGAGTTATAGTAGGTGAAGAAAGATTGGGGTTAGATAGAGATATCAGAGTTATAGTATGTGAAGAAAGATTAGGGTTAGATAGAGATATCAGAGTTATAGTATGTGAAGACACATTGGGGTTAGATAGAGATATCAGAGTTATAGCACGTGAAGGCACATTGGGGTTAGGTAGAGATATCTGAGTTATAGTAGGTGAAGAAAGATTGGGGTTAGATAGAGATATCGGAGTTATACTATGTGAAGAAAGATTAGGGTTAGATAGAGATATCAGAGTTATAGTATGTGAAGAAAGATTGGGGTTAGATAGAGAGATAGAGATATCGGAGTTATAGTATGTGAGGACACATTGGGGTTAGATAGAGATATCAGAGTTATAGCACGTGAAGGCACATTGGGGTTAGGTAGAGATATCTGAGTTATAGTAGGTGAAGAAAGATTGAGGTTAGATAGAGATATCGGAGTTATAGTATGTGAAGAAAGATTAGGGTTAGATAGAGATATCAGAGTTATAGTATGTGAAGAAAGATTGGGGTTAGATAGAGAGATAGAGATATCGGAGTTATAGTATGTGAGGACACATTAGGGTTAGGTAGAGATATCTGAGTTATAGTATGTGAAGACAGATTGAGGTTAGGTAGAGATATCTGAGTTATAATATGTGAAGACACATTGGGGTTAGATAGAGATATCTGAGTTATAGCATGTGAAGACACATCGGGGTTAGGTAGAGATATCTGAGTTATAGTATGTGAAGAAAGATTGGGGTTAGATAGAGATATCGGAGTTATAGTATGTGAAGAAAGATTGGGGTTAGATAGAGATATCGGAGTTATAGTATGTGAAGACACATTAGGGTTAGGTAGAGATATCTGAGTTATAGTATGTGAAGACAGATTGAGGTTAGGTAGAGATATCTGGGTTATAATATGTGAAGACACATTGGGGTTAGACAGAGATATCGAAATTCTAGCATGTGAAGACAGATTGGGGTTAGATAGTGATTTCAAAGTTATAGCATTTGAAAACAGATTGAGGTTAGATAGAGATATCGGAGTTATGGCATGTGAATACAGATTGGAGATAGGTAGAGATATCGGAGTTATAGCATGTGAAGACACATTAGGGTTAGGTAGAGATATCTGAGTTATAGTATGTGAACACACATTGGGGTTAGGTAGAGATATCTGAGTTATAGTATGCGAAGACACATTAGGGTTAGGTAGAGACATCTGAGTTATAGCATGTGAAGACAGATTGAGGTTAGATAGAGATATCGGAGTTAAAGTATGTGAAGACACATTTGGGTTAGATAGAGATATCAGAGTTATAGCACGTGAAGGCACATTGGGGTTAGGCAGAGATATCTGAGTTATAGTAGGTGAAGAAAGATTGGGGTTAGATAGAGATATCAGAGTTATAGTATGTGAAGAAAGATTAGGGTTAGATAGAGATATCAGAGTTATAGTATGTGAAGACACATTGGGGTTAGATAGAGATATCAGAGTTATAGCACGTGAAGGCACATTGGGGTTAGGTAGAGATATCTGAGTTATAGTAGGTGAAGAAAGATTGGGGTTAGATAGAGATATCGGAGTTATAGTATGTGAAGAAAGATTAGGGTTAGATAGAGATATCAGAGTTATAGTATGTGAAGAAAGATTGGGGTTAGATAGAGAGATAGAGATATCGGAGTTATAGTATGTGAGGACACATTGGGGTTAGATAGAGATATCAGAGTTATAGCACGTGAAGGCACATTGGGGTTAGGTAGAGATATCTGAGTTATAGTAGGTGAAGAAAGATTGAGGTTAGATAGAGATATCGGAGTTATAGTATGTGAAGAAAGATTAGGGTTAGATAGAGATATCAGAGTTATAGTATGTGAAGAAAGATTGGGGTTAGATAGAGAGATAGAGATATCGGAGTTATAGTATGTGAGGACACATTAGGGTTAGGTAGAGATATCTGAGTTATAGTATGTGAAGACAGATTGAGGTTAGGTAGAGATATCTGAGTTATAATATGTGAAGACACATTGGGGTTAGATAGAGATATCTGAGTTATAGCATGTGAAGACACATCGGGGTTAGGTAGAGATATCTGAGTTATAGTATGTGAAGAAAGATTGGGGTTAGATAGAGATATCGGAGTTATAGTATGTGAAGAAAGATTGGGGTTAGATAGAGATATCGGAGTTATAGTATGTGAAGACACATTAGGGTTAGGTAGAGATATCTGAGTTATAGTATGTGAAGACAGATTGAGGTTAGGTAGAGATATCTGGGTTATAATATGTGAAGACACATTGGGGTTAGACAGAGATATCGAAATTCTAGCATGTGAAGACAGATTGGGGTTAGATAGTGATTTCAAAGTTATAGCATTTGAAAACAGATTGAGGTTAGATAGAGATATCAGAGTTATGGCATGTGAATACAGATTGGAGATAGGTAGAGATATCGGAGTTATAGCATGTGAAGACACATTAGGGTTAGGTAGAGATATCTGAGTTATAGTATGTGAACACACATTGGGGTTAGGTAGAGATATCTGAGTTATAGTATGCGAAGACACATTAGGGTTAGGTAGAGACATCTGAGTTATAGCATGTGAAGACAGATTGAGGTTAGATAGAGATATCGGAGTTAAAGTATGTGAAGACACATTTGGGTTAGATAGAGATATCAGAGTTATAGCACGTGAAGGCACATTGGGGTTAGGCAGAGATATCTGAGTTATAGTAGGTGAAGAAAGATTGGGGTTAGATAGAGATATCAGAGTTATAGTATGTGAAGAAAGATTAGGGTTAGATAGAGATATCAGAGTTATAGTATGTGAAGACACATTGGGGTTAGATAGAGATATCAGAGTTATAGCACGTGAAGGCACATTGGGGTTAGGTAGAGATATCTGAGTTATAGTAGGTGAAGAAAGATTGGGGTTAGATAGAGATATCGGAGTTATAGTATGTGAAGAAAGATTAGGGTTAGATAGAGATATCAGAGTTATAGTATGTGAAGAAAGATTGGGGTTAGATAGAGAGATAGAGATATCGGAGTTATAGTATGTGAGGACACATTGGGGTTAGATAGAGATATCAGAGTTATAGCACGTGAAGGCACATTGGGGTTAGGTAGAGATATCTGAGTTATAGTAGGTGAAGAAAGATTGAGGTTAGATAGAGATATCGGAGTTATAGTATGTGAAGAAAGATTAGGGTTAGATAGAGATATCAGAGTTATAGTATGTGAAGAAAGATTGGGGTTAGATAGAGAGATAGAGATATCGGAGTTATAGTATGTGAGGACACATTAGGGTTAGGTAGAGATATCTGAGTTATAGTATGTGAAGACAGATTGAGGTTAGGTAGAGATATCTGAGTTATAATATGTGAAGACACATTGGGGTTAGATAGAGATATCTGAGTTATAGCATGTGAAGACACATCGGGGTTAGGTAGAGATATCTGAGTTATAGTATGTGAAGAAAGATTGGGGTTAGATAGAGATATCGGAGTTATAGTATGTGAAGAAAGATTGGGGTTAGATAGAGATATCGGAGTTATAGTATGTGAAGACACATTAGGGTTAGGTAGAGATATCTGAGTTATAGTATGTGAAGACAGATTGAGGTTAGGTAGAGATATCTGGGTTATAATATGTGAAGACACATTGGGGTTAGACAGAGATATCGAAATTCTAGCATGTGAAGACAGATTGGGGTTAGATAGTGATTTCAAAGTTATAGCATTTGAAAACAGATTGAGGTTTGATAGAGATATCGGAGTTATGGCATGTGAATACAGATTGGAGATAGGTAGAGATATCGGAGTTATAGTATGTGAAGACAGATTGGGGTTAGGTAGAGATATCGGAGTTATAGCATGTGAAGACACATTTGGGTTAGATAGTGATATCAGAGTTTTTAGTATGTGAAGATAGATTGGGGTTAGGTAAAGATATCAGAGTTATAGTATGTGAAGACACATTAGGGTTAGGTAGAGATATCTGAGTTAGAGCATGTGAAGACAGATTGAGGTTAGATAGAGATATCGGAGTTATAGTATGTGAAGACACATTGGGGTTAGATAGAGATATCGGAGTTATAGTATGTGAAGAAAGATTGGGGTTAGATAGAGATATCGGAGTTATAGTATGTGAAGAAAGATTGGGGTTAGATAGAGATATCGGAGTTATAGTATGTGAAGACACATTAGGGTTAGGTAGAGATATCTGAGTTATAGTATGTGAAGAAAGATTAGGGTTAGATAGAGATATCAGAGTTATAGTATGTGAAGAAAGATTGGGGTTAGATAGAGATATCGGAGTTATAGTATGTGAAGACACATTAGTGTTAGGTAGAGATATCTGAGTTATAGTAGGTGAAGACAGATTGGGGTTAGATAGAGATATCAGAGTTATAGTATGTGAAGACACATTGGGGTTAGGTAGAGATATCAGAGTTATAGTATGTGAAGACACATTGGGGTTAGGTAGAGATATTTGAGTTATAGTATGTGAAGAAAGATTGGGGTTAGATAGCGATATCAGAGTTATAGTATGTGAAGAAAGATTAGGGTTAGATAGAGATATCAGAGTTATAGTATGTGAAGAAAGATTGGGGTTAGATAGAGATATCGGAGTTATAGTATGTGAAGACACATTAGGGTTAGGTAGAGATATCTGAGTTATAGTAGGTGAAGACAGATTGAGGTTAGGTAGAGATATCTGAGTTATAATATGTGAAGACACATTGGGGTTAGATAGAGATATCTGAGTTATAGCATGTGAAGACACATCAGGGTTAGGTAGAGATATCTGAGTTATAGTATGTGAAGACACATTGGGGTTACCAGATACAAAGTTCACACTTGATAAGAAAAGCAGTTAAATACATCCATATGGCTTAGAATCCCTGTCAAAAACAGGAATGTCAATCTCCACCTTGGGCATGGGACGGGGTTAATAAATTATATTTGTGAGCCTTTGGGTTCCTTACCGGTTTTGTCATTCCCTCAGAGCCTTTCAATTTCAGGGGCTGTGGGCTGCTATCTTTGCTGCCCCCTCCAACATCTCCTGTGTCTACTCCACTGTCTTCACTGAGGGTCTGCCCACTGTCAGAGAACTGGGAGAGGGAGGCTGGGGGGGAGAGTGGCAGGGCGGCTAAACATAGGAGAAACAAGTTATGGAAGGGAGAGACACACACAGCACTACACATGGGATAACTAAAGCAAACTGTATACTGTAAAGCAAACTGTTTATTATACACTGTAATATTTTGAAACAGTGAGCAGAGATACCACAAGAGGGCACCCTTTGCTAAGTCTTAACAATTCCGAGCACTCGCCCCTTTTCCATCATGCAATGGGAAAATAATACATTTGGGAATTAACGTGTACTAGATATTTGACAACGATGTTGGACCTCTGCCTGAAATCACGAGAATCTCTCCATTCTAAAGGCACTGAGACTGACTACAAGCCTTTAAGAATCTGACCCTGAGAATCTACCCATTCACACCAAGATCCTAAAAATCTACCCATTCACACTGAGCCCCTGAGAATCTACCCATTCACACCAAGATCCTAAAAATCTACCCATTCACACTGAGACACTGAGAATCTACCCATTCACACAGAGACCCTGAGATATTACCTATTCACACCAAGATTCTAAAAATCTACCCCTTCACACTGAGACCATGAGAATCTACCCATTCACACGGAGACTCTGAGAATCTACCTATTTAATCTGAGATTGTGAGAATCTACCCATTCACCATGAGAATTCAATGTGCCCCATGTAAACCATTCATTGTGAAAAGTATTCAATACAAGTGCCTGTACAGGGAGTGCAGAATTATTAGGCAAATGAGTATTTTGACCACATCATCCTCTTTATGCATGTTGTCTTACTCCAAGCTGTATAGGCTTGAAAGCCTACTACCAATTAAGCATATTAGGTGATGTGCATCTCTGTAATGAGAAGGGGTGTGGTCTAATGACATCAACACCCTATATCAGGTGTGCATAATTATTAGGCAACTTCCTTTCCTTTGGCAAAATGGGTCAAAAGAAGGACTTGACAGGCTCAGAAAAGTAAAAAATAGTGAGATATCTTGCAGAGGGATGCAGCACTCTTAAAATTGCAAAGCTTCTGAAGCGTGATCATCGAACAATCAAGCGTTTCATTCAAAATAGTCAACAGGGTCGCAAGAAGCGTGTGGAAAAACCAAGGCGCAAAATAACTGCCCATGAACTGAGAAAAGTCAAGCGTGCAGCTGCCAAGATGCCACTTGCCACCAGTTTGGCCATATTTCAGAGCTGCAACATCACTGGAGTGCCCAAAAGCACAAGGTGTGCAATACTCAGAGACATGGCCAAGGTAAGAAAGGCTGAAAGACGACCACCACTGAACAAGACACACAAGCTGAAACGTCAAGACTGGGCCAAGAAATATCTCAAGACTGATTTTTCTAAGGTTTTATGGACTGATGAAATGAGAGTGAGTCTTGATGGGCCAGATGGATGGATTGGTAAAGGGCAGAGAGCTCCAGTCCGACTCAGACGCCAGCAAGGTGGAGGTGGAGTACTGGTTTGGGCTGGTATCATCAAAGATGAGCTTGTGGGGCCTTTTCGGGTTGAGGATGGAGTCAAGCTCAACTCCCAGTCCTACTGCCAGTTTCTGGAAGACACCTTCTTCAAGCAGTGGTACAGGAGGAAGTCTGCATCCTTCAAGAAAAACATGATTTTCATGCAGGACAATGCTCCATCACACGCGTCCAAGTACTCCACAGCGTGGCTGGCAAGAAAGGGTATAAAAGAATCTAATGACATGGCCTCCTTGTTCACCTGATCTGAACTCCATTGAGAACCTGTGGTCCATCATCAAATGTGAGATTTACAAGGAGGGAAAACAGTACACCTCTCTGAACAGTGTCTGGGAGGCTGTGGTTGCTGCTGCACGCAATGTTGATGGTGAACAGATCAAAACACTGACAGAATCCATGGATGGCAGGCTTTTGAGTGTCCTTGCAAAGAAAGGTGGCTATATTGGTCACTGATTTGTTTTTGTTATGTTTTTGAATGTCAGAAATGTATATTTGTGAATGTTGAGATGTTATATTGGTTTCACTGGTAAAAATAAATAATTGAAATGGGTATATATTTGTTTTTTGTTAAGTTGCCTAATAATTATGCACAGTAATAGTCACCTGCACACACAGATATCCCCCTAAAATAGTTATAACTAAAAACAAACTAAAAACTACTTCCAAAAATATTCAGCTTTGATATTAATGAGTTTTTTGGGTTCATTGAGAACATGGTTGTTGTTCAATAATAAAATTAATCCTCAAAAATACAACTTGCCTAATAATTCTGCACTCCCTGTATATCATAATTTGCACAATTAGCCATGCATTCTGAAACTATTGCCATATTCCCATACAGAGAATCAACAAATTCATCCAGAGACCATAACAATCTGATTAAAGGGAATCTATAGTGTTAGTAATGCAAAGCTGCATTCCTAACACTATAGTGCCCTCTGCATCCCCCACTTACGTGATTCCAGACCTGATGGATGGCTGGATCGCGCTCTGCCTCCTCCGGTGTTATCCAACAGGAGGGGACATAATGTGCATGCAAGGCAAACACTACAAGTGGATTATTCCTCCCCATAGGAAAGCTTTGAACCAATGCTTTTCCATAGGGATTCCACTGGTTCTGGATGTCCTAATGCAGAACGTAAAGGACGTCCAGCGTCATTTAAGGGGGTCTAACTCTGTAAAAATCCAGGAAGTGCCTCTAGTGGCAGTCTTAGTCTTGCAATGTAAACATTGCAGTTTATTAAAAACTGCAATATTTTACATGGCAGAACTAATAGGGACGGGGACACTGCACCCAGACCACTTCAATGAGATGAAGTGGTCTGGTTACTATAGTGTCCCTTTAATGTATTGCATCCCGGCTAGATCCAGGGCTTAAGATGATCACATTCAACTAAGTTGTCTCTACTATCCATCAAATAAATATTTCAATTTGGCTATTTTTAGAATAGAAGCAAGCTGTGACTCCAACCTGGAAATGTCGATTGCCGACGCCATATATAGCTGTGAGTGGCCTGTGACTGTCCAATAAAAAAACTTTTACAACAGTTTTATAGATAGGAACAGATTAGAGACCAAATATAACAGTCACTTTTCTGATCATTTCGTAAAGCTCCCCCAAAGTCTCAAACAAAATGTTAACATCACGAATCATACAACACAAAAAATATAACAGATAGAAGCTATGATGAAAGAATGACAGCATGATGGCAACATTTTCTAATTTTAGCAATTTTTCCATCACTTTTTTTTTCCCACAGAAAAGTATTCTGATATACTTCTCTTTTTTCAGCCACTGTAAATTTGGATATTTCTTGGATATTACACTTCTAAAACACTTGTGAAATGAATTACAATTAAATAGAAGCAACTTAACTGTCACTTTTCAGAACACTTTGCTAAATATTCCCCAATCACTTACAGCTAATGTCAGTCTAGCTAGAATTACGCATTTGTATCTAACACGGGCAGAGGCGGCTCTCTAATTAGGCGGTTTAGGCGGCCGCCTAAGGCCTCGCGCTGTGTGGGGCCTCGCGGCCGCCTAAACTGCCATAGGGCAGACTGACATGTCGGGTCCTTGAGGACCCGACACAGGAGGGGGCCCGGCGGCTTCCCCTGTATGCCGCCGGGTGCGAGGCCCCTCCTGTCAGTCTGACCGGGAGAGCCAGCCTTCAGTCTGCAGCTCCGCCGGGTGTGAGCTGCAGACTGAAGTGTCTCGCGATCTCTAGCCAATCAGAGCGTTGCCGCGGGTTACCATGGCAACGCTCTGACTGAAGATCGCGAGACACTTCACCATGTGGTCTGCAGCTCTGCATCCGGCAGAGCTGCAGATCGCAGAGCCCACTGGACCACCAGGGAGTTTGACTGCCACCACTGGACCACCAGGGAGTCTGACACCACTGGACCACCAGGGAAAAAGGTACCTGCCAGCCCACCTGTCACCCTGCCACCCACCCTGTCACCCCATCTGCCACCCCCCTCACCCAGTCACCCCATCTGTCACCCCCCCTCATCCTGCCACCCCATCTGCCACCCCTCACCCAGTCACCCCACCTGTCACCCTGCCTCCCCACCTGTCACCCTATCTGTTGCCCCCCTCACCCTGTCACCCCATCTGCCACCCTGCCACCCCCTCACCCTGCCACCCCATCTGCCACCCCTCACCCTGTCACCCCATCTGTCACCCTGTCACCCCATCTGTCACCCTGTCACCCCATCTGCCACCCAGTCACCCCATCTGTCACCCTGCCACCCCACCAGTCACCCCATTTGTCACCCTGTCACCCCACCCTGCCACCCCCTCACCCAGTCACCCCATCTGTCACCATGCCACCCCACCTGTCACCCTGTCACCCCATTTGCCACCCTGCCACCACCCTCACCCAGTCACCCCATCTGTCACCCCCTCACCCTGTCACCCCATCTGCCACCCCCTCACCCTGTCACCCTGCCACCCCACCTGTCACCCCCCTCACCCTGTCACCCCATCTGCCACCCCCTCACCCAGTCACCCCATCTGTAACCCAGCCACCCCACCTGTCACCCCCCCATCACCCTCTCACCCTGTCACCCCATCTGCCACCCCTTCACCCTGTCGCCCCATCTGCCACATCCCTCACCCAGTCACCCCATCTGTAACCCTGCCACCCCCTCACTCAGCCACCCCACCTATCACCCCCTCACCCTGTCACCCCACCCTGCCACCCCCTCACCCTGTTGCAACATCTGCCACCCCCCTCACCCAGTCACCCCATCTGTCACCCAGCCACCCCACCTGTCACTCTCCCCACCCAGCCACCCTACCTGCCACCCTCCTAACCCTGTCACACCACTCACCCTGCAACCACCCCACCTGTCGCCCCATCTGCCACCCCCTCACCCTGTCACCCCATCTGCGACCCCCTCACCCAGTCACCCCATCTGTAACCCTGCCACCCCCTCACTCAGCCACCCCACCTATCACCCCCTCACCCTGTCACCCCACCCTGCCACCCCCTCACCCTGTTGCAACATCTGCCACCCCCCTCACCCAGTCACCCCATCTGTCACCCAGCCACCCCACCTGTCACCCCCCTCACTCAGCCACCCCACCTGTCACTCTCCCCACCCAGCCACCCTACCTGCCACCCTCCTAACCCAGTCACACCACCTCACACTGTCACCTCCCTCCCCCTGCCACCCCACCTGTCACCCCCTCACTTTGTCACCCCCCTCACCCTGCCACCCCCTCACTTTGTCACCCCCTCACCCTGCCACCCCCTGTCACCCCCTCTCACCATGCCACCCCACTGTCACCTCCTCTCACCATGTCACCCTCTCTTTCTCTGTCACCCACCCTGTGACCCCCCACTGTCACCCCCCTTATGCTGTCACCTCATCCTGTCACCCCACCTCACCCTACCACCCCACCTGTCACCCCCCTCACCCTGTCACCCCCTCACCCTGCAACCACCCCACCTGTCACCCCCCTCACCCTGTCACACCCCTCACCCTGCAACCACCCCACCTGTCACCCCCCTCACCCTGTCGCCTCCCTCACCCTGTCACCCCACCTGTCACCCCTCTCACCCTGCCACCCCACCTATCACCCAGCAAACCCATCTGTCACCCCACCTGTCACACCCTCTCACCCTGCCACCCCACCTGTCACCTTCCTCACCCATTCTCAACATGCCACCCCACCTGTCACCTCCCTCTCACCCGCTCTCACCTTGTCACCCCCTCACCCTGTTACCTCCCTGTCACCCCTTCTCACCCCACCTGTCACCCCCCTCACCCTGTCACCCCACCTCTTACTCTGTCACCCACCCTGTGACCCCCCCACACTATATCACCCCCTTTACTCTGTCACCTCACCCTGCCACTCCCCAAACAATATGTCACCCCCTCTCAGCCTGTCACCCCACCTCACATTGTCAGCCCCTAACACTATGTCATCCCCTCTCACCATGTCACTCCACCTCAAATTGTCAGCCCCTAACACTGTCACCCCCTCTCACCAAGTCACCCCACCTCACATTATGTCACCCCACCTCACATTATGTCACCCCACCTCACATTATGTCACCCCACCTCACATTATGTCACCCCACCTCACATTATGTCACCCCACCTCACATTATGTCACCCCACCACACAGTCACCCCACCACACAGTCACCCCACCACACACTGTCAGCCCTTAACACTATGTCACCCCACCTCACATTCTGTCAGCCCCTCACACTCTGTCACCCTCTCACACTCTGTC
Organism: Pelobates fuscus; assembly: GCF_036172605.1. Classification (NCBI taxonomy): domain Eukaryota; kingdom Metazoa; phylum Chordata; class Amphibia; order Anura; family Pelobatidae; genus Pelobates; species Pelobates fuscus. The sequence goes on along the minus strand of NC_086325.1, from coordinate 147,346,786 downwards.
ACCCCATCACACTCTGTCACCCCCCTCTCACAGTAATGTCACCCCCTCTTACTCTGTTACCCCCTACACAATGTCACCCACCCTCTCACACTAGGTCTCCCCCCTCTCACAGTAGGTCTCCCTCTCACACACTAGGTCTCTCACCTCTCACATAATGCCACCCCTTCCCACTCTCACCCCCCTACACAATGTCACCCTCCCTCTCACACTAGGTCTCCCTGTGACCCCCCCACACTGTCACCCACCCGTACTCTGTCACCTCACCCTGTCGCTCCCCACACACTGTCACCCCACCTCACACTTTCACCCCCTCACACTAAGTCACCCACCCTCTTATTCTGTCACCCACCCTCTTATTCTGTCACCCACCCTCTTATTCTGTCACCCACCCTCTTATTCTGTCACCCACCCTCTTATTCTGTCACCCACCCTCTTACTCTGTTACCCCCCTCTTACTCTGTTACCCCCCTCTTACTCTGTTACCCCCCTCTTACTCTGTTACCCACCTTCACTATGTCACCCTCCCTCTCACTCTGTCAACCCCTCTCACTCTGTCACACCCCTTTACTAATGTAACCCTCTCACACTGTCACCACCCCTCACACTATGTCATTTCCCCCACATACTCTGCCACCACTCTCTAGGCACACTGACACCCCTCCATACACACGGTCTCTCCCTCCGCACACACGGGCACCTCCCTTCATTCTCACTGTCAACCCTCAACACTCTGGCACCCACCTCCATACACTTTGGCACCCTCCTGCTCTTTTACACTCACCCTGCCACAGTTACCCCTTTACTCACCCCGTCTCCCCCTGAAGGCAATAATTATACACACTGTCATAAAATAGCTCCGCCATAAACTCAGTGCCAAAGGCCACAGGCAGTACACAAACATACACATGCTCAGAGAAACATACATACATATACAAGGATACTCCCTGCCAGACACACATTCTCAGGCACACAGAGGTAGACAATGCAACAATGTATACATAGACTAGCTCTCTATATCCAGTGCTGCAAGCTCCCTCTTCAATATATCTACAGCTTCTTATACACACAAATCAACTGCTATTTTTTTCAATAATGGTGTTAGTGGGGGGCCTCATGTATGAGTCTCGCCTAAGGCCTCGCCAAGTCTAGAGCCGCCACTGAACACGGGGGCAGGTAAAAGGGACGTGGTGTGCCTTGGTCAATAAAGTTGGTGAGAACTGCCTTTTTGGGACATGGTCAGTCTGAGGTAACTCTCATTGTGTGACATTTTAGGACTGAGAACCCTGTGTGTGACCTTGTTATCTGAGGTAACCTGTGTGTCACATTGCCAGACTGTGTGTATGTGTCAGCCTGAGGGACACCTGTGTAACGGATCACCTGGCACCCCGACTGGGTACCTCCGTTGATGGATGCTCCTAGCACTTCTTGAGGATTCCAAGCACTCTAGCCGACAACACAACCACCGCAGGACGAACCTCTCTTCCTTCCAGAGCGAAGCAGGAACGAGCTCTTAAAAGAGCTTAGGAGTGATTATAGCAAGGGAATATGCAGAGCATAGCAATCCCTTGTAGCAGATTCCCCCAATAAGAGACAGGACTCCAAATTGAGGGTGAAGTAGAACTGACAAAATCTTTATTTTACTTGGGACTAGCCCATTTGGTCATTACATTAACATTGCTGTGAAAACTCAATAAAATTACAAACAGTCAAATCATAGCAGGCAACATTCAGTGACTTATTATAACATAATTACATATTTATAAATAGGTGGGGAAGACCATAATTAACACAAATGTCTCTCCTGCATGCAGAATTAGCGATATGCAAATCTACCCGAATATGCAAATTACCAGTCTTGCTATTCAGGTAGTGCATATTACTGTTGCTACCAACAGAGGGCACTACACAAGCTCCATAGCCAAATCCACCTAAGGGGTAGCAATCCTCAGCAGTACAGGAGAGCAGGCAATACATCTCAGGGGCCATAGTCACATGGCAGGAGGCTGGCAATCAGTCTTCTCCAATGCCCAGTGGCAAGGCTGGTACCGCCACAACCTGTATGTCACATTTTAATGGAGATCCCTTAACGTGCAAAACTACATAAGTGCTAAAAGCCTTTTTTCTATATATCATGCTGTGATACTGAGCTATCCTTTGTGTGTGACATTGCTAGATTAGGGAATTGCAAAAGTTCTGAGAATGACAGACAACGGGAGTCACAGCTGTGAGTGTCACTGTCCATTAACCATAGCTCCTCTGGCTGTGTGCACACAAAATGAGTTGAATAATATGCAAGAAGCAGTAATTTTTGATGATTGAAATTTGCATGTGTTACAATATCAAGATTTTTTGGTGTTTAGACACGCAGAGATTGAAGGAATGGCTATCTTATTATGGCTCAATTTCTTCCACAATTAATGAGTTTAAGTTATGTTAAGATCACTCACCTCGTGTTTGTGGTAGAGCTCGGATTTCATTAACATCTGGTTCACTGTTGGGGCGATGAACCTCCACCATAACGAAGTGTTGAGTGGTCTGGCAATCTGCAGCGGCCGCATGGGTTGGTGAAGGAGATGGTGGGGAGTTCTCAGGCTCAACCTTTAACCTAGCAGGTGACTGCACCCTTGGAAATGGTGTGAGGGGTAGCTGCGTGACCAGAGCCAGCTGGGCTGCAGGTAGTGTAGGGTTCTTAAACTTGGGAGAGATGGTGGCGTAAATCGCTTCATTCGAGTTCTGTGTCTGGGAGGATAGGGGAGGTGGAGTCAGTGGGGGTAGTGTTGGGCTAGTATTGGGGGGTACAGTGAAGAACAGCCCTGACTGAGATGAACCAGAGGAGGGGCGCTGTGCTCTTTCTCCAGCATGAGGCCGCCGCTGAATTGGGTGGTCTTCTGTGGGTGGAGGAGGAGGTTGAAGTGGCTGGGAATTCGGGGGTTCTTCAAGAAACGAGGAAACATCATCCTGTAAACATGATAATATGTTTATGATCCACATTCTAAATTTAAAAAAAATGAATCTCTGAAAAATAAATCCTGAACTTGTCAGGGTAATAATATAATAATCAGAACCAGAGTACAAGCCAGAGGACTATTTAAGGTCCTCTTATGCCACAGACTAGAAAGTTACACTTAACACCAATCTTTCCTTTATCCCCCACATCCAATTGTTTTCTTTATCCTGCCGCAACTACCTACGCAATATTTCCAAAATGCGTCTGTTTTTGATATCTGATACTACTAAGCAACTCATTGACTCCCTTGTTATTTCTCCTCTTAACTGCTGCAATAACCTACTAACGGTTCTTCATCTCTCCTGGCTCTCCCAGTCTTAATTCCTCTAATCCACTTTACCCATCACTCTGTATGTGCTGCACCTCTCTGCGGGTCCCTACACTGGCTCCCTATTCACAGCAGTATGAAATTCAAGATTCTCAAACATGCATACTCCAACTTACCACCTCTTCCCATGCTGGACTGCAGAATTTCACTTCCCTATGTGGTCAAACCTTTTCATAGTCTACCTTTCTTTAAATATTCCTTAAGGACATTATAGTTCAGGAAAGGCTACCACTCAACTCCTTAACTAAAGCTTCCCACTTACCCACTAAATGCCCTCATCTCACTTTCTATAAACATAATTCTCACCCTTGCAGCCCCCACCACCCATCTAGATTGTAATTTCTACCGTAATAGGGCCCTTATCTTAGTTTGTCAAATTTTGTATTTTTTGCTTACTTGCGTAATTTTACTTGTACCAATTGTACCCATGGACAGCACTGCGGAACGTGATGCCATTTTATAAATAAAGTATTGTAATAATCATAATAGAATGATCGTTCTGTGATAAAGGGCGCTTAAAAGGAATATATTGCAGTACAGTACACAACAAAGTGGTAGCAGCTCACACACCAAAAGTAGGAACTCTCCAACCTACTAACAATCAAATATGTACAAAAAACGCTATTGTGCAAATGCATGCCAAATAGTGCAAAATGTGGAGCGCTTTAACAATAAAGTAAACACTTACTCCTGGAATTCTCAGGAGATATAGGTAGATAATAAGGAGGTCCTTATACATCCATGGTAGGTAGAAAACCTCAAGATGGAGACAAAAACAGAGAAAACAGGGAAGCAATGCTAACCCTGGTGCAGAAATCCTTGGTAAAATAGATTGTCAGGTATGGATAACAATTAGCTTCTCACCTTGTCAGGAGCCAATAACTGGGCTCCAAGTATGCAAATGTAGTGTCAAATATAGAGTGACACAGCCCTTCTTTGCAGCAGCATAAATATATCACTAGTCCACTTGAATGAAAAATATAAAATTTATTGTAAATATAACATTAAAACAATAAAATCAATATACTTAAGCACTAGCACTAGCACTACATTTGCATACTTGGAGCCCAGTTATTGGCTCCTGACAAGGTGAGAAGCTAATAGTGACCATAGTCACCAAGATAACAATTGGTAACACACTACGTCATGAAGGACTGAAATCCTGCAGTGCCCGCAAGGTCCCCCTGCTCAACAAAGCACATGTACAGGCCCGTCTGAAGTTTGCCAGTGAACACCTGAATGATTCAGAGGAAAACTGGGTGAAAGTGTTGTGGTCAGATGAGACCAAAATCGAGCTCTTTGGCATTAACTCAACTTGCCGTGTTTGGAGGAGGAGGAATGCTGCCTATGACCCAAGGTGGAAACATTATGCTTCAGGGTTGTTTTTCTGCTAGGGCGACAGGACAACTGCATCACATCAAAGGAACAATGGACGGGGCCATGTACCATCAAATCTTGGGTGAGAAACTCCTTCCCTCAGACAGGGCAATTGAAAATGGGTCGTGGATGGGTATTCCAGCATGACAATGACCCAAAACACACAGCCAAGGCAACAAAGGAGTGGCTCAAGAAGAAGCACATTAAGGTTCTGAAGTGGCCGAGCCAGTGTAACATTGACACGCTAAGATGGGCAGAACACTGTCTCTGTACAGTATTTGGCTTACTCACCAAAGAGATATCAGGCAGAGTGGTTGGAGTGAGGCTTCCAGAGACTGTATTTCCCTCCGGATCCTTCCCATTCTATGTGAAACACAACAGACAGTCATACACAAAATATAATATAAACCATAGCTATATTCTTGTGGGCACACTCTAATACAAGCGAGTGCACAGATATATCACGACACTACTTAGGGTATAAAATTTGACCAATCTTTGACTTCAGAAAAATCTTGAATATTTATGACGTGGAAACATTACGCAGGGGTTCCGCTTCATGATGTGTGTATGTACTATGACATATTTTATGATCATTGTTTTCCCACACATTCCTTGATGCAAATTTCCCTATTATCACATCCTGAGTTATGGAGACTGCATAGTCAAAACTGCTTGAGACAATGCGTGCTGTTTGACATGGAGTAGTGTGTGTGTCTGTGTGTGTGTGTGTGTGTGAGTGAGTGTGTGTAATAAATTATATGCTCCAAGATATATGCATATCCCATGTACTTCTTGTATATTTTTTCGAAGAAATCTAGCATACATTTCATTGCCTACAAGACATTAATGCAGTAATTTTAAACATATGGCACTCCTTAATCACATTAAGCATCAACGACATTCTCGGCAGAAGCTCACTCTATGCGTTATAGCACTTTGTCTCCGCTGCAGCTAATTTGCCATCTCCTGGAAGAAAGATTTAACTTGTCAATGCTCCGGGAAAGGACCTGCCAACGAGATGTGAGTACAAGAACAGGTGTTGTCCCCACACTGGTGGAAATTGAACTTTTACTTGAGGGGATTGTGAAGAATTGATGAGAGACTTGCACATTTCAGGCAAGAACTGACAAGTTGGAAAAATAGCTGACTTGGAGACTTTTTCCGATTAGACTATTTTGGGCTAAATTTTTCATGTGCCTTGTCAATTATGCACAACTCCAAGTTTAATTAATAAACTCTCTAGTTTCTAATAATTTAACCATTTGGAGAATCTGAACCGTCAACGCTAATCAACACGGGATTGTCGTCAATTTCACCCAGTGATACCTATAAAAAAAATAATTGCTGCAGTTTCATCCATTAACAACAAAAACAAACTAAAAAGCCATTATTGTTAGTAGCATATGTTAGAAGATATAATGAAAATACTGTTTAGAATCGAGTGTGTTAGTATCCCAAGTGGATGTTGGAACACTGAGCACTCGTTTAACACCTTCTTACATTCACATTATTTTCAATAACAGTTTAATAGCTTAAAAAAGATTTGTGATTCTTTTTTTTTTTTTTTTATAAATTAATTTGTATTAATTTCAATATTATACATAGATATGACAATAACAATGAAACAGTATCAATCAGTGATCTTTTTGATTTTTGAACATTAAAAATAAGAAGATAAGTCTTCTATTTTGTTTAAGTTTTTTTAAATGTGTTAAATTTTGTTTACGTTTTTTTAAAATGTGTTAATTTATTAGTTAATTTATGGTAAATGCAAACAATTTTACTTTACATCCTTGATAAGGCTTAGACAGAAGTAGTTAGAATATTATTTAGCTTGACAAGTTTAAATCCAACCTATGTTTTGAAATCTTGCAGTATCGTTCCTATAGAAATCAATCACATAAGGTGTGCCAATGTACCTGGTCCTTTTTGCATCTTGAGTTGGCTAACCATAGGGTATCAATCGAATCTCATACCGGGTGCAACTATTTAATTTAATTCCTTCTTTACACAAAATAACTTAAAAATAGGACATATTACTATGCAAAAATAAAAAAGACATGACATATTCAGCTTAATTTCAATATTCATTGTTAACTACCTTAAAATAAAACTTAAATTTCTTTCTATAGAAATAATTTTTTTTTAGTATGTGTTTCTTCTTTCATATGTCACTGCACCATACTTTTTATTTCTGTTCTCTTTAAAAAAGGTAAATAATAATTTAAAAAACAAAACAAAAAAAAAACAACAACAAGAAACCCTGAATCCCAGCACCTTCTTTTTAATTCAGGAGCTATTGCAAGCTCCACGTTAATGTGAGTGTTATTTTTTAAATTTTCCATTATTCAAGTATGGTTAATTTTTCTTTTAATATATGAGCATCACAGAGGAATTCACACCTATGATTTGTACCAAGAGTAACCAAACAGTTGTGGCTTTCCGAGAATTCAGATAAATTTAGTCCTGAAATAACTGAGGAAATATGGCACTCCAGTTGAAAATGACTGCTTAATGTCTTTTTGCTGTCTTGTATGTATTATGGATTCTAATTTACTTGTATTGGTTGCTTGCTTGGGGGTATCTCATAAAATGCATATTTATAGACATAATTATCTTCAGATAACGCATCTGGTCATAATCATCGAATGCCAAGAAACTACAAAACAGCTCTAATCTAAAAACATATTTTGTATCACAACCAGTATAGATCACTTTGTCTGTAAGCCGTAAAAAGTAAACATGTATTTTCGTACTTTGGGGAGATCCATCAAGATGAGATACATTGCTGAACATTCCACCCGATACGAAAAATGCCTCTGGTTCTTGTGTAAATCTAAGGAACTATTTACCCGACTATGAAAATAACAAGGGGTATGGAGCAGCTTCTCTTACTGAAATTAAAGTTCTCCTACCTGTCACAGTTCAGTGCTTCTCCCAACTGTATCTACTGCTAAGAACTCACTACATCGAAATCAAAAGATTAATTTTAATGTTATCATGGAGAATGAATATACATTTTAAAACGGTTTAATGAATGCAGAGGCATTTTGCAAGAATTATGCTAATACACACGGGCAGATGTTTTTTCTTACATGGAAATGTCATTGTAATGTCAGAAGCTTAGAGTAAACAAGATGAAGGGTGGGCATAGCTGGGGATTGATGAGACAAGAGGGCCATTGACTAAATAGTGAGTTGGGAGAGGTAGAAATGCTTTTAGAAGAGGGGCTTTGGGTAATAGCATTTAAACATATGCTGAAAGTCCATTAGGGTGCTTAAATACAACAAACATCTACTTCCAAAAAGTAAAGAAAATATTAACGCATCAGATGCTCCCAAATTGGCTTTGAAGATGTTTAACTATTAGGTATTATTAAAAAAAACAAACATAAGGAAGGCTGGAGATATGACATATCATTGTTACATAGTTACATAGGCTGAAAAGAGACAAGGACCAATCAAGTTCAGCCTTTCTCGCTTCTGTTTTTTGCTGTTGATACAAAAGAAGGCCAGAAATCTAGTTCAAACAACTTCCAATTTAGCATCAAACTAGGAAAAAATTACTTCTTAACCCCAGAATGGCAGTCCGAATTTATCTGTGGATCAAGAAGCTATCCTCTTAGACGGAATGGAGATATGTCTAAAGCTCTCTTTCCCATGGGCATTGCAAACCCCACAAATCTGGGGGGGGGGGGGGGGGGTAGCATTTTTACTCAATAGTGGTGAGCAGTGTGTATAATATGGGGAATAATGTTGTTGTGGTGGGGAGTGGCCAGCAGGTTGACATAGAGTGCTAGAAGCCGTTATAACCAAGCAGCCCTTACTCCTCAGCTTCCAGTGAGTGAGCCCGGTGTTCCGCTGTGTACAGCAAGTCTCTACCAGCTAGGCCGGACTCATACAGGCATTCGTCACCATGGCAACAACTGCAGCTATGGCAGCTCTAAACGACTAAACTCGGCAAACGCAAAGCTACTCCCTGGACCTGGTCTGATTAGGAGGGGAGAATAGATATAAACATTGTGTGTAGCTGGATAACTCTATAATGTGCCTTGATCACAAGTGTTTTCTCTTTCAGTGAGGATAAATAGTAACCATAGCCTGATTACATACCTCCTAAGTGTCTCTATCTAGGAAGGATAATCCCCATTTATGGCAGGAATCCCTCTCTCTCTCTCTCTCTCTCCTTTCTACCCTAATGTCCCTGTGTTGTAGGAGCTCAGTATTCTTTTTGTGTCTAATGTATAACAGAGCTCCACAGCAATAATACTCACAGGCCGAGAGCTGTATGCTGGCTGAATATTGTGTGTGTGGTGGCTGAATTCTGTGTGTGTGTGTGCATGTGTGTGTAAGGGAATCTGAGTGTGGCTGAGTGTTTTGTGTATGTTTTGTCCCCTGCTTACATTTCCTGGTGGTCCAGTCAAGTTTGCAAATTTAAGCATAAATAGCCAAGTGTGGGTATACTGGCAAATTGTTTCTGAGTATTTCAAAAATTAAAGAAGGGGTGAATGTGTGTGTGTGTGGGGGGGGGGGGGCTAAGACAAAAATGAAAATGATTATAAAGGCAAATCTAAAATAGGCAACGATCACTATATGTATTCCTGACCCTATGGTGTTAAAACCACCATCTAGCCCCCCTGGGTCCCTCATGCCTCCATAAATATAGCAAAATCTTACAGTATTCAAGCCTGAAGCTGTAGATCTGCATGCTGTTTGCCTCAGAAAAACAAGCTGTCTGCTGACATCATCAGAAGTGGTAGCCTGATCCAATCACAATGCTTCCCCATAGGATTGACTGAGACTGACAAGAAGGCAGATCAGAGGCAGAGCCAGCATGATTCAAACACAGCCCTGGCCAATGAGCATCTCCTCATAGAGATGAAGTGAATCAATGAATCTCTATGAGGAAAGTTCAGTATCTGCATGCAGAGGGAGGAGATACTGAATGTTTAGATATATTTTAGTCAGCCATGACCCAGGAAGGATCTCTAACAGCCATCTGAGGAGTGGCCAGTAGACATGTCCCGAATAGTTCCTGGCGAACATAGCTTGTTCGCGTTCACCACGGATGGCGAACATATGCGATGTTCGGTCCACCCCCTATTCGTCATCATTGAGTAAACTTTGACCCTGTACCTCACAGTCAGCAGACACATTGCAGCCAATCAGCAGCAGACCCTCCCTCCCAGACCCTCCCACCTCCTGGACAGCATCCATTTTAGATTCATTCGGAAGCTGCATTCTTTTTTTTTTTTTAGACAGAAGTGTGTTATATTTGAGCATGCTAGGCTTAACGTGCATATATCATGGCTAGTTGCACTGAGGGTATGAGTATATAGCAGTACATTGTTGTGAAAGATGGCCGTCATGTTTAGGGTGTAGCTTGCACGTTATCAACTGTGTATTTATATCAGCAGCTCCACCACTAGTTATAAATCAAGTGTGAGTCGCCCCATGAGATGAGACTAGTGAATAACATAATACATGAACGGTTAAGGTAAAGGCATGTAAGGAACTACGACAATAAACTCTTTAGGAGGTGAAATAATGACATGTTTAAACGCTTGCTACTTTACGATTAGTTAATGTGCAGAGAGCAGTTCATGTGATCAAAGGCATGGTGTGGAGGATCGGCTATAGTGGGACATGCTTTGCAGGCTGCTGTTTATTGCTTGTGCTCATCCGATCCCTTCTGGGCGCCAGGTGCAGACCCTGGGAGTCCCTAAAACCTGGAAAAACAAAGACAAGTCTCTGGCTGAGTGCCTGGTTCACGGTTTGAGGTGGTGGAAGCTTGTTTTGTCGGGTGGTCGGATCTGTCCCGGTGGTGCTTCACGTCCGGTGCAGGATTGTGGTGGCTTAAGGTGGAGGCGAGTGCTTGACGTGGGGCAGGCTCTGCATTTCTGTTTGTGCCTCCGGTCCCGTCTTCGACGCCTTTTGCGTTGGTGGATTTTAATGGGGACTGCTTCGCTTAGCTGTGGTGGAGCTTTTTGGGGCTGTGGTGGAGCTTGTTGGGGCTTCCTGCTTGTTATTTGCTTCCAAAATTGATTAAAGAGTCTGTCCAGCTTAGACTCAATATCCTGCCATGCTTTGCTGGTACCAGAAGGACACGCGGCTGCCGCCATATTGGGAGAGTCGCAGATGAGTATGTCAGCCTGGGCAGCTGTGCTCTGTGCGTCCATTAGCTCCAGACAGCCTCTCAGGGGTGGACCGGGATAACCCCCACCGGTCCGAGGGGGGGTTAACGGAGCTCCTGCCGGGAAGTAGTTGCTCCTGGGCATCCCAGGATTGGGAGATCGGCCGCCTCTCCCGCCCGGTGAGCACCAGGCCACACTTGCCACGTGGAGGTAAGTAAAACTCTGTCGAGTTGCTGACTGCTATTAAGCATGTCGGGTCGGTCAGGTAGGAGCAACATTGCTGGGTCATCCCCTTCTGGGGTGAAATTCGCTTGTTGATAGCTGCTTAAAGTGAGATATTGAGGGAGCTCACACGAAGTGCGTCTTTCCTCCATGACAGCTAGGCCCCGCCCCCCGGAAGCTGCATTCTTAGTGAGAGGAGGGACAGTGTAGCTGCTGCTGATTTAATGGGGAAATCAATAGCTAGGCTAGTGTATTAAGTGTCCACTACAGTCCTGAAGGACTCATCTGATCTCTGCTGTAAGGACCGCACCCCAAAAAGCCCTTTTTAGGGCTAGAACATTAGTCTGCTTTTTTTTTTTCCTGTGTAATCTAATTGCAGTTGCCTGCCTGCCAGCGTGTGTGTCAGGCTCACAGCGTATACTGTACCCACTTGCCCAGTGCCACCACTCATATCTGGTGTCACAATAGCTTGCATTTAAAAAAAGAAAACCTTTTTTGACTGTAATATAATAGCAGTCAGTTTCCTTCACACGTGTGCGTTTCAGGGCCTGCCAGGGCACAGTGTCACACCAGTGCAACTCATATCTGGTGTAACAGTAGTGTACATTAAAAAAACAAACTAGAAATTTGACTGTGAAATAATAGCAGTCAGTTTCCTTCACACGTGTGCGTTTCAGGGCCTGCCAGGGCACAGTGTCACACCAGTGCAACTCATATCTGGTGTAACAGTAGTGTACATTTAAAAAAAAATAAAATACAATTTTGACTGTAATAGATTGAATAGGAGTTAGTTGTCTGCAAGCGTGTGTGTCAGGCCTACAGCGTCTACTCTGCCAACTTCTGCCAGTGCACAGTGCCACTCATATCTGTTGTCACAGTAGCTTGCACGCATAGTACCACTAATCGAAAAAAAAATGACAGGCAGAGGCAGGCCATCCCTCAGGGGCCGTCGTGGTCGTGGTGCTGTGATTCCCTTTGGCCCTAGAATAATGCCCAGTGTTCAGAGGCCACGTACCCTGAACTTGAAAAGTTCTGAGGACATAGTTGACTGGCTAACACAGGACACCCAATCTTCTACAGCTTCCGCTCGGAACCTTGACGCACCATCCTCCTCCAGCTTAGCTTCGGGCACCTCTCAAGTTACCACTCGCCCGCCTGCCGCCACCACCAACACTAGCACCACAGCCGCTTCACTTGATCTGTCAGAGGAGTTATTTACACATCAGTTGGAAGAAATGAGTGATGCGCAACCATTATTGCCAGAGGATGTAGATAACAGGGATATGTCTCAGTCAGGCAGCATTATACACATGGACGTACGGTGTGATGATGATGATGATGTTGTACCCGCTGCTGCTTCCTTTGCTGAGTTGTCAGATACAAGTGAAGCGGTTGATGATGATGATGCGTCCGTGGATGTCACGTGGGTGCCCGCTAGAAGAGAAGAAGAACAGGGGGAAAGTTCAGATCGGGAGACAGAGAGGAGGAGGAGACGAGTTGGAAGCAGGGGGAGGTCGTCGCAAGGAGCTAGTGGCACAGTCAGACAGCATGCATCGATACCCGGGGTCAGTCAGACAGCACGGCAATCAACGCATGCTGTTGCCACCACCAGAATGCCGTCATTGCAGAGCTCAGCAGTGTGGCATTTTTTCGGTGTGTCTGCCTCTGACAACAGCGATGCCATTTGCAACCTGTGGCATTTTTTCGGTGTGTCTGCCTCTGACAACAGCGATGCCATTTGCAACCTGTGCCAAAAGAAACTGAGTCGTGGGACGTCCAACACCCACCTAGGTACAACTGCTTTGCGAAGGCACTTGATCGCACATCACAAACACCTATGGGATCAACACATGAGTACAAGCAGCACACAAACTCAAAGCCACCATCCTCCTCCTGGTCCAGCATCTTCAGCCACGTCAACCACTGCTGTCCTCCTTGCCCCCTCTCAACCATCCGTCACTCTGTCTCTCGCCTTGAGCAGTTCCTGTTCATCTGCCCACAGTCAGGTGTCTGTCAAGGACATGTTTGAGCGTAAGAAGCCAATGTCACAAAGTCACCCCCTTGCCCGGCATCTGACAGCTGGCTTGTCTGAACTCTTAGCCCGCCAGCTTTTACCATACAAGCGGGTGGAGTCTGAGGCGTTCCAAAAATGTGTAGCTATTGGGACACCGCAGTGGAAGGTACCCGGCCGAAATTTCTTTGCACAAAAGGCAATCCCCAACCTGTACTCGATTGTGCAAAAGGAAGTAATGGCATGTCTGGCACACAGTGTTGGGGCAAGGGTCCATCTGACCACTGATACCTGGTCTGCAAAGCATGGTCAGGGCAGGTATATCACCTACACTGCGCATTGGGTAAACCTGCTGACGGCTGCCAAGCATGGAATGCGTGGCTCTGCAGAGGAGTTGGTGACACCGCCACGACTTGCAGGCAGGCCTGCTGCCACGTCCTCTACTCCTCCTACTCCATCCTCTTCCATAACCTCCTCGGCTGAGTCCTCTTCTGCTGCTGCGTCTTCATCAACGGCACCCCCCCAGCTCCCCAGGTACTATTCCACATCCCGCATACGGCAGTGTCACGCTGTCTTGGGGTTGACTTGCCTGAAAGCAGAGAGTCACACCGGACCAGTACTCCTGTCCGCCCTGAACGCAAAGATGGATCAGTGGCTGACTCCGCATCAACTGGAGATCGGCAAAGTGGTTTGTGACAACGGAAGAAATTTGTTGGTGGCATTGAATTTGGGCAAGTTGACACATGTGCCGTGCATGGCACATGTGTGTAATCTGATCGTACAACGCTTTGTGCATAAGTACCCAGGCTTACAGGACGTCCTGAAGCAGGCCAGGAAGGCGTTCCTACACGGCCATGGCGCACTTTTCAGATATCCAGCGGCGAAACAACATGCCAGTGAGGCGCTTGATTTGCGACAGCCCGACACGTTGGAATTCAACACTCCTAATGTTCGACCGCCTACTCCAACAAGAAAAAGCCGTTAACGACTATTTGCATGACTGGGGTGCTAGTACAGCCTCTGCGGAGCTGGGATTTTTTTTGCCACGTTACTAGACGCTCATGCGCAATGCCTGTAGGCTCATGCGTCCTTTTGAGGAGGTGACAAACCAAGTCAGTCGCACCGAAGGCACCATCAGCGACATCATACCATTTTTTTTCTTCCTGGAGCGTGCCCTGTGAAGAGTGCTGGATCAGGCCGTAGATGAGCGTGAAGAGGAAGAGCTTGTTGTCACCTTTCGGGGACCCTTGGTGTTGTACGTGGCTGGGTGGAGGAAGAGAGACCTTCAATGACATCAGTGAGGACAAGGAATGGGACATGGCTAGCTTGGTATCCAACCTTGTGCAAATGGACTGTTTGCGGTTGTGCAAATGGACTGTTTGCGGTTGTTTGCGGTGCGTTAAACGGGGAGTTTGGTCTGTCACTGGGAAGTGGGCGTAACCCTTACACTACCTGATCGATACAACATCATACCTGATGTTTTAAAGCACGTTATTCCAAACAATTTAGGAATGTTAGGTGATTTATGCCCTTTATGGATTAAAACCAGACTCTGCATCACCTATGTAATTTTCCATGGGAGTTTTGCCATGGATCCCCCTCCAGCATGCCACAGTCCAGGTGTTAGTCCCCTTGAAACAACTTTTCCATCACTATTGTGGCCAGAAAGAGTCCCTGTGGGTTTTAAAATTCGCCTGCCTATTGAAGTCTATGGCAGTTCGCCCGGTTCGCCCGTTCGCGAATATTTGCGGAAATTCGCGTTCGCTTTTTGCGAACGGAAAATTTTATGTTCGCGACATCTCTAGTGGCCAGTGAAGCTATCACTAGGCTGTAATGTAAACAGTGCATTTTCTCTAAAAAGACAGTGTTTACAGCAAAAGGCCTGAAGGGAATGATTCTACTCACCAGAACAAATGCAATAAGCTGTAGTTGTTAAAGGGACACACTAAGACCCCATATCCACTACAAATACAGTAGTGGTATCAGTGTAATGAATCTTTGGGTTATGTAACCCCATATTCTGTCAAACTGTATCTTAGCAGTTTGACAAAAAAATATATATTTGCCAGCATCCAAAGATTGGCCACTTACCTGCTAGTGGTGGTTTCACTCAGTGCTTACACTCTATAATGCTATTGAATGGCTTTCTACAAAGTATCTAAGCAGCAAACAATGGGCTGTGTTCGGGTTTTGCGAGAGCCCTGTACTTTTGTTAAAGAGTTAGACATTTTTATTTTACAGAAAACAAAGCTACATCACCCAAAAACTCC
This sequence comes from Pelobates fuscus, assembly GCF_036172605.1. Taxonomy (NCBI): domain Eukaryota; kingdom Metazoa; phylum Chordata; class Amphibia; order Anura; family Pelobatidae; genus Pelobates; species Pelobates fuscus. Next base: position 147,331,435 of record NC_086325.1, on the reverse strand, counting down.
TTACACCATCACCACTACTATCGAGTGTGGTGATTATGGTCTTTACCATATCACATAAAAAAGAGTGCTGATTTAAGTGTGAAGGAACAGGAATGTAGTAAAAAGATATTAAATACTGACCTCCATGACATCCAGTAGCCACAAGAGACGTTCCTGAAACACAAAAGCAAAATATATTTCATAGAAGTAACTAAATAAATACAAGGATATCTATAGATTGACACATTAAGTCAGCCAGACAGAGATCGGAAGACACAGAGGGAAGTACAAAGATCTTACATAGAATGACACACAGGGCCATTCAGACAAACATTCAATCAGTGGCTCACACAGTTGTTTAGATACATACAAACAGACATGTCAGTGACAAACATGTATGTGTGAAAAAAACATATTCACACATGCATGTATGAGATTATTCACTAAAGTCTTTGCAAATTGTAATTCAGTTCCTCACAAATCCTGATTAAGGGGAAACCCGTTCTAGAATGACAGGGTATCATAAGACAAATACAGGCATACACACAGACATACACACAATCTAAGAGTAACTCAGACAGTCAACATTCCTAGTGACCACAACAACTTGAGTGATAAGAGCTATCTACATAGTGACACACAGGTCAAACCAGCTTTAAAAAGACACCTTTATAAACAGACACATTGACAATGTTAACATACAAAAACAAAAACATAAGGCAACAGATAAAGACAAGCAGGTGGATACATAGGCACAGTCACTTGATAGCAACACCTGCCTAATGAGACATGGAGGCAGTGGGAACAAGAGGGATATTAATATAGTGACACCATGATACACTGAGATTAAAGGACACGTAGATAGTGGCACACAGACACACACAGAATTAAAATGCCACTCATATAGCACACAGAGACAGTCAAGTAAATACATTAATATACATTTACACAGTGACACACGGAGAGACAACAAGATCAGTAGTGTTATGTACTCACAAATAGAGACAGCTAGATAGAGACTTGCAAAACAACACACATTCTAAACACAAAGTCTTTCGACGTGATACAAAGTGACCATTGCATTAACACAGGGACATAATGAGAGTGCTGTGTAGATCACAGGATCTCAAGCCAATCCTCATACACCCACACTGGTTCAAGGTTTAGGGATTTCCCAAACTGACACCAACTGAAAACCTGGACTGTATGAAGGGGTGTACGGGGACTGGTTTGGGAGCCCAGAGACACTGTCAGAGATGTAAAAGAGAGAGGACAGGCAGAGGGTAGCTAAAGGTTGCAACAATACCATGCTAAAACTAAGAATGAAACTAGTGCTGTGTGGATATTAGGTGAGGAAAGTGTTGAATTCTGGTTGATTGTTCTGTACCATGAGGTCCACGTACACGTGTCATTGGAAGGAATGTGACATTTACTAGTTTGGGCACTGCATATAGGTTGAATTCTACACTACAGCAGTCCTGTGCAGTGCTGCATGCCACATGCAGTGCCCTTACCCTGGCGGTGCTGACTGTTTGGTGACTCTCTGTGGATGAAGTGCTTGGGCTCTGAGACAGGACAGAGATGGTGTCCCCTGATCGGTGGCGAGATTTCATTGACTCAATCTCCCTCTTCAACACCATGTTATCAAACACAACCAGATCTTGTGGGGTGACCTGGGACCGCAGCTCAGACAAAAGGGAAAACTACGAAAAATGAATTATCGGGGCAAGCACAAATATACGTACATGTAAACAGTCTTATCTTATGACATACACCAAGAACAGGAACATGGAACACAGAAGTCAATTAATAAAAACACACATAATCCAATTGTCATCATTTGAACTATGACTATCTCCATATCCTCGTTCTACTATAGGGACAGGTTTATTCTACAAACTCCGAATTGTAGAGAATTGGAATTTTAATGGCAAACTGTAGGCTAAAATGGCCTAGCTGTGTCTATAATTGAGTTGGGGGACTTCTCCAAATCTTCCGTATTTCTTTAAATTTTGTCATTGGGGTGGCATATATTGCTACAGATCGGTGTTTAGTGAATAAACCCTTCCCTTATGTAGAACAGGCCTGCACAACTTGCGGCCCCCCCAGATGTTTTGAACGACAACTCCCATGATCCCCTGTCTATCAGCCATGATTCCCTGGCTATCTGTTTCATTTTCTCACAACAGATGGGCTGTTTCCACCCAAACCTTTGAGATAAATAATATATATGTATCTTAATTCAGCTCCTGTGTGCATATCATGTACTGCCTCCCCAAACCTTTTCTATATCCTATCCCTTTAACCCCTCCCATAGCAGATCACATAATTAAACCTTCGTTTAGCAGTTTATATGAATAATTAATTGCTTGATGTAACACACAGAGATGAGGATAAAATTGAAATGGAAAATTTCAATCTGCTGATTTTTAAAATAGTTCTAATACTCTGAGTGATTTCGTGCCAATGTTCAATTGGTTTTTAATTTGCTTTATAATAAACAAATTGTGTTATGCTATGTTGAAGCACTTCATATTTTGAAGAGAGAGAAAACGCCAAGCTTAAGGGATCTGATTTCCTTGAAAACATGCATTTCTTGCGTTACGCCTCTTGTCGTTTGGCTTGGGAGTGGATAATACAGAGGTTTGTGGATTTTATACAGTGCTTAATTAAAAAATAATAACTCAACAGGTTTTACTAACGACCCCCAAACAATAAATTAACCACAAAAAAAAAATCTAAACTCTTTGCCATTTACAGCAGAAAATTTGACCCAGAAAATAAGTCAAATCAGTTCCTTGAATTTGATTTAATTCTAGTATATTTACTAACAGCCAAAATGAAGACAAACTTACTAAATGTAAAAATGAAGAGACCTAAATTGCCCATAATTAAATATGTAAATATGGGGGAACCGTTGAATTTGCACCTCTAATGTACTTCGTTTGCAAATAAATGTTAATTGTTTTTCACCGGTTTCTGAATTTTGCAATTCAGGTACAAATTCAAAGCTTGGTGACATTTCTTCCTTGATCTTATTCTTGTTATCCTTCTCTAACTGATGCTAATCTGTTACCTTAGCTTGGGTGTTGAGTAGCTCAAACATAGCCATGACCAGAGCTTGCACTGGGATATGTCGCTCTTTGTATTGCTGCAGGTAGTAGGACATGGTACTTCTCTCGGGCTCGGTCAGGAGTAGTCGGGCCCTCTCCTCCAAGAGAGCCAAGTTCTGGTTTCCTAGACTGCTCAGAGTCACTTGTGAACCAGTCGGGCCACGATAGAATAATGGCTATAAGGCAGAACAAGTAGATAAGATAAGTGAACAAGGAGGGCACACTATAAAACCAGTAAACAGACCAAACAAAACCAGGCTTGTAAAGGGATGGGGTGCTCACTCAATGACTCTATTCCCAATAGAGTCTATGGATACTAATGTAAAGAAAGAATAAGGAGCACATCTCATAATAAGAAACCACATTTTATGAGAATAATCAATATCAATACACAAATCTATACATTAACCATGTATCAGACTGAATGAAATGACAAAAGGAATACGCTATCCATAAATTAAAATACATTTAAAAAAAAAAAAAAAAAAAAAAAAACAACACATGACATAGGGACATGATGGTATGAGAGACAAGGGGTACCAAAGCAAAAAGGAACAGCTCAAATCCCAAAGTTTTGGCTAAACTACCTTTCAAGGGAGCACAAAAAGAACCCGGGGAGTAAGTAACTGCTTTTCAAATAATTGTTCTCACCTTTGTCTGGTTCTCAGAGTGGTTAAAGAGAGCCCTGTGGAGAGAGACACAACCACCATCAATCAATGACGAGCAGTAATGAACCAGTATCCTTATGTTCTATTTAGACAGCTGAGAGAGAACAATCTATCCACCTCGATCCACTTCACACATTCAAACATGCACTCAACCAACATAGACTGCAACCAGTTTATAGACACTGGCAGTAGCCAATGCAGGGCCGGATGTAAATCATGAGCACCTGTAAGCACCCCTCAGAAACCCTCTTCTAAAGTAATGTAAAATGTGACTGTTTAAATATGATATAAAAAAATTGTTGTATACACACACACACACACATATAAAGCGAGTCTGTGAATGTATATGTGAGTGTAGTATGTGCAGTAGTGCGTGTATATGTCTGAATGCATGTCTACGTATGTATATCTGTTTATGTGTGTGCAGTAGTTTGTGTATATGTCTGAATGCATGTCTATGTATGTGTGTATATCTGTGTATCTGTGTGAAGCATTGTGGCTAGCAGCATGTGCAGTAGTGTGTGTAGTAGTATGTGTCTGTAGTGTGTGTAGCAGTATGTGTGCGTAGTGTGTAGCAGTATGTGTGTGTAGTGTGGGTAGCAGTGTGTATGTGTAGCAGTATGTGTGTGTAGTGTGTGTATCAGTACGTGTGTGTAGTGTGGGTAGCAGCATGTGTGTGTAGTGTGGGTAGCAGTATGTGTGTGTAGTGTGTGTATCAGTATGTGTGTGTAGTGTGTGTAGCATTATGTGTGTGTAGTGTGGGTAGCAGTATGTGTGTGTAGTGTGTGTAGTATTACGTGTGTGTAGTGTGTGTAGCAGTGTGTAGTGTGTGTAGGAGTGTGTAATGTAGGTAGCAGTGTGTGTAGCAGTATGTTTGTGTAGTGTGGGTAGCAGTACGTGGGTGTAGTGTGTGTAGCAGTACATGTGTGTAGTGTGTGTAGCAATATGTGTGTGTAGTGTGGGTAGCAATGTGTGTGTAGCAGTATGTGTGTGTAGTGGGTGTATCAGTACGTATGTGTAGTGTGGGTAGCAGTGTGTAGCATTATGTGTGTGTAGTGTGTGTATCAGTACGTGGGTGTAGTGTGGGAAGCAGTACCTGGGTGTAGTGTGTGTAGCAGTACGTGTGTGTAGTGTGTGTAGCAGGATATTTGTGTAGTGTGTGTAGCAGTACGTGTGTGTACTGTGTGTAGCAGTATGTGGGTGTAGTGTGGGTAGCAGTATGCGTGTGTAGTGTGTGTAGCAGTACGTGTGTGTAGCAGTACGTGTGTTTAGTGTGGGTAGCAGTATGTGTGTGTAGTGTGGGTAGCAGTATGTGTGTGTAGCATTATGTGTGTGTAGTGTGAGTAGCAGTATGTGTGTGTAGTGTGGGTAGCAGTACGTGTGTGTAGTGTGGGTAGCAGTATGTGTGTGTAGTGTGGGTACCAGTAAGTGTGTGCAGTGTGGGTAGCAGTATGTGTGTGTAGTGTGTGTAGCAGTACGTGTGTGTAGTGTGTGTAGCAGTATGTGTGTTTAGTGTGGGTAGCAGTATGTGTGTGTAGTGTGGGTAGCAGTATGTGTGTGTAGCATTATGTGTGTGTAGTGTGAGTAGCAGTATGTGTGTGTAGTGTGGGTAGCAGTACGTGTGTGTAGTGTGGGTAGCAGTATGTGTGTGTGGTGTGTGTAGCAGTAAGTGTGTGTAGTGTGGGTAGCAGTATGTGTGTGTAGTGGGGGTAGCACTCCTTTTTTCCATAGGGTATGGCTATAATTCCACCATCATACCTAAAACATAAACAACAACGTGTACTTACAGTGATATTTAAAACAGACAAGTGCAACTTCTTTCCGATCTTGACAAAAGTGATAAAACATTTTTTATTTCAAGTCACATTCCCTTTCAGGTAGATGAGTTTATTGTGAAGCTAAAACTTATGCTAACATTAATGCCATAATAATTTCATGTCTCCATTATACAAACGGATGGCATAAGACAGAATTATTTAGAATGTAATTATACTTAATGTCTACTGAGACGGATGTCTTCCAGGTAAATATGTTGTTTAATGTTTCTGTAAATTTGCCGACACAACATAGCTTTAATTGGTACATTTACCTCACATTGACCTTGTCATTCTATTTTATGTATGTTTGGTTATTAGATAATTAAATACCAGTATACCACTGATAATAACAATGAAAATCACCTATAAGTTTTGTTAATCTGATGTTCCATTTTTTTAAACCAAAAGAGAGAGGGAAAAAGCCAAAAGCAGTTCACCTCAAGAGTGGAGCGTATGGTATATAGATCAGACACCTACCCTTTAAATGGGTGATTTGGTCTTATCTTAACGATAACACTTATGTTACATCCAATTCAGATACATATGTACATGAAAAACATAAAGAAAACAAACAATAGTGTAAATCCGTATGGCTATTGTATCAGGAAATAATCCAAATAATTTTCCACTCACGTGTATTAGAGCCCTATGTAGGATAGGCTCAAATCACGTTCGCTTATGCGCCGTTTGGTGGCACTTTCCCCTTAAGTAGATATGACTCTCTTCCTCAATATAGGGAGACAAGAAGGTGACAACATACAAAGCTATCTGGTGTAGTATGTTGGAAAATATATTTCAGAAATATATGCCTTTAAATAATTGCTCACCTTATCCAGAGCCCAAGTACCTGGCTCTGGGTTAAAACAGCTTGGGTGCCTTTTGAAGGGGACACCTCCCTTTGGAGCAGATGCAAAGGTGTCCCCCTCAAGAGGCACCCAAGCTGTTTTAACCCAGAGCCAGGTGCACTTAGGATTGCTGCAGGTAGGCAGCTTTATTGAAACAAAAACTGCAACGTTTCGGCCTACACCGAGCCCTTTATCAAGCTGATAAAGGCCCCTGTGTAGGCCGAACATTGCAGTACAGTTGCAATCCTTTCAAATATTTTCCTATAGCTAATGACCAATCTGTAGCCCCAAATTATATCCCTGTTACCCCATAGGTTAGGGGTGTATCAGCTTTTAGAAGCCACCTTACCATGGTCTTAAAGGCAGAGGCGGCTCTAGACTTTATGAGGCCTTAGGCGAAACTCAAACATGAGGCCCCACTAACAAAAAAGTGTCACATATACACATTGATGCACAGTTTACCTGTGTATGTGCCTGAGAGTGTGTCTGACAGAGAGTATCCTTGTGTGTGTGTGTGTGAATGTATGTCTCTGTGAGCATGTTTGCGTTTTTGTCTGAGACCCTATGTGTATGGGGGGGTGATGGTGAGAAGGAGAGGCGGGTGATGGTGAGAGGGGGTGATGGTGACAGGGAGGTGATGGTGTGGGGGTGATGGTAATGTGAGAGTGAGGGGGGTGATGTGAGAGGGGGTAATGAGAGAGGGAGGGGGGATGTGAGAGGGAGGGGGGATGTGAGAGGGAGTGGGAGGGGGGTGATGTGAGAGGGAGGGGGTGATGTGAGAAGGAGGGGTTGATGCTGAGGGTGGTGGGGGATGGTAAGGCTGAGGGTGATGGGTGATGCTGAGTGTAGTGGGGGATGGTGAGGCTGAGGGTAGTGGGTTGATGCTGAGGGTGGTGTGGGGGTAGTGAGGCTGAGGGTGGTGTGGGGGTTAGTGAGGCTGAGGGTGGTGTGGGGGGTAGTGATGATGAGGGTGGTGTGGGGGTAGTGAGGCTGAGGGAGGTGTGGGGGTAGTGAGGATGAGGGGGGTGTGGAGGTAGTGAGGCTGAGGGTGGTGTGGGGGTAGTGAGGGTGGTGTGGGGGTGAGGCTGAGGGTGGTGTGGGGGGTAGTGAGGCTGAGGGTGGTTGGTGGTGGTGATGCTGAGGGTGGTGTGGGGGTGGTGATGGGGTAGTGAGGCTGAGGGTGGTGTGGGGGTAGTGAGGCTGAAGGTGGTGTGGGATAGTGAGGCTGAAAGTGGGGGGTGATGGTGAGGGGTGGTGAGGGAAAACCTACCTTAATTTCCCTGGTGGTCCGGTGGCCATTGCTTCCGGTCTGCAGCTCCGCAGAGCTGCAGACCATGTAATCTCGAGAGATGTCAGAGCATTGCCGTGGTAACCCGCGGCAACGCTCTGATTGGCAGGTTTTCGTGAGACACATGGTCTGCAGCTCTGCTCACTGCGGAGCTGCAGACCGGTGTCCTCGGTGGCTGGCTGGGCAGCCAGGAGGGGCCTTGCACCCGGCGGCATACCGGGCAAGCCGCCGGGTTCCCTCCTGGTGTCAGGTCCTCGGTCACTGATCGAGGACGTGACACAGTCTGCCCACAGGCGGTTGAGGCGGCCACGAGGCCCCAGCCAGTGCGAGGCCTTAAGGCGGCCGCCGAAACCGCCTAATTAGAGAGCCGCCTCTGCTTAAAGGCATGTACTGGGACCTGATCAGGCATGTTGAACAATGATATATAAAATAGTCTCATTATTTACAGCTCTTTTTTTGCTAATGCGAGGATTGCTGACACATATATAAAAAGAATGCACTTCTATGACAACTGTTGATTATAAGCATGATAATGCTCTACTATGACACTCGACTTATTTAATGCAATATGTAGCACATGCAAAAATACTAAACTTTTTTTTTTAAAGTTCATCCAAATATATTTAAAACTAATTTATTGATTTGAAAACCTTATCCGAAAATATTAAATCGAGGCCTTTTAACCATTTTTATTTTAATTAGGGTTTAAATATTTTCTTATGCTTTGTTTTAACGCAATTTAGTTCCATTAATCCTATTTTATTCACACGGCTATATTTTATTTGGGTTTTCTCCTTTGTATACACTACAAAATCGATAAATGTTTTAGTGGACAATAAAGCCCAAGCAAAACAAAACAAAACAAAAAAAAATCCATCAAGCAGATTCCAATGCATCTCAAAGCACATATACTACACTGTAAACATTATAGACTGAATACTAGATTGCTTTTATAAAAAAAAAAAGAACTCTAAACTATATAGACGAGCACAACTCTAACCAATAAAGTGTGAAATAATGGATGATGTAGTTAAAGAAAAAAAAATGGAACCATAAAGTGTAATCCGCATCTGAGACGAAAATAAAATCTGCCCCAGCTCAGATCCCAAAACATTAAAAAAAAATAGGCTTTCTGTGTGAGGATCAAAAAAATTTAATTGGAAATGAATAAAAAAATCATGAAAATCATGTTTCAAATTGAGCTCCTATAACTGGAGTCAGAATGAATTACAAAAGAAGGTTTTAAATCACCAAGACTCTTCATAAAATAGTCAAGACCCGTAAGCCTCGGAGTCAAGGGAAATAAGTCCACACGCAAAGAAAACACAGGGTTCTGATTAAAAACAACGCTGTAATGCTTCATCCCTACCCAGTCATACAGTTATTATCATTATTTTTATCTACGACAAATTCCACAGGGCTGAATAGCTGTCATACAAAATAAAAACATTTCTCCACCAAATAATTTGCACACAACTGATAACGACTGATAAACAAAACAAAACGCAACGTAAAAGTACAATGTATTGAGAGAGAAGACTTACTACGAGCTGGTTTAATAATGGACAAAAAATAAGATAATTAAGCATTTGCTAGTTGTAGATGATCTAAAGAGTGGAGGAACGTTTAATGAAGCAAGGAAAAGTATTCCATAAGAATGGTGTTGAACACTTTCAATTTGGCATATATCTTTCTAATTATATCTGATTCTTGACATCACAGGATCTCCTTACAAAGAACAATCAGGATTATTTGTAGAGAATATTACGGGGGGCAAAGACATAACCTTTATTGACAAAGACCAACAAGACGGTGGCCAAAATGTCATTTCTACCCATTTCACTGTCTTAATAAAAGGATTGCATTGACTGAGAAGGTGTACCAAACCATATATTTCTATGGTCTCTTTACCGAATTATGGATCTGGGGTCTTCAGCACCTTCCGAGTAGGAGTGATCACCACTGTATATTTGTGTATATATAACCTTTTTACATGCTATCATTTAAGTAAAAGAAAGGCCAATTTTTATTTTGGTAGGTGGGGCGAGGAATGGTGTGGACAATTGACCTCCATGCCCCATAAGAATCTGCTGATCCTATAAAATAAGGCATGGTTTGAAACTTTTCTTTCAGCATTGGTTAGACTAAAAATCTCAACCTGGCTTAGAGGTCTACAACAAGTCAACAACACATCATGTCCTTTATGTATAACAAAATAATAGGGCGATTGGTCAAAGTTTTTTTTTTTTTTTTTTTAAATTCTTTATTTATTATAAGGTTACAATATCACATGCATCAGTAACATTTTCCGACATAAACCATTAGGAGTACATCAAGGCAGGCATAAGAACATATAGGTTGCATATAAGTACAATAGTAATAAAACACAACCTGTTGCGCTAGGTATGATAGATTGCGCTACCGCCCCGACGTACCACTCAGGTTCAGGGTGCTCCACCTTAATTTTTTAATAAATGTAAAATAAGAAAAAAGGAAAGAAAGAGACTTGATTGGTCCCATCACTTGATACGAGTTAGCCAGGATAACATGATGACGGCATCTGTTGGGCCTTGTGGTACTCAAGTATACTTCCCCACTCCGACCTTAAGTAGAAGGCAGCCTCAATAAGGGTGCGGTCTAACCATATTAATCCCCGGCAGTAGTAGCTCTCTGGAGGCAGGGTGAGGAATGTGCCGTCAGATAGTAGGGGGTAGAGGGACCATGCAGAGTCAATAGTGAAAAAATAGTGATAGAAAGTAGAAAAGAAAGAGATTGAGATGGTGAGAGGGATCGGGAAGGGGTCTAGGGGAGGGGGGGAGGGGGAGGGGGACGCCGGGACCCGTTAGCTCATTTGAACATTTAAACATCAGTACACGTGGGCAGTGGGTGTACCATATTCTGACGGTTATAAGGTGTGTGACATCGATGGGGTCTCGTATAGCTTGCTAATCTCCCGGCGGGAACCTGAAAGTCCCGTTACAGGAGAAAAACACGGGGTGTATTAACAGGTGCAGACATGCTGAGAGAGGTGGGGGGATGGGGGAATGAGCCCTCCTCCCTTAATCGCCCACTCCGCTATCTATCCATGGAGCCCAAACCTTTTCAAACTTCGTAAGCGTGCCTCTGACCTTAGCCGTCAGTTTGTCCATTAGAAATGTATCTTTAATCTTGTGTAGGACAACATTTAGTGGGGGAGTAATACTTTGTAGCCACATTTGTGCTAGGGCTCGTCTAGCGGCCAAATTTACTTTATGAATTAGTGACTGTTCCATTCTGGACCAGCCTTCCAGAGGCCTGGCCAGAAGGAAAACCCAAGGGTCTAGAGTGATCTCTCTATCAAAGATAGTTTTCAGTAACCCTGCTATCTGTTTCCAGAATTGCTGAACCATCGGGCATTCCCACCACATATGCATGTAGGTTCCCTTATTGCCGCAACCTTTCCAGCATAAGTCCGTGGGCGTTTTATGCATCCTATGGAGTTTAACCGGAGTGGTGTACCACCTAAACATGGTCTTGTAAGCTTGTTCCTGCATGGAGACAGACACCGACGAAGTCGCAGCGGCTTCCCAGATATCCTGCCAGTCCACTCCCTCAAGCTCCTCGCCAAGATCGGCCTCCCACTGTGCTATGTAGGTGAGTGCCCCCCACTCCGAAGTGGAGGTACTTAAGTGAGCGTATATGGCAGTGATAAGGCCTTTCGGGAATTGCTCCTTAAGGCACATGTTCTCGAAGAACGTAGGCGGAGTTAATGCTATAGCCCGAACCGCCGGTGTTTGAGCAAAGTCCCTAAGTTGTAGATACCGGAAGAAGTCAGAGGGGCGCAAAGTCGCCCTAGTCTTCAGTTCCTCAAACTGTATTATCGAGCCGCCTTCGTACAGTTGACATAGACGTTGGATTCCCGTGCTCTCTATGCCCCTGAAATCTCTAGCTGCCAGTCCCGGGCTGAAGGCTGCATTCCTTAGGTAAGGAGCTAACGGAGAGGACTGCGTGGAGAACCCGTATTTAAGCGACGTAGCATCCCAGAGTTTCATAGAGTTCGCAATGGCCGGGCATTTGATGTGTGAGATTGGCCTGTTGGCCTTGGGAACCCACATAAAGAATTGGGGGATGTCAGGTCCCATGAGGGAAGATTCTAGGTCCACCCACCTCCTCTCATCCGGAGGAGAGTGCCATAACGCTATTTGCGTAAGTTGGGCTGCCAAGTAATAAAAGTATAGATTCGGTAAGCCCAGGCCGCCTCTAGATTTTGCTCTGTACAGAATATTTCGAGATATTCTGTGTTTCTTGTTTTGCCAAATAAACTTCCCTATGGCTTGCTGGAGCGTACCCAGGTCGGACTTAGTCAGTCTAACCGGCAGAGCCTGAAATAGGAAAAGGATCCGAGGGAGCACGTTCATTTTCACCGTGTGGATCCTACCTATCCAAGAGATCGGTTTATCCTGCCATCTGTCCATATCCGCAATTAAAGTGCGGATTAAGGGTGCATAATTTTGTTGGTGTAGGTGGGTCGGGTCCGCTGTCAGCCGAACCCCTAGGTATTTGATATAATCTCTAGCAATAGGAATCTTATATGTCTCCCTTATGTGAGCTATGTCAGAATCGTGCATACGGAGTGGGAGAGCGCTTGATTTGAAGAGGTTCACCTTATAACCGGCCAACCTGCTATAGGAGTCCAACACGGCCATCAAAGCTGCCATCGAAGCCCCTGGTTCAGTCAGGGTCAGCAAAGCCGGAGACCACGTATCGCTGGCTTCCGATCTGAATTCCTCGAATTTCCTGAGTATCACGTATCTTTTGCAATAGGGGCTCCAACGACAGAGCAAACAATAAAGGGGACAACGGGCAGCCCTGCCTCGTTCCGTTGCCTAAACTAAATGGTATAATTTTCGATCCTGCTATCCGGACCCGTGCCTGCACTTCAGTATACATTGCCCTAATTGCAGTCAGGTAAGTAGCCGGGAGGCCAAAGTGCCTAAGGACCTCAAATAAGTAAAGCCATTTGACTCTGTCAAAGGCCTTCTCCGCGTCTAGCGACAAGAGCAGCGTCGGGATCCCTTTACCCACCTGCCTCCAAATGAGATCGATGTTACGTCTAGTATTTTCGAATAATTGCCTACTAGGAATAAATCCCACCTGGTCTGGATGGATTAGACTCGTGAGGAAAGGGTTTAATCGGGTAGCCAGGATCTTAGCCAGAATTTTTGAATCGTGATTAATTAATGAGATCGGGCGAAAGTTTTCCGGAACCGAGTCATCCTTGCCAGGCTTAGGTAGTAGTACCATGTCGGCCAGAGACATATCCCTGTCCGGAGCGCCACCTTCCATAAGGTCGTTGAACAAGGTTTCTAAGTGGGGTGTGATTTCGTCTCGAAAGATTTTGTAGTAGCTACCTTCAAAGCCATCCGGGCCCGGAGCTTTGTTACCTTTCAAAGCGGTTATTGCCGCGTCAATCTCTTCGGCCGTGATCCGTGAACCAAGGGTAGCGGACTCTTCCCTTCTTAATCGCGGCAGAGTCAGTTGAGATAAGAAATGCTTAGTATCCTCGGTTTCACGTTGACGCGTCGCCTCGTCGCAGTTCGAATGGTTGTATAGGTTGGAAAAGTAATCCGTAAAAACCCAAGCTATGTCGGTGGGATCTGTACAGTTCCCACCCGAACTGTTTTTAATTCTTATTATATGTGAGTGGCCTTGTCTCGGGTGAAGAGTTCTGGCTAGCAACATGTCCATTTTGTTAGATTTTTCATAATAGGTCCTCTTGGACCATATTAGAGCTCTAGCCGTGTCATCAAGGAGTGCCTCGCGAACCGATGCCCGCAGGTCCTGTACGCTCGCTAGTGTAGTGGGCGACGAGGCAGCTTTATGTTTTTCCTCAGCATTTCCCAAAGCTTCTAGAAGAGACGATATTAATTGCGTTTTGCGTTTTTTCTTCAGTGAGGCTTCGCGAATCAAAATACCGCGGATAACCGCCTTATGGGCGGCCCACACCGTGGCCGGGCGGAGGCCCGACTCCGTTTCCCTAGCAAAATATTCCGTCAATTCCTTCCGAACTACGTCCACCACCGCCAGATCTTGTAACAAAGAAGTATTTAACTTCCAGGACCATGGGGACGCCACACATAAGTTGTCCAAGGTCAGCGTGACCTCAGCGTGATCGGACCAAGTGATAGAGCCGATCGTAGCACCCGAAACCTTTGACGCCGAGTGAGAGTTTACTAAAAACATATCGATCCTAGAATAAGTGTCGTGGGGTGCTGAATAGAAAGTGTAATCGCGGTCCGCAGGATGATGTGCCCTCCAGATGTCCAAGAGGCCCGTTCGGAGGACAAAGGAGTGGAAAATTTTATCTTGTCTCCCTCTCCCATGCGACCGCGGAAGGCCGCAGCCCTGGCTCCGGTCTACGGCCGGACACGGGGCGGCGTTAAGATCACCTCCCACAACCACCATGCCGTGCGGTAAATCTTGTACCATCTGGGTCATAGCGTCCCAGAATTCAGTAGAGGGGTCATTGGGGGCGTAAATATTCAGAAAGTGAGTCGCATGGGAGTATAAAGTTCCTGACACCAGAACAAAGCGGCCTGCTGGGTCTGCCACCACTTTCCCAATTTTAAATGGGCATCTGTGGTGTATAAGTACAGCAACACCATTCTGTTTGTTCAAAGCCCTAGCTTCGTGTACTGTTCTGAACACATGGTCTTTTAGAGCGAATTTCGCCGATGCTGGAATATGTGTCTCCTGCAGGAACGCAATGTCCGGGTTCGAACGCTTAAGATCTCTGAACATAAGGCGGCGTTTGCTCTGAGCGTTGAGGCCCTTGACATTCAAAGATATTAATTTCAATGGCATCGTGACGGGTAAAGGGCCACGCGTATTCTACGTACCAGGCCCACCAGGGGTCCTTGCGTACATTGTGATGAGGTTATCAGAAATACAGAGCAGTAGTCCGGGCCCCGCCCACTGTACCTGTGCACTGCGCAGTATCTACGGGTATCTACGTCCCCTTTGAGAATATACGGGAGAAAGAGAAGGGAGGAGGGGGGAGAGAGATAAGAAAGTACAGGAACAGAAAAAGTAGAAGGTAGATGAAAGAAGAACAGTTGTGAGAACTTTTGCCTGGGCTAACCCATAGCCAGGACAACATGGGGTATATACTGAAGCGACCCCAGAGCACAAAAAATGCCCCAGAGTAGCCCAAGCATAGACCAACTATAATAGGCACCCTAAGGTGCCCGGTTAAACATACTGAGGACAAACACTTGTCTAAACAATCCGGAGGGAGCGGAACTCCCCCCTCCCCAGGATGAATCCCAGTGATTGAGGCTCTCACTCAGGGGGGGGGGGGGGGGAGAGAGAGCGGCGGGGAATGGACACATCTCCATGAAACTGACCCCTCCCCCCAGTTAGCAAACGGAGGTCAAAGCTGGGGGCACCCCATGGGGCAAATACGGAACATCGAAACATAATCCCCTTTAAACAGACAGTGATTGGTCAAAGTTTTAATGGGGAATATATCACTTATTAACACAGACTCAAGTTCAGTTTGGATTATAGATGAGCTTGGAATGACCTGACGGTTACTTACCCAGTTGATGGAAGTGGTTCTCCATTTCCAGTGTAGGAACTGCTGAGCCACTGCGTTTCATCCACAATGGTACGAGCGTGTGGGACACGACCCACATCCCGGACAGTCATCATAAGGTGGCGTGAAGAACGAAGGATACGTACAGCATCATCATGTGGTATGGAGAGGAAGCTGAGGCCATTCACATCCAGTATCTGATCTCCCACCTGAGAATGAAGCAGACAGAAAAGGACAGTTAACTAATGGACTGCATGAATAAAGAACTGGAGATAAAAAAAGCGAGAGAGAAACAGGATACACAGCAAGGAGTTTACAAAAGGGATAGAGCATTGGTTCTTAAATGGGTGCCTGTGGTCCTCAAGACATTCCAAGTTGGTCCTTTAGTTCAGTGTTTCTCAAACTGTGTTAGATGTACAACTTGGGGTAAGTATTGTGGATTTGGGGAACTCTTTAATGTCAGTTAAATTTGAGAATGTATTGGCATTTGTTACAAAGCAGTTCCTATTTTGGGTATATGTTTCTTAAGTTACTGGTACTTGCCAAGAAAAAGTTGAGATGCAACGGCACCAGATGAAACAATGTGTATGATTTAGTGGGTAATGTCTCCAAAATAACTGTGTAGAGAAGACAAAATAATTGGTCAAATGTAGGCTATTCTCCAAATTTTGCAAATCAACTCTACTTACAGCTTAACTTTGTTTGCCTAAATATTTATACAATGTCAGAGTTTAATAAATATGTCCCATCTGATCTTTCCTCCTAAAGAAGAACGGAGGAATCTAAGCCAGTAATGCATGGCTCTACTTAAGGGGACTAATTGAATGTAAAATTGGGTAATTTTTCACACCTTTTGTCTGGTACTATTATAATGGTCTTCAAGTTTTCCTAAATCACTCATCCCCTAATTTAGGGATTGTAAGTATATTGTGCTAAAAAGTCCTTATCTGTCCTTCGAAAACATTATGTAATGTGTTTGGGTCCATTAGACTGAATTATAGTTTAAAAAAAAAAAAGACACACTAAAAATGGCAAAATAGCTTTAGTCCATTATTATAAAAGATGAGTGCCCATTAGTGTAAGAAAACCCTTATTGTACAGAAATGTAATAATTACTTAGCATATGTGGTTTAATGAATGGCATTGAGGGAGAGACTTGTTTTTTCAGATGGCCCCCTGAACTCAAAAAGGGTTTAGAACCATTGGTATAGAAAATCCAGTGAAGGGTGTGAATAATATATTAAAGGAGAATGTTTACTTCCCAGGATTTTTAATATTATGTTTATTTATCCTACATATTTAGCAAATTCGTGTTTGTGAAGTCTGCAATGTAAAAGGAAATGTGGAAATCCAAACTTCTGTCTTGTAACTGAGGACCTCCATCTTGGCTCCATGTCAAACTTTGCTATAAATGTTGCCATTTTCTGCCACTGAACATAGTGGAAGAGTGAAACAGTGTTTATTGCATTGTGTGCCCTGGCTGTGCCCTGACTGAACTGTCTTGTGATGTAATTTGTCCAATTTTTTTTCATGTACATTTAAAAGAAAACAGAGCTTTACATGAAAAAGGTCAATATTATTATTATATTAGCCTTTGTGTGTTTTCCAAAGAGTTTACCTGTAGTAAGCTTGTGTGCATCTGTGTGAGAGATTTTCCGTGTATCAGTGAGCTTGTCTGTAGTGATTTTTTGTGTATGTATCAGTAAGCTTGTTGGGTCAGAGAGCCTGTGTGTGACAGTGAGCTTGTCTGTAGTGAGCTTGTGTGTGCGTGTATCAGTGAGCTTGTCTGTAGTCAACTCGTGTGTGTTAGAGAGCTTGTCTGCAGTAAATGTGTCTGTGTACCAGGGAAATTGTCTGTGTATGTCAGTAGGCTTATGCAGTTTACTAATGTTGAACATGCTTGTTATTTATATATATATTTGACGCAATTATGCCATTGATGCACTGATGCCCATATGCTATATGTAGATGCAGATATGTCAGCGTGACCAAACACACAACAGACAGTGGGTGGCCTGGAGGGTGGATGTTATAGCAGTGAAACACCCATGGATGATCTGGAGCGTAGGGCTGTAGATAAGTAACACTACAACATCTCCCAAAGCACATAAATATAAATGCATACACACTGTGTGACACAATGAACTATAGGCTGTTATAATTTTTTTTCAAGGGTTGCTTGGTGTTCCCAGTCCAGCCCTGGTTAAGAATTGCAAATTTTCCAGCATAGAATTAGCATATGATGGAGAGAGAAACGAGAATAAAAAGACATTGAGGCACGGTTGTGATCCAATGAGACTGTAGAGATATGTCACCTTTAGACCAGCACTTTCAGCTTCTGAGCCGTAGTCAACGCCTGTGATGTAAATCCCAAGAGAATACTCAGCACCTCCTCGAATCAGCAACCCAAGGGAACTTCCTTCCCTCAAAACCAAGTTCACCTGAGAGAGAAGAGACATTAATTATTCCTTGTAAATGAATTCACGTTCTATAGACGCTGTGTGCCATGGGTAGAGTGCTATATAATGGCTGTAACTTGTAGATGAACGCACGCTGTATGGAGGCTGTGTGCCATGTGTAGTGTGCTATATAATGGCTGTAACTTGTAGATGAACGCACGCTGTATGGAGGCTGTGTGCCATGTGTAGTGTGCTATATAATGGCTGTAACTTGTAGATGAACGCACGCTGCATGGAGGCTGTGTGCCACGTGTAGTGTGCTATATAATGGCAGTAACTTGTAGATGAACACACGTTGTATAGAGGCTGTGTGCCATGTGTAGTGTGCTATATGATGGCTGTAACTTGTAGATGAACGCACGCTGTATAGAGGCTGTGTGCCATGTGTAGTGTGCTATATAATGGCTGTAACTTGTAGATGAACGCACGCTGTATGGAGGCTGTGTGCCACGTGGAGTGTGCTATATAATGGCTGTAACTTGTAGATGAACGCACACTGTATGGAGGCTGTGTGCCACTTGGAGTGTGCTATATAATGGCTGTAACTTGTAGATGAACGCACGCTGTATGGAGGCTGTGTGTACCATGTGTAGTGTGCTATATAATGGCTGTAACTTGTAGATGAACGCACACTGTATTGTGGCTGTGTGCCATGTGTAGTGTGCTATATAATGGCTGTAACTTGTAGATGAACGCACGCTGTATGGAGGCTGTGTGCCATGTGTAGTGTGCTATATAATGGCTGTAACTTGTAGATGAACGCACGCTGTATGGAGGCTGTGTGCCATGTGTAGTGTGCTATATAATGGCTGTAACTTGTAGATGAACACACGTTGTATAGAGGCTGTGTGCCATGTGGAGTGTGCTATTTAATGGCAGTAACTTGTAGATGAACGCACGCTGTATGGAGGCTGTGTGCCATGTGTAGTGTGCTATATAATGGCTGTAACTTGTAGATGAACGCACGCTGTATGGAGGCTGAGTGCCATGTGTAGAGTGCTATATAATGGCTGTAACTTGTAGATGAACGCACGCTGTATGGAGGCCGTGTGCCAATTGGAGTGTGGTATATAATGGCTGTAACTTGTAGATGAACGCACGCTGTATGGAGGCCGTGTGCCAATTGGAGTGTGCTATATAATGGCTGTAACTTGTAGATGAACGCACGCTGTATTGTGGCTGTGTGCCATGTGTAGTGTGCTATATAATGGCTGTAACTTGTAGATGAACGCACACTGTATTGTGGCTGTGTGCCATGTGTAGTGTGCTATATAATGGCTGTAACTTGTAGATGAACGCACGCTGTATGGAGGCTGTGTGCCATGTGTAGTGTGCTATATAATGGCTGTAACTTGTAGATGAACGCACGCTGTATGGAGGCTGTGTGCCATGTGTAGTGTGCTATATAATGGCTGTAACTTGTAGATGAACACACGTCGTATAGAGGCTGTGTGCCATGTGGAGTGTGCTATTTAATGGCAGTAACTTGTAGATGAACGCACGCTGTATGGAGGCTGTGTGCCATGTGTAGTGTGCTATATAATGGCTGTAACTTGTAGATGAACGCACGCTGTATGGAGGCTGTGTGCCATGTGTAGTGTGCTATATAATGGCAGTAACTTGTAGATGAACGCACGCTGTATTGTGGCTGTGTGCCACTTGGACCGTGCTATATAAAGGCTGTAACTTGTAGATGAACGCACGCTGTATGGAGGCTGTGTGCCATGTCTAGTGTGCTGAATAATGGCTGTAACTTGTAGATGAACGCACGCTGCATGGAGGCTGTGTGTGCCATGTGTAGTGTGCTAGATAATGGCAGTAACTTGTAGATGAACGCACGCTGTATTGTGGCAGTGTGCCATGTGTAGTGTGCTATATAATGGCTGTAACTTTAGATGAACGCACGTTGTATAGAGGCTGTGTGCCATGTGTAGTGTGCTATATAATGGCAGTAACTTGTAGATGAACGCACGCTGTATGGAGGCTGTGTGCCATGTGTAGTGTGCTATATAATGGCTGTAACTTGTAGATGAACGCACGCTGTATGGAGGCTGTGTGCCATGTCTAGTGTGCTAAATAATGGCTGTAACTTGTAGATGAACGCACGCTGTATGGTGGCTGTGTGCCATGTCTAGTGTGCTAAATAATGGCTGTAACTTGTAGATGAACGCACGCTGTATGGAGGCTGTGTGCCATGTCTAGTGTGCCAAATAATGGCTGTAACTTGTAGATGAATGCACGCTGTATGGAGGCTGTGTGTGCCATGTGTAGTGTGCTAGATAATGGCAGTAACTTGTAGATGAACGCACGCTGTATTGTGGCTGTGTGCCACTTGGACCGTGCTATATAATGGCAGTAACTTGTAGATGAACGCACGTTGTATAGAGGGTGTGTGCCATGTGTAGTGTGCTATATAATGGCAGTAACTTGTAGATGAACGCACGTTGTATAGAGGCTGTGTGCCACGTGTAGTGTGCTACATAATGGCTGTAACTTGTAGATGAACGCACGCTGTATGGAGGCTGTGTGCCATGTGTAGTGTGCTATATAATGGCTGTAACTTGTAGATGAACGCACGTTGTATAGAGGCTGTGTGCCACGTGTAGTGTGCTATATAATGGCTGTAACTTGTAGATGAACACACGTTGTATAGAGGCTGTGTGCCACGTGTAGTGTGCTAAATAATGGCTGTAACTTGTAGATGAACGCACGCTGTATGGAGGCTGTGTGCCATGTCTAGTGTGCTAAATAATGGCTGTAACTTGTAGATGAACGCACGCTGTATGGAGGCAGTGTGCCATGTCTAGTGTGCTAAATAATGGCTGTAACTTGTAGATGAACGCACGCTGTATGGAGGCTGTGTGCCATGTGTAGTGTGCTAGATAATTGCAGTAACTTGTAGATGAACGCACGCTGTATTGTGGCTGTGTGCCACTTGGACCGTGATATATAATGGCAGTAACTTGTAGATTAACACACGTTGTATAGAGGCTGTGTTCCACGTGGAGTGTGCTATATAATGGCAGTAACTTGTAGATGAACGCACGTTGTATAGAGGCTGTGTGCCATGTGTAGTGTGCTATATAATGGCAGTAACTTGTAGATGAACGCACGTTGTATAGAGGCTGTGTGCCATGTGTAGTGTGCTATATAATGGCTGTAACTTGTAGATGAACGCACGCTGTATAGAGGCTGTGTGCCATGTGTAGTGTGCTATATAATGGCTGTAACTTGTAGATGAACGCACGTTGTATAGAGGCTGTGTGCCATGTGTAGTGTGCTATATAATGGCTGGAACTTGTAGATGAACGCACGCTGTATGACCTCTCTTTATATTATATATATGCTCACGTATCCTTGTTTTAAGGCTCCTAGAGGTCCGCCCTACATACTGGAGTCCACAAGGACACGTGAGCAAGTACACAACATTCTTACTGTGACAAGTAATAAACGACTTTATTTTGAAAATCTTAGATCCCATTTTTGATTTGAATTCTCCTAGCTGTTTGGGTTTATTTTTAAGGGTTTTACAACCCACACATGCTCCACAATAGTGGAATCCCTTATTTGATATTTTATAATTACTCAGAAAGTTGTCTTTCTGTTTTGGCACGTCTAAATAACTGGATGTTAATTTTTGTTTTAAGTTTTGTGCTCCCCTGAAAATTAATTTTGGTCTTTCTTCCAAATAGGGTAGAATCTCTCCATCTTGCTGGAGGATGTGCCAGTTTTTTGTTAGGACTTTCTTTAGTGCTTTATGTTCTTGGTTGTAATTAAAAATAAAAGGTATTTTGTCTTTATTCTTTTGTTGATATTCCAGTAAGGGGTCTCTATCCATTAACCTAATTTTTTGGATCTCTCGATCCAACTCTTCAATACAGTAGCCTCGATCAATGAATTGACCTTTAAGAAACTCCGCTTGGGAGTCAAAAGTCTCCAGTTCAGTGCAGTTCCGTCTCATACGGAGAAACTGCCCTCTAGGTATATTACTAAGCCAGGGGTGGAAATGGCAGCTCTCTTTATGGATGTAACCATTCACATCCACTGGCTTAAAATATGTCTGGGTGATGATATTGGAATTTTTAATCGAGATTTCCAAATCGAGGAAGTTAATGCTCTGTTGGCTGGACTCTTGTGTCAACAGAACATTCCACTGATTGGAATTCAAGAAACCAAAAAAATCAAGAAAGGAACTGGAATCCCCTCTCCAAATAATAAAAATATCGTCAATGTAGCGTTTGTATAGGGCCAGATTCGCGCTCCAGCCATGCTGGGAATAAACAAATTCTCTTTCCCAATATGCCATAAACAAATTAGCATAGCTGGGCGCGAACCTGGTCCCCATAGCTGTCCCCCTACATTGTAAAAAGAAATCTCCCTCAAACCAAAAAAAATTATTGCGGAGGATAAAAGAGATGCCCTCCATTACAAATTCTACCTGATCGTGGGGATATAGTTTCGAATTTTCTAGGAAAAAACGTGTGGCTATGCATCCAATATTGTGTTCGATGCATGTATAAAGGCTAGTGACATCACACGTGACAAGAAGGAGATCACTTTCCCATTTAAAATCCTTTAATATCTGAAGCAGACTCATAGAGTCTTTCAAGTACGAGGGGCTTTCCTTAACTACCGGTTGGAGGAGAGTATCGATGTACTTAGATAAATTGGACAGGAGAGATCCCACCCCGGACACTATCGGTCTCCCTGGGGGATTTTGAATGTCCTTGTGCAATTTTGGTAATATATACAAAACAGGTATTTTAGGGGATTTGATGTTCAAAAAATCATATTCTTTTCTATTTATAATACCTTTTGAAAAACCTTTATCTAGAAGATCAATAAAGTTCTTCTGGATATCTACTTGAGGGTTTTTATTAAGTTTCAGATAGGTTTCTTTATCTCCTAGTTGGCGATAAATTTCTAGGATGTACTTCTCCCTATCCATAACTACCACTCCCCCCCCCCTTGTCAGCGGGTTTTATGACTATCTGGGAGTCTTCTTTAAGACTTCTTACAGCAGAGATCTCTGATTTTGTTAGATTTCCTTTTTTGTTCAACTTTATCTTTTTAATGTCATTGATACATGCTCGTTCAAAGACTTTCATGGAGTTAGATTTTAAATGGATTGGAAAAAAGGAAGAGGAAGGTTTTAGATCTGTATGGACAAAATCCCCCAAATTTTGTCCATTTGGATCTTCTGTAATAGGTTTTTTATCAAAGAATTTTTTTATGCACAGTTTCCTCATAAAGCGGTTGATGTCTGTATAGGCATCAAACTGATCAATGTGGCAGCTGGGCACAAATAAAAATTCCAATATCATCACCCAGACATATTTTAAGCCAGTGGATGTGAATGGTTACATCCATAAAGAGAGCTGCCATTTCCACCCCTGGCTTAGTAATATACCTAGAGGGCAGTTTCTCCGTATGAGACGGAACTGCACTGAACTGGAGACTTTTGACTCCCAAGCGGAGTTTCTTAAAGGTCAATTCATTGATCGAGGCTACTGTATTGAAGAGTTGGATCGAGAGATCCAAAAAATTAGGTTAATGGATAGAGACCCCTTACTGGAATATCAACAAAAGAATAAAGACAAAATACCTTTTATTTTTAATTACAAACAAGAACATAAAGCACTAAAGAAAGTCCTAACAAAAAACTGGCACATCCTCCAGCAAGATGGAGAGATTCTACCCTATTTGGAAGAAAGACCAAAATTAATTTTCAGGGGAGCACAAAACTTAAAACAAAAATTAACATCCAGTTATTTAGACGTGCCAAAACAGAAAGACAACTTTCTGAGTAATTATAAAATATCAAATAAGGGATTCCACTATTGTGGAGCATGTGTGGGTTGTAAAACCCTTAAAAATAAACCCAAACAGCTAGGAGAATTCAAATCAAAAATGGGATCTAAGATTTTCAAAATAAAGTCGTTTATTACTTGTCACAGTAAGAATGTTGTGTACTTGCTCACGTGTGCCATGTGTAGTGTGCTATATAATGGCTGTGACTTGTAGATGAACGCACGCTGTATGGAGGCTGTGTGCCATGTGGGGTGTGCTATATAATGGCAGTAACTTGTAGATGAACGCACGCTGTATGGAGGCTGTGTGCCATGTGTAGTGTGCTATATAATGGCTGTAACTTGTAGATGAACGCACGCTGTATGGAGGCTGTGTGCCATGTGTAGTGTGCTATATAATGGCTGTAACTTGTAGGTGAACGCACGCTGTATGGAGGCTGTGTGCCATGTGTAGTGTGCTATATAATGGCTGTAACTTGTAGATGAACGCACGCTGTATGGAGGCTGTGTGCCATGTGTAGTGTGCTATATAATGGCTGTAACTTGTAGATGAACGCACGTTGTATAGAGGCTGTGTGCCATGTGTAGTGTGCTATATAATGGCAGTAACTTGTAGATGAACGCACGCTGTATGGAGGCTGTGTGCCATGTGTAGTGTGCTATATGATGGCTGTAACTTGTAGATGAATGCACGCTGTATAGAGGCTGTGTGCCATGTGTAGTGTGCTATATGATGGCTGTAACTTGTAGATGAACGCACGCTGTATGGAGGCTGTGTGCCATGTGTAGTGTGCTATATAATGGCTGTAACTTGTAGATGAACGCACGTTGTATAGAGGCTGTGTGCCATGTGTAGTGTGCTATATAATGGCAGTAACTTGTAGATGAACGCACGCTGTATGGAGGCTGTGTGCCATGTGTAGTGTGCTATATGATGGCTGTAACTTGTAGATGAATGCACGCTGTATAGAGGCTGTGTGCCATGTGTAGTGTGCTATATAATGGCTGTAACTTGTAGATGAACGCACGCTGTATAGAGGCTGTGTGCCATGTGTAGTGTGCTATATAATGGCTGTAACTTGTAGATGAACGCACGCTGTATGGAGGCTGTGTGCCACGTGGAGTGTGCTACATGATGGCTGTAACTTGTAGATGAACGCACGCTGTATAGAGGCTGTGTGCCATGTGTAGTGTGCTATATAATGGCAGTAACTTGTAGATGAACGCACGCTGTATGGAGGCTGTGTGCCACGTGGAGTGTGCTACATGATGGCTGTAACTTGTAGATGAACGCACGCTGTATAGAGGCTGTGTGCCATGTGTAGTGTGCTATATAATGGCTGTAACTTGTAGATGAACGCACACTGTATGGAGGCCGTGTGCCATGTGGAGTGTGCTATATAATGGCAGTAACTTGTAGATGAACGCACGTTGTATGGAGGCTGTGTGCCATGTGTAGTGTGCTATATAATGGCTGTAACTTGTAGATGAACGCACGCTGTATGGAGGCTGTGTGCCATGTGTAGTGTGCTATATAATGGCTGTAACTTGTAGATGAACACACGTTGTATAGAGGCTGTGTGCCATGTGTAGTGTGCTATATAATGGCTGTAACTTGTAGATGAACGCACGCTGTATGGAGGCTGTGTGCCATGTGTAGTGTGCTATATAATGGCTGTAACTTGTAGATGAACGCACGCTGTATGGAGGCTGTGTGCCATGTGGAGTGTGCTATATAATGGCTGTAACTTGTAGATGAACGCACGCTGTATGGAGGCTGTGTGCCATGTGGAGTGTGCTATATAATGGCAGTAACTTGTAGATGAACGCACGTTGTATAGAGGCTGTGTGCCATGTGTAGTGTGCTATATAATGGCTGTAACTTGTAGATGAACGCACGTTGTGTGGAGTCTGTGTGCCATGTGGAGTGTGCTATATAATGGCAGTAACTTGTAGATGAACGCACGTTGTGTGGAGGCTGTGTGCCATGTGTAGTGTGCTATATAATGGCTGTAACTTGTAGATGAACGCACACTGTATGGAGGCTGTGTGCCATGTGTAGTGTGCTATATAATGGCAGTAACTTGTAGATGAAAGCATGCTGTATGGAGGCTGTGTGCCATGTGTAGTGTGCTATGTAATGGCTGTAACTTGTAGATGAACGCACGCTGTATGGAGGCTTTGTGCCATGTGTAGTGTGCTATATAATGGCAGTAACTTGTAGATGAACGCACGTTGTATAGAGGCTGTGTGCCATGTGTAGTGTGCTATATAATGGCTGGAACTTGTAGATGAACGCACGCTGTATGGAGGCTGTGTGCCATGTGTAGTGTGCTATATAATGGCAGTAACTTGTAGATGAACGCACGTTGTATAGAGGCTGTGTGCCATGTGTAGTGTGCTATATAATGGCTGTAACTTGTAGATGAACGCACGCTGTATAGAGGCTGTGTGCCATGTGTAGTGTGCTATATAATGGCTGTAACTTGTAGATGAACGCACGTTGTATAGAGGCTGTGTGCCATGTGTAGTGTGCTATATAATGGCTGTAACTTGTAGATGAACGCACGCTGTATGGAGGCTGTGTGCCATGTGTAGTGTGCTATATAATGGCTGTAACTTGTAGATGAACGCAGGCTGTATGGAGGCTGTGTGCCATGTGTAGTGTGCTATATAATGGCTGTAACTTGTAGATGAATGCACGCTGTATGGAGGCTGTGTGCCATGTGTAGTGTGCTATATAATGGCTGTAACTTGTAGATGAACGCACGCTGTATGGAGGCTGTGTGCCATGTGGAGTGTGCTATATAATGGCTGTAACTTGTAGATGAACGCACGCTGTATGGAGGCTGTGTGCCATGTGTAGTGTGCTATATAATGGCTGTAACTTGTAGATGAACGCACGCTGTATGGAGGCTGTGTGTGCCATGTGTAGTGTGCTATATAATGGCTGTAACTTGTAGATGAATGCACGCTGTATGGAGGCTGTGTGCCATGTGTAGTGTGCTATATAATGGCTGTAACTTGTAGATGAACGCACGTTGTATGGAGGCTGTGTGCCATGTGGAGTGTGCTATATAATGGCTGTAACTTGTAGGTGAACGCACGCTGTATAGAGGCTGTGTGCCATGTGTTGTGTGCTATATAATGGCTGTAACTTGTAGATGAACGCACGCTGTATGGAGGCTGTGTGCCATGTGGAGTGTGCTAAATGATGGCTGTAACTTGTAGATGAACACACGTTGTATAGAGGCTGTGTGCCATGTGTAGTGTGCTATATAATGTCTGTAACTTGTAGATGAACGCACGCTGTATAGAGGCTGTGTGCCATGTGTAGTGTGCTATATAATGGCAGTAACTTGTAGATGAACACACGTTGTATAGAGGCTGTGTGCCATGTGTAGTGTGCTATATAATGGCTGTAACTTGTAGATGAACACACGTTGTATAGAGGCTGTGTTCCATGTGTAGTGTGCTATATAATGGCAGTAACTTGTAGATGAACGCACGCTGTATAGAGGCTGTGTGCCATGTGTAGTGTGCTATATAATGGCTGTAACTTGTAGATGAACGCACGCTGTATGGAGGCTGTGTGCCATGTGTAGTGTGCTATATGATGGCTGTAACTTGTAGATGAATGCACGCTGTATAGAGGCTGTGTGCCATGTGTAGTGTGCTATATAATGGCTGTAACTTGTAGATGAACGCACGCTGTATAGAGGCTGTGTGCCATGTGTAGTGTGCTATATAATGGCTGTAACTTGTAGATGAACGCACGCTGTATGGAGGCTGTGTGCCACGTGGAGTGTGCTACATGATGGCTGTAACTTGTAGATGAACGCACGCTGTATAGAGGCTGTGTGCCATGTGTAGTGTGCTATATAATGGCAGTAACTTGTAGATGAACGCACGCTGTATGGAGGCTGTGTGCCACGTGGAGTGTGCTACATGATGGCTGTAACTTGTAGATGAACGCACGCTGTATAGAGGCTGTGTGCCATGTGTAGTGTGCTATATAATGGCTGTAACTTGTAGATGAACGCACACTGTATGGAGGCCGTGTGCCATGTGTAGTGTGCTATATAATGGCTGTAACTTGTAGATGAACGCACACTGTATGGAGGCTGTGTGCCACTTGGAGTGTGCTATATAATGGCTGTAACTTGTAGATGAACGCACGCTGTATGGAGGCTGTGTGTGCCATGTGGAGTGTGCTATATAATGGCAGTAACTTGTAGATGAATGCACGTTGTATAGCGGCTGTGTGCCATGTGTAGTGTGCTATATAATGGCTGTAACTTGTAGATGAACGCACGCTGTATGGAGGCTGTGTGCCATGTGTAGTGTGCTATATAATGGCTGTAACTTGTAGATGAACGCACGCTGTATGGAGGCCGTGTGCCAATTGGAGTGTGCTATATAATGGCTGTAACTTGTAGATAAACGCACGCTGTATGGAGGCCGTGTGCCAATTGGAGTGTGCTATATAATGGCTGTAACTTGTAGATGAACGCACGCTGTATTGTGGCTGTGTGCCATGTGTAGTGTGCTATATAATGGCTGTAACTTGTAGATGAACGCACACTGTATGGAGGCTGTGTGCCATGTGGAGTGTGCTATATAATGGCTGTAACTTGTAGATGAACGCACGCTGTATGGAGGCTGTGTGCCATGTGTAGTGTGCTATATAATGGCTGTAACTTGTAGATGAACGCACGCTGCATGGAGGCTGTGTGCCACGTGTAGTGTGCTATATAATGGCAGTAACTTGTAGATGAACACACGTTGTATAGAGGCTGTGTGCCATGTGTAGTGTGCTATATGATGGCTGTAACTTGTAGATGAACGCACGCTGTATAGAGGCTGTGTGCCATGTGTAGTGTGCTATATAATGGCTGTAACTTGTAGATGAACGCACGCTGTATGGAGGCTGTGTGCCACGTGGAGTGTGCTATATAATGGCTGTAACTTGTAGATGAACGCACACTGTATGGAGGCTGTGTGCCACTTGGAGTGTGCTATATAATGGCTGTAACTTGTAGATGAACGCACGCTGTATGGAGGCTGTGTGTGCCATGTGTAGTGTGCTATATAATGGCTGTAACTTGTAGATGAACGCACACTGTATTGTGGCTGTGTGCCATGTGTAGTGTGCTATATAATGGCTGTAACTTGTAGATGAACGCACGCTGTATGGAGGCTGTGTGCCATGTGTAGTGTGCTATATAATGGCTGTAACTTGTAGATGAACGCACGCTGTATGGAGGCTGTGTGCCATGTGTAGTGTGCTATATAATGGCTGTAACTTGTAGATGAACACACGTTGTATAGAGGCTGTGTGCCATGTGGAGTGTGCTATTTAATGGCAGTAACTTGTAGATGAACGCATGCTGTATGGAGGCTGTGTGCCATGTGTAGTGTGCTATATAATGGCTGTAACTTGTAGATGAACGCACGCTGTATGGAGGCTGTGTGCCATGTGTAGTGTGCTATATAATGGCAGTAACTTGTAGATGAACGCACGCTGTATGGAGGCTGTGTGCCACGTGGAGTGTGCTACATGATGGCTGTAACTTGTAGATGAACGCACGCTGTATAGAGGCTGTGTGCCATGTGTAGTGTGCTATATAATGGCTGTAACTTGTAGATGAACGCACACTGTATGGAGGCCGTGTGCCATGTGTAGTGTGCTATATAATGGCTGTAACTTGTAGATGAACGCACACTGTATGGAGGCTGTGTGCCACTTGGAGTGTGCTATATAATGGCTGTAACTTGTAGATGAACGCACGCTGTATGGAGGCTGTGTGTGCCATGTGGAGTGTGCTATATAATGGCAGTAACTTGTAGATGAATGCACGTTGTATAGCGGCTGTGTGCCATGTGTAGTGTGCTATATAATGGCTGTAACTTGTAGATGAACGCACGCTGTATGGAGGCTGTGTGCCATGTGTAGTGTGCTATATAATGGCTGTAACTTGTAGATGAACGCACGCTGTATGGAGGCCGTGTGCCAATTGGAGTGTGCTATATAATGGCTGTAACTTGTAGATAAACGCACGCTGTATGGAGGCCGTGTGCCAATTGGAGTGTGCTATATAATGGCTGTAACTTGTAGATGAACGCACGCTGTATTGTGGCTGTGTGCCATGTGTAGTGTGCTATATAATGGCTGTAACTTGTAGATGAACGCACACTGTATGGAGGCTGTGTGCCATGTGGAGTGTGCTATATAATGGCTGTAACTTGTAGATGAACGCACGCTGTATGGAGGCTGTGTGCCATGTGTAGTGTGCTATATAATGGCTGTAACTTGTAGATGAACGCACGCTGCATGGAGGCTGTGTGCCACGTGTAGTGTGCTATATAATGGCAGTAACTTGTAGATGAACACACGTTGTATAGAGGCTGTGTGCCATGTGTAGTGTGCTATATGATGGCTGTAACTTGTAGATGAACGCACGCTGTATAGAGGCTGTGTGCCATGTGTAGTGTGCTATATAATGGCTGTAACTTGTAGATGAACGCACGCTGTATGGAGGCTGTGTGCCACGTGGAGTGTGCTATATAATGGCTGTAACTTGTAGATGAACGCACACTGTATGGAGGCTGTGTGCCACTTGGAGTGTGCTATATAATGGCTGTAACTTGTAGATGAACGCACGCTGTATGGAGGCTGTGTGTGCCATGTGTAGTGTGCTATATAATGGCTGTAACTTGTAGATGAACGCACACTGTATTGTGGCTGTGTGCCATGTGTAGTGTGCTATATAATGGCTGTAACTTGTAGATGAACGCACGCTGTATGGAGGCTGTGTGCCATGTGTAGTGTGCTATATAATGGCTGTAACTTGTAGATGAACGCACGCTGTATGGAGGCTGTGTGCCATGTGTAGTGTGCTATATAATGGCTGTAACTTGTAGATGAACACACGTTGTATAGAGGCTGTGTGCCATGTGGAGTGTGCTATTTAATGGCAGTAACTTGTAGATGAACGCACGCTGTATGGAGGCTGTGTGCCATGTGTAGTGTGCTATATAATGGCTGTAACTTGTAGATGAACGCACGCTGTATGGAGGCTGTGTGCCATGTGTAGAGTGCTATATAATGGCTGTAACTTGTAGATGAACGCACGCTGTATGGAGGCCGTGTGCCAATTGGAGTGTGGTATATAATGGCTGTAACTTGTAGATGAACGCACGCTGTATGGAGGCCGTGTGCCAATTGGAGTGTGCTATATAATGGCTGTAACTTGTAGATGAACGCACGCTGTATTGTGGCTGTGTGCCATGTGTAGTGTGCTATATAATGGCTGTAACTTGTAGATGAACGCACACTGTATTGTGGCTGTGTGCCATGTGTAGTGTGCTATATAATGGCTGTAACTTGTAGATGAACGCACGCTGTATGGAGGCTGTGTGCCATGTGTAGTGTGCTATATAATGGCTGTAACTTGTAGATGAACGCACGCTGTATGGAGGCTGTGTGCCATGTGTAGTGTGCTATATAATGGCTGTAACTTGTAGATGAACACACGTCGTATAGAGGCTGTGTGCCATGTGGAGTGTGCTATTTAATGGCAGTAACTTGTAGATGAACGCACGCTGTATGGAGGCTGTGTGCCATGTGTAGTGTGCTATATAATGGCAGTAACTTGTAGATGAACGCACGCTGTATTGTGGCTGTGTGCCACTTGGACCGTGCTATATAAAGGCTGTAACTTGTAGATGAACGCACGCTGTATGGAGGCTGTGTGCCATGTCTAGTGTGCTAAATAATGGCTGTAACTTGTAGATGAACGCACGCTGCATGGAGGCTGTGTGCCATGTGTAGTGTGCTATATAATGGCTGTAACTTGTAGATGAACGCACGCTGTATGGAGGCTGTGTGCCATGTGTAGTGTGCTATATAATGGCAGTAACTTGTAGATGAACGCACGCTGTATTGTGGCTGTGTGCCACTTGGACCGTGCTATATAAAGGCTGTAACTTGTAGATGAACGCACGCTGTATGGAGGCTGTGTGCCATGTCTAGTGTGCTAAATAATGGCTGTAACTTGTAGATGAACGCACGCTGCATGGAGGCTGTGTGTGCCATGTGTAGTGTGCTAGATAATGGCAGTAACTTGTAGATGAACGCACGCTGTATTGTGGCAGTGTGCCATGTGTAGTGTGCTATATAATGGCTGTAACTTTAGATGAACGCACGTTGTATAGAGGCTGTGTGCCATGTGTAGTGTGCTATATAATGGCAGTAACTTGTAGATGAACGCACGCTGTATGGAGGCTGTGTGCCATGTGTAGTGTGCTATATAATGGCTGTAACTTGTAGATGAACGCACGCTGTATGGAGGCTGTGTGCCATGTCTAGTGTGCTAAATAATGGCTGTAACTTGTAGATGAACGCACGCTGTATGGTGGCTGTGTGCCATGTCTAGTGTGCTAAATAATGCCTGTAACTTGTAGATGAACGCACGCTGTATGGAGGCTGTGTGCCATGTCTAGTGTGCCAAATAATGGCTGTAACTTGTAGATGAATGCACGCTGTATGGAGGCTGTGTGTGCCATGTGTAGTGTGCTAGATAATGGCAGTAACTTGTAGATGAACGCACGCTGTATTGTGGCTGTGTGCCACTTGGACCGTGCTATATAATGGCAGTAACTTGTAGATGAACGCACGTTGTATAGAGGGTGTGTGCCATGTGTAGTGTGCTATATAATGGCAGTAACTTGTAGATGAACGCACGTTGTATAGAGGCTGTGTGCCACGTGTAGTGTGCTACATAATGGCTGTAACTTGTAGATGAACGCACGCTGTATGGAGGCTGTGTGCCATGTGTAGTGTGCTATATAATGGCTGTAACTTGTAGATGAACGCACGTTGTATAGAGGCTGTGTGCCACGTGTAGTGTGCTATATAATGGCTGTAACTTGTAGATGAACACACGTTGTATAGAGGCTGTGTGCCACGTGTAGTGTGCTAAATAATGGCTGTAACTTGTAGATGAACGCACGCTGTATGGAGGCAGTGTGCCATGTCTAGTGTGCTAAATAATGGCTGTAACTTGTAGATGAACGCACGCTGTATGGAGGCTGTGTGCCATGTGTAGTGTGCTAGATAATTGCAGTAACTTGTAGATGAACGCACGCTGTATTGTGGCTGTGTGCCACTTGGACCGTGATATATAATGGCAGTAACTTGTAGATTAACACACGTTGTATAGAGGCTGTGTTCCACGTGGAGTGTGCTATATAATGGCAGTAACTTGTAGATGAACGCACGTTGTATAGAGGCTGTGTGCCATGTGTAGTGTGCTATATAATGGCAGTAACTTGTAGATGAACGCACGTTGTATAGAGGCTGTGTGCCATGTGTAGTGTGCTATATAATGGCTGTAACTTGTAGATGAACGCACGCTGTATAGAGGCTGTGTGCCATGTGTAGTGTGCTATATAATGGCTGTAACTTGTAGATGAACGCACGTTGTATAGAGGCTGTGTGCCATGTGTAGTGTGCTATATAATGGCTGGAACTTGTAGATGAACGCACGCTGTATGACCTCTCTTTATATTATATATATGCTCACGTATCCTTGTTTTAAGGCTCCTAGAGGTCCGCCC
The DNA here is from genome assembly GCF_036172605.1 of Pelobates fuscus. Lineage (NCBI taxonomy): Eukaryota > Metazoa > Chordata > Amphibia > Anura > Pelobatidae > Pelobates > Pelobates fuscus. Next base: position 147,298,259 of record NC_086325.1, on the reverse strand, counting down.
TACATACTGGAGTCCACAAGGACACGTGAGCAAGTACACAACATTCTTACTGTGACAAGTAATAAACGACTTTATTTTGAAAATCTTAGATCCCATTTTTGATTTGAATTCTCCTAGCTGTTTGGGTTTATTTTTAAGGGTTTTACAACCCACACATGCTCCACAATAGTGGAATCCCTTATTTGATATTTTATAATTACTCAGAAAGTTGTCTTTCTGTTTTGGCACGTCTAAATAACTGGATGTTAATTTTTGTTTTAAGTTTTGTGCTCCCCTGAAAATTAATTTTGGTCTTTCTTCCAAATAGGGTAGAATCTCTCCATCTTGCTGGAGGATGTGCCAGTTTTTTGTTAGGACTTTCTTTAGTGCTTTATGTTCTTGGTTGTAATTAAAAATAAAAGGTATTTTGTCTTTATTCTTTTGTTGATATTCCAGTAAGGGGTCTCTATCCATTAACCTAATTTTTTGGATCTCTCGATCCAACTCTTCAATACAGTAGCCTCGATCAATGAATTGACCTTTAAGAAACTCCGCTTGGGAGTCAAAAGTCTCCAGTTCAGTGCAGTTCCGTCTCATACGGAGAAACTGCCCTCTAGGTATATTACTAAGCCAGGGGTGGAAATGGCAGCTCTCTTTATGGATGTAACCATTCACAGGCGTGCAGTGAAGGTGTAGTGACGGTGCAGTGTGTGCAGTGAAGGTTTAATGAAGGTGTAGTGAAGGTGCAGTGTGTGCAGTATGTGCAGTGAAGGTGTAGTGAGGGTGCAGTGAAGGTGCAGTGAAGGTGCAGTGAAGGTGTAGTGAAGGTGTAGTGAAGGTGCAGTGTGTGCAGTGAAGGTTTAGTGAAAATGCAGTGTGTGCAGTGAAGGTTTAATGAAGGTGTAGTATGTTCAGTGAAGGTGTAGTGAAGGTGCAGTGCGTGCAGTGAAGGTGTAGTGAAGGTGCAGTGTGTGCAGTGAAGGTGTAGTGAAAGTGCAGTGTGTGCAGTGAAGGTTTAATGAAGGTGTAGTATGTTCAGTGAAAGTGTAGTGAAGGTGCAGTGTGTGCAGTGAAGGTGTAGTGAAGGTGCAGTGTGTGCAGTGAAGGTTTAATGAAGGTGAAGTGAAGGTGCAGTGTGTGCAGTGAGGGTTTAGTGAAGGTGGAGTGTGTGCAGTGAAGGTGCAGTGTGTGCAGTGAATGTTTAGTGAAGGTGCAGTGTGTGCAGTGAAAGTTTAATGAAGGTGCAGTGTGTGCAGTGAAGGTTTAATGAAGTTGCAGTGCATGCAGTGAAGGTTTAATGAAGTTGCAGTGCATGCAGTGAAGGTTTAATGAAGGTGCAGTGTGTGCAGTGAAGGCACAGTGCATGAAGTGGGGGTTAGGTGTAGGTGCTGTGTTACCCCCACACCTTCCTCTCATCTCCATCCTGTAGCAGCTGTAAGTTGCTCCTCTTTTCTTTCTCCTGGCCCGCCAGCGAGGGGCTTTGAAGGTGTGTAGGTCCTCCAGGAGGAGATACACTGCGTCCCTGTGAATCAACCCAAGTGTAAATATGACTTGATACATGCCCTCCTGGAACACGTCCCGAAGACAGCACAGACAGTACCAACTTTTGAGAGCCCCGCAGTGCCTAGGAGAGACACAAAGAGGACATGCTTTAAAAAGGTTACAGATCAGTCTTTCAGCACCGCACACCTACGTGTCCTTGGCACATGGAGATAGGATACATGGTTACTTGCACTAATGTAGACCATGATTTTATATTTTTGATACACTTTTTAAATAATTTTTTCAGAAAATAATAAATCAGCAAAAATATTTATTCAAAAAAATCAATATATCAAGAAAAAAATCAAAATAGTTTTTAAAATAGGAAATCATTTGAAAAGCTTATCCAAGAATATAAAATTGAGGCCCTAGATAGTAATATTACCTCACTTTGGTGGAGATCTATCAAAGTGCTCTATTCTAAAATGTTGTAAAAAAAAATAAATGTAAAAGGGTATCAATAGAAAGCATTTGCTGATTTTACTGGTTTCCATGGTGATTGCTCTGCACTTAGTACTTTATACCACTTTTTAGAACACTTTGATAAATCCCCTCCCTGCTGTGTTCCCATATAAGAGACATGCTTACTGCTTAGCTCTCGAAGGCTAGCAGATAATACAATACCCGGAAGATGTTCACCTTACACTAAGACACATAGCTCTTATTGCCAGTATGTGGAAGATTCATAGTTATTACTGGGTTAAGATGCAAAAATGACAATGTGTAGACGATGCACGGGGAAGTCCCACTATGTGGGTTTCACTATCTGACCTAACACAACTAAAAAAAAAAAAAACAACTTCCAAATAGACTACATATCCCGAACAAACAATACATACATAATAAGTGAGAGCTGAGTGTGTTTGTGATTTATTTACTAAACACAGAGCGGTAAAAACTGAACTGCACAAGTCAAGCCAAAATAGATACGGTAAGTTAAAATACCTAAAATATAGAACTTTCCAAACACGTATTTTAGCCTAATTGTAATTTTTTTAAATTTTGTTAACTAATTTATAAATTCGCCTTGTAGCCAATAAACCCAAAATTCTATTAATCGTTTTGTAATTTTCAAATACAAAAGATGCCTGGATAAATGTGTACACGAGACAAAAGGTTTTATTCATCTGAAACCTATGGGAAAAAAAACAACAACTAAGGACTGCAGATAAAATCCGGGACATTTGGTGAGTTGTTTACAGTTAAAATTAAAAGCATATACTGCAGGGAGCACGGGAGAAATTTGCCTCTATAAAAAGTAGACAAGACCAGTATTGAAAGATAATTAAGCGTCTCCACGGCAGCATTAATCAATATAATGGGACAGAAAGATATGGTCTAGAGGTGGATCAGCGATCATTTAAAAAAAATCTTTAAAATGATAGTAAAATAGTTTCAGAAGCACTCTGCCAAAGGCTGTCATAAAACAGACATAGGGTTATTTACAAAAGGCCAAGTGTAATGCTTCAAACTTGGACAAACATTGTCATGCTTTTATTAATATTAAAAATGTAAACTTGATGGATGAAGCTTTATATATGGTGCTCGACATTTGGTGGAGAGGGCAGGAGGAAGTTTTCAGGACCTTTGGGGATATACATAAAAAAATGGGCTAGTCCCTTTTCCACAGAGCTCCAGTGAGCACGAAGTGGGGATTTAGGTTCACTCCTAGGAGGAGCGTGCTTATGTTATCGGTTATATAGGATGTGAGAGACTCTTAGGAACAAGGTAAAAAAATAAGCAAAATAAACCGGTAACTAGACCGGTGAACTGGAACTGCATAGTAGCTCTATACCCAAGAACGTGTGTCCCTTTGTGAATCTTTGGTTGGGTTGCCGGTTGGAAAGTGGCAATTTGCGACAAGTCCCAATCCTGCATGTTTGATGGTCTAGCAGGGTTGGGTTGAGGAGGTGTCAGGCCCAGGGTCCCTAGTAGAGCAGGGGAGTCTATCATGTTGGGGATCTTGTGGATAGTGCCATACTGCCATCATGTGAAACTGTGAGGAATCTGGGTGACATCCATCTGTTTTCAATTCCCACTGCTCTCAGTTGGCTCGTGATCGGGTTCATTGATCGGCGCCACTGCAAGGTAGATCATGTGAGGTCTTGATAGAATTTGAGGTTGGCGCTTTCAAAGGTGTATGGTGTCCTGTCCTTCAGAGTCACCATCAAGAGTCGCTTCTCTTGAGACAATGAGCAGCGTACTATGAGGCAAGTGCCCTATTGGTCTTCGGGAGATCCCATCAAAGGAGAACTGTTTGGCTTGTGCCGGAGGCAGGATAGAGGCCACAAGGTGTCTCATGAAATGTGGGAGCTCATCCGGTGTGACGGCATCTGGGATACCCCTAATTTTGAGGTAAATGCACCGGGATTTGTCTTTCAGTGCTGTGTATTGGAGAGAGGCATGCATGATTTGTATAGAGTCTTTTAGGGAAGACATACCCTGTTCAACAATGCCCTCCTCTGTTGACTTGACCCTATCTGTAATAGCCTGTACACAGCCACATCAGTTGCCAGCAGGTTTTTAAGCTCCGCCACTAGGTCGTGGAGGTCCTGTTTGGTGACAGGTGCTGACCTGGCTTGCATGTCCATCAGTGCTTGTTCTGTTCCAGCTGGGCCAGGGTGGATTTGGCCTGTGCGTCTTCTGGCTTCATGCCATCATCTGGCTTTTCACGATCTCCCAGTGCTGCCATTTTAGGCTGGGATTGCCGCTGGAGGAGAGTTCTAATATCCCTAGATCCCGAGGGTAGGTCTGATTTTGGTCTTTGTGACCACCGCCCCATATCGGGTGAGTGGTCCAGCTGTGAAGCACTGGATGCTGTGCCGGAGGTGGACACTCCTGTGGTCCCAAGGCAGTCAAGTAAATTAATCCAGTCAAGGTCTGGAGGGCGATGGTAGGCCCCGGACCTGCGTTTCTGCCTTTTCACCTTAGGAAAACGGCATATGTCAGTGCGGGTTTGCAGTTTGAGGTAGGTACCGATAGGTTTGCAAGGTATCGTGCGGATTATTCTCCTAGAATCACGCTTTTATCAGGATTATACGAGGAGCTCATGGAGAAAGCGTCTGCTCCGTCTCAAGGTCAGGCTCCACCCTTTCCCCCCCATTTTGCATTTCTTTTTTTACTGAGCTCCACAACAGGCAAAAAAATTAATTCAACAAATAACCTATTAGAAACAAACAAAAGGTATATGAGAGCCATAAGCACCTCCTATTTCTTTGCTGCTAATGGCATCTATCTTGCCTCCAAAACTATCTAGAAAACTTACATTTGATGGGGCATACCGCCTGCCTAAACCAACAAGGACACCACCAACTGCTACATGGGATGTTATTGTCCAATGCTCTTCCTCCCAGGATAGGGGTCATATCCACAGGGCAAGAAGCCATATCTTTTTGACGAATCCCAGCTCATTTTCTACCAAGACCTTATGAGGTCCACATTTCAGTGGCGCCGGTCTCTCAATTTTGACTCATGCCAGCTGTGGTTGGCCGGAGCGGACTACAGATGGGGGACTCCTAGAGCTCTGATGGCGACCCAAAAACGGGACTGTCTATGAACTCTCATCTGCTGCAGAGTCACCCTTAATCCTTAAGTTGCTAGGATTCTCCATAGTAAACAGAGACTGTGTGAGGATCCACAAAGCTGTTGGACAGAACATGTAAGGACTACCTATTATTCATAGAGTTCCTGATAGTATGGCCCTCTTATTCTTTCACTCCGTGACGGTCAGAATGATGGCTAATGATTCCACATTATGGGGGGTCAAATACAGCTTAACAATGGGGAAACTGTGCAACTGCTCCCTAATTTCACACGTCATGTTGTGTCGCTGTGTGTGGGTATTGCAAGGTATTGTGAGAAAGAAACACAACTTTCCCTATCTGAAATAACACAACTAAAGAAACAATATATACATAATAAGTGAGAACTGAGCATGTATGTGATTTATTTACTAAACACAGAGTGGTAAACACTGAATTGCTCAAACCAAGCCAAAATAGAATTAGAATTTTCCAGACACACATATTTTAGCCTATATTTTTAAAAAACCTTTTTTAAAACGAATGTATCGATGAATTCATCTTGTAGTCAATAAACCCAAAAGTCTATTAACAGTTTTGTGATGTTTAAATACAAAAGATGACTTGATAAATGTGTACAAAATTGGATACTAATTTATCAATTTATAGTAATACTGTACAATATTCTCTGCTTTGGACTGTGATTTAAAAAAGTCTAATCTCATTGGACTTCAGAGCTCACATTAATATAACCTATAGAATTTATGTTTCCAATATCAGTTTTAAAGTTTGCTTACCACTGACGCGTTTTATGATGGAGCCACTAGACAACAGAATCTAATACGTTAACTCAGTAGTCATCAAGGCTTGAAAATACACCCGAATGCTCATTTTAGAGCGATATAGCTGGTATACAAACTTCCACACATAAAAGATGTGCAATATGTTTTTAAATTTACCCGGAAGACCCAATTCAAGGTCCTGGGAGTATATGGACTGTTCTGTTGCCTCATAGGAGTATGGGCTGTAGATAAATTGATAATAACTGATAATAACTAAGGTATTACCTTTTGTGATAACATAATCGCTAATTTTACATGTACCTATTTTAATGTTACTTGGGTCATAACTAATGTGATGTAGCCTCTCGTACGTCTATTTAAACTGCCCTAATCAGCTCATTATTATGCATGCTAGCAACTAATATTACATAATTAGTATTCAAATGAACTGCCTGAATAACTTTATGCTGCTTCAGCTCGCAGCAATGAATATAGCTTGACAGGCGGCAGCGGGATATCGCTCCAAAAAAAAATGACCCTTCGCTTGAATCGAGGTGATAAAGCTTCCCTGGTATCTAGCCGAATTCATGTATATTTATGTGCATATAACTATTTAAGTACCAATTAGTCTATTACAGTAATGCTTATACGCACCATAACAGTGCTAATGCATTATAGGGATAAAGAAAAAAGACTAAAAATAATCACTAACAATAACAGATGATTGTCCATTCACTTGTAATATTCTCTTGGAATTTGGATGTTAATTTAATCCTTGTGTGTGTATATATAATATATATACACACACAGTATATAATATAGCCAGTGCTCTCCACTAACATTGGTACTGTCCCCCCCTTGGTAAATATAAGCAAATAAGGCTGTGAAAAATTGTCTTTTATGTATAAACTTTAGATATTTTGTTCAGAAAATACACAAAAAATATTCTGCTCTCATGAATATCACACAATTCCAAACACAACACAGGTATATCCCAAACGGAACTTTGTTAAATATATTTGTGGCACAATTATTGCCACCATTTTAGTCAATACTTTGTGCTTCTTCCCTTTGCCATGATAACAGTTCTGAGTCTTCATCTATACTGCCTGATGAGGTTGGAGAGTACATGGCAAGGTATCGAAGACCATTCCCCCATACTGAATCTCTCCAAATTTTGATATAGACGCTGGTGGACTCTTCAGTTCACCCCACAGGTTTTCTATGGGGTTCAAGTCAAGGGACTGGGAATGCAATGGCAGGACCTTGATTTTGAGGTCAGCAAGCCATTTTTGTGTTTATTTTGCTGAATGTTTTGGATCATTGTCCTTTCAGAAGATCCAACCATGGCCCATTTAGGCTTTCTGGCAGAGGCAGTCAGGTGTTCATTTAATATCTGTTGATATTTTCTAGAATCCATGATGTCATGTATCCTAACAAAATGTCCAGGTCCTCTAGCTGAAAAACAGCCCCAAAACATTAAAGAGTCACCACCATATTTAACCATGGGCATGAAGTACTTTGCCATATGGCTACCTCTCTGTGTGCGCCAAACCAACCTCTGGTGTTTATTGTCAAAAAGCTAAATTTTGGTTTCATCTGACCATTAGAATGCGATCCCATTTGAAGTTCCAGTAGTGAAGATGCTCAAATTTATTTTTGGATAAGAGTAAAGGCTTTTTTCTTGAAACAGTGCCAAACACTTGTTGATGTAGGTGATGTCGGATTGTAGTTTTGGAGACTTTCCGACCCCAAGATGGAACTAACTTCTATAATTCTCTAGCTGTGATCCTCTTCACAGTGCTTTGAGACAATATAGACCCAGGTTTTTTCCAGCTTTCATTATGTGTTAGAGTTCCTGCAGGCAGCGGCTCAAAGCTTCTGTCCTTTCTTGCAGTTCGAACTGTGGCTGTTTCTGCATCTTGAGAAAGTCCCGTGGGCGGGACGAAACGCGTCGATGAGCCACAGCTGTTAACTCGACACCCTGATCAGCTGTTGCAGGAAGAGGTCGGGTACAGGAAATCCCCGTGAGTATCTACTTGAAGCGTGTTCTGCTGCCGGCCGGTCCTCGTACACCGCGGTCTTTTTTGAAGGCACCGACCGTGGTGCAACGCGTCCCCTGTTGGAGTGCCTTCTCTACTCACCGCGGTCTTTTTAGAAGACTCCGACCGCGGTTCAGCACTGCACTCCTTACACGCCGGATTTCGTCCTGCTCCCGAGCATTCCTCTGGTTTATACCTCGGTGGGGGCCCCCACCGAGGTTAGGTACTTTTATTGAGCTGTTTCATTTATATTTGTTCATTTTTATATCATTGTATGTTTTTTATATTTCGAGATAGCTATATTAGACTATATATCATATATTATATCAATCTCATTAATTATAGATCTATTTAGCTATCTTTTTATTTATCATCTAATAATAAATACATTTATATTGGTATACAAATACTTTTGTTCATCTTTTCAGTTTATTTAGGTGCGCACATGCATTTTATATCGTGAGCTTACACTCATATTTAGTCGCTTGTATATGTATGTTGCTGCCCATTTTGATTTATTTTTCGATATTAACTACACCGTGTTTTTTAATTTGTTACAATATAGACCCAGTCCTCTTTTTGATTGATTCATAACATTTCCAGTTGACTGGAACGTCTTAATTATTGCCCTGATGGTGAGAAAGAGCATTTTCAATGTTTTTGCTATTTTCTTATAGCCAATTCCTACATTGTGAAGCTCAAGAACCTTTTGCCACACATCACATCTATATTCCTTGGCCTTACACATTGTGATGAATGACTAGGGGAATTTGGCCTATGTGTTACCTCATATTTATTCCCCTTTGAAACAGGAAGTCACGATTGAACAAGTTTCTGTTCCTAGCAACCCAGGTGTACTAAAAAAAATGTAAAATCTCAGTGGGGATATGCTTCAAATATATTTTTCTCATATGAATTCATATGGATGCCAAAACGTATGCCACATGTATATTAATCAACAAAATACAGGTAGCGCCAAGAAAAATACTCCAAACACAATAGTATATAATAATAAGAGCAATACAAAACACACAGGATATTAAAAGAGTCCACAATAAAATTTGAAAGAATAAAAAATACCAAACTGTACGGCAAAGTCTCAAAGGTGGCAATATATCTTCTAGTACTGGTATGGGACTTTTTTGGTAGCTTCGCTTAATAGCAGTATATGAAAAGGAAGTAAAAACAGAGGCAAACCAATAGTGCAATATGGTAATACGTAGTAGGACAAATGACACTTAGATAAGATGTCAACTCACATATGGTAGAGCTATAACCAGCTCTAGGTAAAACGGCATGCAGTGGTATACAATCCCCACTTGCAGGATATCCCTCTGGTTTTGGTACGCAGAAGAATGGTGGTAAATCACAACAAGATAACGATGGGGTAGATCAAATGGAATGACAAAAAAGCAGCCAATAGTGTTCTCTATATAGTTAGGTAAGTATAAATAATGTAAATAAAAATATACTTACAATAGAGTGAGCAGACTAACCGCTCTATGTATCAAGCCTGGGTGGTATAATCCCCACCAAGGAGTTCTTTGGTTGGTTGTCCACATTAGGTAATGGGTCCAGATGCCAGGTAAAAGTATAAAAATACATAATAATAAGTTCTAAAAATATATGGGCTTTCTCAAGTGTTTTTACCACTTGTTTTTCACCATTTCTCTCTTATATGCTTTACAATCACATTGGCCTCTTTGTGGGTTCATTCACTAAAACAGGGATTGTAGAGAATTTACAAGACAACTTTTATGCCAATGTTGTTTTCTACTGTTACATTGGGGTAAGAACTGACAAAGTGAAAGATCCACCATCGGGGTGTTTTTTTTTTCTTTTTCTTTATAACATACAGTGTATTCCTTTAGTTCCATTAAAAAAAAAAAATACAGAAACACATTAAGTTTAAAAAAGAGAAAAAAAATACAGACCCATAGGACTTCAGTCCATAATCAATTTACAAGGGGGCTCAGTCTAACCCTGATTCCACTGTCCCTTATTTCTATCCAATTGACATCTTTTGCAGGAGCTTATTATTTTTGTGAGTATTTAACGGCTTTCACAACAATACAAGTGACAGTAATATTGTGGTGGAATCTCGGTAAAAATAAATTTAGTAGGCCGAGATTACCACGTGGCATGTGTACGTGCATATGCTGACGTATCGATCAGTTGGTTGCACGAGGCAAGATACGATCAGTAGTGTACGGAGCATGTGCAAGAATACAGGATATAGTATTCCCCTCCTCCATTGTGCTGGACAAGCCATGCGGTCAAACAGGAAGTTAATTCTTATTTGTGTTGATTGGTTAAGAGAATGTGCGGGTGGAGCTTAATATGGGAGGAGTTATATGCCTATATAAGGAGCCTGCACTATTGTCCGGGGCTCAGAACTTGTGGTATTTTGGTGACGCTAGTCCCTCTGAGTCCCGATCGGTGATCCAATAAAGAATCTCTTCCTTCCTGAAGAAACCTGTGTCCATCTCTCTGTGCTTGGCTTCCGTCAGTTTCTCCGGTATCATTTGGTGCATTGGCCGGGAAGCTCATCGTTCAACGGTAGCTGAGAGGCAGAGGCGTGAGACGGTCTATCTTTGCCCACGTTCTCTACGGCTGCACCCCTGAACTTCTGCGTGGACCTCCCTTCGTCTCGGCGCCACTGGGCCGTTGTCCAGGAGATCATCGGCCTCTACGTGAGAAGTGCTGGGGTGTCCCCGTCGATGAGTGTGAACTCAGGTTCAGGAACGAGGAGGTAAGACAACTGCTGTTTTAGACGGCAGGACCCACTAGGGGTATACCGATTGTGCGGTAGGCCCAAAGGGGTTTTGAATCTGTGTATCTGCCCCCTCTGTCGGAGGGAAGGAGCGAAGGCGCACCGCTCGATCGAACGCTCTTTAGTCAGACCGTTTGATTCTGTTAGTCAGGCGGGGCTCTGGTGTAAATAGCCCTAGCCGGACACCGGTGTCTTGTCTAGACTAGCGTTCTAGGGTGTATATTTTGTTCGCTAGGTCGGAGGGACCGGGAGACTAAGCGGCGTCTGTGTAAATTCGGTTCGCTAGCTCTCATCCTATCTGGGCTAAGTGGGAAGGCGTGTAAATTTGGAACCCACTAGACTTTTGATAGTGCGACTAAGAGGCGTCTGTGTAAATTCGGTCCTCTAGCTCGCTATATATGTGGTGATTGGGCAGTGTGGCTAACCAAAACGTATGTAGATTGTTTTTAGGTAGTCCATTCAAGGTACTGGCCAATAGTTTAGTTGGGAATTGTAAATGTGTTAACGATTGTTTAGTAAAGTGTATATCTTGTTAGATAGCGCGAGCTCAGCCGTCTAGCGAGAGTGTTAATAGTGTGTTGCTGTATCATAGTGCACGGTACCATAACCCTGTATATTTACTGACACTGTATATAAGTACTAATCATTGTCGTCCATTGCATGTTTAACACCATAACCACTAATAATTGTATTGTGACCTTAACTTGTGCTTTGACCTATGCTAACCGTACTGTAACTGCTACTTGTAAAAGACGATGTTACTGGGGTGTGTTATAGACGGGTAATTCGTATATAGAGAATTATAGCGTGGGTGACTGTATAGTTACGCCAAAGGGCATAATATTGATTATATAGTGACTGGTGTAACAGCTGTGTGTGTACGGGAATTCCCTGAGTGTTTATTGTTATTGTGTACGTTTCACTTGGTAACCGTACCACGTGGTGCTGTTGCCAGAGGAAACGGGTGTGACTGTTGAATAGTACGCGTGTATAGTATTCGTTGTCGACGACGTTCCATTGTTAAGTATGGGTGCGTCGCAGTCAACGATTCCGGATCCCTTAGGTTGTATGGTGAAGAATTTTAAAAAGGGATTCAAAACTTGTGATTTTGGGGTTAAGATGTCTCCTGTACGTTTGGTTACTTTGTGCACTAGGGAGTGGCCTACTTTGGTTGCGGCATGGCCGCCACGTGGCAGTTTGGATCCAACTCTGGTACAGCGCTTACACGTGGCTGTATCGGGTAGGCCTGAACTTTACGGCCAGTTTCCTTATATTGACTGTTGGAGACAGGCCGTAAATGACTCGCCAAAATGGCTCCAGACATGCCACGAGGAGCAGTGTCGCCTCATGGTAGCTAGGACTTGTTCGTCCACTAGGACCGGTGTTAGGCCCATTTTGGACACGCCCCTGAGTCCGAGATCCCTTTGCCGCCCCCTTACTTTCCGTTAAGAAGAAGTGACGCAAATGCAGGAAGTCCTGCAACCCTCCCCTCATTACCCCCATCCACTTCCGCTTCCTCCTCCAGTACAGGATCCACCCCCCCTCGTACTAAATCTCCCCTTCCGGAACCAGAACCCACCCCCATTAGAAACGAATATCCTGATTTGGCGCCACTTCAGACTTCCGGTCAAGCTTCATCTAGCTCGGCTCGAAGTGTTTTATTTACAACCTTTTCCCAAAGCCAACCTCCCACATCCCCATACCCTATCTCTCCCCGACCGGAACCCATGACTGACGCCTCTCTACGTAGCCCCATCCAAACCCGACAGTTGACTGGTGCCCAACAATTAAAGCACTATCAGATGCCTCTTCGTCTGAATCCCGGGTCAGCTTATATCGATGCCGCAGGTCAAATGGCACACGCTGACCCAGTCTTCGTATATGTCCCATTTACCACAACCGATCTTTTAAACTGGAAGACCCATAATTCCTCGTATACTGAGAAACCACAAGCTATGACTGATCTGTTCACCTCAATAGTACAGACGCATAATCCGACATGGGCTGATTGCCAGCAGTTACTAATGACTTTATTTAACAATGAGGAAAGGACAAGAATAAATCAAGCAGCCATAAAAGCACTAGAGGATAGAGCCCGTGCTTTGAACCAAGCTAATCCAGCAGCATGGGCCGCAACACATTATCCCAACACTGATCCCGATTGGAACGTAAATGGTGCTGATATGGTTCAACTCAGAGCCTATAGAGACGCTATAATTGCTGGCATGAAAGCAGGAGGAAAGAAAGCCATTAACATGTCGAAGACAGTTGAGGTGATCCAGAAAAGCGATGAAGCGCCCAGTGTCTTTTATGACCGATTATTGGAGGCATACCGCTTGTATACCCCCTTTAGTCCGGAAGACGCAGATAATTCCCGAATGGTTAACTCCGCCTTTGACAGCCAAGCTTACGGAGATATTAAGCGCAAGCTACAAAAGTTAGAAGGGTTTGCAGGTATGTCCATCAACCAACTAATGGAGGTAGCGAATAAGGTTTATATGAACAGGGATACAGAAAGCAAGAAAGAGGAAGAGCGCAAGATGCGTAAAAAGGCTGATATGCTAGCGGTAGCGATCGCAGGCGTAGATAGACGGGGCCCAGATAGAGGCGATAGTAGATGGAATGAGGAACCTCTAAGTAGAAATCAGTGCGCTTACTGTAAGGAAGAAGGGCATTGGAGAAATGAGTGTCCGCGAAGAGAACAGTCTGAGAGAGACAGACCTAGGTCAGGTTACGGAAACTTTAGAGGCAGAGCGAGAGGTAGAGGAGGCCCCGGAGGGAGTAATGGTTATAGAGGGAGTAATGGGAACAGAGGAAGTGTTAGGGAAGACAGGTATATTCCAGCAGCGCAAAGGTCCCGCGATAGAGAAGGTAGGGACTTTGTAGGATTGGCTGACACGGTCATGGAGGACTATTGATACCGACCGGGCTCCATCCCCCTTGGTCGAGCGGAGCCTATGGTCGATGTATCAATAGGGGGAAAAAGGAGTGCGTTCATGATCGACACTGGTGCTGAACATTCAGTGGTGACTAATCTAGTTGCTCCTCCATCTGGAAGGACTATTACTGTGATAGGAGCAACTGGAAGAAGTGCTGAAAAACCGGTTCTTAAAAGTCGACTCTGTACATTGGGAGGCCACGTAGTAAAACATCAATTCCTTTATATGCCTGAATGTCCAGTCCAATTGCTGGGACGTGATATGCTATCAAAATTACAAGCGCAGATTACGTTCCTACCAAATGGAACAACATCCTTAAAGTTTAATGGACCTTCAGGTATTATGACTGTATCCGTACCAAAGGAAGAAGAGTGGCGACTTTATACAGTGTTGACTAGCCAAAAACCTAGGAGTGATGAGACATTATTCAACATACCAGGAGTTTGGGCAGAGAACAACCCACCAGGACTGGCCCGCAATATTCCACCTATAAAAATTGAACTGAAACTTGGGGTTTATCCAGTGAGCCTAAGACAATACCACATCCCGCAGAAGGCTAAGAAGAACATTCAATCCTATCTGGATAAGTTCATACGGTATGGTATCCTAAAATTCTGTACTTCCCCCTGGAACACCCCATTGCTGCCTGTTCAAAAGCCCGGTACAGATGAGTATCGACCTGTGCAGGACTTGAGAGCAGTCAATGATGCGGTTGTTAGTATACATCCAGTTGTACCCAATCCATATAACCTGCTTGCTTTAATTCCGGGCGGGGCTACTTACTTCACAGTCTTAGACCTCAAAGATGCCTTCTTTTGCCTCCGAATTGCCGCAGAAAGTCAATGTATTTTCGCTTTCCAATGGGAGAACGCTGTAACGGGCTCAAAACGCCAAATGACTTGGACAAGACTGCCCCAAGGGTTTAAAAATTCACCTACCCTATTTGGTTCAGCTCTAAGTCAAGATCTACTGGATTTCGAGTCCATCCCAGGAGAGTGTGTATTGTTACAGTATGTAGATGACTTGTTGATAGCAGCAGTTACAAAAGAAAAATGTCAGCAAGCAACGCACGATCTACTACACATTCTCTGGAAGGCAGGATACAAGGTGTCCAGAAAGAAGGCTCAGTTGTGTTTGCCAACTGTCAAGTATCTGGGATTCCATATCTCTGAAGGTCAAAGGATTATGGGGCCAGAAAGAAAAGAAGCTGTCTGCCAAATACCAATACCCAAGAATAGAAGACAAGTGCGAGAATTCTTGGGGGCAGCAGGCTTCTGTAGGATATGGATTCCCAGCTACGCGATACTGGCAAAACCTCTGTACGCAGCTATCAAAGGTACAGAGCACGACCCCTTCTTATGGACCCAGGAACAGCAAACGGCATTTGAAGATGTGAAGAAGGCTTTGATGAGTGCCCCAGCATTAGGTCTACCTGATCACACACGACCATTCTACCTGTATGTACACGAGCAAAGAAGAATGGCTGTGGGAGTATTGACACAGTACTTGGGATCATGGCAAAGACCTGTTGCCTACATGTCTAAGCAATTGGATGCAGTGGCCAGCGGACTTCCACCTTGTCTAAGAGCCGTAGCTGCAGCCGCCCTGCTAGTAGCTGAAGCCGATAAACTCACTCTGGGTCAAGAACTTTATGTACGAGTCCCACATGCAGTACAGACGTTGTTGGATTACAAAGGAAATCATTGGTTTAGTAACAGCCGTATGACCAAGTATCAAGCAATGTTGTGTGAAAATCCCAGAGTGCATTTAGAGACTGTAAACACCTTAAATCCAGCTACCCTTTTGCCACAACCTACTGAAAGTCAACATGATTGTTTGGAAGTAATGGATGAAGTATTTTCAAGTAGACCAGATCTTCGTGATTTTCCCATCCAGAACCCCGATGTTCAATATTACACCGACGGCAGTAGTTATGTGAAAGAAGGGATCCGCTATGCAGGATATGCAGTAACAACAATAGACAAGGTGATAGAAGCTCGGCCACTGGCAAAAGGAACATCAGCACAAAAGGCAGAATTGATAGCACTAACACGAGCGTTACAATTGGCTGAAGGTTTAAGAGTAAATATCTATACGGACTCTAAGTATGCGTTTTTAACCACTCATGCCCACGGAGCTTTGTATAAAGAAAGAGGACTACTGAATTCAGAAGGCAAAGAAATCAAGTACGCAGCTGAAATCCTACAACTATTGGAAGCAGTGTGGGAGCCGAAAGAAGTCGGTATTATACATTGTCGAGCGCATCTGAGAGGAGATGGTGATGTAACCAAAGGAAATCGGATGGCAGATAGTGCAGCTAAGCGTGCTGCTGAATCAGGAAGACAGGAGTATGTGGGGCATATAGCTGCTCTAATACCAACCCCACTGTCTCAATGGACTCCAGTTTATACAACTCAAGAAGAGGAGTGGTTAAAGACTGAACCGGGAAAGTATTTGGAGAACAAGTGGTATCAGCTAGAAGATGGAAGAATAGTCATACCAGCATCACTAGCAGTAGAAATTGTCCAGAACTATCATAACGGGACACATTCTGGGAGAGACAGTACAGAAGAATCTCTCAGGAAACATTTCTACATACCAAGATTGTCCAACTTGACTCAGGCCATTGTACGTAGATGTGTAACGTGTGCTAAAAATAATGCAAGACAAGGACCAGTAAAGCCACCAGGAGTCCAGTTTATGGGGGGACTCCCCATGTCCGATCTACAAATAGACTTTACAGTGATGCCTAAATCGGGTGGACATCGTTACCTGTTGGTAATTGTGTGCACCTATTCAGGCTGGGTAGAAGCATGTCCTACTCGTACAGAGAAAGCAGGAGAAGTTGTGAGATTCCTGCTACGAGAAATAATACCCCGATATGGACTACCCTGTTCTATAGGATCGGACAATGGTCCAGCTTTTGTTCATCAGTGCCTACAACAACTGACTCATATGCTAGGTATAAAGTGGAGGCTTCATACTGCATATAGACCCCAGAGTTCTGGTAAGGTAGAGAGAATGAATAGAACTATTAAGAACCAGTTGGCTAAAATGTGTCAGGAAACCCAACTTAAGTGGAACGTTCTCTTACCTATAGCTCTATTGCGAATCCGCAGTACCCCTACCAGAAGGATGGGCCTCTCCCCTTTTGAAATTATGTATGGGCGACCACCTCCCGTACTTGGTAACTTAAGGGGGGATTTGAGTCAGTTGGGAGAAGGAATTACCCGGCAGCAGGTTGTAGAGTTGGGTAAGACTATGGAGGAGGTACAGAAATGGGTACAAGATAGATTACCTGTGAATATTTATCCCCCTGTTCATAGTTATCATCCAGGAGATCAAGTGTGGATTAAAGAGTGGAATAATGTACCGTTAGGGCCCAAGTGGAGAGGTCCTTATGTTGTTCTTTTGTCTACCCCTACAGCGATAAAAGTAGCCGAAGTGACTCCGTGGATACATCACTCCAGGGTTAAGCCAGCAGCAGTCGATTCTTGGCAAGTTACAGCAGATCCAGAGAATCCCTGCAAGATCCGGTTAAAACGCACTACTCAGTCGGAGTAACGAGGAATCGTGTGGATTACAAATTTTATTGTTACAGGTGTGAGTGAGAAGGCCATAATAAAGCCTGTCCGCTTACCAACACATAGTGTATAAGCCAGGAAAGTCTCGAAGGGACACCTGTGAAGACGAGCAGAACTCCATTCCCTGCAGCCCTCACATCCTGGAAGCTGAGGCTCCATCGCACGGACGAAGACTGAGGATGACGGCGAAAGATGTGCTTTTGATTGTGTTTATTTACATGTGTTTTTATATTCAGGAAGGTAGAGGTACCGACACTCCTAGCTGTGAGGTATGCATTAAGACTACGAGAACAGGTAACCATATTTCCCAAACCCTAATTTGGCATTCACAATACGAATGTAAAGGAGAGGTATCAAGATGTAGATACCTAAATATAGACTATAGTGTGTGCCATTTAGGAGTAGGAGAACCTAAGTGCTTCAGTCCGGAGTATCAACCTCGTACAATTTGGTTGACTCTCAGGAATGGAGATCCTCAGGGGACCCTAATTAATAAGACGGTGTTAGAATCCGTACATTCTTCGGGTGTTCTGCTATTTGATGCGTGTAAAGCGATATCGAGTGGTAGAAAGCCGTGGAATGTATGTGGGGATCTTAGATGGGAGAGGACGTATGGATCTAACGATAAATATATTTGTCCCAGTAGTAAAAATAAATATGTGAGTCCTAGATGCCCAAATAAAGACTATAACTTTTGCCCATATTGGTCTTGTGTGGGGTGGGCGACTTGGGGACAGACAGTAGATAAAGACATGATAGTGACTAAGTTGCCGACTAGCCCATTTTGTAAGTCTATGGAATGTAATCCCATCCATATACTTATCCATAACCCCGATAAGTTCTTAGACAAATATGGCAATTTATTTGGGTTTCAAATATACGGGACGGGTTTAGATCCTGGGACAGTATTGTTTATAGGGATAGAGACTGATACGGTATCCTCCCAAACTCATCAAGTATACCATTCCTTTTATGAAGAGATGAGTATAGATAATAAGATCCCCCATAATGCTAAAAACCTGTTCATTGACTTAGCTGAAAGTATTGCCGGTAGTCTTAATGTTACCAACTGCTATGTGTGTGGAGGTACTAACATGGGAGACCAATGGCCTTGGGAAGCAAAGGAGGTAATGTCCGGTTCTGAGGCAGTTGACCAACTAATATCTACACAAGCCGATTATCATTTGAGTGTTAGAGGTAAATCTGAGTGGAGATTAAAGACCTCCATCATAGGTTATGTTTGCATAGCAAGGAAAGGAATAATGTATAATACTTCTGTAGGAGAATTAACCTGTCTAGGGCAAAAAGCTTATGATGATGATACTAAAAATACAACTTGGTGGTCGGCTTCAAATGTCTCAGAACCATCTAACCCGTTTGCTAGATACGCCAATTTAAAGGATGTGTGGTTTGATTTATCCATCACATCTACCTGGAGAGCCCCAGCAAGTTTGTACTGGATCTGTGGTAAGAAAGCCTATTTGGAGTTGCCACAGGACTGGGAAGGGGCATGTGTGTTGGGTATGCTCAAACCATCCTTCTTCTTGTTACCGATTGAAACAGGTGAGACTTTAGGTGTTAAAGTGTATGATGTGAATCATAGGAAGAAAAGGGGACCCATAGAGATAGGCACCTGGGAAGATAATGAATGGCCTCCCCAGCGTATCATAGATTATTATGGGCCAGCCACGTGGGCTGAGGATGGTACCTTTGGTTACAGAACCCCTATTTATATGCTCAACCGTATTATAAGATTACAGGCGGTGGTTGAGATTATCACCAACGAGACATCACAAGCGCTCAATCTTCTAGCGAAGCATAACACCAGGATGAGGACAGCAGTATACCAGAATAGATTAGCCTTGGATTACCTTTTGGCAGTAGAGGGAGGTGTATGTGGGAAGTTTAACCTAAGCAATTGCTGTCTTCAAATAGATGACGAAGGGCAAGCAATAGCTGAGCTTACTAGCCATATGGTTAAACTAGCGCATGTGCCTACTCAGGTATGGAAAGGGTACAATCCAAGTAGTTGGTTTGGTAGCTGGTATGAGTGGTTTGGAGGGCTTAAGGCAGTGGTAGGTGGAGTCCTACTGATTTTAATGTTGTGTCTACTCCTGCCGTGTCTTATACCCTTAGTAGTTAGGTCTGTGCAAAGCCTGATAGGAAGTATAGCAGAGAGGAAGGCTGCTGCACAGATAATGGCGATATATAAGTATAAGGCTCTAGATCAAGGAGAACCAATGCAGGAAGATGAGTGTTAAAAGATTCACATCATAAGATAAGTCTGGTCTGGTTCAAGGTAACTTGCGGTGTAAGCAAAACTAAGGTTAAGTGATGCCTCAAGTAATTGTGAAATATCAAGAGGCATCAAAGGGGGGAATGTGGTGGAATCTCGGTAAAAATAAATTTAGTAGGCCGAGATTACCACGTGGCATGTGTACGTGCATATGCTGACGTATCGATCAGTTGGTTGCACGAGGCAAGATACGATCAGTAGTGTACGGAGCATGTGCAAGAATACAGGATATAGTATTCCCCTCCTCCATTGTGCTGGACAAGCCATGCGGTCAAACAGGAAGTTAATTCTTATTTGTGTTGATTGGTTAAGAGAATGTGCGGGTGGAGCTTAATATGGGAGGAGTTATATGCCTATATAAGGAGCCTGCACTATTGTCCGGGGCTCAGAACTTGTGGTATTTTGGTGACGCTAGTCCCTCTGAGTCCCGATCGGTGATCCAATAAAGAATCTCTTCCTTCCTGAAGAAACCTGTGTCCATCTCTCTGTGCTTGGCTTCCGTCAGTTTCTCCGGTATCAATATGACTTTAAACTATAATAAATATGTCAGTGTCAGCAAAATACATTGGGCGTCCTCTAAATTATATTACAGTTTCATTAAGAGTTATGAGTAGGTCATAAAGCCTCTTAGAGTCTTATTTATGATTGTGACCGTTTCTCATTCTCACCAGTTATAAGCTTGAAGTATTTCTATGGGTGAGGATTACTGCAGATGTGAGTCTAGAACACATTTATGTCCAAAACATAAATAGTACCAACATCTTCGGGATTATCATTCAAGGTCAAAGGGCCCGTACCGAATTGGGCAAAACCATCCGACTGCATATGGGGCCTTTGGGACTGCAAAAATCGAAACAGCGAAACGGTCCAATTAAAAGCTTCTCTATCAGAAGCCAGTGGTTGGACCTTGCGTGGCTTCCCTGACGTCACATAGAGGCATTGAAAGCAACTCTGAGACCTTCGCCAAGTGCAGGATTCCAGGTAAGTTATAATTATTAGTTAATTTAGACTTATTTTTTGGTTTGGGGAGGGGACCAAAGAATAATGCCCAACAGGGCACTTATTCTTGAAAAACAGAGACGAAAAGGGTTGGAGTAAGAAAATAAAAAACTATTTTTAATAAAAAAAATATAGCACAACGCTTAGGTAAATAAAGGAATGATTTTGAATGTGGTGCAGGACTTTGTCATTACCAATATGTATTACTTGTATATATGATGGACCATTCAGTCTGCTAATGATTATGCCGATCAGGCTGACAGAGCATCATGGGATATGCAGTCCGCGACATTTGGAGTGCCAGGGTACACCGTCATTGATTGATAACTTAGGAAGGTATATCTTGCAATGCAGTGGTTTATTTCATTTCAGTACATTCTGTATTGATCCCCCTGTGCTGACAGCTTCTCTGCTTCTCTGACACTGGCATTTATCTATAATAATGCAATTCCATTGTTTACTCATTTATTGAATGCTTTTCTATTTCGCAGCTGCTCCGTTCCCATGCAGATAATCTCCGTGCCTTGATTAATCCTCACATTTGATTGTCTTATTTACCATTTTCTATTGAACGCTCCCGAGGGAAATCCGCAGACAAGGAGGATCTAGCGACTGGCTATGCACCTCTGCTATTTTACCAAAAACAATGCATTCCATTTTCATTACAATTATTTGTACAGATTCCGATATCCTATGAGCTAAATAACACGTACAGAACAGCATGCAAGGATAAATTTAATAATTTTTATTAATAATATTTTTTTGCTTGGTACAAATACTAATTTAAAGCTGCACTGTCATGGCCGCATCCGCTTTCTTTTGTTTTTAACCCTCCTCCTGGCTCCACTACATCTAATTGCCCGCCTAGTCACCCCAAATGTCCCTAATCCCCCATATTGCCTATTTTTTCATTTTTATTTTATGCCCTGAACTAGGTCCTGGACGCCGCCATCTTTGTGTGGGCCAATGAAGTCCCGTGGGATACGTCATCTGCCCACACTAGATAGCGCTATGAAATTCCTGCGCATGCCCAGTTAAACACTTGGGCATTCGCTATTGTCTGAAATTCAGACGGGAATTTCGTCTATTCATTCATGAGAAAGACGAATGCCACGAGTAGGGGCATGTCTACTAAACAGTGAGCAGCATGTGACTGCTCACAGTTGTAAAAATAATTTTTAAAAAGCCCCCCCTTCTAATAAATGGCCCCATGGTGGGGCATCTATTAACTAGCTGGGGGGACACTCTGTGGGGGCTATTCAACTAAATAAGGTACATAAGGTCCCCCTTAACCCCCACCCATGAGCGGCGGGTGGGGGCCCTAAAAGACAATGGGGGGACCTAGCTATTGTCCTTCCCCCTCCCCATGACAATAAGGGGGAACCTATTGTCCTTCTCCCCCTCCCCAGCCCCCACCCATGGGTGACGGGTGGGGGCTAAATTAAAAAAATACCCTCACTTCCCAGGTGACTAGGGGTCCCCAAGCCCCTAGTCACCCCCACCCAAACAAAAAAAAAGAAACTAAAGCCCTACCTACCCCCCTCACCCTAAAAATAGTGAGAGGGGAACAATAAAACTACCTGTAAAAAAAATGAAAAAAAGCTAAAATTAAAATCCATAAAGACCGTCAAAC
The DNA here is from genome assembly GCF_036172605.1 of Pelobates fuscus. Taxonomy (NCBI): domain Eukaryota; kingdom Metazoa; phylum Chordata; class Amphibia; order Anura; family Pelobatidae; genus Pelobates; species Pelobates fuscus. The sequence continues at coordinate 147,276,169 of NC_086325.1, read as the reverse complement.
TTATAAAATAAAAAAAGACCTGAGCGCCAAAAAAATGCCGAAAAAATAAAAACCCGATGCTAAAAAAAATCAGACTGCTCTCCGCAGCACAGGTAAAGGCTTATAAACCAGGTACGTCCGAGGTCGTTAATGTTAACCAGGTAATTACCTGGTACGTCCGCGGTCAAAAAGGGGGTTAAAAGGACATTGCAGACCCCTAAAGCAGCTTAGCTTGCTGAAGTGCTTTATATGTGAAGAGTGTGTCCTTTATTTTTCATGTTAAAAAAGTGCAAATATCAATAGAAATTGGCACTGTGATAAATGAACCTTACACCCTCCTGGCTGTCAATCAGAGAACTGGTCATGTTGCTTCCTGGTTGTTTAGCTCATTGGAGCTAAACTCAAGAGGCAGCAATTGCTCACTGCACCTGCCTTGCAAAGACTTCTCTTTGAGCTGCATCGGGAAGTCTGTGATTGGACAGCCATAAAAAGTCTGGGCGCAGTTAGAAGACAAGGGTTTGGCAGCTTTGCAAGCTGTTTTTAGATATATCCTAATGAAAAAATGCTTAATTTAATTAATTTGAAGTGGTCATTGTGCCTATAGCCTGTATTTGCAGCATGGACATTGTTTCTATAGTCATATATTTAATAATACCCATTTAAATATGTCAGTCACCTAATCACTCCCCATTTCAGGTATGGGTATTCTTTCATTTTACTTTTTACCTTCAATGAATGTAAATAAACAGCAGGGCGTACTTTACCTCTAGTAAATCTCTAAAGTAAATTCTCAAAAACAAAAATTGTACCCGCGCTGCAGAACATGTTGGTGCTATATAAATGTAAATAAAAATATTAATGTTGGCTGCAGAGCTGACTACTGGCAATTTCCTCATGCGTAGCCTGTCCACATTTTAGAATGTACGTGTCCAGGACAGTTAAAGTCAATTTAAAAACAACCGATCACATAGCATTCAAACACGTTCTTCACGTGTCCTGTTTTATGTTGTTTTTTTGTATGTTTTTTTTTTGTGATGTTCCTCACCTTGGGTCCAAAAAAAGCCCAGTGCAACAGCGTCATTAAATGCACTACAGGTAATCTCTGCCGTGCAATTGGACGTCTGGAGTCGAGAGCTCTGCCGTATTGGGGACTGTATTCCACCAGCTACAACGATGAACATGTTTTCACATATATGCTTATACATAATTTAAAGGGCGCATTTTATTTCTGAGTGAGGATTTATTATGTTTATGCCTTAGGTGACTCAGTAATCTGCCTGCGGGCCTCCCCTCCTTTACATCATAAATTCAGCAAATGTTATTTTGTTTCCTCCTGGGGTCCATATTACAAACAGTGATTTGCTTCACTCTCCAGAGATTCAGAGATTTGAGCAGAGTTTCTTATAGAAACTGTGGGGCACTTACCTTGCGGTGTCCATTTATGGCACTAGATCACTGGATGTACCTAGCGACAGAAGATACTCGTATTACTTAACACTTGCAACTGGACGGTTCCTAATCACACCCTGAAGGCATTGTTAAGAACAGCTTGGAATGAATTATGGAGGCTTACCGCCATTGGCGTATAAGCCGAGAACACCTGAGAGACAGTTTTTCATAACAATTACAGACCCTTTTGGGAGCATATATCAAACTATGCAGTTTTCTGTTGGCAAAATGATAAACCATCACTGGGAAAGCTGTAACTAGAATGGGATGAAGACCTATTTAAGCTATCTGACCTCACCTTGTATATAATCTCTCACAAAAAAAAAAAAATATGCAATAAAAATCTTTCCACTGATATTTTTTGCTTCTTTGTGCTGAAATGTCATTTTTTAAAAGCTATTTTGAGAAGATAACCAACTACTTTAAAACGTGTTTTGGTTATGTCATTTTTCAAAAAACATAAGATTTAAAAGGAACACATGTATTCCTAATGCTATAGTGTTCTCCTTACTATGTAGGTGTCCCTCCCCCCTTTTAAAAAGTATGCTATCTTGGGGTGCGCTCGTCTGGCCGGCCGATCATCAATCTTGACGTTGTCCGCCAATCCAATTCTCTACAGGGGAGCTGAGTTGCACCAATCCAATGCTGTATATGAGAAGCATTGATTGACCAACCAAGTCGGCAAGTCTAACTCAGTTATTGCAGTGGGAGCGCCTCTAGTGGTTGTTTGTGTTTAACCCCTTAAGGACACATGACATGTGTGATAACCCCACAATTCTCATTTCATCCTCATTTTCATTAGATATGATAGAAACATAGAAACATAGAATGTGACGGCAGATAAGAACCATTCGGCCCATCTAGTCTGCCCAGTTTTCTAAATACTTTCATTAGTCCCTGGCCTTATCTTATAGTTAGGATAGCCTTATGCCTATCCCACGCATGCTTAAACTCCTTTACTGTGTTAACCTCTACCACTTCAGCTGGAAGGCTATTCCATGCATCCACTACCCTCTCAGTAAAGTAATGCTTCCTGATATTATTTTTAAACCTTTGTCCCTCTAATTTAAGACTATGTCCTCTTGTTGTGGTAGTTTTTCTTCTTTTAAATATAGTCTCCTCCTTTACTGTGTTGATTCCCTTTATGTATTTAAATGTTTCTATCATATCCCCCCTGTCTCGTCTTTCCTCCAAGCTATACATGTTAAGATCCTTTAACCTTTCCTGGTAAGTTTTATCCTGCAATCCATGAACCAGTTTAGTAGCCCTTCTTTGAACTCTCTCTAAGGCAGGGGCGGACTGACAGGTCGGGCAGATCGGTCATGGACCGAGGGCCCGAGGCAGTCAGGGGGCCCGGCAGCAAAGCCATGCTTCTGCTGTGGAGATCAGAGATCTCCACAGTCAGAAGGAAGGTTGCAGGGGCCCATGGTAATACAGGGGGCCCCAGCGACCTGTCACCCTGCACTCCCATCCCCCCATTCAGCATGAGACCTGGCAGCTTACCTGCTCTCACTGCCAGGTCTCCCCTCTATCTCTCCCTGTAGCTGGTGCGCAGAGCTCCGTGTGAGGATGGGAGGGGGCAGGAAGTGACATCACATCCCCTGCTCCCCTCTCACACGGAGCACTCACAGCATGGATGGAGGGTGAGAACGGCAGATCCTCCCAAGCTGGAAGGAGGAAAAATACTCAGGCTGGTACAGGTAAGCAGGCTTGGGGTGAAGGGGTTAGACAGGGCAGAGGCACAAAGGGGTTTGGTAGAGATGAGGGATAGATGTGGTGAGACACCTCAATGATTTGTTTTTTGTTTATTTATTGTTTTAACATATTTTGGTTGGTTCACTTTTTATTTGTTTTAATTTCTTCATATTTTTGTCTAATATTTATTGATGTGTGTGTTTTTATCTTCAATTGAGAACTCATGGGATTTTTTAAAAATTGTTTTTAGTTTAACTAAGGTGCCATTACCATATTGCTTGCCTGCTTACATCATTTATTTTGTACAACTCCCTATATATTACTTATTTTGCTGTTTAAGCGAGTTCCCTATGCTAGAAATATGTAAATGTATCCAAAATTTAAGAAAGATGAAATAAAAATAATAATTATCAAATTGTTTAAAAAAATTAAAGGGAAACTATAGTGCCAGGAAAGCAAAGTTGTTTTCCTGGCACTATAGCTCCCTGTATTGCCCTCCCCGCATTCCTCCCTCCTGTAGTGCAGAAGGGGTTAAAAACTGATTCCAGTTCCGTTGCCCCTCTGTGGTGGTACAGGCTCCACCTCCGCTCCTTCAAGACCTAATGCGCATGCACAGCAATGGCCGTGTTTACATTAGTACTCCCCCCCCCCCCCCATAGGAAAGCATGCATAATGCTTGACACTGAACGTCCTCATGCATAACGTGAGGACGTCCAGCATCAGTTAGATCAGTGGTTCACAACCTTTTTCACTTGAGTTCCCCTTGGTAGCCCATTTCAATAAATTGTACCCCTCAAATTAGTGAAATGTTTGTTATTAATATAGTTGCTGTTAGTTCAAATTCATGTTTTTCTCTGCCTCAGACTCCTCTGCTTTCTGCCCCAGACTCCCTCTGCTTCTCCTCTGACCCAGGGTCTCCCTGCCTGCACCGCCGCTATTACCTATTTTTTTTTATTTGCGTACCCAGGGCTACAATCTAGTGCCCCTGGGGGTATGCAAATAAAGAAAAAAGACAATGGCGGCGGTGCAGGCAGGGATGGGCTGCCGAGAGTACTAAAATGAAAAAAGTTTGGGAACCACTGACCTAACTGATGCTGGACGTCCTCACGCTATGCATGAGGACACCCAGCATCATGTAAAACCCCATACATGACACCCAGCGTCATGTAAAACCTCATAAATGACATCCAGCGTCATGTAAAATCTCATAGGAAAGCATCTACCTTTTGGGCACCCAGCTGTAGCGAATGTGAGAAAAAAAGTATCCAAAATTCTGTCTGGCCTTGTGGCAAAACAGGATAGTAATTCCTTTAGGGGAAGTACTAATGTGAGCGTATGCGTACCACGGGTTGAGAACCCCTGAGTTAGGTGATCAAAATTCGGCTAATCACCTGGAAGTCACTCAAGTGGATGTCTTGTAGACAGCCACTAGAGGTGGAGTTAACCCTCAAAGGTAATTATTACAGTTTATTAAAAACTGCAATAATTACCATTGCAAGGTTAAGGGACCTGGGACAGTGCACCCAGACCACTTCAATGAGCTGTAGTGGTCTGGGTGACTATAGTGTCCCTTTAACCCCTTAAGGACCAAACTTCTGGAATAAAAGGGAATCATGACATGTCATACATGTCATGTGTCCTTAAGGGGTTAAGTGAGATGAAAGACAAATGTGGGTAATTTGGAAAGGAGAAGTAAGAGGTGCAGAGGGGGACAGAAATGGGTGAAAAGTGTTGTTAGAGAGTCACAAGAAGACGTTAATGGGAAGACACACATACAGATTGGTGAAGATTGAGAGAGATAGAAACTTATAAGAAGGTGGAGAGTCAAAAAACAACAACAAAAATGCTTGCAGCATATAAATATGCCTCATTACACATGCTGACACTGACTTAATATGATTCACATACACACAAATACACCTCTCATTCACACACTCTGACCCAGGTTTTAGATGCACCCCTCATTCACACACACACAGACAGATGTCTGATACATACCCTCATTCACACTCTTGCACTCTGCACACATACAAATACAGTACAGCATTCACATACACACTGTTCAAGCATACTGCATTCACGCACTGACAATCCATACAAATCTATACTGGCATTCATATGCAGACTTTCCACACTAATACACACTGGCATTCATACACCAACATTCCCCTGTGTTCGCACACAAGTCCTCCACAAAATACACCCTTGCATTCACATTCAACGTTCCATACAAACACACTCCTGCTTTTACAAACATCTGCTATACTTACTCATAGAACAATGCATTTACACATTTACTACATGCAAGTAAACATCGGCATTTCATAATCTCTGGTACTACACAAATTATGCTGTAGGATTTACACACATTAGCATTACACACACACATGTACTCCACAAAATACACCCCTGCATTCACATTTAACATTCCATTCAAACACACTCCTGCTTTTACAAACATCTGCTCTACTCACTCATAGAACAATGCATTTACACATTTACTACATGCAAGTAAACGTCGGCATTTCATAATCTCTGGTACTACACAAATTATGCTGTAGGATTTACACACACACACACATGTACTCCTGCTTTGACACATAGAATAATAATATTAAATTGTAAAAGGACACAGGGTTATTTATTAAAGCAAGAATTTTCTGAAATTCAAACTGAATTTCAAATTGAATGCCTAAATAATCAAAGTGAACAACAAAATTGGCCTGGAGAATTTTTCTAATACAACTATTTAGGCCTATAATTTAAAATTCACTTTCCCCAGCAATTCTTGCTTGAGAGAATAAACCTGACCGGGTTTTTTTGAAAGATATATTTAACATTTACTTAAAGGAACATTTACTTAAAGGAATACAAATGTGTATTTCTTACACTTTATTTTTGAAAGCATAGTTTAAAAGGCCAGCACCCCGTCAGAGGAGTAAAAAGTGTTTTAACTCAACTTTATTCCTGTGCTGCGCCGGTTTTGTCAGATGTGATGATCTCAGCCAATCCAATGCTTTCTCATAGAAAAGCATTGGGAGGCAATTGCACATGCGCGGCAAAAGGCCTGCTGCACTAATCAGCATCTCCTCATAGAGATGCATTGGATCAATGCAACTCTGTCGGAAGCGTTTAAGTCTCCATGCAGTGTGTAGGGACGTTGAACATCAGTGCCTACCACTAGAGGTGTTCCTAGGTAGTAATGTAAACAATGCCTTTTCTCTGAAAAGCCAGCAAGGATTGGCTGTGGACACCAGAACAACTACATTAAGCTGTAGTTTTTCTGGTGATTATAGGTCCCTTTTAATACTTAATATTTGTTCTTTGTAGGGCCCATGATACGATTTTGCCCGGGGGCCCAGAAGGCTGTCAGTCCGTCCCTGCTCTAAGGTATCAATATCCTTCTGAAGATAGGGTCTCCAGTACTGTGTACAGTACTCCAAGTGAGGTCTCACCAGTGTTCTGTACAATGGCATGAGCACTTCCCTCTTTCTGATGGCGGTATTTATCAACAACTAATAAGCCGTTTGTCGGTTCAGATAAAAAAAATCACTGCTGATAAAGGCTAATTGGAAGCTGATAATTAACGGTTAGAAAATTGGAACCAATGACTACATTGAAAATATCGGATGAAGAGATTCAATTTAATTTTTCAGCCACATCATGCTCGATAAATGTCTTCAATAGAGTCAATAACTAAAACTTGTTGATAAATGTATTTTTATTTTATTTTTATTTTTGCCTCTGTCGGTACTAGCAGGTTGTTAGCATTGTGTGGAGGCTGAACAGTAAATAATGGGTAGAATGGGGGGTGGACTGTCCACTGCCCACCGTCCACCCCCCGGCCCCAGAAGAATATTTTCACGCAAGTCTTGAGAGAAGGCAGACTTGCCAGTCAGGGCTCTCTAATTGGTTGGCTTAAAGTCAACCGATCTGCGCACTCTGACAGAGCTGGTAAAAAGTGGCAAAGCATTAAAAAAAAAAAAGCCTTTTCGCCCCTTGCAAGCTCATTCTGCGTAGGCCCTCTGTCAGTAGAGATGGGTTAATTTTGTCTGTGATGCTTTTTTTTGTTGCTGTGCTTTTTGCAATTCAGATCTTTTATTTTTAATAGTAGCACTGGTAATTAATATATTTTTATTCGGCCTTTTGTGCGGCAGAACCATTTGCCGGGCATTATGTGACCACTAAATGGAATTGAATCACCTTAAGTTGATTTTTTCAAATTAAAGAATACGTATCGGTTTCAATATTCAGATATTTATCAGCTTTTAATAGGAATTTAACAGCCACAATCCAATCAATCCAAACCAAACCAACAAATGGCTTATCGGGAGCTGATTAACTAGCCTACTAACAACTTAAATTCTTAAACTAAACATGAGTTTTTGCAGCATTTTGGGCATTTTACAAGTGCCCCCTATGGTACAGGCATCACAGTGTGAAATAAAAAATTGCACTAATTTGCTCTGCAACTAGATATCCCTTTGTATCTGACGTTCTTTATCCAAAAGCTGACATTTTGACCTCATCTTTAGTCTACAGTTCCTGCTTATTCAACGCTCTTTACCCAGTCGTTGACATTTTCCCCTCGGCCTTGATCTCTGCTCCACTGAACAAATCTTGCCGCACCTGTTCAAACCATGGATCATTATCGTGCTATTGTTCTGTCTTCTCTTTTGACATTAGGGACTGTTCCGTACTGTCTACAGATTCATTCTGTTGTGTTACCAATTAGATAACAGCCTTGTACAGAGCAAAACCCGTTAGCGGTTACATATTTGTCAATATGGTTGCTAAATATATTGTTACCATTTTTTTCCCTTTGTTCCATCCAGCGTTTCGATAGTAACCTCTCAAGGACACGACCAATGTATACATGTATCAATATTAATGAACATGTGAATATGTATATTTATTTATGGTGTAAAGCCCTGTATAATCTTATGCAGGGTATATTGCCCATATAATGGATTAGACCACACTCGTCGCCAGTACCGAGATTATGTTTATTTTAGACAGGTACGCAAGTTTTGATGTTAAAGGGACGCTATAGTCACCCAGACCACTTCAGCTCAATGAAGTGGTCTGGGTGCCAGGTCCCCCAGGTTTTAACCCTTCAGATGTAAACATAGCAGTTTCAGGGAAACTGGTATGTTTACATTGCAGGGTTAATCCAGCCTCTAGTAGCTGTCTTCCTGACAGCCGCTAGAGGCGCTTCTGCGACGCTGGATGCGAAAATCGCATTCAGCATGCAGAACGTCCATAGCAAAGCATTGAGGCTCTTGGCACTCAGGCGGCTGCCGCACTGCCTCTCCTCCACCTCTCCCTGTAGCGTGGCAGAACTTCTCTCCGGTCCGTGACCCGGCCGGACTGACAGGAAGTGCACACTTCCTGTCAGTCCAGCCAGGTACAGGAAACAGAAACTCCTGTACCGCGGACCGGAGAGAAGCTCGGCCACACTACATGGGAGGTGAGGTTAGGAGGAGAACTGGGGGAAGGGGGGTATGAAGAACTGGGGGAGGGGAGGGGGTTAATAAGAAGAGGGAAGGTGGGGGAGTAAGAAGAAAACAAGGGGAGGGGGGAGTAAGAAGAAGACAAGTGGAAGGGGGAGTAAGAAGGGGGAGGGGGAGTAGGAAGGGGGAGTAAGAAGAATAGGGGTGGGGGGAGTAAGAAGAAGAGGGGTGGGGGAGTAAGAAGAAGAGGGGTGGGGGAGTAAGAAGAAGAGGGGTGGGGGGAGTAAGAAGAAGAGGGGTGGGGGGAGTAAGAAGAAGAGGGGAGGAGGGAGTAAGAAGAAAGGGGGAGGGGGAGTAAGAAGAAGACAAGTGGAGGGGGAGTATGAAGAAGACAAGTGGAGGGGGGAGTAAGAAGAGGGGTGGGGGGAGTAAGAAGAAGGGTGGGGGGAGTAAGAAGAAGAGGGGTGGGGGGGAGTAAGAAGAAGAGGGGAGGGGGGAGTAAGAAGAAAGGGGGTTGGGGGAGTAAGAAGAAGGGGGGGAGTAAGAAGAAAGGGGGGAGGGGGAGTAAGAAGAAGAGGGGGAGTAAGAAGAAGAGGGGAGGGGGGAGTAAGAAGAAGAGGGGAGGGGGGGAGTAAGAAGAAAAGGGGGAGTAAGAAGAAAGGGGGGAGGGGGAGTAAGAAGAAGAAGAGGGGAGGGGGGAAGTAAGAAGAACACAGGGAGGGGGGGTGAGGAGAGGGGGAGGTGAGAAGAACACAGGAAGGGGGGAGTGAGAAAAACACAGGGAGAGGGGAGTGAGAAGAACACAGGGAGAGGGGGGTGAGGAGAAGGGGAGGTGAGGAGAACATGGGGGAGGTGAGAAGACACGGGGGAGGTGAGAAGAACACAGGAGATGGGTGAGGAGAAGGGGAGGTGAGGAGAACACAGGGAGGGTGGGTGGGTGTGAGAAGAGACCCCTAGGGGAGGGTGGGGGGAGAGGGGAGAGGAGAGACCACTAAGGGGCAGGGGAGAGCTCTAAGGGACAGAAGGGAGAGCTCTTTCACAGTACGCGCACACACACACAATGCATCCCTATACATTTACAGAAACACACAATGCATCCCTTACACACACATGCAAACACACACACACACTGCTTCTCTTACATACACACAGAAACACAATGCATTTCTTACACACACTCAATGCACACACTTACAGACACACACCTTGCATCCCTTATGCATACAAACACAGATTCACACAATGGATCCCTTACACACAACTACAAACACACACTGCTTCCACTACACACAAACACACTGCATCACCTACACAAACTGGTATGCCTACACACTACATTCAATAAGCACACACATTAGATCCTCTACAATAACACATAACACATCCCCTACACACTACACTCCCTGTGAGCGAATTTAATGGGTGGAACATATAGGTGGACTTATGGGTGGGCCTAATGGGCATACTCATCGTCAGGCCCTGGGGTCCAGACCTTGAGCTGTGTAAGGGGCCTCAAAAAATGGAGCTGTTTCCTGTTCTCCCAGAACATTGAATTTTGTGACCGCAGGTTCTACACCAGACCAGTGGAGCCAAACTGCAGCCAGTGCCCATCACCATCTTCATCTGGTTGTAAGTAGGCAATCTAGTATATTATTAGTGACACTAATCTCTAATTAACCTCACATTAAAGGGACACTATAGTCCCCAGTACCACTGCAGCTTAATGAAGTTGTTCCGGTGTCTATAGCGTGTCCCAGCAGGCTTTTTAATGTAAACACAGTGTGCAGCACTGGCGTTAGTTCATATGGCAGATCATATGGGTGGGGCATTGTGATGTCACATGGGGGGGCGGCAAATTTTTCTTTTGCCTAGGGCGGCAAAAATCCTTGCACCGGCCCTGATTGCAAATAAGAAATTATATTACCACACGCAGAGAGGCCTTCATATGGATAGTCCTCCTCTCTACATGGGATAGATGTGCCACTCAAAAACATTTTGTTCTTAATCCAGATGTTTAAGAAAGTAGATATATTGTATAGGATTGATCATTTAAAATGGCGCTGGCATTGGTGGAGTCTCCATATTGTTTTGTGAAGACGCTCCCCATAATGACATTTCTCCAACAATGGGGTAAGTAATAATTTATAGTGATGTCACGAACATAAAATTTTCGGTTCGCGAACCGCGAACGCGAACTTCCGCAAATGTTCGTGAACCGGGCGAACCGCCATAGACTTCAATAGGCAGGCGAATTTTAAAACTCTCTTTAAAAAGGGACTCTTTCTGGCCACAATAGTGATTGAAGGGGGTGGGGGGAGATAAAGATAATGAGGGGGGGACCTACTGTCCTCCCCCTCTCCGGCCCCCACCCCTGGGTGGTGGGTGGGGGCCATAATGATAATGAGGGGGGCAGGGCCGTCTTTAACACAGGGCAAACGGGGCAGCTGCCCCGGGCCCAGTTACTCCTGGGGGGCCCAAAGCAGCTGCCCTGTGGGCCCACAACAATTTGGAGGGGCCTATCAGGTGGCCCATGCATTTAGGGCCACCCGATGGGTATCTCTGAACAGGGACCCGGTGCCCTGGTGCCGACCGGGCCCCTGTAGTATTAGCTGGCTGGGAGGAAGTGACAGCCGATCACTTCCTCCCAGCTTCAGAAGAGAGCACCGCGGGAGGAAGGAGGCAGCAGAAGGTAGCAGCATGGGGAGGAGAGGCAGGAATGAGCTGCTGCTCATTCCCACTCCCATCAGCCTCAGCCAGCACTAAGCTGAGTTGAAGGTAAGTGTATCCAGTCCCTGATCCTCTCCTTCTGGGTGAATGGCTGCAGCTAGGATTGTTTTTAGAAAAAACACCCCACTCAATGCCCCTGCCCTGCTTTCCCCCACTTACTGCTTATCTTCTCTGTGCCCCCACTCACTTCTTCTCTTCTCTGTGCCCCCACTCACTGCCCCTGCCCTGCTTTCCCCCACTTACTGCTTATCTTCTCTGTGCCCCCACTCACTTCTTCTCTTCTCTGTGCCCCCACTCTCTGGCCCTGCCCTGCCTTCCCCATTTACCTATTCTCTTCTCTGCCCCTGCCCTGCCTTCCCCACTTACTTCCTCTCTTGCCTGTGCCCCCACTCTCTGCCCCTTCCCTGCCTTCCCCACTTACTTCTTCTCTTCTCTGTGCCCCCACTCTCTGCCCCTGCCTTCCCCCACTCACTTCTTCTCTTCTCTATGCCCCCACTCTGTACCTGCCCTGCCTTCCCCCACTTACTTCTTCTCTTCTCTATGCCCCCACTCTGTACCTGCCCTGCCTTCCCCCACTTACTTCTTCTCTTCTCTGTGCCCCCACTCTCTGCCCCTTCCCTGCCTTCCCCACTTACTTCTTCTCTTCTCTGTGCCCCCACTCTCTGCCCCTGCCTTCCCCCACTCACTTCTTCTCTTCTCTATGCCCCCACTCTGTACCTGCCCTGCCTTCCCCCACTCACTTCTTCTCTTCTCTATGCCCCCACTCTCTGCCCCTGCCCTGCGTTCCCCCACTTACTGCTTCTCAGTGCCCCCACTCACTGCTCCTGCCTTCCCCCTTCACTGCTTTTTTACCCTGTGCCCCCACTCACTGCCTTTCTACTATGTGCCCCCACTCACTGCTTTTTTTCTGTTTAGATGAGTTTAATTATTGCTGCAGTTGCATTTAAGCACAGTGTTTTTTTTATGTTTTAATTCTTTTTTTTGTTGTGCATTACATATAACAGTACCAGCTTGCCTTGCCACAGCAGCATCAGCATTTACAAGCTTTGTGCCTCCTCCAACTCTCTGCTTCTGCTCTACTGCAAACATAAAAATGATCACATGTATGTCAGAGTGAGTGTATGTGTGTGCCAGTGTGCATATCAGAATTTGTGTGCATGTGCCAGTGTGTGTATCTGTGTGTCAAGGTATGTGCATGTGTCAGTATGTTTATATTTGTGTTGATGTGTATGTAACTGTGTATGTGTATACATCCCAGCAATCAAACACAACATGCAAACACATCCCTGATAACACAAACATTACATACAAACACACCCCTGATTTCAAACTCCAAGATTATATATAAAACACACCCTTTACTCAAACACCAATACTATACACAAATGTTTAGAAGACAACACTACGTCCTATAACAACCCTGAAGGCAAATATTACATACAAACAAAACCCAGTATTAAAATGCCAAAATGATATGCATACACCAACTCACAGTTGCACACCTGCATTTAAAAGTTAACCATACATACAAACACACACCACTGCATTCAAACGCAAACACTACACACAAGTACACCTCTGCATTCCAATTGTAATAGTACATACAAATACACCTCTACATGCACACATATAATCTATACAAAAACAGGCTTACATTCAAATGCACAAACACTGCACACAAATACAACCCTACAAGGATGGGCAAAGTATAGATCCCCAGCTGGCATAGCATTGTGGGAGTTGTATGACAGATGGGGGTGTATATTTTCACCACTCTTGTGCTAGAGGGGGAGGCCCAAACAACTTTCTTGTACCAGGGCTTCTCTGCATTAGTTCCGCCACTGGGTTGGAGTGTAAGGCATGATTGCATGCCAGGGAGTGGGAGGGCAGCAGGGTCCAGGGGGCCCAAGCAAATGCTTGCCCAGGGTCCAATCACTATTAAAGACGGCCCTGGAGGGGGGGACCTACTGTCCTCCCCCCCACCCCCCACCACTGGCCGGCGGGTGGGGGCCATAAAGATAATGAGGGGGGACCTACTGTCCTGAGTGGTGGGTGGGGGCCCTAAAAATAACAATAAGGGGGGGGACCTACTGTCCCCCCCTGGCCCCCACTCCTGAGCGGCGGGTGGGGGCCCTAGTCACCCCCTCCCCCCCAAAAAAAATATCCCCCTACATATCCCCCTCAACCTAAAAATAATGAGGGGGGACCTTTAACTAAAAACCTGTAAAATAATTAGATAAAAACAACTTACCATTCGATGTTTTCTTTCTTCTAAAATCTTCTTTTTTCAGCCCCAAAAAAGGCCAAATAAAAAACCATAATAACCGACGCAATAAAAATAAATAAAAAAAAAAGAATCCATCTTCACCCATGGAGGGCTCCGCGCAGACTGAGTTCTGCAGGGCGGGGTAAGGCTTATAAAGCCTTGCCACGCCCTGCAATTAGGCTAAGAACACTCTGATTGGCTGGTTTAAGCCAATCAGATTGCTCTTTGTCATTTTACACAGCGTGGGAAAATTCCAAAGAACTTTCCCACGCTGTGTAAAATGATACAGAGCACTGTGATTGGATGGCACAATTTACTGCGAGTAGGGGCACAATTTATTAATACTAAGTAATTTTTACTTAGTATTAGTAAATTTGGCTGAAAGATCACAAAAAAAAAATAGGGGGCGGACCGAACATCGCATATGTTCGCCATCCGTGGCGAACGCGAACACGCTATGTTCGCCAGGAACTATTCGCCAGCGAACCGTTCGGGACATCACTAATAATTTACACTAATTGTTTTATTACACACAGTTTGGTTTATGATGCACTGTATGTAAATTGTTTCATTTGGTGTTAGCTTGACAAAGACCTTTGTTTACGTTGAAACATTGCTCTTTGCATTGTGATCCAATAAGACTGCTTTGTCTTTGTTTGAACCTTGTGAGACCGTGAAGCTTCTTCATGGACATATCATATGCTGGTCCAGCTTCAGTTAAAGTACCCTGTGGCTTCTAGAAATTGAGTGCAGTTCTTCCACATTTTGAGACATTTCTCCTGCATGGCTGACTGTGACGGAAGAAGTGGAAGGTACCACCATTTCCCCCTCATTAGCTCATAGCAGAAAAGGATTTCATCATCTATCCTCATGAAAAATTTAGAAGTGACAGTGACACTTTAACACGGCCTTCAGACGTCATTAATCAGACTCTTGATGGAACGTTCTGCGTTCCTGAATGATAACTGCTTTCCCCGTTAAACAAATAGACAACACTGCCTAACCAAAGATCTTGACATCGACATTTGTTCCCACATCAGAATGACAAAGATGAGAAAGACCAAGTTGACAGGAGACTGAAATTAGAGATTTGTGTTTAAGTCCACTAGACCCGTAATGGTGTGCAGGAGCTCGTAGGAGATTTCCCTTGTGAAATGGTTTGGTGTGAATATCTATTTAAGGACACACTGACCTGCAGAGCTGTCCGCTTCTCTCTGCTTCAAAGCTCTCCACAGTAATTTGTTGCTGAAATTCCATCAGGAAAACACTGCATTCTACATTGTTTCTGTCAATGTAATATATGTTTGTGGGCAGATATGCCATAAATGGATGGAACTGTAGTCAGAGGTCCATTAATGTATTACTTATGGCACTGGAGGCCAGGTCATTCTCTGGCAGTTTCTTAGAGCATATTTGAGAGGAAACAAACTCTGCACTATTTCACCTCTCTAGGTCAGGGGATCTTAATGTTACTTTTCAGGAATAATCCTCAATAATTCATAAACACAGCTCTACTGCTCTAACAAGCGAGCAAATCAAGGAGATAAGTCAAAAAATAGCTGACAGCATACATGTGGATGGAGCCTTTCTATATAATAAGCTATCCAGTTTCTATGATAGTTTGTGGAACATGCAGTGACCAGTTAAAGGGCTATACTAAAAACAACCAAGATCATTTTAGTTTAATGAAGCGGCTTTAGTGTATAGATCATGCAAAATTCCGAATGCCCAAATCTCTGCCATTTAGGAGATAAATCACTTTTGTTTCTGTATATGCACACACCCTCGATTGAAAATAAAACATTTTCCATCGGATGTGACAGCGCATTGTGTTGACTTCAGAAGTTTCTGTCACCTACTTTGTAAATGTAACTTTAATTAAACTTTAATCCCACACAGGAGGCTGCTACAGGGTCTAGAAGGCTATTACCAGGGCGGAAGACACGAAATTCTAAATTAAACAGAATGTGCAATAAAGGATATTACACATGAAATGTGTAGGGAGACTGTGTAGGTGACTAGGGCTGTATAAACAACATAAGTCAACACTAAAATGTCAGAATTGGGCAGTGACACTGCAGGAGCATGACCTACCTCATCTAAAAGGTGCACAGAGATCAAATGGCTTTTGGGGTGATTAAAATAAACACAGCCAATGTCATGTTCATGGAACTAACTGAAGCATGTTTTCACTACATGTTGCATTTTTCTGCTGCGTGGACTGTGGCCACCCCTATGTAAGCAAGGTTAACAAAAAAAAATGATCAGCTGGGAAGCCACGAGGAGGCATAGTGCCTATAGTGTAAGAGACAGACTTAGTTACTTTTACTTGGTCTATTCAAATTTTTCATCAGCAACATTTCTTTTCCATATATTGCTAAACATAATCATGTTTAGTCCGGTTCCTCATTGTCCCACCTGGGCCATGTGGTTGGAGTCAGGCAAGGTATCTGCTCATATTTGCCTTCTTCACATTCCAACTGTGCTTATAAGGTGCTAGTATATGGGGATTAAATGGTTAAAATAGTTTTCACAGCTGTTTGGCAAATATACCCCTGGATAGCTATGAGTAACTTGTGTATTAACAGTCTTTTCCATACAAGTCTCGAGAAACGGGAAACCAGCCTGTCAGAGAACTCTATAAAGGGCTTTTACTCCTGCGCAAGCTCAGTCTGCTTGAGGCCCTCAATGGTTATGGTGTTGCTAGAATAATCAGTGCCCCCCCAGTGTGGGCCTCCCAACTAGAGCGCCAGTGCTCATGGGGAGGGCAGCCACCGCTGACTAAACTTGACAGAGTAGGCGCTTGCCTACCCACAAGGCTTGTGCTTGGTCTAGCTGGGGGCCGTCATTTGCTGGCATCGGAATCACTAGAGGACGCAAATGGGACCTGTGCAGGGAGAGCCCCACTGGCCACTAGGGAGAGGATCCACTCCAGCCCTCCCATAGCCAGGTAAAGAGGCTTTTAATTAATAAAATAAAAATAAAATAAATGTGTGTGTATTTGTATGTCTTTGATTGTGTGAGTGTGTCTGTGCTTAAGTGTGTCTCTGTTTATGAGTGTGATTGTGTGTAAGTCTGTGAATATGTGTGTGTCTGCCATTGCATTTGTGTCTTTGATTATGTGTATGCGTGTCACTGATTTTTTGTATGTCTGTGGTTATGTTTGTTTGTGTGTATGTATGTGATAGTGTGTAGGTCCGTGATTAGGTGTTTGGGATTATGTATGTGATTGTGTGCATGTCTGGGGTTATGTTTGTGTCTATTGCTGTGTATGTCTCTGATTGTGTGTGTGTGTGTGTGTGTGTGTGGTTATGTGTGTATATGAGTTTTAGTGTGTGAATGAAAATGCGTATGTGTGTTTCCATAATTTGGTATCCTTAAATATGACAATCCCTCATAAAGATAGCAAAAAAAGGGTGTTTTGTGCTAAACAGCTGAAAATTAAGAGGTGTCTGTAGCAACCCTAGAAAAAGAATTACAGGTGGCTAATATGAATTATGTCTAAATTTGTAGTCTGACATCAGACAGCTAATGGTGGCACGTTAACCCACCCCCAGTCGAAATTATTAGCGCCCTCCCAGTTTTGACTCTGGTATATTATGTGTTCCCTATATATTGTTCCAAGAGTCACCATTTCTCAAAGGATTAATGTGGGTGTATTTTTTTTTAATTATTAAGGGTTTTGTTTTCCAGTTTGTTTGTTTGTTTTTAGCGATTACATTGTTTTTTTATTTGTTAGGTGCAATAGGGACTTTAATGGGGTTTTTTATTTCTCATTTTTGCTGAGCATAAGAAAATACATTTTAATAAAAAGAAGACATCTGATGTTAAGTAAGAAAAAATAAGTATTAGACATCTCTTCTGAACCAAGCATTCAATATTAATTTAACTAATCAGGGGTTTGGGGGCTTTCAACCTTTCACTAGCCTACAATGAGAAAGAGGTTGAGAATGAAACCGGTCCACCTGAATTCTAAACAAAAAAGATTAAACTAATTTTGGGACAAATCCATAAGCCAACATTCCCGTCTACACTAAAGTCTAATATCTATTCTAAATGTAATTATAGTAACAAAACAGTGGGGTAAAAATGACTTTATATTTGGCATTCAATTTAGATCAGCAAATCTGGTGAAATTTTACGTTGACCGGGCACTAAAAAGAATCCCACCTCTGTCAGCGTCTATATCTTTACTAATGAATTGGAATATAAGTCTTTATGACTTTATTACCTGCAAAATATTTGAATGGTCCAAATATTTTGAAGGCAACAGAAACATATAGACTTCTATTCCTAACTCTCTATTACACGTATAATAAATCTAATACTGTGTTAAGCCAGAAGAAATGATTAAATCTCATTGTTCTTCTTTTACAATAAATCACACAGATATAACAAAGCTGGAAAAGAAATGACAGAGGGATAGAGAGATATAAGAGAGCTTAAAAACAACAAAATAAACATGAATAGAGAATGTTGAAGGAAAACGTATTTAATGAATAAAAAAGTAAATTTAGAAAAAACACACAATTGTAATAAGTAAAAAAAAAAAAACAACTAAGAAAAACATAGAAACATAGAATGTGACGGCAGATAAGAACCATTCGGCCCATCTAGTCTGCCCAGTTTTCTAAATACTTTCATTAGTTCCCGGCCTTATCTTATAGTTAGGACAGCCTTATACCTATCCCACGCATGCCTAAACTCCTTCACTGTGTTAACCTCTACCACTTCAGCTGGAAGGCTATTCCATGCGTAAAGTACCCTCTCAGTAAAGTAATACTTCCTGAAATAATTTTTAAAACTATATAAGCCTTTCCATTAGCTGTCAGTCTGGTTCTATAATCCTGACGAGGAGTTCACAATGGGACCAGTGTCCCACAGTGGGACCAGTGTCCCACAATGGGGCTCTGAGAGGAGGGGAAGAAGCTGGATCATGGATGCATTCATCTACGGTGAAAGGCACTTGATGTTAAAGCCGTACCTGGCACCATGAGGAAACCTAGAATGCCCGCGGGGGAGGGGGCGGCAGATAGAGGGGAGATCTGAAAACGAGAATTTAATTATGAAAACGCTTGGCTTATTTCTGTTTTGTTTTTATATATAGTTTATTTTTTATTTTGTTAATTATTTTATTGCAGCATTAAATAGTGGAAGCACTGCCCCAACCGCCCATATGCAGGACCCTCCATTAGAGCAAACTAAGCAGCTTTAAGGCTGTTACAAGCAGTAGAGGTGACAATGCATTTGGTTGCGTAATAAAAAACATTGTGACTGTTTATTTATATTGCAATTCTATTTTCATTACAATATACACTGTGCTTTGAGTACCACAACCATTACTGCTAATTGTAGATTATGCTAGCTTTAGTGTACCTATAATCTTAATTTTATTAATGACAGGAGGCGAGTATTTGCCTAAGTCTCTCTTTACTAGAACTCCACAGCAGCACAGAAAAAACAACCAATCAGAAAAAAGTTAGGTACTATAAAACTCCCCTCCCCATGCATCATTTCCTCTTTCAAGCTGCGACAAAAGAGAATAAAAGGCAGAGAACATCATGGGGAAGAAACAAAGTCCTAGATACGATGAATATAACGATGTCCACCATCCGAGAGTAACCGTCAAACTAGATAGTGTTGATGGACTGTAAACTGAAACGAGAGAAAAACAGAATCGAACAGGTTGATTATCCAATTAAATGTACTCAGAATAAACATGTAGGTACCCAATGTAGCAACCAAAATTAACCTTAATATGTAGATATCCCAACCCTACTTATGAAAAGAAACACAGACATAATGAACAAGCGACAGGTATCAGAGACAACAAACAGAGTTGTATACGTACCTGATAATCTAAACTATAACATTAAACAAGGGAGGGACAAGAATGGGTGGGAAATACTCGCCTCCTGTCATTAATAAAATTAAGATTATAGGTACACTAAAGCTAGCATAATCTACAATTTTATAACATGACAGGAGGCTTCGTATTTGCTGTTTCAACGCTCAATTCACCAATCCAACGCTGTTTGTGTCGCTGGTATCTATTGCAGGAAATATTAGAGTAATCCTAATTGGACATTCCTAGTTCGATAATTGACAGTAGACGGATAAAAGAAAATGCCAGCCGACGAAGCATCTCAATTACGGAAAAAAGTACCATCCGCTGGTAAATCCATTGTATGTGGTTGCGACTTGTTTCCTAGCAGCCGGTCCATGAGCTGGCAAGCTGACCTATCAGCCACATTCCTGTAGTTTTAATATCAAAGGTCAAGTTCGGACTTGGGGACGCGAGAAGAAACTGTCACCGTCTCAACTCATGATCCGTAAGGCGGTTCCTCCGATCGTGCCAGGGATATTCGGCGATGCGGTCTTGCAGGTAGATCTCCAATTTCAAGGAATGCGCCCAAGTCCACTACCAAAATCGTATTAGAAACCGAGGAGGAACTTTCGTTCCTTCCTGTCCTACCCGGTGATATGTCTCATCCGAGAATAATTTCATAATGCAGGCAAGAGCGTGGCCAAACTAGCCGTATTCTAAGTGATTCTAAGATTCCAAATGGACTGAGTAAACCTTGGACGCAGTAGAGAAAGACTCCAAAGGACGTCCATTCAGGGTTCCGAACTGAACTTGTGTGGAAGGACGGTGGTCGACTATACTGGGAATAGCGAATCCTGGAAACCTTCAAAGGAAGGGAAAAGCCAACCGGAACGCAGATTTCCATCCAGCAATGCCCTCGTCAAAGAGTGAAAGATGTCTGTAGGAGTCGGGGTACACCAGGTACCTCCGTAAAGTCTCATAGATCCCCTCGACGGTAGTTGAAAAAAAGGGGGTAGCGCGAATCCAAAAACAGACGGCTCCCGTGAGGGATGAATAGAGTATAGACGAAGGGTCCTCCATCTCCGAACCATGTTCACCAGGTATGCGCTCCGATTTTATCCCAAGATCGTAAAGACCGGAGAAGTCAAGACAAACGAGGATTCCTGATTTACCATATGACCCATACGTACGGTTTTACCTTCAGACCGGGCAATAGTCCTTCCTTAATGTTGTTACCCGAGCAAGGCGGTGCCTGTTTGCTCCATGAAGGTCTCCGTATCTCCCAACATCTTGACATGGGGGAAACTTTCTGCTCAGTTTGCTAGTAATGGTCTGGATATCTAAAACAGAAAGCAAACTCTGTATTATATGGTGCCGAATATGCCAAAAACCTGCACTCTCAAAATACCGGAGGACCATCCGTTAGTGTACCATCTCCAGGAGTGTGTGTAAATAAATGGGAGACTCCCCCCGTTATACCTCTGAGTATATCTCGCGTGTTTTACAGCAGCCCGGATCCAGTAGATCCATCACGGGAGATAGAATAGAGGGATCTAGTCCAAACATGTAATACTTTAATGACCAGGCAGTCCTCTAGGACGAAGCCAGTAGCGTGGATGGCAGCTCTAATTGAATTCCGGAGGGACGCCCCTCTATGTAGTCATCAATGTCTTGCACAGGCACAAGCCTGTGTGATGAACAAATGGCCGGTACTGTAGAGCGTCGAGTTGATGAAAGAGCCGCGCTCTCTACTACTGTGATCGCATACCGTGAGAGCGTCCGGGTGCTAGCCTGAGCGGGCCGCACCCATTAGTAACCAACAGCAGAGTCTACATCCGAGACCGGTTCTCTCTATGAGAATGGGTCCACCAACTTGTACTTTGTATCCAGCCCAGTATCTGGTTGATGACGAGTGAGGGACTGCGCCCTCTAATAACAAATCAGTATCCGGTTCCGTATGAGAGGATTCACCCACTGCTCCTGAAAATAAATATACTCGGATCGAGGTGATGGAGGGCCGCACCCTCCTGTGGTGCAAACTAGAGTCCCTAGAGATCAGGGTGACCAAAACCGTAGGGCGCACCAATCACAAATGTCAGCATAAGGCTGAGGGCAATCTGGGAAACAAGGAATGGAAAACTATCAACCGACTATCCGGATCCCGTGCGCGCGCACGCGCGCGGGGTCCTGGTAGGCTGTTGGTAGTCCGAGGAAAGCTGGAGACGTTCTCCGCAATCCACGAGTGCCCGGGAGGTCGGAGGAGACCAAGTCAGGCCTCACGACGACCCGAGCGAATAGGAAAAGGAAGTCATGAAAAAAACAAAACAAAAAAGCAACAATAAACGAAGATAAGAGAAAATACACCCATTCTATCTCGGATAGAATGTAAACAGCAGGCCGGAAGGTAAGAAAAGTAAATCACACTGGACAGGGCCAGTAGCTAACCTAACGCAGGAAAAAAAAACTACCGAACCTATAGGGACTCCGGGAGGCATATACAGAGTAGATGGTAAAGACAAGGGAAAAATACAGCTTTCTCCTGAAGGAGTCTGAATACCGGTCCCTGCCGGTGCGAAGTTCTCCTTGGAGACGTGCAGTCGCCGGTTTGGAGTAAACCGTGGATGTGTCCGGGGTCTTCATAAGAAACTTTGCCCTTCAGGCATGAGGTTTAGGGCCTTCACCCTTCCCGCCATATTCAGATGGCCGTATACTGGTGTCCTCTCGAACACTATGGCAATGGTGTTTGCCCGGACACCTGCCTATCTCCATGTCACTGGTGTGCACTGGGTTTTCCTCAGTGATATTACCCCAGGCCTGCGGCCAAAAGGGGTTCGGTACCAATAGCGTAGGCCCGTCCTTAGGGCATAGTCTCAGCAGGTCAAACGAATGGACACAGAAAGGCTAGCCAAGCAAATAGTCACAGGCATAGCTGGCCATCCAAGTAGGCACCGACATAGCAGGCTATCCAATGGGGCACAGACATAGCAGGCCATTTTATTGGGCACAGGTATTGCAGGCCAATCTTATGGGCCAGACCTAGCAGGCCAATCTTATGGGCACAGACATAGCAGGCCAATCTTATGGGCACAGACATAGCAGGCCAATCTTATGGGCACAGACATAGCAGGCCAATCTTATGGGCACAGACATAGCAGGCCAATCTTATGGGCACAGACATAGCAGGCCAATCTTATGGGCACAGACACAGCAGGCCAATCTTATGGGCACAGACACAGCAGGCCAATCTTATGGGCACAGACACAGCAGGCCAATCTTATGGGCACAGACACAGCAGGCCAATCTTATGGGCACAGACACAGCAGGCCAATCTTATGGGCACAGACACAGCAGGCCAATCTTATGGGCACAGACACAGCAGGCCAATCTTATGGGCACAGACACAGCAGGCCAATCTTATGGGCACAGACACAGCAGGCCAATCTTATGGGCACAGACATAGCAGGCCGTTCTTATGGGCACAGACATAGCAGGCCAATCAATGGGGCACAGACATAGCAGGGCATACCCCGGTGTTGTATTCCGACAATAGCAGGGGGTCAATCTGTGTAGAGCCCCCTATATGTGTAATGAAAACCAGGGAACCTAGGGTGAAATAACTCCAATATGCAAACCCCCCTAGGCAGAGGTAATGTGTCTACAGATATACAGGAAACTGTTAGACCTTAATGCTTGTGGCCAAAAATAAGGATATCCTGTTGCAGGAAAACTCAGAAGTACAGGGTGTATTGCCTACAGGCTGATCTACAGCCCTTGAAGAAATATAGAAGTAAAAATATATAATATATATGTTTGATCACATAATTGCTATATGTCTCTATATGGATATGCACCCTGAGCAGGGTGGGAGGTGGTCCTCCCAGACTGCCAGCGAATTAGGTTGGGGTCTGAATACACCCTGCCTATAGATGGGGGAGGAGAAAGCCCCTCCACAGACCTCCGCCAAGAACGGTACTGGCGGGGAAGGAGCTGCGCATGGGCACACCCCCCGCCCCCCCGCACACACGCGGTCCGCGGGCGGAGGCGGCCGCAGTGAAGCCTCTACGTGGAGGAAACGATCCGACCACCGGGTACTCGCGCTCACTCGCGAGTACCCCTGCGACCGGGTAAAACACACGGGACCCACGGGGGGACGGGGGGGGGACGGCTGCAGCGAAGCAGCCACGTGGGAAAGAAGATCCGGCCGCCGGGTGGTCGTGCTCACTCGCGAGCATACCGGCAGCTGGAAAAAACACACTGGGCTGGCGGAGATTAACTCCGCGGTCCCAGATCTCGGGGGACAGAGGAGGCAAATGCTTTGGAGGTAGAAGCAGCGATGATCCGAAGTACAGACACCGAAGAAAAATCCCACAAGGCCTATAACCTACTGCATTTACAGGAAAAAAAAATCCCATAAGCACAAAACACACTGCATTATAAAAAATAAAATGCCACAAGGCCTATAACCTACTGCATTTACAGGAAAAAATTCCATAAGCACAAAACACACTGCATTATAAAAAATAAAATGCCACAAGGCCTATAACCTACTGCATTTACAGGAAAAAATCCCATAAGCACAAAACACACTGCATTATAAAAAGTAAAATGCCACGAAGCCTATAACCTACTGCATTTACAGGAAAAAATCCCATAAGCACAAAACACACTGCATTATAAAAAATAAAATGCCACAAGGCCTATAACCTACTGCATTTACAGGAAAAATCCTATAAGCACAAAACACACTGCATTATAAAAATAAAATGCCACAAGGCCTATAACCTACTGCATTTACAGGAAAAAATCCCATAAGCACAAAACACACTGCATTATAAAAAATAAAATGCCACAAGGCCTATAACCTACTGCATTTACAGGAAAAAATCCCATAAGCACAAAACACACTGCATTATAAAAAGTAAAATGCCACAAAGCCTATAACCTACTGCATTTACAGGAAAAAATCCCATAAGCACAAAACACACTGCATTATAAAAAATAAAATGCCACAAGGATAAAACACTGTATATAAAAATAAAATGCCATAAGGATAAAACATACTGCATTATAAAAATAAAATGCCATAAGGATAAAACCCTACTGTATATAAAAATAAAATGCCATAAGGATAAAACCTACTGTATATAAAAATAAAATGCCAGAAGGATAAAACATACTGCATTATAAAATAAAATGCCATAAGGATAAAACATACTGCATTATAAACATAGAATGCCATAAGGATAAAAATATTGCATTTACATGAATACAATCCCACATGGATAGAACATACTGCATAATAAGAATAGAATCCCACAAGGATATAACATACTGCATATAAGAATAAAATCCCCTAAGGATTACAACAATACTGCATTTATAAGGCTAAAAGACTGAATATAAGCAATAAAAACCCAAAGCCACCCACTAGAAGCAGGAGGCAGTGGTACTCTGACCTGTACTGACTGCAGAGCAGCAAAGAAAGAGGAAATGATGCATGGGGAGGGGAGTTTTATAGTACCTAACTTTTTTCTGATTGGTTGTTTTTTCTGTGCTGCTGTGGAGTTCTAGTAAAGAGAGACTTAAGCAAATACGAAGCCTCCTGTCATGTTATAAAATTTTGTACTGTCCAGCAAACCGTTTAACCCCTTAAGGACACATGACGTGTGTGACACGTCATGATTCCCTTTTATTCCAGAAGTTGTGTCCTTAAAGGGTTAACAAAAAAAAGAGGGATCTCCAGGGAACACAAAGTCAGGTCATATTGCTGCCTCTCTCTCGGATAATAAGAACGTTTCAATTTGACAACAGTTCTTTTCTAAGTGATTTAAGCAACAATGAGGAGCATTTACATGTCTGAAGAGCAGTCTTTTTTTCCTTCAAACTGCTGGCATCCAGAGGCATTTTGCACTATAACAGCTACCATGAGCTGTAGTGGTTATGGTGCGCAGAGTGCCTTTTTAGCGGATCGCATGCAGAGACTAGTAGCAGTTTTAGCAAATGGTGTATATATTATTGACTTCCTGACATGTTTCTCTTTACTAGACTGGGATGTGTGTTTAAGTAAACAAAATTAGTCTCAGTGTCACTCTTGGTTTTTCCGCCGTTTAAATAATCGCTTCTCGAAGGACTTGATATATCTTGTTAAGTGTATGATGTACAATTGCAGTTATTTTCCTACTGAGTAGTGCGTAGTGACAGCTTTTAAGCTGATAAGTGGAAGAGATTGTCTCTAAAACCACATATTAGCTAAAGCAGTACAGTCTTGTTATGCTATATTATATATACACTGCTCAAAAAAAAATAAAAGGAACACTTAAACAACACAATGTAACTCCAAGTCAATCACACTTCTGTGAAATCAAACTGTCCACTTAGGAAGCAACACTGAGTGACAATCAATTTAATGCTGTTGTGCAAATGGGATAGACAACAGGTGGAAATTAAATACAATTAGCAAGACACCCCCCAATAAAGGAGTGGTTCTGCAGGTGGTGACCACAGACCACTTATTAGTTCCTAGGCTTCCTGGCTGATGATTTGGTCACTTTTGAATGCTGGTGGTGCTTTCACTCTAGTGGTAGCATGAGACGGAGTCTACAACCCACACAAGTGGCTCAGGTAGTGCAGCTCATCCAGGATGGCACATCAATGCGAGCTGTGGCAAGAAGGATTGTTGTGTCTGTCAGCGTAGTGTCCAGAGCATGGAGGCGCTACCAGGAGACAGGCCAGTACATCAGGAGACGTGGAGGAGGCTGTAGGAGGGCAACAACCCAGCAGCAGGACCTCTACCTCCGCCTTTGTGCAAGGAGGAACAGGAGGACCACTGCCAGAGCCCTGCAAAATGACTGCCAGAGCCCTGCAAATGTGCATGTGTCTGCTCAAACGGTCAGAAACATACTCCATGATGGTGGTATGAGGACCCGACGTCCACAGGTGGGGGTTGTGCTTACAGCCCAACACCGTGCAGGACGTTTGGCATTTGCCAGAGAACACCAAGATTGGCAAATTTGCCACTGGCGCCCTGTGCTCTTCACAGATAAATGCAGGTTCACACTGAGCACATGTGACAGACGTGATAGAGTCTGGAGACGCCGTGGAGAACGTTCTGCTGCCTGCAACATCCTCCAGCATGACCGGTTTGGCAGTGGGTCAGTAATGGTGTGGGGTGTCATTTCTTTGGGGGGCTGCACAGCCCTCCATGTGCTCACCAGAGGTAGCCTGACTGCCATTAGGTACCCAGATGAGATCCTCAGACCCCTTGTGAGACCATATGCTGGTGCGGTTGGCCCTGGGTTCCTTCTAATGCAAGACAATGCTAGACCTCATGTGGCTGGAGTGTGTCAGCAGTTCCTGCAAGACGAAGGCATTGATGCTATGGACTGGCCCGCCCGTTCCCCAGACCTGAATCCAATTGAGCACATCTGGGACATCATGTCTCGCTCCATGTCTCGCTCCTCTGGGAGGAGATCCCTCAGGAGACCATCCGCCACCTCATAGAGAGGTCATACAGGCACGTGGAGGCTACACAAACTACTGAGCCTCATGTTGACTTGTTTTAAGGACATTACATCAAAGTTGGATCAGCCTGTAGTGTGTTTTTCCACTTTACTTTTAAATGTGACTCCAAATCCAGACCTCCATGGGTTGAAAAATTAGATTTCCATTTTTTTATTTTTGTGTGATTTTGTTGTCAGCACATTCAACTATGTAAAGAACAAAATATTTCAGATGAATATTTAATTCATTCAGGTCTAGGATGTGTTATTTTTTGTGTTCCCTTTATTTTTTTGAGCAGTATATATATATATAAATAGACAGTATATCTGAAAAGCTGCATTCACATAAAAATACATACTTAAAGGAACAAAAGTGTATTCCTAACGCTATAGTGCCCCTATGCACTAAAATTATTGTTTGGGGCCCTCGTCAAGTAAAGGCTGAGTCGGGTTCCTCCTCCGAAATAGGGAAACTGGGGAGCAAAATGTCTATGGGTGGCGAGCACTGTGCGCGCATTATGCCTTCCATGTAGGAAAGCATTGATTCAACACTTTCATATGGGGGATTTCAACTCACTGGGCGTCCTGCAAAGCGTGGGGGCATCCAGCATCCATTCATGGAGTCAAACTCTGTGAGACTCCAGGAGTGTCTTGTAGAACAGCCACTAGAGGCAGTCTTAACCCTTTAATGTAAACATTGCAGTTTCTCTGAAACGGCAATGCTTTACATTGCTGGGTAAAGGGGACAAGGACAATGAAATGAAGTGGCCTGGGTGCCTATAGTATCTCTAAATGTGCTGGGGTTTTTAAAGACACCTGACTTAGATAAAGATAATGAAGGATTTAGCTACAGTACATAATCGCACAGTGCCTAAATCTGCCACAATGCCGGTGTACCCATTTTTGGCAAGTTCTGCTCTATACCGACCTAATGGCTGCTTTTATGACATTAAACTACTACATAGGGATTTCTGCTGAAGGTTTACATGTGTCTGCGGCGAGGCACCTGTGACAGGGATGTGTGTGAAATGGGAGCGTTTAATCAATGCTTATTATACATAGAATCGAAAGAATGAACTCGGCATTAAGTACTTTAGCAATCACCATGGAAACCAGTAGCACCAGCAAGTGCTTTGTATCGGTGTCTACTTTTTAGAACATAACATTTTTATAAATCTCCCCTATTTTTTTTCAGTTTCTTTTGCTCTATCTATTAAACCAGGGGTACCCTAAAAGTAGATCCCCAAAAGTAGAACTACAACTACCATGATGCCTTTAGAATGACAAAGTATCATGAAAGCGGTCGTTTTAAAACATCTGGGGATTTACCTTTTGGGCTCCAGCGCCCTGGAATTCCACCTGTATAGAGGCGGCCCCTCTCCCTTGCAAAACCATTATATTGCTGTTCGACAGAATACTAAAGAAATTACTGTAGGGAGCCCTTTAAGTGCTTCTTTCCTGTTCCAGCGTTAAAAGAATAAATCAGAAAATGACTGTGTCAATGCTCTGATTAATTTGATGAGCACCATGCTGGAAATGCATTTATGTGGTCTGCACTTACCAGAAGTGCAGACCACAAGCTCCCCCACTGCACCACCGGTGATTTGGACAGCAGGGATCATACCACTATTGGCCCCCAGGGTTTATACCCCCTCCCTGTAAAAAGGATAAATAAGAGAGGTCTAGAAACACTCTTTTAACCCCTTAAGGACACATGGCACGTGTGACATGTCATGATTCCCTTTTATTCCAGAAGTTTGGTCCTTAAGGGGTTAAAGAACAGAAACAACCCTCACATACAATTCACACTCGGTCAACACTACACACATGCACACACAGACAGCCCCCCACAGTCACATTCAACCATATACAAACACAAGCACAATCACACTCAACCTAAACCCCCACACAATCACATTCAGCCGACCTCAGACTCAATCACACTCAGCCAGCACTCACCCACAATCACATTAAGCCAACCTCCGACTGAATCACACTCAGCCAAATACTCTATACACAATCAGCAATCTCAACACATACATATCCCACTTAACCAACCACCACAATCACACTCAGCGACAGACCACACACATCCCACTTGATGTATTTCACCAGGGGTGAGGGGGGTGAGTGACAAGGGGGCTCTTTTTCATTCTTGAACCAGGGCCAGTGGATCTTAATTATGCTTTTTGCTAAATGTGTTTCTGTTTCTTTTAAAAAAAAAGAGCATTAAATTGAGAACAAATTAAAAAAAATGTTATAGGTAATTTTCAATGTTTTCTTCAATGGTCTAAGTTATTACAAAAATAGTAGTTCCATTTTAAAGGCTTTTTCGGACATTGATGTGAGTCATACCCGTAGGACAGCAGACATTTGCCATGTGATATACCCTTGGCTCTCATAGATATGGCTTCTGACAAAATCTGGAGACTTGCAGAAATAGGTATGTTCCATTTGAATCATGTGATCAAGACAATCAGTTTCAAAAAAAGCTAATTTAGAGGTCAATACATATGCAGTGAAGGCTTTCTAATTTTTTTTATTTATCAATCACTTTGAAAAATGTGTTTAATTTTTTTCCATTATGAACAATTAATGATCTAGTTTGCAAAGATTAGTGAAAAAAAAGACCTTAATTAAATCCAGTTTCATTTCAAGTTGTAACATAACGATATGCGTTTAAAAATGTATGAGGTCCTTTTGGGTATGAAATGTGCAACGCAGCTTCACTCGTTGTGTGCCTTCGCCTCTAAGCTCTTCCGGACTGTCTTTTTCGTTGAACGAACGCTACACATTTATCATTCGCGCTGATTGAGACTCATTAATAGCATTCCTTAGAGGTATCTGGCTTTTGCTAATTTAAAATGTCACAGTTGAAAAGACACATTTTAAATGCAGTGCGTCGTTTGAGTGACTCTAAAATGGCACTACATTCTAACGAACGAATTTCATTAAATCGCCATTAAAATGGTGTCATTTAAAGTGACGCTGCTCGGTCTAATGCAAGGCACGGGAGTTTAGGATAGATTTAGGGGGGATATGAGTTATAAGAAACTCATGGTTAGGGGGTGTTTAGAGTCAATGACAATGAGGACTTATTAGGGTTAGGGGGTTAAGGGTTAGAGGGAAGAAAGTAGTCAGGGCTACCTGCTTTAAATTGTGGGATCCAACCATAAATTCCTTCTAAATGCCCTTAGTCCTCCTGCATTCGGTAGAATGAAGCACCATGTGTAAATACACACACTGGGTACAAGTAAATCTTAATGGCAGATACTTTAGACAAAAAAACAAACAATCACTGTTTCAGCATTATACGTTGGCAGTCATGTACGTAACAATAAACAACTCAATAATCCTTTTACTTGTTAAAAGTTCTTGAAACGAAGCACACTACTTAAAAGGGTACTGCAGGTGCAATATGTAGGTTAGGTTACAATTAGTTACTTAACATTGTATTTAAAAAAAATATATATATATATTGTAGCGGAGAGCTGATTTCTCGCAGCTATTCTCCACTTTAGATCCAAGGAAGGCTCAGGAACAAGTCATTAGTAAATCCACAGCAGAGTTTCCAGCAGGTAAAAAGGTACAGAAATATCCCCACAGCACTCCCAATAACTGGACGACACACAGTTTCAGGAGTAGAACTGACAATTGTTTATTTCAGGGTTTCTTATAAAGCCTGCTCCCATGCAAGGGAGGGAACTACAATAATTATGACAGTAACCAATGCAGGGCTTGTTACCTCCCACACATCTCCTCCCCTCAGTGTGAGTCATAATCCCCTTAACTTGTACAGGACTTTACCCCAAACTTGGATGTACCCCTAAACCATCACATATCCTTAATATTAGGGTACCGCTAGGTAGCCCTGATCTGGGTGAATATAATATCCAAAATTCACCCAGATCGGACCGGTGGTTCGGCAGTTACCAGAAGGTGAAGTTTGACCGACCGCACACGAGTTGGTATCCGAAAAGGGTTCCACGTGAATGGGCCCTGCGGTCGGTCTCCGTTCGGCAGTTAAAACAGACATTTATAACTGCCATCCATACTTTAATCCACCCAGATAGTGATTCCCTCATTCGGTACTTTGTAACTACCGAATGGGGATTTTGTTAGGTCTCTCCGTTCGGTAGTTACGGAGCTCTGGAGGTCTCAGCGGTGTTTGGTTGTCTGAGTGTCCGATTTGGGTTCCAGACACTCGACGACATAACACCGCTGAGATTTTCATGCGTAAGATGGCCGCCGCCACGTGTACGCATGCCGAATGGCGGCCACCCCGATACAATGTTAACTTGTGGTTTTGGAGAGAATGTGAACCTTAATTGTTGGCACACTTCTCTCCGGGGTGGTCCCTCCGTTCGGTAGTTTCCATAAGTATATAGTACGGAGGGAAACTACCGAATACCATACAATTCACACTTTACATACATGAATAGCAATTCAACACAGGCAAAATTATAATGAATATAGTCACACAGGCAGTTTGCAGGACAGGCTTACGGCGTTCCGCTACATATATAAAAAAAAAAAATATTCTGTAAAAAAAATACATCGTTTGCACCATAATCTCATGCTAACTACCTGTCCCTCAAAATCTGAAGGGGGTTACTCTTGTGCCACATTACGCAAATATATATAAGATCTCCAGACTGCTTGGTAAAGCATTCTGGGAGTTGTAGTTCAGCGTGAGGATTTATAGGACAAGCTCAGCACTACCAGTGACATTTAAAGAAGCATTATGCTTTGATGAGTCACTTCCTGGTCTAGACAAATCTCAATGCAGATGCTGCAAAGCCTGAGGTTTTACAGCACATACAATAACTTCAAATAAGATTATCTTTTCGCTTTTTTTTTTTTGCTTTAACATACATTATTAAGACATTAGCTATATAAAGGAATAAAACGTGGTCTTCTCTAACCCAAAGTGGTCATTTAAGACAGGAAAAAAGACTGGCTAATAAACTAATTGTAGGTGAATTTCTCTGCTTCGAATAAAAATAATTCCTCCTCTGTGTATTGCCCATCTGTATCTAGAATGTCCGAATTTGATGTCATGTTATAAGTAAATGATATGTTCCTTATAATGAACACTTAAAATCTAGATTTAAAAACAAACATATTTAAATTAATTCATATATTTTGTTTCTTCTTACCGGCCAATTTTAAAGGAAAGGAGGAAAAGAGGCATGGATTAGTGATTTTCACATCAGAAAAGCTATTCTCTCTAGGTGATTTTGAAAACAGCAACATCTTTAAATGAAAATGTCTCTCTGCGGGGTATTGATTCAATAAAAGGTAACTTTGCCCTATTCGATCACCCCACGTACATTGGAAAAACGACTTTCACAGTCAATTATGCCTTCGTGAAGCTCAGAACTGAAAATCAGCCGAACGTCGGGGGAATAATTAGCACGGGATCACAATGAAGCCTGTTATTATTAGGACAAAACCACTTTTCTAACTCGCATTTCCTTTAATTACTTACCCTAATTTGCTCTGTAAATGTAATTCTCCAGAGAGCCACAATATAACGATGAACAAGTCAGAGCCATGGGCATTTGCTCACGGACTTTGCGATAGTGTCCATAGGTTTTGAATGAGTCTGCCACTCTATACGCTTAATGACGCACTTTTTCCGAATTATATGTACTTCGGCTACTGTATACTTCTCAACAATTCACATTTTTGTTTTAGTGACTAGGAAAAAGGATGTAAAATTGCACCTGTTAAAAAATGATTGTCTGATATGTTTGTTAATAGACAAAATATGGTCCATGCACTCGAGGTTCAAATCTAAGCAGATTTATTAGGAGCAATTACAACAAGGTTTCAACCTCAGAGGAGGTCTTTGTCAAGCTACACCGAGGTAGGCAACCTTCGGCACTGCAGATGTTGTGGACTACATCCCCCATAATGCTCTTACATCCATAATGCTAGCAAAGCATCATGGGAGGTGTAGTCCGAAACATCTGGAGTACCCAAGGTTGCCTATGCCTGAACTACACAAAGGTTGGCAAAGACCTCCTCCAAGGTTGAAAAGTTGATGTGCTTCCTGGAAGCCCCGAACCAAGGGTTACCACACTCTGCTCATTGACCGACAGAGGGATCAAATTCTAACGTAATAATTATGTAATTATTTCTACTAGTTTTATTGCATTAATTTTTAATAAAGACAAGGCTGAAACCCTTCCAACACGTCATTTATTGGTGCGGTTACTGGGCTTTTAGGTGTGTTTTAGCGTCACGCTTGATGGGCCATCATGCGGTTGAGGACAAGACATTAGCAATGATCTGCTAGACAGCTCCGTGACTTATTTATAGCTTTATTATAATTGAGTCGTTTACGTCAAGAAGAGATGAACGTGTACTCGTCAGTCGCAATCATAAAAATAATCATAAAAATGAACTGTGTGTGAAACAGGAAAGTAATAATCATTCCATCCTATTTTCTTTCCTGTGTTAACCAACACAAATATTTGAGTTACACAAATATTATCTATTTGCTGCAAAAAATAGACAAAGGTATTAAAACTGCATAAGAAAATTGAACAAGCTAGAAACAGCCTAAAAAAAAAGAAAATGTTAACTCTTATTTCTACCTTGTTATCAGCAAAGTAGCAGGTGCGATTGGAACCATATAGCAAATATGAGAAAGGTGCGTCTACGTCTATTTCTATTTATAATTTATATTATGGAAGACACATGGCTAGCGGACAATGTAATTATAAAGATATTGTTTCACCCCAATTCTCATGAATATTTTCTTTCCAGCTCTCTCTGATCCTTTTATAAATTAATGTGGGCTTAATATAGTCAAAAAAAATACATTTGCATCGTACAGTTTCTGGGTTTTTTCTTAATTTATCTCACAGGAATATGTTAATATTAGAGGTACTTTCGAAATGAAATATTAACTGACAGAGACACCGACTTATCCAGAATAAGGGTACACTGGAAAAAAAATTAAAATTCTATTTTCTGTATATTTATGCATTAATTCTGGCATTTAACAGATTCTAGTGGGATTCATAAATTGCCACTAAATTGCTAAATTAATACACGCAGTAAATATTTGTTGATGTTAATTGCTTTTTAGATCAATACTCCTAGAGTTTTACATTTCCACTGTCATTTAAAATATATTTCCCAAGGCTTGATCAGTACTGTAAGTTTTATAGCTGTAGTTTTATAGCTTTTTTCATTTAATTTTATTTGTATAGACCTCCCGTTATTGTAAGTTTTAGTGTTGTGGAGTTCTGTAATACAGGTTAAAAATCCTTTAATTACTTACTTTATCCCATCACCAATGTCATTTGGCGCTGTGTCGCGGTTTCGCCTCCTCCAAAATCCCATAGGAAAGAACTAAATCAGTGCAGAGAGTGAGGACATCCGGTGTCATTTACCGGACCAAAGGTCCATTAGGATCCAGGAAGGGCCTCCAGTGGCTCTCTGGGAGATAGCCACTGGAGGCAGCCCTAGTACTGCAAAGTTTATCTGGAACTGCAATGTTTAACATTGCAGCACTAAGTGCCAGAGGCGGCTCTAGACTTTATGAGGCCTTAGGCCAAACTCAAACATGAGGCCCCACTAACTCCAAAGTGAAAAAAAAAAAAAAGAGTTGCAATACATGCACATACATACACATTGATGCACTGTCTACCTGTGTATGTGCGTGAGAGTGTGTCTGACAGAGAGTATCCTTGTGTATACTGCATGTCTCTGTGAGCATGTTTGCATTTTTGTCTGGGACCGTATGTGTATGGGGTAGCTGCTTGAAGTGCGTATGGGGGTCTGCCTGTAGCCTTTGTGCATTGTGTTTATGGCAAAGCTATGTTTCCTGACTGTGTGTGTATGATGAATGTCTTCAGCTGGTGGCTGTGACAAGGTGAGTAAAGGGGTACCAGTGGCAGGGAGAGCATGAAAGGGTAAAGGGGGTAAATGGGATGGGGGTGGGGGGTTGTGAGAGAATGAGGGAGAGGAAGTATGACAGGGTTTGATGAGGGAGTGTGACAGGGCGAGTGGAGGTAAGTGCGTCAAGGGTTGGTGATGGTGAGAGAGTGTGATGGTGAGAGGGGGGTGGTGGGGAGAGAGGGTGATGGTATGGTGTAAGGAAAGGGTGTGATGGTGAGAGGGGGTGGTGGTAGTGAGAAGGGGTGGTGGTGAGAGGGGGGTGATGGTGAGAGGGGGGTGGTGGTAAGAGAGGGGTGATGGTGAGAGGGGGTGATGGCGAGAAGGGGGTGATGAGGAGAGGAGTAGGGGGGTGATCTGGTGGTCTGGTGGTGATATCCAGTCTCGACACAGTCTGCCGTAAGGTGGTTTAGGCGGACGCGAGGCCCCAGCCAGTGCAAGGCCTTAGGCGGCCGCCTAAACCATCTAATTAGAGAGCCACCTCTGCTAAGTGCAATCGGGACATTGCACCCAAACCACTTCAATGAGCTGAAGTGGTCTGGGTGCCTATAGTGTCCCTTTAAGTGAACACCCCTGAATGAGTTCCAACACTGATATGTGGCGTAATTCTTATGGACGGACAGAGCCACTGAATTAGTCTGCTTTACTCATACAGCAAGTGACATAGAGACAGTACATATATTAATACGGTTTCAAATATACCCATTAAGCATCTAGCGAACAAAGCGTGAGATCATGTCTAACCCTGCTTAGCCAGAGGAAACTCAGTAATTAATTACCATACTCCTATTCTCAGGGAGAATTCCTTAGAGAGTAACTAATTATAATAAATCAAATAATTCTTCATAATACACTAAATTATAGCTAATTCATCTTTTAGTTTAATATAATATTCCATACTGTGACACTGTTGTCATAAACACCACCAATCCCTGGCGGGCACTTGATTTGCTTCAGAGGGGGAATGTTTTAAAAATCACCATTTGTCTGCACTAGACCCAAATTAATGATAAACAAAATATCCCTCAACACCACCTACACCAATTTTAGTATAAAAGCTGCCACAACCAGGAAAATGTATAAATGGGGCGTCTTAGGTTTCCACGACCAAATTAGATCAAAAACCAGCAAAACACAGTTTAGAAAAAAAGTCCCACAGTACTTTTAGATAAGTTTCTTCTGTAACGTGATTCTTATACTTGCAGCATACCAGTATTTCTGTTCAAACAAGGAAAGTAAGGAAATGGTAATCCAAAGCATACCCGATTTGGCTCTCAAAATGGATTACAACATTTTTAGGTTTTATCAAAGATTACATACACATTTTGCCGCATCTCAAGTCCTAGCGCAGTCTTTCTAAGGAGGGACAACGGGTTGTAGAAATTTTTGTTTCATGAGAGGCAATTATTGTTATCCAAAACTGGCAGAACATGTACAATGCTATATA
This sequence comes from Pelobates fuscus, assembly GCF_036172605.1. Lineage (NCBI taxonomy): Eukaryota > Metazoa > Chordata > Amphibia > Anura > Pelobatidae > Pelobates > Pelobates fuscus. The sequence goes on along the minus strand of NC_086325.1, from coordinate 147,239,913 downwards.
TTTGGATATATATTTGCTATATGCTTCGGATCTCTTTGTAACCAGGCTAGATGATCCCTGTGAATCCAGACAATTAGTTTGAGACAAAACACGACGTAAATTTCACGCATAATGCCCCAAAAATAAATAGCATCTAAAATCACTGTCAACTTTTTAAGTGAAGGACCCTTCACTGAACTTACTGTAGAAATTGCAGGTGTAAAAAAACATTATAACAGTTTTGCGTACATTGCAGGTATAATGTTACCTCTCAAGTCCTCTCTGACAGCTTATCTAATGAGGCCCGGTAATAAAGGCCAATCAACCTAACAATCCTGATTCTTGTTTAAATACCCCTAAATCTATTTTGTTTACACACAACACAACATAAAATATGCCTCGATTTACAACGCTTTTAATGTAAACTGAGAGATGGCTCATTCCTCTAAACTAATTAACGGCAGACAAATTAACCTTTCCTAAGCTGTAATCCATCAGGTCAGATTTACCTACGCAATGCTGTAATTGGTCATTCCACCTCTACTGGGTAGCCATTTCATGCATCCACTACACACATCCCATTAGTTAAAGGGACAATTCACTCCCCAAATACAAAAAAAATATAGATCAATGTTTAGTAGATATAATCCCAATGAAAACATGCATGCATTTAAAGGGGCAGTCTAGGGACACATTAACCTTGTTAATGTGTGATCAGACAACAGGCCCTGTTACTTCCTGGTTTGGTTAGTTCAGTGGAATTAGATTTAAGACGCAGCAATTGCCCAGAGCACATGCAAAGAATTCTCATTGAACTGCATTGGGAAGTCTGTGATTGGACAGCCACAGAAAGTCTGGGCGGGGTTACAAGGGGAGGGCTTGCAAAGGCTTAAGGCAAGAGATCTGTGGCATTTGAAAGCTATCTTTAGCTATTTACCCAATGAAAAAAATGCATTCTAACCCCGCCCAGGCTTTTCTGTGGCTATCCAATCAATTCTCAATGCAGCTCAATGAGAAGTCTTTACAAGGCAGGTGCTCAGGGCAATTGCTGCCTCTTTAGTTTAGCTCCACTAAGCTAAGCAACCAGGACATACCAGGACCCATTGTCTGACTGACAGTCATGGGACGTAACAAGGTTAATTCATAAAAGTGCAAATTTCTATTGAGATTACACTCTTCAAACATAAAGCACCTCAGCCAGCTGAAGTGCTTTAGGGGTCCGGAGTGTCCCTTTAACAATATTTTGTAAATTAATAAGCACCACATTAATAGACAATGTTTTTAGAAGGAACAGCTATCATTATTACATCCTATTGCTTAAGGCACAGCTCCATATTAGCTTCTTGAGCTTCGGTGACATAATCATAGACAAAAGCTGCCCAACGGTTCAAATATGCCGGACAGATTGTGAAATGCAGGAAGGGACTTGGTTCTAGGATCATGCAGACAGTGGTTCAGCTGCACTCTGTGCAAGGTCTGCCTTGACGAGGCAGGCTGTCAGTCAACCGGGCCCCCCACTTTAGAGCCAGGCCAGCCCCTTTCATTAGCAGACCCACCCCTTTAGCAGGTGGTTTGCACATCTGTGCAGACTGCTCTTCTATCCTAAAAAGTGGGCAGGAAGATGGTCAGGTATGCTATCTATCCATTATCTACTGATCTAATTCCTTACCGGAGTGCTGCCATTTTAAGTTATCCAATTACAATGCTTTCCCCAGCAGCATGTTCACATTGCGATGGCATCAGTTGTAAATCGCCAGCTGTGTGTACAGTTTGCTCAATGCACGTTGGGCCAATTAACGCTCTGATATGGAGCTCATGGTGTATGTGTTTATGGTAATGAGGGATGATGTCATCACAATGTGAATGCGCTGCCAGTCAAAGCAGAGGGGTCTTAGCACTGCTCCAGCTGTAGTTCACATTCAGGCATCCCTGAGGAAGAAACGCAAAGGGTATTGCACGTCAAAATTACCAGTTTGGACCAATTTAGCTAATTGACCAATTCTTTGCAATCTTCTTTTTAATTATCCACATGTTTGGTTAATAAAAAGACCTAAATTATCGCGTGTTTTTTCTCAATTTTTTTTTTTTCATAATGGTTGCAACCAGTGGTGTGTAACAAATTCATGCCCTCATGCCTAGAATAAGAAAATATTTGTTATTCTTTTGTATTTTGCATGTAATAAGCCCCCCTCCAACTAACACAACACTAAAAGGAACGCTCCAAACACCATAACCACTACAGCATTCTCTACTGGCTTTGGTGCCAGATATGTCTTGGCACACGAGGAGACACATTTCCGTTTTTATATATTTTTATATACCGTATATACTCGAGTATAAGCCGACCCGAATATAAGCCGAGGCCCCTAATTTTACCCCAAAAAACTGGGAAAACGTATTGACTCGAGTATAAGACTAGGGTGGGAAATGCAGCAGCTGCTGGTAAATTTCTAAATAAAATTAGATCCTAAAAAAATTATATTAATTGAATATTTATTTACAGTGTGTGTATATAATGAATGCAGTGTGTGTATGAGAATGCAGTGTGTGTGTATGAGAATGCAGTGTGTGTGTATGAGAATGCAGTGTGTGTGTGTATGAGAATGCAGTGTGTGTATGAGTGCAGTGTGTATATGAGTGCAGTGTGTGTATATGAATGCAGTGTGTGTGTATGAGAATGCTGTGTGTATGAGTGCAGTGTGTGTATGAGTGCAGTGTGTGTATGAGAATGCTGTGTGTATGAGTGCAGTGTGTGTATGAGAATGCTGTGTGTATGAGAATGCTGTGTGTATGAGAATGCTGTGTGTATGAGTGCAGTGTGTATATGAGTGCAGTGTGTGTGTATGAGTGCAGTGTGTGTGTGAGTGCAGTGTGTGTATGAGTGCAGTGTGTGTATGAGTGCAGTGTGTGTGTATGAGTGCAGTGTGTGTATGAGTGCAGTGTGTGTGTATGAGTGCAGTGTGTGTGTATGAGAATGCTGTGTGTATGAATGCAGTGTGTGTGTATGAATGCAGTGTGTGTGTGTATGAGTGCAGTGTGTGTGTATGAATGCAGTGTGTGTATGTGTGTGTGTAATGCAGAGTGTGATGCAGAGCCTTGGTGGGGGGTGGGCATTTTTATTTTTTTATTATTATTTTAATATTTTTTTTGTTTCATTACATTTTTTTATTATTATTTTATTATTTATTTTATTATTATTTTTATTTTATTATTTATTTTTATTTTTATTTTTTTTATTATTAATAATATATATACATTTTTTTCGTCCCCCCTCCCTGCTTGCTAGCTGGCCAGGGAGGGGGGCTCTCCTTCCCTGGTGGTCCAGTGGATGGGCACTGTGTAGGAGGGGGCTGTGGGGGCTGCAGAGAGATGTAACTTACCTTTCCTGCAGCTCCTGTCAGCTCTCTCCTCCTCCGCCGGTCCGTTCAGCACCTCGGTCAGCTCCCAGTGTAAATCTCGCGAGAGCCGCGGCTCTCGCGAGATTTACACTGTGAGCTGACAGAAGAGCTAAACGGACCGGCGGAGGAGGAGAGAGCTGACAGGAGCTGCAGGAAAGGTAAGTAACATCTCTCTGCAGCCCCCACAGCCCCCATTGTCTGTATTATGGCAATGCAAATTGCCATAATACAGACTCTGACTCAAGTATAAGCCGAGTTGGGGTTTTTCAGCACAAAAAATGTGCTGAAAAACTCGGCTTATACTTGAGTATATACGGTATATCTAGTGTAAAATCACCATCAAATGTATCGACAAAAATATATATATATATATTTATCTTCAGTTTCCATCATAAAATGGAATGGCATCACAATATGTCCACAGATGGAGTGCATTGTCAGCATGCTATGCACACTTAGAATTGTGGGATTGAGCACAGTGCATTCTGGGACTTATTATGGTTGTGTGACGGCTTCTAACTAACCAAAATATGTATTGTGATTTATATAATTTTCATTGTTCAATGAAATGCTAGAAAAGATATAGTCTGCACATTATATATATATATATATGTTATTTTCTTGTCTATAAATTGCTACTATATAATTTTTGCACAAAAGCCCCTCTATAGTCACCTGAACAATTTCAGCTTAATGAAGCAGTTTTGGTGTATAGAACATGCCCCTGCAGCCTCACTGCTCAATCCTCTACCATTTAGGAGTTAAATCCCTTTGTTTATGAACCCTGGTCACACCTCCCTGCATGTGACTTGCACAGCCTTCCATAAACACTTCCTGTAAGGAGAGCCCTATTAAGGCTTTCTTTATTGCAAGTTCTGTTTAATTAAGATTTTCTTATCCCCTGCTATGTTAATAGCTTGCTAGACCCTGCAAGAACCTCCTGTATGTGATTAAAGTTCAATTTAGAGATTGAGATACAATTATTTAAGGTAAATTACATCTGTTTGAAAGTGAAACCAGTTTTTTTTTCATGCAGGCTCTGTCAATCATAGCCAGGGGAGGTGTGGCTAGGGCTGCATAAACAGAAACAAAGTGATTTAACTCCTAAATGACAGTGAATTTAAATTGCCGGGGAATGATCTATACACTAAAACTGATTTATTTAGCTAAAGTAATTTAGGTGGCTATAGTTTTCCTTTAAGGTCACTTTTACAGCTGGGAATCTATTAAATTGAAAGATGATTACCGTATATGGTAACATATTAGTTGAGGTTAAAGGAAGACATTGTTTTTAATGTTGCCACATTTATCTATTATCTGACTAAAACAGATGAAATTTTGAAGCTCCCTAGCCTGTCTCGTACTTTTTATGTTTTAATGTTTTTTTATGGGAATTATATTATTCTGTTATTAGTTTGCATTCCTTGTAAGGCCCTGTTAGATACCGTTTGACTGCTGTATTTTCATTAATAAAATCGATTTTGAACAAAAAAAAGATACAAGTTTATAAATTTCAACATGCTGCTTTCATTTTGCAATGTGGATCCAAAATACAAGATTCATGAATGCCCTTACACCTAAGGTGACTTTTCCTCTTTAAACTCACTGTTTGATTTCAGGCAACTCAATTTAGATATCTAAGTCCTTGTCAATTAGGGTTGCTATGGGAACCAGTATTAGAAGCCTGTGCGTTGCAACTGGCGAGCCATAACATGGAATGTTCGTGAATTTCAAGGTTTGGTGCTATGGGAAGTCTCAGGGCCAGTTAAGGTCCCCGTATTATTATAGGACTCTGTGGAGTCTGACCATCACATGTCAATATTAACCGAGCAATCCATTTTACAAGCAGGCCAGGAAAAATGAACTTAGTGTACTGTGACCACATATACCTTATTACCAGGGACATCTATGGAACATATTTTGTGGCAGGGTTGGATTTGAATCACTGTTTCCCTGTACAATGTATTATTCAAACATCCCTGAGGAAGAACTGCAAAGGGTATTGCAAGTTTTAAGATAAAACTACCAGTTTGGACCAATCTAGCAAATTGACCCTATAATTTACAATCGCCATCAATTATCCTCAAGTTTTGATGAATGAAAAGTCCTGAATAATCTCATGAAAAGCAATATTATTTCTCCAGAATTATTGCAACCAGTGGTGTACAATAAATTCATGCATTCATGCCCTATGTTTAGCATAAGAAAATATTTATTCTTTTTTTGTATTTTGCAATCTCGCTCCCCCCCCCCTCATCATTGTAAACTCTTTTAACATGGTTTGATTTCTTACCTGTGGTCCATCTGTCTTAGCTCAGACATAGAATATCCAGCTTTCTAAACGCTGTAGTGGAGGCAGGGAGCAATCCCCAGCAGACCCCAAATAAGAGGTCAAAACATTCTAAAACGGTTTGGCTGCTTACACTGGGGGAGCACCTAGGCCCATTTAGCACTGTAACCACAAAAGTGTGCTGTAGTGGTGATGGTGCTCAGTACGCTCCTTTATGGAAGGGCTGCTAGTGATCAAGGAGTGGGAAAACCTTGATTTGTCTTCACTCATAGTGAACAACCTGGCAACGTAAGAAGGGATCTGGCAAGACAAAAAGGCAAGTTCAAATAACTTTAATGATGCATCATATTGTTACACCTTCTACAATACCATGGCCTTCTTTTTCCCTCCTCACCAAACAGACATGAACGAGGTTAAAGCGGCACTGTCATGCCGAATTCCGTTTTTTTTTTAACCCCCCTCCCGCCTCAACTACATCCAATCGACCCCCTAGTCATCCCCAAATGCCCCTATGCCCCCCACATTACCTATTTTTTATTCTTTATTTTCTGCCCCGATCTATATTCAGGGCGCCGCCATCTTTGTGTGGGTAGGTGAAGTCCCTGTGGGACACGTCATCTACCCACACTACACAGACTGTGAGATTCCCGCACATGCCCAGTGAAACACCTGGACATGCGAACGGGAATTTCACCTATTCATTCATTCATCAGACAGACGAATGAATGAATAGAAAAAATCAGACGAACAAACTAACACTGTGTATCAGTGTTCGTTTGTTTGTTCGGTTTATTACAAGGAGGGAGCTACCGGCGTGCAGCTCCCTCCTTGCATTATGTAAAGACAGAAGCGGCAGGGAGCAGTGCTCCCCACCACTTCATTAGCCCCCCAGGTCCTCCCCTCACTCTATGGGGGTCAATATGACCCCCATAATAGCATAAGGGAGATTCAAATCTCCCCAATGCCCCTACTCGCTATACCGCGAGTAGGGGCATGTCCACTAAACAGTGAGCAGCCTCTGGCTGCTCACTGTAAAAAAAAAAAAAAAAAAGGGTAATAAGGGGGGGGACGGGGGACCTACTGTCCTCCCCCGCCGGCCCCCACCCCTGGACGGCGGGTGGGGGCCATAATAGTAATAAGGGGGGGGGTACACCTACTGTCCTCCACCCCCCGGCCCCCACCCCTGGGCGGCGGGTGGGGGCCATAATAGTAATAGGGGGGGGGGGACCTACTGTCCCCCCCCCCCCGGCCCCCACCCCTGGGCGGCGGGTGGGGGCCATAATAGTAATAGGGGGGGGACCTATTGTCCCCCCCCCCGGCCCCCACCCCTGGGCGGCGGGTGGGGGCCATAATAGTAATAGGGGGGGGGACCTACTGTCCTCCCCCCGCCCCCACCCCTGGGCGGCGGGTGGGGGCACTAAGTAAATCCCCCCCCCATCAAGGTGACTAGGGGTGCCCAAGCCCCTAGTCACCCACCCCCCACCCAAATAAAAAATGCCCCTACCTACCCCCCTCACCCTAAAAAATAGTGAGGGGGGAATAAAATTGCTAACCTGTAAAGTAAAATTAAACTTACCATTCGACGTCTTCTTTTTTCTAAAATCTTCATTTTTCAGCCCCAAAAAAGGCCAAATAAAAAACCATCATAGCCGTCGAACTAAAAATAAAATAAAAAACCCGAGCGCAAAAAAAAAACCCAGACGAAAAAGAAAAAACCCGAGCGCACAAAAAAAATAATCCATCTTCACCCATGGAGGGCTCCGCGCAGACTGAGCTCCGCAGGGCGGGGCAAGGCTTATAAAGCCTTGCCCCGCCCTGCAATTAGCCTAAGAACACTCTGATTGGTGGGTTTAAGCCAATCAGAGTGCTCTTTGTCATTTTACAAGCGTGGGAAAGTTCTTTGGAATTTTCCCACGCTTGTAAAATGACACAGAGCACTGTGATTGGATGGCTTGAAATCCATCCAATCACAGTGCTCTGTGTCATTTTACAAGCATGGGAAAGTTATTTGGAACTTTCCCACGCTTGTAAAATGACACAGAGCACTGTGATTGGATGGCTTGAAATCCATCCAATCACAGTGCTCTGTGTCATTTTACAAGCGTGGGAAAATTCCAAAGAACTTTCCCACGCTTGTAAAATGACAAAGAGCACTGTGATTGGATGGATTTCAAGCCATCCAATCACAGTGCTCTGTGTCATTTTACAAGCGTGGGAAAGTTCCAAATAATTTTCCCACGCTTGTAAAATGACACAGAGCACTTTGATTGGATGGCTTGAAATCCATCCAATCACAGTGCTCTGTGTCATTTTACAAGCGTGGGAAAATTCCAAAGAACTTTCCCACGCTTGTAAAATGACACAGAGCACTGTGATTGGATGGATTTCAAGCCATCCAATCACAGTGCTCTGTGTCATTTTACAAGCGTGGGAAAGTTCTTTGGAATTTTCCCACGCTTGTAAAATGACACAGAGCACTGTGATTGGATGGATTTCAAGCCATCCAATCACAGTGCTCTGTGTCATTTTACAAGCGTGGGAAAATTCCAAAGAACTTTCCCACGCTTGTAAAATGACAAAGAGCACTCTGATTGGCTTAAACCCACCAATCAGAGTGTTCTTAGGCTAATTGCAGGGCGGGGCAAGGCTTTATAAGCCTTGCCCCACCCTGCGGAGCTCAGTCTGCGCGGAGCCCTCCATGGGTGAAGATGGATTATTTTTTTGTGCGCTCGGGTTTTTTCTTTTTCGTCGGGTTTTTTTTTTTGCGCTCTGGTTTTTTATTTTATTTTTAGTTCGACGGCTATGATGGTTTTTTATTTGGCCTTTTTTGGGGCTGAAAAATGAAGATTTTAGAAAAAAGAAGACGTTGAATGGTAAGTTTAATTTTACTTTACAGGTTAGCAATTTTATTCCCCCCTCACTATTTTTTAGGGTGAGGGGGGTAGGTAGGGGCATTTTTTATTTGGGTGGGGGGTGGGTGACTAGGGGCTTGGGCACCCCTAGTCACCTTGATGGGGGGGGGATTTACTTAGGTCCCCCCCCCCACTACTATTATGGCCCCCACCCGCCGCCCAGGGGTGAGAGCCTGGGGGGGGGAGGACAGTAGGTCCCCCCCCCCTATTACTATTATGGCCCCCACCCGCCGCCCAGGGGTGGGGGCCGGGGGGGGAGGACAGTAGGTCCCCCCCCTCTTATTACCATTATGGCCCCCACCCGCCGGCCAGGGGTGGGGGCCGGGGGGGAGGACAGTAGGTCCCCCCCCCCACTACTATTATGGCCCCCACCCGCCGCCCAGGGGTGGGGGCCGGGGGGGAGGACAGTAGGTCCCCCCCCCTTTATTAACATTATGGCCCCCACCCGCCGCCCAGGGGTGGGGGCCGGGGGGGGAGGACAGTAGGTCCCCCCCCTCATTATCTTTATGGCCCCCACCCACCGCTCAGGGGTGGGGGCCGGGGGGGGACAATAGGTCTCCCTCCCTTATTTTACTTAACGGCCCCCACCCGTCATTTAGGGGTGGGGGGCAATATTTTTTTTTTTTTCTACAGTGAGCAGCCACAGGCTGCTCACTGCTTACTAGACATGCCCCTACTCGCGGTATAGCGAGTAGGGGCATATTATTTACTAATACTAAGTAATCTTTACTTAGTATTAGTAAAGTTGGCTGAAAGACCAATTCAGGTCTTTCAGCCTTTTAGTAGATAGCTCCCTGATACCGTGGGAATTAGGGAGTTATCTACTAAGCGGCTGCAAGATGCAGCCACAGCAATGAATAGGATCGGAGTTTCATTCATTTGAATGAAATTCCGATCCGAACAAAGTACCGAATTGCATCCTAACACCAATGGAGAAACAGTGCTCATTCTGTTAGGATGCAATTCGGCAGTTTTGCCGGCGTTCTGTCTAAGTGACAGGACTTTCGGCAATACTGACAGGAAGCATTGTGGGAACAGGGAGGAAAGCTAGGGATCATGGGAAAATTGCTCTGACCAGCGGAAATGAAGCACACTTTGCTCCTCCGCTGGTCAGAGCTGGTCAAGCGGAGGAATCCTCCATAAGACAGAGTCCCTACTTTGTCTTATGATTTTAAAGAAAACTAAAGAAGAATGGAAGAAATGAATAACAGATCCCGAGAGAGGGGGAGAAGAGGAAGAGATTGAGGAAAGGTAAGTTCGGCATGACAGTGCCGCTTTAATGCTGGATGACACCGAGATCTTTTGCCTCTCTTGAGGTTAACGAATGTCTTATTATCACGGTATTCCACCGAATCCTATCCGTCCTGTAATCCTGTAGTGTCCTTCGATAACCCAGTCTTGGCAACACAAGGATTGTTTATTTTAAGTTAAAATGTTACACTCCAGCTTTTACCGTTTCTCTAATTTTTGTTTCTTTGTTTTATACTCCACTAGGGTATCATATAAACAACAGTATCTATTGAATATAAGCAACAGTTTATTTCCCACTTTATAAATTAGCTCTTTTTAGAGCAATTTTATTTTTCGCTAGCTTTTTTTTTCGTACTTAATAGCTGGTTTGGGGGCAAAACAGCGCTGTGTAATTAGCTTTGCATGTGAATAAGCTGTTATACATCGACGGCAAAATTAATCTAAGAAGCTAATGTGTTTATAGGGTGTTATGACAGATAAGCTAAATCCTCTGTTTTCACCCCCTCCTTTACAGTATTAAAAAAGAAAAAAGAAAAAATCTTAATCTATCCATAAAGCATCCTTATGCTACGCTTCATTAAGTAGTACAAATAGATGCTGTCAATCCAAAATGTTTTATAATCATTTGTGTCTGCTCCAAAAGCACTTGAAATTCATTGCTACACCATCTGAGCCTGTTGAATTCACTGCAAGACATACTTGTCAGCTATAATGGATAGTGACAAGTTTTAAGATCGATGGAGAATGGTGAAGAGCACGCGGACTTAATCCAACCACAATACTAGTAGCCTGCATTCTGCCGGAGGATTTAATGTCCGCGGTTAAAAACGACACTACACCTCCGTTTTCTTTGCTCTTATCCACCGGTTTATTTTCTATGGAGCATTTTATTTTCCGCACAAACTAAACCGTGCCACACACTAGTGCTTTTTGTTTTTTAACTTTTCCACTGAAAGTATATATGTTTGTAAAAAAAAAATCCCAAGTACCCTTATCCAGAGCTGGTACATGTATTTTTACCACCCTCGGAAAAAAGTTTTTCATCTCCTTGTGTATCCGCCATGTACCGCCAGTCTCTTTTCTCATCGTTTTGCCTTTACAAATTCTTTCTTTGCCATTTTGCATATTTGCATATTTTTTTTTATACGTTTATTTTTTCAGTGTTTTTCCATCCGACTCCCGCTGCACGTGTCTGTGTTCTCCGACGTCTGTTTCTTTCCTTCTATTTCTCTGCCAATCTCTCTTTCCCCACTGTCTTTCCATCCTAACAAGCGTTTCGCAATGTCTCTACATGAATTTGTGTGTGTAGGAAGTTGCAGATGGGGGGTGCTGCTTTGAGCGTTTTGCGTACGGGGAGGTTGTGTGTGCTCTGAGTAAGGTAAACTTAGGTGTTGGAAGGCAGTATATGGGGAGCTGTGTATATGTTATCTGCAAAGGGAGACGTTTCGTGGAATGGTATACTGTGTGCGTTTGGTAGGCCCATGGCTCACTAACTGAAATTATTGACCTTATATTAATAATATCTGTGGCTAAATATTACCGTCCCACAATTTACAATTTATATATGTAGCGGGGAACCTCAGCACCACAATATAATGCAAAGGAACCTAGTTAACATTTGAAAAGATGAAAGGATTCTCAATTCCGAAATACTGCATATCTTCAGCCCTAATACCATGTAGGATATATTCCCAAACCAGGAACAAGAGATTTCTTCTTGTCCTAGGAATATAAATCCTTTCCCCAGTTCCTTGTACGGCCTGGGGTCTCAATGCCCAGCAGATGTAATTCTTAATTAATACCATCGTCCAAAATAAAAAATAAGATGTTAACTCTCAAAATTCTTAAATCCTTGAAATTGGAAATGGATAACTAATTAAAAATAAGAAACAAACCCAGAGTGAAAAAAATAATCCTGATCCTTTGTTGCCAGTTAATCACACGTTACTACTCTACAAATACAGAATATCCTGCTATATTTTAATTTGAAATGCAGCAAAGTGAAATTAGGGGTTTGCAATGACAGACAGGGTGTCACAGTTTCGGAACCAGACACACGGACAGATCACAGGAGGAGAAATTGCAACACCGGTCCTTAGAGTGGCCGGGCTATGCAAAAGGAGAGAAGTCAGTGTACTAGCCAAAGTTAAGGAGAATAGAGATATGGAACAACGATGGGACAAGCCGAGGTCAAGGATCAGATAAGACAGAGTAAACGAGACAAAGCCAAAATTCGGTAACCAATGATCAAACAGAGTAAACGCGCTATTGGGCTATCAGAAGACCACAACAGGGCAGCAAGTCACAGAGGAGGTAAGTTTAAATATGCTTAGACTACTTCTGAATAAATAGTTTCCACTTTGAATTAATTACAACACGTAGAAGGTACTTGACCCTTCCCGATTGAGCCCTGACGTCATCATTATGCGCCGTGTCGGGTGGCTGACTGACTCGGGCACATATTTAAGCATGCTGCATGCCAGGAATGCCAACAGGACCCACAGCAACGGGTACCACCACGAGTGGAGAGCGAGTAAGGAGCCTGACGGGACGAGTGCCGGCGGGACCCACGGCAAGGGAAGCCGCCGTGAGCTGCGAGCGGGCAGGGGACCTGACATAGCGGCTTGCCAGGGATGCAAACCATGTGTCATGGCTACATTAACTTAACACACAAAGCCTAAGTCAGAGTGCACTGAAGTTGGACAGAACAAAATACTGGACCCCAGAGTGGTTGGGCTCAATGTTGACAGTCAGAAAATACGCAAATAACTAGACAAGCCGAGATCAGGAACACAGAGATTTGGGAGAAAAGGTAAATTTAGCTTGGTCAGAATTACAAAAATATACAGGGTCAGAGAACAATCCAAAGTTGGAACTAGTCACCCTAATTGAGGACCTAAGGGAAACCACAACAGGGCACTGACACTGTGGCAAGAAAAGCTATTTAAACAATTTGGTACCCACTGATTAGTCTATGTCACTGTGAGCACAAAACATGCAAGAATAACACTCCAGCGATGACATGGAGAAACGTGAACTGGAAGTGATGTATTACGTTCCATTATTTATAGACGCCCACTGTACTCCTCTGGCCGATCGGCACATACCAATCAGGCAGGTAATGTCACACCATGTCACGTGTACTAATGGAAAATATGGTATGTAAGCTCTGTGTATGACAGAAATATGGGGATCAAAAGTGCATTCAAAGTGCAGACTGCCTCTACAAATAGGATCGCTCCCAAATCCCCTAAAAAAACAACAAAATGTTTATAAATCCCATCATACATGGTGCAGGGCGCCACACACACAAAAGGTGTGAAAGAGTACACACTCATATAGTCACCACTGGAATGTAGAATTCCTCAAAAATAAAATGAAAAGGCTAAACAAGAAAAAAGATCATAGGGTAAACCTTTTAATACAATGAAATATAAAAGAAATACTGGAAACACTCAAACAGTGTAGCATCATTAAAGTGAATTAACTGTGCAAAAAGCATTCAAATGCCTAAAATAGCCACTGGCCGGGTCGGCAGACAGTCAATTCCTTCAGTCTGTTCGCCTTGGTGACAATGGCGAAGTGTAGTCCAAATAGAGCTTATTCGGAAACAGCCTCTCCACCACCGGTCTTCTTATGGGGTCGTTTGCTCAGTGCTCTGTGTCTGATGAAGATATTTTTGTACAGGCACAAGTGTTCCCATATTGGTGGATATTTCCTGTGGGTGTCCCCGAGAAGCAAGATGCTAGATCAGGCTTCCCCAAACTCCGGCCCTCCAGATGTTGCTGAACTACAACTCCCACGATTCTATGAATGAAATAGATAGGCTGAGAATCATGGGAGTTGTAGTTCAGCAACATCTGGAGGGCCGGAGTTTGGGGAAGCTTGTGCTAGATGCTATACCCAGGATGGTGGGACAGGGGACCCAAGTTGGCATTGTTATGGCACTTGGGCGGTAAGAATCTAAGAGGATTGCAGATAAATTAACTCCTCTTGCGGATCTGTAGTTTGGTGTCACGACCAAAAAAATTGGAAATTAATGTATGCCCATTATAACAATCGTCCTGAGAATCTGCCAAATAAAATATGACTGTGGTTATAAAAAGAACACAATAATGGCAACATCAAGGGTGATAAGCCTTATCAGGCAGAGAATACATTTCTATGGCCTTCTTTGTCATCTGTAATATGAAAATCATAGACATTTACAGAATATCAGGGGAAACGTCTGGTTATCTTAGCAATAAACCTTGTAATGTCTACATGTAGCAGCTACATATTTATTTGTCTCATTTTTCCTACTGCCTGACAAGCCTCAATATTTTCGTTCCTTATCATATTCCCTCAATATTAATTCCTCCTCTTTAACATCGTTATAAATTCCTTCCCTCTCGTTTCCTCCCTCTATATTCCTCCCCATTGTCATTCTTTCTCTTTTTTATTTAATTTTTTCTCTTTATTCTTTCCTCCCCGTTCGGTCTATATTTATTCCTCCCCTGTCATTCTCTCTTTGTATAAATTCCTCCTCTCTTTCATCCTCTCTACGTATATCAATTTCCTCTCTCATCCTATCTCTTTATAGTCCTCCTCTCTCACCATCTCTGTTAAAGGGACACTGTAGACACTGCATCTGCTGCATCTTATTGAACCGGTTATAGTGACTGGAGTTCCCTGGTGCCATCTATTCATTTAACGTTGAACAGTTTTTAATGGTTTTATAGGAGGGAGTTGGGAGTAATGCCTTCGTATAATCTCCAATGGTATATGTAACAAAAGCAAGAAAAATACAAATAATACTGTATAGTTTAGTATATTGAGAAAGCCCTATATTGTGGCGAAATACATCGTGTTACTTTTAACAATTTTATATTTTTTTGCTTTAGTGTAGATTCATGAACTAAATTATTTTTGTAACCACCCTGGACCATCTTGCCTGTTCTTGAAACTCCACAAATTTACCTGGACTTCATACTCCTAGGTGGGGAGCGTACCACCAGAGCCATGTGGAGTGAGCAAAACCTTACTTTGCTCCTGAGCTAACCACAGAGAAGACACAGCACCACCTATATCCTCAGAGTTGGCATCATACCACTCCACCATATTCAACAGGAGATGAATGTGAGTGCATTTCCTCTTTTACCTTAGTGTAACACCTACCAGCAGTGTAACATACTACACTATATAGTGTCTATCACTGTGTTTTTTAAATTGATGGACTTCTGCAGAGATCAAGAGACCAACCTCAATATCCTTAGTTTGGGGTATAGCTCAAGCGCTACCCATAACTTAAGATCGCTATTGAAGAGTAAAATGGAGTTGTAGCCAGCATGCTGCTCCATGTCCTTGCCCTCCTTGGAGAGTATGGTGTCATGAGCTGAAAGACTTTGGGTTGGGATGTGCACACCCTCCCAAATGGAATTAATGGCCTTCACAAAGCTGGAATATAATTTGGAGGCAAAGTGTTTATAGTATTGAATTGTGAGTCCGTCCAGGCCAGGGCTCTTACGTGTTTGGTATGCTTGTCCACAAGGGCCAGCGCCTCTTCCATGATGAGATCCTCAAGGCTATTAGCATCCACCTCCGACAGCCGTTGGTGGATATGTTTTGTGTGGTAGTCCTGGAGGCTAGTAGAAGGGCTGTAGTGTTTCTGCGAGAGAGCCTGAGGGTCTAGGTTATATAGATCAGAATGGTTGTCTTATGGCCTCTGCAATTTTGTCTGATAAGTAATGGAGCTTATTGTTTTTGTCCCGTATCTTGGCATTATAAATGACTGATCATTCCAACATATTTTTTTTTTTTTTGGACCCTACTCGCCATGTTCGGCCATTTTGTGAAACACGATTTGTAAACAGTCCTCATTATCAGCACCACCCGACAGAATGGCTAAAACAAAGTGCAGCACGAATGTTTAAAAACATTTGTGCTGCGTTTGAGATGATTTACAGGGCAATTTTGCCCGAATACGAAAATACAAATAAGAGTCTTTGAACAGCTCAGAGTGTACAGACACTCATGGTTAGCTACCTCTCATTATATTGCATGCGCGATGAGCTCCCCTATATGGGCAGACGTCCCCAGTGACGTTACGAGCTTGCATTATCTCAGAAGTTTGTGTTCAATTTGCAGTGCCTCAGGGTTGCAAGTTCAATTCCTGCAAAGTCAACTAAGCCTTTCATCCTTCCCAAATAACAAAACGGAGTAAGGAAGAGGAAGCTGTATTGCCTGCGGTTCCCTACGGAATATCATTGCTCTGCTCAGAACCCTTTGTTTCTGGTCTAGCGGCAGATCTACAGCAGAGAGAACTTTTAATAATAAGTGTGCCGCCATGCTAGATAATAAGAGTACACATTGAAGAATAAGAGAATACCAGCACGTCCTTTTAAAGCGGTGTTCTTTTATTTACCGTAAGTGCCCAAAGCATACAAAAGCAACGTTTTGACCGCTACAAAGGTCTTTGTCAAGGTTTAGGTGGAACTGGATTCTTTTTACACTTATTGGTAGGTGCTGTTCTGCTTTTTTGTATTTTTTAAGATAGTGGTTTGTAATAATTTTTAGAAACAAATGATTTTTTAATATTTTTTTTTTTATGTTTTAATGCGACCTCGACTGTACATCACTACTGCTAAGACTTCTCTAAATGGCGAAAGTCATTTCGCGTGAAGGAATATGTATATGCAAATTAAGTTTCAGTTAATTAAGATAACTGCTCTAATTGACAAACTGAGATGGTAGCCATCCAGCGTACACATGTTCAGTTTACTGAGAGCTCCACTGAATAGGTTACCGTAATTAAGTTTAATGAACTGTAAAATGTAGGATTTGGTGAAATTGACAGATTCTGTTTGAATTGCAGTACATGTACGTATAAATCAATTTATGCAGATAAAATACTTTGGGTCCTGGCTTAAAGGGAAACTGTCATGGATTACCAGACCTATGCTCCTCCGCCTAGATCTCATTAAAGAGATGTAACTTCTATAACAACCATCTCCTGATTTGCCCTGATTGGCGACATTTTCAATATTCCCTAGCCAGAGAGTAACCATAGCAACCACAGCGCATGCATTGTGGTTGCTATTAGCGGAGAGCAGAGGGACTTCCAGTGGGAGGTCTCTTCTGCTACCCCTATTTTTCAATTCCTCAGCATTCAGTATCTGAGAGAGATGGGAGGAAAAAAGTATTTTTAATAGGTTTTTCTCCCAATCTGTACATTTTAAGCTTTTTTAAAAAGAGTGAAAGTTGTATATTTGATGACGGTTTCCCTTTAACTCCTTATTGGTAATGTTCATATTATGTACTTCAATAAAAGTCTCTTGAGCACCCCAAAGGATGCTTTATGTGTCACTTATTAAAGTGATCACGGTACTAATGTGAGTGTTATATTACCATGGAAACAACGATGCTAAAAGTGCCAGAACAAGGTAAGTTAGTATTTATTTGCTTTCATTCCTTCCCACATTTGCTGTGAGATTCTCAAGTGTATATATTTTCCTGTCTCGTTGTGTTCTGTTCTATATTCGGGGTTTGCAATAACACTACAATGCTGTCTATTGCACTTTGTGAATTATAGTGATGTAGCATATTTATGGGAACACGCTGACATAGAAAGATTTTTAATATTCTATTCTTATATTTCTATTCTTATACTTATTATTATTCTATTATTATGCGTTATGTCAGCTAGCATCTGATATACCTGTACCCTGCTGAATTATAGTGTGACTAATTATACAGTCTCCCAAGAGCTGCATGAAATTAATTTTCCTATTACTAGATTATCTGTCTCATCCACCCCCTACACGGCCTACCTGGATATGTGATCGCTTCCACAGTGAGTCACGGGCAAAGAAACTGTCTGCAGACAGAGATAGCATCAATAGCATTGTCTGTGACCTTTCTTAGCCGTATTCTCAATTGTTTGAAGGCCCCCTTTAAGTAGAAATGGCCAGTGGTGCAGGAAGCCCCCTAGAAAAGTTTTTGGGTATAATAGAGCCAGTTATGTTATTCTGGCTGTTACTCCAAAGTGTTACTCCAATAATCATAACCACTACAGCCCACTGTAGTGGTCATGAGTCCAGGAGCACCCTGGCCCGATTCCCCGGTAATGGGGCAAACCATTTAGCAATGCTGTGTCCTCTTACCTGGGTTCCTACCAGGCTCCAATAAACCTGGGGGTCCTGGAATGTGCTTTCTGACACTTCAGAGCTGCAGGACTGCAGTCAACAGAGTCGCCCACCATTAATTAGCTGAGAGCATCAGCTGACCGGTTTTAGGTCATTGAATGCAATTCTGTGCAATGAAAGTTGCACATAATTGACATTAGCTGGCCAGGAACTCTAACTCCAGGTTAGCTGATGACTCTGCTGGAGGTGGAGTTACATCTGCATATGGTTAAACTCCATATGTGCAGAGTTTCACAGTGAATAGCTGCTCATACAGTCTCCAGGCGCCATGGCCGCTTCAAATCACTGAAGTGGTTGTGGTGTTTGTTGTAACCCTCTAAGGAAGAGGTATAAAAATATTTTAAGCAAGCTTGTAAGGGATACAAAAAAAAAAACCTGTGGAAAAACTGAAACGGATTGAAGTTGAAAACGTGAGGTAGGGTTACTCAAACCATAGATCGTACCGTTTTGACCAATCAGGGTTCATCAGCATGGTGCTTTTTCTGGCCTAGAAGTTAGTCATTCTGTCAGCATATAGCCAAGTACTAAATAGGTTGTTGCATATGTTTTTTTTTTTAAAGACTTTATTTAGAAAGAGGTGAAAGTCAAACAGCCACGAAAGCAGTACATACCAAATATATATGTAGTTCAACATCTACTCAAATTTACTTCAAATTGATAAACTCGGGAAAGACCAGGCCAAGGAACACAGTAAAAAAAAAAAGAAAAAACACAATTAAGAGGAAGAGAGAGAAAAACATATTTTTTTTTTTTTTTAAAGCATGTTGTGCAAGAAATATCATCCGGAACCCAGTGTCCTTCACCTTTCTATTAAAAAAAAAACCCACACAAATATATTTCTACTTCTTTATAGGAGGATGTATAAAAGCTGTAATTCTTAGTGAAAGAAGGTATTTACCAAAAGAGATTAAAAAAGACAGAGAAAGCCAGACCATCCGTCTTCATGGCTAAAAGGTTACATTTTAATGACCTTTCAGCTAATAGCACTGGGGCTGTGGGTCTGACTTAATCTGCCATAATTCAGACCCTGAATTGCAGTTTGGGCTGCCCGTCGCCTAGTTCTGCTGTCTCATTCATTGTCTAAAGCATTGTGCTCATCTGAACGTAGCCTTTTGAATAGCTACAGTTTGCACATCATTAAACCGACTGTAAATTACAGGCTGGCTATAGACTGCTTGTCGAACATTCTAGTGTTTTTGGGAAGTTAACTAAGCAGTAATAAAACAAACAGTATCATTCCTTTCACAACATATTCCCATGTTATCTTTATAAAACCTTTATTTCGTATTTTAATTTCGGAGATCGATACAGTGGTATACAAAGGAAAAAAAGAATCTGTCATTGGATGTGGATCTTGCCGTTTGATAAATTGCCTTTTTTATTTAGCAGTCTGGAGTGACATGCCAATACACCACTAAATCTATTTCACAAGGTTTGCTGTTGTCAGGGTATGCAGACATTTGATAGTTATGTAGTGATTACCCAGAGGCAGAATCATCGGAGCAGATGGTACTCCCCGTTCGACGTTTTATTCCACCTCTGGTTTGATTACAGATAAATTAGTTTTTGAGTGCACAGGTGTGTGACAGAATGCCTTGGCTTGCTCAGTCTTGGATTTAGAAGTACCAAGATGCCGTGCCAGTAGAAGAGTTGAATAAACAGGATTTTTTTTTTAAAGTTCTGCTATTGTAGCTCTATTTGTTAAATCGCTGCTTCCGTTAAGGAGGAGGGAGGTAACACACACAAAAATAAACAAAAAAAAAACTATAATCATTGCTTTATCATTATTTTCAATAAAATATGACACAGATAAATCTATAAAGAAGTATTAGGATGTTTTTAATAATATTATTCAACATGCATAGAGGTATAGAGATAGCTTGTCAGTGTATTTCTTGACTTCCTGTTGCTTCATGGTGGCAGCCATTTTAAAGTCCTCTTTGGTCAAAATGACCTCTCTAACCAAAGACAATGTAGGTAACTGGGAGCTAGTGTGCATTCCTGGATTCTGACATTACATGTACGTATCAGGCATCTCAATAATACACTGAGCTGTTTCATTTTATTTTTGTTTGGTTTTTAGTTGAGTAAGTGGTCCTTCTGACCAAAGAGGACCTAAAGATGGCCGTCTCACACAAAGCAAGGGATACACTAAAAAGTGGTATTTATTTAAACCTACGCCTTACAAAATAATACATAGACAGCCAATATTACATGGAATCTCTATGTTTAATAATAAAAAAAACTCAAAACAGTTTTCCTTTATATTGGGTGTCCTTTATGAAAGACGATAACAGTAATAATCTTTTTTTCACGATGCAATTTTCTCCCCAAGACATTCATAGCACTCCACAGCACACTCTAGGATTTAACTCCATCGGCAGCTGTTTAATAGAGGTCTCCATTACTGACAATTCTCCTTCATGGACCTTGGAAGGATAATAGGCTGTGTTGACTCTGCAGGGAATTACACGTGTGACATTTCTGAGAAAAGAAAAAAAAGTCACACATATATAATTCCAGGACAACATAGTCACATCCCAACAATCTGGTCTTATGGCATGTCCCTGCTCCATAACCACAGGGCACTGACCTTCAGGAGCTACAGTGTCTGTAGTCACCAGTACTATAACTGAAAGCAAACTCCTGTCTCCATGGAGCTAACTGTCAATCATATTGAATAGCACCTGTGGCCCTGAGACATTAATGAGTTCTACATTGGGCGCAATACTCAAATGAGGTATATCGCCAACATTCCAATGTACTATAGTGTTTATACTTAGCACAATTTCAATGCACCTCATACATAAACAACATTTATAAACTGCATTCACATGCAGCACGAAGCATATAAATGTTTTTTTGTTGTGCTATTGTGCTAACATTATAATTGCTTTATCATTATTTGCAATAAAATATTACACAGATAAATCGATAAAGTAGTATGATGTTTTTAATAATACTATACAGCATACTTAGAGGTATAGAGACATCTTGTCAGTGTATTTCTTGACTTTCTGTTGCTTCATGGTGGCAGCCATTTTAAAGTCCTCTTTGGTCAAAAGCACCTCTCTGACCAAAAGACAATGTAGGTAATTAGGAGCTAGTGTGCATACATAAACAACATTTATAAAATGCATTTATATGCAGCACACAGCATATCAATATTTTTTATGTTGTGTTAACCTTTTCAAATGGGTAAATAATCTTAAAAATATTCTGAAATCTTTGATGAACTAGGCCATCATATCTTGGCATCATATCCCGCTCTCTAAAAGAATTTATGTCAGCTTGCCAGACTACTCAGAATTTGATTTGTGAGCAGTCGTACAAAGGTCTGCTCTCACTAAATAATAAAGACATTTGATGTTAGTATAAGTTCTTCAAAGACCAGATTCTTATGATAGTGGTGGTTGTCATTGGTCTTTAAGGAGTTAATTGACTTACCCCTAAATTATCTATTGGCTTTACTTGATACATAAGCATAAAGGTATTGTAGCAATATATAAACATATATTTTTTTTTTTTAAAGTAAAACTCAATGGTTTTAAAATAGCACAATATAACAGGAGATTAAAATGAGCCTGCTAATTTTGTTTCTATTTTTTATATATATAGTATGTAAAGACCCCCACATACATGCCAAGGCCAGTCACCGACACGTGTGAAATACCCACCTTCATTAATTCACCTCGTTAACATTGCCAATGTTGTTTTTGAAAACCAAGCAGCCAAACCTGCCTGTATCTTCTGCAATTCTACTCATGCCCAAAAGTGGACAAAAACAGGGCTCTATTGAAAATTTAGGACCACCCATACATATTTTTGAGCATCAGCTTAGAGATGCCATATGCATCTTTTTCGCATCTCTTTGGAAAATGCCTTTTCTGTCTCTTGAGACGTCTGTCGAGAAACAATTATGGTTTAATCAACTGAGAAACGCGCGACATCTCAATGTGTTCTCAAAAGGTAACACACAAATATATATGAATTTATGGCACATGTTGAATACCTGCTGAGAGGTCATTTTCACATATAAAGGCTGAGCAAGCATAGTTTACTTTTGGAACAGAGATGTTTGCGAATTATATATATATATCCCATGATGTTCAGGAAATGGCTGACTGAACATTATGGGAAAAGTGGTCTACAGCAGATGGAGAGTCACAGATTAGTCATAACCGTTCTTTGTGAATGGTTTCTAATGGAGCTTAGAATGTCTAGAGCTGCCAAGAGGCGATCTGACGTTGGTGAGCAGTGTACTTTTCATAAGTTTTGATATTTTCTCTGCAGTAGGAAACATATTAGTCATCTTCTGCTTTGACATGGTGTGAATCATATCTGGATATGTGCATAGAAATTGCCCTTCTTTTAGCACTTCTAAAAAATAATATGTGAAACTAAAGACAACCCATTTTTTCAGCTTAATGCCTTATTTTTCTTATTTGATTTACACTTTATAGGTATGAGAACCTATTTAGCGGAGTCAGCGAGGAAGTCAAGCAGTTGGTGTAATGATATCAAGTCTCCACTGGAATGGACCTCTAAATACACCTTCTTTGCAACGTGTAGTCTGGGGATATGAAGCACTGGGACAAGTTGTCATACTCTCGTACTCCGTATCACAATGTCCTAAACAGTAAGAGGGAAGAATGAGTTTACCAGCAGAACGGCAAGGTTTTCAACTGTAGGATTAAGAGTAGAGGGCATGGTACCCAGACCACGTCATTAAGATGAAGTGATCCGAGTGTCTATAGCATCCTTTAAGAGTTTTCAAACAACAGGGGACCAGTAATCTAACAGAAAAAGAAACTAGTCTTAAAAATAAATATATTTTGTTGGAGTATTCCATTCAGGGCCGACGCAACCATAAGAGCAACAAACAGCTTCCTGTCAGACTAGGAGGAGGAGACAGAAGATCCTCTACCTTGGTCCACTACACGGTGAGGTAAAAAGGTATGCAAGGGAGGGGGGGGGGGGAAGAGACACACAAAAGGGCTTGGTGGGGGAGAGACATAGAGAAGTGATGGGGGGGAGAAAGAGACACACAGAGGGAATGGAGGGAGAAAGAGACACACAGAGGGGATGGAGGAAGAAAGAGACACACAGACATGCATAGGGGAAAGAGACACACAGAGGGGATGGAGGAAGAAAGAGACACAGACATGCATAGGGGAAAGAGACACACAGAGGGGATGGAGGGGGGAAGAGACACAGAGGGAATGGAGGGAGAAAGAGACACACAGAGGGGATGGAGGAAGAAAGAGACACACAGACGTGCTTGGGGGAAAGAGACACACAGAGGGGATGGAGGAAGAAAGAGACACACAGACATGCTTGGGGGAAAGAGACTCACAGAGGGGAAGGAGGAAGAAAGAGACACACAGACGTGCTTGGAGGAAAGAGACACACAGAGGGGATGGAGGAAGAAAGAGACACACAAACATGCTTGGGGGAAAGAGACTCACAGAGGGGATGGAGGAAGAAAGAGACACACAGACATGCTTGGGGGAAAGAGACTCACAGAGGGGAAGGAGGAAGAAAGAGACACACAGAGGGAGAAAGAGACACACAGAGGGGATGGAGGAAGAAAGAGACACACAGACATGCTTAGGGGAAAGAGACACACAGAGGGGATGGAGGGGGGAAGAGACACAGAGGGGATGGAGGGAGAAAGAGACACACAGAGGGGATGGAGGAAGAAAGAGACACACAGACGTGCTTGGGGGAAAGAGACACACAGAGGGGATGGAGGAAGAAAGAGACACACAGACGTGCTTGGGGGAAAGAGACACACAAAGGGGATGGAGGGGGAAAGAGACACACAAAGGGGATGGAGGGAGAAAGAGACACACAGACGTGATGGAAGGAGAAAGGGGCTGGGGAAGGGAAGAAAGACACACAAAAGTGCTGTGATGGGGAGATACACACAGAGGGGCTTGAGGGGAGTAAGAGACACACAAAGGAAGTGAGAGACACAGAGGAAGTAAGAGACACACAAGTAAGAAACACATAAGGGAGGTGTAAGACACCCAAAGGTGAAAAATTGGGTATAAGTTACACTAAAGGGGTAAGACATTCAAAAGGGGTTTAAGAAATACACTAGTGATGATTAATTTTTTACATTTTCCCTTGTGTAGCCCTGATTCCATTAATAAGAGAATGCCATAAGTCTAGCCTAACAAAAATCTAGAACCTGCCCATCAGGTATATTGCCTAAGTACACCATGTACACAAAAACCGTGTCTCATTTCCAAGACCTATAGACGTCAATTGTTCTCAAACGTACCAAACACATGTATTAGAAGAGACTATAAGAAATGAATTCAAATTAATTCTGCTGGCTGCAAATAGAGCCAAATTCAATTATGGCAATGACTAACTCTGTTAACTGAGGTTACCTTGGTTTCTAGATGTCACTGTGCCTTCCGGCTTTTCAACACATCCTCTTAGTTCTCACATGAATGTGGGTCTTCAATAAAATACATTTTAATGGTTCATCTCCACAGACCAATAGAGGCCACATAAATATTCCGGTGTTAAAAAGGCAAAATGGCTGGATAGCAAAGGATAGGGGAACTATGCACCAGAAAAAGAACAAAGGGGTAAGCAAGAATTATACGGTTTCTTAGGAAGACTGGATTTAACAAAGAGATACTGTAAGTTAAATAAAAACAAGATTAACTAGTGAAGTCAATACATTACATAATTACGTAGCTGAAAAGAGACATGCGTCCATCTAAGTCAGCTTTTCTCACATTTGTTTTTGCTGTTGATCCAAAAAAAAAAGGCAAGAAACCCAGTCTGAAGCACTTTCCATTTTTTTGGGATCTTTCCAACACAATAGAAAAAAATTTCTTCTTGACCTCAGAATGGCATCCAGATTTATCCTTAGATCAAGAAGCTATTGCCCCACTAATTAAAAATGATATCCCTGTATATAAGGTGTTTGGAAGTATCCAATTTCTGTTTAAACATCTGTATAGACTCTGATAAAATCACCTCTTCAGGCAGAGAATTTCACATCCTTCTTGTTCTTACTGTAAAAAAAAAAAAACATTTCCTTTGCCTTAGACTAAATCTTCTTTCATCCAGTCTAAATGCATGACGTCATGTCCTATGTATAGTACTGTTTATGAATAGATTTTCGAACAATGGTTTGTATTAGTCCCAAATATTTTTGTGTAATGCTATCATATCTCCTCTGAGACAACGTTTAAATTACTTAATTTCTTCATAACTAAAATTTTCCAATCCTTTTATCAATTTTGTAGCCCGTCTCTGCACTTTTTCTAGTGCCATAATATCTTTCTTTAGAACAGGTGCCCAAAATTGCACAGCATATTCAAGGTGTGGTCTTACCAATGTTGTATAAAAAAGGAGCTGGCCAAGTGAAGAGTAATAGACCTAACATAATAGACCTAATAAAGACCCAGATATTGGTACATGCCCTGGGCAAATAGTAGTTGAAAACAAATCAGAGTCTGTACTGTAGAAAATAACAAATAGTCAAAAAGATCATGATTGGAACAAAAAACCCACATGTAAGAGGACATTGGTATTTAAAGGTGAGAGACTGTTTTACAAGCAACCCATTGGATAATGTGATCTGTAGCTAAACATTTTAGATCTTAAATATATACTAATCTGCTGAAGACTTTTATAGAACATTCTCAATTGGGATCCGATATTTTCTACTTTTGTTGTTATAAGTCCATCTGTTGTTACTCGTGCCCATCTGCAAAGCAAGTGTAAAAGGGACACTCTAAGCACCAAAATTAGGATGAAGTTGTTTTGGTGCATAGACATTGTCTATTACATTATCTGGCGATGTAAAACATTGCCATTACAGGGAAAACTGGATATTGTTTCCCAGCGACACCTGCCCTGTGTGTCTCCAGCTAGCATCCTGAACAATCCAGAAACTCTAATAGTTCTGCTCCTGCAGGCCGCTGGACAAATAGGGGACAGTGCCCCCCTGAATATTTATTGTAATTCGTAAGGGATTAGGATCCTTAAAAAAAATGATACTATTTAGAAGCAGATTGGTTAAACGGTCTGCTGAATCTTTAAATAATTAAAGTAACTATTCACATGTGTCTTGAAACCAATAAATGTGACAAGTGATCCCATTCAGTGTACACCTTTGTATAGTGCTGTGAAAAATATTGTTTTTAAAAAAAAAATAAGCAGTAATTCTTCATCCACTTATTGGAATAACACCAGGTTTTTAGAACTGTAATTTGTGGTTATTAAAGGGACACTATAAAAACTTTAGCATAATGATGCAGTTGTGGTGTATAGAACATGCCCCTGCAGTCTCACATCTCAATTCTCTGCATTTAGGGATTAAATCACCTTGTTTATGTAGCCCTAGTCACACTGCCCTGCGTGTGACTTACACAGCCTTCCTAGACACTTCCTATAAAGGGAGATCTAATGTGTCAACTTCCTTTATGTTCTGTTTAATGTAGAACTTCTCATCTTCTGCTCTGTTAATAGCCTTCTATACTCTACAGGAGCATCTTGTGAGTGTTTAAAGTTCAATTTACAGAGAAGTATATAAAAACTTCTAAAGAAAGTTAACGTCTGAAAATGGAGCCTGTCTGAGTCACATCAAGGAGAGGTGTGGCTAGATCTGCATAAACAAAAACACTCCTAACATAGTGAGTGGGAATTGAGAAGTGGGACTGCAGGGGTATGATCTATACACCAAAACTGCTTCATTAAACTATGAACTAAACGGGGCGTGGCCGGGACACTGAAGGGAGCGGACGCATGTCGGACTAGCTCCCGCGGCAATTACAGCATACGCATGCTAAACAGTATTTTCTCACCCTCACTCCGCCGCAGACCGGGCTCAATAACACCCAAGATGGGCAAAAAAGCGAAAAAGCTCAGAACCCTCACGGGGGAGGGCTCCAGGAGTATCTGCGACCTACTTCAGCAACCGCGGCCTAGGCCCAAAATGGCGTCGCCGGCGGACTCGACCTGCCCCTCCTCCGATGAAGGAATCCTCGATGCTCCCGACGACATCCCGAGATCGGTGGGCCCAAAGATAACCTTACTGCAGGGAGACCCTCAAGCCCCAGCCACCAAGGGCGACATTCAAGCCCTGCTGAACAATATCAGATCTTTCTTTAACGCAGACCTAGACATCATCAGGGAAGACATCTCTACGGTCAAGGTGAGAGTGAAAAGTGCAGAGGAGTCCATCTCCAACATAGCTCAACGCCAAACAAGCGAAGCAGAGCAACTGCTGCAGCTTCAGGCCGCACAACATTCCACCCAACTACAACTAGAGGCGATGGAAGACGCGAGAAGGCGCACAAACCTCAAGATTAGAGGCATTGCAGAAACGGTAGACGACCTGGAGTTGCCACATTTCATACGCCGCCTACTCACAGCATTGTTACAGCAACGAACTGCCAAAAACATACAGTTAGATGGCTGCTACAGATTAGCCACCTCAGCCAGAGCCCCTGCAGGGGTACCTCGAGATGTGATGGTACGTTTCCTCATGCTCAGAGACAAAATGGCGGTCCAACGAGAGACGAGAAACAAAGCTCCTTACTCCTTCGAAGAAATGCAGCTTCACTTCCTACAGGACCTATGCCGCTCCACTCTTACCTGGCGAAGGTCCCTCCAACGGGTCACGCAAGCGCTGAGATCAACAGGAATCGCCTATAAGTGGGGACCCTCACGAACCCTGATCGCCACGAAAGAAGGCCGCAACTACACTATTTCCTCGGCGGATGAGGCTACAGCCTTCCTACAAAAGCTGGACATAGCACAGCCTGAGACAAGCATCGTGAAACACACGAACACTTGGGACGTTTCCACGATAGTCCCGTTTACCCCCCGAGCAGAGACTGACAACGGCTGAAACAGCAGGGGACACTTGGTGATGTGAGAATCGCAGGCTGACAACCGCAGCGAAATGTTACACAAATGCTTTGTTAAAATGGACGTTGACCCTCTAGTTTATAAGTTTCATTGTTTGCTCCTGACAGTACCAGGCCGATATATGTAACACCTTACCCGGCCTCAATCCCCCCCCCTGCGCTCAGGGGTTAATGAGCGAGACTTCACAACACATGTAGTAAATGTTTAATAATGGTTATAGACAGCCCTTAGAGTTCCTAACTTATATGTTCACGTACGCATTCCCTCAAGGTTTTTCACGTCACGCACTGGCTGCATGTGCACCCCTTACAGGTGTTCGTAGCCTAGCAGCACCGACAGATATATTCCACACACAGTGATAAAGTCGCACACTACCGACAGACCCCACACCTACATGTTCGCAAACCAGAAGCTACAGCCACCCATGCCCACATAGCTCTACACTATCAACAGATGTTACTAACAGCATCCCACAAGCTACTAAAGAC
Organism: Pelobates fuscus; assembly: GCF_036172605.1. Taxonomy (NCBI): domain Eukaryota; kingdom Metazoa; phylum Chordata; class Amphibia; order Anura; family Pelobatidae; genus Pelobates; species Pelobates fuscus. Next base: position 147,211,506 of record NC_086325.1, on the reverse strand, counting down.
AAGCCACACCAGCATAGATATTCCTTACTCGCTCTTAAAGCGGCACATTACCAAAGATATAATCCTTAAAAGCTTATAAGGCACGTATTTTCTGAACAGCAACTGTTTTCAGTACCGCCTAGGTTTGTAGGCTGTTTTATCTCTCCGTATCGCCTTTTATTACCTAACCCATGTGAAATTAGTACAGTGCTACTTACACATACGTACAATCGACCACCCTCAATATACATATGACATATATATTCCTATAACCACATAGGTTAACAGCGCATAGCTCCAACAAACTGTCTCGGATGGTATAACTCACGTACTGACACAGCTACTGTTCTCAATACTGTTTATGTTAGTAGGCTGATTTATTTCCATCCATATCTCTCCTTATACCTATTTATTTGTTATTTATGTTTTCGCTCAGGTAACATCAACACCGTGTTACTTACCATCTTGCACGGTCGACCATCCTCACCACACATAGGTCTTCTATAGTCTTAACAATCCCTAGGCTACCAGCGCATAATTGCCTCCAACGATATAATTTACGTATTGTCTGTAAAAGCAACCGTCTCCGCTACTGCTTATGTTGATAGGCTGTTTTACTCCCATGTTTCTTCTCTCACTTTTTTTTTTTTTTTATTAACTCACGTAACATCGGCACCGCACTACTTACATTTTTGAACAGTCGGCCATCCCCAACTCACATAGGCCTTATGTAATCTTTATAATTCATATGTTAATAGCGCATTAATGTCTCAAATGTTATAACTATAATGTCAGTTTACATTTTCCTTTTTATTTGCCTTACAAAAAAAAAAAAACGGTGCGGCCTCTTATACCATGTTAACCGATTTTTCACTTGAAATGTTTTGATGAGATGGCTATAACATGTCATGTAACAATCTGTCTCTACTCGCACCACAAAAATAAAGAATTGAAAAAAAAAAAAACTATGAACTAAACTATGAACTAAAAAGTTGTTTTGATACCTATAGTGTCCCCTTAAGGTTAGTTTGACACAGGTAGTTTTTTTTTTTTTTTTTTTTAACAGTAATGTTCTTTAGAAGCAGTGATTAAAGATAATTAAAAACCAGAACATTGCTCTAAACTCACAACAAAAGGGATAGAGGACATACGCGTTGAATACAGGACTGTCCTCTATAGAACAAAAAAAAAAAGACACAGATGGCTGGCCAGTTCCAACATCTCAAGGTCTACTGCCAGCAAGTCAGCAGATTTTAAGAACATGAAGCTATTTAATAAAAATAAAAAGACAATGGTAGCACTCGGGGGGAAAAAACAAAGCAAGAAACTTTGCAGAGAAACATAACGGGTTTTATTCATTTAAAATTGAATTATAGCTGCAATTCCGATGCTAAAATGGCAACCGTGACTATAGTGGAGTTGGAGAATGTATCAAAATCTGATATTATAGGCTATATTTTGCAGTTTGGTTCACAATTCATTACAGTTCTGTGTTTAGTGAATAATCCTCTGATAAATCAATGAATCACTTAAGTCGTTAAAGGAATACTTAGAGAACCATAACTACTGCAAACACTGTAGTGGTTATGGTGCCAGGCGTGCTTTGGCACCCTCCCAGAGTAATGCGTCAAACTGAGACCAGTTTTACAAGTTACCTGGGTCCTGCTGGGTGCCGACAGATGCACTAGTGCTGTTATTGGGCTGTGCTTAAGCGACACTGTCACCGTTTGAGGACTTTGCCGAATTCACAAAGTCGCCTGACGCTGACATCGCCGCTAGCAGTCTGGTGGCCAGGGTGGTACGTAAAGGTGAGTTTTCTTACCTTAACCTGTCCCTTGCGGATTCCGCCATCTTGATCCGACAGGGTCCTCTTCAGCGCCAAAGTAAAATTCCAACCTAGTCATACTGAGTATTTCAGAAAGATTCTATCTCTATGAAATACTTATTTTTCAGCGGGGAGTGCAACTTTAGCTCTGGGGTGAAACCCAGTTTCTCCTTCAGGACAAGACCTTTTTTTTTCTGATTTCGGGGAGTGGGCCAGGGCATTCCTGGAACCTTAACCTATGGTGCTTGTAACTAGTGCAAGCTTAGCTACAGTGACTTCAATTTATATAGTCAAAGTTTAGTGACTTCTCCGAAGAATGAGTTATCCTAAATATCATTGTCACGATTTTAAGAGCTGTGATACTATTGCCACAAAACGGTGATTCCATCTACCCGCCTGCACCAAGTCTCATTATGTTTCAGTCCGTGTCTGACTTTCTCTTGGTCTGCCTGTGTAATAAACCAGCCCACCGTGTTCTCCTGTTTGTCGAGTCCATTCTTGGTCTGCTTTAGATAAGCTGGGGTCATGCTTCAATAACTGTTTTGTACACTGCTTTATGAAGCGATGGTAATATTTTCATCTTCTGGCTGTGATATACAACGCAATCCTCACTTTTTACCATCAGTGCCATGTCCTGCCGCTGTTACCATGGTGTGTGTGCGTGTTTGTGCCTCTGTCTGTGTGTTTGTGTGTGTGTATGTGTTCTTCTCTCTGTCTCCTGGACCTCCATAAAAATGGACACCTCTGGACACAAATACAGCCGTTAACCAAACTCCACTTTCTTCTTTTCAGACCTCTTGCATCACCAGTTTACCACTAAACATATCGGGACCTAATCTCAGGAAGAACTGGAATATATATGTCTCAGTCAGCCCAAGATTAGTGGGAGTTATAATCTCAAGTAACACCTGCCACCATTTTTAATGATGGCAGTTGAAATTCCCACCACCCCGGACTGTCCACTAATCTTCAGGTAGCACCGGTACATGCATATAAGAAATATTATGTTATATAAAAAATACATTACAGCGTATTATGGAAAAATAAAGTCATTCTGAGGTTCCAGAGACATTTATAAAGCACTCACCTTCACTCTTGTGATTTATTACCATGTCTCCAGAACTCATCAACGGCAGTATTATCCCATAATACACGGTTCACACTGTTATATCAGATTTAACCTTAAACAAATATAGAACAAGCACACATACAAGTCTTCCGTGCAGCCACTGTGAAAATGTAGGGCCCATTTCAAATAATGGGTTTCTCTTGCTGAGAACATTGGATATTAACTGGATTTCGCTGCTGTGCAACGGTCTGATAGTAGCCAAAAATCAGGTTATGGTTGGCAAAAAAAATAGGGGTTCTTCAGCAGTAGCCTTTGATTAATATTCTAGCTGAGTATTACAGTGCCTTAAAAACCTTGCCTTGAGGATAAAACAATGTAAGGTACATAAATTCTAACGTTAAAATGAGAATAAATAAGGTGTAATACTTAACATTTTAAAAAAAATAGGACTAGAAAGTGATTTATTTAAATATATATATATATATATATTTTTATTTTTTTTATTATGCTAAAAAATATAACAGAAACTCTTAAATAATAGCAGGAAGGAATGCATTTACAAGCATCTATTGGATGATAAGTCAACAATATAAAATGCGAATGGATGGACAACTATTAAAATATTGTTGTTATCTTAAAAGGAGGGAGATGGCAAGAAGGGGTAGAAATGAGATTATGCAATTCTACAAAAATTTGAAGAATGGAAACCATTTCCATTGATCCAGTCATTTCCTTAGCTTTATTATTTCTAGATTAACCTAGGTCTTAGGAACATGAAACGGAAGGCACAGACGTTCGTGACAGATAAGGCTCACTCGGGAGATAAGCCACCTTGGCTGTAGTACATGGACTCCTCAAAGTCTATAAATTTCAGGAGCAAGTAAGATAATTTAACACAATACGACGTGTGGCGAAACCAACCTCGCCACTGGGCCCTGGAGAAGCCTATTGTACTGTATATTGCTGCTACTGGCCCTTTTAACAGCATCTATGGACATATTGGGACTTTTGGGACTACTGTCCCTTTAAGACTGTGATACATATTCTAGTGTACTGCCTGTAATATTATATGTGTATTTGTGTGTTAAGTTTAACCTGGGATATGTATGCAGCATTCATCTGATTGTTCGGTAGAATCACTCCATTTATTATATTGAGTGAAACTACCGAACAACCAGACCACCCAGGAATAAGTGTGCCTCCAATTACAGTTTGCAACAATGTTGCAAACGGGTAATTGGCAATCAGTGTAATGTATTCTTTGTCCTCTGGGTGGCCGCCATTCGGGAAACAAACACGTGGCGGCGGCCATCTTAAACTACCGAACAGCGGTGTTTTGCCGTCGAGTGTCTGGAACTAAAATCGGACACTTGACTAGGCAAACACCGCTGAGACCTCCATACTTCCAGAAATTCGTATGGAAACTACCGAATGACCCGCCGTTCGGTAGAAAGAACCCCATAAACAAGGGAATTCATTCAAACCCTCTCCAGGCTCTATAACACAGGCAATTCGCCTGTTTTCATTCCCTTGTTTGTGACCGACCGCAGGGCCAAAATGCATGGAACTGTTTTCGGATACTTTACCCATGCGGTCGGTCAAATCTTTGGAACCCCATATCTCACGAACCATTCATCCGAATTACTTGAATTTTGGATATGTTGTCCCCCTGAATAAGGGCTATCCAGCGATGCTGGATTTAAAGGTGTACCCCCGGGTTTTGGGGTACATCCAGAACTTGGCTGAAAAAGTGTACCGGATAATTGAGTTTAATGTTATCTGAGGGGAGGGGATGTGTGGGCTGAACCATGTATGTGATTGGTTATTTTATGCCTCCCCCTGGGTGTGGCCTGTATGTGGATTAGTGTAATAAAAGCCAGGCTGGATGAGCCAGTCCAGAGTTCCTGTTTTACCCTCAAAGTGATGTGTCGTCTCATTATTGGGGGAAGGATTTATTGTATGCTGTTCCAGTTGACTGCTAGGAGTGCAAGCCTATTCGTATGGTTCCTATTCAACGGTCTACAGCATTCATACGCTTGGGAGAATTTAAAGGTTTCTCGGATTCGGTGATTATGGTGTCTGCCAGAGTGCTTGGAGTCCTCAGGAAGCACTAGGAGCATCCATTAACGGAGGTACCCAGTCGGGGTGCCAGGCGTTCCGTTACATTGGTGGCAAGCGGTGGGATGGCGTCCTAGTGTGAGGTAAAGCAGCTCGGAGACACAGTTCGTTTGGATTTACAAATTGAGGGCAACGCTAGCAGTCGTGCAGCGCCCCTGGGAGCAGACAAGTATGGAAGGTTCTGGCTCTGGAGATGATTGGCTGGCCGAGGTGAGGCAGCGAGTGGCTGAGTATGGGGATGATATACCCATGGAGACACGCCGGGTGATCTGGAACCAGGTCATGGCCGAGCGAAACACAAGGCTGGACCGAGAATTCCGGTTGGCAAAAGAGAGGAAGTATGCTCAGCAGCAGGAGCGTTACAGCAGCCGGGTAGAGGCTGCATCCGAGGAGGTTAGCCGTCTTTCCCTGAGGCGGCGGGAGGAACCCGAAGTGGGGGTCCTCATAGACTGGTCCTGTGAGGAACCACAACAGGCAGGTAGAGATGGGACCAAGGTCACTCCACCGGGATGCTGGGCAGCCGGCCCAGATCCCCAGCAGCAGCCAGAGTTGCCAGGTGGGGAAGCAGGTGGCCCTTACTCACAAATGTTGAGGGGCCTCACGGATTGGTCCTGGGAAGACCCACCGATGGCAGGTGGAGATGGGACTGCGGTCTCTCTACCGGCCCTACAGGGATGCTGGGCAGTCGGCCCAGATCCCCAGCGGCAGTGTGCGTTACAGGGAGCTGAAGGTGCCGTTCTTGCTCCCCAGCGGCAGTCTACGGTGCAGGGAGAGGAGCCTGTTATCCCCTCTCCCCAGCGGTTGAAGGTGTGTAAGGGAGAGGAGTTTGTTATTCCCTCTCCCCAGCGGCAGCACAGCTCACCAAGGGGAGACAGTAAGCCCCTCACCAGCGCAGATGGGACCGTGGTCTCTGCGCCCTGCCTACAGGGAGTACAGAGGGTCAGCCCTGCTCCCCAGCGGCTGAAAGTGTGTAAGGGAGAGGAGTTTGTTACCCCCTCTCCCCAGCGGCAGCTTAGCACACCAAGGGGAGACAGTAAGCCCCACACCAGCGCAGATGGGACCGTGGTCTCTGCGCCCAAGTTACAGGGAGCTGAAGGGGCCGTCCTCCCTCCCCAGCGGCAGTGTGATTTGTTGGGAATTGGGAGCCCAGGCTCCATTCCCCAGCGGCAGTGTGAATCACAGGGAATTGGGAGCCCAGTCTCCATTCCCCAACGGCAGGCTGAGTTACAGGGGGCAGAGGTAGTTGGTCCTTCCCCCCAGCAGCAGAGTGATATGCCGGGAAGGCAGTGTGAAGTGCAGGGAGAGGAGAGCAGCGTCCTCCCTCCCCAGCGGAAGGCTGAGTTACAGGGGGCAGAGGTAGTTGGTCCTACCCACCAGCAGCAGCATGATTGTTTGGGAATAGAGAGCCCAGTCTCTATTCCCCAGCAGCAGGACACTGCATTGGGAGGAGAGACAGTCGGTCTCCCTCCACAAAGACTGAAAGTAGGCATGGGAGAGGAGATTGTTACCACCTCTCCCCAGCGACGGATCATCGATGGGCAGAGTGTTCTAATGGGAGAGGAGCTGGTTACCACCTCTCCCCAGCGACAGCTTAATGTACCAGGGGGAGACTGTAAGCCCCACACCTGTGCAGATGGGACCGTGGTCTCTGCACTTCCAGCACAGGGGGTAGGGACGGTCGGTCCTGCCCCCCCACAACAGGGCTGTTTAGCCAAAGGGGAGACAGTCTGTCTCCAGCAGCAGAGCTGTGTAACTAAAGGGGAGACAGTCGGTCTCCAGCAGCAGAGCTGTGTAACTCAAGGGGAGACAGTCGGTCTCCAGCAGCAGAGCTGCGCAGCTAAAGGGGAGGCAGTCGGTCTCCAGCAAGGCTCCAACCAGACTACTCCCGGGGTAGTGCTGGCACCAGGGCAGAGTACCGCTGGGCTCTGCCCACTCAGCAACCCACCAAAACAGCCTACCAGTCCCCCACACAGCCATGGTGAGGCACCTGGACCTGGACAAGTTTTTCTCTTACTCAGGTGTAGTAACCATTTATTGTGGGTGGGCTGTACTGCTGTTTCTGTTTTGTGGGTGGGCTGCTGGACTAACAAGGGCACTGACCGGCAAGAGGTCAGGTACCCTGTTAGTCTGTTTGGAAAAGGGGAGAAATGTGGCGAAACCAACCTCGCCACTGGGCCCTGGAGAAGCCTGTTTGCTAGCCTCCTACCTGCTGACTATGGCCCCTGGGTTATTTGGGGCATATTGTACTGTATATTGCTGCTACTGGCCCTTTTAACAGCATCTATGGACATATTGGGACTTTTGGGACTACTGTCCCTTTAAGACTGTGATACATATTCTAGTGTACTGCCTGTAATATTATATGTGTATTTGTGTGTTAAGTTTAACCTGGGATATGTATGCAGCATTCATCTGATTGTTCGGTAGAATCACTCCATTTATTATATTGAGTGAAACTACCGAACAACCAGACCACCCAGGAATAAGTGTGCCTCCAATTACAGTTTGCAACAATGTTGCAAACGGGTAATTGGCAATCAGTGTATTCTTTGTCCTCTGGGTGGCCGCCATTCGGGAAACAAACACGTGGCGGCGGCCATCTTAAACTACCGAACAGCGGTGTTTTGCCGTCGAGTGTCTGGAACTAAAATCGGACACTTGATTAGGCAAACACCGCTGAGACCTCCATACTTCCAGAAATTCGTATGGAAACTACCGAATGACCCGCCGTTCGGTAGAAAGAACCCCATAAACAAGGGAATTCATTCAAACCCTCTCCAGGCTCTATAACACAGGCAATTCGCCTGTTTTCATTCCCTTGTTTGTGACCGACCGCAGGGCCAAAATGCATGGAACTGTTTTCGGATACTTTACCCATGCGGTCGGTCAAATCTTTGGAACCCCATATCTCACGAACCATTCATCCGAATTACTTGAATTTTGGATATGTTGTCCCCCTGAATAAGGGATATCCAGCGATGCTGGATTTAAAGGTGTACCCCCGGGTTTTGGGGTACATCCAGAACTTGGCTGAAAAAGTGTACCGGATAATTGAGTTTAATGTTATCTGAGGGGAGGGGATGTGTGGGCTGAACCATGTATGTGATTGGTTATTTTATGCCTCCCCCTGGGTGTGGCCTGTATGTGGATTAGTGTAATAAAAGCCAGGCTGGATGAGCCAGTCCAGAGTTCCTGTTTTACCCTCAAAGTGATGTGTCGTCTCATTATTGGGGGAAGGATTTATTGTATGCTGTTCCAGTTGACTGCTAGGAGTGCAAGCCTATTCGTATGGTTCCTATTCAACGGTCTACAGCATTCATACGCTTGGCAGAATTTAAAGGTTTCTCGGATTCGGTGATTATGGTGTCTGCCAGAGTGCTTGGAGTCCTCAGGAAGCACTAGGAGCATCCATTAACGGAGGTACCCAGTCGGGGTGCCAGGCGTTCCGTTACACGACGCTTTGAAAATTACGGCAACTTATTAAAAACTATATGTAATTCCTATTACTATGTCAACATCTGTAGGACACATTTCCTGTATGTATATTATATTTCGCGTTTTGGTTTTCGTGTATGGTATTTAAAATAAACGTTACCGAATGAAAATGCGTGAAATAGCTGTCATTGTCACAACGTGTTTTTATCCAAAGTAAATGTTGTGGAAATCTAGAAAGGTAGAAACCTATTAAGATAGTGCCTCAGTCAAGATGAATAGGCTGTAGAGCTTGAATTAACCCTAAAATTATAGTTATTTCGCGACTTATTGTAGTGGTGAAAGATTGTTTAGCATCATAGTAATTTTGGATATAAAAAAAAAGTCAAGTCAACAGTTACAACCTTTCAAATATCTCGGTTAAAGCTTTTAATCTCGAAGAAAAGGAAAAGGCACATTCAAGGTATTTCTATCTCGGCTTCAAGAATTGGATAAGAATTATTTTTGACAACAAAATTGCAATAGGTGATTTTTTTCAGAGAATAAAAAAAAATATTTTATCAGTAATAAAGTTTGTATTAATTATCAAGGTTAACTGTGCCCCCCTCTATTGAACGTAACTATTCCTGAGAGCGAATTCTATACATTTATTGTTTTTCATGCTGCTGAAGGATAAAACACTCTTCCCCAAGCTTCAGTAGAAAATCTTGTGTCCTTATTATAATCTCATGATGAATAGGTCACCAGAAAATGGAATGTATGTTGTTACAACCTACCTAGATCCCCGTTTTTGTTTTCTGGCGCTAGCAAAGCCGAGTTTTCTAGAATTTTTTCTATAATTAAAATTTTCCATTCCCTTTATTCATTTTATATCTCGCCTCTGCACTGAACTTATTCCAGTACTATAATGTCACATATCACTAAATGTGAAAGGTGGGTTTCTTATAATTGATTTATAGAGAGAAAATGCTTCTCAAAGACGTGCAACGAGTAATGTTAAGCACTTAAAGTAAAGGAGATGATTTGAACATAATGGGTGACAGCTCTTGTTTTTAAACTGTAGCGCCGTGTCAAACATATGTTCACAGAATCTGTTTTAACTTTTAAAATGCAAAATCCGTCATGGTGTTTAATGAGCGATTATCTCAAATCACTTAACTCTTCACTGACAAAGAAAAGGGTTTTGGTTTTTTTCTAGCAGGAAATCGGTTAGCAGTATCAGTATATAGAATACACCATCTATAAGTGATGACCTCTGTGCTACAATTGAGTACCAGCAAAAGGCACAACCCTCCGACAGGCAGTTATTCTGCTCTGCATCACAGCAACTACAGCACATCTAAGCCACCTCAATGACAATTATTATTATGTTTATTATTATGTTATTATTTATATAGCGCCATCAAATTTCGCTGCGCTTTACAATGGGTGGACGAACGGACATGTAGTTGTAACCAGACAAGTTGGACACACAGGAACAGAGGGGTTGAGGGCCCTGCTCAATGAGCTTACATGCTAGAGGGAGTGGGGTAAAGAGACACAAAAGGTAAGGATCGTATTACACTAGTGACAGTTGCAATAGTGGAATCAGTTGGGAGCTATTAACAGTTTAATTGATACGCTTTTATGAAGAAGTGTTTTTTTTTTTTTTTAAGGAGTGGAGACTGGGTGAGCATCTAACGGAGGAGGGAAGCGAGTTCCACAGGAACGGTGCAGCCCTCGAGAAGTCTTGAAGGCGAGCATCAGAGGTGGGAGTACGGACAGAAGATAGATTGTAAGGGCCTAGACAGGACATACTTGTGTATTAGGGAGGATAGATAGGTGGGAGCAGCATTATGTAGAGATTTGAAAGCAGGAACCAGAATTAAATTGAGCCCCATATCTTACAGGAAGCCGATGTAGGGACTGACAGAAGGGTGAGGCGTGGGAGGTGCGGGTGGACAGGAAGATAAGCCTCGCCCCCGCATTCATTATGGACTGTAACAGCGCAAGTTTGGAAGCATGTAAGACCACTGAGAAGCGGATTACAGTAGTCAAGGCGAGAAAGGACAGTGGAATGGACCAGCACCTTAGTCGCATCTGGTGTTAAGTAGGGTCAGATGCGCGCAATGTTTTTGAGATGGAAACTACAGGATTTGGCGATAGACTGAACGTGAGGCTTAAAGGAGAGGTCGGAATCAAAGAGAACACCTAGGCAGTGAGCCTGCATGGTGGAGCTGATGGTAGCACTGTTGACTTGGAGGGAGACAGACACAGGAGTAACAACACTTGAGGGAGGAAAGACCAGAATTTCAGTTTTGGTCAAGTTTATTTTCAGGAAGTGGGCAGCCATCCAGTTAGAAATAGCAGAGAGGCAGTCAGAGACACTAGTCAAGAGGGACAGGGAGAGATCAGGAAGATTTGCGTGTCATCTGCATAGAAATTATATTGGAAGCCAAAGGAGCTAATGAGTTTACCAAGGGAGGCAGTATAAATGGAGAACAGTGGGGGACCAAGGACTAAACCTTGGGGGACACTAACAGAGACAATGTGTCAGCAAAGCCCTGAGACTCTGCTAACTCCAGAAACAGTAAATATATGACAATATTTGGAGTGCTTCCACTTAATTAGTTGCTAAATAAGGCAACTTGGTTATATATATATTTTTTTTAATTGTATTAGAATTTCAGCGGATTCCAATGGAACTAAGAGGCAGCATTAGATAAAGGCTCCAAAAGACTCTGGAATTGGATTTTTGTAGATCATAGAAAAGTGGAATATTATCAATGCCAAATCCTGGACATACCAGATGATGTTTTGGCCATACTGGAGGTCTTCCTACCAAGAGGAGCATATGTTGTTCTCTCCTTCCATTTTCCCACTTCAGGTCCTTTTTTCACTCCTAGATTAACGGGACAGTCCATCAATGATGGAATGCCATGATCCTTAACTCTGTTACCATGGAAACAAATCTACCCACTGCACCAAGTTACTTAATTTATCTAGCACCAACAATTCCCACCTTGCTAAAAAAAAACAGTGAAGGGATTAGAAGATTTAAGTTGAGAGAGAGACAAATCGATACAGCGAGTTTCTCTTCCATGTTATCATTCCACCGTACAGTGATATATGTAGACATTGCAGTAGAGCAATTGCACATTCAATCAAGAAATCCCCATGGTGATCACAGAGATTTAAAACCAATATTGATGTATAATACTGTACGAGCAAACAGAGGAAGTATTATTGTTTTTAAATCTCTATGGTTACCGGTCAAGGCTTTTTATTATAACTCACTGAAGTTGAGAACATAAATTGATACACACATTAGAATCATAATAAATATGTTTCGTTGAAAATTCATGACAAACAAGAAAATCGTATTGCAACTGTTGGGAGATCGCTCGTTCAAACATTACCGCAACCCAAATGCATTTTCAAGAGAGCCTGGTGCTGCATATTTAAAGGCTTATTAATTAATGACATTTATGTAATTCTACATATTTGTATATAGATGTTTAATCTATACAATCCATGCTGAGCTGAGAAAGGCTTGTATATCCAACATTAGCACCTTGAAAAAACCATTATGTCGGTAAAATCTATCACGAAGATAATGTTATCATATTCCAACTCATCACTCACCAGTGGAAGAAGCTACATTGATACAAATGGAAGCAGTGGTGGTGTTGGCTTTAATACAATACTTTGTGTAGCTAATATTTTTTTTACAATTCTTTAATTATCAAAGTTTTTATTTGAGTAATACAGTCAAAGAGTAACATATGACAAAGAATAAACAAAACATAAGTATAAGTATGTGCAATTCTCTATCCTAAGTAAGTACAAAGCTTAGAAGTTTGAGGTTCGTTATTTAAGATCTGAGGTTTATAGTCAATATGAGAGTCCATCTCTAATATATGCAGAACAGCACTACCTCTATTAGATTGGAGGAATTTGTGCCCCCTATGACGAGGTCGAAGAGAGAATTGCTTTTAGTCTACGAGGAAGGTGGAAAATGAAGAAAATGTAGTGAGCTAGTGTACGGCAAAAAAAGTGGGAGAAGGGGTGTGTGGTCATTATATGTGCTCTTAATTTAAGTTTTTTTTGGTCTACTGGATATAAAATTGTATCCATTGGGATCGGGAGTTAGGTTAGCAGAGGCTATCGCTGCTTCCATTGAATGGGTTTTCTCTATTCTGTGCATCCAGTGTGAGATGCTAGGATGGAGGTTTGATCCAAGAGGAGCAGGACCAGGTCCCTTGTGGTCATCAACATGTGTTTCATGAGAGATTTCTTATAAGTTTGTAAGGAGAGGGGAGTATTCTGCAGTAACATCTAGTCTGGTTCGAGTAGGATCTTGGTCCAGGTGATGTACTCTGTTCGTTTGCAATCCTCTTTCCAAAATGGGGATATGATAGAGCAAGACCAGAAGATGTATAGCATGGTGCCAAGGGCTGACAGACATCTCTAACATTGATCCAACAGAATCTGTAAATTTGCTTGTAGAGATGCTGGAGTCCGATAGAATTTTATAATCTGTAATCTGCAATATGATCTCTTGTTAGAAGGAGTAGAGAGAGTTCTGGTGTGTTAAGATCATTTTTTCTGCATTATTCCTCTGTAAGGCTCATATCTAATTATCTCTTCAATTCCCCTTAAGGGTGGCAGTTGCTCATTTGCCAACAGTTGATCGTACAGTAGTGAAATTCCCAGTGTGATGCGTGTTCACTCTGTACAGAGTGTCTTGAAGGCCATGATAACCCTGCTAAAGAGATGAGGCCTGGGTATGGAAATGATTAAATGGGTGAGTTGCCTATAGCAGAAAAGGGACAGTGTATCTTGTTCCTCTCTAGCAACCAAAGTCTCAACCAGTTTAGATTTGCCCTTTGATACTAGGTGTGTCATTGGGTTCATGAGTGAGGAGAGACCACAATGAATGCGGACATGGTGCATAACGCACAATATGGCAATAATAGGCGTAAGTAGATGTAGGTAAGGTCCTGGTGTTCTAGTGAGCACAAAGATTTAATCTCTCTTTCACCATGACATACTAATTGCTGAAGGTAGTTAGTCTGGTAGCATTTAAGGAAGGATGGTCAAGCAAGTCCCCCTGCGTCTTTGGGAGTTGGTGTTGGGTCATTTTGTTTCTCGGCGAGCCAGACTTAGCTGTCTCTTTAATAAACTGGTCTAACATGGCTCTACCAGTATAGAGTGGAGATAGGGAAGGTGGGGTCCACCCGTAGTAGTGAGTGGTATGTGTTCAGCTTAGTGCTGGCACACTGAGATGCTAACCAGGACAACATGAACCTGATATGGAGCATATGGGTTACAGTCATCTCACCTTACCCACCAATGACAGTGATATAATAAGGAAAGCTCCCACAACCAGTAGTAAGTCCTAGGGTTGTGATACTTCTTGTGCGATCTTGTGGCCCAGTTGTGTGGCGTTGAATTCCGGGCTTCCAATTACCTATGAAGGAACTAAGTTGGGTATAGAAGCATGGTCTACGCTGACCATGGAGGGTTTTTCATAGCGCACCCCTAGACCCATAGTCCATAGGAAGGACAAGAACTAAAACTATAAACAAACTAACTAAATTAAATTCTGGATAGATGATAGAGCTGTAACTTATAATCCTTTCCCCACCCAATGTGTGCCTGCCAAGACTCCATCCCCGATGTTAAATGTGTAGCTATTATTAATACATTATTTTACTGGTGAAAGCCATGATTATGGTTTTACGATTTTACACTTTTCTCTGCTTTCTGAACAGTCCTCGATAATAAGTAGAGCTTGATGTGTAGATGTTCTTTGATCTTGATAAGATGTCCAGTTATATGTTGCTGTGCTCTTTCATCTGTAACATGTCGTTATATATATATATCTCTGCTACTTCGAAAGACGTACAGTTAACACTCCATAATTCTCTTTCTTGAAGTGCATCTATATGTGTCCGTACTCTCTTTATCTATAAGATGCACGGTTATCACTCCGTAGCTCTCTCTGTAAGATGCAGTTATATAACTGAACTTCTTTGTCTCATGATGTATAGTTACATCTGTCTTTACCCATCTCTCTCTAAGATTTACAATTTAATCTTTCGGTATTCACCTCTCTGTACCATGCGCAGGTATATTTTTCTACACTTTCCTCTATATCAGGGGTGCCCAAAAGGTAGATCCCCAGATGTTGCAGAACTACAACTCCCATGATGCATTATTTGCATACCCTTGCAATGTCTTTAGAATGACAAAGCATCATGAAAGTTGCAGTTTTAAAACATCCGGGGATCTACCTTCTGGGCACCCCTGCTCTATAAGATGCAAGTAAATTGTGCAAATTCTCTCTGCAAGATGTACATTAACATTTTTTTTAGACAAGCCTTTTGCAAGCTGTATTTAAATATACCACTAATTAAAAAATTGCATATTTTTTGGATGTTAATTATATGGATGTATGTTTTTTTGTGAGTATATCTACTAAACAGTAATTTTTTTTTTAAATGGAGGGCAGTAGAGTGTCCCTTTAAGGACCTTTAAGGGACACTGCACTGCCCAAGGGACTTTTCCATCCTACTGAAGCTAATCCTTTGGGCCAATGCTGAGATTATCAACTACTCTTAAAGGCATGGTACTTAAGTGAACATATAAAGTTGAGGCTATCTAAGAAACAAAATAATCTACTGTATCATTTCCTTAAACGACTATTGGTCCATTTAACATAAAAGGATATTGAAGGACTGAGCAGTCTTCGTGGATAGCTTCCAAGTACCAAGGTAAGAGCAATTCCCTAACTGCTTTTACCAATCCTTGTTGATTGTCTTAAAGACTGGCCAGAGAGAGTTAAAAGTAATGTATTGACTGTCTTAAAACAGATAAGAAAAACAGGAGCACACAATTCAGCTTTCTTGGGAACACTTACCGTATGTTTCGATGCAATGTAGACATCTACAAAATCAAAAGGAGGCATCATACATTGTTTATAGCGGTATATAGCAAAGTAGACACTGATTAGACGGGTCTTTGGGATCAGTACGATTTTAAAAAAATCCTTAAATAAAAAAGGAGGAGGGGGATGATTGTATCAGAAGTGTTGGTGGGTGGGAAAATTGAAAGAAAGGAAAAAGTAAAACGAATAAAGTCTTGATTATATAAGAAAAGAGGCTTGTTATAAGCAGGGGCGTACCTAGAGCATTTGGCACCCGGGGCGGATCCTTCTTATGGCACCCCCCCCCCCCCCCTCCCCCTTAAAATGTAAAAAAACACCCACATTTTTTTACAATGAATGTAGCACTGAGCAGTGTTTGTGCATCTAAATGTAAGCATGGGTTTTTGAATGGAAAATGTGTGAGTGAATGTAGGGGTGTGTAGTGTTGGCATTTGAATGCAGGCATGCATTTGTGTGTAGTGTTGGCAGTATAGGGCAGTGGTGTGGTTATATCAAAAACATGGTGATGTTTTAAAGGTGTGTTTGTTTGTAGTGTTGTTTGAATGCATTGGATATGCTTGTGTGTAGTGTTGGCAAAATGCTGAGATGTATGCACATATACAAATATATACGCACAATCAGACAACACATTTGCATAGAATTCATACTAGCCACCCAGATTTCCTGTTCTGCGCTGGCTGACACCTCTAAACTTCGATCTTTGTTTAGCAGATAACTCCTATTTGATATCCCTATGTGAGATTGCCATATTTAGATCCAAAGAGCACCCTAATTTGGCATATTTAAATATGGAAATCTCACATAAGAGCATTAATTTAGGGAATTATCTACTAAACTGCTAAAAGATCAACATTTAAAAGCCTTTTACTTAATTTTAATCTTTCAGTTGTTTAGTAGATAACTCCCGTATTTGTTATCCTTATGTGGGATTGACATATTTAAGGACACCAAATAAGGGAGCCATCTACTAAACACATACACATTTATTTATTTTTTTTGTCAATCTTTCTTTTATTGAGGCATGAATTATGGGGGGTACAGAATGAAGAAAAAGGGATGTACGTTCTCATACAGGTTGGGAGCATAGTGGTACAACATCTCCTTCGCATAACAGCCTCGTTTTTTTATATTTTAAATTAAGCGTTACAGAAGATTAACAACAGGTTTAATGTAATAATAATCATACTTGTGTTCCTGTTCAATATGCCTTAACAAGTTAAATGTAATAATAATCATGCTTGTGTTCAAGTTTAATATGCCCGAACAAGTTTAACGTAATAATAATCGTGCTTGTGTTCATGTTTAATAAGCCTTAACAAGTTAAACGTGTTAATAGTCATGCTAGTGTTCATGTTTAATACGCCTCTAATCTAGGATAGTTATGAGTTAGTATCGATCAGAGAGGCTAGGCAGGCACTGCTAGCAGTTAACCTGCTGGAGTTTTGATCTAGATTGTGCGGCACGTTTAAGGTTAACTTTTGAGCTTCGCTTAGCGTTACTAGTGTGTTCCTATGGGTAGATTTATTAGAGAAGGCGGTAAGCTTTCGTGTGTGGCTAGGCTAGGGTACTTCTAGATTTAGTATATGCGTGTCAGACGGGGGGCCATGCTCGCAGGTGTGTCCAGCCTGTGAGACTCTCTAGTGCAGACTGTAGGGTGCGATCTAGGTGTTGTGTATATATGATTACCTGCTGTGGTTATAGTTGCGGTCTGACTGTCTGTGGGTTTTACCCCGTGTTGCTACCCTGTTTATGTAGGCAACGTAGCGAGACAGAAAAATAAAAAGAAAAATACAGAGTCATCGATGAAGATTGTCTACAACCTGACAGGTTATAAGGCAAGGCAGTACCAGTCCTTGGACACTTGCACGGTACCATACCCGGGGACATGTGGCACCGTGTCCGTGTGGCTCCTGGGGTCTTATACACGTGTCCGATTATGTTCCTGCGGAAACCCTGATTCTGGGTTGCGTTTTGGGCCTGGGTCGATGCGCACCCGTTCCGCTGCCTCCATAGGGGACCTGAGACCCGTGTTTGTTAGTGTCCTGTAAAGCCCTCAGTCCACTTAGTAAGGTACCCCTGTCATGCTCACGCATGGGGTTGTGGTGTCACTGCTTCCAGGGACCGCCTATCTTCGGCCTGAGGCCTTGATGGGTGCTTGTGCCTGTTCGCCATTGATCCCATCAGCAGGATCGTGGGCCCAGGGTTCCGATGGGTGTCAATCCTCTCCCTGGGGGTATGGCAGGCTGTGGAGGAATCCTCCCAGTGGGCACCCAGCTCAGATGAAGGGCGAGCAGTCCCGTCAGCATCCCATGCCATGGGGGTGGTGCGTCGTTATGGGATATTGGCGCCAAGTGCCCAGCATGTCTCCAGGCTTAGTGGCTGCTGTGTGGGGGTGAGTTGCTGGTATTAGTCGCTTTTAAGATCAAGCCCGATTGTGTCTATAGTCTGCTGTCGGGCACCGCGGCTCGGCTCCCGCGCACCTGGCCCCCGCCATCTTTGATCTAGGCCCCAAGCCTGTCGGTCTGTGCGGCACTGTTTCTTCGCGTGGCTGTGATGCCGCTTGGTGGGGACCGGGATCACCCCCCCGGTCCAGAGGGGGGGGGGGATCAGGGCCGGATCCGCCGGTTTTCTCGGGTTTGCGGGCTCCGATGGGCAGGATAGTGGAGTGGCGGCCGTCCACTCCACTCACCGCCATGTAAGGTTCCGTCTGATGCTGCAGGGACCCCACATCTGAGGGACTAACACCCTGGAGCAAGCCTCACCTCAGCTCCGGTAGCCCGTGGGTAGTGAGGGTCGCAGTTGGTGGTCGTTTGTCCCCTCCAGAGGCTCGTTTTTAAGGCTTAGCAGGACAAATTTGGCAGGAGCCGAGCTGTCCTGCGACCGCTCAGCTCGGCGGTCCGGCCCCGCCCCCCCCCACATACACATTTATATACACACAGACTTGTACATCTGTGGTTGTGTGTGTATAAAAATACACACACAATCCCAGACATACACCTAATCACAATAAACACACACTTAACGACAGAGATACACACAATCCCAGACACACACAAAAATCACATTCTTACACACATTTAGTAATTAAGATGTCCACCCAGCTTCCCTACCTTGCTCTTGGATCTTCCCCATGGTGATTAACGGTTGCTGCTGGGCGCTCTTCCTGCACAGCTCACTTGTGCTCCCAGTAGTGATGACGATGCCATCTTATCCCAGCTGCCGGTTCACTGCAGGGCGCGCACTAACCTCACTGCCTCCCAGAATATATCTGTCCTTGTCCCTTGTGTAAAAAAAATGTGTTTGTGACAGCGTATGTATGTGCATTGTGTGTGACTGCATATGTAATTTGTGAATGTGAGCCTGTGTGTAATGTGTCTATGTGACAGTAGGGGAACAGTTGTATGTGCCTGGGTGGGTCGGAGTAGATTGGGGTCTGGGACTTCGTGTGTGATATTGCATGGGGGAATAGGGCAGGGAGGGTATAATGACACGGAGGGTGGGGGATATAGGGCAGGGGGTGGGGTTATAATGGCAGGGGGGTTATAGGGTGGGGGGGGGGGGTATAGTGGTACCTTACCATTTAGGAGGGTGCAGGATCAGCAGGGTCTGTTTCACCATTTGGTGGCTGCTCTGGGGTTATAATGGCAGTGAGGTGGGGTATAGGGCAGGAGGGGTGGGAGTATAATGGCAGGGGGGTTATAATGGCAGTGAGGTGGGAGTATAAGCCAGGGGGTGTTATAATGGCAGGGAGGTGGGGGTATAGGGCAGGGGGGATTATAATGGCAGGGAGGGTGGGGGTATAATGGCCGTGGGGGTGGGGTAGAGGGCAGGGAGGGTGGTGGTATAATGGCAAGGAGGGTGGTGATATAATGGCAGGGGGTATAGGGCAGGGAGGGTGGTGATATAATGTCAGGGGGTATAGGGCACGGGGTGGGGTATAGGGCAGGGAGGGTGGTGGTATAATGGCGGGGGGGTATAGGGCAGAGAGGGTGGTGGTATAATGGCAGGGGGGGTTATAGGGCAGTGAGGGTGGTGGTATAATGGCAGGGGGGTACAGGGCAGATAGGGTGGTGGTATAATGGCAGGGGGTACAGGGCAGGGAGGGTGGTGGTATAATGGCAGGGGGTACAGGGCAGGGAGAGTGGTGGTATAATGGCAGGGGGTATAGGGCAGGGAGGGTGGTGATATAATGGCAGGGGGGCACAGGGCAGGGAGGGGTGGGGTATATGGCAGGGGGTTTATAATGGCAGTGGGGGGTGGGGTATAGGGCAGGGAGGGTGGTATTAAAGTTACTTACGATTTTTAATTTAGGAGGGTGCATGGGCAGCAGCTCCTTCCCAGGCATGCAGCTCCTTCCCAGGCAGGCAGCAGGTGCAGGGGATCTGTACAGAGTGACCGCGGGGGAGCAACCTGGCTCTGCGCCCCCTGCTGGTACACTCCGAAATAGCCTCCCTGCAGCTCAGTGTGTGAGTCAGAACACAGGCTGGGAATCCCCTCCTTGTGCTCTGACTCACAAACTGAGCGCCGGTCTGCCGGAGCTGCGGGAGAGCAGGAGGTACAGAGCCTGGCACCCCCCTGCTGAGTGGCACCCGGGGCGGACCGCCCCCCCCTTAGTACGCCACTGGTTATAAGTGAATACAGAGAATGGACCGGGTGGAAATTTAGCTTTTAGGTCATCTAGGTTGAAGACAGATTAACCCCTTAAGGACACATGACATGTGTGACATGTCATGATTCCCTTTTATTCCAGAAGTTTGGTCCTTAAGGGGTTAAAGGACCACTCTAGGCACCCAGACCACTTCAGCTTAATGAAGTGGTCTGGGTGCCAGGTCCAGCTACCTTTTACCCTTTTTTTTATAAACATAGCAGTTTCAGAGAAACTGCTATGTTTATACTGAGGGTTAAGCCAGCCTCCAGAGCCTCTAGTGGCTGTCTCATTGACAGCCGCTAGAGGCGCTTGCGTGCTTCTCACTGTGAAAATCACAGTGAGAGCACGCAAGCGTCCATAGGAAAGCATTATGAATGCTTTCCTATGCGACCGGCTGAATGCGAGCGCGGCTCCTGCCGCGCATGCGCATTCAGCTGATGACGTCGCGAGGAAGAAGAGGAGGAGGAGGAAAGCTCCCCGCCCGGCGCTGGAGAAAGAGGTAACCCCTTCCTCCCCCCAGAGCCCGGCGGGAGTGGGTCCCTGAGGGTGGGGGCACCCTCAGGGCACTCTAGTGCCAGGAAAACAAGTATTTTTTCCTGGCACTAGAGTGGTCCTTTAAGTATTCTAATTAATCTAGAAATGAATGGGCACAAAGGAGGCCACGGCTTGGCCAGCGGCAAAGAGCACACATGAAATTGGTGGTATGCCTGATACGGGATAAATATTGCAGTCCAAGTCTGCACTGTATGGTGAAGTTTACATGTTAATGTTTACTAGTTGGTTAGTTGAGCTACGTTTGAGGCTATATGATTTAGCTAGTCTAGTAGCATGGCAAATGTAGTGGGAGTTGCTAATTAGTGAACTGCCTAATCAGTGTCTAATATACTGTTGAACACACAGTTAGCTGGTCAATGGCAAGCCTCAATTACGTGCTCGGTGAGCTCACACTTGAATGGCCATTGGAGCGATATTAAAGAACCTATAGTTATTTAAATGTGCATAGGGATTTGGGACTGTGCACAAGTAACTGCTTTCTTTGATTTTTATTGAGCGCAGGGCTTAATTTGATACATTGGCATGCCTAAATAAGGCAGAGAGTCTATAGTCTAGAATTGGCTTTTCCATTACTTTCCTTTCCCTCTTCGTATTTTTTGGGAGTTATGCATTTGGACTGAGAACATTAATTATGTTAAATATAAGAATATTTAACAGAAGAGTTTTCATCCTGGACATCTTGGGTAGGGGGGACATGACTGCTGCCCATGCATAGTGGGCTTGTATTATTATGATACAATGTTGCGAAGAGAATTGAGGTTTTTTTTAAGGCAAAGGAGAGTGGGAGACTTACCAGTCAGCAGGAGAAGTCAAGGCACCTTGACTGACTTTCCCTCCCGTCCTCCCTTCTTGGTTATGGTGGATGTGGTGTGGTGTCTATCTTGCCTTTTTTTACATCTCGCGGGATTCCTGGACAGCGCAGCCACAGTACAGAGTAAGACGCTGAGTCGGTTTGCGGAGACTACAGTCTGGAGAGGCTGATGGCAAGTGCCGGATATTAGGGCTCATGGCATGATTGGAGCAGAACTGTCTGTTGGGCTAATCACCCAACAACTGACAGGTTTTATAAAATTGTTACATGGATTAAAGGGACACTATACTCACCGGAGCAACTACAGCTTATTGTATTTGTTCTGGTGAGTAGAATCATTACCTTCAGGCTTTTTGCTGTAAACACGGTCTTTTCAGAGAAAATGCAGTGTTTACATTACAGCCGAGTGATAACTCCACTGGCCACTCCTCAGATGGCTGCTAGAGGTGCTTCCTGGGGCAGTGCTGCCTAATGTGCAGCACTGCCATTCAGTGTCTCCACCCTCTGCATGCAGACACTGAACTTTCCTCATAGAGATGCATTGATTCAATTCATCTCTTTGAGGAGATGCTGATTGGCCAGGACAGTGTTTAACTTGTGCCGACTCTGCCCCTGATCTGCCTCCTTGGCAATCTCAGCTAATCCTATGGGGAAGCATTGTGATTGGCTCAGACCACCACGTCTGCTGATGTCAGCAGATAGGGCAGAGGTAGCAGCTGCAGACTTGAATACACGTACGATTGTACTATATTTAGGGTCGCAAGAGAGGGCCAGGGGGGCTAGATGGCGGTTCTAACACTATAGGGTCAGAAATATATGTTTGTGTTCCTGACCCTATAGTGCTTTTTTAAATAAAGCTGTGGACATTGCCCTTATCCACTAAGTATGTGTCCAGTCTTTTATTAGGGGGGCAATGGTGGGCATATGGAAATGTATGGTCAGCAGTCTATCTCCTTATATTCATATATACATGTTTCAAAAATTTGCTAGATATCTCTCTCAATTGAATTAACTTTTCTTATATACCAACAATTCTGTGCACAATAAAAATGAAAATAAAATAATCTTTATTCCAAGCAAAAAATATATTCAAGGGGGCGGAGCCTGGCTTCCTGGCTGAGCAGACGTGCCTGGACAGAGCTCCTGGAAAACTGCCGCTTTAGGGGAAAATAACCCCCAAACCTGGCACGTCTGCCTCCTGGAGGGCCATCAGCAACTGAACTCATTGATACCTGACTTGCCTTTATCACCGCCCGGGGACCTGAGATACCCTCCTGAGGCCTACCGAGCTGGGGTGAGACGGCCGCTCTCCCCGCTCACAGGACCGCACAGAGGTGCCTTGGCCTCCCTGTCTCCTACCTCCCCTCTCCCCCCCCCTTTGGACCGGGGGGTATATCCCGTTCTACTCTAAAGCGTCTGGAGCAAACCGCTTAGACCGAATCTTAAGCCTCAAAACCCAGCTCATGCAACTCAAGATGGCGGCTGCTGACCACAACCTGCACCATAGTCAAGGCCCCATACGCGGGGAAACCACAGACACCCTGCAGCGCTTGGAGGAAATTTTTAACCGCTTCTGGGAGAAACTCCGGGAGCGCAAACAGAAAGCGGAGACCAAGCTACTATACCCGAAAGACAAGGGTGAGCAAGGCCGCATGCGGCGGGGACGGAAGGTGTCACCCTCGGGAACTGCGCTTGTTGCAACGACCACCCACACTCTCCATAGCCCACCTGGGCTGAAGGCCACACTGGTACAGACCCAGAGGCATCGGTCACACCCGCGGAGGTGCCGACGCCGCAAGCGGCTACAGACCATCAGGCACCCCAGCGCTCCCACAAGTGGAGAGAACTCGGCCTCCAAGAAGAACCGAGTTAGTGGCAAAAAGATGCGGGCCTTCACACCAGCCTGGGGCTGGAGGGACACCTACATCCGAACCTGTATAGCAGCGGCACGCCAAGACCCACCAACAGACTCCATGTGTTTCCCAGCGGAGGGAGTGGGCTGACTGGGACAGATACACGCATACCATCCCATGTCTCCAGTGATCAGCTACACATACCCGTGGATACCTCACACAGACATGCGGATTCATCTCCCAGGGGCAATACCTCTTAAAGCCTCAGGTGACTTTCTCTTGAAGCTCCAGACAACAGTGCAAAGAAATGGTTGGCAAAGTCTGATATGTCTGGCCAGTCTAATAATCCCACAGACTCACACTAGTTGGACACAATCTCGTATACATTATTGCATATGGCAACCTAATATGTGGACTTGAGAACTACCCTAAGCTTATGATACCAGCCTGCCTTTTCATATGCCTATATATTCACATATGTCCCCTTTGTTGTTCTTGTTAACGTCCAACCAAAAAACGCACAAATCTAGTCACAGCAACAGAGCAGTGGGCCTAACATGTCACTCACAGACACTTGACCATACCCACGCAATGCTTTAACCACACTAAGCAACATATTACACTACTCTATTTGCGCTCCCACAATAGACATACACCACGCACTGTAACACGGTTGATTTGTAGATTCAGTTATTGTACCTAAGGGAACAGAAGGGGAGGCAGGCCAGCAACTACATATACTGGTCCCAGCCCAGACATGGTCACTTCGCTACGCAACCTTATTGCTTTAACCATATTCTCTTCTCTTTACCTATAATATAAAAAATTGTGCAAGAACTTCCAAATACCCCAATAGTTTACTTTGTTGATCTGTTATGTTATGCATGAGGAATGCCGTTGGGGTACCCTGTGCCTGTTTGTATACCTATAATTGCACTGCAAAAATACTAAATAAAAAATAAATAAAAATAAAAATATATTCAAGATATTTCAGGACATTATTTGAATACGGCTTCCTCATCGCTCTTTGCTTTCAAACTAACAGGGGACACTCTTCTACTTTGCAACATAATGTCGAGCCGACAACCGTTTCCCCAGATCTTCCGGGCGTCGCGCCCAAATCCAAAATGGCGTTGACCGCGTGGTCGCGTCTAATCCTAGCTCCGCCCCCGAAGTTTATACTGACGTGCGCGTGACATCATGACATCAATGCGCACGTACGTTTTGGGGTCAGAGGTCGCCCTCTGACCAATCAGAGCGTAAAGAGGGATATTTAAACCCATGACTCACCCCAGTACCTTGCCCTGTCGTGGTTTCTTGTTCCTGGTTTCCTGAAAGTGCTTTATCTTTGTGAATCTGATTTCCTGGTATCCGGATCTTGGCTTTTCCCTGGTTAATCTGAATTCTGGTTTCCCTGACTTGGCTTGTGTAAACGGTATAGTGTATTTTCTGGCTTCCTTGACCTCGGCTTTCCCTTTGACTATTCTCTGTCTCTAGCGTATTAGTCCGGCCATTCTAAGGACCGGTTTACGCTCTGTCCTTTTATTTTCCTTTTCTTTCCCATGTATATGTTTACATAGTTTCTGCGTGCTGGACCACACTAGTAGTCGTGACACATAACAACTTCTCTACCTCTTACCCTAACTGGTTCCACTTCCCTACATTGAGGTGACACTCTTCTACCCTTCCATATAACAGATGTCACATCCCTAGATTAAAATCAAACAGGTCCCCCCTTTCAATCTAACAGGGCCACCCTTGCACCTTTGAAACTAACAGATGACACTCTCTCACATGACAATTTATATATATAAGACAGATATATAAATAGTATCTTCTGTGATTATAGACTTGTAGCTACAGAAACTGATGAAGGCACACAGGCAACAAATGTAATTTTATTCCAAACCTTACATTTTGTTTATTTTATGAATAATTCCTAGAAGCCATTCAGTACATAAATAGTCAGAGTATAATAACCTTTTATTTTGATACTGTTCCTTTAAATATTGCATCTAACCACCTTAAAGGAACACTATAGCGTTAGGAATACAAATCTGTATTCTTAACGCTATAGTATCTATGTCCGTATCTAGAGTAGTCCCTCACCCGTTTGCCATGAAATTATTGGAATAAAGGGTTTTTCCTCCACTTTTTCCAGAGCCATATTTAAAATATGAAATAAATTATAACAATCGGAATTAGTAAAAAAAAATCAATAAGCTAAAAAGGAAATGCAATGGTCAAGTCAAAATACAATGTAAACTCAAAAATATGACTTCTATATTAGAACAAACTAAAATCATACATAAAAAATACAACGATATCTATTCAAGATGAGATAAAAGATAGCACTCCGCAGTCAGTCCGTGAAATATTTTATATCCGTTATCATCTTATTTATAATCACACTGTTTTATCCACCAGATAACCTGAGGTGTATTGATGATATTAATCAATTATCTAAAACACACAGCTGAGGTACAATCAGGTGACATAGGCAGACCGATGTGCCTTGAAGATATAGAAGGAATAATGAAATCACTGGCATTAAATAAAACTCCATGTCTATTATGTTTGTCTCCCAAGGTATACGCAATTGAGAATGCTCCTTCGAAACGGGCAAGACTCCCAACTTGTTTTATATAATGTTGTTAAAGGGACACTACAGACACTACACATAACTTTTATGCATTTTATAGCCTTTTTCCTAAATAATTAGCTATAATTTTCTATGCTCAATTTCTTAAATAATAAATATAGGGCAGTATTCTGCAATTTAACCATGCATCCTTTGTCCCTCCCATCATCTCCATCCCAAAACACGTGTTAATTTCTACTTACTGTACTGCAGTATATATGATATCACAACTCCTGCTGTGTCAGTAACAAGACTTGAGGACATATTAGAATTAGAGAACACCCAGATAGATAGTAAACATAAATTAAACTATATGTCCGCCTAATGTTCTCGACCACTGTCTGCAGGGAGCGATAGAGGGACAATCTACAAACCTCGGGTATAATGTTAGATTTTGAAACACTGGAAGATTATACAACCAGAAAAGGGCATGGCATACGTGATGGTATGGGAGGAGGAATTAAATTTGAGGATCTTGAAAGGGATGAAATTAAAAATGTCGCAAAAGTGTGATTGTATGTAATTGTTCATTAACACAATGTTGTGAGATAATATATGATTCAGAATAAACTGTAGCAGATAAACACAAAATCTACGAATATATCTTTGCAAAATTAAGTCCAATACTGTAGACAAAAACAGAAGGGAGATCCAATAATTGATGGTCTATGGTGGAATGTAGGTGTTCCCATACAAACCTTCAATCTCTAAAAACACTGGCTTCCTCATTAGACACGTTTCATTGAGAAAGGATTCAATGCCTGAAATGTTTGTATCAGTACTGAAAAGCACTTATATACCTATAGAAATGTCTCCTCGTTTGTTTATAATTTTGTTCATGTTTATAACCATGGTAGGCGGAACAGTGGTGCAGGGGTACAAAACAACCAATGGTACTTTGAATTTAGTTTTGGTACTGAAACAACCTATCTTCTTGTATTGATTGCAATGGGAACCGTGCATCAAAAAGTTCAAGTATTAGAGAGGAAGACAGGTATCATCGACACAGTATGAGTTAGCTATATTGCTAATAACGCATTGAGAATTCTTGTAACATTTTAAATGCTTGCTCTATGCTGCTGTATAATCCCAGAATAGCACTCTGGGAGTGTAATTTGGGGAGTAAACAGGTCCTTTTGTGGTCCCCCTCCAATCATCGAATCACTATACGGGGGAGGGCCATATAAACAACATGTAAATGCATCAGAACGCTTTATTTTTAATTCAGTCGCTACATCACCAGTTATGGTTGTGTGTCTACATGCTGTCTGCATGGATACATTTTCATCTTTTTCCGGACTTCTGTGTTTTTCAGTTTCAAAGAATATTTTCATGGGCATTCGATATTGTTCACAGGTGATAGGAAACCTACGCAATATTAATTATAATCAGAGGGAATCTGGAATTGGTAGGAAATGTTAACAACTAGTGCAAAGGGGAAGGATAAGTCCATTAAGATAGATATGTCAATGGTTTATGTCACTTTACAATTACGTCTGTCGTTCCGATATTAACAGGATTGGACAGCAGTTCCCGCAAATTTGATGGCTGTCACCCAATTTAATCTTTACATTTCGTCAAATCCATTGACATTAACCTGTAGTTTTATAGCTATTTTTTTTTAAACACTAAAACATTCTGTACTTTAAAAAATTAAAGTCAAATATCTATACGTATCTTTCTCTAAGAGGTAACCGCTGTGTCTCTAAGTGAAATTTCTATCCTTCTCTCATTTTATGTTCCTATTTCATTGTTTTTATCTCTCTTTAAGATATTATAGCTAGATTTACATATGTCTCTCTATAAGACGTACAGCTATATCTCTGTACTTCCTTTATAAATCAATCATTTAATTAGTTACCATAATCTGTATTTCCCTCTATATAAAATATATAGTAATATTTCCCTGAAGGAATCTCTCTTTTAGATGTACCGTTAGAGCAATACATTTCTCTCTTTAAGGTATACACAGTAATAATTTTGTACTTCCCCATATAACTTGTAATGTACAGTTTACAACCTTTCCTTAGAGCTCCCTATACGGCACAGTATATTTTAACTTGTCTCTTTAATATGCCCAGATAGTTGTCATTATGCCCCCTCTCTGGAAGATATAGAGTTCTCCTCACTGTGTTCCCTCGATCTATAAAATCATAGATGACACATACTTCTCAATGTTTCCTGACATGCTATGTCCCTCCAGGCCAATATTTCACGGAGATTAATAATCCACCCCCACACGCACTGACAAACAGTCTGCTCCATGCTCCGGATTAATCAAATGAGCCATCGTGACCAATTATTGTGACAGGGACCCTTCTCTGTATCCTGATCCTATTACAGACATAGTATGTGCCCTATGCAAAAAAAATAAAAAATTGAGTGTGTTTCCAGGTAGATAGACACGGTCTATGGAACGAGAATATAACACGAACAGCATAGCAACATATTTTCGATTCCACGCTACAGACTGGATCCCGGAACTAGAAAGCAACTTTTTTTGTCCCCATTGACCAATATCTGACGGGAAAGGAGAAAATTAACCGTCATGCAAGGATTGCAACCCATGATACAATAATTAATGACATGACTAGGCAATGATATGTCTACTTGCGGTGGCAAATTATTTAGTTAGAAGATCCAGAAATGGATGCAATGTTGCAATACAATGATCGGTACAACCTTCCCAAAAAAATAAATATGTAGGTGTAAGCATCAAAATGTTAGGAACCTGTTTAATGATAATATGTGGTGTCCTTAAAATGTGTTAGAACTTTGGACTTGTTGTTGAATTTCCCAGAATCATCTGGCAGCCAATGGTAATTTGTTTGGCTGACACGCTCTGCCAAAGGCTGGCCAAGAAACCTGTGGTCCAAAAGTAGTTGGAGAGACTAGGATCAGGGATAGGCAACCTTTCGGCACTCCAGATGTTGTGGACTACATCCCCCATAATGCTCTTACACCCATATGCTGGCAAAGCATCATGGGAGGTGTAGTCCAAAACATCTGGGGTGCCAAATGTTGCCTATGCCTGGACTAGGTTAAACCCTCCCCATGGTGTAGAACAGCAAAAGAAGTCAACAGGTTTCTTCCCGTTGTTGTAAAAATGCAAGTCCTGTGATTTCAGCTAGCATTTCAGTTGACACAGTAGCAAGGAGTTGCAGGTCAACAAATAGCTGGAGTTGGTGACTAGTTTTTAGCAAAATGCAATAACAAACGAAAATTGCTTAAGGTGCGTTAAGCAGACAGTAAACAGTAGAAGACTTTATGACAGAGTTAATTTGTAATAGAGCACCAATAAATGCCTGTTTGTTTATTTGTTGTCATAATATGAAAGAAAATATGCAACTGATCGATTTTAGCTTCATTAAACATTTTACAGTTCTCCGCAAGGAGAGGACTCTTAACCTACTAAAATGTCAAGGGCAATTACTTATGTTGCTCCAGAATGGAACCCTTTAATTTATTAAACATGTCACTAAGATTGCATCAATATGCATCAATGCTGAAAGGCCACATTAATTCAATAATCATGGCAAGGTCATTAGGTCATGTAGCCACCTTCAGGCAATGATTGCAATTTTCATTATAGATGGATACGTGGGTGGAAGATAATTTCTCAGTAAGCATGGATTTGGTTTATGAGGTCCTCTATGTGCCGGAATACACTATGTATAGCATTTAGATTGCAAGCTCTTTGGTGCATGCATATTGCTCGTATGTATAAGATTTATATTATACTGGAATAGACACACCCCACAAGCCAAGTAACTATTTTTCGTTATTTTTTATTTACACATATGGGTGTATGCCTTTCTTGTTCTTAAATACATCAACTGGGATCCTAAAGTATCACATTTATCTAACCCTTACTGTAAAAATCTAGAGTAATCAGTTAGTTTTGTACGTACTGAGGGTGGCAGTGTTTATCTGTAACACATATTGTATCAATGGAGTTACATAAATGTCATGAACAACTGATTTAAAGGGGCATTTAGAGCATCAGAACAACTTAATCTAAATAAAGTTGTTATGGTGCCAGGAGGCCCCCTTGGCGCACTCTTACCTCAAGGGGTTAAACTTCCAGGGCTGACCTCTACTCCTGGCATCTGAAATCTTAATTTCAGGAAGCAGGGAGGGCCACCTGACAGGGGCGCCACTGATTGACTTAAAGTGGTCATTTGACGCTCTTGGCTAATCACTGACTCCCCATTCATAAAACTGGTTTAAAAATAAACAAACCTTTTTCAAGTTGGGTTTTTGAAAGGGGAGACACTGGCTGGCTGAGAGTGTCAGATAACCGCTCTCAGCCAATCAGCGGTGCCTCTCCCTGAAGGCACTCTGCGCTTCCTTAAATTAAGATTTCAGAAGCCAGATGCCAGTTGGGAGAAGTTGAGATTTGTGCTAAAAACTCACCTAGGGGTCAAACCGTTCAAGAATGGCACCATAACAACTTAATTAGATAAAGTTATAGTGCCTAAACTGTCTCTTTAAGTTGTTAAGAAAGTGTTCTAAAAGGGAAAACCCCCACACAATTAAGATACAGGTTTGTCATTAAGTGGACCAAAACCCCAAGGACTGCAGGTATTTAAAATAATAGCTTACCTTTACTGCTTCTCCATGGCTCACTTTGTCCAAAGATCGACCGTTGGCTTTTAGTATCTGGTCGCCCACCTTTAATCCTTCTTGTTCAGCCAAAGAACCAGGTTCTACTAGTGACACATAGATGCCAATTCCATGCTCGACACCACCACGGATACTAAATCCAAGCCCTTCTTGGCTCCTGTTCCTTTTCAGTATCACCTGACGGACTTCACTATTACTGACCTCAGAAGTGGAGTTATTTAAACCAGTGGGTATGCCTGGATATGGAGCTCCAGGTGTTAGACTGTTTCCAAGACCTTGAGCATTAAATATCGGTGCTACGCCTGAAGTTGGTACTGGAATTCTCAGGGGAGGAACTGTCCCTGGTACTGAAATACCGTAGCCGGCAGGGGATGTCCCTGATATTGGAATACTAAAGGCAGGAGCTGTCCCAGGCATAGGGTTGCTGAAGGCCGGAGCTGTCCCTGATAATGGTGTGCTGAATCCTGAAACCACGTCAGACAGTCCACCACTATAACCAGAAGGCCTACTAGGCAAATCCTTAATATAAAGACCCTCCGAGGTATACTGATCAAATAGTAGTTGGTCGGAACGTGGGATGACAAGGCGTAGCATTGGAAATAGCTGTCTTTGGTCCTGGGGACGTAGTATAAGGCGCAGTGTCCTCACCAGATCATACACATTTCTGCGAGAATGGTAAAGCCGCAGACAATGTAGAAGCTGCTCCCGTTCTTGGTCACTGAGTAGTCGAGTCAGGGCACCATGAAGCCGTCGGACATTGGAGGAGAGTACGCGTCCCACATCTCCAGAACTGATTGACCCAGAGGAAGAGGAATGGGCAGCGCTTATAAGAAACTGGTTTAAGGATCCCCCTGGGAATTGGTTGATGGAACCACTCGGTGACTGGTGGATGGAGCTCCCTGGAGAGGGATGAAGAGTTCCCGACTCGGAATTCATTGCCCAAAGGCTGAGGAAGATGTCAAAGTATATTGCATGTGTCCACTTTGAAGGGTTGAAATGGAATCATGGGGTACTTCTGCATACCAGACGTTAACGTTAAGATATTGACTGGTTAGCCTAAGGAGAAAACAGACATATCTTAATCTCGATCAGTATACTGCCTCCTCTCTGATGGGCTGTAACACAATCTCTTACCTTACTTTAAAAGGTCTCAAAGACTGTCACCTTGTCACTCCTATCTGATACTCTGTAACAGCTATTCTGTTTTCTCCGTCCCTTGTTTGCCGAATCCCTGTCGTTAGTGTCAGTGTTGATCACAGTATGCTAAGTCTCTCCAGCTGCTTCATTCTGTGTCCTCCCTCCCTCCCTCCCTCCCAGTCTTTTCTCAATTTCTCAAGGTGATCCTCTCAGTCTCTTTTTCTCTCTGCAGTCTCTGTCTTTTTGTCCACCCGACATATCCAGCTCTCCCTATCCCATTTTAATATGGTGCAGTCTTCACAGTGCCTGTCACTTGATTCATTCACTGTTTCTGTACAAGGACAGCAAAGTCTACCTAGCTCGTGTTCACTCACATGGATTTCCTAACTACTCTAAGTCTAAACATTTTTCTCTAACACTTAACAGGTGTCATCTAATCCTCCAGTACCTCTTTTCGAGTGACGACCCTTTCGAGGCACAGGATACGTCTCTCTCCTTCTTCAAAGTAGATGTTGCAGTCTCCTGGTTTCTCAAAAGTCTCGACCTGTCTCAGAGTCTTTGTCTTTTTTCTTTGTCCTTCTGTTTACACTAAAGCTCCTCGCCTTTATATATCTCTTGTTACTAAGCTGACGATGGATGGATGGTTGAAGAAAGGAACTGAGGTAGCTGCACTTACATCCCCTCTTTCTGTAGTCTTCAATGTCTTGGCAGGATGTCTCTCGGCTCCTTTTCTACGACATGAGTAACTCTGTACTGCCCCCACAACCTCTCCAATACCTCTTGTACTCTTAGGTGTTTGTTTTATTTATTTTTTTATCTTTTCTCAGTTGAAGCTAGCTGTCACTTAGAGACTGGTGATGCCTCTCTCGTTATCATACAAGACAGAAGTCCCCTAACCTCTCCTTATCCTCCTTTACCTTCTGGACAGTCTCTGAGGGAGATGTCTTTATGTCTCCTTAACAGGATGCCTCCTCAAGTGCATGTCACAGGTGTCTCTTGGTGAAAGCTTGGTCTCTCCCGGATCTGACGTTTCGCAGTAATGTCAGTGTTGCTAGGAGACAGAGGGGACAACACTAATATATACAGCGCTTAACCCTGCACTTCCATTTGACTCGGTAGCCACACAGACTGAGACCGTGCTTAACCCCTTATTTGGAGTGTTTCTGTACTCTATTAATACCTGACACATAGCATTTATGGGATTACACCTGCAATATCCACCATGTTCAAACTTATCCAGACAGACTGCACTGTGCTATTGTTATACCTGTAAGATGGACAATGTTTAACCCTATAAAGACTGTTACACCAGTAAGATGCACAGCATTTAAACCTATACACAGTGTTACAACTGTTGGATGCACAAACCTTTACCCTATACCAGGGGTGCACAAAAGGTAGAACTCCAGACGTTGTAGAACTACAACTCCCATGATGCTTTGTGTGTCTTTGCATGCTTTGAGAATGACAAGGCATCATGGAAGTTGTAGTTTTAAAACATCTGGAGATCTGCCTTTTGGGCACCCCTGTCCAATGCAGACAGGCTGCTCATTGTTAATGTGTTACACCTGGAAGGAGCACCAGATTTAACCCTATACAGGCTGGTTGTTCATTGCTGGTGTTACACCTGGAAGACACATAGTAATTAACCCTATACAGACAGGCTGTTCATTGCTGGTGCTACACCTGGAAGACACATAGCAATTAACCCTATACAGACAGGCTGTTCATTGCTGGTGTTACACCTGGAAGACACATAACAATTAACCCTATACAGACAGGCTGTTCATTGCTGGTGTTACACCTGGAAGACACATAGCAATTAACCCTATACAGACAGGCTGTTCATTGCTGGTGTTACACCTGGAAGACACATAGCAATTAACCCTATACAGACAGGCTGTTCATTGCTGGTGCTACACCTGGAAGACACATAGTAATTAACCCTATACAGACAGGCTGTTCATTGCTGGTGCTACACCTGGAAGACACATAGTAATTAACCCTATACAGACAGGCTGTTCATTGCTGGTGTTACACCTGGAAGACACACAGTAATTAACCCTATACAGGCTGGCTGTTCATTGCTGGTGTTACACCTGGAAGACACATATCAATTAACCCTATACAGGCTGGCTGTTCATTGCTGGTGCTACACATGGAAGACACATAGTAATTAGCCCTATACAGACAGACTGTTAATTGCTGGTGGTACACCTGGAAGACACATAGTAATTAACCCTATACAGACAGGCTGTTCATTGCTGGTGTTACACCTGGAAGACACATAGCAATTAACCCTATACAGACAGGCTGTTCATTGCTATTGTTACACCTGGAAGACACATAGCAATTAACCCTATACAGACAGGCTGTTCATTGCTATTGTTACACCTGGAAGACACATAGCAATTAACCCTATACAGGCTGGCTGTTCATTGCTATTGTTACACCTGGAAGACACATAGCAATTAACCCTATACAGACAGGCTGTTCATTGCTGGTGGTACACCTGGAAGACACATAGTAATTAACCCTATACAGGCTGGCTGTTCATTGCTGGTGCTACACCTGGAAGACACATAGCAATTAACCCTATACAGACAGGCTGTTCATTGCTGGTTGTACACCTGGAAGACACATAGTAATTAACCCTATACAGGCTGGCTGTTCATTGCTGGTGCTACACCTGGAAGACACATAGCAATTAACCCTATACAGACAGGCTGTTCATTGCTGGTGTTACACCTGGAAGACACATAGTAATTAACCCTATACAGGCTGGCTGTTCATTGCTGGTGTTACACCTGGGAGACACATAGTAATTAACCCTATACAGGCTGGCTGTTCATTGCTGGTGTTACACCTGGAAGACACATAGTAATTAACCCTATACAGACAGGCTGTTCATTGCTGGTGCTACACCTGGAAGACACATAGTAATTAACCCTATACAGACAGGCTGTTCATTGCTGGTGTTACACCTGGAAGACACACAGTAATTAACCCTATACAGGCTGGCTGTTCATTGCTGGTGTTACACCTGGAAGACACATAGTAATTAGCCCTATACAGACAGACTGTTAATTGCTGGTGGTACACCTGGAAGACACATAGTAATTAACCCTATACAGACAGGCTGTTCATTGCTGGTGTTACACCTGGAAGACACATAGCAATTAACCCTATACAGACAGGCTGTTCATTGCTATTGTTACACCTGGAAGACACATAGCAATTAACCCTATACAGGCTGGCTGTTCATTGCTATTGTTACACCTGGAAGACACATAGCAATTAACCCTTTACAGACAGGCTGTTCATTGCTGGTGGTACACCTGGAAGACACATAGTAATTAACCCTATACAGGCTGGCTGTTCATTGCTGGTGCTACACCTGGAAGACACATAGCAATTAACCCTATACAGACAGGCTGTTCATTGCTGGTGGTACACCTGGAAGACACATAGTAATTAACCCTATACAGGCTGGCTGTTCATTGCTGGTGCTACACCTGGAAGACACATAGCAATTAACCCTATACAGACAGGCTGTTCATTGCTGGTGTTACACCTGGAAGACACATAGTAATTAGCCCTATACAGGCTGGCTGTTCATTGCTGGTGTTACACCTGGAAGACACATAGTAATTAACCCTATACAGGCTGGCTGTTCATTGCTGGTGTTACACCTGGGAGACACATAGCAATTAACCCTATACAGACAGGCTGTTCATTGCTGGTGTTACACCTGGGAGACACATAGCAATTAACCCTATACAGACAGGCTGTTCATTGCTGGTGTTACACCTGGAAGACACATAGTAATTAACCCTATACAGGCTGGCTGTTCATTGCTGGTGTTACACCTGGGAGACACATAGTAATTAACCCTATACAGGCTGGCTGTTCATTGCTGGTGTTACACCTGGAAGACACATAGTAATTAACCCTATACAGACAGGCTGTTCATTGCTGGTGTTACACCTGGAAGACACATAGTAATTAACCCTATACAGGCTGGCTGTTCATTGCTGGTGTTACACCTGGAAGACACATAGTAATTAACCCTATACAGGCTGGCTGTTCATTGCTGGTGTTACACCTGGAAGACACATAGTAATTAACCCTATACAGACAGGCTGTTCATTGCTGGTGTTACACCTGGAAGACACATAGTAATTAACCCTATACAGACAGGCTGTTCATTGCTGGTGCTACACCTGGAAGACACATAGTAATTAACCCTATAGAGACAGGCTGTTCATTGCTATTGTTACACCTGGAAGACACATAGCAATTAACCCTATACAGGCTGGCTGTTCATGGCTATTGTTACACCTGGAAGACACATAGCAATTCACCCTATACAGACAGGCTGTTCATTGCTGGTGCTACACCTGGAAGACACACAGTAATTAACCCTATACAGACAGGCTGTTCATTGCTGGTGTTACACCTGGAAGACACATAGCAATTAACCCTATACAGGCTGGCTGTTCATTGCTGGTTTTACACCTGGAAGACACATAGTAATTAACCCTATACAGACAGGCTGTTCATTGCTGGTGTTACACCTGGAAGACACATAGCAATTAACCCTATACAGGCTGGCTGTTCATTGCTGGTTTTACACCTGGAAGACACATAGTAATTAACCCTATACAGACAGGCTGTTCATTGCTGGTGTTACACCTAGAAGACACATAGTAATTAACCCTATACAGGCTGGCTGTTCATTGCTGGTGTTACACCTGGAAGACACATAGTAATTAACCCTATACAGACAGGCTGTTCATTGCTGGTGTTACACCTGGAAGACACATAGTAATTAACCCTATACAGGCTGGCTGTTCATTGCTGGTGTTACACCTGGAAGACACATAGTAATTAACCCTATACAGACAGACTGTTAATTGCTATTGTTACACCTGGAAGACACACAGTAATTAACCCTATACAGGCTGGCTGTTCATTGCTGGTGTTACACCTGGAAGACACATAGTAATTAACCCTATACAGACAGGCTGTTCATTGCTGGTGTTACACCTGGAAGACACATAGTAATTAACCCTATACAGACAGACTGTTAATTGCTATTGTTACACCTGGAAGACACACAGTAATTAACCCTATACAGGCTGGCTGTTCATTGCTGGTGTTACACCTGGAAGACACATAGTAATTAACCCTATACAGGCTGGCTTTTCATTGCTGGTGTTACACCTGGAAGACACATAGTAATTAACCCTATACAGGCTGGCTGTTCATTGCTGGTGTTACACCTGGAAGACACATAGTAATTAACCCTATACAGACAGGCTGTTCATTGCTGGTGTTACACCTAGAAGACCCATAGCAATTAACCCTATACAGGCTGGCTGTTCATTGCTGGTGTTACACCTAGAAGACCCATAGCAATTAACCCTATACAGGCTGGCTGTTCATTGCTGGTGTTACACCTGGAAGACACATAGTAATTAACCCTATACAGACAGGCTGTTCATTGCTGGTGTTACACCTGGAAGACACATAGTAATTAACCCTATACAGGCTGGCTGTTCATTGCTGGTGTTACACCTGGAAGACACATAGTAATTAACCCTATACAGACAGGCTGTTCATTGCTGGTGTTACACCTAGAAGACCCATAGCAATTAACCCTATACAGGCTGGCTGTTCATTGCTGGTGTTACACCTGGAAGACACATAGTAATTAACCCTATACAGACAGGCTGTTCATTGCTGGTGGTACACCTGGAAGACACATAGCAATTAACCCTATACAGACAGGCTGTTCATTGCTGGTGGTACACCTGGAAGACACATAGCAATTAACCCTATACAGACAGGCTGTTCATTGCTGGTGCTACACCTGGAAGACACATAGTAATTAACCCTATACAGACAGACTGTTAATTGCTATTGTTACACCTGGAAGACACACAGTAATTAACCCTATACAGGCTGGCTGTTCATTGCTGGTGTTACACCTAGAAGACACATAGTAATTAACCCTATACAAACAGGCTGTTCATTGCTGGTGTTACACCTGGAAGACACATAGCAATTAACCCTATACAGACAGGCTGTTCATTGCTGGTGTTACACCTGGAAGACACATAGCAATTAACCCTATACAGACAGGCTGTTCATTGCTGGTGCTACACCTGGAAGACACACAGTAATTAACCCTATACAGGCTGGCTGTTCATTGCTGGTGTTACACCTGGAAGACACATAGTAATTAGCCCTATACAGACAGGCTGTTCATTGCTGGTGTTACACCTGGAAGACACATAGTAATTAGCCCTATACAGACAGGCTGTGCATTGCTGGTGTTACACCTGGAAGACACATAGTAATTAACCCTATACAGACAGGCTGTTCATCGCTGGTGTTACACCTGGAAGACACATAGCAATTAACCCTATACAGACAGGCTGTTCATTGCTGGTGCTACACCTGGAAGACACATAGTAATTAACCCTATACAGACAGGCTGTTCATTGCTGGTGTTACACCTGGAAGACACATAGTAATTAGCCCTATACAGACAGGCTGTTCATTGCTGGTGTTACACCTGGAAGACACATAGTAATTAGCCCTATACAGGCTGGCTGTTCATTGCTGGTGTTACACCTGGAAGACACATAGCAATTAACCCTATACAGACAGGCTGTTCATTGCTATTGTTACACCTAGAAGAAACATAATTAACCCTATACAGACAGGCTGTTCGTGGCTGGTGTTACAGCTCTAAAATGCACAAACTCATGAGTATGGGGTTACCACTAGAGACTAGACAGACTGACTTATCGGTCCTTTTGTGAAACACCAGTAACATACAGTGTTTATATCTGTAACAGCGTGATCTCTGCTAAGATTGAACTTGTAAATACGAATATTCACTAAACACTGAACTCCAGGTCAGATATAGTCACATCTTGAATATTTTAGCATACATATTGTAATTCAATATTTTAACTTTATTTAGTGAAAATGACTTCAATGTTTGTATTTGTACATAACATACAGTATCACCCAACATTTCAAATGGCAAAGTAGGATAGCTTAATTTTAGGGGTGTGAGTGGGGGTGTGACCAATGGAGAGGCTATGCTGAGTTAGGTGACTTACTAATTAATCATTATTATTATTATTATTATTATTATTATGTTATTTATAAAGCGTCAGCAAATTCTGTAGCGCTGTAGAATGGGATAACAATTTATGTAACTAAAATGTAATTTAGAGGAAGAAAATGTATCTGATTTACACAGGCTGGTTTCTAAACACATTTATTGTAGTTTAAAGACACATTACTGGGAGTGTTATTGCTGTGGAGCTCTGTTATACACTCAGACACATTACTGGGAGTATTATTGCTGTGGAGCTCTGTGATACACTCAGACACACCAACAATATGGAGCTCCTAGTAAAGAGAGCCAGAGGGATTTGGGTCCAAAATAGGGACTGTCCCTCCTAACTAGGGACACTTGGGAGTTATTACAGGCTGCTCCATACTTGCATTGCATTGGTTGTCAGTCTGTTTACGTGCGATTGCTGGTGCTCAGTTAGAATTCGTCTGAGAATAGCAGGGACTACTTGGAGTTGAGAGTGAACACTGTGATCCCCCAGGGAATTTATTCCGCTGAATTGAATAGAATCGAGGTGAATGAAAGTGATCAAGTTTTCTATAGCAGACACACACACACAATCCAGAGAGCAGGATTCTATTTACATTAACCCAGCGGCAGACACCATGTTGTTTCTAATCTCGCAGAAACAGCATTGCAGATCTTAAAATGCACGGTATTTAACCCTATACAGGCTGCTACGTTCAAGAAGCAGATATTAACCCTAGATGGGGATAAGTTTCTTTATGCTAACATTATACCTGTAATATACACTGAATTTAACCTTATAATAAACAGGCGCATCTACGCTTGGATTTGAATTCCCAATTGCAAAATTAAGTCAAAAATAGCCGATATGGAAAAATCCTCCAACTCAACAATAGTCACAACTTTGCTGGATCGTACAATCCAGTGTTCAATTCAAAGCAAATCATAGTTTAGCTGATAAACCCTAGAGTTTAACCCTCTATAGCAGGGATAGGCAACCTTCGGCTCTGCAGATGTTTTGGACTACACCTCCCATGATGCTTTGCCAGCATTAGGTGTGTAAGAGCATTATGGGGGATGTAGTCCACAACATCTGGAGAGCCGAAGGTTGCCTATCCCTGCTCTATAGGCTCTCAGACAGACTGGTCCACATGTGTTAATCATATATTATAAGTAATATGCACGGTTGTTAATCCTACCCAGACACCATCACTGCAATTTACATAGTGTTTAACACGGTACATGCAAACCAAGATTATATATTTGCATTAAGCCCGTAATTTAGTCTGAACTTCTGGTATTAAAGAGACAGGTTGCGCTATACTAACAGCTGTTCAGATGAAAATTTTTAACCCCACACATGGTGTTGTCTACTTGCATTACACCTTTAAGATATGATTTAATCGTATAAAGAAGAGCCGCTTTATGTTAGTATTACACGTGTAATTAAAAGTGGTTAATAGTACACAGAGAGGGTGATCAGCAAATGTGTAATAGGCTTAAAATATGCGTATCATTTAACCCAATAAAGGCACACTGGACCACACAAGCATCACATCTGTAAAATGTGTTTCACATTCATTGGAATTCTGTGCACACACTCAATATACCCCAGTGCATTCAGACAGGTCTATATGAGTACCGCACTGATAATGGCCATTACCCATTGCAGATAGGAGATTGAATCTATATTAGCTTGCAATAGATATTAAACATATACATTGATAAACCCAATAGGGGAAGACTGAGCCATATTGCAGTATAATCTGAATCTATATATGCCTAGACAGTCTATTGTATAATTTTGCTAAATATATTGATTCCCCCCCCCCCCCCCCCCCCCCCTTTTTTTAGGTGGTTTGTTTCAGCAGATTTTGGCACAAGGCATTTGTAAACTTCAATTTCACTTTACGCTTTTACCAACGGCTGGGCTAAGACCCAATAGGCCATATCATTTCTGAGTAGAGTGGCCCACTTTTAAGTCTTGAATTCACAGTTACAACTTTTATTTTATCTTTTGACTACAGCCATCGTAAATAACCTTAGTAGAAAATGATAATAAACTATAACGTGAACACAAGTAGAAGACTTATATGCTTGAAATAGCCAAAGGTTCACCAAAATCAGTTACATTCAACATAGAGGCATTTATTCACAGATACATAGGCACATATATACATGATGTGAAAAGGTTAATATATCATGCAATCTGCTGTATTCACATTATAATCTCCCTGGGTCGAGAATAGAAGTTCCACAACAGGCATATTCAATCATGTAGAGGCATGTATTCATGAATATACATATATACACTCCCACAAAGAAAAAAAACACACACCGAGATACCTGCTGACACAGCTGAGATATACACACACAGATATACCTGCTGATACAGCTGAGATACACACACAAACACACACACACAGACACAGATATACCTGCTGACACAGCGAGATACACACACACACAGATATACCTGCTGACACAGCGAGATACAAACACACACACACACGTACACAAACAGAGATATACCTGCTGACAGCTGAGATGCACACAGTGCTGCTTATCATTGGTGGTATAGGCAGTAGAAGAAGCAGGTGGTGTACATGCGTGACACTACCCTCCACAGTAGTGACCTGGATAGCTGGACCCAATATTAGAGTCCGTGGACTTCAAAACAAGGCATTCATTTACACTATCCTGCTCAAGATTTGGTTTAAAATAATGGATTTTGAAATTTTTGAAGGGTCTTTATCTTTAAAAGCATGGTGCCAATGTAAGATCATTTAGATGGTGTCATACCGGCACAGGGTACCAATCCCACATACCTTACCTAGTCACTAATCCCTTTCTCCTCTTCCTCTCTCCTATGCCTTCCACTCTCCCCTCTCTCTTCATAGCACTCTTCCCATCATTCCAGACCGTCCCTCCCTCGCTTGCATCTTTCTCAACCTGCCCTCTCTCTCACCCCATCCTCATATCACTCCAAACATATACCTTCCTATCTCCACTTCTTCCTATCACCTCTACAATCCCTCCATTTTACCCCACATTCCTGTCACTACCACCAACTCGTCCTTCTCTCTCTCCCCTTCTTCCTACCACTTCCACTATACTTCCCACCTCACCCATAGTCCCATCACTCCCACCCAGCAATCCTTATCATGCAATACTCCTATTGCACCCACCCAATCCTCTCACCTCACACTCCTATCACTCTCACCCATCCTTCCCTCTCTACTCATCAACTCACATCACACCACACACAGGAATACTAATCAATCGCAGACACCCACACCCACACATCATGCACTGACACAAACATCACAAACATCTACCCAAACATCAGAGGCGTAACTAGAAACCTCGGGGCCCCGGTGCAAAAAATGCCCTGGGCCCCCACCCACCCATACGTCTATCCCCCGCCCCCATACATCCCCGCCCCCATACATCTATACCCCACACGTCCCCGCCCCTCCACACATGCAGTCAAACAGATACACACGCAGACACACACACAGACACACATACACACAGACACATACATACAAACAAACACACACACATACAAACAGAGACCCATACATACAGACACACACACAGAGGGACGTACATACAGACACACATACATACACACACACACACACACATACATACATACATGTAGACACACACACACACATACATACACACAGACAAACAGACACACATACATACAGACACACACACAGAGAGACACATACAGACAGACGGCTTTCTCCCAGCTCTGACATCATCACTGAAGGAGCCCATCTGGTGGCCCATGCACTTCGGGCCACCCAATGGCAATGGATTTCCCGGGGCCCGGTCAGCGCTGCGGCGATTTAAGAGCGCGACCGGGTCCCTGGTAATCCATTGCCATTGGGTGCCCCCAAGTGCATGGGCAGGAAACCCAGGGGCAGGAAACTCCTTCAGTGCGGCAGGAAACCCAGGCGCTGGGGTTGACAGGGCGGCTGGGCCTTCTAGAGTGAAGGGCCTGTCATAGCTGCGACCCCTGCGACCGCAGTAGTTCCGCCAGTGCCAAACATATCACTTATACTCAGAAAGGGCATTGAGTTATTGGGTAGTGTTCCTTCTGGCTGTGTCTTCCATAATGTTTTCTTAGATTGAGAGATTTACTCTGCTACAAAAGCAAATGTTAATGTTCTGTTACAAGATTTCTGATAAATGTTCCAATCTGACCTGTATGTTATCAGAGAGGTGGACCCCACAACCTGCAAACTCTACAGTGTTGTGACACATTAGAGACATAATTGTTACAAGTCTCCTCCAAGAAATTACATTGGCGTATACCCAACGACTATACAGATGCTTGTCGAGTGGTGGTGAGTGACACAGCTTCTTCAATACTGTCCAATCTCTAAATTTTTGTGTGCAGAAATCATGCCTCTGAAGTCTCACTAATCAATTCTCTGCCATTTAGGAGTTAAATTTATTTAGTTTCTGTTTATGCAGCTCTAGCCACATCTCCTCTGGCTGTGACTGACACAGCCTGCATGAACAAAAAGAATGGTTTCACTTTCAGTTAGATGTAACTAACTTTAAAAGTTTTTATCCCCTGATCTGTAAATTGAACTTTAATCACATACAGGAATCTCCGTCAGGGTCTAACAAGCTATTTACAGAGCAGGAGATATGAGATGCTAAATTTAAAGAGAATTAGCAATAAAGAAAGTTGAAACATTAAATCACTCTTTACAGGAAGTGTTTAGGAAGACAGTGTTAATCACTTGCAGGGAGGTGTGGCTAGGGCTGCATAAACAGAAACAAAGTGATTTAACTCCTCAATAGCAGAGAATTGAGCAGTAAGACTGCAGGGATATGATCTATATACAAAAACTGCTTCATTAACCCCTTAAGGACCGAGGACGGTTCAGGACCGTCATCGGCATTTTAGCGTTGCCGACCAGTGACGGTCCTGAACCGTCCTAACGATAATATGTACTTACCCGATCGCTGTCGTTCCCCCGGCGGCGATTGGCGGTGCTACCGGTGTGGGGAGACTGCCTGCAGCCCAGACAGTCTCCCCATGGACAGTCTCCCCAGTCTCCCCATGGTCTCAATAGGTGTCCATGTGTCTCCCTGCAGGGGGACTGTCTGTGCTGACAGGCAGTCTCCCTGCTAGTGTAAAATCAAAGAAAAAAAAAGTTAATGTTAATTAAAAAAAAATTAAAAATGATATATGTGTGTATATATATATATATATGATATATAGACATATATTATAATATATGTCTATATATCATATATATAATGACATATCAAGTGTATTTTTATATCTATGTACATATATTAATATAAAAATACACTTATAATTAAATTACACACGTATATATATAATATTTATAACTATATATATTGTATATATATATTATTATAAAATACAAATAATAAGTAAATTTAATTAAATAAAAAAAATTAAAATAATAATAACAAATTTTAAAAAATTATATATCTATATGAAATTTTATTCTAACTGTATTTTGATATTAATATATATATATTTATATCAAAATACACTTAGAATGAAATTGTATATATATCTATGTATATATAAATAAATAAAAATAATACGAAATATACATTTGTCCATATACAAAATTACATAAATAATTATATAAATATACATGTAGACTTCAAATATATAAATATGCATATATATTTAAATTCTACGTGCGTATTTATGTAATATTTTTACATAATTAAGTAATTTTATTAATTGCAATTTGAGGGACCTGCCTGCCAACCCAGGCTGAAATTGCAGATAATTTAATTTGCTAGCACTGTATTTTACCCTGTAACTTTCTATGACACCCTAAACCCTGTACATGGGGGGTACGGTTTTACTCGGGAGACTTCGCTGAACACAAATATTAGTGAGTCAAAACAGTAAAACCTATCACAGCGATGATATTGTCAGTGAAAGTGACTTTTTTCAAATTTTTCACACACAAACAGCACTTTTACTGATGATATAATTGTTGTGATACGTTTCCCTGTTTTGAAACACTAATATTTGTATTCAGCAAAGTCTCCCGAGTTTAACAGTAGCCCCCATGTACAGATTTTATAGCGTTTTTGAAAGTTACAGGGTCAAATATATGGGTCAAATATTTTTACATTGAAAATGGCCAGG
Source organism: Pelobates fuscus (assembly GCF_036172605.1). NCBI lineage: Eukaryota > Metazoa > Chordata > Amphibia > Anura > Pelobatidae > Pelobates > Pelobates fuscus. The sequence continues at coordinate 147,166,580 of NC_086325.1, read as the reverse complement.
TTGGTTACGTTGCCTTTGAGAGCGTATGGTAGCCCAGGAATGAGAATTACCCCCATGATGGTATACCATTTGCAAAAGAAGACAACCCAAGGTATTGCAAATGGGGTATGTCTTTTTTAGTAGCCACTTAGTCACAAACACTGGCCAAAATTAGCGTTCAATTTAGTTTTTTACTTTTTTCACACACAAACAAATATGAACGCTAACTTTGGCCAGTGTTTGCGACTAGGTGGCTGCTAAAAAAGACTGGACATACCCCATATTGAATACCCTGGGTTGTCTACTTTAAAAAAAAATGTACATGTGGGGTGTTATTCAGAGATTTTTGACAGATAATAGTGTTACAATGTCACTATTGATAAATTTGAAAAAATGTATGTTTTGAAACCGCAATATCCTACTTGTACCTATATCCCTATAACTTGCAAAAAAAAAGCAAAAAAGCATGTAAACACTGGGTGTTTTAAAACTCAGGACAAAATTTTGAATCTATTTAGAAGTTTTTTTTATTCGCTTTTGTAGATGAGTAAAAGATGTTTCAAGTAAAAGTCAAAAAAACTTATTTTTTTAATTGTATTCATCATTTTTTTAAAAACATTTTTAAATTAAATTACATGAGATTATATAAATAATGGTATGTAAAGAAAGCCTTTTTTGTCCTGAAAAAAACAACATATAATTTGTATGGGAACAGTAAATGAGAGCGCGGAAAATTACAGCTAAACACAAACACCACAAAAGTGTAAAAAGAGGCCTGGTCGCAAATGTACAACATCGCAAAAACAGTTCAGTCCTTAAGGGGTTAAGCTAAAGTTGTTTGCTAACAACAGTGTCCCTTTAAAGAAACCTATATTCCTGGAAGACTCAAACTCCTATTACCCAGAAGCACTTTCCAAGAACAGAGTTCACCTTTGTCACAAATACATACTACTCCAAGTGTGCTCATGACTTGGTACCTGGGTGTGCATGGGTTAAAAAAAATTACTATGTCTGCACTACACTGAAAATAATGATAAACAAAATCATTTTAACAACACCCACACTTAAGTCTAGCTGCCACCACCAATGCAATTTATAAGATAGGAGGCCTTGCTTTCCCTGCGCAAATTGGATTAACAACCCACAAACCAATTTACCACAATATATAGTTTAATCAGCCTCTTCAGGTAAAATGGTTATTTTTTATTTATTTTTTTACCAGACAAAGGCAGAACTTAATAAATGATTATTTATTAAGAGCAAAAATAATCACAAACAAATCAGTTACACCAACAACGGTTAAAGGGACAAGCATCCCTTTGAAACAACTATCTATTTCAAAAGCTTTAGCTTTGAATGAGAGTTGCCTCACTATGAAATCTGATAAAAACAGGTAAATATGATTATTTTCATATTTACCTGCTTCTTATTTCTTATGATTTCAACACCCACTCCAGGGGGGCACTGTTCTAACCAATCAGTGTCCTATCCTTAGGAACAGGGCCGGCCTCAGGGGTGTGCGAGCTGTGCAGCCACACAGGGCGCCATGGAGCAGGGGGCGCCCTGCGGCCGCGCAGCTCACACATGGCTGGCCGGGATAAAAAAAAATTATTTGCGGCGGAGGCGGGGCTTAACGTGTGGCGGGGGTGGGGCTTACCATGCGGACGGGGGCGGAGCTAAAATTCAGTCTAACTGCTGCAGGGGAAGCAGGAAGGAGTCCCTGCTTCCCCCAACAACCAGAATCCAGGAACTGCACTGCCTGTCTGCCTCCACAAGGAACAGAGGTAAGTATGTGATTTTCTGCGTGTGTGTGTGTGTGTGTGTGTCTGTGTGTTTGGCTTTCTGCCTGTGTGTTTGTGTGTGTGTCTGTGTGTGGCTGTCTGCCTGTGTGTGTGGCTGTCTGCCTGTGTGTGTGACTGGCTGTGTGTGTGCGTGGCTGTCTGCCTGTGTGTGTGTGTGTGTGTGTGTGTGTGTGTGTGTGACTGTGTGTTTGACTCTGTGTGTGTGTGTGTGTGTGTGTGTGTGAGACTGTCTGCCTATGTGTGTGTGTGTGTGTGTGACTGTCTGTGTATTTGACTGTGTGTGTGTGGCTGTCTGCCTGTGTGTGTGGCTGTCTGCCTGTGTGTGTGTGACTGTCTGCCTGTGTGTGTGTGGCTGTCTACCTGTGTGTGTGTGTGTGACTGTCTGCCTGTGTGTGTGTGACTGTCTGTGTGTGTGACTGTCTGTGTGTGGCTGTCTGCCTGTGTGTGTGTGTGTGGCTGTCTGCCAGTGTGTGTGTCACTGTCTGTGTGTTTGTTTGACTGTCTGTGTGTGTGACTGTCTGTGTGTGTGTGTGTGTGTGTGTGTGGCTGTTTGCCTCTGTGTGTTTGGCTGTCTGCCTGTGTGTTTGTGTGTGGCTGTCTGTGTGTGACTGCCTGCCTGTGTGTGTGGCTGTCTGCCTGCCTGTGTTTGTGTGTGTGTGTGTGTGTGTGTGTGTGGCTGTCTGCCTGTGTGTGTGTGTGTGTGAATGCCTATGTGTGACTGTCTGGGCAGACTAGATGGGCCGAATGGTTCTTATCTGCCGTCACATTCTATGTCTGTGTGTGTGTTTGTGTGTGGATGTCGGTGTGTGACTGCCTGCGTGTGTTTGTGTGTGTGTGTGTGTGTGTGTGTGTGTGTGTATATGGCTGTCTGCCTGTGTGTGTGTGACAGGGTGTGTGGGGAGGGGGAAGGAGGGGAGGAAGGAGAGGGGGAGGGGGGAATGGGAAGGGGGGGCGCTGTGAAGATTTTTTGCACAGGGCGCTCAAAGGCCTAAGGCTGGCCCTGCTTAGGAATGCTTTAAAAGTACATTGGGCATGCCTGACAGATGTACACATGTGAAGTTGGAAGATCTTTACACCTTACAACCTCTTGACAGGGGGGAAAGAGAGGGAGTCTGATCAGTGTGATCATACAGAGCAGGCTCCAATGTTGGGTTTCTCTCTCCTGCTGCTACACAGTGATATCCTATTTCTGTCATTAGTGGATTGGTCTAAAACTGAGAGTGGTGGGTAAGGAGGGACGGGATAAAGAAATGCCACTAAATGAGAGGTGTGCCTAATAATGCAATCTAACCAAGTTTATAGTAAGTTTATACATGATTACCCGGTGACCAAATCATGTATCCACAAATGACAATTCATTATTCTTCCTGGGCATGACAACCTGTACTTAGAATTGTGCATTATTCTAGCTTTAGTGACTAATCCTAATCAAATTATAATAAAAAATAAAATACAATTATAATAAGACAGGAGGCATTTATTTTGCTTTATCCGTCTTTATTGAGAACCTCTCTGCAGCCAAGAAACCGGTAATAATGTCATAAAAAGAACCAATAGAAAATAAGCATTAGCAAGAAGAGTGTAGTAAACTCAACCCTCCTCGTCTTTCTTTGGTGTTCGAACTAGTAAAGACACTAAGGACTGTAGGAAGTCAGAAGGCAGACTAGGAACACCAAGTCCAATATTGAAAGATCCTCAGCCATGGAGATACGAACATTACGCTGCAGGGGGGAAAGAAAAACAGGGATGAATGTCACAGACCAGGCGGGTATGCAGATATAAATTAAAACAGTCAATAAAAAGGTAAACAGGAAACTCACAAACCACAAGAAAAGGCCTTTCAGACATAATGAAGAAATGGAGGAGAAAAAGAATGAGATTAGCCTAGAAAAAGGGAAAGGGGGGACAATAAAATAATCGCCTCCTCTCTTTAATAAAATGTAAATTATTTAATCACTAAGTCTCTAGTATAATCTACAATTTTACTGAGACAGGAGGCTTATATTTTGCAGATTTAACACTCTGAGAGAAGAGAAGAAAACGCAAAAAATGCAGACAGTAGATTCATGTGATCAGTCCATTGAAACCAAAATATCTAACAGGTTAGCACCCGCTTCCAATGCCTGAGAAGCAGCAGCCCCATGTACCGAGTGGGCTCCAAAAGAGTGATCTAGATTAGCAAGGAACATAACATAAATATATAGAAGACTACAACACACAACACAGAGACTATGTCTGGATACAGGTTTAAAAATGAGGAAGAGCCAGCTCCTGCAAACTAAAAAAGGAGACCCCTCCCAGTGTAAAAAGAACAGAGCCCATGTCATAGGAGTGAATATCAAAAACCCTCAAGGAAACAAGACAAAGAAGAAGGGAAAGTTTACCCAACAACTAATGGAGAGATAAAGAGTCATCGTCAGGGCTTCCAAGAGGAAGTTCAACACCAAAGACATGTCCCAAAAATGAAAATATCTCAAAGAGGAGGGCCTAGACAGACGGATACTATAAAGACCGAAGCAGACAGGGGGATCCTTGCCAATAGAAAAACGGTAAAAAATGAAAGAGGTTGTTGATGCAGCAGGATGTCACGGCACACCAAGAGAGGCTGCTGCGCTGTGCTCCCTTACCGGGTGGACTTCCATGTCCCGGGAGTGGGGGACGCACCAAGCAGTCATCCCATCAGCCAACTGGAACCGCAGCTCCTCAGTAGCACAACACAAATGCAAGCTGCGCCACACTCTCTCCTCGCCCGCCGGCCCCTGTAGCCGCTCCACGTGGGTTACAGCGTTCAGGGGAGGCACACCCTGTCTATCCTGAGGCCTGCTTCCAGTCTAGTGGGCATGTTGGATTCTATTGGGTATCTTGGGACAAATGATTTGGCTTGTAATGAGGTTTCTGAAGTAAAGGAAGGGTTTCGTGTTCTTGCCTATGATATACGGCAGGTTGCTTCCACACGGTCATTATCTGAAGTTCTGCCTGTGCATAACACTCAGAACGACAGGCGGATTAGGGACTTTAACGTGTGGCTTGGTGAATGGTGTCGGGAGCAAGGATTTGGCTTTGTTTCTCATGGTAGCTCTGTTTGGAATGGAAATAACCTGTACAAAAAAAGATGGTTTGCATCTTTCTCAAAATGGAACAAGTGTTCTCAGTGAGCAGTTCAGAGGTTTTGCTAGGAAGTATTTGAACTAGTAGGGGGGGACTAAAGGGTAATAAAACATCAATACATCAATACATAAAACATCAATCAATTGCCCCCCAAAACAAGAACAGAAAGTAACTGTAACGAGTGTGTTAAAAAATGATAAGCATACTTCTGAAGTTGCAAATGCTTCTATTAACTGTGGGCAGATGCCTCCCAGACTTGGAGGAGGCTCATCAATCATGCTGGCCAATTATTTTTAATTATTTTTTGCTTGTCCCATAAATCGTCTCCAGCAGGAGTTTGTGAGATATGCAGTTCAACCCCAACCTCAGTATCTAAAATGAAATAACTTTCAGAAATATACCACATCTTGAAAATACATCTTCTGTTCATGAAATACTGATTTTAAATGAAATGTAGAAAAAGATACTATTTGCAGTATAAATATACCGTACGCATCAAATATGTATGGTTTGATACATATTTCTTTTTTTTGTCAGTCTGTTTCCTCTGCTGTTTTCATAGCAGTAAATATTGTTTCTCTGACCTCTCCACGAGTCTTCTCGCTACACACATTTGATGCTGTAATACTTTTTACTTGAAGCACATTCTCGTTATTAAAAGTCAGAAAATATACAACTGCCATAAAGGGGCAAACCATGGGAAAAAAAAGTTTCTAGGTAAAACAGTCCAGCTTAGCTGCTCGCAGTTTACATAAGAGAAATGTGAATAGAAAAAACTATTACCCCTGACCACGTGTTCATTTTTGGCAATATATCCTTTGTTCTTCAGCCAGCAGGTACGACATCTGAAGAAACAGGCATAGTCTTTATTAAAATATTTGGGAAATGAAAGGCTTTAGACAGTATACAGTGTCATTTGTCTTGCAATATTTCACACATGGTCTGAAATGTTATAAAATTTGTATTTATTTTATATGCAGCGGGTGTGACAAAGAAATATTATCATAAATGGTTAAATATCTTGTTTTAGGTATTTGTGAGGACCCTGGTTGCATTACTAGCAGTAAAGTGAAAACAGAACGTAAAAAAAAATAATTAAAACTACTACTGCTGTCTCTTTCACTCGGTGGACTCCTAATCTCAACCTGATGGTAGGAATGATGTGGCCCACTTCATCTTCCTTTACTGTTTGAAAGCATGGGGTGAGCTGACCTTTTCAGTGCACTTACATGCATTAAATTAGTGGCCAGTGACTTCTGGAAGAGAAATGTTTCCTACAGACTGATTACCATTTCTATAGTATAAATGAGGATGAGTGAGGCTTTATGGACTAAATAGAAAAGAAAATGAAAGTAAACAACATTTATATTCAGTTCTGGGAGTGAAGTGGTCAAGGAGATCAAGATTAAGGAAATTACATTCATACTCACCACTTACTATTTTTTTTTTTAATTCTTTATTTTTCGTTGTGCATGAAAGAACAGTATGCTTGCGTAGCCCCAATAGCCGTCGCAAGTAGTATGGTAACAGGCAAAACAAGCATAGCAATGCATAAGAATAGACAGCACATTTTTTGAATTAAGGTGAGAAGACAGTAGGTTGACATAACATAAAAATATAGGCATGCCTAACAGTCTGTGTTGATAATGTAAGTTAACGTTCTACGTTTGTGATACATGCTGGTGATTGGTATGGGCTGGCTAGAGTTATTAAAAAGCTTTTAGGATATGCTAGGTACCATATTGATGGTGTCTTTTCTATACGTATACTAGCTAGAACAAGTATTCATACACAGTGAACAAGCTAACAATTAAGGCATCAACATTAATAGCAAGGACAGCAGCACAGAGCTCTGTCATGTCGGCCCGAGGGTCATACTAAGTCTTGTATGAATGAGGTGCGACTGACATGAGAATTATTAACTAACACTTTTTTCAGCCTGCTAATGTGTCTGAGTCTGATATTATTAGTATTCAAACGATTAAACCATGCATGAGACCCCCCTGTGGTCCCCTGTGAGAGCCAACATAACAGAAAATAAGGAGAAACTATAAGTCATCAAATAGTATAGGCTGGTTGCGGATATACCCCTGAGGCACATTAAAAACGAGTGTCAGTGGGTGCTTTGCCTTGCATTGAGGCTCAGTGTCCGTGGGGTCAGCCGACGCCTCGTCTTGGCTGGGTGCCCCCTCTCAGAGTGTGTGGGCTCGTCCTCTGTGGACCGATGATGGTGAGGTAAGCGGTGCCTGTGCGGGGAGGCAGTCCCGTTGGCGGGCTTTGTGTGGACCCGTTTAGCTGTCTCAGTGGTCGGTGCGTTCGCGGTCTGTTGTTGAGCCGGTGTAGGTGAGCAGCTATTGCCTTTGATGTAGGGGTCTTGGTGCGCTGTGTTTCCTCACTAGCTCCGTAGGGTGCACCGGTCCTGGGTCCGCGCCGGATCTTTGCGCTTGAGTGAAGTGACTTTTGGCGCATGGCTGTGGGTGCCCCTGTAACTTTGGTAGCTTTTTGTTGGCTGCTCCTATTCTTGTTGCGGTGCCCGGTCCCTGCTTGCAGAGTGGTTCGTTTTTTTGGGTCTGCTCGGCTTGTGGAAGAAGTGCCTTGGGGTTGCCGTGTCCCGGTCCGGATCTGCCCGCGGCAAGCGCCGTGTTGTGTGGTCCGGTGGGGGTTCCTGCCCTGTGGGCCAAGTGAGGGCCTCCATTTTCCCCCAGAAGGCGCTGAATATGCGGTTTAGACGTTGCTCTGTAACCCGCCATGCTGTGCTTAGGGTTGCGTTGCGTGAGCCATCCGCCATTTTGAGAGCTATACTGCTTCTCTCTGGGCCCTGTGGGCTTGGTGCTTGGGTGTCTCTTGGTGTAGGGATCTCGTGGGGGTGACCCGGGATAACCCCCGCCGGGCCAGAGGGGGGGGAACGTGGGTTCCGATGTGGGGTTTCATTTATATTCGGCGGCGGGAGAGCGTCCGTCTCCCCCATGCCCGCCATGCTGATAGGCATCTCTGCTGTTATCGGTACGTACCGGAGCTGATGTCGGTTATCGGGTGTCGTTTTGTGCGCCCCGGTCCTCCCTTTCGCCAGGAGGCCTTTTGTGTGTGATTTGATGCCTTGGTAGGGAGGTTTTCCTCCGTTTTGTCGCCCCAGTTTGCAGGAGCCGTCGAGGTAAGCGTCCTCTCGGCTCAGCGGTCAGACCACCCACCACTTACTATTGATATTCTATTCTTATAGTTGTCCTCTTACAGGAAAGGCGTCATACTACTTGAGTTATCCTTCCTAAACTCCCAGTGTGCTGTCAAAATTCCAGGCTCTCCCTCTCCTCTGAATACAGACATAAAGATTGGTCCCTAAATTTTCGTAAGCCTTTTTCATGCATTTTTGCATGTTATAAACTCTACGTTGTTGTAGGCTATGGATTTCCCACTCTCCCATAGGGGATTAGCCCAGGCTAGGACTTTGCCGGATAGTTGGTTCATCAAATATCCGATTTTAGCCCTGTCAGATGGGAAAGAACCAGGAGACGCCTCAAAGTGATACTCTATCTGGCTAATGAAACCCCTACACTCCTGGAAATCACCACTGAATCAAGGCGGAGAGGATAAGCTTATAGTTGGAGCTACAACAGAGATAAAATTAGGTCACGCCACACTAGACAATAAAATTATATTTCAATATTATACTTACATACACAAGACAAAATGAGATATAAAATAGTCCTGGTTTTGAAACATATAAATTGAAGTCCAACTTGACTTGAGGAATTTGGATGTGGTGTGGATCTGATTGTAGTGCAGATCCCGAGGTAGTTAAATTCTTTGAATTCCGTTAGTACATGTAAGTAAGAAAAAGAGCTCCAATAGTGTAAACCGTATTGGCGAGCTAGAACAAGCTCATGGGTAGCTAGCATTCAGTGGCGTTGATCCCCCCCCCCCCCCCCCCCCCCACTGGTAGGATGTAGGTAGTGGTTGATGACAGGTGGCTTGAAGTGAAGGTTTTCTCGATATGAGGAGAAAAATACAACATAAATAGTGCTCTCTGTATATAATAAGTAAAAGGGTTGTAATAAAATGGTATTATACTCACACTTCCCCGGCACTTCCCTTTTAGGCATTTCAAGTTTAAAGGTCTATTTTAAGATTTCCTGCCTTATATTTTCATTAGAGTCCTACACACTCTTTTTTTTTTTTATAAGATCAGTGGTTTGACGACTACGCCTCTGACATATCACAAGCCCATGAGAAAACAAGATTGCGTATTGCTGCAGACTATCCAGGTACCTGTCAGCGAACCAAGATGGCCAGTGATACGGCCTCTCAATACCATGGAGTCAATCAATTTTCCTTTTACAAACTCATCACATGCAAACTCTGATTTCCATGCTTTGAATATCTCTGAAATTCAGTCTTGCCATCCCAGCCTGACTGAAATTCCCTTTCACTTTCCCCTACATTACGTTATTCTGTTGGTTTGGAGACTTTTTTTGCTTCATTGATTCTCTCACGATGAGATAAACTCAACTACCAATTGTAGAGAAATGAAATCAAACTGCAAATGTCAGACTAAAATAGCCACAATGTAACTATAACTGAATTGAGACTTTTTTTTTGTTTTTACCAATCATCTGGTTTTCAACTAAATTTTGCAATCCGGTTTTCAATTCGTCCGTTCGTTTAGAGCTTAGTATGTAAATCATTATCAGCCATATTCCAATTAGCAATATGAGATTTAAAAAGGAAATTTGACATGGCATAATATTTCATTTCATTTTTTTTTTTTTTTTTTTTTTTTAAACAGATGCATAGTAATCGGGACTTACTTTTTAAATTATTTTTATTTGATTTATTCCACTTATAAATCACATAAGAACACAAGAATATATTAGAAACTGAAAATAATTAAATATAAAAATAAAGTATAAGACAAGCTTAAAATTAATATTGAATACAGTGTGCTTAATTATAAGGACTCCTTTTTTTTAACATTAATGATGTCACGAAATCTCTTAAATGGGATAAAAAGCGACTATTAGAACAAAATGAAAAAGCAATACAATCCAAAGCAAAATACATATTTTTTGCAATTTTGTTTCACCCATCTCTTGGGACTTTCTTGAATGAAGAAAAAAATGAATATGCATTAAACACATACATATGTATATTGAACTCCTGCCATCACAGTGCGTATTCTAAAGAAAGATAACTGCTGAAGCATGACAATTATAGTGATGAGTTCAACTTACGGTATATCATATACTCCTGCGTAGTTAGGGTGGTCTGCACAATGTACTCTAATGCTAATAATATTACTCGAAGAATGGATCTCTAAACTACTTCTTAAAGAAAAAGCTCACCGTGGCAATACAAGAACATCATTTGGGCCAATTTAAAAATAATCGTGTCAATAGGTGTATGTATGAATATTTATTTTTACGAAATACAGTTAAGGTTAGGTACAATAGTTTTTCAAAGTATTTTCTCAGCAACGACCCATGTATGCGTGTTGTCTTTTTACTGATATATAAAATATGGAGGTATCTATACATGGATGGACAGTATGTCTTGTATCTATGACACGCATTTAATACTAAAATTCTCACTATCATGGTGCAATGAAAAAGAACTGTGAAGAATTGCCTTAATAGTCAAATTAGAAACATATCTCCAATTTAATTATATTTTCCAGGTTAACTATTTTGTCCTCAAAGTGACATTTTTTATCTGAGTTCCACAAGTCTGACTTAAGTGAAGAAATCCAAAAGAGTTAACAATTTAAATTGCTTCCTGCAATTCCTGTGAGTAATAGCTAATAGTACCTCATCCACAGTGCCATAGTGTCTAGAACGAGCAAAACTACCATTCATTTTTCAAAGGTCAATACGATGAGAACCATGGAGTTGGGCAGTTGTGACATTTTAAATTTTAAGTCCAAGAACATGCTCGAAGTGCTTTCTGTCCCCTTATAGATGAAAAGATCCTTATTATATTTAGTAAAAAAGAAATCTGACATAGACAAGGTTGCAAAAGACTGTTGAAACATTAATCCACTCAAAGCCCATTGCTGCCAGCAGACAGATTAGATTATGTTTATTTGCTTTACATGCCCCGAGATGGCTATAATCTAGCAATAGACAAGGGCAAACATTAATGTGCAATGTCATCTTTTATTCAGGAAATAAATATAAGTTACTTTAATCTTAACAAGAAGACACATTACAATGCACTGCCCTCAGAACCACTGTCTGATCACAGATGTGCATAGTTATTTGCAGTCCACTAACTGTGAGGTATTGGGCACTAGCACCCAATCTAGATCGTAGATCACGCTAGGAACTATATCTAGACCCTGTTGAAGGGCAGGGAAACCACTAGTGTAAATCACTTGGGGATGCTCTACGGGTCCAAGAGACTCAAATGTTCTATGAGCCCAAGTGAGCTGGGGACATACTCCAAGATGGCATAATGTCCATATGTGATGGGAGCAAGCATAGCAAAGTAATGGTTGTTGGTTAGTACTGACACACTGCGCACCATTAACATCCACATAAAATTCTGTGTGAGGGTATTGAACAGGCATAGGCAACCTTTGGCACTCCAGATATTTTGGACTACACCTCCCATGATGCTTTGCCAGCATTATGGGTGTAAGAGCATTATGGGGAGTGTAGTCCACAACATCTGGAGTGCCGAAGTTTGCCTATCCCTGGTTTAGGACATGCAGCAGATATAGAAGAAATAGTTCAAAAACATGGAGGAATCCAATTATATATATATATATAACCTGTAAATAGGAGGTGTATAAGGTAAGACTGATTGTCTTAAAGGACCACTATAGTGCCAGGAAAACATACTCGTTTTCCTGGCACTATAGTGCCCTGCCCCCTCCCTCAGGGTCCCCCTCCCGCCGGGCTCTATGGAGTGGAAGGGATTAAATTTACCTCTTTTTCCAGCGCCGGATGGGGGACTCTCCTCCTCCTCTCCTCCTCGTTGTCATCATCGGCTGAATGCGCATGCGCGGCAAGAGCCGCACACGCATTCAGCCAGTCCATAGGAAAGCATTCTCAATGCTTTCCTATTGACACTGGCGTCTTCTCACTGTGAAAATCACAGTGGGAAGCGCCTCTAGCGGCTGTCAATGAGACAGCCACTAGAGGCTGGATTAACCCTATTATAAACATAGCAGTTTCTCTGAAACTGCTATGTTTATAGAAGAAAGGGTTAATCCTAGCTGGACCTGGCACCCAGACCACTTCATTAAGCTGAAGTGGTCTGGGTGCCTATAGTGGTCCTTTAATCCAATATGAATATCTACAAAGTTGAAAAACTATACGTGGTGTAATATTTTACAGAGACGCAAACAAGGAGGGCGGAGAGCACTTGGAAATTAAACCAAAAAATAAAAACTTAAATTAAATAAAATACAAAACCAAATATAGCTAAAAGGAAGACTATAAAGTCAGTAATAATAAAAACAATCTGACGTGTTTCGTCCATCAAGGACTTCTTCGGGAATGTGTGATAACTCATATAGAAGAGCCAGAAATGTAAATAGATTGCATTTGCATTTCTCTAACACAGTAATTTACTGTCATTTGTAACATTGTCATCCATTGTTTAAATTCTATTAAGTGACGGGTTAGAACAGTGATGGCGAACCTATGGCACGCGTGCCACAGATGGCACGCCGGGCCCTTTCTGTGGGCACGCGGCCACAGGTCCGCCATCACTGCAGAGTAGGCACCTGCCTGCCCGAAACGGCAGGCGCCTACTCTGCTTCCGGTTCGGGAGGCAGGGGAAGGATCTGTGATGCTGATCCCTGTCCTCCCGCGCGATGCTGTGTGGAGCGTTGCCGAGCGTTACCATGGCAACGCTCCACACAGCATCGCGCGGGAAGACAGAGGGTTCAGCATCACAGATCCCTCCCCTGCCTCCCGAACCGGAAGCACTGCCTGCCACCACCGGACCACCAGGGATGGCTGTGTGTCCCCCCCCCCACTTCATTAAAGGTAAGATGGAGGGGGGGGGGATACTGACACACAGCACCCCTACCCCCCCAGAAGTACCCTTACCCCCCCATCTCCCCAGCACCACCCCTAGCCCCCACAGCACCACCCCACCCCCCAGAAGTACCCTTACCCCCCACAGCACCCCCCCCAGAAGTACCCTTACCCCCCACAGCACCCCCCACCCCCCAGAAGTACCCTTACCCCCCACAGCACCCCCCCCACCCCTCCAGAAGTACCCTTACCCCCCAGCACCACCCCTCCAGAAGTACCCTATCTCCCCAGCACCACCCCTACCCCCCACAGCACCCCCCCAGCAGCACCCTACCCCCCCAGAAGTACCCTTACCCCCCACAGCACCACCCCTATCTCCCCAGCACCACCACTACCCCCCACAGCACCACCCCACCCCCCAGCAGTACCCCTACCATCCCAGCAGTACCTCTCCTCCCCCACAACAGTACCCCTACCCCCCCCCTCAGCAGTACCCCTACCCCCCCTCAGCAGTACCCCTACCCCCCCAGCAGTACCCCTACCCCCCCTCAGCAGTACCCCTACCCCCCCAGCAGTACCCCTACCACCCCCAGCAGTACCCCTACCCCCCCACACACAGCACCCCTACCCACGCACAGCACCCCTATACTCCCCCAGCAGTACCCCTACCCCCCCACACAGTACCCCTACCCCCACACAGTACCCCTACCCCCCACACAGTACCCCTACCACCCCACACAGTACCCCTACCCCCCCACACAGTACCCCTACCCCTCAGCAGTACCCCTACTTCCCAGCAGTACCCCTACCCCCCACACACAGCACCCCTACCCACACACAGCATCCCTACCCCCCCCACAGCACCCCTACCCCCTACAGCACCCCTACCCCCCACACACAGTATCCCTACCCCCCACAGCAGTACCCATACCCCGCCAGCAGTATCCCTACCCCCCAGCAGTACCCCTGCCTCCCACACAGCACAGCACCCGTCTCACACACACATACAGCACCCCTACCCCACGCACAGCACCCGTCTCACACCCACACAGCACAGCACCCGTCTCACACACACATACAGCACCCCTACCCCACGCACAGCACCCCCCTCACACACACACACACAGCACCCCCCTCACACACACAGCACCCCCTCACACACACACACACAGCACCCCCCCACACACACACAGCACCACACACACACACACACAGCACCCCACACACACACACACACAGCACCCCCCCCCAAACACACACACAGCACCCCCCCCCAAACACACACACAGCACCCCCCCCCAAACACACACACAGCACCCCCCACACACACACACACAGCACCCCCCACACACACACACACAGCACCCCCCCCACACACACAGCACCCCCCCCACACACACACACAGCACCCCCCCAAACACACACAGCACCCCCCCCACACTTACACAGCACTTACACACCACACAGCACCCCCCCAAACACACAGCACCCCCCTCACACACACACACAGCACCCCCCACACTTACACAGCACTTACACACCACACAGCACCCCCCCAAACACACAGCACCCGTCTCACACACACACACAGCACCCCCCTCACACACAACACAACACCCCTCATACACACACACACTTACACAGCACCCCTCATACACTTACACAGCACCCCTCATACACACACACAGCACCCCTCACATACAACACCCCCCCACACACACACACGCACCCCCCCCACACACACACACGCACCCCCCCCCCCCCCCCACGCAATTGCCGTGTTGGCACTTTAAGGAAAAAAAAGTTGGCATGTATTGCGGTTTGGGCACTCGGGCTCAAAAAGGTTCGCCATCACTGGGTTAGAACAAAAGAGGGCCAATTAGTTTGCTGTTCTTGAGGGTCAAGTTAGAAAGATTAAAATAGTCCCTCCCTACTCTAGATTCGGTTAAAACTTTGCAGTATAATTACAAATAACGTAACACTTGAGCAGTTTTTCATAAAGATATTCATTCATAGTCAAATCTCTTTACGTTTAAAGCAACAAAGCCAAGTTCCTGCTTTAAACAAGATCCTCCCTTGGGAAACAGATTTACAAAGTCGGGTGTTTTGCTACAAATTACAGTTGTAAAAAAAATGATTTGACCCCCCCCCCCATTGAAAATCAGATATATTTTAACAATTGACAGACTTCCAGCTATTTGCAATGGACTGTTGCGGTCGCCGGCCCGTCGCGTCACACGCCGACAACACGAGCTTACCTGCTCGTCGGCGAGCCGGCAACCGCTCCCCCAGGTCTTCCGGGCATCGCGCCCAAATCCAAGATGGCGCCGACCGCGTGGTCGCATCCATCTCTAGCTCCGCCCCCGTAAATTATACTAACGTGTGCGTGACGTCACAACGTCAACGCACACGCACGTTTTGGGGTCAGAGGTCGCCCTCTGACCAATCAGAGCATAGAGAGGGATATTTAAATCCCTAACTCACCCCAGTACCTGGCCCTGTCGTTGTTACCGTTTCCTGAGAGTGCTCTATATTCGTGTATCTGATTATCTGGTATCCTGATCTTGGCTTTTCCCTGGTTATTCTGAATTCTGATTTCCCTGACTTGGCTTGTGTTTACGGTATTGTGTATTTTCTGGCTTCCTTGACCTCGGCTTTCCCTTTGACCATTCTCTGTCTCTAGCGTATTAGTCCGGCCATTCTAAGGTCCGGTTTACACTCTGTCCTTTTCTTTTCCTTTCCTTGTATATGTATATGTTTACATAGTTTCTGCGTGCTGGACCACACTAGTAGTCGTGACATGGACAAATCAAACAAAAGCAATTGAAATAGCTCAACACAACAAATGTTTCAAGAGGTTTCCCCAAATTCAACTGTGAGAAAGCTGAAACTCGTGCGTCATCTCCAACAAGACTTTCCAACAAGACAATGATCCCAAGCATACCTCAAATTCTACCAAAACTTGGTTGCAGAAGAAGTCCTGGAAAATTCTACAGTGGCCATCACAGTCACCTGACTTAAACCTCACAGAAAATCTCTGGTGGGATTTGAAGAGGGTGGTTGCAGCACGCAAACCCAAGAATATTACTGAACTGGAGGCCATTGCTCATGAGCAATGAGCTAAGATTCCTCAGGAACGTTGCCAGAAGCTGGAGTATGGCTATGCATCTCGTTTGCAGCAGGTCATAACAGCAAAAGGGTGCTCTACTAAGTTCTAAAGATGCTTGTCACGAAGGGGTTGAATAATTTTGAAACTTGAGATATCATTATAAGTTGCTTTTTCAGTTGAAGTTGGGGAAACCGCTTGAAGTATTCATTGTGTTGAGCTATTTTCATTGCTTTAGTTTGATTTGTTCATTACAAACAGCTGAAAGTCTGTAAATTTTGACAATAAGCCTGATTTTCAGTGGGGGTGAATAATTTCAATTACAACCGTTTCTCTTTTGATGGCTTCTCTCCACCACGGTTAGAACCCACCACATAGGAGGACACAGTATCTATTAAGCAATTATCCCCCCTTGTACCTACATAGGTTCTCATTTTAACAGAGATTTAACGTTGAGTTAGAATTATAAACTGCAGGCGTGTAAAACCAAGCATATATCTTTTGAGCTTTGTGGTACCTTCTCCTCCACGTTTCTCTGTTAGTCTGTTCAGCAGAAAGCAACAGAGCAGGAATTTTATTTAATTAAAAAGTCTGGGGCACTTTTAAAAAAAAAAGAAAAAAGTAATTTAGTGAATAAAAGAGATGGGAAGCAGCTCTGCAGAACGAAGCTAATTACGTCCTAGAAATTCATTCAGTCTTCATCGTTCTATAAAGTAAAGTGATGGCAGCGGCTGGCAGTGTTACAGCAGCTCCACCTGTCACTATGTCCCCAGTGGACACATTACTATATCGTAGAGTCAGAGATCTCCAACAGACTTGAGAACAAGAGAAAAGGTCAGGAGGAGTTTTATGGCGGACCTAGTACTGGATTCCCGATAGCTAATCCAAGAAATTAACGTCTTTAACAACCTTAAAACAGGACAAGAATTGTAGATTGCTTCTTTACGGTGCTCCTGGCCACCATTTAGAGAGATATATATATTTGCCATGCCACACAAGCGGCAACATTTTGCCCTTACTACATCTAAGAAGTATAAAGCATACTGTGGTGCCTCCAGGATGTTTTGTGGGGGCAAAATTGTCTCACTCTGCACACAGCTCGGGCAGAACACCTCGACGATAGGCTCACAGGGAATTCAGGAGTTGTTTGGTAACACCAAAATAAAATTGGTACAATAAAAAAAAGAAAACAAACACTTAAAAAGCAAACCAAAGGTTGAACGAATTTCTTCTTCGATCGACTTCTTCAGGGGTTAAAAAAGTATAAAACAAATAAATATACAATCTGTAAGAATCAGATGCTAATCACATGCCTGAGTACTCGTATAAATAGGGCCAGTTCTTCCCTCTAATTGTTATTCCCATGGATGTGAGTCACTCCTCCCACTTGATTGGTGTAGTCCTCCGTCCTTCCTCGTAATTGTGTGTCTTCCATTCACCTCTACTTCCAAGTTCCAGAGCTTTAGATATGGTCCCAATGTGTGTCCCAATGTTTTGTTGTAGGGTTAATGAAATACATATACAAAGATTTGGGGTTTTTATTGTAATCTTTCTTTAATGTAGTTGCATAAAATACATTGTTTGGTAATTAAGTCTAAAAGTATATGTACTGGGGGGGGGAGGGGTTGTCAGACATTGTACTGTTCCAGATGTGTTGTAGCGGAGTTGTGACATAGCCCAGTGATAATTCTGAATTTGCCATGAAGCTACATACCGTTTACCATTACCCCACCCCTAAGATAACAGTATGGGGCGCACAAATTCCTGCCGTCCTGTGGCTCTGGTTTGCATAAAATAAGGCTTTCTTTCGAGAGGCCTGTGGAGCAAATACTTGCCAAGATGGTGCCCCATGGCGCAAAGTGAGGCTGAGGCCTCAGAGGAATACCAATAGGAAAAGATCCTCATGCCTCAATCGGATTTAGTGGAATGTACAAAGAGTCTGAGTCGGATGAGGACTCTTCCCATTCTACAAAAAATAATTTTAAAAGACAGTTACTGAACCTGTGACAGGTGTGGACATCTGACCTTAAAGAAGTCCAGGTTGAAATGGGAGTGATCCATGGGAGGCTGGACGCCACCAAAGAAAAAGTAAAGACAAGAAATAGCCAGATACAAGACACAAAAAGTGGAAAGCCTTACCCACCAGATCAAAAGACTGAGCAGAGTAGTGCAATACAACAATCTTGGTGCAACCTTCCTCTTCTTTTGTTGTATTGTCCTATTCTTTTGGGGGTTTAAGAGGGAGGTCCATGTTTTTAGGTATGCTGCCTTTTCCATAATCTGGTTTGGTTGAATAGCGCTAAACCTTTTTATTCTTTTTTTGAGCAGAAGAGTAGCTGTGCTGGGATCACGGTATAGAAGAAGGAACATCTGACTGAGAGGTATTCCTGAACGGGTTAGAGGGGAAGTACTGCATCCTTTTACCCAGAAGATGATTGCCTTGATGAGCTTTAAGGGGGGGCACTTACCCCTCGCCGGTAATATCGGAGTTCAGAGTCTGCAAGTAAGCTGCAGCCCCCCTAGATGCACTGTAGATTAATATGCTTCCATTTTTTTTTATCATACTATTAGTCGAGCGGTGTGCTCTTTGTTAATATATGATTTGATTTTATTGGACCATTTTCCATACAATGACATGGATGTATACTCTGTGAGTATAAAAATCCAATAAATTACAAATTAAAAGTACCGTATATTTACTTTCAGAAGGTGCATTTTATTATGAAACATAATTTGTGCAAAATGATTACGTTTCAGTTGACATTCCTTGATTAATGAAAAAGGTAAAATGACACTTTTTTGAGAGAGATTAGAATCTCCTAATAATTTTTGGGCACTTTAAAAATTAATTAAGGCATCACTTCACTATTAGTATTAATTAAGTTGGATATAAAACACAATGATGTGATGTGCATGATTGATGTTTGGGCACTGCAACAAAAACAATGGATATAAGAACTCTAAGAACGGGTAAAAACTTCGAGAAACTAAATAACTCGCCCTTCGGTAAATCCCTGCTCAGGTCTCAAAATAGTTTTTGTTCACTTGTGCCATTATAAAGAGAACCCGTACCATTTGCATATCAGATGGATCCAACCCATAAGGGCAATTCAGATCCGAACTGCTGGCAAGTTCCCTCTGCACGAGATATATAGCAACTCCGGATGATTGTATCGGCCTGCTATGGGCCTCGTCAGCGAGATGTAGCTTATACCCCTTTAGGCACAGGGAGACTGGGGTCCACATCTGGATTACCCTTTTAATTTACGGAGAGTAAAGTTTGGGCACTATATACCTGGCTAATATAACTGTATTTAAGAATGATTTAGTGATACATATTTCTGGATTTGGCTTGTTTTGTATTTTCTGAGTATCGAGGTTATGGTATTGTAACTAGAGCACTTTAAGCAATGGAACGCCCAACACTACTGGCCCCAAAAAGAGCATCAGCAGTATTTTACGGGGTAAACGAATGAGGAATTGTCACTTTCAGAAATTTGCCAAATTGTGCTAAATCGGCACCTAGAACTGTGTTCCTTCAGAGGTGAACCGCTCAACAGTAACGTACTTAACGTACTTAAGAAAGAACTTGTTAAAAATCGCTCACTCTGCAGGTTGCAGAGAAATAATAAGCTGTAAAAGGAATACTAGATGTTTGAAGTCATTTACTGTAAAATGTCATTTGTATTAGGAGTATTCATTTAACTCTTTCAATGTTACCCCCTCAGATAGCTCTGTATAATACAATGCCTCTCTGTGAATTCTGTTTCAGAGATATTGTGTTTGGCAGCAAATCTTGAAGCAGAAAAACAATTTTCACGGTATCAATCAGTTGAATAGTTGATTACAGGAACAATCTCAGTCCATTAGGCCTTTATTTTTGAGTTGGATTGGCGCTACATTAGCTTGCTAGTAAGAGATCTGAGAATCATAGCAGTTCTGTAGTTCCGCTCCGGTTGCCACAATCATGTTTATTGTCACTTTATACACATGCCCTGAAAAGGAAAGGAGACCACAGGTCTTTGGCCAAACTATATTTCTACAATAACCGGAAGCAAAGGTTCCTTTCGCCACCCTATGCCAATTAAACTGCAAATTTCAGGCTTTAATGGCTGTACGGTACCCTCCCAATCCGACAAGTAGACATGAATACAACCTACTACCTGCTGAGCTAATGCATTATAAAATATATATTTAACAGACCTGCGCTGTGTTTTTTTGAAAGCAAAATGTAACAGTGATAGTGTACGTACCATAAATGCATGTTAACGTTTCAGATTAAGCTGTTTAATAAATGTTAAGAAGAATGAGTTGTTCAGATTGAGAGTTATATTTTATACATAATCAGTGGGTTTACGTATGACAAAATGTTCCTTGAAGTTACATACAGTTTTTCGCAAAGCTGGGAGAAGCATTGGAATTATACTTGTCATGTCACGTGCTTATTTAAATTAAATAGCACAGGTTTTTAACTTTACATTTTGTTAGCAGAAATGATAGCAGATGTATAGATTTTCATTTAATGGTCTCCAGATATTTGGTACCAACAAACATCAGTAACTATGTTTTCAGTGCAGATTTCCCAAGAATAGGAACGCAGTCATACACCAGTGGACCTATATAGATAAAGAATAATTAAAATAAGGCATGTTCATCCAAACCATGAGAAGTCTGTGTCTGTGTTAAGGCCCCTGGGGTGTAGTGTATCTAGTTTGTAGATACAATAAAGTTATTTCTGTTTAACCTGCTTAACACTGTCTCCGTCCCATTTGGGTACCTTGACATGTTCCATCTCCAGGTACCATTCCTATCTGTGACCAGACTGCATACTTCGAACCCTACAAGTAGCTTTGGTTTTTTGTCCAACATAATATTAATTCTAGCTCATGCCTTGAATCAAGGAGATAATCCTATGTATACTGGTCTACAGAGACTGGATTACTGAGATGGCTATACATATTGGACAATTTTTCTTCTCTCAAATTGTTCTACCTGCTGTTAGTTGGACATCTTTTGACCTTCGGTCAGTTACTTTTATTTTTTTCTTATTTTTATCCTTATTTCTATTTCTATTTCTATTTTTTTTCTTTTTTTTTTTACTTACTATTTTTTTCATATTTAGGAATATTCTCTGTGTTTGGTTACTATTATGTTTCTAGTTTGTTTCATTTTATTCATTATTTGATTTTTTTTTCATTTTTAGTAATTATTTTATTCTGGTTTTATTTTTTATTTTTTGCTTAATATTCTCTATTTTCTTTTCTATTTTCACATTCTCTTTTTTCTTTCTTTCATTTTTTTATGTATTATTTTTCTTTCCATTCATTATTTTCCTCTTTTTTCCCTACTGAGTTATTTATCTATTATTTTCATTTTTATTTTTTATTGTTTATAATATTTATAGTACCTCGCCTCGTATGCTAATATTTCAGCTCTTAGACCTAGAATTTATGTTCATTGTAGGTGGTATAATGTGTGCATTATCTATTAATATGGAGATACAACCTGTTATCCATTTAATAGTACAAATATCAGCCTATCTCTTACGTGTGTCCCACTTTAAATACACTTTGCCCGGTAATAAAACCCTCTTCGGTCCTATATACTTTCAGTCTATTTTTTTACATGTATTTATATCCTTGGCCAATAGGGGTGCTATTTATGGACTAATAATTTAGTAGAGTGGGGGAAGACATAATATCACCAGATTTTATGATGCTACTTTTGTGGTCAGCAAGTAGAAATAGAAAATAAAAAATGATAATAAAAAACAGATAGAACAGTAAATTAAAATAAACAAAGCTGTACTAACATGCTCTTCTCCAAGGGCTCTGACTGGCTAAGCTCATGGGTAGCTTAATGTTAAGGATAATTATCTAGAGGTATCTTGAGTTGGAATTATGGCCTTGTTCTGCTTTGGGGGTTGGCCCGCTATAACCCTGGTCAAGTGCCCAGTCATGTTAATGAGTTAGGGAAGGGATCTGCACAATTGTGCAATATACTGCTATGTACTGCAGCAAGATCATGCGGGTTTTGGTTTTGTGGCCACCATATTGACTAGATCTCCTATTGTATCTTGTATTGAATCAAATTTTGCTTCTAATTTAGGCCAGAGCGAGACAGTGATATTGTCCACTAATGAGGCTGCATTCGTAATTGGACCACAGTATTTGGGATGTCTAGTGTGAACAAGGCATCTGTTGTGGCCGGACTTGGTGGTATTGATGAGTTGTCTTCTGTACATAAGTCTGGTGTTTTTGATAGAGCTTTCGAGTGTTTTGGATATGATTTGGTCTTATTCTTCCCGAATTAGATTCATTTATCCTTTATGGAGAGTAAATGCCTCCCTTACACTAATATTGGGGTCATATTAACCCCCGTAGTATTTTTTTTTATTATTTTTTTTTCTAATGACTAATGGGTTTAGTCATAAAAAAAAAGGCCAAAAATGTCCTTTCAATATTTTCTGTGGTTTTATTTTGAGCAGGTCACTGCTTAAATATGATCTGGCATTAAATCCAGCCAAAATACTTAAAAAATGTCCTAAAAGTCTGTTTTCAGCTGATAGAATAAAATTTGCGGCCTAGGTAAATTAATAAATGTTTTGAAATAAAAGAAAAAAACAGGGTGTACTGATAAAACCAGAAGGAGGTATGGTTTCTGTAAATAATATATTTTTTTTAGATAAGACTCGAGGACATATATGGGTTGCACATATCACGAAGTCACCTAAATATTCACTAAATTCTACAATTCCATTGTCTGTTTGCTACATTGTCTACTTAATGCATTCCTTAGTCACATATTCTGTAAAACAAATTGTTGGACGTTGTGTTTGATGATAAAAATGATTGCGGAGCAATTTATGGTGTTTGAAATGACTACACAAGGATGGTTGGTAAATTTGTATTGATTTGCTGTTTTAACACCATTTTAAATCCTCCGGTAGAAAATGAGAAATGAATGTCATCATGTCTTGTTTGTCTCTGCAATGTTTGCAATGACTGCATAAACGGGTTCATTGTCAAATGCAGGGTCAGATAACATATGGGTTTTATTGAAGGCTTATCAACAAACTTAAAGGAGCACTATAGTGCCAGGAAAACAAACTCATTTTCCAGGCACTATTATTATTATTATTATTATTTTATTATTTATATAGCGCCAGCAAATTCCGTAGCGCTGTATTTTTTTTATTTTTTTTCTAATGACTAATGGGTTTAGTCATAAAAAAGGCCAAAAATGTCCTTTCCATGTATATTTTCTGTGGTTTTATTTTGAGCAGCTCACTGCTTAAATATTATCTTAGGTCCCCCCATCCTCAGGGTCCCCTACCTGCTGGGCTGAAGGGGTTAAATCCCCTTTAGCTACTTACCTTTCTCCAGCACCGGGCTTCCTCTGCGCTGGGGAACTCTCCATCCCCTGCCGACGTCAGATCCGAATGCGCATGCGCGGCAAGAGCCGCGTGCGCATTCAAACCGCCCACAGGTAAGCATTACTCAATGCTTTCCTATGGACGTCCAGCGTCTTCTCACCATGATTTTCACAGTGAGAATCGCGGAAGCGCCTCTAGCGACCGTCAGTGAGACAGCTACTAGAGGCTGGATTAACCCTCAGTGAAACATAGCAGTTTCTCTGAAAATTCATTGAGCTGACGTGGTCTGGGTGCCTATAGTGGTCCTTTAAGTTTGAACTTACAGCTAAACTGAAAATGTGTTCAAGGTAGAAAATCTATTGTGTATAATAATTCCCCGGTTCTTCTGATTAACAGTTGTCCAAACTCAACCCCATTGAGGATAGAAGTTGTTTGTGGGTTCTTCATTTCAAAAATGCATTTCTTTCAACTTATCTAGATTAACAGGTAAGCCTAAATGGCTCCATACCGTATGAACATAACCTGCTAGTGCTGTACGGGGCCATTTGGAATGCAAAAAATAAATTTAATGTTAACCAGACTCAACCCTGACGGACCACTGACATCTGGACATAGTTTGGTAGGATCCATGC
This sequence comes from Pelobates fuscus, assembly GCF_036172605.1. NCBI lineage: Eukaryota > Metazoa > Chordata > Amphibia > Anura > Pelobatidae > Pelobates > Pelobates fuscus. Next base: position 147,142,599 of record NC_086325.1, on the reverse strand, counting down.
ACGAATGCTATAAAGTGGTGTGCCAACAATTTTTCCATCAAAGTGGGGAGTAGATTTTAAAAATCTAAACTATTTGTGGCCAACTAGCAAGCCACTACATTAAAAATGTATTAAAAAGCCTATGCCATCATGTTAGTAGAAGGGAAGTTAAAAGCTTCCCTTATGATCCTACATACCATATAGCTTTAAATAACAGCTCAATCCTACCATGTAATGGTCCGTAACAGCTGTAGACTCCCACATAGCTCTGTGTAATGGCTCTAGACTCTCATGTAGCTCCACGTATTAAACCTCCTAACTGGAGATCTAATGTGAACTTCCTAAACCAATGATTGTTTTGGGCCCTCTGATTGAGTATATCCCAGGATGCTCCAAAACAGATAACAGCCAGCTTATCACAAGATTCTAGGAAAATTATGGACTAACTCCAGAGGTTCTTACTAGCAGTGAACTGTCTCAGTGTGGGTCAATGGGCACCATAGTATTGTAAAATAATGCAATTTACCATTTTAGTAAAATAATCCACTTAAACTTCGTTGGTAGACTCCCATGGCATAAATTTCATGCACAATATAAATTGACTTGAATATTGGATTGTTCATGTTAAGTTTCTGTTCACAGGTGTCCAGACACATCCCCATAAATGAGCAGCTTACAGCCAACGTTCTGTGTTCGTTGCAAACTCAAATAATGTTTGGCACGCAGTTGTTTAAGATTTACCAACCCAATGGCACAATGTTCCTAATTAAGTACATTAGATTATCTCTTATTTTTTCATGTAGGCACCCTGTCTAGGTGTGGAGCTCCTTCTGTCTACGAGGGAGCATTGTGGTTTGAACTTCTATAGGGTGCAGATCACTTTAACAGCTCCATTGCTTCTCAATAACAGAGAGCCGCTGCCTGTGTTCGGAGTCATTGGTTGGCAGGGCCGGTGCAAAGAATTTTGGGTACATAGGCGAAGATGCATTTTTCCGCCCCCCCAAAAACATCTTCACCTGTGTGCCTCTTAACCTCCCTTTTGTGTTTCTTATCCCGTCTTTAAATATCTGACTCCCTTTAGTGTATTTTATCTCCTATTTTTGCCTTTGTGTGTCTCCTATCTCTCCTCTTTGTATGACTCTTACATCCTCCCACATGTTGTGTGTCTTACTCCTCCCAGACCCTTTGTGTGACTCCTTTTCTCCCAGCCCCTTTGTGTCTTTTACTCTTCCCAGCTCCTTTGTGTGTGTCTTTTTCCTTCACAAGCCCCGCTGTGTGTTTCTTTCACATCCAGCCCCTCTCCCCGTCCCTTAATGGTCCCCTCCCTTCTCTGACCCTTAGTGTTCCTCTCCCCTCCCCTCCCCCCTCTGTTCCCTGTTGCTTAGTGTTCCTCTCCCCCCTCCCTCCTTTTCCTGTACCTCAGGATATTTCTCCCCTCCTCTCCTTGTCCCTTGGTGCGCCACCCACCCCCATAGTGGTCCCCTCCCCTTCCTGGTGTGCCTCCTACCTTTCTTGTAGCGTGGCTGAGTGGAGCAAATCCCGGTACAGTGAGCTTTTTCTGTCAGTCCTGCCAGGTACAGGAAACAGAAGTTCCTGTACCACGGTACACACCGCTTGGCCACGCTACAGTCAGGGGTGTATAAACACTGACAGTCACACACACTCAATGACAAACACACAGACGTCTCTGACAGCCAGACTCACTTATCTGACACACTCATTCATTGACAGACACTTACACGCACACTGACAGACACACAAATACTGACAGACTCATTGACAAACACACACTGACAGACACACACAAACTCACATGCCCACACATAAACACACACAAACTCACAGACACACATACTCACACACACACACACTGACAGACACACTCACTCACACACACACACTGACAGACACGCACACACACATACTCACACGCACACTGACAGACACACATACTCACATGATACAACAAATACAGGGTGCGCTAAGTAGGACAATGAGAGATAATAAACAAAAATAATATAAAGAGTCTCTTAACCCCTTAAGGACAGAGCTTCGGAAGCTTGTCTTTCACTTTGTGACAACGGCATTTTTTGCATTTTTTGCTGTTTGCGTTCAACTGCAATTTGCATTTGACTAATTTATTGCACCGACGCATATTATATACCGTTTTTTAAAGGACAGAAAGGGCTTTCATTTGATGTAACATATATATACATGCTTATTTATTATAAAAAAAATACAGAAAAATGCAAAAAAAATGAAAAATTTTAATTTTCTTTTACAGTTTTTGCAATAATAATGTGTGCCTAATTAGTGCAGGTTAAGGAAAGTAATTAAAAATAAATTCATTTAGTTGTTCTGATTTACAGAATATATAATGTGTCTGGGATTTTCAGTTTTTTTTTGGTAGTTACAGGTCACAAAGCACAAGGAGTAAAATAAACTTTTAATATGGAGCGATTTTAGAATTTGGTATGTTTGTCTTGTAAGCTTTATAGCCATAAAAGAAAACAAAATTGCCACACAAAAGTATATATTTATATAAAGTAGACACCACAGGCTATTTACCTAAAGTTGTTTTGACACTTTCTACGTAGCCATTTTACCGACAACCTCTGCTAAATATTGGAGTAAAATTGTGTTTTTTGGGGGTTTTCGCACACAAACTTATAACAAAGAACTTCTCATGTGTATTTGGTAAAGTTGGTGTGTGCTATTCCTGTACAAAGTTTTATTATGTGTTCAGTTACTTCTGCTGAGTACAACGGTACCAACCATTGTATGTCTTTGGCACTATTTCGTGAAGCTACAGTGCCATATAGGAGACCAAGCCATATCAGTTTTTACCGAACTTTGAATTTTGACGCCGGGCCTAAGTGCAATTTCCAAGCATCTTCGCAGGTTTTAAATTTAAACTACCCCACAAAGGCCTACCATTTCTTAAAGTAGACACCCCAGGGTATTTCAAAAGGCATATTTTGAACCTTAGCGTGGGATCATTTTTCCGCTAGCGTGTACCAGGTTTAGTGGTAATAAGCGTTTTTTTCTGCCTTTTTGACACACAAAGTGAGTTTGCACAGTATATTTTGCAAACCATATGTGTACTACCACTGTATAATACTTCATATGTTGCTCAGCTATGTCTGCTGAGTACAAAAATACCCCCGTATGTACCTTTGCCAGGTATATGTGGACATCGGAGGGGCACATTTGGGACACAGCCATTCCATTTTTTTTTCCAACTTTCAATTTTTACGCTGTGCCCATGTCCCATTTTAGAGTATTTTACCAGGCTATATAATCCAAATACCCCATAAAGCCATACCAATTCTTAAAGAAGACATCCCAGGGTATTTCAAAAGGCATATTTTGAACCTTAGCGTGGGATCATTTTTCCGCTAGCTTGTACCAGGTGTAGTGGTAATAAGCGTTTTTTCTGCCTTTTTGACACACAAAGTGAGTTTGCACAGTATATTTTGCAAACCTTATGTGTACTACCACTGTATAATACTTCATATGTTGCTCAGCTATGTCTGCTGAGTACAAAAATACCCCCGTATGTACCTTTGCCAGGTATATGTGGACATCGGAGGGGCACATTTAGGACACAGCCATTCCATTTTTTTTCAAACTTTACATTTTTACGCTGTGCCCATGTCGCATTTTAGAGTATTTTACCAGGCTATATAAACCAAATACCCCATAAAGCCATACCATTTCTTAAAGAAGACATCCCAGGGTATTTCAAAAGGCATATTTTGAACCTTAGCGTGGGATCATTTTTCCGCTAGCTTGTACCAGGTGTAGTGGTAATAAGCGTTTTTTCTGCCTTTTTGACACACAAAGTGAGTTTGCACAGTATATTTTGCAAACCTTATGTGTACTACCACTGTATAATACTTCATATGTTGCTCAGCTATGTCTGCTGAGTACAAAAATACCCCCGTATGTACCTTTGCCAGGTATATGTGGACATCGGAGGGGCACATTTGGGACACAGCCATTCCATTTTTTTTTCCAACTTTCAATTTTTACGCTGTGCCCATGTCCCATTTTAGAGTATTTTACCAGGCTATATAATCCAAATACCCCATAAAGCCATACCATTTCTTAAAGAAGACATCCCAGGGTATTTCAAAAGGCATATTTTGAACCTTAGCGTGGGATCATTTTTCCGCTAGCTTGTACCAGGTGTAGTGGTAATAAGCGTTTTTTCTGCCTTTTTGACACACAAAGTGAGTTTGCACAGTATATTTTGCAAACCTTATGTGTACTACCACTGTATAATACTTCATATGTTGCTCAGCTATGTCTGCTGAGTACAAAAATACCCCCGTATGTACCTTTGCCAGGTATATGTGGACATCGGAGGGGCACATTTAGGACACAGCCATTCCATTTTTTTTCAAACTTTACATTTTTACGCTGTGCCCATGTCCCATTTTAGAGTATTTTACCAGGCTATATAAACCAAATACCCCATAAAGCCATACCATTTCTTAAAGAAGACATCCCAGGGTATTTTAAAAGGCATATTTTGAACCTTAGCGTGGGATCATTTTTCCGCTAGCTTGTACCAGGTGTAGTGGTAATGAGCGTTATTAAATGTATTTTTTTACTTTTTAAAACTTTTTTTACTTTTTAAAACTATTTTTTAAACTTTTGTTTTGCTTATTAATTTTTTTAAAGTTTCCTAAACTTTCGTAAAACTTTTTTTTACAGATTTAACAATTTTCTGATCTTTTATTATACGTTAAAGGACCACTCTAGGCACCCAGACCACTTCAGCTCAATGAGGTGGTCTGGGTGCCAGGTCCTTCTAGGGTTAACCCATTTTTTCATAAACATAGCAGTTTCAGAGAAACTGCTATGTTTATGAATGGGTTAAGCCTTCCCCTATTTCCTCTAGTGGCTGTCTCATTGACAGCCGCTAGAGGCGCTTGCGTGATTCTCACTGTGATTTTCACAGTGAGAGCACGCCAGCGTCCATAGGAAAGCATTATGAATGCTTTCCTATGTGACCGGCTGAATGCGCGCGCAGCTCTTGCCGCGCGTGCGCATTCAGCCGACGGGGAGGAGAAGAGGCGGATCGGAGGAGGAGAGCAGGAGGAGAGCTCTCCGCCCAGCGCTGGAAAAAGGTAAGATTTAACCCCTTTCCCCTTTCCAGAGCCGGGCGGGAGGGGGTCCCTGAGGGTGGGGGCACCCTCAGGGCACTCTAGTGCCAGGAAAACGAGTATGTTTTCCTGGCACTAGAGTGGTCCTTTAACCCCTAACTAGCAGTAAGCAGCACTAACAGTAAATTCCCCATTTTCCCATAACTCCCACCCACCCCAGCTAGCAAAATATTTAATTATACAATATTTAAATTAGTTAATTAAATAAATTTAACCCCTGAGGGTTAAAAAATAAATAAAAGTTAATCGTCAGGGGTTAAAAAAAAATTAGATCACAGTATAATACTGTGATCTGTATTTTGATCACTGTAGGCAGTGATCGACTGGCAGGGAAGGGGTTAATTTTTATTTGGACTGGGTAAAGGGTTTATTTTTTTACATTTTTTACTTAAACGTTATTAAAACTTTTTTTTAACTTAATTTTTTAACTTTTTAAAGCTTATTTTTAAACTTTTTTTAACGTTAACCCCTAGTTAGCCTAATACTAAATCCCCCAATTCCCCACTAACTTCCACCCTCCCAGCTAGCTTAATTTATAACTTTAAAATATTTAAACTAATTAATAAAATAAATTTAACCCCTGAGGGTTAAAAAAAATAATAATGAACCCTCAGGGGTTAAAAAAAAAATCAGATCATAGTAAAATGTAATCCCTGCCAATTGATCACTGTAGTCAGTGATCAATTGGCAGGGAATGGGTTAATTTTATATTAAAATGGGTAAAGGGGGGGTAAAGGGGGGTGGGATTTTAATTAAACTTTATTTTTTTAACACCAGGGGGCAGGATCAACACTGATCCGTCTCCCTGCACTTCACACTGAACCCGGAAGTGCAGGGAGGCGGAGGTGAGTATAGAGAGCACATGTGCCCGCTCTGGCATGCTGTCAGAGCGGGCACATGTACTGGGACAGCCCGATCCGGTGCTCCCGGTCTGCCTCTAATGCAGAGGCAGACCGGAGCACCATTAACCCCACGATCGCCGCGATTGCGGCGATCTGGGGTTAATTTTAACGGGTGACGGACGAGGTCCATCACTCGTCGTTAAGGCAATCCCCTGAGTGACGGACCTCGTCCGTCACTCGTCGTTAAGGGGTTAAAGTACAGTGAAGACCAGGAGTGTATATTCTTCAGTTCTTGCTTTGAATCCTCAGTGGTAAATATGAAATAGAAATGCAAAAATATAGACCAATAGTGCAAAACCATTTTAGGAAAGCTGGATCATGAACAACATAGAAGTAGAGAAGTGCCAACTCACAATTTAAAGAGCTATGCCCAGCTCTAGGTAAAACAGAATACAGTGGTATTTAATACTCCCCACATGTAGGATATAACTGGACACTTGGAGGTGTATCCTCAAGACTTCTTACAGCATTCCAGATAAGCGTCAGCATATAAAATACATAAAAGGGGGAAAAACCCAATGGTGCAATAACGTAGGTTAACTGCAACTACAGACAACACTGAGGTCCTAAGAGTGCCAACTTACAATTGGGAGAGCTATAACCAGCTCTGAGTAAAACAGCATACAGTGGTATTTAAACTCCCCACATGTAGGATATCCTTCTAGCAATGCTTGCAGTGCCGGTCTTATGAAAATAAAATCACAAGAGAGGGCCCATAGTGTTTACCGTATAAAAAACAGCAGTAAAAGGTTATACGTAAACACTATGGGCCCTCTCTTGTGATTTTATTTTCATAAGACCGGCACTGCAAGCATCGCTAGAAGGATATCTAAGCTCAGACAAGCCGTTCCCGCCTTTGAGCAAATGCAAGGATTGCTGCATGCCATAAAGGATTACTGGAGAACGGATACTTTGCTACTTCACAAGTGGACCATATCTCTGAACTATTGGAGGACTACCCATATTAACCTTAAGTATATCTTTCAGCTTTCATCATTTGTCTGCAATAAAATTTATTAATGAACTAATTCTTCATTGCTACAAACTACTAATCTCATGAAGGACATCCATCATGCTTATTCACTATGAACGGTTTCTTGCTTTGCAATTACATTCAGTGCTTCAAGTTACTAATCTCATGAAGGACAACTCCCATCATGCTTATGCACTATGAACTGTTCTTGCTTTGCAAATATCCTCAGCTAATTGATTATTGTTCCTATTGAAGATTATTTTCATGAACTAATGTTACTTAATGGATCTCTGAAGAAATAATTAATAATGAACTTTGTGTTGTTGATTACTTGCACTTCTTATTGGATTATTGCCTAAATGCAATTCATTTAAGTTTAACACTTATTAAAACTTCGGTTGAATCAAGTTACCAGTGATTCTCTCTTTTCTTAAAGCTACAGTATTTACTTAAGGATACTTAAGGATTCTCCATTTCTTCACTATTGTAATTAGGGAGATTACAAGCTGCAGTTGAGTTCCAATCCAAATCACCCCTAGTAGCGTAACAGCAATCTTAATCCAATTCTAGTCCCAACACAATATTCTTTATTTTAAAAAAAAAATACAAATTAAAACATAGTAATCTGTATAAAGGATGTTCTCAATTCCAGGAACATAGATGGTTCCTTGTATCAACAAATTGATGGCAGCAACAAAAATCAACGAATCGTCTACAAACTTCGTGTCTTTAGAAAATGTCTTGTTGTGTAGAATTAAAGGAACGCTCCAAACAGTATAAACACTAGATCACTGTAGTTGTTATGCTGTTAGGAACTCCTCTTCCTCCCAGGTTAACCAGGTAATGTATCTAGGTCCGCTGGGCGCAGGTAACCTCCTTCAGGAAAACTGGGCTCTCCAGCACTGAGCAAGTCCGGTGGTGCTTGGAGATGCTCATTCACAGAGTGCTCAGTTGACGCTCTCAGTCAATGAACCGGACCTGAAGGGCAGGGGGGCTCAAGGAGTTTCTAGCTTTCCAGAAAGCTACGACCAGTTGGTGGATCCTAGGCAAGTTATCAAACTGTTTGTAAGTGATTTCTTTTCTTCACCCTGGGAGAGCGCTAGGTCACTCCTTGCACCATAACCACTACAGTGCACAGTAGTGGTTATGGTGTGTGGAGTGTTCTTTTAAACAACAACTTTTTATTTTGTATAATTATTCCTATATGTAGAACGCAGGCAGATTTGGTTTGTATAAACATCCAGGTTGGCAATGAATACCCTCCTATGATTTCTTAAGGAGTATTTTGCTTCTCTTGGAGTGAAATGTAGTTACAATCATTAAGTATTCAGGTCGGGGTATGCCAAACGGGGTATACAAGAGAAAATAAAAATATACACAGATAAACAGAAAACCGCAATCTGTGTATATTTTTATTTTCTCTTGTAATTTAAAACATATATAGTTATCTGGACCTATTTTACCCTGGCAGAGCTCTGCCAGGTGAATATGCTTTGCCTGCCCGGATGCTCCCATTGAGGTGAGGATTTGTCAGCCTCGCTAAATGTGTAAATGTTTGTGTCTGTTATTGAATGAGTGTGTCAGTGTGTATCTGTCTGTCTGTCAGTGAGTGTGTGTATGTCAATGGGTGTCTGTCAGTGAATGTGTATCTGAGAGTGTGTGCATGTCAGTGAGTGGCTGTGTCAGTGTACGTCTGTCAGTCAAAATGCATGTTAATCTTAAAGCAAGAGGTGCGGCCTTGAAGGAGGGGGTGTCCACGTTTTGTAATGCCTAGGGCAGCACAAGTCCAAAATACACCACTGGCTGGGGGTAAGTAAGAGACACACAAGGGGAGTTTAAGGAACACAAAGGGGGGGGGGACAAGATGCATCTTCACCTGTGTGAAAAAACCTTGCAACAGCTCAATTTAATTTACACTCCCAGCCGCATCCTTCACACTCGGCTGCCCCTGGACTCATTTTCAAAGGTAATACATTAACAAGGAGGAAACCAGTAGATATAGTAATTAGAAAAACTAATTTAAAAATTGAATGGAATAATTTCATTTAGCAATTAGTTTCAGATGAATGAACAAATTCCCCCAAAATTCAGACAAATTTGCATTCGTCCAAAAATGAATGCACAAGCATGATAAAAAAAAAAGTCAAACATATACCGGTAATAGTTTTTTTTTAGTTGTTAGTTTCAGTTAATACTTTGACGCACTTATTACTCAAACAGTTGAACTGAATGTGGCTGCATGGACACAAAAGTGACTTAACTCCTAAATGACAGATAATTGACCACTGAGACTGCAGGGGCATATACCAGCGGTTTCCAAACTGTGTGCGCACCTTGAGGCGCAGCGACATGCACACTGGGGTGCCGCGGAATGTTTCCCAGATGCTATGATTATAGCACCGGTGAAACATTACTGATCAACAGGGACCTGGTCGAGTGTCGTGGTCCTTTAAGACAGCGACCGGGCCCCTGTAATGTCGGCCGGCTGGGAGGAAGTGATAGCCTGTCGCAGCATGAGGGGAGAAGAGCACAAAGAGTTCCAGACCCCTTCCCTCCCCCCAGCAGGACCAGGACTCCAAGCCACCCTCCTGGACACACCGATAAGCTAGCAGGAGGGTGGCTGGAGATATAACAAAATCACTTGTGTGTGTGTGTTTGTATGAGTTTGAGTGTGTGTGTGTGTGTGTGTGTGAGTGTGTGTGAAAGTGTGTATATTAGTGTGAGTTTGAGTTGTTTGTATGTGTGTAAGTGTGTGTATGTGTATGAGTGTGTGTGTGTATGTGTATGAATATTTGTATGTGTGTGAGTGTATTTATGTGTGTGAGTGTATGTATAAGCGCTACGGAATTTGTTGGCGCTATATAAATGGCAATAATAATAATGTATGTGTTTGTATGTATATGAGTGTGTGTGTGTGTGTGTGTGCATGAGTGTGTGGGACTGAGTGTATGTGTATGAGTGTGTTTATGTGTATTTATTTATTTATAAAATATTTTACTAGGATGGATACATTGAGATTTCGCTCGTTTTCAAGTATGTCCTGGTGTATGAGTGTTTGTATGTTTGTGAGTGTATGTATGAGTGTGTGTGTGTGTGTGTATGAGTGTATATGTGTGAGTAAGAATGAGTGTGTGTGTGTGTCAGGTGGTTTGTAAGTGTGTGTGTCAGGGTTTGCATCTGTGTGTGTATATATAGGTCAGTGTGCTTCTGTGTCTGTGTGTGCGCACACAGCTGTGTATGTGCCTCTGTGTGTCAGGGTGTGTGTTTTAATGTCAGCGTGTGTATCTGTGTCATGGTGTGAGCATGTATTAATGTTTGTGTGTGTCAGGGTGCATGTGCGTATGTCGGTGTGTATCTATGTGTGTGTATGTGTCTGTGTGTATCTATATGTGTGTGTATGTGTCAGTGTCTATATGAATTTGTGTGTATGTGTTGGTGTATTTATATGCATCTGTGTGTTAATGTGCATAAATATATGTGTAAGTATGTATGTATGTATGTGGTAGTGTATGTGCATACATCCAATCAGTCAAACACCAGCACAACATACAAGCACACTTCTGCAATCTAACACAAATATTACATACAAACACTCAAAACTAAAAAAATATATATACAAACACATCCCTTCACTCAAACACAAATACTACACACAAATGTACATCCACATTTAAAAATGAACATTACATTCAGACACACCCCTGCAATCAAGCGCAAACATTACATACAAACACACCCCTGTATTAAAACACAATACATGTATACAAGAACCCCTTCAAACACCAACACTGTACATTACACTATAGCACCAGTAAATGCAGCAGCGCTGTACAGATATACAACCTAGAAATGTTAACTTTGGGTGCCTTGGGAAAATACTGAACTAGTAAGGGCGCCTTGAACCTAAAAAGTTTGAAAACAACTGATCTATACACCAAAACTGCTTCATTAAGCTAACATCAATTTAACAGTTATTTTTCAGGTCAAAGCAACAACGTTTGTAATTTGTTGCACTTGTCCAAATACTAATTTAAAGGAATCATATAGGGTCAGGAACACAAACATGTATTACTGACCCTAGAGTGTTAAAATCCCCATCTAGTCCCCTGGCTCCCTCTTGCCTCCCTAAATATAGTAAAATCTTACTTGTATTCAAGTCTGCAGATGCTGGTTCTGCCCTTGTCTGCCTCTGAAACTGTCTGCTGACATTACCAGAAGTGTTGTTCTGAGCCAATCACAGTTCTTCCCCATAGGATTGGCTGAAACTGTCAAGGAGGCAGTTCAGGGGCAGAGCCAGCAAAAGTCAAACACAGCCCTGGCCAATCAGCATCTCCTCATAGAGATGAATTTAATCAATGCATCTCTAAGAGGAAAGTTCAGTGTCTGCATGCAGAGGGTGTAGACACTGAATGGCAGTGTTGCACACTGTGCAGCACTACTCCAGGAAGCACCTCTAGCAGCCATCTGAGGAGTGGCCAGTGAAGTTATCACTAGGCTGTAATGTAAACACTGCATTTTTTCTAAAAAGACAATGTTTACTGCAAAAAGCCTGAAGGTAAGGATTATACTCACCAGAACAAATGCAATAAGCTGTAGTTGTTCTGGTGACTATAGTGTCCCTTTAAATAAGTGGCTATATGGCTGACTATAAACTAAATAAATTTTAAGTATTTTCTCCTGACAAGGTTGAAAGGGTTCCAACTTTTCACTGCTATTACCACTTATTATGTGACTGAATGATAGAATTAATATAACCAGGATGAATGAGGGAAGCAATGGGTTAAAATTCGGATTTGGGAATTTGGCAAATAAAAATGTGTATTGTTCATAATCATATATTTAATTATAATATTAAAATTAAAAACAAGATAGATGAAACATCACCATTGAATGTATCCGGAGTAGTATCTGTTCCTTCAAGCAATTTACCCTGACAAATACAAATTATACAATAGAATGAGAAAAATAAATTAAAGGTTTAACAGAATAAATAATCAGTGTGAGAAAATCCATGAGTGGGAGCTATTAAACTAAACGGGGGACCTAGTGCATCCTCCAGCCCCCAAACAAATTGAACAGTGGGACTTAGTGTCCCCCATCCACCACCCATTGGAGGTGGGTGGCCCCAAATAACAATGAAGGGGAACATATTGTGTGTGTCCCAGCCCCACCCAATAATGACAGGTGGGGGCTGTAAATTATATTGGAAGGGAACCTATTGTTCCCCACCATCCCCACCCATTGGCTGCTGGTGCAGGCCGTAAATAATACAATGGGGGGCCCTATTGACCCCCCCCAGCCCCTACTCATTGGCAGCTGGGTGAGGTCCTGAATAATAATGGGGGCGACCTATTGTCCATCCCTCCGCCCCCACCCAATGCCAGCGGGTGAGGGCCCTAAACAATATAATGGGGGGGACCTATTGTTGTACCCCAGACCCCAACCACTGGTGGCAGGTGGGGGTTAATTGTAAAAATAAGTCCTAGGATTCCCCAAGCCCCTCCATAATAAAATACCCTACCTCACCCTAATAACAGTGACATTTTGATATAATACAAATTATTTAATGAATTTTTTATAATTTTTAGAAAAATATTATTTTTAATATTTATCACCCCATAAATATCCTCACAGCCAGCAAGCATCACAGACATTACGCACAGCCAGCACACATCATCCATCATACATACATTACACACTGCCAGCAAACATCACGCACAACACACATTACACACAGCCAGCACACGTCATACATCATACATACATTACACACTGCCAGCAAACATCACGCACAACACACAGCCAGCAAACATAAGGAACAACACACATTACTTACTGTGACGAAAGCCACTTTGCCACTGGGCTTTGGAGAGGACTACTTGCCAGCCGTTTATCCTGTGACTATGGTCCTTTTAATTTATTTTGGCTGAGAGACCCTTATTCTGCCTATCGGAACTTTCCCTTGCGGGCGGCCGGCGAGGGAGCACTTCCCCTGAGCTGTCTGCTCAGCTCCCTCGCACGCCTCAGAGTGAGGCTGGGTGCCGGAATATGACGTCATATTCCGGCTCCGCCTCCCAGCCTCACTCTGCGGCTGGCGAGGGAGCTGAGCAGACAGCTCAGGGGAAGTGCTCCCTCGCCGGCCGCCCGCCCGATCGCCCAGCAGCCCGGCGGCATGTCTTTTAGCCGCACGGCTAACAAGACATTTGCCTTGGGCATTTGGGGGCGGCTTTTTTTTCCGCCCCCTGGAAAATGCCGCCCAAGGCAAATGCCTTGTTTGCCTCGCGGCTAATACGCCCCTGACTATAGTGTCCCTTTAATGTGAAGTAAATTAGAGATTAGTGCCACGAATAATATACTAGATTGCCTACTTACAACCAGATGAGGATGATGATGGGCTTCAGCTGCCGTCTGGCTCCACTGGTCTGGTGTAGAACAGGCTCTCTGGAGGCGGTTTGTAACTGTGGTCACAAAAATCAATGTTCTGGGAGAACGGGAAGCATCTCCATTTTTTGAGGGCCCTTTACACAGCTCAAGGTCTGGGTCCCAGGGTCCACCTTCATGTTCCACCAATGAGTTTGTTCACAGGGGTGTGTGTGTGTGGGGGGGGGGGGGGGGGGGATGTCCTGATGTGTGTAAGGAATGCATTGTGTGAATCTGTGTTTGTATGTGTAAGGGCTGCAAGGTGAGTTTGTGTATGTATGGGATGCAGTGTGTGTGTCTGTAAGGGATGCACTGAGTGTGTGGAAGGGGTGCATTGTGTGTTGCTGTGTGTAAGGGATGCATTGCTTGTGTATGTGTGTCTGTGTAATGCATTGTGTGTTTTTCTGTGTGCAAGGGGTGCATTGTGTGTGTGTGTGATGGATGTCAATCTCTCCCCCTACCCCCGTCAATTTCCTTCTTCTCCCCCTCCCTCTCATTGCCTTCCCCCCTCCAATTTCCTTCCTTCTCCCCCCTCCAATTTCCTTCCTTCTCCCCCCCTCCAATTTCCTTCCTCTCCCTCTCCAATTTCTTTCCTCTCCCCCTCCAATTTCCTTCCTCTCCCCCCTCCAATTTTCTTCCTCCCTCCCCCCTCAAATTTCCTTCCTCCCCCCTCCCTCAAATTTCCTTCCTCTCCCCCCTCCCTCAAATTTCCTTCCTCTCCCCCTCAAATTTCCTTCCTCTTCCCCCTCCCTCAAATTTCCTTCCTTCCTCCCTTCCTCTCCCCCCCTCAAATGTCCTCCCTTCCCCTCCCCCCCTCAAATGTCCTCCCTTCCTCTCCCCCCTCAAATGTCCTCCCTTCCTCTCCCCCCTCAAATGTCCTCCCTTCCTCTCTTCCTCCCTCAAATGTCCTCCCTTCCTCTCCCCCCTCCCTCAAATTTCCTCCCTTCCTCCCCCCCCTCAAATTTCCTCCCTTCCTCTCCCCCTCCCTCAAATTTCCTCCCTTCCTCTCCCCCCTCAAATTCCTACCTCTCCCTCCCCTCCCTCAAATTTCCTTACTCTCCCCCCCCCAAATTTCCTACCTTCCTCTCCCCCCCAAAATTTCCTTCCTCTCCCCCCTTCAAATTTCCTCCCTCCCTCTCCCCCCACTCCCTCAAATTTCCTCCCTTCCCTCCCTCTCCCCCCGACTCATTCAAATTTCCTCCCTCCCCCCACTCCCTCAAATGTCCTCCCTTCCCTCCCTCTCCCCCCCACTCATTCAAATTTCCTCCCTCCCTCCCTCTCCCCCCCCACTCACTCAAATGTCCTCCCTCCCTCTCCCCCATCACTCACTCAAATGTCCTCCCTCCCTCTCCCCCCACCCCCACTCACTCAAATGTCCTCCCTCTCCCCCCACCCCCACTCACTCAAATTTCCTCCCTCTCCCCCACTCACTCAAATTTCCTTCCTCTCCCCCCCTCACTCAAATTTCCTTCCTCTCCCCCCCTCAAATTTCCTCCCTTCCTCTCCCCCCTCCCTCAAATTTCCTTCCTCCCCCTCAAATTTCCTCCCTTCCTCTCCCTCCCTCAAATGTCCTCCCTTCCTCTCCCCCCTCAAATTTCCTCCCTTCCTCTCCCCCCTCCCTCAAATTTCCTCCCTTCCTCTCCTCCCTCCCTCAAATTTCCTCCCTTCCTCTCCCCCCTCCCTCAAATTTCCTCCCGTCCTCTCCCCCCTCAAATTCCTACCTCTCCCTCCCCTCCCTCAAATTTCCTTCCTCTCCCCCCCCAAATTTCCTACCTTCTTCCCCCCCCCCAAATTTCCTTCCTCTCCCCCCTTCAAATTTCCTCCCTTCCTCTCCTCCCCCAAATTTCCTCCTTCTCCCCCCCCACTCCGTCAGATTTCCTCCCTTCCCTCCCTCTCCCTCCCCCCCCCTCATGCAAATTTCCTCCGGCGGCCGGCCGGCGGGCGAGCGAGGGAGCACTCTCCTCTGAGTGCTTCCTCTTCAGCTCCCTCGCGCGCCGCGTACTGATGCCGGAGCTGGAAGATGACGTCATCTTCCGGCTCCGGCATCAGTACGGTGCGCGAGGGAGCTGAAGAGGAAGCACTCAGAGGAGAGTGCTCCCTCGCGCGCCCGCCGGGTGTCAGCGGGGCCAGCCTCTGGGGGGCCCTGAGGTGACCGGCTGCTGGGCCCCCCAAGAGAAGAGGCTGGCCCAGTGGGTACATACCGGGGTCGCAGGGCCCCCTGCGACCCGGTATATTCCCACTGAATGTGGGGCCGGACGACCTGAGCAGTCCGGGCCCCCCAGGACCGCCGGGCCCATGACAACCGTTGCGGTTGTCATGCCCTGATGGCGGCCCTGGGTAGGCCTTTGGACTGGTTTGGTAGGTTCGAGCTCGTAGGTAGCTCCGAACCAGGGTGTGTAGGGGTGTCTCGGTATGCCCCTACACTTGTGGTGCCCTTTGGTGGCAATAGTCATGTTTCAATGTTAAGTTAAAATGTTACAATGTTTGGGTATTATGTTACGTGGGGGTGGGTCATTGTCAAGGGGTTAAATTGTAAACTACTGTGACCTTTATAATTTATGTTAATAATAAATAAAAGCTGTGATATACTTTTGCCAAAACCCTGGTGTCAGTGTATTTTATTCTAATGGTGGGGGTTTTTTGTGCATATGCCGACAAGGCGAGTGTGCACGTCATGTCCACGGTGGGTTGGAGACGGCAAGACCCCAAACAAGCTGCGGCGGTTCGTGGGGTCTGCAGTGCTTATGGTGTCTTGTGCGGTGCTGATGGTCCTTGGTGAGCATTAGGAGCATCGACTGACAGAGGCTGCCGGTCGGGACCATCAGGGTTATTCACTAAACTCAGAATTTCCATAAAGGAAATCTGCATGGAAAAGCTGAGGCCAAAGGTTGTGCTTAAAGTCACGCTGTGATTTTTTTATTTTTTCCAAATCCGCTTTTTTTGGTCTCAGTTTTTCCATTCGGATTTAATTCATGAGAATTCATAGTTTGGTAAATAACAATATCCAGGGCTCCAGCCAGGGAGCCCCAATCTGAAATCATATTGTGGGTCAGAAGAAGTAGATTATCATGACAAACAGTCAGATTGGGCTACCACTTTGGTCCCTTGGACCAGTAGATTGTATTTGATTTCCCAGCCCAGTCAGTATACACTGAGTATCAGAGTCACTCCTGCCTCTGGCTGATGCCTGGTCACATGACTTGGTTGGAGGAACAGCCGCTCACGTGATACCATTTCCCAGTGGTGACATGTCGCAGGGGGGAGTGTCTATAAACCGGGCTCGGTCACGTGACGCCGATGACGTGCCGAGTCAGCTGATCGCCCGGGTGACTAGTCGGCTGGGTGATCTCGGAGCGCAGTGATCGTCATGGCGAGCCAGTCAGCGGGAATCCAGCAGCTCCTGCAAGCCGAGAAACGGGCCGCCGAGCGGGTGGGGGAGGCCCGCAAACGTGAGTTATGGAGATAGCGGGGTGTTGCCATGGTGATACCGTGTGTGCGATGTCAGCGTCACTCAGCAATGACTGGCTTCTTCACCATCCTAAGTGTCGGCCCAGAGCTCACACAGGCCCATTACATGGGGGGCCCAGGGAGCTCACACAGGCCCATTACATGGGGGGCCCAGGGAGCTCACACAGGCCCATTACATGGGGGGCCCAGGGAGCTCACACAGGCCCATTACATGGGGGGCCCAGGGAGCTCACACAGGCCCATTACATGGGGGGCCCAGGGAGCTCACACAGGCCCATTACATGGGGGGGGGGGGGGCACAGGGAGCTCACACAGGGCCATTACATGGGGGGGGGGGGCACAGGGAGCTCTCACAGGCCCATTTACATGGGGGGGGGGGCACAGGGAGCTCACACAGGGCCATTACATGGGGGGGGGGGGGGGCACAGGGAGCTCTCACAGGCCCATTTACATGGGGGGGGGGCACAGGGAGCTCACACAGGGCCATTACATGGGGGGGGGGGGGGGGGGGGCACAGGGAGCTCACACAGGGCCATTACATGGGGGGCCCAGGGAGCCCACACAGGCCCATTACATGGGGGGGAGGGGCACAGGGAGCTCACACAGGCCCATTACATGGGGAGCCCAGGAGCTCACACAGCCCCATTACATGGGGGCCCAGGGAGCTCACACAGGCCCATTACATGGGGGCCCAGGGAGCTCACACAGGCCCATTACATGGGGGCCCAGGGAGCTCACACAGGCCCATTACATGGGGGCCCAGGGAGCTCACACAGGCCCATTACATGGGGGCCCAGGGAGCTCACACAGGCCCATTACATGGGGGCCCAGGGAGCTCACACAGGCCCATTACATGGGGGCCCAGGGAGCTCACACAGGCCCATTACATGGGGGGCCCAGGGAGCTCACACAGGCCCATTACATGGGGGGCCCAGGGAGCTCGCACAGGCCCATTACATGGGGGGCCCAGGAGCTCGCACAGGCCCATTACATGGGGGGCCCAGGAGCTCGCACAGGCCCATTACATGGGGGGCCCAGGGAGCTCACACAGGCCCATTACATGGGGGCCCAGGGAGCTCACACAGGCCCATTACATGGGGGCCCAGGGAGCTCACACAGGCCCATTACATGGGGGCCCAGGGAGCTCACACAGGCCCATTACATGGGGGCCCAGGGAGCTCACACAGGCCCATTACATGGGGGCCCAGGGAGCTCACACAGGCCCATTACATGGGGGGCCCAGGGAGCTCGCACAGGCCCATTACATGGGGGGCCCAGGGAGCTCGCACAGGCCCATTACATGGGGGGCCCAGGAGCTCGCACAGGCCCATTACATGGGGGGCCCAGGAGCTCGCACAGGCCCATTACATGGGGGGCCCAGGGAGCTCGCACAGGCCCATTACATGGGGGGCCCAGGGAGCTCGCACAGGCCCATTACATGGGGGGGCCCAGGGGGCTCACACAGGCCCATTACCTGGGGGGGGCCCAGGGGGCTCACACAGGCCCATTACCTGGGGGGGGCCCAGGGGGCTCACACAGGCCCATTACCTGGGGGGGGCCCAGGGGGCTCACACAGGCCCATTACCTGGGGGGGGCCCAGGGGGCTCACACAGGCCCATTACCTGGGGGGGGGCCCAGGGGGCTCACACAGGCCCATTACCTGGGGGGGGCCCAGGGGGCTCACACAGGCCCATTACCTGGGGGGGGCCCAGGGGGCTCACACAGGCCCATTACCTGGGGGGGGGCCCAGGGGGCTCACACAGGCCCATTACATGGGGGGGGGGCCCAGGGGGCTCACACAGGCCCATTACATGGGGGGGGGGCCCAGGGGGCTCACACAGGCCCATTACATGGGGGGGGGGCCCAGGGGGCTCACACAGGCCCATTACATGGGGGGGGGGGGCCCAGGGGGCTCACACAGGCCCATTACATGGGGGGGCCCAGGGGGCTCACACAGGCCCATTACATGGGGGGGCCCAGGGGGCTCACACAGGCCCATTACATGGGGGGGGGGGGCCCAGGGGGCTCACACAGGCCCATTACATGGGGGGGGGGCCCAGGGGGCTCACACAGGCCCATTACATGGGGGGGGGGGCTCACACAGGCCCATTACATGGGGGGGGGGGGGGCTCACACAGGCCCATTACATGGGGGGGGGGGGGGGCCCAGGGGGCTCACACAGGCCCATTACATGGGGGGGGGGGGGCCAGGGGGCTCA
Organism: Pelobates fuscus; assembly: GCF_036172605.1. Lineage (NCBI taxonomy): Eukaryota > Metazoa > Chordata > Amphibia > Anura > Pelobatidae > Pelobates > Pelobates fuscus. Next base: position 147,123,465 of record NC_086325.1, on the reverse strand, counting down.
CACAGGCCCATTACATGGGGGGGGCCCAGGGGGCTCACACAGGCCCATTACATGGGGGGGGGGGGTGTGCCCAGGGGGCTCACACAGGCCCATTACATGGGGGGGGGGCCCGGGGGGCTCATATTTTATTTTACCCTCACTGGGGGGAGGAGTATTATGTTTTATTTTACCCTCACTGGGGGGAGGAGTATTATGTTTTATTTTACCCTCACTGGGGGGGAGGAGTATTATGTTTTATTTTTCTCTCACTGGATTGTGCCTGGTGTCATGGGTTGATCCAGCTTAAAGAGATAAATATAGGAAGGGATTTAAGAAAAAAAAAAATTCCATGCATGCCCTATGTAGATGATAGTTTTCAAAACATGCAAATAGCATAGGCATTTAATAAAAAAAAAAAAATCTTAAATCTTAAACCCTCAGCCTGGCCTTTTGTGGAAATTTGAATGTAATCCAAAAATAAGAATGGGTATTTGCTATTTGAGTCCTTTTTATAAGTGCGTACTATATGATTCCAATCTGAGAGAAATGTTCCTTTTCATTAATAAACCCATGTTAAAGACAGAATGCAGAACCAAGCCATCGGAAAAAATTAGCTTCCTCTTTCTGCCATTTAAAGGAACAATTTGAATAACATAACCACTGCAGCCCAATTTACTTTGTTAAACCATTTTAGACATGTTTGGCAACTTTCCTAGATTCCCCCAGGCATCCGCACTGAGATGGATTTCTGGCTGTGCATTCACTAAATGAGAGAACTTAGCGGCTGCTCTCAATCAATGAGCACAGTCCTGTGTGGCCCTACTTGGCTCAGTCTGAAGGAGAACCCCGGAAGCAGGTTATGTGTGGTCTCAGCGTGACCCAGGTACATCTTCCAGAACAGGTTCGACATATTACACTGGGACAGCGTCTGGCCACTCCTGGCACCATAACCACCACAATGGGCTGTAGTGATCATGGTGCTTGGACTATTTCTTTCATGTTCTTATCTCACAAGATACATGTTGGGTGCATTTGCACCCCTTTAGGAATTGGCATGAATATAGGAAACATGTCATATAGGATCAACTTTCTGTTGTAAAACGAAATACATAGGTATCATTATTATCCTCTTGCATGCCTTCCTCTTGTGCAGTTTTTCCAAAATACATACATGGGAGCTGACTCTGCAGCATATTGTCTTCTAAGCCTACACTGTCTACACCACCTCACACTCTTTCCATTGGGTAAACTCTTTGTTCCTCTCCAGTTTAGCGCATACTGCAAGTTATATGAATAATACTGGAGATGGTTATCGTACACCTGGTTGTCCTCCTTCATGTTTATATTCATTGCACTTTGCCGTTTTGTGTAATTATAACCCTCATTCTTTGTACTATAAGCGTGTGTAAACCATTCCCTCATTAACTTGTTCCAGCAAGCCTCATTAGGTGCCATTTTTATTATATTTTTGTCCTTCTTCATCCACATACCTCCCCTTATGAAGATAAAAGGAACTTACTGATGTGCTTTATGTTTGAAGTGTGTTCTCTTGCATTGGGAAGTCTGTGATTGGACAGCCACAGAAAGTCTGGGCGGGGTTAGAAGGGGAGGGCTTGGCGAGAGTCCCAGCACCGACAAGCGCGATTAGACAACCTGGGAAATATAAACACTGATCTCAGTTGGAATTTAAGTAAACGAAGCTCAGTTGAGAGGCCACTAGGGCCCAGCAGACATTCCCTGTGTTCTAAGCAAGATTCCTTGTGTTGATTTTAGACGGAATATGTACAGAGGAAATTATGCAATGCTATGTAACTAAAAAGTTTACTACCACTTCTGTACACTGAACAGTTTGACTTCCCTCCCTCTACTCCCTTTGTAAACCCCTCTTTTATTTGACATACTCGATAAAAATGGAAAAACCTAATAAATAAAGATTGCCTAAAAAAAAAAAAGAAGGGGAGGGCTTTAATAAACTACAGACAAGAGATCTACGTCTTTTACAAGATGCTTTTATTGGGGTATATCTACTAAATAATAATGTATTGTTGAGATACACACTGTAGATTGTATTAGTTGTGTGTGTGTGTATATATATATATATATATCTTTAAGCATTTGATTTGTTTTTGGGGACAGTGGTGTGTGCCTTTAAACTAGTTTCTGATGGTCAACTTGTAACTGTCGAGCAACACTGTTTCTTCTATTCTCCAAATCCAGGAAAGAACAGACGTTTGAAACAAGCCAAGGAGGAGGCTCATGCTGAGGTTGAGCAGTATCGGCTACAAAGAGAGAAGGAGTTCAAGATTAAGGAAGCTGCTGTATGTATGAAACTGACATCTCACAGACTTCTCTTTTTTGTGTTAGGATTTTTAATAGCGGATACTAGAGTTTAAAATATCCTCCCCTTAGTCCCATTTTGTAGCAAATCTCCATGTGCATAATCTTTCAGTTACCACTGTGTAATCCAGTAACCGATTTGAGGTCTTTCAGGGGGTCCTGCTTCTTCCATAGCTTAATATAGTAAAATTATTGAACACGAATGCCAGTATGCTCAGTAACTGCGTTCATGTGTAGTAGAGCTGTGAGTGGCGTCTTACTGATGTGTCCATATAATCCGGATCCACTCGTGCAAGTAAATGGAGGCTGCCAGCAGATTCCCTTCGCATGAGTGAGTTTTCATTAAATTAAATTGCATTCACTTGAATGAGAAACTGCTGGGCAGAAGTCTGTGGTTTATCCACCTCTTCATTTTCCTCTTGATTTCCCACTGTTTCTTTTTGGAGTGAGAGCTGGGATGCAAGGTTGATTGGAGCTATTTGCAAGGTGATCGCACACATGCTGCTTATTCTGTTACCTTGCACAGCAGTTTCATCCATATCTTTTCATAACTGAAATTGCTGCTGTTTAGTGAACTATATTATGGTGATATGCTTGGCACTGTCTTTGAACACAGTGCGTGGATTGTTTGAGTGGTCTCAGCTACTTCCTAGTGTGGGCTGGGTTCGCTGCAGCAAATATAAAGTTTGTACATAGGCAACAAACTCTGCAACTTGAAAGGTGAGTGGTTTATTTAGTTTTAGATTTAAAGGAACACTATACGGTCAGGAACATAAATGTGTATTCCTGACCGTATAGTGTTAAAACCCCCATTTAGGTGGCTTGCCCTCCTTAAAAGGTAATAAACTTGCCTTCTTTCCAACATCGCCCCAATCTGCTTCCTTGGCTGACATAATCAGAATTTATGATCTCAGCCAATTCAATGCTTTTCCATAGGAAAAACATTGGATTAGCTGAGCTCATCAAGGATTGGCTTGGCCATTCAGCATCTCCTCATAGCGATGCGTTGAATCAGTGCATCTCTATGGGGAAAGTTCATGGTTTCAATGCAGAGTGTGGAGATGCTGAACATCCCCCAGGAGGCACCTCCAGTTGCCAGAATTGTTGAGCAATGGAGGTGTCCCTAGGGCGCTATGTTAACACTGCCTTTTCTCTCTGAAAAGGCGGCGTTTCCAGGAAAAAGGCTGCCGGGGCTGACTACTCACCAGAAAAACTACATTAAGCTGTAGTTGTTCTGGTGACTATGGTGTCCCTTTAAGAGTTCTTTCAAGTTTCTCTTTAAAACTCCATATGTTTTGTATTTGTTTCCCTTCAAATTTGCGCTGTTTGTTTTAATAATCTGAACGTAATTCACAAACTGGCCATATGATTTGATGGACATGTCTCTTCCGGTATGTGTAACTTTTAAATGCCATATCCTTGATCATTTGTAATTGGTTTAAAACCAGTAAGATCCCATTGTCTGTCCCTTACAGCATATCCTTGCATGGATTAACTCTTCTAATTACATTGACTGCTAATGGTCGTTATGGAGCTAAGAGTATATTTACCCTGATTTTTATTTTTATTTTTCTTTACACTTTCTCCCTTATAGGTCTTGGGTTCCCAGGGTAGCTGTTCTGAAGAAGTTGGAAAGGAATCAACCGATAAAATATTAATTATCCAACAGAACTACCTCCAGAACAAGGAGATGGTGTTGGACAACCTTCTGTCCTTTGTTTGTGATATAAAGCCAGAGATCCATGTCAACTATAAATTGGGCGGCTAGAAGTTTGTGAACCACCTGCTGTTTTCTCCTCCTGTTCTAGGATCCTAAATTTGTTTCAATTAGTTAGCACTGGCAGAGTGAAGTCTAAAACAAATCCTGTTATTGCAAAGGTTTTAATGGGGTTCACACTGTGTACCTTGTTAAGGGTTAATGTATGAGGAAGAAGAGATTTCCTGGCATGATGAAAATGAAGTAGTAAAACACAATCGCTGTATTTTTGAAGGAGTGTTTCTTAGCCTTAATTTTCTGTTTAAATCCCTTATACTGTCCTGAGATGTTTTACAAGTAAAGTATTTTGTTTTCCTTGAAGGCTTTGTTGTATTCTTGCCGATTTAAACCAACAATGAATAACTGATCCTAGATTCAGATCTTGCTTGGTTTTTATAAGGTTTTTTTGTTTTATTTTCCTCCATTAAATTATAAATGGTCTACCATCTCTCAAGTTAAATTTTGTTTTAGGATGATCAAATTTTTTTGGTGGGTGTCATTAGCTGCCGTTTTGCCTTCATAAGCTCCTGAGTATTCCAGCAGATTGCGGACAATCTTTCATTCGGCAGTGCTGTTTATTAATAAGCAATATTTGCTTTCCCTTCCTATATATTTAATGCAGAATTGTCCCTTGTGGGTTTTTATTTATTTATCATACTCCTCCCCGAAGGTGAAATGTCCACCTATATGTTGACATACAGGATGAAATGGAGAAAATAATGTACTTTTCTAATCATTTTACCTAATTGTTCATCTTCAGTTTAGTCTTCAACTTGTGGCCTTCTGCCAAAGACATCAATTACACAGCTACTTGAGACCCTACCCAAGAATTGGAATGTACATGAGATAAAGTAGTCCACATGCAGACCGGAGGTTGTGGACAGTCTCTCCCATAAATACAGGCAGACCGGCGGTCGTGGACTGTCTCTCCCATAAATACAGGCAGACCGGCGGTCGTGGACTGTCTCTCCCATAAATACAGGCAGACCGGCGGTCGTGGACTGTCTCTCCCATAAATACAGGCAGACCGGCGGTCGTGGACTGTCTCTCCCATAAATACAGGCAGACCGGCGGTCGTGGACTGTCTCTCCCATAAATACAGGCAGACCGGCGGTCGTGGACTGTCTCTCCCATAAATACAGGCAGACCGGCGGTCGTGGACTGTCTCTCCCATAAATACAGGCAGACCGGCGGTCGTGGACTGTCTCTCCCATAAATACAGGCAGACCGGCGGTCGTGGACTGTCTCTCCCATAAATACAGGCAGACCGGCGGTCACATCAACAATGTCCCATACATACTGTCATGTTGAAAGGTGGTGTTGTCACAGTCGACCATACATAAAGTGGTGTGTGTGTGTTTTTGGGTGATGTCAGTGTGACTAAATGTGTTCTTTGTATACAATGTCAAGCTGTGTGTGTGTGTGTGGGCACTAGAGCATAGACGATGCAGTTAAACCAAGCCACTTTGTGTTATGGCTGCGACCAGCAGCAACTCAGGAAATATATTTCTTGTCGTCCCTCCCACGGCTGATCGCGTGCCCCTCACAGGCCAGCCTTCCCTCCTGCTCGCAGTGCGAGAGGAGTGTCTGGCCTGCTTGAGCAGAAAAGAGCTGGAACTGGAGGACTGGCCGCCAGTCCTCCAGTTCCAGCTCTTTTCTGCTCAAGCAGGCCAGACACTCCTCTCGCACTGCGAGCAGGAGGGAAGGCTGGCCTGTGAGGGGCACGCGATCAGCCGTGGGAGGGACGACAAGAAATATATTTCCTGAGTTGCTGCTGGTCGCAGCCATAACACAAAGTGGCTTGGTTTAACTGCAGGACCTTCCTGTGTAGTGTGCTGAATTGGGGAGGGAGTTTGCAGTGTATTAATTTTAGGGAGGATGCACTGTTTTTAATTTTAGGGGTGGAAGGAGGAGAATATATTAATTTTGAGTGAGGGGGTAGTGTATTAGAGTGATGGAAGGGGAGTAGTGTGTTAAATTGGGGGGAGGGCAATGTATTAATTTTGGGGGGCCTTGTATTCTTAGAGTGGAGGGAGGGACAGTGTATTAGAATGGAGGGAGGGGGCAGTGTATTAGATTGGGTCTGCATGTAGGCGCTGAACTCTCCCCATGGAGATGCTTTTTGCCACACATACACAATAACCTCCCAAGGCTTTCCCGAGTTTGATGATCTCAGCCAAAGTAGAAAACACACTTATAGGATTTCAAAATCAACAAGATGACATCATTTGTGTCTTACAGCTGTGCATCAGCATACATTCACGATTTCAGTCCCATTACCAAACTTTTCTTAACCCCTTCAGGACGAAGTCAATAGTGCACGTTCTGATGTAAACAAAAACTGGAATTTGCGCTATATGTCTGTTCACCCGTAGTTCCCCTCTTTCATATTATATGCACCCACACTTATTATATATCATTTTGTTCAGGAGAAACAGGGCTTTAATTTACCATTAACTATTCATATATGGAACATAATTCATTATGAATAAAATGTAAAAAAAAAAATGTGCGAAAATAAGATTTTTTTTTTTTTAATTTGTATTTCCGTCTGACATTTTAGCTGTGAATGTCATAATACTGTTAGGTTTTACTGCACAAAAATGCACATATTTGTAATCAGCGATGTCTCACGAGTACAACAGTATCCCTCATTAACAGGTTTTATGGTGTTTTGGAAAGTTACAGGGTCAAATATAGAACGTTCCATTTTCAAATAGAAATTTGCCAGATTGGTAATGTTACCTTTGAGACGGTATGGTAGCCCAGCAATGAGAATTACCCCCATAATGGCATACCGTTTGAAAAAGTAGACAACCAAAGGTATTGAAAGTGGGGTATGTTTAGTATTTTTTATTAGCCACTTAGTCACAAACACTGGCCAAAGTTAGCGTTCATATTTGTTTTTGTGTTAAAAAAGCAAAAAACAAATATTTGGCCAGTGTTTGTGACTAAGTGGCTACTAAGAAAGACTGGACATACCCCACTTGCAATACCTTGGGTTGTCTACTTTTGCAAATGGTATGCCATCATGGGGGTAATTCTCATTCCTGGGCTACCATACGCTCTCGAAGGCAACATAACCAATCTGGCAAATTTCAATGTCAAAAAAATGAAATGCAAGCCTTATATGTGACTCTCTAACTTTCCAAAACACCATGAAACCTGTACATGGGGGGTACTGTTATTCTCGGGAGACTTCACTAAACACAAATATTAGTGTTTTAAAACCGTAAAACATATTACAACAATAATATAGTCCATAAAAGTGCTGTTCGTTTGTAAAAAATGCAAAAAAACGTCACTTTTACTTAAAATATAATCGTTGTAATACAATTTACCAATTTGAAACACTAATATTTGAGTTCAGTGAAGTCTCCCGAGTAAAACAGTACCCCCCATGTACAGGTTTTATGTTGTCTTGGAGAGTTACAGGGTCAAATATAGTGCTTGCGAATTAAATTCTCAGCACTTTCTCCCTGTGTTGTCAGGTATGTCAATCAAATTTTAATTAATCAAATCACCTAATTATGTTAAAAGATTACTTAAATATACACGTAGAATTTTAATATATATGCATTTATCGGTATTTAAATTCTACGTGTATACTAACGTAATCTTTTATGTAATTATATGTATTTATCTATATATATATATATATTTGCGGTTATTTGCATTTTATATATAGAAAGATATATATAGAATGTCATTCTAAGTGTATTCTGTTTCCAATATATATATATTAATAACAAAATACAGTTAGAATAAAATTACATATGTATATATAATTTATATTAAATTTTGTTTCAATATTGTATTTATTAATTTTATTTTATTTATTATTGTAATTATACGTATTTATATAGAATATATGTGTATATATCTATTATATAATATATGTGTATTATATATATGTAATGTCATTCTAAGTGTATTTTAATACTAATATATGTACTTCTATTAGTATTAAAATACACTATGTATGTTAAATATATATAATATACATATATATTATATATATATATATATATATATATATATATATATATATATATATACATTTAAGTTATTTTATAACCGGTCTAATAATTTTTTTTTTATACTTCCCACCAGCAGGGGGACTGTCTGATATTTTAGACAGTCCCCCTGCTGGCAGATCCACAGCCAGCTATAGGGGGCCATGTAATCGCTCTTTGAGAGCGATCACATGGCCCCTGGGGGCCTGATTTGCCGTGGGGGGGCTGCCTGGGCTGTGAGGCAGTCCTCCCGAAGCGGAGCGCCGGTAAGGTAAGTATACCGGGCGCTCCAGGGTTCAAAGCCGTTACGGCGTGCTATGCCGTCACAACGGCTTTAAAGCCCACTTAAAGCGTGACGGCATAGCACGTCGTAACGGCGGGAAGGGGTTAATATGTCAAGGTAGTTAGACTGAAACTTTGTTTATGTGCAAATGCACGTCTCCTTAAAATAAACTCTTTTGTTTACTTTGAAGCCCTATGAGTGTGAGGACGTCCAGTGTCAGTTATGCTACTTTTTTTTTTTTTTTATACTGTACTTTTCTAAAAAAAACCTGCGTTTCAATGAAAAGTTTTTGTTTTTTTGCCGCCCAAATAAACTTTAACCTTGTTTATTTGGCCCGTGCTTGCATTTAGGTTTGACATGCCTGGGTTAAACAGTAAAGGAACTGTTTTACCCATAAAGGTGAGCAATCGCCCAAGGACCTTTTGGCAACGTAAATTAATTTCAGTGAAGTTGTTATGGTGCCCAATCCGGTCCTTTAATATCTCCTAAAATGTGCATTGCAGTCTTTTTATAAAAACATACAGACTTATTCAGTAAGGTGTGGATTTGTTGGAATTCAAAATGGCTTTTATATTTTAGACCAGAATAGCCATCCTGTCAAATCTTTTCAATTCAGCTTTTATGTTCTAAAATTTGACATTCACTTCTAAGTTCCAGCACACATTGGAGAATAAACCTGACCATTTATGAATAAACAGACCATCTGATGCTTTCATTTTGCAAGCAAAATGTTTATTGTGAGAGTTTAGGGAATAGGACAAATAATCCCTGAACTAAGGTGAAAAAGATTAGTTGCACTGGTGTATAAAGTCAAAACAAATGTTAAAAATAGTAGAAACAAGTTAAAGGAACACTATAGGGTCAGGAACACAAACTTGTATTCTGTCCGATCCTATAGTGTTAAAACCACCATCTAGCTCCATGGGTGCCCCCCTTAGCCTCCAAAATATAGTAAAATCTTACTTGTATTCAAGTCTGCTGCCTCTGCACCTGACCTAACTGCGTGCCTGACATCATCAGAAGTGATTCTCTGAGCCAATTACAATGCTTTTACATAGGATTGGCTGAGACTGTCAAGGAGGCAGATCAGGGGCAGAGCCAGCACAAGTCAAACACAGCCCTGGCATTCAGCATCTCTAAGAGGAAAGTTCAGTGTCTTCATGCAGAGGGTGGAGACACTGAATTGAATTGCTGCTCTTGTAGCCATCTGAGGAGTGGCCAGTGGAGGTATCCCTAGGCTGTAATGTAAACACAGCATTTTCTCTGAAAAGACTGTGTTTACGGCAAAAGGCCTGAAGGAAATTATTGTACACACCAGAACAAATTCAATAAGCTGTAGTTGTTCTGGTGACTAAAGTGTCCATTTAACAAATCCAGAAAGTGTGTACCTGAGGAATTTTACTGCTCACATAGCTCTAGACCAGCGCTTCCCAATTGGTGTTCTGCCAAAAAAAATTGCAAATAAAATGGCCGCAGGCGGCGAGGAAGCAGTGAGCAGTGATCTCCCTGCTCGGCTCCCTCGTGCTCACAGCAGTGATGCCGGAGCCGGAATATGATGTTGCTCCAGCATCACTAAGAGCTGAGCAGGGAGATCAGAGCTCCCTCACTGCTCACCTGTGTGCCAGACCTCCCGACCACCCGCCAAGCTGCAGCCAGCCCCACTGGACCACAGGTACTTCATGCCAGCAGCCCCACTGGACCACAGGTACTTCATGCCAGCAGCCCCACTGGACCACAGGGACTTCATGCCAGCACTCCTAAATGTAGGGGGGCTTGGTGGAGTAAAATGTTAAAAAAACAAAAAAACAACAACTTTGTATGTGTGTCTGTTAGGGAGTTTGTATGGGTTTGTCAGTGAGTGTGTGAGCATATGTGTTTGTCCGTGAGAATGTATCTGTTCTTGTCAATGAGAGTGTGTGTGTATGTCACTGTGTGTATCTGAGTCAAGATGTGTGTATATCTATGTGCCAGATACATGTACGCACTGACACATACAAACACAGGGATACAAACACACACACACACACTGTGTGTGCCACTGGAACATACAAACACAGATACACACACTTTGAAACATAGATACACGCACCTTGACATACAGATACATACACAATGTTGATACACTATGTCAAAGGGTTCCACTGGAAAAATTAATTGGGAACCCCTGCTCAAGACTATTGCAAGGTTATAGATCACTTGTGAGGAAAATGGCTGGACGTGTTCCTCTGTGCCTCCAGCAATTGAGAGCAAATTTTGACGTTAAACTGCGTGCAAACATATTGGAAACAATTTGAAAATTGAAGCATGCTTAGCAATACTCAGCTGCATTTTATCTTGTTCAGTTAAGCAGAAATACGAGGTTGTATGTGTGGTCCAGTAAATACCTCAGAGTGACCTTTTTGCAGCCATGCAACGCCTCCTACCCTTTGGCCCAGTGGGGGGATATCCCCGTCCCCACTAGGGTACACAAATCACAAGGCACAGACACTTGCACAGAGGTATCCCAAACACCGTCTGGCGAGACCAAGATGGCTGACACGTCAGCCTCTGCAAAGCCAACAAGGCTTTGATCACCAGCAGTGGAGAGATTAGTTCAGTGCCAGGTTCGAAGCAATCTGCCAGGAGTTCTGGCACGGTCTCAGCACTCGCCCTAAGATACCTACCCCTCCAGCTATACAGGTTCTTAACGCAGCAGTCATCACTACCTGTTCTTCTTGGCAGGGGACTCGCTTGGAGCACTATCCAGTCAGCCATCCATACTCCCATGGGTAGCGTGCTACCTGGGCAGGGCTCAGGATCCTGCCACCTGGAGATGGAGAATATATGGACATGGGCCACTGAACCCCTTTAACCCCTTAAGGATACATGACATGTGTGACATGTCATGATTCCCTTTTATTCCAGAAGTTTGGTCCTTAAGGGGTTAAGACTCTAAACCGCAGCTGCGAGAAGTTTGGCTCTGCCATCTACCATATGTGCAACAAGGCGTCCTGCTGAACCACATAGTCTGGAGCAGGGCCGCCATCAGGGGGTGATAACCATGACGGTTGTCACGGGCCCGACTGCCCGGGCCCCACGTGGAGTGGCGAAACTACCGCAGGTGCATGTGCACCAGGGCCCATCAGGTGGCCCAAGGATTTAGGGCCACCCAATGAGCCCTATATCTTCAGGGGCCCGGTCAGCGCTGCGGCCACGTAATAGCGGGACCGGGCCCTTTTAAAACAAATTGCGGCTGCACCGTAAGTGCTGCTGGGAGGAAGTGACTGGCCGGTCACTTCCTCCCAGCTTACTCCGCGCGGGGGGAGAGACAGCCGAGGAGAGGCATCCGCTCCCATCATCCCCAGCCACCCTCCTGCAACGAAAAGGTAAGGGAGAGGAGGGTGGCTGATAAATGAGGTGTGTGTGTATGTCTGTTTGTCAGTATGTATGTGTGTCTGTATATATGTATCAGTATGTATGTCAGTATGCATGTATGTCTGTGTGTGTGTATGTCAGTATGTGTATGTATATATGTATGTATATATCTATCAGTATGCATGTATGTATGTGGGTATGCATGTCTTTCTGTGTATGTCTGTTTCAGTATTTGTGTCTGTTAGTATGTGTGTATCTTTCTGTGTGTGTGTATTCCTGTGGGTGGGATTTGAAGGCGGGCACCCAGACCTTGAGCTGTGTTAGGGGCCCCACAATTTCTGATGGCGGCCTTGGCCTTGGTCTGAAGAAGCAGAAGGTGATCAACGGTCCTTGTGGGGAGTTGGAGTTCTGACTATGGCCTATTTGCGGCATTGGTTGATGTAGAAGAGCAGGATCTCGACACACTATGTGTTTTATACCAGTCCACAATGCAGAGATCTATGTTAAATATGCGGTAGTCTTTTCTTGTGTGTCTCTTGTTATTCCTAACTCATGCTCATTTCTAATACCCAGTGATCTAACAGTTCATCGCATTTTCTGTTAATGTATCGTAACTCATCAAAAAAAAATTCTACTTTACTGACATTTTTACATCTTGATTTCGTCTCTTATTATTACCAAAAATTGTGCAATTAACTTGAATGCCATGCTACTATCTTATATTGTCTGTTGTTACTTTGCTTGTCTTTGCTGTTGCGGCATCACATGCTTGATTTTTATTATTTGCACTGCAAAAATGAAAAATAAATAACTAAAAATAGACGGCTAAGAGCACTGAATGCAATGATGACAGCAGGGGAACTTCAGATACTATAACCACTTCAATGGGATGAAGCAGTTACAGTGACTAGAGCATCCCTTTAAGAAAACACATTATTATGACTGTACCTCCAGGGTCAAAAACCTCTAATCAAGTACAAATGGGCAAAATAAGTGTGTAGACATAAGTAAAATGAAATATAAGACAACAAGTAAACAGAAAATATATATTTCACACATTGTTTTAATTGTGTATCTCAGGAAATTTAAATACCTATTTGTAGAGTGCTTTTTCGAAATTCTATCACAGGATTGGTGCAGTATTTAATATCGAAAGTTGAAAAAAAAAAGCAGAAACATCCACAATGGAAGTAATCATACAAATTATGTAAAAATTCGAACAAAGAAAACCGTCAATCAGTAAAATTGTTGCTGAGAGATAAGGATGATTGCTTAAATGACTGTAATATGACAGATATACATCCAGTGTAATTTGTAATAGAAAGGATATAAGCCACAAAATCTATGGGACGATAATAAAAACATAAAAGTGACATTTCAGTAAGCCGTGAAGATGTATCTCATAAAACACCAAAAAGATGAGATTAGGAAAAGATCAATATTACAGGTAGGCTAAGCAATGGGTTATGAAGCAGAGACTGAAATTATCTTTTACCTCCAGACATTGATAAGAAGCTGGGTGGAAGGGTACAACTCACAGTTTTTAACCATATTAGATCTCAAGTTTGAAAACATCACTTTTTCAGGCTAACAGAATAATAATAAATACATATTAATCACATTAGAATCATCTTACAAAGATGTAAAACAACTTATTTGAAAGAGGACGAAGCTTCCAAAGGATGCCTTATCTTCTAGAGACACTACACCACACATACAAATTCTGCCTTTTAAATGAAGGGTACCTTGTGCCTAAAAGCAATAAATTATAATAATGTGGGTGATTCTGCTTTTTGTGGTGTTTACCTGCATCTTAGGGGGATAAAAGATCCAATTGAAAGGGCAAAATTGGTGGATATATGGCCAATAGATGAGGCCTCCTTCCTGCACCACCACATAGCACCAATGACTATCGGCTTTTCCTTATGGCATATGACCATGGGGGGGGTGCTTTAGTGTTAGGAATACAAAGACGTTCCTCTGCCCCCTCCCTCTCCCAGCATTGTAAAGGGATAAATAACCCTTTATTCACATAGTTGATTCTAGCGTTGATGTACCTTAGCACTGCATCACACTTCGCTCCTCCAAATTGAGCCGATAGGGGGGACCTAATGTACATGCGCAGTGAGTGTCACAAAAGCATTAGTCCTTTTACACAGGAAAGCATTGAATCAATGCTAAACTGTGCGGTTTTGCTTGATGCTGGATGTTTTCAAGCAAAGCGTGAGGACGTCTACTGTCATCCATGAAACTCCAGGAAGAACCTCTAGTGGCTGTCTGGTGGACAGACACTAGAGGCAGTCTTAGTACAGCCATTTAAACATTGCTGTTTCTCTAAAACTGAAATGTTTTACATTGCAGGACTAAAGAGGGACAGGGACACTGCACACAGACCACTTTAATGATATATAGTGGTCTGGGTTCCTATAGTGTCCCTTTAACATGAATTTAGGAAATTACATAATTATATAAAACATCAGGATTATTCACAAAAGTGAGAATTGCAGAAAATTCAAAGTGAATTTCAAATTTAAAGGAACATTAGAGGATCTGAAACACAAACATGTATTTCTGACCCTACAGTGTTAAAACCACCATCTAGCCCACTTGGTCCCCTAAATATAGCAAAATCTTACTTTTATTCAAGTCTGCTGCTGCTGGTGGTGGTTCTGCCCCTGATCTGCCTGCTTGGCTGACATCATCAGAAGTCATTATGTGAGTCAACCATAATGCTTTCCCCATAGGACTGGCTGAGACTGTCAAGGAGGCAGATCAGGGGCAGAGCCAGCACAAGTCAAACCCAGCCCTGGTCAATCAACATCTCCTTACAGAGATACATTAAATCAATGCATCTCTATGAGGAAAGTTCAGTGTCTCCATGCAGAGAGTGGAGACACTGAATGGCAGTCACACTGTGCAGCACTGCCCCAGGAAGCACCTCTAGCAGAGATCCGAGGAGTGGCCAGTGGAGGTATTCCTAGGCTGTAATGTTAACACTGCATTTTCTCTGAAAAGACAATGTTTACAGCAAAAAGCCCGAAGGTAATGATTCTACTCACCAGAACAAATAGTTGTTGTTCTGATGACTATAGTGTCCCTTTATGGTCAATATAGCTAAACTGGAAAAATTATCCCATTCAGCTAAGTTTTCAGTTTGGCTAATATAAAATTCACTTTGAATTCCCTGCAATTTTAACTACAGTGAATAACCCTGTAATTTACATAAAAGATTTAATTGGCACCACAATCCAGTATAGTCCAGATGCAGCCATGTCACACATTGCATTGGGGTAGGAGAAAAAGAAACATTGCGGGAGATTTATCAAAGTGTTACATCGTGAAAAATGGTGCAAAGTACTAAATGTGGGGCTATCAATATGGAAACCAACAGAACCATCAAGCACATTCCATGACAGACTTGTTGTTCCCCTGTAACATCTTTGCAATACTTTTCAGAAAACTAAACTTTGGTAAATCTCCTACAGGCTGATTGTCTGGCACAAAGGTCTTCTAGTAAGCTTATAATAATTACTGTCAGGGATCCAAGATGGAGGCACTCAGCTCTAGAGTACAGTAAATACAGACATGCCGTTTTCTACTTTTAATTAGATTTTTTTTTAAGACCTCACGAGCATATTTTATTTTCTTAAATATTTCAAATAAATCAATGTGGTATTAAAAATTCCGAGAAGTAATACTGGCCCTTTAAATTTTGTGAGAAATTATTTTATTTAGAAATAAAAGGCAACGCAGCTTGGAAATAGTTTTAATACACAAAGATCAATCATTTCATTTTTTCCAGCAGTACTTTATCTGAATGTTCAGTAGAAATTTGCGAACGTTGGCTTCCTGTGATTCTAGCTTTATGTGTCAAACAAAAGACATGCACTGGTGGTCAGGAACAATATTCTATCTTTATTTCAAATTCCCACATTGTAACTGTTTTGTGTTGACGAGTGTCCCATAATAGAGCGAGGTCAGAAATTCGGTCAGTCTTCATGCGCAATGGCGGCCTGCACACACTGGTAAAGTCTAGATTCCTGCATCTTATTACTGACTGGCAAGGATCATTTAAAGTTACTTCAACGAGTCTTGCTTTCAAACTTTTTTTTCTACGACATAGTTAAAGGGCACCCAGACCACTTCTGCCCATTGGAGTGGTCTGGGTGCCAACTCCCATCACCCTTAACCCTGAGCATGTAATTATCGCAGTTTTCATAAACGGCAATAATTACCTTGCAGGGTTAAGTCCTCCTCTAGTGGCTGTCTAGACAGCCACTAGAGGTACTTCCGTGTTCTTGGAACACGAAAAGTGTTTTAAGCGACGTTGGATGTCCTCTCGCTATGTGAGGACCTTCAGTGCCGCCGAAATCCCCATAGGAAAGCATTGAATAATACTTTCCTATGGGGAAGTCTAATGTTTTTAACCCCTTCAACAACATGAGATGGGGGTGGGAGGGAGAGGGGCACTTAAGGGTCCTGCAGTGCCAGGAAAACAAATGTTTTCTTGGCACTGGAGAGTCCCTTTTAACTATTACACTTTTGGCTTGGTTTTGACTTGTTTTCATTAAAGAATAAAAAATACACTCATGTATTGGCCACTATATATATATATATATATATATATATATATATATATATATAGTTTTAAAAAAAAAACCTTTATTTTCGTTGTGCATATGGTACAATAAAAGCATGATGGGACACATTTGCATCAGTCAAACACGTAACAATAAACAAAAGGTGTCATGGCAAGGCTGCACGTTTTTTCTTTTATACATAAGCAAGGTTGTGGCCCTAGGAGACCGTGACAAGATAGAAACAGATTACCTTAATGTAAAGGAGATATTGAGAAGTCTTCCTAGGAAGAGCTTAGTGGCATATTTGTGGTCAGAGGCAAAATATAGATTCGGGAGTATTATATGCAAGATTTCCAACATGCAGTTAGCACAGAACAAGAGGATGTCTGAAAATTATTAAGATATATGATTGTGTCGAAAGAGAGTGAATAGGAGTTTGCCTTACAAGAATCTTGCCTTCGTTAGAAGGTGTGGGGAGTAAAAAAATGTATTGAAGGCTTGCTCGAGAGGGGTGGTCGCCCCTGACCAAGGTGGTATCGGGGGTTGTTTGTTTTAACTTAGATTCGCATGAGTTGCGAGACTGGAGTGGACCTGTGTATCATGCCACTTAGGGGGATCACCAGTGTTAGGCGTCTCCCGGTAGTTGGGGGTTGTAGCAGCAAGAAAGGAAGAGGGATAAAAGAACAACACGAAAATGTCAAAATCATAAACAAACAGCTTGGGCTGTGGCTTCTCCCGCCGCTCTTTTGGGGTCATGGTCTGCCACCTTCTCAATCAGGGGCCACAGTGTTCCCGGGTCCAGTTCTTGGCACAAACGGCACCACTTGGGTCGGGTCACAGGTCTGGGTAGATGTCTGAGCAGGAGTAGTGGGTGTCAAGTCCATGAGACCCAAAGCTGCAAGGAGTGCAGAAGCCTCTGTTTCAGAGCAGAGTTTGTGCGCAGTCCCGTTGTGGGTGACAATTAGTGATCTTGGTGCCCCCCATCGATACGTCAAACCGCTGGTGTCCAGTAAGTTGGCTCAATGATTTGCACCATTGAAGCGTAGCCCTGGTTAGTTTCTGGTAGACGGATAAGTTGGAATCCTCGAACATGAGTGGGCCTTCTCCTGTGGTAGGGAGCAGCGCAGGATTACATCCCCGGCCAGGGGTGTTGTTGGTGATGTCCGCTTAGGGAGACGATATATCCCTGCCAGGGTGATGTTTTTGACTACAGCCGGAGGCATTTCTTCAATGGTTACTGTTGCGGGTATACCACGGATTTTAACATGGTTCCGTCTGTATCTGTCTTCTTGGGCTACCAGCTGCAGTGACAATGCCTGTTGGGTGGATTGTAGTTGTGGTATGGTCTTGTTCATTGTAGCCATTCCACTCTGTATGTCCTAAATTTCACCCTCTGCTATGTGCACCTTATCTGTGGCCTGCTGCATTCCTGTGTTAAGAAGTGCTAGCTCTGCTGCCAGGGTTTTCTTAAATCCATGCAGCATGTTCTGCAGGTCTTGTTTTGTGGCAGGGGCAGAACCACCTGGTATGGTGGTAGCTGAATGTTGCTCAGAGGCTCAGGTTGTTCAGGTGGCAAGGCCTGGGCTGGCTGTAGAGAAAGAACAGAGGGGACTGGGCCTTCTGCGGCGGCCTTCTTGGGGCACAGTTGGCGCTGTAGCAGTGTCCCTATAACCCCTTGATCGGCCGAAATACCTGGCATGGGTTTTTGGGAGTGTTTTGGTTTTTTTCAGCTCTGAGGGAGGCCGCTATTTGACTCACTGTGGCAGCGGGAGGTTCGGCCAGGCGAGACCTTTGCAGGAGAGACTCCAGGCAGGGGAAGGTTGGAGGTAAGTAGGCCCCCGGCTTGCGTTTCACTTCGGTCGACTTCGGTGAGTATTTGAAAGGCATCGATCGATGCAGCAGGGGTTCATGAGGCTATTGAAGGTGGTTTGGAGGGTGAAGGGCTCCCGTGAGAGGTTGTGGATTGAAAATAGCATTGGCAGATTGGCAACCGTTAGAAATGGCGTCTTTCCATTCTCGCTCCCGAGCTCCGCCCCCATATTTTTTTAATACTTACAAGATTTGCAATTATAGGTGGGTTTTCACAATTCTTTTAGATTAGTTTTTTTTTTTTTTTTTTTTTTTTAAAGAATATTTATTTAGAGGCAGGAATTTATAACATGCATCGGAGCATAAACATGATTTCAAGAAAAATTTACTAACATTTTTATATCACACTTTTAGAAATAAATAGAAAAAAAATGGAAGAGGGAGTACCACTTCGAAAAGGTAATGCAGAACCACCCCACGTTTCCGTCTGGTAGAGCTTAAAAATTTGTCTCATGTGCTCCATGTTTTATTATAGGTGGATAATGTACTGCGGACATGTCGATTGGACCATTTTTTTCAGTTTTTACCCTAGTTTCGAGTCAGGAAGGTATTGATTGCTTAAGCCTGTTCGCTCAGATCAGCTATTCTTCCTACATTCAAATTTCAGTGTGCTACAATAGGGACTGTCACACCTGAAGAAGGACAGTTGGGAGGTATTTTCCTTTTTTTACTTTGTTTTGGCCATGGAGTATAGGAATGATTTGTAGAAGGACAGGCATGGTAGTTGCCAAACTAGAATATGCATTGTATTATAGTCTCTGTGAATACATATCAGTATTTCAGTATTTCAATGCAATCTCCTGACTTAGCATTATCTCCATTGGCACAGCTATATTTAATTTGCCTTAAAATTTTATCCACCTAAAAACCACACAGGTTATCGAGTCAAGGTGCATTCACAAATATTATTCCTGACATCAGCTCGGCCATCTGAAAAAGGCATGCTGGGAAGGATTCAGACCTTTAAATTGTGTATGGTCTCAACAGATTAGTGGTGGTTCCTACCACAGATGTCTAACCCCAGGTTGCGAAAATAAGTACCCTAAATGTATTCATAGCAAAATAATACACAACAAGGATCTATTAACCATATTGTTTTATTCTCAGTAATAATAGAAAATGATGACTGAAAAACAGTAATAGAGATCAGGTCAACATGGCTGCCCCCGTAATGAGAACATTTGAGAAGATGGTAGGTTCACGTTTGATTAATCGCTGCTACTGATCCACCATATATCAGAAGCAAGGAACACTGCCACATTTTTCTGTGTGTTCTTTTGCCGAATAGGTACATTCTAAATTCCACAGAGTACTGCTAGGTACACAGATCACACCTCATACCCACCACTGTTTTAAAACAGGAATTGTGGAAAATCGACACGACCGTTTGCAAATTTTGTGAACATTCAGCACAGATGCTGAAAAAAACAAATAAAAAAATATTTTTTTTTGCCATTTCACAGTTCAGATACTTGGCTTTAAAACCTGCCATTTCCTTTGTCAGTTTTTTTTTTTATAATTTTAGGTTTAGTGAATACATTTCATTTTATGCCTGCTAATCCTACCCCTAAATCTAATAATACCAGGAATGAATATTCTCTGATTCTTGATCACAAGTTACAGAAATTGCAATATTCTTTGGTTTATATTATTTATAATGTTTCATAAATAAATGACAGCTAGCTGCAAGCAGAGTTTATTTTTTTTGTTATTTAATGCCTTTTTAAAACCACATTTTTTTCTTTCCACTCAGAATATTTCTGATGTGAAGCAGAACAGAATAACACCTAATTACGTCTATGTACACCACCATGAATCACAAATATTCTTACCAGTGATTCACTCGGAATTATAGATCAAAAAGCTTTGTGCCTTTGTGTCACACATTTGGAGCTAAAGAGCTTTTGTACCATTTTGATTGCAACATTTCATTAACTCTTTTCGTGCCAAAGGAATGTGAAACCGAATGTGTATAAATGTATCCTTTAACGTTCCTAATATAACAATCGTTCATTGTGTAGGTTATGGTAGGTAGGTCCTCTGTCACTGCACACAGTGGGTTATAACTAAAGCGATTTACAAATATTGCGATATGACTGCCTCCTCTGACAATGCCAGATTACATGTTGGGCGGCCAATGCGGCCCCCCAGGGCCGCAGCTCTAGGACCTGTATCTCCAGCTCTGAGCAATATACGAAGTCTGTCCGGAAAGTATCCAGCCGTGTAATATGAAAAATAGACATTTGTTGAAAAAGATACAAGAAACATTGTACATAGAACAATGACGCCTCAGTTCCCTTCAAAGTCGGCACCTTGGGACCTCACACAGTTCTCCCAGCGTCTCTTCCACTGTTCGAAACACTCTGCAAAATCCTTTGTTGAAATCGCCATCAGAGAATCTCATGGACAGTCTGAAATCTCTTCCCTTTCAAAGGTAATTTCAGTTCTGGAAAGACAGACAGAAGTCGCAGAGTGCCAAATCTTTCAACAGATTCTCGACCATCTTTGAAGCGTTTGTGACATGCTTTTATTTGCTCTGCACTCATTACAACGTCCACGAAACCTTCTGAGTCATCTAAATAGTTCCCGCGGAGGAATGTTCAAAATTTGATGCAGATTTGTTGCTCTACTCGCTCAGTCATTTCGAATGCAACGGCCACACAGTACACACATTCACTCAATGGCGCCTAGCGCCCCAACTGACTAGTACAGCGATGTCAGCATTGTTCACACATGCGCATTCCAGTCAGCTCCCCTTGGCTGCCAGGTTACATCGATGTTTCCCAAACTGTTCTCGTCATATTAACAATGCTTGGAATTTTTCTGGACAGACTATATATATATTTATATTTGTGAGTTAGTGGTTTATTTGTTGCCCAAGTTCTGTGTGGTCATATTTTTATTGGTGTTTTTAAAATCATTTTACCACAACACAAAATAAATTATTTAGAATATTGTGTAGCACAATACATATTACATTTAATATTAAATTAGGCGCGCCTTTTTGTATTTTATGTGTATTGATAAGTGTTAAGTATTGTGCGTAATATTGTATGGGTTATAGCGTCACCTATCACATAATTTTGTTATTACACTCACCACCCTGTAATACACTCTGCCACACCCCTCACTCTGTCACACTCACCAACCCTCATTCTGTCACACTCGCCCACCTCACCCTTTCACACCTATCCCCCAAATCTCCTTAAGTTCACCTTCCTCATCCCACTGGTACCCCCATACTCACCCTATTACACACCACTGAAGACAAGGCAATCAACCTCCCCACAAACATACGCTCCTAGACACAGACACACACATTCACATGCAAGGTTGCTCAGGCACGTACACAGGTAAACAATGCCAGAGACAGAAATTCCATCAGTTAGAACTGTGCACACACACTTGCAAGCACATACACATGTGCACAATTCCAGAATCACAAGCTCTAACCCGCTCCACCTCCTAGGCTGAGATCATCAAGCTTGACAATCTCAGCCAATCCAATGCTTTCCCATTGGAAAGCATTAGAAGACCATTGTGCACGCGCAGCAAAATGCTCACTGCGCCAATCAGCATCTCCTCATAGAGATGCATTGAATCAATGCTTCTCTATGGGGAACACTCAGCTCCTCCATGCAGTGCAGTTCTGACCCAGGAAGCACCTCTAGTGGCTGTCTGAGTGACTGCCGCTAGGGGTGTTCCTTGGCAGCAATGTAAAATTAAAATACCTGCAGGGACAGGCTATAAACACCAAATGAATTACATTAAGCTGAAGTTGTTCTGATGACAACAGTGTCCCTTTAACTCTGGTGCTTCTTTTACCAGTTACATAGTTCCAAATATAGGAAGTAAAATCTTGTAATGTGCTAAGAGAACGTGTTAGAGGAAAGAGGAAAGGTGTTTTGTGTCAAAGGTGAAAACCCTGTCCATTTACAGTGCTCTGCTCATTGAAGGATGTCCCGAGTGCAGCTTGCTCAGTGCATCCAGTGACGAACTAGCCCTGAGCAGTGGTGTATCCTGGTTTTGTGCTGCCCTAGGCACAAATACCAGGGAATAAAAACCGAGATGGTGATACAGGACCACAAAACTAGAACTGTTCCGCCGGGGATGTTGCCACATGGCTAAATTGTCCAAAGAACAGCTCCTCTCACCCTCTGTGTGTTTATTATTCAAAGCTGTCTCTTGTAGCCCCAAGGAGCCAAAGCACAGCTTAGCGGAGGAGGGCCTTGACAGGGGTGAGGAGGCGGGCTTAGGAGGAGCCGGCTAGGACTGGGGGATTGTGGGAGAGAAGGGGCTGGTCTACTTAAGTAGGCAGCCATTTTAGGTAGAGCACATTTAATTTCTTACCTGGCAGAGTTTGTCCCACCCACCCTCCCTGGGTTCCTTGTTGGCATAGATGAGGGTATCCCATTTTGTCACAACGGCGGGATAGGGAGCCGAGGAGGAGGAAATAGGCTCCCATGAGGAACGTCACGGACATGGAAATTGTGGTCACTGGTGGTTGGTAGGTTTCGAGTCCTGGAGGTTGCTCAGAACCTGGTGGGGTATATCCCTGCCGTGGTTATTTATGGTTGGCACTTAAACTGTTATGTTGGACTAAGGTTGCAAATTGTTAAAGATATATATATATGTGTTAATATGTTGGGGGTCATTGCCCGTTATATTAAAAGAAGGATGCGGATGCGGGGCGGAGTATGGGGGCAATGACCCATATTTATATATTAAATTATTATTATTATATTGTTTATGTTATTTATTATTATAATGGTTAATAAAAGCTGTGGACAATTTTACCCATATACCCTAGTGTCAGCGTATTATTGGGTTAGGTATGTGGGGTTTTTTTGTCCAAGGTTCCGACTGCCCATAGGGCGACTCTACACCTGTCATGTTTGTTTTACCATTTCACTATTACATCATTTATAATAGGATCACTAGAAAGGGTTATCGGAAACCTGCAATTCAAGGTGTTAAATATGAATAATTATAAGACAAGCAACAGTGGAACTGTGACCTGCTGAGTTCAGTGCAGAGTTTGGAAGCATCTGCTGTGTGCAGATAAACGTAGATTTATCACACGATGATGCCAATTAACCGGCTGTTTTATCTTGTTTCCCTCTCACTACAACTTTTTAAATATGTCGCTCCCCCCATAAGCCCCTGCCATTTTTAGTGGCTGCAATTTCCTACCCATGATTCAATTCTCTGACATTACAGCCTATGAATGTCTGCAGGTGAAAACACTGCAGCCAGCTGGGTTATATGAGTTTTTAAAAATCATTGAAGACCCCAACCGACCCTTGGCCCATGAACGTTACGTCTCACTGGGCGCTCTTGTTGGCCCAATGGCCAGTCTGGGCCTGCACTGATATGCTGATATATTTATAGCATGAAGTAATCAGAGATTGTTGTAAGGTTTGCACACACTCAGTATTGAAATAAACCCTTTTTAGCATGTCTGTGTAATTTAATTAACACTACACGGTGAAGGGAAGGGAGAGGCAGAGCCGTAAAACAGGGCGCGTTTGAAAATATATCAGATGCTTGCTTTTTTCCCCCGCTTACCGAGTGTTTTGCAATCTATTCCAAAGTTCTCTGGGACAAAATATGTAGGAAAATACAGCAACGATCTAAAAGGTGTTAGAGAAAAAGAGTGGAACATAGAAGCTTTGCGATTTATTTGATAACAAAGAGGAACTCACCAAGAAAGCCTGCAGAAAATGACGTGCAGGTAAGTACGTTGATCTGATAAGTGACATTTGATTGGACACATCTGGAGAATGAACATAAGACTCAAAAGTATGTGAAGAATATGTAAATTCTGACACTAAAAGTGAGTAGTTTTTATTATATTGTTGTTACATTATTTCGTAGCACGTTGAAAGATCTCTGAATGGGCACTTTCTCAAATAAAAGACTTGGGAATGCATCCACTAAACACTTTAATTATCGGGAATTGAAAGTGAATTAAAAGCGAATTTCAAATTTAAGGACAATGAACCTGAATCGGAAGCCTAGCTGGCTTTGAGATATTTGCAAGTTTGTCAATTTTGGCCTAAAATTTGAAATTGATCTGAATTTTTCACTTTGGCGAATAAGCCTGTAAACTGTACTGAAAAATAAAATTAAAAAAATTAAAATAAAACAGCCAAGCGGAATCTGACTATAGCGCAGTTGGGGAATATTTCCAGCAATTTTACAATTTTGTTTTCATTTCACTAGAATTTGGTCCCTAAACAGCAAATTATAGTGATTAAAAACACAATTGCTTTTTAAATATCTTTTTTTCTCAAAGTGCCATGGAGTGAGTGGTGTAACTTTCACATTTTTAGAATATTCTATTTTCTTCGGGTTTATTCAGTTAATTGATAATTGTGATGAATTGATCACAGAACTGAAAATTGAAGACAAGATAGCTGTGTTAGAAGGGTTCTCCAAGTCAGGTATTGTTCTACCTTTTTAACTTTTTCTTGGTCTACAATCCCAGTTTAGCGAATAAGCCCCTTTGTAAATGTTTAACGCTTGGAGTTCATTGATAAAAATGTTTGGGGTCAAGCAACTTGCAGAATGTAATCCGTGATGAGAAAAAAATGACGTCTGCTAACTTTGGGTTTCTTTCCACACTCTACCGATTTAGCAAGTTTAAACTCACTGCAACTCACTGCTTAGTAAATAGACCACATTTTTATTTTTCAGTACATTTTCTTTCTGCCGTTACTTATTTTTCACACGTGCAGATCCTATTTTATTTTCTTATTATTCGCTATTACTGTTGCTGTGAGTCTCACCCACTCAGTTATTCGCTAAACCAGAAATTGCAGCTGTGGGTGTAAGGAGGAAAAGCAAATAAACTGAATGGAAAAATAAATATCAAATTCAGATATTTTTTCACGTTTATCAACCTTGGCTTGAAATATACAACCCTATTTCGACACAATTCCAAGTTTAGTGAAAAATTGTGTTTTGGGAACCCATGGTAATGAAATGATATAGGATACCCTCTATTATATTTTATGATTGCAATCACAGAGCACACAGATGTATACTAGAACAAGCACGTAAACGCACCCAAGGACACAGAATCCCAGCACACACATACATGCATGCATAGACACACGCAGGGATATTTGCATAGACACACATGATAACATGCATGCATGCATAGACACACGCAGGGATACTTACATAGACACACACTAGCACACAAATGGTTGCATGCATAGACACACGCAGGAATACTTACATAGACACACACTAGCACACAGATGGATGCATGCATAGATACACGCAGGGATACTTACATAGACACACTAGCACACAGATGGTTGCATGCATAGACACACGCAGGAATACTTACATAGACACACACTAGCACACAGATGGATGCATGCATAGATACACGCAGGGATACTTACATAGACACACTAGCACACAGATGGTTGCATGCATAGACACATGCAGGAATACTTACATAGACACTCACTAGCACACACATACATGCATGCATAGACAGACGCAGGGATATTTGCATAGACACACATCATAACTAACATGCATGCATGCATAGACACACGCAGGGATACTTACATAGACACACACTAGCACACAAAGATACACGCAGGGATACTTACATAGACACACTAGAACACAGATGGTTGCATGCATAGATACACGCAGGGATACTTACATAGACACACTAGAACACAGATGGTTGCATGCATAGACACACGCAGGAATACTTACATAGACACACACTAGCACACATACATACATGCATAGACACACGCAGGGATATTTGCATAGACACACATGATAACACGCATGCATGCATAGACACACGCAGGGATACTTACATAGACACACACTAGTACACAGATGGTTGCATGCATAGACACACGCAGGAATACTTACATAGACACACACTAGCACACAGATGGTTGCATGCATAGACACTTGCAGGAATACTTACATAGACCTTCACTAGCACACACATGCATGCATAGACACGCAGGGATATTTGCATAGACAAACATGATAACACGCATGCATGCATAGACACACGCAGGGATACTTACATAGACACACACTAGCACACAGATGGTTGCATGCATAGACACACGCAGGAATACTTACATAGACACACACTAGCACACAGATGGTTACATGTATAGACACATGCAGGAATACTTACATAGACACTCACTAGCACACACATACATGCATGCATAGACAGACGCAGGGATATTTGCATAGACACACATCATAACTAACATGCATGCATGCATAGACACACGCAGGGATACTTACATAGACACACACTAGCACACAAAGATACACGCAGGGATACTTACATAGACACACTAGAACACAGATGGTTGCATGCATAGATACACGCAGGGATACTTACATAGACACACTAGAACACAGATGGTTGCATGCATAGACACACGCAGGAATACTTACATAGACACACACTAGCACACATACATACATGCATAGACACACGCAGGGATATTTGCATAGACACACATGATAACACGCATGCATGCATAGACACACGCAGGGATACTTACATAGACACACACTAGTACACAGATGGTTGCATGCATAGACACACGCAGGAATACTTACATAGACACACACTAGCACACAGATGGTTGCATGCATAGACACTTGCAGGAATACTTACATAGACCTTCACTAGCACACACATGCATGCATAGACACGCAGGGATATTTGCATAGACAAACATGATAACACGCATGCATGCATAGACACACGCAGGGATACTTACATAGACACACACTAGCACACAGATGGTTGCATGCATAGACACACGCAGGAATACTTACATAGACACACACTAGCACACAGATGGTTACATGTATAGACACTTGCAGGAATACTTACATAGACCTTCACTAGCACACACATGCATGCAGGGCCGCCACCAGAAATTTTGGGGCCCCTAACTCAGCTCAGGGTCTGGGCCCCCTGGGGCCCGCCTCCAAATACCGCTCACTGGTTCCACACACAGACACAAACGCACACACTGATACATACTAACAGACACACATACTGAAACAGACATACACGCATACAGGCATACATACTGACACACACATACTGAGACATACACACAGGCATACATAGTGACAGACAGACACACATACATACAGACACCGACATACATACATACACACACACACACACACATTCATACATACAGACACTGACATCCATACACACATACATTCATAATGGCATACAGACATACAGACTGACATACATGCATATATACAGACATACATGCATACAGACATCCATACACACATACACACAGACCTACGTTCATAATAATATGCAGACATACATTCATACTGACATACAGACATACATATACACATACATAGACATACATACAGACATACATGCATACAGACATACATGTATGCATACAGACATACACAAACATACATAGACAGACATACATACGTAGACATACATGCATGCAGTCAGACAGACATAGACATACACACAGACATACACACAGACATGCATCCAGACATACATACATACATACATACAGACAGACATACATACATAGACATACACACAGACATACATACATACACACATAGACATATGGACAGACATACATGCATGCAGACAGACATACATACACAGACAGACATACATACACATACATGCATCCAGACACACAGACATGCATGCATACAGACAGACATACACGCATACAGACATCCAGACAGACATGCATGCATCCAGACAGACATACATACATAGACATACATGCATACAGGCATGCAGACAGACATACATACACATACATGCATCCAGACACACAGACATACACGCATACAGACAGACATAGACATACAGACAGACATGCATGCAGCCAGACAGACATACATACATAGACATACATGCATACAGACATACACATACAGACAGACAGACATACATGCATACAGACAGACATACATACACAGACATGCATACAGACACACATGCATACATACAGACATACACATACATGCATACAGACACACAGACATGCATACAGACACACAGACATACACATACATGCATACAGACACAGACATGCATACAGACAGACATACACAAACATGCATACAGACACACAGACAGACAGACATACACATACATGCATACAGACATACATACAGACAGACACACATACACATACATGCATACAGACACACATACAGACACACACACACACACACATACATGCAGACAGACACACAGACATACATACAGACACACACACACATACATGCAGACAGACACAGACAGACACACATACATGCACACACACAGCTCATTTTCCAGCCACCCTCCTGTCTCTTACCTTTTCTTTGCAGGAGGGTGGCTGGGGATGATGGGAGTCGGCGCTGCTCCCTCTTCATTGCTGGGCTCTCCCTCTTTACGGCTGGGCGGGCGGGCGCGCTCCTCCCGCGCGGAGTGAGCTGGGAGGCACTTCCTCCCAGCAGCACTTGCGGCTGCTTTTTTTTTTTTTTTTTTTAAAGGGGCCCGGTTGCGCTATACAACGGCCATAGCGCTGACCGGGCCCCTGAAGAAGGGGGGTCATCGGGTGGCCCTAAGTGTGTGGGCCACCCGATGGGCCCCACACGTGGGGCCCGGACGGCCGGGCCCCCGAGGGCCGCCGGGCCCATGACAACTGTTATGGTTGTCATGCCCTGATGGCGGCCCTGCATGCATGCATAGACACACGCAGGGATATTTGCATAGACACACATGATAACATGCATGCACGCATAGACACACGCAGGGATACTTACATAGACACACACTAGCACACAAATGGTTGCATGCATAGACACACGCAGGAATACTTACATAGACACACACTAGCACACAGATGGATGCATGCATAGATACACGCAGGGATGCTTACATAGACACACTAGCACACAGATGGTTGCATGCATAGACACACGTAGGAATACTTACATAGACACTCACTAGCACACACATGCATGCATAGACAGACGCAGGGATATTTGCATAGACACACATCATAACACGCATGCATGCATAGACACACGCAGGGATACTTACATAGACACACACTAGCACACAAATGGTTGCATGCATAGACACACGCAGGAATACTTACATAGACACACACTAGCACACAGATGGTTGCATGCATAGACACACGCAGGAATACTTACATAGACACACACTAGCACACAGATGGATGCATGCATAGATACACGCAGGGATACTTACATAGACACACTAGCACACAGATGGTTGCATGCATAGACACAGGCAGGAATACTTACATAGACACTCACTAGCACACACATACATGCATGCATAGACAGACGCAGGGATATTTGCATAGACACACATCATAACACGCATGCATGCATAGACACACGCAGGGATACTTACATAGACACACACTAGCACACAAATGGTTGCATGCATAGACACACGCAGGAATACTTACATAGACACACACTAGCACACAGATGGATGCATGCATAGATACACGCAGGGATACTTACATAGACACACTAGAACACAGATGGTTGCATGCATAGATACACGCAGGGATACTTACATAGACACACTAGAACACAGATGGTTGCATGCATAGACACACGCAGGAATACTTACATAGACACTCACTAGCACACACATACATACATGCATAGACACACGCAGGGATATTTGCATAGACACACATGATAACACGCATGCATGCATAGACACACGCAGGGATACTTACATAGACACACACTAGCACACAGATGGTTGCATGCATAGACACTTGCAGGAATACTTACATAGACCTTCACTAGCACACACATAAATGCATGCATAGACACACGCAGGGATATTTGCATAGACACACATGATAACACGCATGCACGCATAGACACACGCAGGGATACTTACATAGACACACACTAGCACACAAATGGTTGCATGCATAGACACACGCAGGAATACTTACATAGACACACACTAGCACACAGATGGTTGCATGCATAGACACACGCAGGAATACTTACATAGACACACACTAGCACACAGATGGATGCATGCATAGATACACGCAGGGATACTTACATAGACACACTAGCACACAGATGGTTGCATGCATAGACACACGCAGGAATACTTACATAGACACTCACTAGCACACACATACATGCATGCATAGACAGACGCAGGGATATTTGCATAGACACACATCATAACACGCATGCATGCATAGACACACGCAGGGATACTTACATAGACACACACTAGCACACAAATGGTTGCATGCATAGACACACGCAGGAATACTTACATAGACACACACTAGCACACAGATGGTTGCATGCATAGACACACACAGGAATACTTACATAGACACACACTAGCACACACATACATGCATGCATAGACACACGCAGGGATATTTGCATAGACACACACTAGCACACAGATGGATGCATGCATAGACACACGCAGGGATACTTACATAGACACACACTAGCACACAGATGGTTGCATGCATAGACACTTGCTGGAATACTTACATAGACACACTAGCACACACATACATGCATGCATAGACACACACAGGGATATTTGCATAGACACACATGATAACACGCATGTATGCATAGACACACGCAGGTATACTTACATAGACACACACTAGCACACAAATGGTTGCATGCATAGACACACGCAGGAATACTTACATAGACACACACTAGCACACAGATGGTTGCATGCATAGACACACGCATGAATACTTACATAGACACACTAGCACACAGATGGATGCATACATAGATACACGCAGGGATACTTACATAGACACACTAGCACACAGATGGTGGCATGCATAGACACACGCAGGAATACTTACATAGACACTCACTAGCACACACATACATGCATGCATAGACACACGCAGGGATATTTGCATAGACACACATGGTAACATGCATGCATGCATAGACACACGCAGGGATACTTACATAGACACACACTAGCACACAAATGGTTGCATGCATAGACACACGCAGGAATACTTACATAGACACACACTAGCACACAGATGGATGCATGCATAGATACACGTAGGTATACTTACATAGACACACTAGCACACACATACATGCATGCATAGACACACGCAGGGATATTTGCATAGACACACATGATAACACGCATGTATGCATAGACACACGCAGGGATACTTACATAGACACACACTAGCACACAAATGATTGCATGCATAGACACACGCAGGAATACTTACATAGACACTCACTAGCACACACATACATGCATGCATAGACACACGCAGGGATATTTGCATAGACACACATGAGAACACGCATGCATGCATAGATACACGCAGAGATACTTACATATACACACAGATGGATGCATGCATAGACACACGCAGGCACACATACATAAACAGTTACCAAACACACATTCACACACATCCATGAACACTGAGAATTTTATTCTCCATTTCTCTCCTTTCCTTTCTTGTGGATGGAGGAAAATAAGCTTTATGCTGTTCATTTGTGTTTAGCGTCGGAAGGCAGGAGAAATGGCAATCAAAAAGCACAGCCCTACCTCCTGCTCCCCCCTACTACTCGGTAAAAGCAGACAGGTAGCATGGGGCAGCACAATAATCTCATGGCACTTACTGCCTGCCTTAGGATGTTTTATGTAGCCGGTACAGTTACTGACAAAAGTAGGAGTGCTCTGTCCAGTACCCAGAAATGTCTTGATGAGAGATGCTCAAACACTTGAGGGATTTTGCCTAGAGCAGGGGTAGGCTATCTTTGGCACTCCATATGTTATGGACTACATCTCGCATAATGCTCTTACATCCATAATGCTGGCAAAGCATCAGGGGAGATGTAGCCCACAACTTCTGGAGTGCCGAGGGTTGCCTATCCCTGCCCTAGGCTAGAGCCCTGCTTTTTCTATCTCAAAGCCAGCTCTGCATCCATTTAAGTATGTTCCATTACCAGCATTGCTGTGTGCTTTAATAAGATTTTTCTTTCTGTTTTGACCACTTCTCACTGGGTTTCCATCCAACCTTTCTCAAATAGTGGGTTGACCCAGCTCTTGTTCAATAATACCTGTTTGAACCTTAGGGTTGCTGGTTGGATTCCCAGCAGTACAGGGTCAGATATTCATTCTGCTAGGAGTAACGATAGCAATGTGGACGTGATGTGTGTACTTGGAAACGAGCACATTCCAACTATAACCATCCTGGATATGTATTTTATTTCGAATTGTATTACACATGCATCCAGTTTCTCATGAAGTCATTTTCAATCTTCGTGCTGTTTTCCATCATTCGGTCTCTATTCATACTTTTTTTGCTCACTTCCACAATCGCAGGCTAATTTTAGTTCAAGTAGCTGAATTTGAAAAAAATCTCAACATCAGCTATTATTCTAGCTCCAATTTTTCAATCATATTTTGCAAATTCCCCTGGCAATTCTCCCAGATTTGCATGTTTAGTTCTCTTTTTGGCTGGTTCTTCAATCTCCGCACTGGCCTTTTCATAGTTTAACAACTTATTCTCACGCTCCAAAATTCTTAAAGGAACACTCCAGACACCAATACTACTATAATGCATTTGATAGGTTTTGGCATCATTAATATGCTGTATTTGTTTTCATTCTCAAAATATTAATAGTTTTTGCATGAAATAAATAAATGTTTTGCAGAATGTGCCTCTTTAGCCGCGCCCCCTCACTCCAGAAAAACACTTCCTTATCAAAAGGTATGTACGTGTAATTTTCGGAAATTGAAGTTCATGGAACACAATTGCAGAAAGCAGGCGATGTGTCTTCAGATGTAATTAAAAAAATCAAACTTACTTGCAAAAGTCTTGTATTATTCCGTTTCTGATAACTTGATTCAGATATAAAAAAAAAAAAACTGGACAAAGTTCCTTATTATTGAATATCTTATCCAATACATCACAGTTAAAAGTAATAATTGAAGTAATCAGATTAATGGAAAAAAAAAGGTGGGTGTATTTTCACTGGACAAAATTAGCTGGCAGGTTGTTGGGAAGATGCAAAATCTATTAATCAGATGAGAGCTTCAGTTTGCAGGAGATGGTTGCAACTTATCTTTTTAGGAGTAGACAATAGAGTAGATTAGTCCGTTCTGTAGTCAGGGGTCACACCTCAAAGTCGGCTTTTCAATAAGTAAGGGTCGGTTGTAGTTGAAGGGAGCTCAGACGGCAACTTTGTATCGCTTAGCTATACTAAGTAACTAAGCGATTTCAAAGCTGTAGCGGCTTCCCTATATAGCGGCTGCATCTGACGTCAGACGCATGGGCAGAGCATGACCGGCGAAACCCAGAAGTGACTCAGAGGGAATCGCCGATCTGTAAGTATGACAGTACGCAGTTCAACCGCTGACAGCACTGAATGATCTGAACTACAAAACAACCTGCATTAAAACGTGGGGACACCCAGGGAGACATATAGTAAGGACATCACTATCTGTTTTCAGTTTCTCTGACTGTCTGCAGCCAGGTTGTGAATTAAAAGCAGTTCACTCAGTTCTGTTGGAGCTGAGACAATTCATAAGGATGCGTTCGTGGAGTGAGGGGCGTGGCTAAAGAGTCAGGTTTATGGTGTTCTTCAAAACATTTCTTATTTTGTGCAAAAACTATAAATATTTCGGCTCCTGGCGAGAGGAGCAGTGCAAGAAAGATGGCCGTACCTATGAGGGACAGCTTCAGGTATGTAATCTCATCTTTACCTGCTCCCCACCCCGGTCACCGTTGCTAAGGCGGTCACCAGACGACGGTGACGGTGCTGTTTTAACCTATTAAGGCTAGACGTCGCACATGACCTTCTGGCTCCGAAACAACTTCATTGAGATAAAGTTGTTATGGTAACTGGAGTGTTCCCTTAAATGCAACAGTTCTTATTTAAATAAAAAATAAAAATTACACCTTTGCACCTTATTTTTTATATATACTGGAAGAGACCATAATGTGAAGCAAATTAAATATATATATATATATATATATATATATATATATATATATATATATATATATATATAAATAGTAACAGAAAAATAAAATATTAAAAGTTCAATAAGGAATATCCTTGCACAAATAAGAGGTTTTAAAATAAATGATAAATAAATAAAGGTAAAAACGCCCCAAAAAGAAAATAACTTTATTTACTTTTTTTTTTTAATAGCCCCCAGACATGAGGTATTGCTGAAAGGGGATTCCATTGTACCCAGAATCCTTTGCGGCTCCCATTTTTTTTTTTTGGGGGGCCAAAGCCAGGTCTATGCAGTACCGCTTAGTCAGTGAGCTGCTACCCTGTCAGCCCAGGGGGAGGGCCTGTCTGTCAGCATTACAGGAAGAGCAGGGCTACCTTGTGACCGCAGCACACGTGAGAGGGCTAGCGAAAGCCACAGGCAAACCTCTCACCGGGCAGGGAAGGGTTAA
Organism: Pelobates fuscus; assembly: GCF_036172605.1. NCBI lineage: Eukaryota > Metazoa > Chordata > Amphibia > Anura > Pelobatidae > Pelobates > Pelobates fuscus. The sequence goes on along the minus strand of NC_086325.1, from coordinate 147,088,741 downwards.
AAGGGGCAGGCAGGGACCAGACTGGGAGGAATAGAAACCAGTTACAAAATTAAAATAAATAAATATACAACCAAGGAGGAAGGAGGGGTAATAGTAAGAGTGCGGTCACAATAAGAAGGTGCACACCCTGCACTTGTCCTGCTCTATGGACAGTACATGTACATTTTGGGGGTGGTAGGACCCCAGCAGAGACCCCCTTAAAGGAGCCCCCTACCCCTGGGAGATGACAGCATGGATCTGGGCATCACATGGATACAGCAGGTGATTATATTGTATATATACTAACTCATTCTGTGTCTGCCTTATATTGCTGTCTATTAACTGTATCAGACTAATATAAACATTCTAAAAGTATAGTATATAGAACACTGTTAATGTATTCTTAACCCCTTGTATTGCCTTTCCTCTATCTATCTATTATATATATATATATATATATATATATATATATATATATATATATCATAATAATATGTTTACTTCCTGATGTTTTTTTCTGTTCTCAGAATATATATATATATATATATATATATATATTGCTTCATATAAAGCACACAACTGTCTTAATGTAAATTCTCCTGTTGCTCAATGTAAACTCTGTACCTTCTGTTATTGCTCAACAGAATTCCGTTGCTTGGATGGTTAAAATACAGATCCACGGCTATCTAGACTTTTTCGGTGTTAAAGGTTCATTGTATCCAGCCCTACCCTAGTCTATAGGGTTTTCTATACTTTCATTTTCTATATGCTATTTTGTTGGTTTCCTACAATACGTGTTGATCCGATTGACAGTTTGCCACTGATTACTGGATACATCCCTCAGTATTTAAATTGCGCTTGTCCTGATACACACACATTTATTATGATTATTATTATTATTATTGCCATTTATAGAGCGCCAACAGATTCCATAGCGCTTTACAATATTATGGTTCAAGTAAATCAAAGGGCTACTATGGGCTAAAAATGACCACTTGAATTTTAAGGCATTACAAAAAAAAAAAAGTTAACCTAGGACAGATGTTGTGGACTACGTTTCCTATTATGCACTTACAACCATAGCTGTCTAAGCATCATGGGAGTTGTAGTCCACAACATCGGGAGTGCCGATGGGTCACTATTAAGTGAGCTACGCTTTGTAACACTTTAACTACACAAACTGCACCCGGGGTGCCCATAAGGTAGAGCCCAATATATTTTTAAACTACAGCTCCCATGATGCTTTGTCATTCTAAAGCATGTTAAATGCAGGCAAAGCATCATAGGTGTTGTTATTCTACAACATCTGGGGATCTACCTTTTGGGCACCCCTGATTTAGATTAAATTAATACAAGCAGAGTTATTCATTAAGTTTTCAAATTTAAGGCGACGGTAGCCAAACTGAAAGCATAGATGGCTTAGGGATTTTTCCAATTCAGCTACTCTGGCCTTAATTTGGAAATTCACTTTGAATTTACGTTATATTCTCACCTTAGTGACTCTTCGTTGGTACCATTCACAAACCTTCAGCGATAGCAGTATTGGAGTGAAGGTACATAGTTATTTCTCTCACAATTTTCAGTTGAATATATTATTTATCCCTGATAAATTATATATTCATTGCCCATTGGGATATCATTTCAAAGGAAGCTGTCATGACTATTTAACTATAACAAAAAAAAACTATACCCTTTTTAAGATGGGCCCATTGTTGTCTGATTTTATTGATTTTTAAATTGAATTTCAAATTTTAGGCCAAGATAGCTAAACTGATATATAGCTAACTAGGGGATATATAGCTAAACTGATATATAGCTAACTAGGTGATGGATAGCTAAACTGATATATTGCTAACTAGGTGATGTATAGCTAAGCTGATATATAGCTAACTAGGTGATATGTAGCTAAACTGATATATAGCTAACTAGGGGATATATAGCTAAACTGATATATAGCTAACTAGGTGATATATAGCTAAACTGATATATAGCTAACTAGGGGATATATAGCTAAACTGATATATAGCTAACTAGGTGATATATAGCTAAACTGATATATAGCTAACTAGGGGATATATAGCTAAACTGATATATAGCTAACTAGGGGATATATAGCTAAACTGATATATAGCTAACTATGGGATATATAGCTAAACTGATATACTGTATAGCTAACAAGGTGATGTATAGCTAAACTGATATATAGCTAACTAGGTGATGTATAGCTAAACTGATATATAGCTAACTAGGTGATGTATAGCTAAACTGATATATTGCTAACTAGGTGATGTATAGCTAAACTGATATATAGCTAACTAGGTGATGTATAGCTAAGCTGATATATAGCTAACTAGGGGATATGTAGCTAAACTGATATATAGCTAACTAGGGGATATGTAGCTAAACTGATATATAGCTAACTAGGGGATATATAGCTAAACTGATATATAGCTAACTAGGTGATGTATAGCTAACTAGGGGTTATATAGCTAAACTGATATATAGCTAACTAGGTGATGTATAGCTAAACTGATATATAGCTAACTAGGGGATATATAGCTAAACTGATATATAGCTAACTAGGGGATATATAGCTAAACTGATATATAGCTAACTAGGGGATATATAGCTAAACTGATATATAGCTAACTAGGGGATATATAGCTAACTAAGTGATTGTTTTTCCTAAGTCTGCTGTTTCGTCCTAAACTGTGAAACTCACTTTGAATTGCAACGCTTGATGGGAATAACATTGAGAGGGACTGATGCAGCCCATAAATAGTCAGGGAACTGTGTCACAATTTTTAATCCATAACATGGGAAGGCAACCTTTGGAACCCTCAAATGGAGTGGACTACATCTCTCCTAATGTTTTGCCAGAATACTGGCTGTAAGAGGCCATATTAAAGATATATTCCTGCAACATCTGGAGTGCCAAAGGTTGCCTACCACTGATCTATACCAAGTTTTGGCCAGATTGGTAGTCCAACCATCGCCATGATGTCACTCGAGGAGAGGAGGTGGACACCTAGTCAGCGCTGAAGGACCCTCACCGCTGGAAAGAGGTAAGTAAAAGAGGTTTCAACCATTTAATCATCGGATGGTGGGGGGATATAATTGGGGACACTATAGCGTTAAGAATACAGGTTTGTATTCCTAATGCGATAGTGTTTCTTTAATACTGAAGAAAGATAGAGGTAGGTAGGGTACATTATGTTGGAGGTGACAGCCAGGGTGAGCTTGTGGTTAGGAAATCAGGATAGAGAGAGGAGAGTTTAAAACTTTTGGACCAGGAGACTGGGCTTACTCTGGTCCTATTTAGTGGAGAGGAGTTGGTATGTTTAATAGAGCCTGACTGGGCATCTCTAGTAGAAGCTTGGGGACCCCTTGGCCACATACCGGTATTACCCTCCACCCGTTGACCACCTAATGAAGGAAATGGGATCTCTACCTGGTTATATATCAACCGTCACTGCCCTGGAGGTAAGGACCACAAAACCCTTACCCAGTTATATCTACCCTGCACCGCCACAGCACCCTCCTAACCCTTGACATATTTTTTTTACACTTTCTATATACAATTGTTATTTTTCAACATAGCCTGTTTTCCTATCCGTGCCATAGAAGAGAACAGCTCAGTGAATTTCATAATGAGGAACTAGTTTTATGGTCATTCATGTGAACTGTAGGATTAAAATGTTCTTTTCTGAGCTTGTCTCCTAGCTAGCACAGACTTGGCTTCCCTGGTTCTGTGCTTCTCATTGGGGCTTTTGGCTTCTCGCTGAGTGCGTTTTGAAGTTCATTAGAAGGGTGTTGCAGGGAGGGGGTACTACACATTTGCCTGATTAATATGCCTGGCACTGTCAAGCCTTTACCCGCCTAATCATGCCTGTTTTCTAAGCAAACAAGGTTTTGTCAAGACTTAGAATTGTGCCAATACAGTGTAACTCTAAGATTAACAATAGAGAGAGTCTTTATGCTCCATGGGAACTGTAAGGTCAACATTATTTTTTTTCTTTGAGAATTTATAGTTGCGTGAGACTTAAAAATAATGTAACTTTCCTGCAATACGTTTTTAAATATTTGAACTATTTCTCTGTAAATATCTATAAGAAAATCTACAAGAAATGATTTGATGTGCGTGGGAATAGTGGTAGTAACAATTAACTTGACATTAGCAGAGAGATAAACGATGCAAGTAAAAGTATAAAAAGACAGATAAGGCCAGTAATGTTACAAAGAGATTATTTGTTTGACAAATGATACATAAATGAAATCAATTCATGTTTCTTTTTCTTTTTTTTTTGTCGGCTCTATTTCTGATATTAATACAGTTTCGCCATACGAAGATTCTAGTTATGGTCATACAGAGATGAGAAGAGTGAAATCTTACATTTAATAGAATTCAATGACCTAACAACGCCCTCGTATGACAGTTCTGTTACTATGACCCATCAGGATGAGGATATCGATCATCAGAGGGCAGAGAGTCCTGACCCGGTAGTCACCTTAAGTTCCGGTAATTGTTTAGATTCACTCTAATGCCCGACGGATTTTGTTTTGGTGTTACAACAATGTCATGCCAAAAATTGCTGTTTACTTGTTTGTGTAAAATTGCTGCAATGCCACACCATCTGGTGTGCAAGTACTCCAAAGGGAACCAGAGAAACAATGCTATTCACTAAAAAGAGTTGCGGTTCCACCCGAATATGGGTTTAAATGCTACAGCTAGTGAGACCAGACATAAGGTCTCGTTAGGTGAGCTACACCAAGACCTTTAAACCTTTCATTGCAACATGTTATGCTGCTCTCCCTAGCAGCACTGAAAGTGAAAGAAAATTGTTATACACGTTAAGCAGTATTTAAAAAGAGAGACCTGATTAGCTTTCACTGAGGTACCCCTGGGGTCCCGCATAAAGTTAGAAGCTTTATAGTTGATGGAGATTTATAGAAAAAAGGCACAGGATATGCCAAGTCTCGTGGACCCTAAGACACCTTTTTTTTGTTTGTTTTTTCATTAATGGCCTCTTTTAAAGGGTCCCTGAGATGTGCGCTAAGAGCTTCTCACGGCACCTGCCTGGTAATATGAATAAACGCATATTTTAGGCATATGATTTAATTTTATCGAGAAAAAAATAAATAAGCTTTTGTCTCCAGATATTTGATTGTGGTATCTATTCAATATGTTTGTGTCTAGCACCTAGTTCAAAAACATTATCACGTTGTGAATATGTAGGTGGGTTTTACTACTTTATGTCCTGGTACATGTTTGGATTGAATGTATAGCCACACAGTTTTTGTTATGTTGCTGTCATGGTTCTTATAGTGTTGTTATAGCCGCACAACTTGTGGAACATCATTGCGTATTCATCCGTAAATATGCATGTTAACCATCTATGTGTAGCAGTACTGACTACCATTCTACACCGTTTACCACTGTCATATCATTTAACCTCTTAGAGACTGATCTTCTTTTTGAAGTTCATGTACGGTAGTTGTTTTGATCAGTTTTTTTAATTTAATTTTTTATTAATTTTTTAGCTCTTTTTTTTATCTATGAGGTTTTCATATTAATGTATTTAATAACAAATTGCACATATTGGCCTGGGGTTGCATTCAGTACCACTTTGAAAGTGGCCCAAGCTAAGGATAGTATTGGCACAGGTATATTGGGAGAACTAGGAGTACAGACACTTCCAGGATTAGATTCAGCCTTTGTCGAAGGGTCAAATATCTGTCAGCAAAACGGGTAATAATTTAATCCATGAGTACGACCGCTATATTGATGGCTGTAAAGGGGTGGTGGGGAGCATTAATGAATTCTATAGTAAAACAACGGATGAAGAAGGCTTCTTGTAGTAGAATTACCCCGTCTCCCAATAATTATTTACTCTATAATTGCATCCACTATCTGGAAGTGCATACTGACTGGGGTACAGTTGAATCTCTTTTTTTGTGATAATTTGTTTTTTCAGTTTATTATTTTACCATGGTTTTCCAAACATCGTTAAGTGAAAATGTGGCTCTCGAATAACAGCCTGAGATACTTGGATGAAAAATATATATATTTTCAAACATTACCATCTTCCTGTATGTCTCAGTGTTGAAGAATTCAATAATCATTTCATAATTGTTTTGCCTCTTGCACTTGAGACCGTTTAAGTTTGCTTAACATATCTCGTAGCATGATGTTTTACCTTGATTTATTATTATGAAAAGTGCAGTATTATCTTATGACATTTTAAGCTACACCTATGACATTTAATATATCTTTCTAAAATGAATATATCTTGCAAAAATGTCTTTGCGACCTTGTATGGCTCACTGTGCACGCAAAAAATAAAGAATGTAAAAAAAAAAACGATCTTATACCAATATTTTCAAAGGCTACAAATTGTTGGTATTCTACAAAATTGTTGTAAAATTAAATGTGTTTATATATTGATTTTTTATTTTATTTTATTATTCTTTATTTTTGTTGTGCAAACAAAAAATACAGACTGCTCAGGTATGCCACAACAGCATAAGCAGGCAATATTTGGTACATGATGACACAGTGAAGTAGCATTGTTAAAGCTGCACAATTTTGTGTTAATAGATGATTTGTCAAACGCTTAAGGTTAAGTTTAGTAAGGTTACCATAGGCTAGGTACAATATAAAGCAGGATATCGCACTTTTATAGGGTATATTATTAACAAGCTAAATAACAGGCTATGCAAACATGTCTAACCGCAAGAGCAAACAAAGGAAAGTCTTCATATTAGCTAGGATATTCAAGTGAAGTAGGTACGGTAAACAAAAAGAAAGTGAAACCCAAAGAAAGACATACTACTCCAGGCTTGGTATATGGCATGTAAGACACACAGTTTTTCTGCTCCAGTCGGTAGGGGGTTAATGCGTCCATGTGTCAGTCCCAGATGCTAAATCAGCCAATTCCTCTAGGTGGCAGGGTCGTAGTGCCGCTTAGATCGTATTTCTCCGATGCATGGTGTCTCCTCGGCCCCAGGCCTGCAAGAGGGACGACATCTGGATGCCACAGACTTGGATTTGGTGACAGGCTAAGTCCCTTCCCCTTACAGGGTGGGCGAGGGTCCTTCTCCGCTTGTTCGCTTGCCTGCGTTCTCCAGTTGCTGCTCGATGTCCTGTTAGTGGTTGCTTCCATCCCTTTAGAGTTGTGGTCACCCGTGGAGGTAAATTGTGCCTAGGTGCTTGTCCCAGTTGGGACAGTGATTTAGGGCGGTTGCTGGGTCGTGCCCGGTGGGTTCTCCGGCGCCGTGTTTGTGTCCGTGGCCTCTGTGTTTTCTTCCCTAGTGGCAGTGCCGCCCCAGAGCGTCGTTTAGAAGTCGCAGGCTGCTCTGTGGTGAGTGGCAAGGGAAGTCCTGGCTGGGCTCCAGTAGGCTTGTGCTGGCGTGCGGCTAATGTGGCCCAAAAGTTTGTGAGTAGATCTTCAAGCTTCTCCTGCAGGGTCAGTCGCTTAGTTTGAGGCAGTGGGTTGCACGAGGCGTCCGCCATCTTGGTCTTCACGGGTGGGTAAACCCGAGTGCGTGCTAGTAGGAGCTTAGCTAGTGTGACACCGCTGATATTTGCCGGGATAACCCCCACCGGCTGGGGGGGGGGGGGGGAGAAGGTGCAGGAAGGTCCTCCCAGGTGAGTGCTGAGGGATCGGCCACCTCCCTCTCGTGTGCTGCTGTTAGGCCTCTAATAGGCCTCGGACTCTCCTCCGAGGTTTTCCACCGGTCACGGTCGGGCACACCACTGGGTTGCGAGTTGGAGATGCCTCCCGGTGTTGTGGTGTCGAGGGATCGTGGTTTTGAGTCGCTTCAATGCTTTTATTGCTCGTTTAGGGGCCCGTTTGTGCGGAGCTCTCAGTGTGTGCGACCACTCCGTGCGGCTGCCAGGCTCCGCCCCCCCTTGTATCTCTTTTTTAAAGCAATATGCTACATCTAAATAAGGACTTGACTTATTGACTAGCAATGGCTTAACCTACGTAATCCCAAAGGCCAGCAAAACTTATTTTCAATGTAGTTAGTTACATCATTAGTTATATCATTCTGGATAATCAAATTGATTTATAAGCTTTTGTTTCAAGATGTTCTGATACCACCTTTAACACAAGAACCAAAAGTAAAAGTAGGAGTTTTGAACTAGCCTGACCATTATGAAAGAGGAGCGTGAAGTGTAAGTCTAAGTTACAAAATACATGCTTTTTTTTTAAGTGCAAACAATATGTATCTTTCAAAATCTCCTAACTGCCTACTGCACCCTTTTTCTCCAAGCACCAACAAACCTACATGAAAATATGTATATATTCGTAAATATATAACTTTAAATACTGGATCTCTTACAAATTATTATATGTTATGACTGCTTCCCCTTTATTCTTTTTTTATTATATTTCATATTCGTATTAATGAATTACAATGAATTAATATAACCGCTCAGCACTGAGCTATTCTATTATCGATAAAATATAATAATAATAATAGTAAACGATAAATGAAACTAAAATTGCACGGTGTTATGTAACCCTAAGATCTCTTGTGGTCTTTTGATAGGGCTTTACAATGGACGCTTAGTGACCGCTCTACCATACACCTCGAGAGCTGAGCATGCACAACAATGTCTCCAAAAACTTCAGGACTGCGGCATTCAGGTGGGTATTTTAAATCAGACCGATTCAGATCCAGGTTCTGATTTAAAGCATTCTGTAATTACTCAAGGGGTGCCAAACACTATAGTCATCAGAACAACTACAGCTTATTGAATTTGTTCTGGTGAGTAGAATCATTACCTTCAGGCTTTTTGCTGTAAACACGGTCTTTTCAGAGAAAATGCAGTGTTTACATAACAGCCTAGTGATAACTTCACTGGCCACTCCTCAGATGGCTGTTAGAGATCCTTCCTGGGTCATGGCTGCCTAAAATGCATCCAAACATTCAGTGTCTCCTCCCTCTGCATGCATACACTGAACTTTCCTCATAGAGATTCATTGATTCAATTCATCTCTATGAGGAGATGCTGATTGGCCAGGGCTGTGTTTGAATCATGCTGACTCTGCCCCTGATCTGCCTTTTTGTCAGTCTCAGCCAATCCTATGGAGAAGCATTGTGATTGGATCAGGCTACCACTTCTGATGATGTCAATGGAAGTTCACAGGCAGAGGCAGCAGCTTTAGACTTGAATACAAGTAAGATTTTACTATATTTAGGGAGGCGAACAGGGCCAAGGGGCTAGATAGTTGTTTTAACACTATAGGGTCAGGAATACATGTTTGTGTTCCTGACCCTATAGTGCTCCTTTAATGTTAATTTTCTACTCCATTATTACCAGGGGTGTTTTTTTTGGGGGTTTTTTTTCTGGCAGTTCTATGAAAAAGTAATCCCCTTTACTTAAAGGGACACTCCAGGCACCCAGACCACTTCTGCCCATTGAAGTGGTCTGGGTGCCAACTCCCACTACTCTTAACCCTGCAAGTGTAATTATTGCAGTTTTTTATAACCTGCAATAATTACCTTGCAGGGTTAACTCCACCTCATTGGAATGGCAGACTTAGTTCAATGTAATAGTTGCTTTGCATTTGTTTCAAGTTCCACTTTTTGGAGGTTTGGTTCTTGTCTAATCTGTAGACAGTTATCTATCTTGCGGCAGGATATTGTATTTTTTTTTAAGACTGAGATTTGTAAATTATCTGGTAAACAAACTCAGGCTGGAACTCCTGCAAAGCCACTGCCGCAGAGACATACTAGGAATTGCAGATGGATCACTGTAGGATCTGGTAGACTTAGAGTTGTGGAGAAAAGGCATATTGCACAGTCTGTTGCTCTACATAATTAATTTTCTGCACTTTCAGAGTGTAATGGTGATATGGAGAGAGGCATTAAGGCTAGTGGTGTTGTGGAGAGAGGCACTGAGGCTAGTGGTGTTGTGGAGAGAGGCACTGAGTCTGGTGGTGTTGTGGAGAGAGGCACTGAGGCTGGTGGTGTTGTGGAGAGAGGCACTGAGGCTGGTGGTGTTGTGGAGAGAGGCACTGAGGCTGGTGGTGTTGTGGAGAGAGGCACCGAGGCTGGTGGTGTTGTGGAGAGAGGCACCGAGGCTGGTGGTGTTGTGGAGAGAGGCACCGAGGCTGGTGGTGTTGTGGAGAGAGGCACCGAGGCTGGTGGTGTTGTGGAGAGAGGCACCGAGGCTGGTGGTGTTGTGGAGAGAGGCACCGAGGCTGGTGGTGTTGTGGAGAGAGGCACCGAGGCTGGTGGTGTTGTGGAGAGAGGCACCGAGGCTGGTGGTGTTGTGGAGAGAGGCACCGAGGCTGGTGGTGTTGTGGAGAGAGGCACCGAGGCTGGTGGTGTTGTGGAGAGAGGCACCGAGGCTGGTGGTGTTGTGGAGAGAGGCACCGAGGCTGGTGGTGTTGTGGAGAGAGGCACCGAGGCTGGTGGTGTTGTGGAGAGAGGCACCGAGGCTGGTGGTGTTGTGGAGAGAGGCACCGAGGCTGGTGGTGTTGTGGAGAGAGGCACCGAGGCTGGTGGTGTTGTGGAGAGAGGCACCGAGGCTGGTGGTGTTGTGGAGAGAGGCACCGAGGCTGGTGGTGTTGTGGAGAGAGGCACCGAGGCTGGTGGTGTTGTGGAGAGAGGCACCGAGGCTGGTGGTGTTGTGGAGAGAGGCACCGAGGCTGGTGGTGTTGTGGAGAGAGGCACCGAGGCTGGTGGTGTTGTGGAGAGAGGCACCGAGGCTGGTGGTGTTGTGGAGAGAGGCACCGAGGCTGGTGGTGTTGTGGAGAGAGGCACCGAGGCTAGTGGTGTTGTGGAAAGGAGCTTGGAGACTATGGTGAGGCCTAATAGAAAGCAGTTGTTGTTAGGGGATTCCATCATAAGAGGTGTGGAGATGGACGATGGTGGTCTTGTGAGGTGTCTTCCCGGAGCTACTGCTCACAGAGACAGGAGACGTATCTGTAATATTGTTAAGCGAGCAAAGCAGGAAGGCGAATTGGATGTATTTGTCCATCTAAGGACAAATGACTTGGCTTGCAATGAGGTTTCAGAGGTTATGGAAGTTTTTAATGTTTTTGCCAATGATATACGGCAGGATGCTTCCACACTGTCATTCTCTGAAGTTCTGCCTGTGCATAACACTCAGAACGACAGGCGGATGCGTATTAGGGACTTTAACGTGTGGCACTATGACCCCGCGGCTCTCGCGAGACTTACACTGGGAGCTGACAGAGGTGCTGACCGGACCTGCGCGGAGGAGGAGGGAGCTGACAGGAGCTGCAGGAGAGGTACGAGCTCTCTGCCAGCCCCCTGTCTGTATTATGGCAATGTAAGTTGCCATAATACAGACAGTGACTCGAGTATAAGTCCAGTTGGGGTTTTTCAGCACAAAAAATGTGTTGAAAAACTCGACTTATACTCGAGTATATACGTTAGATTAAAAACAAAAGAAGGAAGGTATGTAGAAGAGGATAAAGGTCTAGCTGACTACCTCACTGAATATTTTTGTTCGGTATTTACAGATGAAAATGAAGGAAAGGGACCTCCGTTAAGAAAAAGGATAAATGAGTCATTTATTACACGTGGGTTTACAGAGGAAGAGGTTCTATTTCAACTCTCAAAAGTAAAGACAAATAAGTCAATGGGACCTGATGGAATACACCCAAAGCTATTAAGAGCTTATTGGTGTACTAGCAAAACCATTAACAGATTTATTTAACCAATCATTGATAACAGGAGTAGTCCCAGAAGATTGGAAGTTGGCGAATGTTGGTAATAGGGAGGAGTCGGGCAACTATAGGCCAGTAAGCCTTACTTCAGTAGTAGGGAAAGTGATGGAAACCATGTTAAAGGATATGATTGTTGAACATCTAAAAACACATTGATTTCAAGATCAGAGACAACATGGATTTACTTCAGGGAGATCATGCCAAACTAATCTTATTGATTTTTGTTGATTGGGTAACTAAAATTATAGATCAGGGTGGTGCAGTAGACATTGCTTACCTGGATCTCAGTAAGGCTTTTGACACTGTTGCACATAGAAGGCGTATCAATAAACTACAATCTTTGAGTTTGGATTCCAATATTGTTGAATGGGTAAGGCAGTGGCTGAGTGACAGGCAACAGAGGGTTGTAGTAAATGGAGTATATTCGAAGCTTGGGCTTGTCACCAGTGGGGTACCTCAGGGATCTGTACTTGGACCCATTCTCTTTAATATTTTTATTAGTGATATTGCAGAAGGTCTTGATGGTAAGGTATGTCTTTTTGCTGATGATAATAAGATATGTAACAGGGTTGATGTTCCAGGAGGGATAAGCCAAATGGCTAATGATTTAGGTAAACTAGAAAAATGGTCAGAGTTGTGGCAACTGACATTTAATGTGGATAAGTGCAAGATAATGCATCTTGGACGTAAAAACCCAAGGGCAGAGTACAGATATTTGATAGAGTTCTAACCTCAACATCTGAGGAAAGGGATTTAGGGGTGATTATTTCTGATGACTTAAAGGTAGGCAGACAATGTAATAGAGCAGCAGGAAATGCTAGCAGAATGCTCGGTTGTATAGGGAGAGGCATTAGCAGTAGATAAGTTGGTTCATGGATTGCAGGATAAGACTTACCAGGAAAGGTTAAAGGATCTTAACATGTATAGCTTGGAGGAAAGATGAGACAGGGGGGATATGATAGAAACATTTAAATACATAAAGGGAATCAACACAGTAAAGGAGGAGACTATATTTAAAAGAAGAGAAACTACCACAACAAGAGGACATAGTCTTAAATTAGAGGGACAAAGGTTTAAAAATAATATCAGAAAGTATTACTTTACTGAGAGGGTAGTGGATGCATGGAATAGCCTTCCAGCTGAAGTGGTAGAGGTAAACACAGTAAAGGAGTTTAAGCATGCGTGGGATAGGCATAAGGCTATCCTAACTATAAGATAAGGCCAGGGACTAATGAATGTATTTAGAAAATTGGGCAGACTAGATGGGCCGAATGGTTCTTATCTGCCGTCACATTTTATGTTTCTATGTTACTACCTCTAGTGGCTGTCTACTAGACAGCCACTAGAGGGCACTTCCGTGTCCATAGCACAGGAAACCTGTGCTAGAGCGTCGCTGGACGTCCTCACGCTATTTTCAATGCTTTCCTATGGAGAGCTCTAATGCGCATGCGCGGCATTGCCGCGCATGCGCATTAGGTCTCCTCAGCCGGCGGGCGGGATTAGTCTCGCCCAACGGCTGACCTAATCACTGGGAGGAGCAGCGGCAAGCAGAAACCACCGCCGAGGGACATCAGCGGGGTCTCAGGTAAGTGACCTGAAGGGGTTTTCATCCCTTCAGCTACCGGGGGATGGGTGGTGGGAGGGAGAGGGGACCTTCAGTGCCAGGAAAACGGATTGTTTTCCTGGCACTGGAGTTTCCCTTTAACTTTGGCAATCAATTCTGATTTATGTGATCGGTGGTAAAGTTTCATGTGCTTGAATCATGAACATAACAAAAATAATTAAAGAGGTATGCAAGTACACCAACGTTGACTATGCCTCCCCTGCCTGGAGGTAATGGTAGTAGTCAGTTAAAGATTATATAGCTAAAAAGAAAACAAAAATCATAAAAAAGGAAACACACCTGGTCTGGGTAGTAATAACCCTTTATGTCCATATAATAAAAATCAGATAGTGGTCTCATTATAGTTCTTAATTAGGTAAAAAGAGCTTTTGTTGGTATGGCTACCAATGAAATATATAAACTATTAGAGTTAATATCTGAGTATATTATTTAGATGAGTCTGAGTAACCTGACAGTGCAGCTTCCAGTGACAGGTCAAAACAGACAGGAGTTATTAAGCAATTTGTCAAGGTACTCCCTCTGAATACTACTGGCTTATTAGGTTGTATAGATATGTATCAACAGGTGATGGTGATTCCAATGGAACTATGCTGTCTATAGCCAAAATTGTACTACCATTACCTACAGACGGGAGGCATAGTCACATTTGGTGTACTTGCATACCTCTCTTATTATGTTTGTTGCCACTAGTGGGTTATGCCCTGAGCGAGATCCTGTTAGTTTGGACCACTGAGACATAACCTATTTATTGTCTGTCACAGTTGATCCACACTGATTATTTTCTCGACATATAATCATGAAAATATTTTGCGGGTTCAGTAGATGGTTATTGAGATATACACCAGAATGAAGACTCCCAACAGAGCTTTATACAATGAACCGACTAGCTATTCCTACCCTTGATTATTTCAATGTAGGAGTAATCAATTCAGCATCATAGCTAAGGGGGGGAAATGCATAAAGCTTAAAGTAAATTGTTTGATCTGAATCACATTTCAAATTATTTTTTATTCAGTAAGAATAAATTACAATTTAAAAGTGAACATAGTGGTGTGACGTTACAATGTAGTGATTGATGGGATTATCTGAATGACAGATATTTGGGTACTCTTTCTAATCTTTTATTTGGGGTATGCTAACTACCAAGTTGCAAAATTTAGGCCAAAATACAACAAACTCTACATCTAGATTGTTCCACACACACACACACCAAATCTAAGTGATTAAGCACTTTGCTATTGACAGATTTAAATGGGACACTATAGTCACCGCAACAGCTTTAGCTTAATGATGCAGTTTTGGTGTATATATCATGCCCCTGCAGTTTGACTGCTCAATTATCTGACATTTAGGAGTTAAATCACTTTGTTTAAGCAGCCCTCGGAACACCTTCCTGCATGTGACATGCACAACTAACCACTTCCTGTAAAGGGTTATCTAATGTTTATACTTCTTCATTGCAAATTCTGTTTCATTTGAAATGTTTGATCCCCTCCATGTTTTACATTGCAGCACTAAGTGCTATAGGGGCACAGCACCCAGACCACTTCAATTAGCTGAAGTGGTCTGGGTGCCTGGAGTGTCCCTTTAAGCTGAAATTGTTTTGGTGACTATAGTGCCCCTTTAATGCTTTTGGATAAGCTTTTGAAATGATCACAATCTGTTAGAAAAACTAAGTCACCATTTAAAGGGACATTCCAGGCACCCAGACCACTTCTGCCCATTGGAGTGGTCTGGGTGCCAACTTCCACTACCCTTAACCCTGCAACTGTAATTATAGCAGTTTTCATAAACGGCAATAATTACCTTGCAGGGTTAACTCCGCCTCTAGTGGCTGTCTACTAGACAGCCACTAGAGGGCACTTCCGGGATCATAGCACAGATTATCTGTGCTATAGCGTCGCTGGATGTCCTCACGCTGTGTGAGGACCTCCAGCGTCGCTAAAATCCCCATTTTCAATGCTTTCCTATGGAGAGGTCTAATGCGCGTGCGCGGCATTGCTGCACATGCGCATTAGGTCTCCCCAGCCGGCGGGCGGGATCAGTCTCCCCAGCCGGTTGACGTGATGAAGAGGAGGAGTGGCGGCGGAGGAAGAAGCAGCGACGTGGGGCATGTCGCTGCCTCTGGTAAGTGACTGAAGGGGTTTTCACCCCTTCAGCAACCGGGGGTGGGAGGTGGGAGGGAGAGGCGACCTGCAGTGCCAGGAAAATGGATTGTTTTCCTGGCACTGGAGAGTCCCTTTAAGTCTACGGGATATTTGTTAGATAAATCAATTACCAAGTTTTTCTAACAGACTAAGATCATTTGAAAAGCGTATTTAAATATTTTAAATTGAGGCCATGTTTAATACCATCATGATGGGAAGTGTGTATAGTGTTAAAGGGACATTCCAGGAACCAACCAACCAACATCATGCTTTGTGCAATGTGTAAGTTTAGTTACAGTTAATTTTGTTTGATGTTTCTCTACCCTTCTTCTTTTTGTATATGAATTTGTATTACTTGTATATGCTCTATATGCCCAGTTGCCCACCCTTTCTGACACTTTCCTATCCTGCAGTGTTTCATTTTTTGCTGCAAATGTATTGCTTGTTATCATGTTATGACTTGGGTTTCTTGAAAGTGTAGTTCAGCGGAAGACTGACAACGAACTGCAACTCCCAGAAATCTGTGCTTTGCCCATAAAGCACTACTTATAGCAAATACACTCAGCACTGTTATAGAAAGTATAACAAACATAAGTCACTTCCTGGTTTGTAAGCTCTCATCACAAATGCTGTACAGCCTAGCGATGCAAGAAATGAATTACAAATGTATCTTGCTCTCCCGAATACATGTTATGGTAAAGGGGTGTTTGTGAGATCAGGTGTAAGAATAAGAAACCACACCATATATTGGGATTTCCCTAGATCCTGGGCGTTATGCTTTCATGTTATTCTTTATTCATGTCATTGTTATAGGTAATGTTTGTACAAACATACAATAAATATTTGTGCGGTTGTTCAAGCTGTGTCAGGGCTCTTAGGCAGAAACATGAAAAAAAAGAGAGCAACCTGCCCTCGCATTATTCCTCTTAGGTTTATTTGTAAACCCCAGCAGACTCTGCCGCTCTGCACGAGGAGGGGTGGTGCGGTGGAGGGTTAAACGTTTGTGACATATTGAGATAGACAGAGACAGATGGTGTGGAGAGACCTGATCGCTAGAGCTTAGAAACTGAATTACTCTTCCTAAACCTTACCATAATTTAAAGTCATTTGTTTAACCTGTTGGTGGAGCTTACATCGAAGCAATATGGCCATTTTATCACGAACGCCAGCACACAAGATGTTCTGCTCATTTCGCATCAGCACATCGGCAGAGTCCCATTGATGTTATTTATGCCAGGCCTTACGGACCTGAATCTATAAGCTTTAGGTCCAGATTGTGATGTCAGCTGGATATTGTCCTTCTGCGCTTTTAAACCAGGCAGAATCAAAGATAGTGTCTGGTAAGGGTTCGTGGGAGCTCTGGTCAGTTAGGAGCAGCGGATCCAGTTTTTGACTACCCCAGCTGTGCACCAAGTAGATAAGTAGTTCATTTGATAGAGAGCTGCTGTGATTACGTGGAATTTGGTCTTGCAGGGATACCCACTGATGGGTGAATTGTTCATTCAGTTACTATTACATCATTTTATTTTGAAATTCTTCATTTAGTCCACAGTCAGATAAACATCAAATATCGGATATTCCACAGCATCGGCATATGGGTTGACTTGTCTGACTGCGTGTTTTTATATTGTTATTTTTCTAATAAACACTGGCTGCGTCAAAACATTGAGAACAGGTCACAAATAATTGAGGTTCCTGAGGTTGACACAGCAACAACAATTAAGAATAAAAAGAGTATACAACATAATGACATATCGTAGTATTTTCGGGGACTTTTCACACCGCAAAGGGTACACTTAAACCCTATATATTACAGCATATGCACAGTATGCTGTGGTAGTTATGGTGCTTAGAGATTCCATATAAGGACTTCATTCTATGCAGATTTCTGTATATCACATCTGGCATGTCAATCATTTTTAGTGGGTTAAAATGGTAACATTACCATTCAGGTCTGTGCCAACCCCTCTCTGCTTTTATTTCCTGCAGAATCTGGCAGTGTTTATATAGTTATATTATAAATTATTTTTAAAAATGTAACTAAATGTCTTATCTTCCTTCCCATAGCTCCCCCTCGAGCAGTGCAGAGATTCCCTGCAGAGGTCCGCACTTATCCCAGAGCTGCACAGATATATTTTCTTCAGTTCGCGAGGATTTGGAATGGTGTTAGCAGTGGTGAGTGCTTGGACAGGCATAGCCAGGGGTAGGCAACCATCGGCTCTACAGATGTTTTGGACTACATCTCCCATAATGCTTTTACAGCCATATTGCTGGCAAAGCATCAAGGGAGATGTAGTCCACAACATCTGTAGAGCCGAAGGTTGCCTACCCCTGGGCATAGCAATTGAAAATATTCCAGGGAGCAGGAATTTCAGTTTGTTGTAAGACCTTGAAGGACCACTCCACAGTGCAAGTCACATGTTATGTTTTATTGCTATTTAGTAGATATACCTCCAATGAATACATGCATTCATTTATTTATGTATGCAGTCATTTGGGTATAGCTTAAAAAAAAAAAAAAGGCTTTCAAAAGCTGCCGTACTTATGACCGCAGTCTATGCAAGCCCTCCCTTTCTTCCCCAAAACAGACGTTCAGTTCCTTCATTGGAGGCGTCTCATTGAGAAGCTTCTGAAAGTGTCACTCTGTGCGCATGCACACAGCAGCAGCCTGTGAGCACCTGCAACTTCAGTTAAGGGTGTTTATTAATTTCATGCTAAAAGTGATAATTTCCCATAGAAACCTGCCTTTTAAAGCTAAGGTGCATTATGCATATGGAGTGGTCCTTTAAATGATGCAGCTATTTTAATGGCATTACTTATAACGTTGTATGCAAACGTGGCACAGAGATATCAGCTGAATATGCAACAATCTGTCTGCAGTTGCTGTGATACAACCAGAAACGTACTGCTAATAGTGGTCTGTTTGTTTGTTTGGTTTTATAGGAAGAGCACTTTATAATATGCTCCATTTTCAGATATATCCTTGGGCAGGGGTTTTCCAAGAGGTAGACTGCCAGTTTTTGTAATGATCTGGCAAAGCATCTGAAGGTCTACCTAATGCATCCGATGCATAGATGATATTAACTTTCTTAATCGTATTTGAGATGATTATGTCTAATACCTCTTATAAGACTTTCCATGATAGCGTACCATGGCACTGTACCACAAAGGCTGGCTTCATTAAACCAGAACTGGCAACTTTCATATTAAGTATCTTGGACTTCCAATACCGCTTGAGCTATCAGACATATACTCGATTAACCTCTCAGCCATTATTAAATATGTAGAACACTCATTAGAGGACTGGGAGTCACTTACGCTGTCCATTTCTGCAGGGTGTGTTTGCTCAAATCCATTATATTCCACAAATGATTGCATGTGTTTCAAATGTTATGTCTTACACACTCTAAACAGGATGGAAACAGACTCAACACCCAGCATTGCAATTTTCCAGTTGCAACAACTAAAATTTTACTTGGAATTAAACCTCCCAAACAAACTTGCCTATCAACTTATGCCTATCAAATCTGCATGGGAAGTCAAAAGCCAGGAACCACTCACATACCTGTAAACACTTAAAGTGACAGTCCAAATACTATAACCACAGTCTTACCGATTCTCTTGGTTGACACAGAATGGAGTATTTTTTTTATTTTTATATATTTTATTTTTTCATTTATTGCACCAGCAGTACTATACTGTGTGAGTGCCATATCTACAATATAACTTTAAAGGATATTTTGCTATGGGTCAGGCTGTGGAAGCACCATGCTAAATTAGTGACATGATTTGATACAATTCGTGTCTCTGTGTGCTGTTAGAAAATTGAGAAAGAGACTGTGTTATGGACCGAATATTGATGCCAGTTTTTTTTTCTAGGTTCTCTACATCTCCATCTGGTTCAACCTTTATTCCACTGCACAGATGTTCACAACAAACCACAGCTGGACCACCAGCATCCCCGTCACTTTGGCTGCAGCGGTTGTTACCCTTCTGGTTGTTCTCGTTATAAATCAGCACCAAAAGAAGGTGAGTTTGTCAGAATGAACACGTAAAACAATTAGTCTAAGGTCTTCGTATTCAGTAATCCAAGTCGAATCTTCGTCATGTCACTATTTTGACAGATAAATGTAAACACAGACATCAGACTGGCAGCTGCTAATGAGATATTCATGAAACACAATGTTATGCTTGGGATCAGCAACCGGTGGCATAAGTGTCAGAGCATTCCATCAGTATCCTTTATGCTGCTAAATCTGGCTCTGTAACTGGCATTTTGCAATCATGTGACACAAAAAAGAGAAGCTATTGCCATCTTTCTAGCTCTGTTAAAAACACACCAAGTACTAGATCACTCTCTGTTCTTGCCTGGGTAAGTTTCTGAGCAATCTGCTCCCTTTCTATGATTCCATTCACTCTGTTGTTGTGATTTGTGAAAATGTTATGTTATACGTCCATTCCATGGATAAATCACGTCCCAAGTTAGAGCATTGTAACATCACTGCCTTAGAAATGGGAACCCCAGGTGTGAATCCCAATCAGACCACCTTACACGGTAAGTGTCCCCTATTAATATATATCCATGTACTTCATACCCTCATAGATTGTAAGCTCATTTGAGCAAGGAGTTCACTGGGGCGAAATATTTCCTTTTGATAATTGTTGGCGCGGCAAGATATGTTGGCGCTATATAGTTTGCAAGTGCCGTACAATTACCCACATTTGATGGGTCATATGAAAATTCATGAACAAATCTATTAGTAAAGTGAGACACATTGTTTACATTGACCTGCACAGCAGTATAACACAGATTAAATGGACAGGAAAAATAATGGAAAATAGAAATTAAAATAAAATCTGCAGAAAATACGTTAAACATAAAGAGCGTGTTCTGTCCTGCCCAAGTAAGACTTACTTGGGGGTAGGGGAAGGAATAACATTTATTGTTTTCATATAATTCTTTGTAATGCAAAAGTGAACACATTGGGTAATGCTGTCTATACACCAATGTGGGGAAATAAATATTAAAGACCGTTATTAATCGCAACAGTGATTTAAAGGATTTGCATTTTTGTAATACCATGAACCATTTCTCGTAAACAGACCATAGATAGACAACTGAAAAAGAAAGCGCGATAAATCCTAAATCTAAATGGCATTTCAAGGACATTGGGGTTAACCCCTTTCATAAATGAGAAGTAATTATGCTATTATCCTATTGTTGTTCCAGCAATAATATCAGATTGACACATATAGTTTATAAAAGGGATACTGTAATCACCAACTAATGTTAGTGGTTTTGATGCATAGATCATGCAATCTCATTGCTCAATTCTTTCATCTCAATTCCCTGGCTGAGAGGCACAGATACTACCTACACACTTTCTGTGAAAGTGTTGTTAATTTAGAATGTCTTCTATCTTGCTCTGTTAATAGCCTGCAGGAACCTCATGTGTCTGATGAAAGTGCAATTAACAGATCATGATATAATTTCTAAAGTAAACACACTGTGCTGTAAGATGTCATTGCAAAAATTAAACGTGGATGTGGATATGGCTACATATAAAAAGTAATTTAACTCCTAAATGAGAATTGAGCGGTGAGACTGCAGAGGCATAATCTATACACCAAAACTGTTTCATTAAGCTAAAATTGTCATGGTGCTTAATTTATTTTTAAAAATGAATAGTAACGGGTTTGTCACTTGCGTTATTTAATGTTAGTGCTGGATACAACATAAAAAAAAAAAAAACAAGACTTCCATATTAAAACACAGTGTCCAGCAGATGGCACACTTGGTATACAATTGCCAAAAGACATATTCAAATAAGGAATTGCTGAATTAAAAGTGAAGAATGAATTTAATCAATGTAAAGCAGTTAAAACGGGTGTAGGACCAAATAATAAGCCATTATTTAACGAAGAAATGTATGTGTCTTGGTTATAGGGGAAGAATTTGAACAATGTTAACGAATTTTCGTTGGCAAATTAAAATGCCTATGAAAATAAGGGGTAGAAAAGGTCACTTTGTTAGTATTTTTCAAATAACCGCATTACATGGACTATTCCTTTATTGATACATCTCTTTCTAGTTTTTGTTTGACTGCAGTCAGTGATGTATTTAAGTTATTGTTATCAGTTTATTGGGTTGGGGAATATTGATTCCAAGTCTGCACAGTGTATGGTTTAGAATGTCCTACGCAGTATGTATCTGGCTTTGGTATTGTTTCTGTGTGGCAAAGCACTACTAAGATTCCATTTTAATCTTTTAGAGTAATTATAACGATTGATGAGCTGTTCATACCAGTTTTACAATCTCCACTATTGTAAATGGCAATCATAATTTGCAAACACTAGCAGGGCTTGCAGTCAAACATTGTGGGGGGCCACACAGGTTTGTATGATGAGCCACCTAAATTCACACCCCTCGGCCCCCAAAAGTGTGTGTATGTGTGTGTGTGTGTGTGTGTGTATGTATAACACACACTCACTCACTCACATACTCAATCATCATCATCATCATCATGTCACATCCCAACATCCATATTTATCTATCAGTTCTAGTGTGTGCAGAGATGCAACATCACCCATCGGGCCTCCAATAGCACGTGTCTATGTCAGTTGTAGTGGGTGATGGGATGTAACGTCATATCACTGCTACCCGAAGTAGCACCAAGGGTTAAGCCGGATGGCACTCCAGGGAGATCAGCCCTGAGCCTCACCCTCCCTCATATAGCAGCAGGTAAGAAGGGGGGATTGTACAGTGTGTGTTAGTGTTAATCTCTCTATGCATGTTTATGTGGATCTGTGTATGCTGCTTGTTTGTGAACGGGTCAGTAATTAGTTTGTATGGAAAGTTATGCATGTGTGCAAGTAGCTAATTATACTAGTTAGAATGTCTTGTTGCAACTACTTGTTTGTTTGTCCACCTATTGTACAGCGCTGCTGAATTTCTTGCCGCTTTATGGATAATGTATTTAGCACCATGAACACACACCTGTATGTGTTTCTGTGAATAGCATTGAGGGTGGGTGCAGGGCCTCATACATGGCAATGGGAGCCCTGAAAGACAGCATTCGTTACTCACAATTCCATACATCATACTTATAAGCATAGCAAATTCATCTCAAACTAGCCTTGCTGCTTCCCATATCATTGATGGTACAACGACAGCACCATCTGCTGGACTTAATTCTTTATTACAGGAATCAGAAAATGTTAGTTTAACCCCTTAAGGACACAGGACATGTGTGACATGTCATGATTCCCTTTTATTCCAGAAGTTTGGATCCCCTGTCCCCCTTGCATCACATGGGAAAGGTGATTTTAATCTCTTTTTTCGCCTCTATTGCTGAGATCATCAAACTTGATGATCTCAGCCAATCCAATGCTTTCCTATAGGAAAGCATTGGGAAGCTATTAAGCATGCACAGCAAAATCCTTCGCCAGTCAGCATCCCTATGGGGAATGTTCAGTAACCTCCATGCATAGCCTGAACATGCTGAATGCGTCTCTAGTGGCCATCTGAGTGACTGCCACTAGAGCTGTTACTAAGCCGCAAAAAAAAACAATGTTTACATTAAAAGGCCTGCAGAGACAGACTGTAGACACTAGAACCACTAGTCCCTTTAACTGAAACAAAAAAATGCACATTTGACTTGTATCACATGGACAGACCTTGTCACTGGTGGTTTCCTCCCTTCGTTTTGTGAATTGCTCGTTGCTCAGTGCTGTAAGCACATCGCATAGTGTTCACACCTGGTGACAACTTTGAGGACATTATGTCATACGTTGAGATTCCTTGGTTTTTAAGGCGATCCAGACGTAACCATGTCCTGACATCTTATTTCAGAGTAATGACCACTAGGCTGAGAGAGTGTAAAGTTGAGCAACTGGCAATTAATTTATGAATAGGAGGAAAAGACTCAAGCCTGCTGTGATACAAGAGAAATGGATATTTGGGGCCAGTTAATTATATGTCTATATGCCTATGATTCCAAGCACAATAGAAACTGTGGTTTGTCTATCAAGCTAAATCATTTTAACATACTGTTGTACTTATAGTATTCTATGTTTAATTTATTTATTTTTATCTTGCACAATTATGGTTGGTTTTGGTTTTGTTTAACAGCGACAGCATGGGAATTAACATTATTGCTTCATTTTTCAGGTTTCAGTAATCACCATATCCACGAATCTGTGTATTCTCTTTAAAAAGGGTGCAGACTAGATGTTGCATTGAGTGCTTTACAATACATGACTTCACCTCTTTTTGTAACTGTTGTTTACATTTAGAGCAGTGGTTCCCAACCCAGTCTTCAAGTACCCCCTAACAGTCCAGGATTTTGGGATTACCCAGTTGTGTCTAAAGGTGTTTTTAGAAAAAGAAGAAAAAAACACTGTAGACACAAAAGAGTAATTCCTACATCCTGGACTGTTAGGGGGTACTTAAGGACTGGTTTGTGAATCCCTGATTTAGAGAAATTACTGTTGGACATTCCCTGCAAGTCTCGGAGACCTTTTAGATATATATTATGGAGTCTGCTAGGTTTGATGTACCACCAGGATATACATTTTCTCTGGGCTTCAATGTGAGAATAGCACTTGGTAAATTTAGACAGAGAGGTGAGGTTTTGTCTACTCCTGATCTGAAAGAGCTAAGGACCATTCTTCCTCCGTTTTAAAGACAAATGGCTTCTCTGGTTGAAGTTAAGGTAGGTTTTCAGCTACTTTTTATACGTTTTATGAGCTGTGTGCTCCTTAACACGTGTGTAGATCTGCTTTGTCTACTTTCATCTCTGGGGCTGTCAGCAAAGACTCTCTCAGCTTCTATCCAGCATGAGAAAGGTAAGTGGAAATAAAAGAACAATACTGTGCTAGAGAAAATGGTAGTTTAACAGGCTCTTTTAGCTACCTTTTTAAGAGACCCTCTAGACTCCCAAAGCACTTTAGCTTGCTGAAAAGCTTTGTGTGAACAGTGTGTCCTGTTTTTTTTTTTTTTTTTGTTACTTCCTGGTTTGGTTAGCTTATTATTATTTATAAAGCACCAACAAGGACTAATAGACATGTATTTGTAATGAGCTTACATGCTAGAGGGAGTGAGGACATGTGACACAAAAGGTAAGGGTAGGGTAGAAAAGTAGGTTGCTCGGATAGTATTCATTGAGGGCTTAGTGTTTTGTTTTGATGAGGTTTCAGGAGAGGAATCGGGGTGCGGGGAGGGAAAGCTGTTCACAGTTTAATTGATAGGCTTTCCTAAAGAACTACGTTTTCAAAGATTTTTCTGAAGTAGTGGAGATTGGGTGAGAGTCTAACAGAGAGGGGAAGGGCGTTCCATAGAAACGGTGCAGCCCTAGAGAAGTCTTTAAGGTGAGCATCAGATGTAGGAGTACAAACAGAGGTTACACGTAGGTCCCCGGCAGAGCGTAGCAGCCTAGATGGGACATATTTGTGTATTAGTGAGGATAAGTAGGTCGGAGCAGCATTGTGTAGAGATTTGTAAGCAAGTGTCAGGATCTTAAATTGAGCCCTATATCTTACGGAAGCCAATGTAGAGACTGACAAAGGGGGGAGGAGTGTGAGGTGCAGACGGACAGGAAAATGAGCCTCACCACCACATTCATTATAGCCTGTAACGGGGCAAGTTGGGAAGACCACTGAGAAGCGAATTACAGTAGTCAAGGCAAGAGAGGACAGCAGCATGGACAAGCACCATTGCCGTATTAGGCGTTAAATAGGGTCGAATACGCGCAATATTTTTGAGATTGAAGCGGTAGCATTTGACAATTGATTGGACATGAGGGGTGAAGGAGAGGTCGCAGTCAAAGAGAACACCTTGGCAGCGGGCCTTAGAGGTAGAGTGGATGGTAGCACCATTGACTTGGAGGGACTCAGAAAAGAGAGTAGCAACACTTGAGGGAGGGAAGACCAGAAGTTCTGTTTTGAACCGCTTCAGTTTAAGGAAATGAGCAGCCATCCAGTTGGAAATAGCAGAGAGACAGTCAGAGACACCAGTCAAGAGGGGTGGCGAGAAATCAGGGGAGGACATATATTTGCACTGAACTCAAAAGGCAGCATTTGCCCAGAGCACCTGTGTTGCAAAGACTTTTCATTGTGCTGTATTGGGAAGTTTGTGATTGGACAGCCACCGAAAGTCTGGGCAGGGTTAGAAGGGGAGGGCTTGCAAAGGCAGCAGTCAAGAGAGCTGTAGTTTTTGCAAATTGTTTTAGATATAACTTCAATGGCAAAATACATAATTAAATGCATGCAAGTTTTCATTTGGGGGTATGTATACTTAACAGTGATTTTTATTTTGTATTTGGGCAGTGGAGTGACCCTTTAAATAAAGGGGGAGGAAGAAGATAATGACTACAGAGGGGAACAAAATTCTAATAACGTGTTTTATATTAAATATTGTTATATCTCACTTGCTTACAAACACTATAGAGTCCATCAATTATCCCGAAACAGAAGCTCAAGTTAAATACCTTGTATTAGAGTGAGAGGAAGTGATTTAAGAATGTAATTATCCCTTCATTCCTGACTGCGGTAATACAAATTACCAATATTCAGGCAACATAAATTATTCCAAAAACAAAACATCTGTGAGCACCACAGGCAATCCTCCTGGTCTTAAATCATGTGACTTGTTACATTATTGAAATCCTGTCTATTAATTCAAGTAAATAGAATGTCTGGTACAATTGGTGATTTTTCTTTCTTTATTGTAAATGGCTCCTAGGGAAGGTAAACTAACTATATGTATTTTATTCAGGATGCGCTCAAGCAGTACTTGGACCAGCTTTATATATTTGTGGAAATGCCTGCTGGTCCTGTTCTCACCCAGGAGGATCCTGTAGACACTACGTCAGAGGAAAGCCCCCTTTTGTCCAGCGGCTCCCGGAGCAAAGCTGTTCTTTTTAACCAGAAGATTCCACTTGTTGTGGACAACGATCCGCATGTAAGTATAAGACCTTCACATTCGCCATCAGTATCTCCACCTTATTGTTTCAACCCCTTCTTGATTAAGTTTTTATAAAGATACAAAGCATGTCATTTATTTGACTCTTGAGATGCACAGCTAGCATATGATGTTAGGTCAGAGCCAGTAGTTTAATGCATGAATAGCTAAGAATTCAAATTACTTAAAGGGTTTAATGAATCCATGTTGGTGTATAGATCATGCCCCTGCAGTCTCACTGCTCAATTCACTGCCATTTGGGAGTTAAATCAATTTGTGCAGCTCTAGCCACACCTCATCTGGCTGTGACTCTCACAGCCTGCATGGAATTTTTTTTTTTTTACATTTTCAATGGGATGTTAACTTGCTTTAGATGTTTTCTGTAAATTAAACTTGAAAGGGAAACTATAGTGCCAGGAAAAAAACACTAATTATCCTGGCACTATAGCTTTCTCCTCTGTCAAAGTCCTTCCCCTCCCCCCGTCACTTACCTGGGTCCAGCACCAATATCCCTTAGCGCTGGCCTGGGTGCACCTTCACTCCATTTTTGCTACATTATGCATGAGGACTTCCAGCGTCACTAATAATGCTTTCCTATGGGGAAACCCTAATGTGAACTATTACTTGAGGGAAGTCACTGCACCCAGACCCCTTTCATGAGCTGTAGTGGTCAGGGTGCCTACAGTATCCCTCTAATCTTTTACAGGAGGCTCTAGCAGGCTATTAATAGAGCAGGAGAAAATAAATTCTAAATTAATCAGAATGTGCAATAAAGGAAGTTTAAACATTAGATCTCTATTTACAGGAAGTGTGGGAGCTAAATACACTTGAACAGTTCAGAAAAACTAGCACAGAAGAAATAGAATAGTTTTGTACTTACGGACAAAACTAAATTTAAAGATGGTCAGATTTGTACTTTTTCAAGCTTTCAATGGATTCATTTTGTTTGGGTCCGTTGCATCTCTGATTCAATCCACCGAAAGTATTTTACTCCAATAAGAGCATTATATCTGGACATGGTAGGAGTCCCTCCCAAGGTGACCTAAACCTAGGAGAGAATTTTTATATATATAAAACTATATGTATTTTATTCAGGATGCGCTCAAGCAGTACTTGGACCAGCTTTATATATATTATCCCCCCCCCAATTTGTATATATATATATATATATATATAAACAAATTGGGGGGGGATAAGCATTTTTCCAAATTATTGATCTACAAAAATTCCCATCATTTTGAAAAGCTTATTTTTGGATAAGTCCAGCCCTTTTTACAAAAAGCTCATAATTCTAAGCTGTGCAGCATTACTGATTTTTGAAAGGCACAGAGGAGAAATGAAGATGATATACCATCACTTTGAGTATTTACTAATGTGAAAACTGTGCAACTAGGATGGCAATCCTGACTGGATTCAAGGCAAAAATTACTGGATTAACCCCTTAAGGACACAACGTGTGACATGTCATGATTCCCTTTTATTCCAGAAGTTTGGTCCTTAAGGGGTTAAAATATATTTTGTGCGGTTAACCTCATTGTTCTAAAGATCACATTCCTTAGACCAATAAGGTTAACCGGCAAATCACATCCTGTTGTCATGGACAACAGTAGAATATGTATGTGTCAATCTACATTGGTCCAGCTGCCTGTTGGAATACATGCCCCTAATTTGTGTCTCATCCTGTATCACACTTACTATTTTACTACTTTCTTCTGGCTTCTAACAGGTGATGGCTGAACACCTCTTAGTTTTGTCAAGCGCATGTTACGTTCGTCTATTGGTCTCTGGGCAGCTTCCCCAAAATAACAATGCAGGCCATGCAGGGGTGCTCAATGTGCCATGTCCTTGCCAGTTCATTGAGAAGAATATACTACAATCTAGACATTGTTCCATGTGGATATAAATCAGACTGCAGCGGGCAGGACTTCAGAAGGCATGGAGAAAGCAATCTTAATTTTTACTACAATCAACACATATTTAAAGAAAAAATATCACCGGTCTTTCAAACATCTTCGGTGTACACGAAGATGGAAGATTTCACCTGAGAAAGGAAATGACTAAGGCACCGATAACTGCTAGACATACATGGTTTAAGTAATGGAAAAAATCCAGTTTATATCAGTTCTCCTATGAGCCATTGGCTAAAGAATTATAAACGACTTAATCCTGGTAATTGGGACTCGGAACACACTGCGCAATTAAGATTCCGTTTCATGCATGCTGATTTTGCAAACTTCTTAAAATGAACATATACAGGGTTATTTTCTAAAGTGAGAATTCAAAGTGAATTTCAAACAAAGTCAAAGTTGTATTAAAAGCTAAGTGATGGAGATTTCCTTCCCCCCCTAGTTTGGCTCCTTTTTGACATGAAATTTTGAATTCACTTTAATTTGGCAACAATTCGTACTTACGTGAATAGCCCAAGCCATTGAACAATCAGGACCTGGTTTGTGATTTTTTTTTTTTTTTTTTTTACAAGTGCCTGCATATTGCTAACCCTATGGGTTAAATAGGATTATCGATGGAGAGCTGCCCTTTCTCTGGGGACGATATTGAGAACTGACTCAAAGAAAGACATGTCAGGTTTACTGCACTTAATTATTTGCCAGAGTAAAGTAGAGATTCAATGAATAGAATTCCTTCAAGCAATATGATGCTGTAGAATTGAAAAAGTTTGTAGAGAAATATATTTCTGGCAATCTTTAAGGAATTTGTATGATTATTCTACTAGTTTCCAAGATCGCTCTACTAGTAGTTAGTACTTTACCCCATAATTCCAGTTGTTTGATATATATGAAACCCTGCTTGCGCTCAGAATGAGAGAGAGTCCGTCTGAGTGTCGGATTAAATGAACACACAAAAGACAAGTAACCAATGCCTGCACTTCATATATGGAAAACAACCAGTTTTAAAAAAGCAAAAAAAAAAGCAAGTGTTACAGCAGTGGCCTTGTATTAGAGAGATGCATAACATCTCAGAAGACCAGAACAAACTGGTCTCTGGTTCTAGTTTCAATGAGGTCTCCAGTCTTTCTCCTTATAAAAATTGTGCTGTCAGCAGGGTAATCGCAAACCATGAGAAGATTGTGATTGGTAAGAGCTTTTCTCATGGGTTAGAAGACAATCCATGGAATAGTGTACATTTTATTCATGCTTTTTCCAACTGCTTTCCTTGTTTATATCCAAGATTACGCATGTTGGATGATATAAAAGGGCTGCTTGTGCTGCCAGTAGCCAAACAAACTGGGATTTTTTTTAACCCCTTAAGGACCCATCATATGTGTGACATGTCATGATTCCCTTTTATTCCAGAAGATTGGTCCTTAAGGGGTTAAGGGAGCCAGCCCATCAGCAGTGCTAAAAGTAAAATAACCAATTTGTGAATTAGTTATGGACTTTAGTACTAGATGTTTGTATAATGACATTAAGACTTCAGAGCCCATTTCAATCTTTAAAAAAATTGCACCCTAATCTTAAAGAGCAAGAAAGTTAATAAAATGTAGAAACCATGTATGATGGGAGTAAGTGATTGAGACATTAAAGGGATGCTATAGGCACCCTGACCACTTCAGCTCCTTGAAGTGGTCTGGGTGTAGACCATCACCCTTTACATGTAGTTATTGCAGTTTGGTAGACAACCACTAGAGAGGCATTCAAATGCAATCGTTACCTGCTAGGGTTATTAGACAGCCACTAAAGGGACTTCTGGGCACCTAGCTGACGCTCGACTTCCAGCGTCAGAATCTCAATAGGAAAGCATTGAATGCTTTCCTATGGGGGAAAGCCCAATGTGAGCGCAGTCATTGCCGCACATGCACATTAGGTCTCCCCAGTCTACCGACGGCAGCAGGGGAGGAGAAGACTGATCCAAGCCAGCGCTGAGGGGGTCTTGACTGAGGAGAAGGCTAGTGGCAGAAACACTAGTTTTCCTGGAACTATAGTTTCCCTTTAAAGGATCCACTGTAGTGGTTTGATTACCCTGGCCATGTTCTCTGGTTATTGGGGCCAGGCTACTTTGCAACAGGTTGTCCTCTTCAAGACACCCAGCTTTACAGATTCTACCACTCCTAAACAGAGTCAGCTGACCGCTGAGAGTTTGCATAGAAATATTCAGAGTTGACATTAAGATGACACCCACCACAAAATGCTGCTGGAGGTGTAACTCCACTTCTGGCAGAGTTACTCTGTATGTGCAGCATTTCAAAGTGAAACACTGGTCAAGACGTCTGGAGTATGTATGTGCAAAGTCACTGAAGTGGTTATGGTGTTTGGAAGAACGCTTTAGTTTATATCAATGTATCGTGCGTGCATTATAGAATATATAAATACTTTGGCAACTTATCCTGGAGACAATCATTAGTAAAGTATATGGCTACAAAGTCTTGTTAATGTGTTACTCCAGAACTGATAGGCCAGATGGAAATGTGAAAGGTGGCAAGCTAAAGACTGTTAATGAACTTTAGAGAGGCAATTTTAGTAATTGCAATTGTTAAAACCCATGGTGGCTAGGCCATAGTAGGAAGCCCGTCTATTTGAAGACTTCATCCATTGTTCTGAAAAAAAGGATTGTATTCTTACCTTCAGTCTCATAATCCTGCACAGAGTCAGAACAGAGAATTCTAAAGTTTAAAGAAACACAATAGGGTCAGGAACACAAACATGTATTCATGACCCTATAGTGTTATAACCACCATAAATATAGCAGAATCTTACTGTATTCAAGCCTTAAGCTGTAGCTCTGCATGCAGTTTGCCTCAGAAAAACATGCTGTCTGCTGACATCAGAAGCGGTGGCCTGATCCAATCACAAGGCTTCTCCATTGGATTGTCCGACACTGTCAAGGAGGCAGATCAGTGGCAGAGCCAGCACAATTCAAACACAGCTCTGGCCAATCAGCATCTCCTCATAGAGATTAATTGAATCAATGCATCTCTATGAGGAAAGTTCAGTGTCTGTATGCAGAGGGAGGAGATACTGAATGTTTGGATACATTTTAGGCAGCCATGACCCAGGAAGGATCTCCAACAGCCATCTGAGGAGTGGCCAGTGAAGTTATCACTAGGCTGTAATGTAAACACTGCTTTTTCTCTGGAAAGACAGTGTTTACAGCAAAAAGCCTGAAGGGAATGATTCTACTCACCAGAATAAAAATTCAGTAAGCTGTAGTTGTTCTGGTGACTATAGTGTCCCTTTACAAAGTCTCTATGCATTTATTTGGCATGAGTCTTCTTTAAACTTGTTACAGGCCACAGTGAATAAGTCAGACTGTAGGGCTACAATGATCCCTTTAATTTTCATAGAACTCTTGCTAAGCAACTAATCCACATTTGCTTAATAAAGTGCTTTTAGTGTATAGATCATGCCCCTCCATTCACCGTTTGCTTATGCAGTTTAGCCCTAGACATATCCTTTGTCACAGCCTCTTGACACAATGAAGACATCCATTGAGACCCCACATTTTAATATCGTTTCCATATAATTATCAAGTTATCCAGTATTTAAGAAGATACATATTTTTGTAGCCTTCAGGTGTATAGCCACTCACTAAACATTAAGTGTCTACAACAGGTTTTTCTGCCTATGTCCACAATGGTCCCTGCCCAGCAAGGAAGTAGGTGATTGGTAAAGATGTGCAGTAGGCATGCATTTAACAATACTAAATATTTGCCTTTGTAATCTAACCTACAGTGTCACCTAGTGGTACCTTGTATAGTTGTATTATTTAATTGTCCATCCAAGATTGCCAAAAGGGTATAGAACTACAAAAATATGTAAAACTACAAAAATATGTAAAACTACAAAAATATGTAAAACTACAAAAATATGTAAAACTACAAAAATATGTAGAACTACAAAAATATGTAGAACTACAAAAATATGTAGAACTACAAAAATATGTAGAACTACAAAAATATGTAGAACTACAAAAATATGTAAAACTACAAAAATATGTAAAACTACAAAAATATGTAAAACTACAAAAATATGTAAAACTACAAAAATATGTAAAACTACAAAAATATGTAAAACTACAAAAATATGTAAAACTACAAAAATATGTAAAACTACAAAAATATGTAAAACTACAAAAATATGTAAAACTACAAAAATATGTAGAACTACAAAAATATGTAGAACTACAAAAATATGTACACAATAAATTGAAAATTATACCATAAACAGTGAGCTGTAGGGAGGATGTCCCATATTTGACATTTGATAAAAGCTCTCACTAGCCCCTGGCTCCTCTGCATTTACTCCGATAATGGAGGCATTACCTATAGATTATCTGTTAGTTTTGCCTTTGGGATCAAGTAAATTAGTCAAGGCTCTTTAGAAAGACTGCTCTATAACAGATACAACTGTACTCCAGTCAGTATGCACTTCAAGGTAGTGAATTCAGTTATAGAGCAAGTTAAAAAAAAAAATATATATAAATTATGCTCTGCACCACCTGGGGATCTCTCCTTTAGAACACATTTGGTTATTGTTTTTACCCCATTTGCTGATAGCTATGTGACCCTTTGTCAAAGGATCAATGTACCCATGACAGTGCCACTGCTCCCAGCCCTGCCAATATACCTGTGCAAGTACCATCCTTAGCTGGGGGAGACTGAAAGCCACCCAACCTAGTATGTACCCATCTGTTAACCTTCCCAGCTAAAAAGCTACAATTTTTTTTATTTTTTAAGTGAAGTTCTACACATACTTCAATAATTCCATTGCATTGAAAACCTCAAGACAACTTGTAATAAAAACCAGGTGAATCAGCTAGAGGATTAAAAGCTGAATTTTATTGTTATCATTTAAGAGCCAAGTACTGTAGTCGTGCACAACAAAAATAAATCATAACTTTAGAAAAATTTTAAGACAAAGATTTGGTTAACTGGAAGCGATCCGCTTGGAATGGCCTGTGGTAGGTAAACCCATTAAGCACCCCAACGAAACATCTCGGAGCTAAACCAGATCTCAGGACAAACATTAAAACAGACAACTTAATAATGGGACAGGAAGAAAGGGGAGAATACGTGAAGACACCAAGACAGAACATGACATTAGAGTGGACCAAAAGTTATTGACCAAAGTAAAAATTTGGTGCATCTCTTATTTATCAATTTGAGTTTTAACGAGTAGTGGTTTAATGAAAAGGAAAGCCTTTTCATGCTTTGACTTTTTGAAAAATCACAAGTCTCAGTCAGATGACTATTTTATGGTTTCATCTTAAGACATGTGCACTAGAAAATGCAGGTTTAATAAAAATTTAAACTTGAGGTCAGGTAACCAAGAACATGAACAGTCTACACGAATGTGGGGAGTTTAGCTTTGTAAACCGTCCTTAAAACATTTTTTGCTTCACTCTTGGCACCTAGAAATAAGTTTCTATCAATTTGGAGACCCTTATCCCCTACAGTCTAGGGTAAGAACATACAAAATGTAAACAAATGCAAAGGGCAGAACAGCACAACGGGAGCATGTGGCATTTAAAGCAGCCCTATGAGGGCAGGGGATGAGCTGGACACATCTGATACTAGCAGCGGTCTTTACATTATAAAAAGTGCCAAGTTCATAAAGCTGCTCTTCAGAGTATCGGACCATCCTGCTCCCCTCTCAACAACCTACTGCACCCGTTCACACTTTGCCCCTTCAGTGCCACTGGGGTTAACACGGCCATTGCATAAACCAGGAAACCAGCTAAGCAAGACCCCCAAACCCGAGCCGACCTGTAACCCCCTCAGTCACATGGGAACAGTTGAGCAGGGCAGCCGTACATAGACACAGAGCACACACTGAGGATAAGGGGTTTGGGATTAGGAAAAAGGAGGATGGCCAGGAATTTAGGGAACAGATACATGGTAAGGGCTGCCTGGAATGTGCTCGTCTCCCCACTTTACAACCAGGATGTATTCCCCCTTGTCTTTCAGAAGATATGTAACATTGTATAGACGGTTTCCAAGATGTTTCACCACAATCTCTTCACATGGAGTTTTTGGCCCATGGACTCCAACGAGCAGCATATTGTTACCTAAATATGGAACATAAATAAAAAAAATTAGGAGAATTAAGTCTACTCAAGTATTTGAAGAATTATTTTGCTGAAATGTATCAAAGTTTACAGATTTAACATTAAACTACAGTTCATACAGTAAGCAAGAATACATTAAGGACTTAAGTGGAACTTTGTAGGAATGCCAGTAGATCTCTACCCATTAACATGCAAAGTGAATAGAATACTTTAGTTCAACAATTTCAGACTTTCAGGTTTCTGGCCAGTATTCATAAACTTCAGTTAGATACGCACCAGCCTTGCTGCAGTCGACTGTGAAGGAGTTCTTCTGTCCTACAAAGGCTTTGTTTAGACCTAGACCTTTGGCCACCACTTTGCTAGCATCAGATGAGACTCTTGGAGCTGCAGCTTGTGTGAAAGACTCTGATTTTGTGACAGAGTCTACAAACACTGATGAGGATTCGTTAAGGTTATGGCTTGTCACCAGACGAGGACCTGGGGAGAGGAGAAAAAAAAAACCACAGTAAGGGTTTTGGCAGTTGCATCTCCCATAGAATTAAAGAGCACAACTATTCAAGGGCACTTCTGACTGAACATTGCTAAAAGCTCCCATGTTTTCAAAGTGAAACAATAAGCTTGTTCTTCTGTACCATTCCTGAAACCATAGCATCTACTCACCAGTGACTTTTGCTTTAAATGGACTTCCGACAATGTGATATGGACCACCAAATTTAATGGAGATCATGTAGCTACCAGGAGCCATGGGTGTGTAGGTAACCTTGTAACCCTCTGCACACTCCTGGCAGTCCATTTTGACTTTTGAAGGGCCATCAATTGTGACAGTGAGAGCGCCAGGCCCAGCCTTCGATGTGTTAACAATGAACTCTGCAGCATTGCCTGGGGAGAAAAATAAATAAATAAATAAAGTTTGAGTCCTTTACCGTCCACTCATCAAGCCTCACTTTATGCTTTAGACTTCACCAGCATGTAATTCTAGCGTATTTTCCCCCATCTTCATCTATATGTTAAGTCAGGCTAGTTATTCCCTTAGAGCAAGTGTACATCAATGAGTCAAGCTTACCTGTAGTTCCTCCTTCCAAGCCTGACCCATACGCTGACACCATGCCAGGATCCCCAGCCTGTCCTGGGTCCCCAACTCTTATTTTGAAGGGACTACCAGGGATGTGGGAGCCATTGAACTTGACATCAACAAGGTACAAGCCATTCTCACGGGGAATAAAGCGCACAGCATATTTGTCTAAATCAGAAAAAGAGAAAAGAGGTTTAGAACAGATTCTGTGCTTTGAATTCTCCATTAATATGAAAGAAAAATAAATATATGGTGGAACCAATTTTAACACTCGGTTGAAAGGTCTATGGAGCCAACTTGAGTTTTGCTTTTTAAAAAAAACACCAAATTTATGCCTGCATTTTAGTAGGAATGTTCATTACAGCCACACCTGGTTTGCCTTCATTTTAGAAGGAAAGACAATCAAATAAAATCTAGTGCATCTGCCAACCAAAATACAGGTTGTGAGGACAAGATCCAAAATAGCTCTCAGGAATATGGATTCTAAACCGGATTCATATGGGATGAATTACATTAGAAGTGCCATAACTGAATGCTCCACAAACCTCTTGATATTGGTTTATTCTATTCTTCGGGATAAACAAACATTTTGGCAGCTGTCCTGCCTACAAGAGGCCATGTTTAAGATTGATGGAGCCATTAGTTTGTGGCTTCAGGAAGCCAGTTATCTGGTGAATCTGAAAAAGTGAGTCAGGAGGTGAAGATTCCACTCCATTATCCACCAAAAGCAAACCAGATCTGCTCATCGCAAGGTTTAAGCAGGTTTTCCTTAAAAAAACAAAAATTAAAAACCTAAATAAAAGCAAAGCTAGACTATAAATAAAGTGGTTCTGCTCTACGAGTATATGGACAGATTTGTTTTTATATGCCCTTATCAAAGTCTTGTAGGTACAGACTAAAAGTGGTCTTACCTTCGTCAATCTCTGTAACATAGCATTCTTCTATTGCCCCAGAAGGACTGTGCACTTTGGCATCCAGGACTCCTTTAGCACCATTAAGACTTACTGCAAAAGAGGCTGGTTGGTTCACCTTTAACCCTGACTCCTAAAAGTACATCAAGAGATTTAGAAACAGTCAAACTGAGTACACAGGGCCAGGTTAAGGCCTTCATGAACTTTCTACTTACCAGTCTGGAGCTTCATTTAATGAGGGAGGGAAAAGCTAGTGGGACAACATGGCAGTGGCTGGCTGCTTGGGTTACGGAAGGGACTGAGCAATTTGAACTAAAATGTTCTTATGAGCTTTGTTACAGAACGGATGATCACTAGTTCAACTGTTGTATTAATGTAACCTAGTACAATTTTATTTTTTATTTTTTTTAAAGCTATAAAAAAACCAATTCGGAGATTCAATGGACTTTGTTCAAGAGTGCTACACTACACATCTAAAAGAAGACCATCTATACTATTCTAGAGGCCCAAATAAGACCAAGACAACATTAGCTCTACAACAAAATGCTTATCTGCCAGGAGTTTGTATTTATTTGTGCACACTTCGATGTTTCTAACTGTGGAAATACCCTGCTGCCTCACATGGTAGCATCTTGGCCCAAGAGTGCCTTCCTATAAGTTAAGATTTCCTGGGTTTGACACCACTATATACACTGTGGTAAGCAGTCAGGTATCCTTGACCTGGCTTGTGATTTTCTGGTTCTCACAGCAAGAAACTATGCATAGGTCTACATTTGCTTCTGGCATCCATGGAGATGTGCATTAATTCCAACCATTCTAAGGCTTAAAAATATACATCAATTCATTGCCTAGTGCTGACCCTTAACCAAGTAGGAGC
This sequence comes from Pelobates fuscus, assembly GCF_036172605.1. Taxonomy (NCBI): domain Eukaryota; kingdom Metazoa; phylum Chordata; class Amphibia; order Anura; family Pelobatidae; genus Pelobates; species Pelobates fuscus. Next base: position 147,051,438 of record NC_086325.1, on the reverse strand, counting down.
TGTAGAAGTTCCTGACTAAGCTGGATTCCAAATCTGCAGAGGTTGCAGTTTATTTGTACAATTCATAAGTGTGTTCATTTGGAGTACATCAACATTGTTTAGATTGAGTTTCTCCATATATTCAGGCACTCTTCAAACCCATCCACGTACTCATGGGTATAAAAAGGTGCCTGTAATCACAGCAAGCCAAAGCCATATGTTGGTTTCCCTTCCCCTCCCTCTTTAAACAGAAGTCAAATTTTAACAGTGGAAGCAAGATATATTGTCCATTTCTGTTAGGAGCCTTTAAGAAAGACACGAGAAAAACACTGAGAGCCTCCTGAGTCAGCTGGAAGATGGTCTTAGTTTGGAGAATCAATAGAACATGAATATGGCTGGTCTTCAAGACCAGAAGGATTAGGACCACCCTGTTTATGGCAATGCCCCCAAAAAACAGATTGGCTTTGAGATCAAGTAGTATCTGCCATCATCTACGTTAAAAGTGTAACCTGCTAGTGGGATGTCTCTTTGCATGGTGAGGAGTGTAACAGTCCCAAAATAGGAGCCTATGTCTTATTCGGAGAGATTGCATGTAGCAATTCTTTATCGATGTAGCTAGAGATTAGACTCACTAAATTACATACAGTGTCAAGTGTTCCTTGTATTCTTTGGGTGCAATTCCACTTTAATACCTGCAGGTGGCAGCAGCATGCAGTCTCCTTGATGGATAAGGCTGCAAAGCTATGACCAATTTATAAACGCCACTTCAAGAGTTTGCCAACAATGTTGGCAAGAAATCAGTGGCAGGAATTTGTATGTACAGGATGGATTGTGCCCAGCAAGTTATGCTTTTAGCTAGTGTTTAGACCCAGTCAGTGCAGAAGAAATGCAGTGCAGATTTTCCATACTGAGAGGGTCATGAGTGGTTCTTGTCAGCTGCTCAGGAGGAAAGTTCTCTGCCCAACCACAAAGGGCCAAGGTTTTTCCCAGTGCCTCACCTGAAGACTAGAAACAGTCAATCTACGGGCATCGTCCGACGTGGATCCAACAGGCACCACGAAAGGGCTATCTGGTATGTGCTCATCGTTAAACTTCACGGACACCTCGTAATCACCTAGAAGAGAACAGAACATTTAATAGTAACTCAAGACTAAATGCACCAAAACCTTCACAGCCCTGCCAATAAGTGGTGGGGCACAACCAGAACCCACAGAAGAATGGAGTTATGCATAATTACCCACTACTATTGGCTATGCATCTACTCAATCTAAGTTTCATGACAAATACCACAATTCTGTTTATCAGAACCACCTTTAAAACATACCAGGCTCTTGAACAATGTAGGACACACCACAAGACCCGTCCTTCCGATCTTCGAAAGCAATTTCTGCTTTGCTTGGACCTTCAACTGAGATTGAGAGGCCACCAGCACCAGCTTCTCTTGTCCAGATGCTAAATTCGGCTAATAAAATAAAAAGAAAGTAAGAAAGGGTAAACTTCTAGAGGTTTAACCCATTCTAAAGCAAATGGTCATAAAGAAGTAGTCAACACCATCAGTCATGCAGTTTTGAAAGAAATAAATTCTGCATATTTTAAGTTGTTCCTGTTAAAAGTAACTGAATCCATAAATGCTAGGCAAGAACAAGTGAGGCTTAGGAGGAGTCAATTTTGAGATTCAAAATTGCCAAGATATGAGTTCAATGTGCACTAGATCAATATTTTTTGATCACAGGACTAAATTTAGGGTAGAACAATTAAAACGATTTGCCACATAAGATCCCAGTCCAGTTCCAGCAAGGAAGTCTTACCTGGTGTTCCAACCTCTGCTCTCTCCAGGCCTGGACCACCTGCTCGCACTTTGTGAGCCCCACCTTCACCAAGGGGTCCAACGGTAAACTGGAATGGACTCCCAGGTACATGCTGACCCTTGTATTTAACACTGACTGTGTGAACACCCATCTCAGTTGGGACAAACCGTATGCAGTAGGTGTTCTTGTCACTTTCCATGATTTCAGCATCATGAATCTTTCCAGAGGGGCTGGTGACCTGTGCAGTCATGTCGTGAATGCTGATTTCTGCAAGGAACAAAAAACCCACACTCCTTAATATCAGGTCGACTAGTTTAAGTCACAGGGTATTTTGTGAAATAGTTTGTTTCATCAGCTCTATTTAACTGTACTGCCAAAAAGGTTCTTTGGAACTTACCAGGTATTTTCAAGCTGAGATCACATTGGCTACCGATATTTGCCACAGATGGGGCAGTGCGTCTCCTTGTGATACTCTCCTTCATGCGACCTTCACCTGTGACCTTTACTGAGAAAGGACTCCCTAGAAGGAGAAAAACCCAACCATGAGTAGGCTATACAGGGGAAGATTAATAATGCAGATACTTTACAAATATTACAGAGTCATATGTAGAAACCTTCTGCAGGTACCTGGCACGTGCTGATCTGCAAACTTGATGTTTATGATGTATGTTCCAGGTTCTGTTGGGCAGTAAGTCACTTTGCATGTTCCATCTTCCAAGTCTTCTGTGTTAATATCCACTTTGCTGGGACCCTCAATGGAAAGACTCAGCCCTCCATAGCCTGCAGGAGAAATGAGCAATCATGTAAGCCGATGTTTGAGTGCATGAACAAGAAAGTCTTGTGAGTGAGGCAGTCTAACTGCCCTCACTCATCTAAAAAGTGCCAAATAAGTTCTGCATGGACAGTTTGTTGCCACATCTTCAACAACTCACCTGCTTCTCTGGAGTCAATGATAAATTCGGACGGCTCAAATGTTCTCCCTTCAACCAGACCTTGGCCAGACACTATTACCCGGCTGGCGTCTCCAATCTCCGACTGACTGATCATTACAGTGATTGGGCTGCTTGCAATGTGTACTCCATTCTTTTTTATGTTAACCAAGTGTTCGCCAGTTTCTTTAGGAATGAAAGATATTCCTGCAAAGTGGAAAGTGCAGGTCATAAGTCGATGTCTTGGTCAACGCGAGATGTCAAGACATTTGTTACAGTTGCAGTACAGTGATCCCCTAATTAAAGCGCCAGAGACTAAATTAATGAACTCATGAACCAAGAATGGGACTGAGGTAATTTAAAAATGTTAATGTGTTTCCGAGCAAATCTCATTTATATATAGTTTTGACCACCAAATACCTGGATCTGTCAGCCACAGAATGATGGTAAGCCTTTTATGGTTTACACTTCTATATATTCTGACCACAGAAGTGGCTGAAAAGATCTATATCCGATTACATCAGAACCCAAGATGACCGCAACCACCACCTGTTTATACATTTAGCCCATAAACTTTCATTAGATTTAACTAGCATTGAGAATGTAATAACTATAAAGCCACAAAGCTGCTTTGTCACTCAGTGGCCTTTGAAGATTTCTTGTATAGTTCAAAGGGGGGGGCTACTGCTTGCACACAGGTCTTACCAATGTGTCCATTTCGGAGTCTCTTAAGGAGGCAAGGCTCTTCCCTTCCAGAAGGAGAAGTCACTGTTGCAGTTAGTTGGCTCAGGTCAGTCTCTGTAATGTTCAGAGGAATATCTGCTGCAGATCCAACCTTTAGCTGGGACATTCTCATGGTGTCATCACCTGAAGAAACCATTTAGAGTTTTAGCACAGAATTATATATTGACATGGCATGCCAGTTTCACATAAATAAAAAAAAGTCTGGTCACAACAGCTTGAAGTTTTTTATAGATTTATTCTCACCTGTGATTTTAGCAACAAATGGACTCCCGGGTATGTGTTTGTTGTTGTATTTGACAAGAATGTTGTAGTCACCAGGCAGCACTGGGAGATAGGAGACGGTGCATGTTCCATCCTGGTTGTCTGTACAGCTGATTTCGGCTTTGGAGGGGCCCTCAATTGCAAGTGACAAGCCACCTAGGATACAGCAATAGTCAATGCCAACTCAGGCAAGCCATGCAGACTAATACCTCAAGCCAACCTACTCATCTCACCTTCACCAGCATCCTTTGTGTTGACTGTGAAGACTGCTGGTTTATGGACAGTGCCATGAATAAGACCTGGACCATAGGCAGTTACGTGCCCGCTGTTGACATAATCCACATAGAACTGCAGTGGGCTTCCTATAAAAAGGAGGAGAACAAACAAGTATTTAGTCTGCTGACCAGTTAGGTTATCTAGAACGTTTAAAGATCGAGACCTCTCCAGACTCGGACTTTAAAACAAGTCTTTGACGAGCACTACATCCATACGTAGTTTAAAAACCAGCTCTTTTGACTAGCAGCATAAGAAAAAATACCTGGGATGTGCATGTTGTCATATTTTATGTCCATCTCATGCAAGCCAGCTTCGGTAGGGGCATATCTCACAGTAACCGTACCATCTTTGTTGTCTGTGATATCAGGCTTTGCCACTTTTCCAGATGGCATACGAACTTCTCCTGCATTAATGGTAAAGTAGTTTAGATAAGTCTTTGTTTCAAATACTTTTAATCCACACATTTAACAGGCAAAACCATCTGTTTATACAACTCTAAGTTACCTGTGATTTCGCCTTTTTTTATCGTGAAAGGTATTACCAGATCAAAAGGTCTTAGTCCTGCAACATCAAGACCATTCACTCCCATAACAGGACGGTCAGTAGCCTAAAAAGAAATGTGGCTATTAAACAATTATTCAAGTAGAGAATAAAGGAATAGATAAGAGGGACATCAGTCAACAGAAAAAAAAACAAAAAAAAAAAACGAGAAACCTAAACTCCGCTGCAGGATTATACTGTGGCTGTCCGGTATTTTTGTATATTATATATAAAAAAAATTATATTAATATATAAATATATATTTTCACCTTCAGTGTAAGGTTTGAAAACTAGATTCAGGTTTTCAAATAGACTAATTTTTTGGAAAGACATGAGCCATAAAAGCTTACAGAGCAACATTTTATAGTGGTAGGCTTCACAACAGCTTGGAACCAGCAGCGAAGTTTGGTTTTAGAAATGGATACACAAGACATGTAAAATATGAAAATGAAGAGTCTTTGCAGTTAGTTTATCCAAATAAATTGGCAAACCTGGGACAAATGAATTCTGCAAGAGACTATTACACACTGATCACACGAACAATTAAGAGGCCCACAGAAGTTACATCGGGTCACAAGTGGTGGCCATATGAAAATATGAAAGACGGGTGTACTTTATGGGGAAGTAGACATCAAATGGTAATGATAAGAGAATGGCAAGATGGCAGACATCTGGAATTTAAGAATGGACAGAGGTGGAACCCATCATCTCCCCCTCCCCTTGACCCCAAATTTAAGAGGCCAGAAGCGGCTGAGGGAAAGTCGATGTCTAAGGCATTATGATTAGGGAAGGATCTTTGGAATTCATAGTAGTGATTCACAATGGCAGAGTCAAAGTGAGGCATTCCAGAGCTTATATGACTAGAAGCAACATGCTTTGAGGTTTATCATTTTAAGTGTGCCACTCTACAAGGCATTCACTTGTGCGAGATCATGCAGAAGTCCTACCATGAATAAACCAAGCAAAGGTACCAAGCATCCCAACAACCCACTACACTAAAGAAAGCACTGTATGCTTACCCTACCACATAACCATTTGAGATAATTACATTGTGTCCCAAAGTGTGCATCCCCAAAAGCCCATAGATTTTCAGAAGCTAAAACATTTTGCAGAAAGCAATTGTCGCGAGTACTGAATTCCAGAGTTTCTTCCACATCACATAATGCCCCAGGAAGAACATTTTCCCCCAACATGTTACAGTTACAGTTAAATGTAGGGTACCCAGGGTTGCTGCATGCCCGGGTATGCGTAAGATGGGGCTAATTGCTGTGGAACCATCTGCTGAGGCATCATTTGTTCGCCGTCCAGAGCCTGCGTTGAAGGTGTAAGCATAAGTTAGTTTAAATTCTACAAGACTAAAATATACCAAGAAAGAACTATCCAAATGAACACCATATTTCAAGAGACTGGAGTCCAGATTTTTCTGAAGTTACCTTAAGAGGGGGAGGAACCAAGGGACATTCTTACATTAGCCATCGATAGCCAGTCCCTGATATCCACACCTATCCAGGTATGGTGCAACAAACTAAATGCCATAGCTGCACATTCATATTGACCCACAGAAATGCCTTTCAATATTTTATCCTTTACACAATAAAACATGTTACAGTATAATGCAATACAGATTTAAATCTTAGGTAGGGCCCAAGCAGCAGGGAAAAAAAAACACAAGTTTAAAGACCATGGGTATAAACTTACCGTAACCTGGAATGGGCTGTTGGGAATATGCTCTCCTCCAAAGCGCACACAGATGACATATTTTCCAGGTTGGGGGGCTGTATAGAAGATGTCAAATGTGCCATCTTCATTCTCCACAACATCTACATCCACCTCTGTGCCATCGGGCGTGCACACACTGCATGTCACTTTACCCTTCCCTGCTGCCTTTGCATCAACCGTTATAACAGTCTCTTCACCAATCTGAATAGTGGGTCCAACGCCAGCACCTGCAGGATACCGAAATGAAGGAAGAGACAATGCAACAAAAGAACGGTCACCCGATCAGTTGCTGAACATCAAGTTCCATGCCAAACATGCAGCCAGTTCCACATTCACAGCCAAGTTTAATTGTTCTGCAGAAGCCTCAGTTCTCAGGAAATATCAAAAAGGTTCTTAGGATTTCCCAAAGGCTCCTTTTAACTAGGGATAGTACCAAGTCCTTAAAGAGACCACTAAGAGCACAACCGAGTTCTAGGGGTGGCATACTTTGAGTCAGATGTGCTAGAACACAACCAGGTTAAGTCAAAAACTTTGAGTGCCTCGCTGCCCTCCAACACTGAAGCAAAGTATAGCTTTTGCCCGGTTAACCATTTGCAGAAGTTTACAGGTGCAAAGAACATACATGCTTTGCATAAGTCTTTAATCGTTTGCAGCAGGCATTAATGTTTGTTGATTGCCATTTTTCTATTGTGATGGCATCAGCAAGAGTATTAATAAACTCTCTGCTGCTCATGTGCACCAAGGTGAACCAGTGACATGTGAAGCTATGGGAGTGCAGTTTACATTTCCTGATGGACTGAGATCCCTGCAAGAACTTTATGCACAAGCAATGAAGAGTGGGAAGGTGCAGGTCTAGTGAAGTTAAGAGGAGAGACTAGGGATTGGGAAAGGTTGGTAAGTGGGAAGCCATACAGAGCAAACATGCAGTAAGGAAAGAGGGATCAAGTTCCATCATTTACTTCTCAAAAGGGAAATGTTAGTGTTGTCTGGATTTTTCTTCAAATGACTAACAGTTGCAAAGTTGGAGAAACCTTACGCCAAGGACAACCCAGTTCTTTTTAGAATTGTGATCCAAAATTCAAATGTGGACATTGTGATTTATTGTAAGCCATGGATACACAAACATCATGTAATGAGCTTAACTGTAGACTATGGCAATGGAATTAAAAGCAAGTTGAAAGGAGGTGACCAAGTATGACTTGAGTCCTAGCCTAGAAGACACTTAAACCTTCTTGTTACAGTCTCAGCCCAAGAACGCAAACCAGGCACAATAGCCAATATTCATCCTACTGTTCAAACTGCTTTCCTTGCAAGCAATGTATTTGTGTCTCAAGAGACTAATGAAGTGATTGAAAGTTCTATAACTTTACATTCCTCACATTAGTGATGCATGTTTTAGTTTCCCAGCAAACTAAGCCATTCATCTTTATACTGTGACCCATCCATCATGTGATGCATTCTTCTGTAGCTCTGCAAAGGCCACTAGTTTAAAAATGGGTTTCTAGGTTACATGTCTGAATCTTAAGGTCCAGGTCAGTGGTTTCCAAACCAGTCTAGTATTTACCCAAGGTAACAGGCCTCCTATTAAGGTGCCTACAGAACCTTACACATTGAAGTTTCAGTGTCAACAGTTGATGCCCTTATCAAGATTGTCAAGTGAATTAGGTTAATTTTAAACATGCAAAGTCCACCACATTTTTACAGAGTCCTTGAAAGGTTTTGGGTCTGTTCACAGCCGTTAAGTAAAAACCCTTAGTTTGAAGGACATCACCAAGGAATGATCTAGGATATTGGGCCGTTTGCCAAGTGCCAATATGTTTAAGGCCAAGACACCAAGACACCGATCCATTTAACAATTTCAACATTTGAGAGGCTTTTGCCTTCTTTGTGATGGAAGGAGATTAATGAATACTATACCAAGAGTTTACTTTGTTTTAGAGATGCAAGTAAGAGTTCTACTTTTATAGTTTCCTAGCTGGCCTCTGAGGAAACTATTCTGACAGTATTAAGAATTTAGATGTCCAACAAGCCAGTTACATTACAGCTGTGAATTTCCCCCAACAGGACTTCATTGCAAGAAACCGCAGTGCAATGAAGATACCAGTCAGCAGGCAAAAAGGTTTCACATTTAACCAAGTTTTAAAGAAACCGGGAGCAAAAGAGAAGGTTTATTTAACAAGCAAGCGGCTTACCTAGCCCGTGACCTCCGATTGACACTGAGGTGAAAGGGCAAAGAGCAGGGAAAGGTCAAGTGAGACAAAGTGACAATGTGAGGGTAACAAAAAGTGCATAACTAAAATCTCAGAAAGACCATTTTTATCATGTGTTATGCCATAAACAGTGTGCAGTGCTGGGGAGAGTACGTCAAAAAGCGTGTGTGAAAAGAGCAAATTGTTCGGAGACTTAAGGCATTCCACGCTCAGCCCTAATAGAATTATGGAGGTTTCCAGAACGTTCGACCACTTCCTGTGGTATGGTATCTGTAGCCATTGAACGAACACTATAGGGCAGCCACACAATATAAAGTTACCTGTGCCAATAATTCCTCAAAATAAAGAATACAAACTTAAGATTTGATAAGCCATTAAGCGGTCTGTGCAAGGTTACCTAAATAATGCTACATGGAGCAGTCGTCCTTAAAGTGGTTTTATTGTCTGTTGTAGTATTAGCATTGTAAAAAACACATACTATAGCTCAATTCCGTGTGTTTTGTTTTACAAATAGGCCATCTAAAACAAAATCACTTTCCTATAGAAAATAGTCCGCAGTAACAGACCACCAATATGGTTTCCTCAAGTGTTTTTATCTCCACACATCTGAAGGCAGGCTTTCATTGTAGGGGGGGGGGAGGGGGGGGGTCATTTAGTTGCACAAGGGACATATTTTAAACAAAATGTTACCAAGTTTGTATAAAACCTGAAGAGCTGGAGTAATGACTTCTAACAATACAGGGCAGACCTAAAGACATTACAGCACCGCGTGACAGGTTGATGCTGGTTGACTAGTGTTTAACGTTGGGTCCTGTAGAACGCTTATATGGCATTAAGTTCCTATTCTGGACTTGCCAGCAGCAATGGCAAGTCTTAAAGCATTACAAACCGCTACCACAAGGTTTACACAGTTTAAACACAATATTCTTGCTTTAGACAGGTGGTATTTGCAACGGTGTATAGTTTATATGCACCAGTCAATTGTAAGGGAGTGTGGAATACCTTTCCAACAAAGCAACCCGAGAAGAGCTTACCTGTAACTGTGCACTTGCTGGCGTCTCCTGTGGGAACAGCACGGATGCGATAAGGAGAATAAGGAATCTCATCGCCTCCATACTTAATGAGGATAGTGTAACGGCCAGTCATATCCGGTACATAGGACACTGTATAGGTGCCATCTTGGTTGTCACGAATAGTGGCTTTCTTGGGCTTGCCTTCTGGATCCTGTAGGTAAACAAACCGTGAGCATTTGTGGAGCAGACCGCCTGTTTATCAACCAACACTGGAATGAGACACTCACAGTGATCTGAACAGCAAGAAGGCCTTCTCCAGCATCCTTAGCATCAATTGTAAACTCCACGGGCAGGCTGGCAGGTACCCCAGTTGTATTCAACCCTGGTCCACTTGCCTTTACCTTGCTGGCATCATGAGTTGGTAAGACCTTTACCTTGAAAGGACTGGAAAAGTAAAAATGTGAGTCTTCAAGTTTACCATGTTGAGTTTTTGTCCAGTACTTTCGTACAATGAATCAAGACTCCAGTGCTTGACTGTTACATTTAGTTCAGGTTTTCTACCACAAGATTTTTACCTGCGGGGTATCTCTTCATCTCCATACAGAACAGCAATGTTATAGGGTCCCTCGCGGCTTGGAACATAACTCACAGTCTGGACTCCATCACCATTGTCCACAATTTCTACAGGTTCTACAATACCTAAGCAGGTGGTGAAGGAACACCGTTAGATGAGCATATATATTATTTCGTACTTTTCCTGCTGGAGTCTTAAGATACTGGATGGTTTGTGAATTCATTGCAAAGAGTATTTTATATTAGGTGCATTTTACAGCGACCAGTTATGTACTCGAGAACCATATTCTTTATCTAACCAAAGCTCTGAATAGTTTAAATTCCAGCTTACCCTTTGGGCCTTGAACTTTGACTTGTAGAGGAGCAACACCAGCCTTGCTTGTGTCTACACTGAAGGACTGTGGGACATTTGCTCTAACCAACCCAGGTTGGAGTCCTGGACCAGAACACTTCACCTTGGAGCTGTCAATTACATCATTAACTGGAACCTTGAAGGGACTACCTGCAAAGTGAAAACAATTATTCAGAAGAGGCCTATGTTTTGTTACCTTTGAGAGAACACTTCCATTATGACATTTAGGTGCCGACAGGTTTCCCAGTTCTCAGAACACAAGCCTTACCTGGAACTTGATGTCCACCATAGGTGACATTTAAGCTGTAAGTACCAGGCTCATATGGGATGTATTCTACTGAACAACTGCCATCCTTGTTATCTGTACAGGACATCTTTGCCTCTGATGGACCCTCGACAGCCAGACCAAGTCCTCCAGTGCCAGCACCCCTAAAAATAAATGCATTCATATGAAGACAGAAAGGACCTTGCATTTCGTAGTGATGTTTTATTTGGAGGAGACCAGTACTACAACTTGCTATCTGAACATAAATGAACAGCAGAAAAGCAAGTCTGAAGCACATTCCAAAAGAAAAAATGAAAGTAGAGAGGAATTCATATTCGTAACGCAAACTAGAGCTATTGATTATTTTAGTTACCTGGTTTCCACTGTGAATTTGTTTGGCTTGTTTGTGGTTCCACTCTGGATCCCAGGACCATGAACTCTGACTCTAGTTGGGTCACAGCCTTCAGTAATTGGAACCCTGAAGGGGCTTTTGGGTGCAGGGCTTCCATCATATGTTACATCAACAGAATGGATCCCTATAGAAGGAGGGATAAGTTAAACTTTAGACAAGAGATCACCTGTATTGGACATAACTCCTTCCATAGAAGGGGGACTGACTGCCAGGAGAATAACTACAGAGAAAAAAAGTGCTTATTTGCAAACAGAATATTTGATCAATACAAGCTATAACAGATGTAATCTTGCCAAGTTAAACTTAATACAATGCTTTAGTTTCCCCACAGACTACATAGAAACAGAACTACCAACCTTCCTCATAAGGAGTGTATTCCACTTTATAGGTGCCATCCCCATTATCCTGCACAAATGCATCTGTGAAGTTGCCAGATGGATTAGATACCCTGGTTTTAAGATGGGGACCTCCAGTTTTGGTCAAAGCACGTGCATCAACATTAAAGTCTGTAGTGGCTTCTCTGAATACACCTGGGAGAATAAGCGGTTACAGGTTTAGGTCGTTTAGTCCAGCAAAGACCACCTGAAAGGTTATACAATTCAAACTAGAACCTACCTTTTCCCTCCACTCCAGGCCCATAGACTTTTATTCCAGAAGTATCTACAGCTGGCTTGACCTGCAGTTTGCTGGGGAAGTTGGGAACCATTTGTCCACCATACTTTATAGTGATGGTATAGATTCCTGGGTATAGTGGGATGTAGGTAATGGTGTAGGTTCCATCTCCATTGTCCTGTATATGGACTTCTGCCTGCATTCCAGTGTCAGATATAATCTCAATTGTCAGCTCGGCACTGCCAGCATTGGAGCAGTCCACATTAAATTTGCCAGCTTCCCCAACCTGAGCATGTTCCAAACCTGGGCCAGAGCAAGTCACCTTGGAAGGGTCAAAGCAAGGCTCAATCTTTGCCTTGAAAGGTGATCCAGGAATGTGGGTGTCAGCAAACAGAATGTTGATGTTGTAGTCTCCATGCTCCGTTGGCAGGTAAGACACAGAGCATGTACCATCACCATTGTCAAGACATTCAATCTTTGCCTCACATGGTCCTTCCACAGTCAGACCAAGGCCTCCAAGCCCAGCTCCTTTAGTATCAATGGTGAATGGGGCTGGGGCACCAACATTGCCTCCTTTTAGCCCAGGCCCAAAAGCCTTAACCTGCAAGTAGAGCAACATCATGTACAGCTGGAGAATTAAAACCCACACAAGAGACCATAAAGATAGTGATTGTATAACTATAGCAATTTCCTGGAAAGCCAAGCCATCACAAGTATACTTTTAGAAACTCCATCTAGAAGTCTGAGGAGTCATGGCAAGAACTAAGAAAAATGTTGGTTCTACAAGGAGTAAACAGTTTGACAAAACTTTTCCATACCTTTGAGGGGTTTGTTGGAGGAACTCCTTCCACAGGAAATGGGCTGCCAGGAACTGGAACACCATCATAGGTCACCTCCACTTCATATGGACCTTCCTCTCGAGGGATAAATTTGACCGTGCTGTTATCAGGACTCAAACCTTGCTCCACTTTGCAAGGAACAGCCTTGCCAGATGGACCTGTGATTTTGGAAGCTACTTTGCCCTGTCCTCCCGCACCTTTGGATTTTACGGTGAACTCCTGATCCTTGCCAACCTCTACTTCTGGAGAGGGGAAGAGAACAAAGCCAAAACAAAGTTTTGTACCAGTCTATGCATGATGGTACAACATCTTTAGAAACACTGCAGAGGGGTAAAGCAAGAAAACTGCACAATAAAGCTTAGGTCTCTTGCAGTTCAGTTGCTCTTTACAAGTTTTGCATCCATCGCCTATCACTGTAGAGAATCAAGCTTAATCCACATACAATTTAGAGAGACTAGAATTGGAAGCAAAAAGATACATACTGTCTCCAAGTCCAGAAACTTTGATCTTGCTGAGGTCCAGTGTTGGGGCAATGCTGACTGGGAATGGACTTTTGGGAATATGATCACCTCCATAAGTCACATTCACACCCAAGTTACCCTGGAAAAGGGAAAAAAAATTTATATTTCTGAAATTACAGGAATGGGTTCGAGAGCTCATGAGGAGAGTTTCTGCATGATTCAGAGGTTATGAGAGGTAGTTTTTAAGAGCATATAGCAACTGAATTGTTGCCAGAGTGTTTTTTTAAAGTGTAACTTTGTTGAAAAAAAAAGAAAAAAGTTTAAGCGAGTTACCTGTTGCACAGGTGTGTATTTGACAGTGTAGGAGTTGTCATGATTATCAATGACATCCACATCCTTCACAGCATCTCCTTTGGCAGGTCCAGTAAACTGTACATCTAGTTTGGCTTTGCCAGCAGCCTTTGTGTTTACAGTGAAATGGGTAGGCTTTCCAATCTCAACACCTAGTCAAAATAAAACCCACACAAAAGTTAGTGCCTTCAGAGATACCAGCACATAAAGTCAAACCAATGCAAAGATCGAGGATCCTAGAGCGGTGGATGATCTGAAAAGTTTTAGATAGCCACTCCTACATGACTACTTACCACTCTTATTCAGTCCAGGACCATCTGCCTTTACTTTGCTTGCATCATGTGATGGGTCAACCTTGATGCGGATTGGACTCATTGGTGTGGTCTGAAGAGGGAAATAAAAGTTACTATAACGTTATATTCCGAGATTCCACATAAGGATTTCTAAAGCAGAGATAAATTCATAACCTAGCTTAAATTTTGGGCAAGATGAGAGTCCAGTAGGTCACCAAGATCAGTGCAACATTGTTTAATGCATGTTTTTGGGAGTCCTCATGGAAGTGTCAAAAAGGACCTTGCCATAGTTAGAAGTTAGCAACACAAATGCTACTAAAGGTACAGTGAAGTCATAATTGTTCACCAGAACACAGGATAAGGTGTTTTCAGTGCACTTTATACTGCTCTGCTCTTTTTGTATGGTAACAACCAAAATATCTTGAGTGCTCCATGTGCATGTCTGAGCAAGTCTTTTCTGGATTACAAATTGAACTGGCGGTTTCAGAAAAAGCCATCACTTCAGGCAAACCCTTAATGAAGGGAATCATGCTTCTCTTTATAGTTCCCAGGAAGTAAAAAAATGTTAATCACGCAAAGATTTTTTGTTCCATGCAGTAGTTTGAAAGACAATCACACACACCGTAAAGATATGGCAGCAATAAGTATCAAGTGCCAAAATGAAGTGAAAAATTAAAGTCACCTGGTTAGCAAACAGAACCATGATTGTGTAACTTCCGGCTCCTGGTGGAGTGTATTTCACAGTAAATGTGTCGTTATCATTGCGAATGATGTCAAAATCTATATCAGCTTCTGCAGGGCCCACAACACCTGGGGCACACTTTATACCAATGCTGACATCACCTAACGGATGAAGAAATATCAGTAAGAGTGTTCAGGCTTCTTTGGACTCCAGCTTAGGAGTAAGTATTGATTAGTTAACCCACCTTGTCCAGCTTCTGTACAATCCACTGTAAAATAGGTGGGTTCATGTGCCTTCAGACCAGTCTTTGCAACACCTGGGCCATACACCTTCACCTTGTTGGGATGACTTCCAGCACCAATGGTCATCTAAAAAAAAATAAATAATAATTAAGTTTCCATTTATATAGTCTGCAGCATATTGTTTGAAGACAAATTCTACACGTCAAGTGCCATCTTGCTCTCAGCATGCATAAACATGATAAAAAGTCCTTTGATAGTGTTGTGAATAGTGACATGGCCTTACCCTGAAGGGGCTGTTTGGAATGTTAACCCCTCCCCAAGACACTACTGCAGTGTGTTTCAATGGCTTCTTTGGCTGGTAAGTGCAGCTGTATGTTCCGTTTCCATTATCTTTTGTGATTACATCTACTGGGGTTCCCTCAGAATCCTGAGGATAGAGAACATGAAACTGAGAGCTGTTCTTGTCAAATATATGGTTACATGACTAGACTATGACCAACGCACATACCTGCACAGACACCTTGAGTGGTGCCTTACCACCAAGCTTGGCATCAACAGTAAACTCTGCTGGTTTGTTAATGGCCAATCCAGTCTTCTCCAGTCCTGGTCCATATGCCTTTACCTTAAATTGAGGAAGGAGAAGGCTTTTCATGAGAATTTTACTGTATAACCTAAAGTCTAAAAAATATATAAATATGCTAGAAGGCTTTACTCCAGTCAGCAGAAGAAACAGACTGAGTATTTTGTACAGTCATTACCTTCTCTGGAAAGAAGTCTTTGGGGGCTGGCTTTATTTCAGCCATGAAGGGGCTCAACTTTATGTCCTCATTGTTGCAGAGTACATGTACAGCATATTCTCCAGCTTCAAGTGGCCAGTAGCGAACATCACATGACCCATCACCTTTGTCATCACATTCAATCTTTGCCTGAGATGGACCTTCCACTGAGAATCCTACAGAGAAAAGATCAGCCCATTAGTGCATGCATATTAGCCAGCCATTCTTTGTATTTCATAGTCGTTTTCAAAGTTGGAAGACAGTTAAAGTGTGCAATTAACCTTTTGTTACCCTACACATAGGGCACCTACTCACCGAGAGTTCCCACATCATCGCCAATAGCCTCTACGACAAAGTCAGCAGATTTACCAACTACTCCTCCTTCAAGACCAGGTCCCCATGCACGCACCTTCTGTGGTCCACACTCTGAGCCAACCTTCACCTCAAATGGACTGAGAACAGAGAGGTTAGTTTAATGAAAAATAATCATCCTCTAGGTCATCATCCAGACAGAAGACAAGACGCTCACCTTCTGGGGATATTCTGACCACCCCAGGTGATTGTAACCGTGTAGGTTCCAGGGGCAGTTGGATAATATTCAAAGTAGTAAATGCCATCACCCAGGTCTTTTTGCTTAACACGTTCTTCTGTACCCTCTGGAGAAGAAAATTGCAGATTAACAAATCGAAGACAAGGCCCTCTAAGTGGTAAAGTTACATGGAAAGAATGACAATTCATAGTTCTACTGTTTTTAAAGCCGGATTCATTTCTAGTTTGCCAATGTAAAGCGAACCAGTTTCTTGAAAGGGAGGCTGCACTATTGCTAGAAGTTTGTTTTTTGGCCTATGTTGACCGTCAGTGTTCAGTAGTTCTTAAATGCAAAGAAAAATCTGTTTTGGGGACGCCGGGACATTTTAGTTTGGCTGAAGTTCAAAAGTCAGTCTTCCATAGATTCTGACCAAATCAAATAGTCACTCACTTGGTCCCTTCACAACGACCTTCAGTTCTCCACTTCCCGCGCCTTTTGTGTAGACCTTGAAGTCTGCAGTTTCCTTAACACGTACGCCCTTTGGTTGCAAGCCACGACCCACTGCTAGGCAGACATTGGGGTTGCACGCTGAAGATAAATAAAGTTTTAGTAGTCTGCATCGTGAGCAAGAGCAAGTCAAAGACATTTAAATAAAAGTGACTACTAAATAAGGAAATGTATGATTACTTGACAGTGGAATGAATTCTTTACATATTATTCAATAGCAGACTTCACAAAACATGCTTTAAGGATTACAGCTACAGAGTTATTCCAAAACTTTAGATGGCAAACTGCCAAGAACAAACCCAAAAAACATGCATGCCTGCTCGAGAATACTACCAGACATTAAAAAACTGCCAGTATTAAGGAGAAAGTCTAGATGCTTTCAAACCCCTTTAGTGGTGATTTAGGGAAAAAAGAAAAGGTTTCCACCCAAACATTGCATGCACATGTACCGTAAAGCAATCCAAGTCCAGCTTTCCCAAGTTAGAAAGGAGACAGAGGTCCAGGAAGCTGACCACTTTCCAGAGATTGAAGCATGAGAGAAAAGGAGATGAGATACAAAAAGGAAGTGCAAGAATCTTTTAAAGCAAGAGAAATACGTCAAGAACAAGGAAAGGTAGGTTGCAAGAGAGGCTTGGCTTGCATATGAAGTTTTATACAGAAATTTAGAAGTAATGGTGGCTTGATCCAGATATGCGGCTCCGTGGTGTTTTATGGGCCGAGATGTCCCACTTCAAAAAAGGACACTTAACACCTGATTGTTTAAGCATCTTTCTAGAACGTTGGAGTTTGTTTACAAAGTTTTTTTGTACCACCACATTACCATTTGGCTAAATGGCCTAAACAGAGTCAAGTTTTTTTTTTAGCTCTTGGGGTGTATTCAGGTATTTGTGAACACCTCAGTCTTTCTAGACTGCTGCTTGGAACCCGAATCTCCAGTATAGAGATAAGTCAGAATAACTAGATTATGTTCCACAGACTTAAATTTTAAAGCGGCAGACCTTCCCTAAAAAGTACTCTGGCTATAGAATGTAAAGTCCTTTATAGATTAAAAAAATAAAAAAAAAATAAAAAAAAATCATAAGTGTAGCTCAGACCTAGTTACTTTGAATCTTACAGTGACATCAGCAGTAATCTGCCTGCATCTACCACAACTTCTCATAACCTGCATGATTAAGTCAAGAAGTAGGAAAAGAAATAAAGTTGCTTTAAGTCCTTTTACAATTTACACGGAATGACTTACTGGTGCATCTTGGTACACTTGTGGTCTGCCAAGGGAGACTATCCAGCTCAGCCCTTTTCTTTTACAATGTAAAGCATGTGGGCAAACACCATAGTCCTAGCGTATACTGTATTCCTAATAAAGTAGAAGCCACCAACACCAATTCAGAACAGGGCAGATTGTACTCATTAAAGGACTTACCTTGACCAATGGTGACGGTGTAAGGGCTCTTTGGAATTGGCACCCCAGCAAAAGTTATATAGATGGTATACACCCCTTCAATGGTGGGTTTATAGGTGCAACGGAAGGTGCTGCTGCCTTTATCCTCCAGAAGAACTTCAGATGTATCCTTTTTGCCATTGGGATCTTGAACAATTACTTCCACCTCACCGACTCCAGCACCTGCACAGAAAGACATGCTTTTAAAAAAGTTACAATATTTCCCAGATAGTTGCAGCGTTTTAACCCTCACGAGGCCTAGGGTCCACGAGCAATTTAAAGTTCTAAAAAGAGAGCAGTTGCCAGGGAAACTAGTCTGACAGTTGCGCCACATCCTAGATCAGATTCAACACTGGTATGTCCGTGTTCCATGGACCTCAAACTGCATTCTATATTAAATATTTCCTTTTGGGAAATGTATCAACTTTTATAATAAAATCTGAATATAGAAGGACTACACCAATTCACCTTTTCCATTACTAGTTTTTCCAGGAGAGCAGCTGCTTGCTCAGATCAGTTAATGGAGACAAATGTGCCTGATTGAGAAGTCTGATAAAAATTGGCTACATGCAACGGGGGATTTTCAGCTATTTACACTGCCACGTGCAAGTCACACCAGCTGCTGCCGACTCAGACCAGCACAAAGCATATTGACAGATCCCTTCAGCAGGACACCCCTTTCATCCAGCCAGCCCACGCACCTGCAGTGAAGATCTCAAAGTAGGTGGTTTTATTTGCAATGTTTCCGCTGGGCTCGAGGCCAGGACCCTGAGCTGTCACCTTGCTGGCATCCCCATGAGATTTATCAACGTTCACTTCGAATGGACTCTTTGCAATGTGCTGCCCAGCAAACAGAACAGTCACCTATTGGGTGGAGAGGGGAAATACAAATTAGGATGTCAAGTCTCAGGATCTTTACAAAGCATAGGTCAGCCAGTATTCAGAGGACATTAAACCAAAGGAAAATAAACTTCGTGTTGTAGACCAAGTAGTCTACTTAACTTATATGGTCATCGGAGTTTCTTTTTTTTATAGAAAATTGCTTAAACATTTTGATCACTGGAAAAGTTAACCCAGTAGGATGTCATCCAGACCAATTAAAGGAAACTCACCTTGTGCATTCCGGTAACTTTGGGGATATAGTAGACTGAGAATGTTCTGTTTTTATCATTATTGGCGGTGACTTTGGCCTGAAAAGGAAATTGATAAATGTACATTAGAAGATGAACCAGCTGGTGAATCACTCATCGAATGGCTCATTTGACCCCAGCCATGCCCACTGCTTTAGTGATTTGGATCATACTAGATCGTGCCAAAGCCAAGATAAACTCATGATCCGTTCTAACTACCTCCTCCCTGTGCCCGGCAGGATCTTCCACATAAACGAGAACTTCCCCCATTCCAGCACTGATTGTTTCCACTGTGAATTCAGCTCGCTTCTTTACCATGTTACCAGTTGGCTCGATACCTAGAATTAGGAAGAAGTTAATTTGTTTCCAGTCTTTATATGTTCTACCATAGCCAGTACTTCCATGGACTTCTGACTTTAGTCAAACTTACCTGGCCCGTAGGCTCTTGCTTTCTTGGGGTTGAGTTTTGGCCTGAGGGGAGCACCAGGTTTCAGCTTGGCTTTAGGGAACTGAGACAAGTAGGTCATGACAGAGTGCTCATCTACATTGGGATCCACAATTTCTTCTGGGGTGATCACCTGCAAGAAAGTGAATAGTAGATAAAAAAAATAAAACGGTCAGCTGTTGGATTATCTAGAGGGCACACTATTCATAAGCCAATGTCATCAATAAAAGTGAGCAAATATGGCACTTGTTAATTCTCCCATCTCCCTTACACCCAATGGAAATGATATGCAAAATATCACAGACACCATCTGGTTCCACCACTTGTTCAAGTCCAATCTTTCCATTAAAAGTTTAAGTTGTTAACGTTTGTCTCAATATGGTTGCAAATAACGTACAGTAATTCGGATTCGGTCCATGACCTGTGATCAAGTACTTTAGCAAAACAATTTACAGTTGAGCTGTCACCCAGGAGTGTTGACGCAGGTTTGGAACAAATACAGTATCGGTATAAAGTTAAACATTCCTCATTCATGTCCTTCTAGCTTGCTCCTATAGTTTGGAGTGGCTTTGGGGCAAAAGCTAAAGACACCCAGGACCTCTGCACGTGTATTTTTGTGGACTTTAGAATCTATACTAAAGGTAGATTCCTGCATGTAAACACTATAAAACATTAAGATCTTCATTTAAAGGAAGCTGAGCTACACATGGGCACAGAGCCCAAAAGTAGACTACCAATTACACAGAGAACAAAGGCAGGAAGTGGCTTCTGAGATTACACTACGATTAGTCAATTGGCAGGTTTTAACCAGCTACTGTTTGTAGCCCACACTGGAAGCACGCAGTATGCAAACTGTAAAGAGAAGACTGGTGTATATATGTAGCTTGGCCACTTACCTGAGGAATTCCCAGCCAGTCATCGGCTTGTTGCATGGCTTCACGTGCATTGTCCACAGGTTTGCTAGCATCCCAGGAGTCCCAGTCTGGACAGAGACCTGGAAGAAGAAGACTAAAATTTAGAACCGGCTATAACCATAGGTTGTTTTTCTTTGCGTATTCAGCAGTTTATGTAGGTAGTTGTGCTTTATTGTTAAAAAGGATTACAGCTAAGAGGAAAACTAGGCATGTTGTTGCCACTGCTGAATAGAGAACTTTGTTAGCGCTTAATTTTCAGTTTTGTACTGTATATTTAGTTTAACCTTTGCCCTTCACCAGGATAACTCCTACAATTGTGTTCTGGCCATATCTGTGATACCAATTTAATGACACTATGTTCAAGTTTAGTGGGGATCTTAAGTTTGCCTTGTGCCACCTTTAAGTGACAACGAAAATGTAATGGAGATATGAACTGCATAAGTGTCCCAGAACTAGATCATAAACCAAGACTGAGCACACGGTTACTATAGCACAAAGCCCGGTTGATTCTTACCAGGAGCACAGCTGTCCACAAGGGCACCCAGAGCTCGGCCACTTTGCCAGTCCCTGCTGAAGTTGGTGACGGGCAGTTGAGGAAGCTTGTTCTGGATCCATCCCAATAGCCTTTGTTTTGGAGTCTGCTTCTTGACCTCTTCATCCTCTTCCTCATCCCACATAGGCATGGAGATGGAATAGTGCAGAATGAGGGTCCAGATGAGACCCAGGATGAGCTTGAGGTTTCCATCAACAATGGCTTTACTGTCTGCAAAATAAAAAACAAAGAAAATTTAAACAACCTCTTGTTGACCTTTATTGAAATAAAATGAGTTTGGTTACAGTTGACAGACACCCTGGGCACCTCAACACAATGCAGGTTAGAATCTGGTTCTTTTTTAATTTAAATCAGTTTCAATGCCCTCCCACCGGAAGATTTAAGGTCCTGTAATGCAGGTGAATTCAAGCATAATCAGATGGGTCTGCATTAGGGATTATGGTATAGGCTCTTAGCACTCCCATAGATGTCTTTGGTACAGTACAAGACACTTCCTTGTAAGAATCAGGAATTATAAAGAATTATGGTTCAAACCAGTGGTTGAGTGTCCCTTTAAGACTGACCAAATAATTTTATATTTTTTTTCCCCAGAAGCAGATCTAGACAGTCTTACTGCTGCCAAGCAGCTGATGTCTGAAATCTGGCACTTTATGTCAGGTATTTTAATCATGTTGACTGCGGTCACAGGAGCAAGATTAGCCATGCTATCCAAAATTGGACGGTGACTGGCCTATATGATAGTCATACCAAGTGTTTTAGTCTGTACAAAAAAAATAAATCTGAATGAGACACTGGGACACAGATGAGCGAGTTGTCAGTCTGCCAATCAGGGAGAGAGAAATGCAGGATCAGCATGAGAACAGGCCTTTTCCTGAAGGCTAAAGACAGATCGGAGAGTGTTTAGTCTGACCAGTGTTACATATAAGAATGATGGGAATTTAACCCTAGATTCTCAAGAACAGCATGTCAAAAAACCAAAAACACTTTGCTGAAAGTCTAACTGGCAGTATTCAAACTTTTATATCCAGAGCCAATTAAATATACCCACGAATTAGAAGACTTCAGACCATGCTACACTGAAAGACATTGTTTCTAACCAAATAAAACCTTTACTTGAGATTTTGACCGACATGGACCTACCTACTTCTGCAGTTGTCTAGAAGCCAAACATTATGAGCCTCATCTTAATTATAACCTTGCACTACCTGACTGCACTCATGGCTAGAGTGTTGTGTAAACAGACCAGTTTAGTCATGTTTGGGTTGTGGAACCACAGTGCTAGTCAGATAACCATGGCTTTTAAAGGCTAGACCACATTTACTGGTTTTATAGATCAGATCAATTGTAGGACTTCATTTTCCATAATTATGCAAACAAAGACAATTTACAAAAAACATTTACATAAAGAACATTCACTTGCAAGATGGAAAAAAAAAACACTTTTCCTCGTCAACAACATGTGTCCTGGAGACATCTTTCCTCCATAATTATGAAATGATGCTCTTCGTGTGATTGTCCAGAATTGGATTGAGTGGAGTTTATCCAATACTTTGAAGCCCACTACTGGAAACTTCAAGGCTGGAGCATGATTAGAGAACAAGCACATCAGCTCCATTACTCAAATGCTACATTTGCATAGAATTACCAAGATTAAAAATGCTTTAATCCATGTGCTCTCCAAGCCAACATTATGATGGCACTGGTTTGTCAAGCCAAGCATTGCTCGAGAACATGTGTAACTCAAGATACAGTGTCTGGCTGAAAACAGTATGGTCTTCCTCTGCAGTCAGAAGAGATTACTATCCCTTCAATATATGGAGTCAGACCACAGAAATTCTCTGACTCAGAGTAGACTAAACAGGCTAAAGAACATAAAAAAGCCCACTACATTCCAACGTAAAGGAGGCCTGTGCTTTCCAGCCATATATTTTTTTCCAATCATTTTTAAACACAAAAGTCTATAGTTTGAGACATGTGGATCATTATAGTAGCAATTTCTTCCTTCTTTACATTTGTTTAAAATGTAATGGTGAAATCGCATCCCCTCCAAGGTGGTTCCACACGTTGGTTTGACAGGGTCGCAAAAGAACAGCCCTGTGACACAAAGTGAAAAGTATGGACATTGAATCTGCAGGCTGCTTGAAGGTTTCTACAGGAATCCTGAACAACCTCACTGTACTAGCAACAGTGTTGGGACAAAACCACAAGTTTGAGTAATGGAAAGTTCATACAACACTGAATTTGGCATCGTATTTATAAAATACTGAAAAGCCTTTAACCATTTATTTAGAGCTTCAGAAATTGGCAGCGGTGTCTAGCAACGCAGGCCAGTGGCTGATTAACAAGGACATTAAGGACTAGTATTTAAACGGCAATCTGAGCAACATTGTTTGAACAAAAATCAGTTTGGTGGAACTTTGTCGCGGAGAGGTCTTAACCGTGTAAACTAGCTTTTGCTCGGTGATCGGCTAAAAAGATTCTGGCTACAGGGGTTCCCAAAAAAATTGGCACAGGAAGTGGTAATGGCAGCAGTGGGTGCTTCCAGATTATTAAAAGAAAAAAACCTAGCTTTAATATCTGTAGTGAGGATTAAGATTGCAAATATAGCGCAGAGTTCTACAACATTCAGGAACATTAAGATGTTAATCCCTTAAATGTCCCCCACAAAGGGACAGGAAGAGATGATATAACATTTAACTCAGTTATAAAACCTCTTGCTAAATATTTCTAAAGTTTCATCCCACATTGCACATGAGGAATGTTCTGACCGGCACAAACCGCCATTCCCCCCACCCCCCCCACCCCCGAAAGTCCAGCTATAGTACAGGGATTTATGGAAAGGGTCTATGTGGTCAGAGTAGAGGAAACAGTTGGGATTGCTGAATTGTGAGTCAAGCAAGTTCTCAATAGATATTTTAGCCGTATATGGACTGTGCATCTGAGAATCTGGCCCAAGAGATCTTCTCCCTGTAGACACTAAAACCTACCCGATGTGCATGCTTACCCTGTCTAGGGATCTACAGATTTTTATTTTTTTTATTTTTTTTAGAGCAGATACTGAACTTTCAGGGCGATAACTTTCCAATATGCTGTACATTTACCATTTTGGAAAAAAAGAACAATTTTTACACAAATCTACAACTGAACAAGATTATTTCTTTGCAAATCTTTATTAAAGGTAAATGCACAAAATATAATATGCTATACTTCTGAAGCCCAAGCCCAGGCGAAACGTGTTAAGTTTGGTTAGAGTGATTGGCAGCTTGTTATTGTTTTATATGTAGATTTTAACCAATTTTGGAACAATAAAGACAGAGCTTTTACCAATTCCCCGCTACCTGTTCCTGTTGCACACTTGAGTCCTGCTTATATCCTTTGGTGGGGATTATACTACCAAACACTCAACACCAGAGCAAGTCCTTGCTCTGGAAACCAAGTAGTATACCTACTGCTTTATACATACTTCACTATTGGATTTTGTTCTATATACATATACGGCTGAGGAGATTGAGACACACACACACCCCCCTCTGTACACTTTAAATCCGCTTGTGGCACGGTATACCACTTTTGTTTTTACACTTTTATGTTATAGATAGTAGGTATTGGGAAGTCCTGCTGGTTTACTGCTGCCTAATAGTTATTTTAGTGAGCGCTTACTTTTATTTGTTCCAAAATATACATGCCATTTAATTTAGGTTTTCAAGAATGCGTGTGTAGTGGATGCAGTGTGTAGTGGATGCATATAATTAATGCAGAGTGTGTTAGTGTAGGTCTGTAGTGTGTAAAATGGGGGGGGAGCATTTTTATATTTTGTTTTAGTCCCCTCTGCTTCTTACCTGGCCGGGGGGGGGGGGGGGGGGGGGGAGAGATATGCATTCCCTGGGGGGGCAGCACACTCTTACTTACCTTCCCTTCAGCTCCCCTGTCCAACTATCGTGGCATGTGTGCCGCAGAGTGTTGCCATGGCAACCCATGGCAATGCTCTGACAGACGCGTGACTCGCGAGATTTAGACAGGGGAACTGAAGGGAGCTGCTGGGAAGGTAAGTAAGAGTGTACTGGGCCCTCCAGGACGCTTATGGTGGCCCTGGTCTGCATGATCGGCAATATCAGCATCTTTATTGGCAGATACCAATATTGCTGAAAATACAGAATATCAGCTGATCCCTACCGCTGACTATTGAGAGCAAAAAGCAGCCCTAAATTGTAACCGTGACAAACCACAGCCTCATCCAAAGGATGTTCTGGAAGAGACTCCCCTATGCTTGAAACCAGGACAATACAACAGCCATCAATGCCCCCAGATTCTGGTCCATAATAGACAGTGCAAATATGTCGAAAGGGACAACTTTCCAAGTAACATTGTGATACATGGTGTATTGTTTGACTATATAGGACCTCCAGAAAAGATAATCTTATTGTTTAGGTAATGTGCTACATCTAACCAAGCAGTTGAATATCCTTTACCATTTATGGGAGGGATGCTAGATTCAATGAAACATCATTTGCACTTTTATTGGACATGAAAAATCATCTAGGACTACACATGTGAAACGTGATCAGGTGGCTTGGTAGCTTGGTGAAGTAGTGATGGTATTGTGTATATCTGGATGCATTTATAGACAGACCAACTAAACCGCTTTACCTGTTGGTGCAGAACATACCGGGCATTAGCTACTGTAACGTAGTTTCTTTGTTATTGCAAACATTTCCCGTGATGTTCTTTAAACCTCAGATTAGGTCACCCACTAAACGAGTGCGTGCTATTAATAAACCTGCGTCCCTGCCCTTTCAGCATTCCAAGTGTTAATGCTGCCAACAAACTAGGAGGAAAGACATTTGGAAGGCTGAGTCAGAGGGTCTGAAGGACTGCCCCACCCCCACCCTAGATCTCCACCCCTAACGAAGCCCCTTCTAATGGGCGAGCAGACCTCTCCACTAATCACTGAAGTTTCCAGCATTTTTTGGCCTTATATGGAAAACACAAGCAAGAAGCAGCCTGCCAGGAATCTGGCTCTCCCTCCTGCTGCAGGGTTTGGGGGAAGGAGATGGGGGGGGGGGGGGGGGCAGTGTAAGTTCTTGGTTCCAGCCCCGTTTCCTTACAGAACAAGGGCCCTCCAAAAACAAACCTTCAACACAGTGAAATCCTATACCCAGTGGTTAGGGAAAAAGCATTAAAAAAAAAACCCAAGTCAGATCAAGAGGATTCTACAAAGCCTCAATGCACACACAATCTGAATGAAGAGGGGGAGAAATCTGAGCCCCCTTGGCACTGCCTATGGCACTTGGTAGCCTATTTCAAACTGGCTAGACTACAGCCAAAAGTAGAATTTTATGGTTTGCAGCAGATTAGATTGGTGGCTTATGCATTAAAATGCTTGTTTGATACATCTCAGAGAAGTGGACACAACCCAAAAGAGGTGTGCTACGGAGAGCTTTAACCCTTCTGGTGTCCGTAACGTTCCACACTCCCACAGGATAGACTGTAAATAGGCTCTGGTATTCTCAAGCTTACTGGCAGTGAAAGGGTTCAGGAGCAGTTAAAGCTGGAAGTGCATGCCGCATTCAGATAACCCCTGGAATGTTTAGGACATCCTCACATCTGGCAGAGGAGAATGGATACAGGACTTCCCTTTCACAATATCCCTGCAGTAATGACCTTTCTACTAATCTCAAGACAGGCTGACATGAATAAAAAAAAAAATAAGTAAAGACTTCAAGGTCCATAAATGTCCTCAAGGAATCTTATCAACACTATAGAGGTCTCGATCACTTCCCAAGTCATTTTATTGAAGTTAAGTGGCGAACATCGCAACAACGTTATCATTCTTACAATGCAGTCTGCAAACAGGGTGAAAGGATTGCTCAAGTTATACTACATGTATCTAGATAACGGATACTGAACATTGTACACTGGATTATATGCATGCCAGCACAGTCTGGGTAGTCCAGGGGTCAAGATGAACGGGTTCCTTTAAGATCAGCTTCTTTAAAAAGCAGACCTATATTCTACTAGGTTCCTGTTATAGTGGGACTTTAACCCTTTCAGGACATGTGATTGAAAGTTTCCATCATCCAGACCTTTTACTTCTGAAGCTGTGCCTTAAGGTGTTAATGGGTCAGCTATTTAAATACAAAATCTGTCATTTTGGAGGTATCAGCTTTTAAGAAATACTCTTTAAAGGGAAGGGAAAAAAAATAAAAAAGTTATTAAACAAGATACTTTCAGACATTAACCTTACCCCACCCCAACACGAGTTACCTCTGAACAATCTGGGGCCCATCTTTCAGCTACAGTCCAGAAACACATGTAGGTGGGAACCCACCAATATAAAACACGTGCTACAATTTCTGAAATTTCATCGTGAGATGTTTTCTAGATTACTTTAGATGCCAAGATCACATGTACGCTAGTCAGCATTGCAATTTGCAGAAGTCCTGGTTCTTGTAGGAAACCAGGTCCCAGAGGTCAGTTAGACTCAAGATGAGGATTTAATGGAAGTTTGTGACCAATACAATCACAGGAAGAGCAAGAGGAAATAATTCTATGTAGAAAGGTCGAATTCAGATTCCACAAGCGTTAATTCCTGATAAGTTTATCTGCTCTGTTTACACTTTGTACCAGTCACCAGTAATGAGCAAGCACATTGGTTCACAGTGATGTTCCAACCCCGGGTACTCATTTGGTTAGTTCTAGAACAGGACCCTTGATCCTCGACTCTCCAGTTGAGAGCACGGTTGATAAGCAAAGTGTTATGGATGTTTAGGCTAAAAAGGCCACCTTCACACCATCCTCGGAATACCAAGGAGTCTACTGAAGCAATGTCACCTGTCATACATTGCTTTGGTTCTACTGCAATAGACACAAATGCAAGAGTTGGCACAAGAGGTTCGCCACATTATTAATGGTCCAAAAGCTAGCTTCTCTACATATCCATTCTCTGGGCAACATTTTTAAAAAATAGGCTTGAGAAACAGTCCAGAATGCTTACTTCCTTACAGGGTCAACATCACCTTCAAAAAGAAAGACTATTTTAGATAGTTATATCCATGTGTGCAGATTAAGAAGAAAGTAATATTTGTACCTACATCTTGTATTTATTGCACAATACCCCCGGTATCTAGTATAAGCAGGTAATACTGCCTGCAGACAAAGTATAAATAGGTTTGTGGTCACAGCTGAGCAGTTTAAATGCATATAGCATACAATTGCTTAATAACCAAACGCTAGATGACCTATGGCAGTATCTAGCCTACTATCAAGTGCAAGACACCAGTATACAATAAGCACATTCCAGGTTTTGTATCCATCAAGTCCTCCAAGTCGGCTTTATATAGCCTGATGTTGATTGAAACTTGTCCAAGTGACTAAGATTACCCAGACTCCTCCCTGCCCATGGAATTTGGTAGCTGTACGGACATGAGGAACAAGACCGGAAGTTAGAGTGAGCTCATGGGACTTGCTTTTTATTCTGTGCCTTTGTTATTTGGACCTTAATTCTGCCCAAGGCCATGCAGTGGCATCAAACACACCCTTTCCTGTCCAGGAATTCCTTGGATTGCTGTTAACACAGCTCTGCCAGATTGTGTCTACTTGCATCTTCATCCCCACCCATTGACATTAGTATATTTTAATATTACTTTAGGCTTTATAAACTGAAGAGTTAAAGTTTGAAACCACCATTCTCAGAATGTTGCAACCTCCAACACAAGTTCCCATAGATTATACATGGCACAAGATGATGAGTCCGTTTAGTCACATATTGGCACACTTTTTTATAACTACTCACAAAGCTCTGTATGGAAAATAAAAAGGTAACCTTTTCCCTTAGGTTTGGAAAAATTCATCTGATCTATGGCCTCATGAACAGTCCATGGAATTCAGATTGTCAAGGGAAAAGAAATATGTTGACCTTCACAGTATTTACTGAACACAGATGGGCATACTGTCTAAAAGAGGAAGTTGGCTTTGGCACAGTTACAGAGGACCAGGGAACTGTATGCCATCATATTTTAATGCTACTGCCCAAAAACTGAAGGAAGCACTGAGTTAACTGCAAGGAACGGTCAGACTAACTCCGCAGGTACAAGGTGGTTACGGAATTAAAGCTCCCATGATCACCCAACATTCTTAATGCTGTTGGAGCATCATCGGAACAGCAGTTTTAAAACTGATGGATCTCATTTTTGGGCACCCCAGTCTATAAGGAGCAGCCTGAAAGCAAACACTTTGTTAATCTTTGTTGGACACAGGACTTTGCAACGGTCCTGCAAGATCTTGTGTAGAAGACTGACAAGTTCAAGAATGTCCACTAAGTTTTGAATATCATTGAGGAGCCACCAGATCCATGTTAATCTTATCAATGTCATACATCCACCTGAGTAACAGTCAGGTCATACAGTGTTGGGTTTAGACTTGCCATCACAGTGATGTGGTCTGTGTGCAGTGTCCATCCTTTTAACCCTACAGTGCATGTAACTGCTGCCAAATAAAAGTGATCATGCAACGTGGGAGCCTGCACAGAAACACATGAATTCAAAGATTTCCTATGGGGAAATTTTAATGAGCGTGGCACATTAAGTCCCCAATACTCCTCGGAGGAGCACTGGAATGGACCTTTGCCTAGGAGGCCATACCACCTCTGACATCACAGAAGGCAGAGAGGTAAGCAGTGGCAAGGGAGTCCTGGTGCTTGGGAAAGGGTAGGAAGGAGGGGGAAGGGGAAGGAGGTGTACTTTGCTTCCCACTGAAAACAATGGAGTCCTGAAAACAAGTAGGGACAAGAACAGATTTGTATTCATGGTGCTATAGTGTTCCTTTAAGTTAACTCTCAACAGCACATTGCACGACAACGTCTGATGTACTGTACAAACAGGACTGGATTACCCAATCTACTTGCTGCACTAATGTGCTACTGTCCTAGTTTAGCCCTTAATAGTCAGCTACAAGATGCCAACAATTCAGATCACTATGGCAAGCTACTTTAAAGCCTTTATTATTCTGCTACTATAAGCAATTGAGTTAGACTGGCATACTTTGAAAACCTCTTAAATTTTGTTAACCAGATGCTCTCAGAGAAGGAGAAAACCTCCGTATTGGTCCCTTTAGTCTGTGCTACCCGTCTGGAAGGATTCTACACAGCACGCTTTCCAATTCAGCTTCTGCCGACATTTCCCAGCACCGGAGCAGAGCCAGGTTTAGATCACAGAGAAGGGGGGGGGGGTAAAGTATTCACACAAACGTTTCCATTCAGGTCGCACCAGTTGTACAATACTAAGGGCTCCAGAACAAGCTTGGCATTTCTACAGAACAGAGTCCGAGTAAAGGAGCATTATCCAGACACAAGTTCTGCGTCCTGTCAGACTAGCGGAGATGCTGCCAGCGAACGCCACCACAATCGCTTCCATTTGGAGCCCATCAAGAGCAGATTCTCTTGTCAGCATGCTGAATAATCTTATTGTCTCAACGTTTCAAAGCCAGAGCCGGCTTCTCCTATCAGTACTGGGGTTTATTGACTCAACGGTGAATTGTTAAAAATTGGAAAATAAATTACAGAAATATTGGCAACTATATAGCCACGCTATAGTTCTTTAAGTGTAAATTCTGCCACTATGTGAATAACCCCACAGATTTCCAGGTGCAGATCCTGGTTTAGTTATTGACCCATTAGAATACTGTGAACGAGTTTTGTCCACGGATTTGGCTTTTTAGTAGGGCACACCCATAAGATTGAAAGGATTACACTGCACATCTTTAACGGATTAGTGGGCAGACCACTTCCTAATACATCACAAAATAGCATTAAGTTTAATTGCTTCTGCTAGCAGCATTCGATTTTCTTGTTATTGCAGTGTTTTTCCCATGCACATGTTTATGCAGTGTTCTACAGTACCATAGGCCCGGAGACCAAGATACCAATCGAGTGTTTAAATGCAAGTCCTTTAGTTGGTGACCTGTAACATGACCATTGTTGGGAATTTAAAGTGAATTTTCAAATGTAGTACAAAAAAAAAAAAGAAAAAAGTAGCCAAACTAATGCATTGTTGAATTTTCCTAGTTTGGCTACTTTGCTTTAACCCCTTAAGGACCAAACTTCTGGAATAAAAGGGAATCATGACGTGTCAGACACGTCATGTGTCCTTAAGGGGTTAAAAGGGACACAAAGCAGCAACACAATAACCATGTTAATGCAGTTGTTTTGGTGTAAAGATTGGGGATAGACAGTTTGAGCAGATTGTTGTATTGACCTTGTAATTTAGCAATATTCCTGATAACGTTATCACCTCTTTGTCACTGCACGCAATCTTATAAATACAGAAACTCCGGCTGCCATCCAAAGAGGCACTGTGTCATGACCTCACGTCACCCCTCCCTGTGAGTTCCCACATGTAGGGAAACGAGACAGTAAGTGATCTACAGTAATGTACAGGGTTGGCTGACAGTGATAGGAGTGATTGCTGCAAGCGTGTTTGTTTAATGCCATTTTGGGAAGAAATTGTGGTGCTTATGCAAAAATGAAAACATTACAGAATATCGGCACTGGTTATCATCAATCTGCGTGAAGTGCCACAGATCATCTGTATTGGCATCAGCTCTGGAAAAGTTAGTTATATCGGGTTATCCCTGGTGTTATCCTGCAGTGTCACAGTTCAATTATCTACCATTTAGAAGTTAATTAACTGTTATGCAGCCCTAACCACAAGTGTCCAGGCTGTGCCTCACACAGCCTCCATGATGGAGAAAAACCAAAACACAAAGCAGTGTGTTTACTTTAGAAGTTATCATCTCATACTCTGAATTGAGTTTATTCACACAGGTAGTTGCTGCAGACTCTAGCAGGCTATTCACAGGAAGTATTTAGGGCGGCTGCATGAGTCAGGATCAGAGGTGTGACTAGAGCTGTATAAACAGAGCGATTTAACTCCTAAATGGCAGAGAATTTAGCAGTGTGACTGCAGGGGCGAGATATGTACACCAAAACTGCTTCATTAAACTAAAAGTTGTTTTGGTAGCTATAGTGTCCCTTTAAGTTATCAATTTGGACATCAGGTACAGTGATGGACATCATGAGAGGCAACCAGATTTATTACACAAAAAGCCACCACAGCTATAGACTATCATGTTAAGTCCAATCATGGCATGGTGGTAGCATGTTAAGCACAAGAGGATGACTCCAACAGTGTCATTAGCCAGTAGCTCAAAAACAGACGATTCAATGTGTATAGCAGCAATCTGCCTTGGGGGGGGGGGGAGAAAAAAAAAAAAAAAAAAAAGTATTTTGCAATTCCTATTACCACCAAGTAGCACTGCTAAGTAGTGCAACATTTTTTAACAAAGCAGCTAGTGTTCTATATATTGAACTACAAAATCCCATTATACTTAATATTTCAGCTTTATCAGGGTGATAGGAGTGTATCTGATTGGCAGTATGGCTGCCAGTTCGGGTTTTGAGAAATAAACCCAAGAAGCTGGTAGAAGAGGTTTTGACATTTCTTGCCAATATTGATAGCAAGTGGGGTTTCCTGCTGGGTGGAGCACAGCCTTCTGGTCAGGCTGCTTGTGGGTCCAGACTGGGGAGGAAGAGGACGCCAGAGACTACAGTTGCCATGACATTGGAATAAAAACGACCCACTCAGCAGATTATTCGGCAGCTGCTGCACTTGAAAAACTGCCAAGAGCCTCTGGTGTATAAAAACCCTAGTCTGGCACTACAGCAGAGCCACTGAGAGGGGGTGGGAAAGGGTTTCACTGCCAACTGAGCAATAATGGGGAAGGGGCTTCTAGGCCCCAACTTGAAATAGCTGCTTGATTACAAACAGGGGAATCTGAAATTCATTAAATTCCATTATTTGCATATTAAATGTTTCTTTAAGTGTTAACTTTAGAACATTCAGCATATGGAAGATACTGTTTAAGTTTTCGATGAAGTGTCCTCACAGTTAACCATAAACTCCCAAAATCGTGAGCACCCATTCTGTTATCTTTTAAGACCATAAGGGCAGTGTGTATTTATAAACTACATTTCCCATGATGCCATGCTACCCTTACCTGGCCAAGCATCTTTAAAAGTGGTGATGCAGACAGTTACAATGTTACACAGCAGCTAGTGTCCCTTCCAATTATGCCAGATAGAGGGACAACTATATTAAACTGGCATTCTAGACTGGCACCGTGTTCTTGCCATCTATAAAACATGCAGACAGACCGTTAAAATGCCAGGCTCTCAATTTTGGGATACATTAACATAAGAGTATCAGATGGGGTTGTGCAGGGCCTTTTTAAGACCACTGATGCACAAGAGGTTAATAGAAGCGCTGTGTAGGACAAGCAATAGGGGTGGGTCAGCACACAGGGCAATTGGGGACAAAGTGTTTACAGAATCCAATTCCGTGTACAGAACTGAACACAAAGAATCAAATCTGCAGTTAATCCGTGGACCCCTCGTGGCCTGGTAACTTCACGTGTTATTGATCGTTTTGTTGATAAGTGAAGACATTTTCAGAGAATTAAATAAACTGATGTTTATATACTTTTCGCTATGTTCCACAAAACGCACACTTTACTAGTATGCCAAAGATACAGTTGTGCCAACAAGTTCCTCCAGTAACCGGCCGTTCAGCTGGCAGAGACTGGTTAATAAGGAACATTTGAGACAGCTGGGGCCTGGAACCAAATATTGGCAAGTCAGGTCTGATACAAATGGGTTTTAATTCCAGCAGCAAGGAGGTCACAGTTCCAAGAAAACCCGACTTCCTGACCATGCGGGGTACTACTTTATAATTATACGGCCAGGAATGAGAGCTTTGCAAAAACCCTTCTATTTCAGAAAATTGTGATGTAACCCTTTAGTTGCCAGTAGGCCAAGATCTCTAAAAGTAAATAGAATTCTGCAACAAAACAGGGTTCTTTTGTTAAGGCTGCAAGTCCTTAAAGGCTTTGAGGGCCATACTGGTGGCCAAATACATTGTTGAAATGTGTTTGATACGTCACTTAAAGCACTCATGTACTCGAAGTGTTAAAGAGCCAAATAAACTTTGAATTAGGAGAACATTGCTCCCAGCACTAGACAGGCAGAATTTAACACAAAAAAAAAAAATTATAGACTTATTGCAGAGCAAATTATAGACCCAGGTAACATTGCAGAGCTTGCCAGGGGGTTAAATCTAGAGCGGTCCCTGGCCCAGCTACTTGAGGTTTCCAAGAACGTTATTGCACACTACAGAGTTTACTGTTCAAGTAGTGGTTTCTAGAGAATGACTGGGTGTGGTACTGCCAGTCATTTAAACGTGTAAACTGTTTCTTTCAGAATGCAGACAGGCTGACAAATACTCTGCAGTCTTGGGCAACCACTAACATAGCTCAGGACATGACGGGTGACAACGCAGGAAATTGTAACCCCCTGCAGCCACAAAGCACAAAAAGCCAGGATGTAGCCGTGAGTATGGAATGGATTAAACAGATGTTCGAACTGGAAGAGAAAGGTTTTATCCAGAAAAACAGTCCTGAAAGGGTCCTGGGTATTTAAATACTCGGTAATAACTGGTTAACCCTGGAGAGGTTACATTCAATGCAGGTTTTACTATAGAATACATACAACAAGTATAGATTAAATTCTAGAGCCTTAGAACAGGGTTGTCATTGTCAAACTCCACCTCGCCAGATGTTGGACTAAGACTCCCATAACTCCCTGCCCATCTACTGCACTCAAAGGATTTGGGGCATTTTAACTTAGAACAGAGTTAAAAAAGTAAACCCATCTGTTTTGGGACTGCAATTCCCATTATGCTTTTTTTTAAGCTTTACAAGACTTGCAGTTTAATAGCATGGGGTATCCAGAATCTTCCTCTGAGCCAGACTTTGGAGAACTGCAGTTTAATTACTGGTGCAGAAAATGTTATTCGTCCTCTTAGTGGAGGGGTGGAGGGAGGTCCTCTTTTTGTAGATTGATTTCAATGGATGCATCGAATTAACCCCCTTAAGTTAAGATGGCACATCATAACCTTAATGGGTTCATTTTTTTTGCAACTAAATCCACATGAACTGCAAATTGACCGTGTTTTTTCGCTTTCAATGGGAAAAGAAAGACATGCCAGAAACATCCAGCATTCAAAGTGTTAATCAACATTTAAATTGCAGGCACCATCCTGACACTTGTCTCATCTTGTTTTATGAGCCCTTGTTCCAGCTGAGGAGCCAGACACTCCCCAAATCCACCCACCCTTCACTGCTCTGATTAATCTTGTCCATTAATAAAAACGTAGAAGTGCAGCCTTTATGCACAGACACAGCCAGGGGTTGAAGTGGCGTGGGATAGAGGCTAGAGGCGAAGAAACACGGAGCTTTGCAGACCATGATTCATAAACAGAATATAAAAAAGGGAGTAGGAATTTGGGGTTGGGCTTGAGCTTTTGGGCATTTCCTGGAGGCAAATACTTTGTTATTTTGAAACAGATACCACTCCCAAGCTTAAAATGCATAGCCAAGAGGAACATGTCAATAGTGTCATTTAATGTTAAAAAAAAAAAAATATTTAAAAAAGGATGACAAATGCAGGATCTGAGAAAACAAAATACCATAGTTTGGAGTTCCAACACATCCTTGCAATGTGTTGGGGTTGTGTGAGTTAATCTCAGAATTTCTCTCTTAACCAAAGTGGATACAAGAGGGGGTGGAATTCGTGCCCCAAAATGCCTGATTTTAGGTGACCCTCAAGAAATACTATGGTAACCACATTCCACAGGCCTGCTGGGAGCATGTAGGGAAAGACCTCAGCCACCCATATTGGGGCAATTTACAGCCGAAGAATTTCAACTATTCAGAGAACAACCTTCAGTTAAAGAGAAGTGACCTCTATCCAGGAAAGATCTGCGATGCAGGAGAATAGTGAAAACTGCTGCAGAGAGTCATTTGATGCAGTCGCCATAGAAACCAGTTAGGTGTCTGCAGAGGGTGTAGTTACACCCAAACATTAAGAGGAACCATCAACACTGTGGTAGGCCTGTGTGAAACGATGAGGTTTACTGATCTGCTTTATCTTGTGCAGAGAGAGTTAATAGAAGTGGGGACCCTGCTAAACACCTAGAAGGGGTAGGACAATACATGCCGTCCCATTTTAGGAATAGCTACTGGAAACCCAGGATGGAGGGCCTTTATTGGCCTACAAGCCACCTATCACCTGAAATAAGAGGAATACCAGTTTGGGGCATGGCTACATTACAATCAATGATACAATTAAATTGATTCCCTTTAAGAGGAATCAACATTCAGATCCAGAATGAATTTGCAAGTTAAATTAAGGGCCCTATTAAATCAATTCAGGCACTTGAATGTTTGTAGGTCCTCCCAGATGGCAATGGAAGTCTAACATTTTAACTCCTTCACGGTAGAGGACATATTCTGATATAGAAGCTGATAGACTCCCGGTCATTAAGAAGTTAAACAGAAAGCCTCACTTTGTAGAGCAATGGAAAGCAAACTATGGGATTATCTTTCTTTAAAGACACAAAAAGAACACATTTTCCCATCAGTTGTAGACTGCAGGAATCTGCTAGCTTCTGAGACAAGAGTACATAAAAATATTACAACTCATCTTGGATTACCAAATATACACAAACCTCTAAAGGAGAACAATCAGATGGGTAATACGCCAGTTTAAAGAAGAGTTAAGCATTGACCAAATAAGACTCCAATACAGTACATGTAATAAAGGGGGGGCATGCGTGCATTGGAGAATACAGACAGGCCAGCTAACATGCAGTATTAAACATCTCATAAGAGGTCAGTTTAGAGAAGAACTAAAAATTCAATCAGTATACTAGAACATACTCCATGTTGCAGTGCAATGGGATGAAAGTTTGAAACATTAAAGTGACACACAGAACAGGTCACAATGATACTTTAACTTGCATCCCCCTCCCCCCTCCCCCCTCCCCCCTCATACCCCAATAAGGAAACAGAGTTGCTCTATAAACTTCTCCAGTGAGAGTAATGGAATATCTCAAACACATCCCATGGTGCAGTACAAAGGGAGAATTAAAGGGACACTTTACCTTGCACACCCACCTCACATACCCCATACTGAAAGGAGTTACTATAGAATGTCCACCTATGAGAATGATGGACTATCCCCAACACATTCCATGGTGCAGTACAATGTGAGAACTAGAGGGACACAGTTATACCTGACTATACACCCCCTCGTATTCCATTAAAGAACAGATTTACTCTATTACAAGGGATGGAACGCACTGGAGAATTAAAGTGACAGAATATGTCACAGTGATCCTGACATTCCCCAACATTCTAAAGTGATACAAAGTGTTATTCCATCGTTCTATAAGGGAACTCTATACAGTATCTCCCACACATTGCATGGTGCAGTACAAATTTATGGAATTAAAGGGACCCACACACCCCCCAGTAAAGACACGTGTGCCCGCTCTCCCTCTCCCCCAGCTCACCTATGGAGACCAGCTTGATGTTCTCCCGGTCCAGGAACTCCAGGGCCACCGACACGTTCTCCAGCTGCATCTGCCGGAAGGTGGGTCTCTGGTTGTACTTACGGTACATCTTCTTCTGGCTGAGCACCTCGAGCAGGGCAATGAGGCGGAGGCCGTCGCTCAGGTCCGCCTGCAGGTTGGCGATCCGCTTGTTGACACATTTGAGATGCTCGTTACACCAGCGGGTGAACGTGTTCTGTTGGATCTTCTTCCACGGCGCGTCTTCCGCCAGGTCCTTCTCGGTGGCCGGCATGTCTGCTGGGTCCGCCCCGGGCACTGCTCCGGCTGCTGCGGCTCCGCTCTGGGTGAGCCTCGGGTGGGCGCTGCTCATTTTATGGCTGGGAGGAGGAGAGGCGGGTCTGGAGAGAGGAGGAGGAGGCCGGCCTTAAACACACAGAGCAAGACAGTCAGACACCGGGGTTACACTTAGTGATCGATAATATAGACAATATCACACATACTGATCCATAATATAGACAATACTATAAATACTGATCGATATATACATATATACAGCATCAATAGCAACTGATCGATAATATAGATTACATAATATATACTGATCGATAATATAGACAATATCACACATACTGATCGATAATATAGATACTACCATACAAACTGATCGATAATATAGATAATATCACACATACTGATCGATATATACATATATACAGCATCAATAGCAACTGATCGATAATATAGATAATACCATACATACTGATCGATAATATAGACAATATCACACATGCTGATCAATAATATAGACAATATCACACATACTGATCGATAAGATAGACAATATCACACATACTGATCGATAATATAGACAATATCACACATACTGATCGATAATATAGATAATATCACACATACTGATCGATAATATAGATAATATCACACATACTGATCGATAATATAGATAATATCACACATGCTGATCAATAATATAGACAATATCACACATACTGATCGATAAGATAGACAATATCACACATACTGATCGATAATATAGACAATATCACACATACTGATCGATAATATAGATAATATCACACATACTGATCGATAATATAGATAATACTATACATACTGATCGATAATATAGACAATATCACACATACTGATCGATATATACATCTATACAGCATCAATAGCAACTGATCAATAACATAGCAATCTATAGATAATATCACACATAATGATCGATATATACAGCATCAATAGCAACCGATCGATAACATAGCAATCTATAGATAATATCACACATAATGATCGATATATACAGCATCAATAGCAACTGATCGATAACATAGCAATCTATAGATAATATCACACATAATGATCGATATATACAGCATCAATAGCAACTGATGAATAATATAGAATTACACACACTGATCGATATATACATATATAGACAATATCACATAAACCTATTAATATATACATCTATACAGCATCAATAGCAACTGATCAATATATAGAGTGTTACGCATACTGATCAATATATAGATCTTCAGATACATATAGTATCAATAGCAACTGATCAATACATGATAGATCTATAAATATATACAATATTACACATACTGATCAATACAGTGCATCCATATATATGCTTTATCACAACATCAGATACATCTATAGCTATATACATTATTACTGTATCTATCTATCTATCTATCTAACCCTCTATCTATCTATCTATCTATCTATCTTTCTAACCCTCTATCTGTCTATCTATCTAACCCTCTATCTATCTATCCCTCTATCTGTCTATCTATCTAACCCTCTATCTATCTATCTATCTATCCATCTATCTAATCCTCTATCTGTCTATCTATCTATCTAACCCTCTATCTATCTATCTATCTAACCCTCTATCTATCTATCTATCTATCTATCTATCTATCTACCTACCTATCTATCTATCTATCTATCTATCTCTCTATCCACACACATTATCCCTGCACTATATCAATACAATTTTATATCTATATACACATTATCTTCCATCTATCTTTTATGTCTATGCTGTATTTATCTATTGGTCCCTCCCTCAATCCATCCATCTATCCATCCATCCCTCCATCAATTTCTCTCTCCATCCATCCATCCACCCCTCCCTCTTCATTCCATCCATCATTCCATCCATTCTCTCTCCATACATTCATCCATCCATCCATCCACCCCTCCACCATTTCTCCCTCCATCAATTTCTCTCTCCATCCATCCATCCACCCCTCCCTCTTCAATCCATCCATCCTTCCATCCATTTCTCTCTCCATACATTCATCCATCCATCCATCCACCCCTCCCTCACTCTATCCATCCATCCATCCGTCCATCCAATTCTCTCTCCATCCATTTCTTCCTCCATCCATTTCTCCCTCCATCCATCATGGGTGGCTGCAGCATACAGTAAAAGTAGGTAGTGCAATAATGAGTTATTTTATGTAAACCAGTAAATCTTGCAGATGGAATTAATATGGAGAACCATGTTAAGACAGAAACGAGGTACAATTCAGATTTACAATCTCTCCAGTTTAGTGAATAAACCGTTCAGTGTCTCACCCTCTCCATGCAGCAATGCCTCTCTATCTGTCTCTTCCATTCTAGCTGGGTGACAGCAATACGCACAGACACTTATCGGTTTATACATTATTGTACCATACAGTCCCCTCTATGATTTAAACACATTTTAGGAATTCCTAGGGTAAATGGTCAGATTATCAGAATTCAAACTGAATGAGACAGAAGCAGGGTCCCAGATTAAATGAGCAGGTTTTCGAGGTTAGCGAGTGCTTAGTAAACTTGAGTAAAACTTAGTTTGGAGTGATTAATCCCAATCAAATTCCTATTAAATGATTCCGAATCGATCTGATCTGCAGACTCCACAGACAAATTCACAGGTAAATGACTCGGAATTGATTCATTCAGCGATTACCAGACTTTTGATTTGGACAAAGCGCTTCGAGCTGTTTGCACAAGTCTAGGTCTCAATTTCTAAGGTTCTCAAATATTCAGATCATCGACTGTACAGATTCTTCAGGGTTATTCTCTAAAGTTCAAATTTAAGGTCAAAATAGCTGATGTGGAAAAATCCATTAAATCCACAATGCTTTCAGTTCGGCTGCTCTAGCCTTACATTTTAAATTTGCTTTGGAATCACTTTGAATTCTCACTTTATTGAATAACCATGTTAGTGTA
The DNA here is from genome assembly GCF_036172605.1 of Pelobates fuscus. Taxonomy (NCBI): domain Eukaryota; kingdom Metazoa; phylum Chordata; class Amphibia; order Anura; family Pelobatidae; genus Pelobates; species Pelobates fuscus. Next base: position 147,010,870 of record NC_086325.1, on the reverse strand, counting down.
AACCGAGAGATTTTCGAAGGTTTCTATCTGGAACTAGCACGAGAGGTGTAACGAGAGAGAGAGAGATAACAGTTATAGGGAGGAGTTATACGGCGCAGTAGGAGGAGTTACATGACTGTGTTATCTGTGGCAATAGGATCAATTATATAATATTAATATATCTGTTTGTGCATATGTGTATGCGCATTCAAATAAGTGTTCAGGGGGGCGGGGCCGGGCCGCCGAGCCGAGCGGCAGCCACCCTTGCTGGCTCCGGCTACAAACTGCTTTAAAAAAACACAATTGGACCCGAAATCGCTCCAACCAACCGAGGAAAAGACAGGTGGTCGGATGGTGAGGAGCCAGAGAACGGGGAGCTGCGGCACAAACCCGGCGGGCACGGCTAACGGAGCGCATAAAACCTGGGACAAGCCGCATGAGCGGGAACCGCAATACACAAGAGGCATGCAGGGGGTTGGATCCGGCCCCGTTCCCCCTCCCTCACGGCCGGGGAGGTGATCCTGGCCCAAGAGTCCGAGCTTCGGAGACTGGAGGAGGAGGCCCATCCGGTGAGTGTTGTCCTCCCTCACTAAGCCAAAATGGTGGACGGACACCCAGCGCATAAAAAGCGATGGGGAGGGCACCCCACGCTCACAATGGAAACCCAGACCAGGGCACCTCGGCCCCCCGGGACAGCGGGTCCCACGACTAGACGCCCCTGGGCGGCGAAACGACCGTCATGGAGCCGGCCCTGTTTTTCAGGTTTGGTGGTGGCCCGGGAAAATGCCCCCAAATCTGCGATCCCTGTGGAGCTGGGGTGCGCAGACCACTCGGTGGACCGGTGACCGGGAGGGCTGCGTGCCGGCACCAAGTGTGAGACCGGAGGAGGGTGAGGCAGGACGAGGCTGGAGCTCCAAAGAGGCCTTACCGGTGCTGGGGAGGTGCAGGAGACTAAGGCCCTGGCGGACTCTACAGGGGGGACGACGCTGGACAGCTGCGGTCTCTGAGTGCCCACAGCATGGTGGACCTTACCGCAGGCACGTTCGACAGCATTGGGGGGGGGAGGAAGGGGACCTTCTGTGACTGGGGATGCCTGGGGGACTGGAAAAGGTACCACATGGTGAGGCAAAACCGGAGAGAGGCCCTGGGAGGTTCTGAACTCCGGGCTGGTTGGCGCCCTCGCACCGGGCGCCATCTAGCCCCCCTCCAGCGAAGTGACTCACATTTTTGTATTAAGGTTGCTTTTGTTTTTTGCTTTGTTTTTGCTGCTTTGTTTTCGCCCCTCCTTCTTGGGGGAGCCCATATGCACTCTACCTAATTAAAGGCTGTGCAGCAAGAATATTTACAGTATAAGGCACTAACCGTTTGCATTTACCTCTCAAACAGCATAAATATAGGCCCCTTTACATACTTCAGGGAACGTTAGATTGCCTAGTTAAGCGTGTACACTGCTTTCTTAATTCCACAAGTTAGAGCTTAACGTTATGTTTTTTATTCACTATTAAATGCTTCCCCAGTTGAAATTGTGCAGGGCAGTACAGCTTGATAAGCATCTGTCCTAGCAGCAAAGACGGGGAGATATGTACGTAGTTAAAGCTTTTCATGCTTTAATAATGCCAGCTTAATTGCCTGATTGCTGTATAATACTACGCTTTAGCAAACATACAACTTGACTGACATAAGGCATCTGCATAAACCAGCTAGCGTACAGCATTCACATATACCAGCCAACTCACAGCAACTACACAGACTAGTTAACTTGAAACACCCGCATAAACCAGCTAACATAAGGTAATTATCTGAACTGATGACATGACGTAACTACATAACCAGTCAACATAAAGCACTTGCACAACTTGACTGACATAAAACATTTGTACAAACCAACAAACTTAATGCAATTACGCAGAACAACTGCACAGACAGACTAACATAAAGCAACCGCATAAATCAGTCAACACAAGATAACTACATGAACATAATACAAGAAACTAGCATAGTAAGAGTCACACGATGTATATGACCAAATGTGAATTCACCTGCTGTAAAATTAATGACTTAATCAATATGCCTCTGCGTAGGAAACAGCTCGCATACTTAAACGTGTACTGATAATTACGCCTCTGCGCAGGCACTTACATGCTTGAATATAAATAAGTTTGCATTGAAATATATGGTGCGAAACCAATAAACATATTTAAAACAAATAAGTGTTCGTTTTTATTGAGAAAATATCTGCGTGGTTATATACTGCAGAGATGTTCATGTTTATAAAGGACGCCCATACTGTATATATAATTTATTTATGAGTTAAAACCTGTTGACAGTATAACCAGAGGGGAATTCTAGTTTAACGACTGAGATATGAAAGTCACATTTTTGAACCAGGATCATTCCTTGCGTAATGGGTTTGGCCTGCAGTTCAGTGCCACACATGCCATTCACGAGTCACGATAAAAATCAAGTCATCATAGTTGGTATCTTATGTCTCTACAGTCACATGACATCTACCTGTACAGGAGACTTACCTCAGCTTACCTCAAGAGAGTAAACCATTAACGAACGGTTTAATCTCAAAGTGATGAATTTAGCGCCCAAGCACTCTGCCCACAAACATCGGCCACAGTCCTTAGCTTGAACAAGGAAGCTTTGGACAGAGGCGCTGCTGATAGGCTGAGAGAGTCAGCCCATGGTCTTGGCCTACCAGTAGCTCCCCATTCACAAAATGGCTCCCAGGCCAAAGCTTCCTGATTCAAGTCTCGGAGTGCAGCAGACATTTTTGTGTAGAGAGATTGGGCTCCAAATTCAACACCCTGCGGTAAGCAAGCATCCAGTGACCGCCTCACACCATAACAACTTAATTCAGATGAAAGAGGCCTGCACAAGTGGAAGTAACAAAACCCAACAAGAGGCTCATCTTTCTCTGTCGACGCTGTGTTTGCCTCTGTCGCAACGATAGCGGAATTGAAAAATACCCGCAATTCAATTTTAGTTCGGGTATTTTGGTCTAATTTGGTCTATTTTTGTCGAAAATGTAAAAAGAATCCCATATACTTCACTTTCAGTTTCTTGCCAGTTGACACTTTATTGAATAACCCTATCTAAATTTTTAGGATTACTTTATTGCATCTGGCCAATTCGGACAGATTTCCACTGGATATCATGTTACAAACTGTAGATGAATGATTCCCTCGCCTCAGGCAATAAAATATTGTTATACATACTTTCTACTGGTTTTGCGAAAATGTATACATATTGTTGCATTTTTCCACACATCCCAGAAGGGAGTTTTTTCATGAAGTTTGGCAGTCGGGTGTATACATTTGTTTATAAGTACATATACGTGGGTGTTACCATATATGGACTTAACTGCGAACTGAAATAAAATAGCGGTAAATTAAAAAGTAAGAAATAATGTACCGCATTTAACTATGTCTTTAATTCCCATTTTAAAGAGATAACACAAAAGAAAAAGAATACAAATTTATTAATCTTATGTTCTTATTTTACATCAAATCCTGGGTGCATGATCCCTTTGTAGTACCTTCTTTTTCAACCTGGACATTTTTTAGATGCCCCAGTCAATCTTGGCTCTCCCTCTTTGCAATTTATAGGAGATCTGTATATTTTCCACCACAATTTGTACAGCAGAGGTTTATGGGAAAAGTCTATCTAGTCCAGGCATAGGCAACCTTCGGCACTGCAGATGCTTTAGACTACACCTCCCATGATTCTTAGCCAGCATTATAGATGTAAGAGCGTTATGGGGGATGTAGTCCACAACATCTGGAGTGCCAAAAGTTGCCTATCCCTGTACAAATCAGAATTCGTCCGTAAAGTACATTTTCCCCCAAAAAACTAGAATTAATTTAAAATGGCCAAAAATGCCCTCAAATAACCCCAATACGGAGTCAAGTAGGGGAGAAATCGCTTGCAAATATGGTTACAATTAATTTCTAGATATAGATAAAACATGGGTCAGTGGCTGTACTACATCTATGGGTATACCATACGGTAACCCTCCAGGTTAAGGAAGCGGTCTCCTCTATGCCCACATGATTATAGGGGCATCGGTAGAGAAAAAACCTTTTTTCCCGGCAGTGCCAGGCCAGTAGTGGCATTTTATTGCAACAAAGTGGGGAAATGGGGGGATATCCTGCATGTCTTACGTTTCATGATAATTTAGATATTTTTCAATCCAACTGGCATGTCCACCCTCCCATCATGACATTGTCCTCATCAGACTGACATAGGTGGGGGCAGGGGGTGAATAGATAATGTCATGCCCAGCTAATGACCCCCAGGACTATTTAATGTGCTCTCACTCAATGCCAGGGAAAGGGACAGGACAGACTACTGGTAGGTTCCCCACCTCAGAATATTCACGCCTTCATTCCACCGCTAGTAAAATGGGGCTTTTAGTGACTGGTCATGCATAGCTGCCCATTCATTATTCATTTATTCCCGTATCTGCTGGGCGGTGGAAAGGGGGAGTTGCGTAATCTGGACTTTGGGTGGTATGAATTTAGTGCATAAACCCTTTTGTCATCCTTTATAGAATAGTAAGCTGGCACTATCAATTCTAGTCTCATGATTATCTACTAAAGTGGTCATTCATAAGTAAATTCAAGGTGAATGTCAAATTTAAGCCCAATATAGCCGATCTGGAAAAATTCTCCACAATGCTTTGAGTTCGGCTACTCTGGCCTTAAATTTGAAATTCCCTTTGAAATCTCACTTAAGTAAATAGCCCTGAATGTCTCACAGTGCCTGAACTAATAAACTACTTTGGATAATAAGGGCAAAGAAGAAACGCATAGCACATAAACACACATAAGATCTTAAATTACCATAAAGCTTTGTGATTGCATAGGATAAGCTGTAATTATATATCTCCTTGTGTCAACTTACAATGAAGGGGTTGTTTAGATGAAGTGTGAGTTGTATCTAATTCTAGTAAATGCCGCCTTCGCCTGCTCGTATTATTAGTGTTTGAAGATCCAGAGAAAATATTTTCGGAGCATAATTCCCTACTCCACCTAAAAGGTGGGGATGATGCGGCTGTATAATTCCACCGTCTAATCAGCATTCAGATTTTTTTTAATTGAATTAACAAAAGTCTTATCTAAGTGTTTCCAATTTTTGCCGTTCATTTTTATTGAAAATTTTAGCGAATTAGAGAAATGTACGAGAATGTAAAATAATCCAAAAATAAGAGGAGCTAAAAAAAAAATAACAAATACAAACACTAAATTCCGAGTCGTTGGTATGATATTCAGTATCATTGTGGGATGGACATTAAAGGGTTATTCCAAGCACCATGACCACTGCAGTGATTTGAAGTGGTTATGGTTCCTGAAGTCTGTATGTGCACTGTTTTGCTATGAAAACCCTTTGCTGCCAGGGGTGTAGCTCTACCTCCAAAAGAATCATTGGGGTGTCATGTAGCGTTCAACAAGAGTTTCCGGTCTCATCTTCATTTACATTCCATAGAATTTCATTCACTGACTGAGAATGGTCACCTGATGTTCTCAGCCAATGAGAGTGCTCTGCGGAAACTGTTAGGACGTCACTAGACCACCAGGGAGCCTTGGAGCCTGGCGGGGACCCAGCTAAAGGGGCAAACTGCTGCACAAAAATTCTAACTTAAGGGCAGAATAGCCAAACTGGAGTAATTCTCAGTCAGCAATGCTTACAGTTTGACTACTTTGGCCTTAAATTTGAAATTCCCTTGGAATTCTAATTTTATTGAATAACCCTGTTAGTAACCTCTACTCTTTCATTTAAATCTTTACCAGGATGGAGGCATTGAGCTTTCTGTGTTTTTTAAGTATGTTCTGGAGACTTTGTTGAATATCCCTGTCACCGTTTAAGGAATAAACCGTCAGTGGCACTCACAGGATATGACTAACGATGCAGTACCCAAGCAGATTCATATTAACCGTAATTTGTCAAGCTGTCTAAATTCACAGATTCCTGAATCACCTTACTAGTGCAATGGCCTCTGGGAAAGTCTCAATGAACTCTCCTTGACAAAGCTGGTCTAGACAATAATGTAAAAAGGAGTACGCAAACGCAAAGGCTATTGTGTATCAAATAATATCACCACAAGCTATCCAAACACCTCATAGTGCAGGTAATCTGAGCCCCTGCCAAAACAGAATCTAGCATTGAATCATTGAAAAGAGATTACCTTCCTGGTGACCCAGGTTCAACAAAGATTTCACGTAGGATCGGGATGGCTGCGCCATTTGTATTTTAAAAATGGATGTGATGCCCTGCTGGTTGAAGAATTAAACTCTGATTTTCAGATCCCCATGGTTTAGAGCAGGGGGGGCCCAAAAGGTAGATGCCCAGATGTTTTAAAAGGAATGCAAAACATCATGGGAGTTGTAGTTCTACAACAGGGGACCTAACCTTTGGGCACCATTGGTTTAGAGCAGGCTCCCCCAAACGCCGACCCTCCAGATGTTGCTGAACCACAACTCCCATGATTCTCAGCCTATCTGTTTCAGTCATAGAATCATGGGAGTTGTAGTTCAGCAACATCTGGAGGGCTGGAGTTTGGGGAAGCCTGGTTTAGAGGGACATATAAAGGGTTATTTGAAATTTACATTTCTGTCAATTCTCACTTTAGTGAATAATCCTGATAGTAAAGTTTCATGTTGTGGAGCTGTGCATGAAAGGCACCATCAGACGATTGCAGCACTCATATGCTGCAGGTGTAAAAACAATTGATCTTGGCAGGAATCCCAGTGGAACTTACTTGCAATGTGCCCGGAACCCAGTTTGTGTCACAAGCAATATTCCAGCCTGTAAACGAGCAGACCCCAGCTTGACCAGCTGCTCATAGGCAAAGTGCTACTGAAACACTGGCGAATGGAATTAAATGTTGCATTATTCTTGATTGATCGACTGATTATTGATATTGGTATAGCGCCAACATATTCCGCAGCGCTGTACAATCAGAGAAAGGCCCTGCTCAAACAAGCTTACAGTGTACGGTAGGCAGACATATATCTTACATAGCGAAGTTAGATAAAAGAGAAAACACCTGGGAAAATGCTCCTAATATCAGGACTACCCAGCTACACTCAGGACTGTTAGCAAGTGTGGTGTAAGAAAAGGTATTTATGCACAGACATTCACTTGTTCCCTGCAGCTTTTATTTTATTATTAATGTGTTATAATATTAATGCTTTGTTTGGTAACTCTCACAATTTTTAATAGAGAATATAATATTGCGCAGTGCTTTATTACAGATTTTGTCAGCTCACTTTTATGTATAATTAAACGCAGTGATATTGTTATGATAAGAGGTTCACACCCTTATTTTATATATTGGATAAAAAGTCTGTGTTGATGCCAGCTGTAAGGGAGACAAACAGGTCAAACAGGGCATCCCATGATCAGAGCTCTCCCGAAGAGCTTGCATATCGTCACATTTCCCCTTGGACTGGCTACTGGATGTGGTACTGAAGCACATTCACATTTACTGTACTTTGGTACATTTAAGGATGTTTAAACATGCGCTAGTGTCCATAGAAGTGAGACAGGAGTCTTGGAGTGGAGGCACAGTATCTCCATATCAGGACTACCCCCAAAAGATTCAGGACTCTTGTCAAGTATTAGATGATAATCATTCAGATTTACTTTTTTGCGCAAACTTTATACCATTTTTTTTTTTTTTTTACACAATGCTGAAAAAATTGTGCCAGAACCGGTTTTAAAGTATGACATCACATCCGTATGTCCTCACTCTCTACCAGGTGCAGATCAGAAACATTTAGATATAATCTCCTGTCAACCACTAAAGAACAATCAGATAACAGATTTGCAGTGGCATAACACCCTTTTTTTTCTTGAGATACAGAGTCTGCTGTGATTTAAACATCTCCCTACAGCTATATCTATTGCAAATGTATATATGAGGACTACATTCATTTACGTACAGTCCTGAAGTATGTATTTTAAACTTAATGGCCACTTCATCTTTAATACGTGTAGACCTTATTTGATATTATTTATGTCTCTTAGACATAATATATTTAATGTGTGACTATAGTGGGGTTTTTTTTTTGTTTGTTTTTTATATTTAGTCATCAAATTGCCATTGGCTTACTTAGTGTTGTGTGGACGCCACTGAACAGGATGTTGCATTCTAGGTTTAGCAAACTACAACTCCCACAAGCCTTTGCATCTCATTTACTGCATTTTCGGCAGTTCGGGTTCTAATATTGAATACCTCTGGTCTATAGCATCATGTTCACGAGCAATTTATTGAGTGTCGAGCACATAAAGAGAAATAACTAAAACCATATATCTAATTTCACAGAGCAGTATTAAATAAAACAAAATGTCTTTGAAACCGATACCTACCTTTTAAACAACACAGAGCATTCTATTTACTAAATGTCTGTAATGGACTGTGTTTGGCAGCTGTAACGCCTTAGATAAATACAATTAATGAACCTTTTAATATATTGGGAGGGGGCGCGGAGGGCTCTGGTTAACAGGACACCATTTACCTTCAAAACGACAGGGTGAAAATATGTCAATGGCCACGGAATGTTACCCGAAAAAACAAATTTAGGTGCTTAACTCAGAAATAGATTTTGAATTGCAGCTCTGCAGAAATTAAATACATTTTACGGTTGGTAAGGGTCATAACCTAAAACAGCCATGGTCTGTGGATCTACCTTTTGTTCAACAATATTCGAGACCTTTGTGTGTCTATATGTGTATATACTGAAGTCACGTATTCAATTAAAAAATAAATAAAACAATAGTTTGCCTTCCAAATATCCTGCTTTCTGACCGTGCTTTATAGAAAACATTTTGCCCAGAAATATTCGACAACAATCATGTTTTGTTCGAAATTTGGGTTTGTTTTGTTTACCTATTGTACAGCGCTGCAGAATATGTTGGCGCTAAATAAATAACTGTAGTTGTTACAGCCATTGTTATGACACAGAAAGTTGGTAAGCATGATTACTGATTTGTATCACCAATAATATTCAACATGAGACAATCCAGTTGCTACGGACTGAGACTCTATGGACAGAGCTCTAAAACTCAGCATCAGTTGACAGATCCATTGGGAAATTGTGGAATGTTGAGCATAAAATAAAATTGCACATTTTAGACCATACAGCCAAACTAAAAAACGAAAATCTCTAGTCTCTAGTTTAGCTAGGTTATACTGGTTTATAACAGGAGTAGGTGACATTCGGCACTCCAGATGATTTGGACTACATCTCCCATAATGCTCTCACAGTCCTAATGGTGACAAAGAATCAGGACAAATGTAGTCCCTTCGTTTGCCTACCCCTGCTCTAGAATGTGCAAAGCTCCACAACTTGTAGGGAATTCAAAGTGATTTTCACAAGTTAGGCCAAAATAGCTGATTTAGAAAAATTCTCCAAGTCAAGTCTGTGTTCAGTTTGGCTATTTTGGCCTTACATTTGACATTCATTTTTGAATCCCCAGCAATTCTTATTTTTACTGAATAGCCCAGTAAAATGGGAATTGCCATGACCAGAAAGCTGCCTAAAATATTTTAGCTTAAAATAGCCAGTTTGAAAAATTCTTCAAATTCAACTACTCTCACCTAAAATTCGGAAGTCCCTTGTAAATTACCGACAAACCTAGTTTAAAGAACAGTTCTGTCCAGGCACTGGGTCGTTAAAAACTACCCTGAATTATATTCCTTATATGCCTGGATGTTATTACTTAAAAAACAAAAAATCCTTTTTTTTTTTTTTCTAAAAGATGCCAAACGTCCAGGTCATGATGTGAAACTCCTTTGAAGCTCCAGGCTGTGTTTCCAGACGTGACCCTTGCTTGCAGATGAACAACCCAGGCTCTTGTGTCCTTACAAAGCCCCTCTGCGCAGTGACGGGCGATGAGTCATGTGACTGGGAATGTAGATTGTAGCCACAAACCTTAGGAAATATTCCTGGTTTGCAGAAGGCAATAATTCGTCTCAGTTCTACATTTCCTTAAAATGGAAGTGGCCGAGGGATTTAATTACAAATGCCTTCCCTTCATTCTTTTACATGGAGATTGTGGCTCCTAAGCTTGAAACATGTTCCTGAAAGCAATAGAGTTTTTTTTTTTTTTAAATCAGCAATGGATATTTTTTTTTCTTTCTTTTTTTTTTTTCTTGTAATATCAAGTTTCAGGGCCAAAAGGCGCTTCAGGGTAAATCTTGTTAAAGAACATTTAAAACTTTAAAAAAGAACTTCCTACGGATACACAAATCATAATATAATTTGTGAGAGTCGACCCTCAATGAAGTGGTTATAGTGTCTGGAGTCCTCTGGCGCTGTCCCGCTGTTTAGTGTTAAACTGTATCCAAACATTTGAACACTGAAGAAGGGCTTCAGAAGCATCAGTGGGATTAAATGAAGTGGTTATAGTATCTAGACTGTCCCTTTAATAATTTTACATCACCGTCATATACCATTTAAAAATAAAAAGCCCATATGTTTATCATGTTATTCAGCTGACATACATAATGACACTCCTGTGTGGGAATATTTCCTGCATTGCTTTGCCTATGCAGCAAATAGAAACATTAAATTAAAGAGTAAACGTGTTTACACATGTGTTGGATTCTTCAGTTTGTGAATACATTTAATCCATTGCTCAATTTTAGAGATGGATCCAATTAAATATTTTCTCTTAGACCCATAAAAACCTGAGAGCTGCTTGTGAGGTCCCTGTTAAAGGGACACTTTACTGCCCTAAAACAAAAAAACTGTAAAATCACTATTGAGTAGATGTAGCCCTAATGAACACACGCATACATTTAAACATGTATGTTTTTGTTGGAATATACCTAAATACAGCTGTAGATCTCTTGTCTGCAGCATTTGCAAGCCCTCCCATTTTAACCACGCCCAAACTGTCTGTGGCCGTCCAATCACAGACTTCCCAATGCAGCTCAATGAGAAGTTTTTGTAAGGCAGGTGCTCTGGCCAATTGCTGCCTCTTGAGCTAAACTGCCAGGAAGTATCAGGACCGCTTGTCTCACTGACAGCCAAGGGGGGTGTAACCTGGTTCATTTATATAAAAATGACAATTTCGTCTGAAATCTGTACTTTCTATAAATTGAAAAAACTTCACATATAAAGCACTACAGCAAGCTAAGGAGCTTTATGTCTGTGGACTGGTCCTTTAAGTTGTTTATTACAGAATACATCTAATTTATTTGATATTATTTTATCACAGTTTGTGGACATTTTGTAATAAGCAAGTGACTTGATACTGGGAGATTCTAACAATAAAGTCGATACGGGGATAATTCCTATGTAGGAGAATGAGGAGATATATCTCTGCTTACACTCCCCAGAATACAGTTTAAATGTTGTTATGGTGGGTATCTGGTTTGGGTAATAGTTAATGCCCCTCGCTGCCTAGCTTAGAATCACCCCCAAATCTCGATGTGAGCCGTCACACTGCCTCTGCATTGTTCCTCTCCAAATATTTATTTTGGCATAAAGGTGTATTGGCAAACAGATTATTTTCTGTTATCAAAGTTTATATTTGCAAATTAGTTTTCATTGTATTGACGGTTTCCTGACCGCCTCATTGTGGGCTACGTTCTCTTTATTAGAGCTAATCAGATCGCTGATAATTAAATAGCAAGTCCCCCGTAGATGTCAACAAGGTTTACCTGTTCCTCAGTTACCAGAGTGAAATCTCAATTGTAAAAATACCTATCCCTTTGTTGGCTAGATCTCCTTGGTATAGTAATTCTTTTAACACTTTTATTACATGGGGTGAACGTATTGCTATTACATTGTCATTACCTGGTGTGAAATCTATATATAGCACTAGATAACTAACTATAGAATATGGAACAGATATTTGACCCTTCCCAAAAAAGTCACTTGTTGGACCCTTTGTTAAATCTCCTCTATAGAAGCTTAAATAGACACTGTAGGAACCCAGACCACTTCAGCCCATTGGAGTTGTCTGGGTGCCAACTCCCTTCACCCTTAACCCTGCAAGTGTAATTATTGCAGTTTTTATAAACTGCAATAATTACCTCTGAGGGTTAAGTCCTCCTCTAGTGGCTGTCTACCAGACAGCCACTAGAGGGACTTCCGGGTTCTTAGACGACTTTTGGTCGTCTAAACGACGCTGAATGTCCTCACGCTAAGATTGAGGACATCCAGCGTCGCTGGAATCCCTATAGGAAAGCGTTAAATAATAGGGACATTGCTGCGCATGCGCATTAGGTCTCCCCTGCCGAGGAGCATGGGCGGAGCCTGACCCAGCGCTGAGGGACATCGAAGCTGGATTCAGGTAAGTGACTGAAGGGGTTTTAAACCCTTCAGCAGCATGGGATGGGGGGCGGGAGGGGCGCACTCCAGGATTCTACAGTGCCAGGAAAACGGGTTTGTTTTCCTGGCACTAGAGAATCCCTTTAAAGGCATCCTGCAAAAATGATAAATTCTGACTACAGTGTTAATTTTGTCGACTAACAATTTTAGTCACATTTTGTCGACTAAAACTAGACTAAAACTAAGACAAATCAGATGGCTAAAATACGACTAAAACTAAAATGGCTTTTTTGTCAGAAAAAAGAGACACCTAGAGGGGCTGGGAGGACACAAAGAGACACAGAGGGGCTGGGGAAGGGGAACAAGAGACAGATAGAGGCTTTAACTAAACTAAACTAATCTGCTGGAGATTTAGGTGACTAAAACTAAACTAAAACAATTCTAGACTAGACTAAAACTAAAACAATTTTAAAAATGTGTACTTCGCAATCTAAACACACAGGAATATGTGAGAAAGCTAGAAACATCTTACTAAAATGCACTAAAGTAAGAATTCAACATTTAAGGCTAGAGTAATCGATTTCCAAGCATGGCTGGCTTAGAGAATTTATCCAGTTTGACTACTTTGACCTTAAATTTAAAATTCACTTTGAATTCTCCTTTTGGTAAAAAACCCTGTAAAATTATTTTAAATGTTATTATATACTCTTTTGACTCTTTGGTTATATTTTAAGACCCTAAATGCCCCAGGCAGATAACTAATGCTGCATCATGGAATAAAAATAACGCAGCCTTAGAATGCCATTAAAACCTTTAAAAAAAAATGTTTTTAATAAATGCAACTGCAAAAAGAATATGTACCGTTTTTAACAGGTCTCGGATAAGGCGTGTACTTTTTAAGATAAAGCTGTGTCGTTTTGTGACATTTCTCAATGCAGTCAATAGAGGGCACTCTAACTAAACTCGGTCCCTGCACCCGTTGCAACCAAAACTGACTGACATTTTAACATTGAGAGAACGACGTTTATTATTATTATTATTTTATTATTATTTTATTATTTATATAGCGCCATCAGATTCCGTAGCACTGTACAATTATTCACTAAACACTGAATTGAGTTGAAAGCCAAACTGTAAAACTTAGACTAAAGTAGCCAAACTTTTAGAACAGCCAAGCTTGAGAATATTTTCTAATGAGATATTATTGCCTAAATTTGGCGATTTTGTTTTCAAATTACTATAAAATGTGGTGTTCAGCAAGACTCAAAAGTGACTAACTTACGGCCGACTTGTTCATCACCCATGATGACTACATTGGGACTGTGCCAATACTCTAACAATGCGTGCCCGCCCTGATATTTCTGAGTCAGGGGTCACTTTAAAACAGCATTGTTTTTTTAGAATATCCATGTTAATTTGACACCAGTAGGGCTGCATTTTATTTGCGATGTTTGGGAATACAACGTTGATTTCAAGCTTGAGATCAAAATAATCAAACGTGAAAAATTCTCCAAATCCGCTTTGCCTCCAATTCATCTACTTTGGTCTTAAGTTTCACGTTGAATTGCTGACAATTCTTGCTTTGGGAAATAACACGGTCAGGGTTTAGTGAAAAACCCTAAAATGTAGTAAAAATGAGGAACAGGAGTTCTGTGTCATTTACCCTAAAAAAAATTAATTTGTGCATTAATAGCAGTACATCTCCCATTATGATTGCAAAATTTAGTATTATTCACTATCATTAGAAAGCAGGAAGGGAGGGGCACTGAAACTGTATATTTCTTTTAATAGAAAGTGGAACTTGATTTAATGTAATCTTAAGTACACCCTAATCATTGCACATTAACCACCATGCAGTTTTCCCTGCACTGTAAGCTAGATGGCTAGGTTTGCGACTGCTTCCGCACTTAGTGGTTACACCCGTTGTGATACATTCAGTTCTTCCGCTATATCCCCACACTGATGTTACACACACCTACAAGCGAATACTCTCCATCACTCATTTCTCCTCCCTTTCTCCGATGTATAAAGCACTTAAACCTTGGCTCATAGATATTCATTGAGCAAATTACCCATAATGCTTATTTGCATTGTATTACCTTGCGCTTGCTACTATATTCCAATGCAAATCATTATAATTAATCGCTGAATTGATAGTGTCTTTAAAATATTTTAGAAATGCAACATTGTATTTGCTGGGCATGTGTGCAGTGAACAGTAATTATTTTAAAAAAAATGGCGCGGCAAGATTAACCCCTTAAGGACCAAACTTCTGGAATAAAAGGGAATCGTGACATGTCACACATGTCACGTGTCCGTAAGGGGTTAAAGTTATAAAAAATAGCTTTACATTTAACATAAAATATGGTTTTATGTTCTCACGTTTGGGAGTTCCTGTCCGCGTGATGCTCAGACAGTCTAGGTCAGGGGTGCCCAAAAGGTAGATCTCCAGATGTTAGAGAACTTCAACTCCCATGATGCTTTGCATGCCTCTGGAAGGCCTTTAAAATGACAAAGCATCACAGAAGCTGTAGTTTTAAAACATCTGGGGTTCTACCTTTTGGGCACCCCTGGTCTAGGCTGCCTGAATCTCATATGCAAATTTATTTTAAAATGTATTAAATAGTAAAAGGTATTTTTTTTTTTTTTTTTTACAGTGGTAACAAATTGTACAATAGGTACAATGAAACATAAAATAAAACAGGGGGAAAACAGGGCAAATGTAATAGTACAGGCTTCCCCAAACTCCGGCCATCCAGATGTTGCTGAACTACAACTCCCATGATTCTATGAATGCAATAGATAGGCTGAGAATCATGGGAGTTGTAGTTCAGCAACAGCTGGAGGGGCCGGAGTTTGGGGAAGCCTGTAATAGTATATCCAAAAATATGGCAAAAGTTATAACGCTATGTATTTATAAACTGTTGCCTTCATTATGCTTAGCTAGGTCCGTTCTCAATGGGGGGGAGGGGGGAATTAATAAAAGGACTTTGAAGCTAATTTATGCAGATGGGGGCAGCATAAATGGGAGTTTCAAAAGAAGTAAAATGAATGACAAAAATAATGTCATGGCTTAATGTCAACACCCCCCAAAGGGCCGTCTTAGGTCTAGGCAAAAATGCAAGCGACTAATATGAGGTCGTGGAAAAGTTTATGACGGCTGCCAAGGCGCATGTAGCCTGTCAAAATATGTAACTCATGTAACACTGTCTAGAATGTACCAATGTAACAGTTGACCTAATTTCCTTTACAGATTGCCTGAGGCCTACCCACGAGTTCTCGAATTACAGCACTGTATAAACTTGTACCACTTCTACTGGAAGGCAATTCCATTCTCTCACCACTTCTGGAAACAGGAATTTCATTCCAATGCAGTGTGTGTCAACCTGATGTAAATGAACAATGGTGCAGAGACTAGGAACATTGGGGGTTGGGAAGGAGAGGGGAAGGAGGTGTTAGGTGGGCTCGAGATGGTGGGGAAAGTGGAGGGGTGGCCTGGGAAACTGAACCTGGGAATAAAAAGGATCCTTGGAATTCCAATTCCAGAATGGAAAAAGAAAAACCTGCATATTTATCAGTTCTGCATTCTCTAAAAGCAGGATATTTCATGTCAGAATGAGATCTTTAACAACATAATGGAAAGTATTTGGTTTGTAAACTTGCCTTTTTGCAATCATTATTATAACCTCATGCTGCGTCAAGGCTGGCATTGCTTAAATACTTCGAGAAATTGATCTGACAGCACTCACAAGTTTTTTTATTCAACATTCTGAAAACAGTAGGTGGCGCCATGGAGTTAAGTCTGAGCGCAGAGTATGTTAAAGGGACAGTCTAAGCATCAGAACCACTACAGATTAAAAGAATCACTTTAGGCACCCATACCACTTAATCTCAACGAAGGGATCTGAGTGCAGTGTTCCTGTGATTTTAGCTCTGCAATGTTTAACAATGCCTGTCTCTGTTGGCGCGATATAAACGGCAATAATAATAATAACAATAATGGGATACTGCTAACAACTTAAGCACTTCAGCTTGTTAAAGTGATTTAGAGGTTACGAGCAAGTCCCTTTTTGTTTTATTTCATAAGCGCTTTTAGACCTCCCTCTTTGTAAAACATATAATCTATCAAAGCTCGCTGGCTGATTGCATCATTGCCATTATTTAAACATTAATATTGAATATTGAACTTGAAAGAGCACAAAAAGCGTTTTACGGAACATCCGATAACATTCCGGGACTTACATGTTAAATCTAGCGCATGTGCAATAATTCCTTGACTGCGCGAGGTGAAGCCTGTTCCCATCAACCGTCATGGGGAGATTTGGGGGGGGCATTTTTTTTTTTTGTCAGTTCATCTTTTTTGGGGGGAATCATAAATTCTAATCTATTGTCATGTAAGGGGGTAGAAAGGGCAGTGAGCTAACCCAAAAAAGGGGGCTTATCATGCCATTTTGTGTTTTGAATTGATAGGGTTAAACTATCGTAGATATAACAACATAACACCTGTGCCAAATTCTCTTTGTTTTAAATCCCAGACAGCTGTTTGTTTTGGCTAGTTGAGATAACACCTTTTAAGGAGACGCGTTTGTTTCTTAGTACATACGAGCCAGATGACAACAGTTATATTTTCGCTGTTTTTTTTTTGCATCGCAGCTGAGTCCACATGTACTTCTATGGTAAAAACATCTTTTCTCCAGACAGTCAATTTAAGGATTGAGTGCTGGGTTCAATAAAAGTCAAACACACAGTGTTTATATATTCAAAGCTAGCTGTCAGAGGGGTTCATTTTTTAACTCTCTCTATCCAGGTGTTACAAGCACAGGGATTTTGTTCACGCTGTATAAATACAGGGTTAAAAATGGTCAATTGTCAAAAATTCTAAGTGATCTTCAGAAATTAGGGCAGAGTGCATATAGTTGACTTGTAGAACTTTGCCTCAAATATAAAAGGACCACTATAGGCACCCAGACCACTTCAGCTTAATGAAGTGGTCTGGGTGCCAGGTCCATCTAGGGTTAACCCTGCAGCTGAAAACATAGAAGTTTCAGGGAAACTGCTATGTTTCACAAAGGGTCAATCCAGCCTCTAGTGGCTGTCTCATTAACAGCTGCTAGAGGCGCTTCCATGCTGATTTTCACAGTGAGAAGACGCCAGCGTCCATAGAAAAGCATTGAGAAATGCTTTCCTATGGACTTACTGAATGCCTGCGCGGCTCTTGCCGCGCATGCGCATTCAGATGATGACGTCGGAAGAAGGAGGAGAGTCCCCGGCGTCGAGGGAGCCCGGCGCTGGAGAAAGGTAAGCATTTAACCCCTTCCTCCCCCTAGAGTCCGGCGGGAGTGGGACCCTGAGGGTGGGGGGGACCTATTAACACTATAGTGCCAGGAAAACGAGTTTGTTTTCCTGGCACTATAGTGGTCCTTTAAATTCATTTGAATTCTAACAGACTCCTAACAGACTCGTTTTGGCTGGACAGTCCCTATTTCAGAACCTGTCCTACCATCCTGACTTCACTCCCTTTTGTACTGTCCCCAGTAAGCGTAGAGCCAGTGGATCATTAGATGGGCTCAGCAATGCACAGGGCAATGCAGTGATCGCCAAAACAATGCCAGGGGCATAAGCACTATTATAATTATTATTTTATTATTTATATAGCGCCATCAGATTCCGTAGCGCTGTACAATGGGTGGACTAACAGACATGTAATTGTAACGAGACAACTGCACTATCAAGAACACTTAGGGGTTAGGCAGCGCCCAGGACTTCCAGGCACCATAACAACCTCATTGAGATAAAATTGATATGGTGCTCAAAGTTGTCCTTTTAAGGTTGTTTCTGTCCACTTGCTTGTTATAATCTATTTTTTTTATTTTATTTATGTTTTTGGTTTGTTTGTGCAGCTCTTATATAGCTGTGGGAAATTTTAATTGAAAGATAAAATAGAACAGCTATAACAATGAGTTATGTGATGGAGTAAATGGGGACTGAAGTGCATTAACAATAACAGGAGACTTTTTATAATTATTTTTACAGGAAGTTTTGTGGTTACGTGATATGGTCTTCCAACAGAAGTTGGTGCAAGCTGTACCTCTTGAGATCAGCATGAAATTGCTGTGTGTAGGAAATATGATACGTTATAAAGTCTGGTCTTTTTAAGATATATTATGGGGGAAATAGATCTGTCAGTTGGTCTGTAGTCAAGTTATTTGGCTCTTTGTTTAAGCTGTTCTAGGCTTGAAATCGGACGTTATAGCATGTAGAGAAGTAGAATCAACTGGTCCCTTTAGAAGGGCACTTAAAACACCATAGACACTGCAGATTGTTTGGATTGATACCTCCCAATAGTCTCAGATTCAGTAGGACAGTCTAAAAAATTGACTCCTGTCCCTGGTCAGTTCCCTGGTGACCCACATCTGTGAAGACTAGGGAACTGCCCCAGTAATCAGAGCACAAGTGATTCTGTGCAAAGTGCTCTCAAAACACTCAGTATGACATGCGTCTCTTTTAACCAGACCTTTTTGGACCTTCAAAGGTTACAATTCAGTTGTCAGTTCACCACAACTGACGGTTTAAGTGAATAACACCCCAAAATAAGAAATGGCTCCTATGGTATTTTATGATATTTAAAATCCAATTGTAAACACGGCTTCATGGAACAGTACCGGGCAATTCTCATTTTTTGCCATCCGATCCGGTCAGGGGTGATAGGAGTTGCCATCCAACCTCCATTTCAGTATCTTGTAATCACTTTTCAGAACAGAACACTTAAAAAAAAAAACCTGTACCCCTGTCTTAACGGCTGTGTCTCCCACTACATCCTTAAACCACAGTGTGGCAGTAGAATAGCGAAAGCAGACTCTGCAAACTCCAGACAGCCTTCCAGATATCCCAGGGATAGATATCCGTATATATCCATAGCCATCCATTATTTTATTATTTATATAGCGCCATCACATTCCGTAGCGCTGTACAATGGGATCCATTCTCTAATAATCAAAGTCCCTCATAAACATGACGCATGGTATTATACTCCTAGTAACTTTCTCTCCAGTCCAAAGACATCTCTTCTGGCTGCGGATTCAATCTCCCTTTTACATTGAACTTGGCATAAATCATAAACTATGTATGTTCGAGTATCATGTATATTGTGTTTATATATTATGCAGTTATTTGCTATAAGTAAATTATACAAACACACTTTAGTGGCACAGGAGGGAAACAGGATCCAGAGTGACAAAAGTCCGACTGAAGTGAGCCTACAGTCCTAGCTAGGGATATCAAAAGTAACCACGTTCTTCTAATTATCAACTGTCATCTGACAAGGCCCATAAGTCTTTAGATTGTAAGCTTTATGCAAAGACCTATGGGTTTGTTATCATAAGTTTAATTCACCTGGCTGACTTAAACTCAGCTTTTTTTTGTATCTGTTTTTGTTTGAAGAACTCTGAAGAAGTGATGATTCCTGTTTGGTACCCCAGCTGTTGAGGTCTGTGTTTGCCCACAAGGTTTAACCATCCGTTTAGCCAAATGTGGCTGGCTGTAAAAAATGGGCATTATCCATAACGCCAAGAGTGCCAAAGATCAGCCAGCCTGGGGTAAAGTTGTATGTAAGACAGAGAATAATGTGGCGCTTCATACAATTTTTCTTGACCTATGGCACAGGGCTGAAAATGATCTCCCATTGAATTTTATGCCTATGCCCTCATTTTGCATAAGTGTCACCTTTTCAGATGAAGTCCCCCTGCAGGTGAACACGTTTTCTGTATATCTATGTTCCCTAGAAAGCAAAACATGTGCTGCTTCCTTCAGATATTCTTTAATTAAGTTTGTAATATTCGAATTCGATCTTTAAAGAGAGTTATTCCTGGTAATCTTAACATTAGCTCATTTCCCATTAGTCCTGCGTTGTTTGCAAAACCAAATAAATGGCAATCGAGATGTGTTAACCGAGTAACATAAAACCACACAACTATAAATGGTGTGAATAAGAACTTCTAGACTTTCAGTAGAAATAGTTGTGTTGCTACAGATTACAAACTGAGAAGCCTGTGTATGTGTTAGTGCTTTGGAGCTCTGTGATGCACTCTATGAGTCTCTGTGAGTTTTATTGCTTTGGAGCTCTGTGTTACACTCACCATCTCTGCACATTACTATGAGTTCCACGTCTGTGGAGCTCTGTGATACACTCAACACAATGCTGTGAGTTCTATCGCTGGGGAGCTCTGTGATACATACATTCACAAAACTCAGCACAATATTGTGAGTTTTATTGCTGGGGAGCTCTGTGATGTACTACACACCGCTGTGTGCCTATTGCTATTTTTCAGAGTAAAACATGAGAGATTTAAGGTCACATAAAAATAAGTATCTTGGTTGAAAAATTAAAATCTAATTGTGGAATATGGTATTTATAGCTTTGCCTGTGACATGGGGACTTTGGTGTAGTGCCAATTATGCACGATCTCGCTCACAGTCAGGGCCCCCTACCTGTTGTATTGGTCTATTTAGATTGTACTGTCTTTTTCCAAATTGTACAGCTCTGCGGAATAGGTTGGCGCTTTATAAATGCTATTAATATATAAATATAAATAAAATTGCTAGAAAGTTTTTTTATAAAGTACCTTATACTCCCCCATCCCCTCACATTGTGTCTTATCGCGCAGGACAGATTAATGTCAGTCCTGGTGCTTTAACCCCTTTAAGGACACATGACATGTGTGACATGTCATGATTCCCTTTTATTCCAGAAGTTTGGTCCTTACGGGGTTAAGATCCCTCTCCTTTCTACACACAGAATTCTTGTGGGTATTCCTTGGCTACAGAATATAAGACTGTGAGTCACCGTGTTTGTTTGCTCTGGGAGGAAGACACTGCGCTCTGTATGCCAGTAACAAAACTCAGTATCATTGTACAGCACACAATGACATCGACATGTTTCTTACCCGCACTCTGTTTTCTGTTATTAACTTGTGTGGAGTCTGTGGTTTTCTTTCAAATGTCTGATTCATAATGTCCTCTTAATCTGTTCTTAAACTTCCAAATGAAACAAGGCCTGCTACCTATTATGTCCCAGGTATGGATGTAAGAATTTAAACCACCCCGACGTCTGCTAATAGTTGCCAGAAGGACCCTGGCAAATTTTCTTTGAAACCATACGTAGAACATTCAATAAAAGAGGAACTAGAAACGATACGGAAAAATTCCAGGGGAATCTTCAAAACAATGAATATATATTATAAAAGGGAATTATGGCTTCACTACAAAGAAACTAACTATAAAAGCAAAAAATAACTGCAACCCTGTGCTAAGGTTTCTAAGATATCAATCACAGAAAAAAAAATATCATGGTTATTCGCTAGAGAATTGTAAGTGAATATAAAATTTAAGGCCAAAGTAGCAGAAACAGCTAATTTAGAAAATTATTCCATTTTGACTACTTTGACCTTAAATTTATAATTCACTTTGAATTCACGGTTATTGAATAACCCTGTTGTCAAGCAGAACACTTTATACACAGGTGAGAAAAATTACGAATAAAACCTAGTTGGATAAGTCAGACACAGAAATTAAAGGTTGAGTCCCCAATATTACTGGAGAACGGCCCGCAGTTTTATCCGGAAACATTACACATGCAACTAGAATTCAGGGGTAGGAAACTTTCGGCACTCAGGATGTTGTGGACTACATCCCCCATAATGCTCTAAAAAAACCCATAATGCTGGCAAAGCATCATGGGAGGTGTAGTCCAAAGCATCTGGAGTGCCGAAGGTTGCCTGTGCCTGCGTGACTAGATAGCCATCCAGTGATTCTGGACGCTGATCGAATTTGCATGGGTGCAGTCTGGCTGAGGAGGATTATGGGAGTTGCAGATTATCAACAGATGGATCTATGGTTGGCAACTTAAGGTGTTGTGCTTACAGTGTTATGCAGTGAAAAGACATGAATTTCAACATTTCAACCGCCGCAAGAGAATATCAGGTAGAAATCTGTGTAAGTTCAACCGCTGGAAAATTGCAAGAAAACAGCTTTGGTGGAGCGTGTCGGGAATGGAAGCTGTATCTTAATGCCAGCTACAAAATAAGTCGCTAAACAAATGAGAGTAGACACTGCAAGTGACCTGAAATGATCAGAAATAGCATACCTACCAAGTGTCCCTATGTAGGAGGGACAGTCCCTATTTTGGTCCCAAATCCCACTGTCTCTATTTTCTATCCCTATGTCCCTTTTATCTAAAATCTCTCTATTGTTGGAATGTCTGAGCGTATCACAGAGCTCCACAGCAATAATACTTCCAGTGTTGTGTCTTTAAACTACAATAAATGTGTTTAGAAACCAGTCTGTGTAAATGAGACACATTATTATTGTTCTAAATGAAGGTTTATTTACATGAAGTGTTATAAGCAAGTCACGTAAAATTTCTCATATTAGCCCCGCCCATGGCCACACCCCCACTCACACCCCTAAAATTAAAGTGTCCCTCTTTGTCCATTTGAAATGTTGGGACGTATGGAATAGAAAAGTCACACGTAACATTCAGTGTGTTTCTTTGTTGCCTATTTTATTGAAAAAGGCTGTAAAAAAGTTTTTTAGATGTATTTTATAGGCCAATAGTGTTATAAATACGTTTTTGATTTGCGTTGAGCTGTCGAACTAGTCTACATACACACAAACAGACTTCTTTTGGGCACAATAAACAGATGCTTTGCAATTCCTCTATTGGCTAACGCATTGAGGCAAACAGATAGCCAAGTACTTAAACTACACCATGGTCAGCCGCTCAACACTGTATCAAACACTGAAAGGAAACTTTGTTAATCGTAAGAATGTCAAGAGCACTACAAATGTCTGTGCCATACTGTTCCCACTGTTCCACCAATCCTTAATTGGCTTTCTGAGTATTTAGGAGTTTAAATTGCTTAATAACAAGATTATTATACTGTATTGGGTATATAGAGCAGGGATCTCAATCTCTACACCCCATGTATTGATGGGCTACAACTCCCAACTCAAAGCGAATTTAGAATTTAAGGCCAGAGTAGTTGAATGGAAAGCATAGCTTTTGACCTTAAATATGAAATTCACCTTGAATGAAACCGTGAATTTCCCTGTTTAAGTTGTAGTTCAGCACATACATTCAAAGCTGCACCAAAACCGGATGTAATTCTGATGTAAACTGTGCAAAAGCAGCATGTAAGGTGCGTGTAAACTGCCTGTGGATAGGTGGGAATAGGTCCTTAGTTAGGTGAAGCACCACCGAACACCAGTGTCTTTTCATTTTCTAGAATATATGTTTTTTCAATAAAAAAAACAGTTTGTATCATTGATCTCTCTGTTGTGTTCTTCTTTTAAAACAAAAGATGTCAATTAGTTCGGACAACTGTATGAGTTTCTAAACTTAAACCTCGGTATTCAGGTTTAACTGCCGTGTTGGCACTTTGAGGAAAAAAAAGTTGGTTTGTATTGCGGTTTGGGCACTCGGGCTCAAAAAGGTTCGCCATCACTGATTTAGACCAATAAATAGGGACTGTCCCTCCTAAACTGGGACACTTGGGAAGTATGCATGTATTCCATTCAAATAATGACCATAACCACACTGCACCTGCAACATACAAGAGTTTATTCACAAGACAGCAAATTTGTAGTAAACTGAAAAATAAATTGTGAATTTCAGGCTACAATACCCGAGCTGTGACTTTAGATATAGTGAAGGAATTTTGAGAATCAGGACTTAAAGGGTCTGTGTCCCCCTCCCCTGTCCCCCCAATCCCCCAGTGGATAAAGGTTTAAAAACCATTTTAACACTTACCTCTTTCCAGCACAAGTAACGCTTGGTGCTGGATCCATCTCCTCCCCCAGTGATGTCACGCCAATGGGTGATCCTAATGCACGTGCACAGAAAGCACAGCGTGCATTAGATCATTGCTTCAATGCTTTCCTACGGGGATTTTAAAGATGATTTACCTCCTCTTGCAAAGCGTGAGGACGCGCAGCGACATTTCACAGAGTTATTTACAGAATTAAACTCAGCGAAACTGCAGAAAGAGGCCGTCCTAACCATGCAATGTAAACGCTGCAGTGTCTCCAAAATGGTTTACATTGCATGGTTAAGGGGACAGGGATTGTTCAATGAGATGAACTGGTTTGTGTGCCTATAGCGTCCCTTTAATGCCAACAAATTGGCAATTCAGTTTTTAGCCCCCTACAATTGCTGTTTAGATCCCAAGATGTTGTAGAACTACAACTCCCATCACTGGCGTACATACCGTGGGTCTGTGTGTGTCTGTCAGTAAATGTGTGTGTCTGTTAGCTAGTGTGTATGCGTCTGTTCGTGAGAGTGCGTGTGTGTAGTTAAAACCCCTTCAGCCCTTACCTTTTTCCAGCGCCGGGCTCCCTTGGCGCTGGGGATCTCTCAGCCCCGATCCGCCTCTCAGCTCCGATTGCGCAAGCGCGCCAAGAGCCGCACACGCATACAAACCGCCAATAGGAAAGCATTACTCAATGCTTTCCTATGGACGTCCAGCGGAATTGCGGAAGCGCCTTTAGCGGCTGTGAGTGAGACAGCTACTAGAGGCTGGATTAGGGGGACCTGGCACCCAGACCACTTCATTGAGCTGAAGTGATCTGAGTGCCTATAGTGGTCCTTTAAGTTTATCTGCATGCACTGGCAGCACACTGCGGTCACAGCCCTGCGACCAGGTGCCCGCCGCCATGTGTAACGTCACTGGCCCGGGCAGAGAAAGCTCCGGGGGAGGCCACGGTTCAATTTTCGCACCGGGGGCCCCACCGGGACGCCACTGACTCCCATGACGCTTTGCATGCCTTTACAATGCCTTTAGAATGACAAAGCATCTGGGGATCTACCTTTTGGGAACCCCTGCTCTATATAGTACACTTACCTCACTCAAACAATACTTCACTTACATCACATACAGCATACACCACTTAACACCATGGCAGCCCATCATATACTGAATTAACACACATTATAGACACACAGTTACATAGTTACATACAATACATTGTGTACAATGCTCACAAGCTCTACCCATTAACAAATAACTCTACAAAATTGTAAATTCCAAATACCAGGCCTTGTCTCAGTGATGACACATAAATGAATCAGTGGGATTTGAGGCAGGATATCCTCCAAACATGCAGCATGTGTTTTACATAGCAAGGTCCTGTATCTATAGTATTATATGTGATTTAAATGCTTCTACAGCTATCAAATTCTACACACACAAAAAATTAAGTCACGTTGGATTATTACTATACCTGTCAAGTGTCCCTATGTAGGAGGGACAGTCCCTATTTTGGTTTTAAATCCCTCTGTCCCTCTTTTCTCTCCTAATGTCCCTCTATCTAGGAGCTTCAAATTGTTGGTGTGCCTGAGTGTATAACAGAGCTCCACAGCAATAATACTCCCAGTAATGTGTCTGAGTGTATAACAGAGCTCCACAGCAATAATACTCCCAGTAATGTGTCTGAGTGTATGACAGAGCTCCACAGCAATAATACTCCCAGTAATGTGACTAAGTGTATAACAGAGCTCCACAGTAATAATACTCCCAGTACTGTGTCTGAGTGTATAACAGAGCTCCACAGCAATAATACTCCCAGTAATGTGTCTGAGTGTATGACAGAGCTCCACAGCAATAATACTCCCAGTAATGTGACTAAGTGTATAACAGAGCTTCACAGCAATAATACTCCCAGTAATGTGTCTGAGTGTATAACAGAGCTCCACAGCAATAATACTCCCAGTAATGTGTCTGAGTGTATAACAGAGCTCCACAGCAATAATACTCCCAGTAATGTGTCTGAGTGTATAACAGAGCTCCACTGCAATAGTACTCCCAGTAATGTGTCTGAGTGTATAACAGAGCTCCACAGCAATAATACTCCCAGTAATGTGTCTGAGTGTATAACAGAGCCCCACAGCAATAATACTCCCAGTAATGTGTCTGAGTGTATAACAGAGCTCCACAGCAATAATACTCCCAGTAATGTGTCTGAGTGTATAACAGAGCTCCACTGCAATAGTACTCCCAGTAATGTGTCTGAGTGTATAACAGAGCTCCACAGCAATAATACTCCCAGTAATGTGTCTGAGTGTATGACAGAGCTCCACAGCAATAATACTCCCAGTAATGTGTCTGAGTGTATAACAGAGCTCCACAGCAATAATACTCCCAGTAATGTGTCTGAGTGTATGACAGAGCTCCACAGCAATAATACTCCCAGTAATGTGTCTGAGTGTATGCCCCACAGCAATAATACTCCCAGTAATGTGTCTGAGTGTATAACAGAGCCCCACAGCAATAATACTCCCAGTAATGTGTCTGAGTGTATAACAGAGCTCCACAGCAATAATACCCCCAGTAATGTGTCTGAGTGTATAACAGAGCTCCACAGCAATAATACCCCCAGTAATGTGTCTGAGTGTATAACAGAGCTCCACAGCAATAATACCCCCAGTAATGTGTCTGAGTGTATAACAGAGCTCCACAGCAATAATACTCCCAGTAATGTGTCTTAGTGTATAACAGAGCTCCACAGCAATAATACTCCCAGTAATGTGTCTGAGTGTATAACAGAGCCCCACAGCAATAATACTCCCAGTAATGTGTCTAAGTGTATAACAGAGCTCCACAGCAATAATACCCCCAGTAATGTGTCTGAGTGTATAACAGAGCTCCACAGCAATAGTACGCCCAGTAATGTGTCTGAGTGGATAACAGAGCTCCACAGCAATAATACTCCCAGTAATGTGTCTTAGTGTATAACAGAGCTCCACAGCAATAATACTCCCAGTAATGTGTCTGAGTGTATAGCAGAGCTCCACAGCAATAATACTCCCAGTAATGTGTCTGAGTGTATAACAGAGCTCCACAGCAATAATACTCCCAGTAATGTGTCTGAGTGTATAACAGAGCTCCACAGTAATAATACTCCCAGTAATGTGTCTGAGTGTATAACAGAGCTCCACAGCAATAATACTCGCAGTAATGTGTCTTAGTGTATAACAGAGCTCCACAGCAATAATACTCCCAGTAATGTGTGAGTGTATAACAGAGCTCCACAGCAATAATAGTCCCAGTAATGTGTGAGTGTATAACAGAGCTCCACAGCAATAATACTCCCAGTAATGTGTCTGAGTGTATAACAGAGCTCCACAGCAATAATACTCCCAGTAATGTGTCTGAGTGTATAACAGAGCTCCACAGCAATAATACTCCCAGTAATGTGTCTGAGTGTATAACAGAGCTCCACAGCAATAATACTCCCAGTAATGTGTCTGAGTGTATAACAGAGCCCCACAGCAATAATACTCCCAGTAATGTGTCTGAGTGTATAACAGAGCCCCACAGCAATAATACTCCCAGTAATGTGTCTGAGTGTATAACAGAGCTCCACAGCAATAATACTCCCAGTAATGTGTCTGAGTGTATAACAGAGCTCCACAGCAATAATACTCCCAGTAATGTGTCTGAGTGTATAACAGAGCTCCACAGCAATAATACTCCCAGTAATGTGTCTGAGTGTATAACAGAGCCCCACAGCAATAATACTCCCAGTAATGTGTCTGAGTGTATAACAGAGCCCCACAGCAATAATACTCCCAGTAATGTGTCTGAGTGTATAACAGAGCCCCACAGCAATAATACTCCCAGTAATGTGTCTGAGTGTATAACAGAGCTCCACAGCAATAATACTCCCAGTAATTTGTCTGAGTGTATAACAGAGCTCCACAGCAATAATACTCCCAGTAATTTGGCTGAGTGTATAACAGAGCTCCACAGCAATAATACTCCCAGTAATGTGTCTGAGTGTATAACGGAGCCCCACAGCAATAATACTCCCAGTAATGTGTATGGGTGTATAACAGAGCTCCACAGCAATAATACTCCCAGTAATGTGTGTGAGTGTATAACAGAGCTCCACAGCAATAATACTCCCAGTAATGTGTCTGAGTGTATAACAGAGCTCCACAGCAATAATACTCCCAGTAATGTGTCTGAGTGTATAACAGAGCTCCACAGCAATAATACTCCCAGTAATGTGTCTGAGTGTATAACAGAGCTCCACAGCAATAATACTCCCAGTAATGTGTCTGAGTGTATAACAGAGCTCCACAGCAATAATACTCCCAGTAATGTGTCTGAGTGTATAACAGAGCACCACAGCAATAATACTCCCAGTAATGTGTCTGAGTGTATAACAGAGCCCCACAGCAATAATACTCCCAGTAATGTGTCTGAGTGTATAACAGAGCCCCACAGCAATAATACTCCCAGTAATGTGTCTGAGTGTATAACAGAGCTCCACAGCAATAATACTCCCAGTAATTTGTCTGAGTGTATAACAGAGCTCCACAGCAATAATACTCCCAGTAATTTGTCTGAGTGTATAACAGAGCTCCACAGCAATAATACTCCCAGTAATGTGTCTGAGTGTATAACGGAGCCCCACAGCAATAATACTCCCAGTAATGTGTATGGGTGTATAACAGAGCTCCACAGCAATAATACTCCCAGTAATGTGTGTGAGTGTATAACAGAGCTCCACAGCAATAATACTCCCAGTAATGTGTCTGAGTGTATAACAGAGCTCCACAGCAATAATACTCCCAGTAATGTGTCTGAGTGTATAACAGAGCTCCACAGCAATAATACTCCCAGTAATGTGTCTTTAAACTACAATAAATGTAGCTAGTCTTCATCACAGTAATAATACTTTGATATCCACTCAGTCCATCTAACATGTGAAATTCCTGAAACTAGTTTTACTTAAGTCACTTTTTCACTACTTTGCCCCACATTTTATGTATTTTCTGTATTTTTCACTATTACATAAAACCTGTACCGGAAATCCTGAAACAATTTAGAATTGTTCCTTCACTTTCCTTCTGTTTGTTTTTGCAGGGAGAAAACATCACACAAAGAGTTTCACACACACCAAGTCCGTGTCCAGATCATGTAATATTACAAGTAAGACTGGATTTCCAAGTTGTCTACCATAGATACAAGGATGAGCATAAATAAATATAACACAATAGGAAACGAAACATCGTTTCCAGAGTTCACACTAAAAATGTGTTTGTAGTGAATAAGAATATCATGAGGTTACAACACCTTAATTACAGTCTCCTGAAACACACCGTATATTGAATGAAAGAAAAACTCCAGGGACTATAACCACTGCAGAGATGGTGCAAGGAGTGTCCTGGCGTCATCACGGGGTAAGATGCCAAAGCTTGCTGCCGCCAGGTGCTTGTGCCATGTCTAGTCAAGTTTGAGAGCCAGATATACTTTGCTCTACATAACAATCTGGCTTCTCCTACTTGAAAAGACCCATATCTCCCCAGTGTCCCTATTTAGGAGGGACAGTCCCTATTTTGGGCCCAGATTCCTCGTTCTCCCTTTTCTCTCCTAATGCCACTCTTTTGATTGAGTTCAGTATTCTTCTTTTGTTGTTCTTGTTTTAAATTACATTTAGTAAGTCACAAAAAAATTTCTCGGCACAGCCCTGCCCCTTGCCAGACCCTCACTCGGAAAAATGAAAGTGTATTTTCTTTGTCCATTTGTAATGTTTTACATTTGAGACCGAAAAAACAGAACTCAGTTCTACTTTGGCCTTAAATTTGACATTACTTTTGAATCCGCCCTTTAGTGAGCAACTCCACAACTGTTTCAAAAGCTTGTAAGAAGTAGATTCAGTATATGAACACGTCAAGCACAGCATGGTCATTTGAAACACTAATATACAACATGTCAAAGTGTCTAAAATCATCAAACACACACATTTCAACATGTCTGGGACCGACTCACATTATACAGGAACATGTCACACACAGCAGGAGAGCATCAAACAGCAAAATACTGAACGTCAGACACTACAAGAGTACTAAAGGCATGCAGGCACACTTTGCGCGAAGTCAATGATGATGAGATACATTAATGTAAAAAAATGGTTTTACAATTTCAGACACAAAAATGGAAGAACACTAGTGAAAATGCACTACGCAGGGCTGTATTTGCCATCAGCCTTATGCCTAGCACAAAATATAGATAAAATTACTATCAGGGTTATTCGATATATTGGGACTCGTTCGGGATTCAAAGTGAATTTTCAAATTTTAAGTCAAACTAAAACAATAGCTGACTTAGAGGAGATTTTTTTTTTGTCTGGTTATTTCGGCTTGAACTTTGACATTTTTTACTTTTTAAACATTTTGAATAGATTTTGAAACAATTTGCCATTTAGTGAATAACTCTGTTGGACATTGGCCGCTATTTTGAA
The DNA here is from genome assembly GCF_036172605.1 of Pelobates fuscus. Lineage (NCBI taxonomy): Eukaryota > Metazoa > Chordata > Amphibia > Anura > Pelobatidae > Pelobates > Pelobates fuscus. Next base: position 146,980,295 of record NC_086325.1, on the reverse strand, counting down.
AAGTAAAAACAACAGATTTGAGAATGCATAAAAATACGTTTCTTGGATGAAAAAGTAAGTATCTAATTGTGCAATTTGAATTCTCCTCTGGGAGAAAACCAACTAAAGTGGATTGACATTGGTATAACCCTAGGACACTCATGGCACCATAACCCCTACAAAACCATGCAGTGCTTATAGTGCTTGGAGTGGTCCTTTAATGTACAGCTTCCATTATACCACAACGTGTAATATTTTAGGCTAGAAATTACTTTGGATTAAAAGTGTGCAGAGTTATTGAATAGATCCATAGAGGGCTGGACTAGAAGGGAACAAAAACTAATGCACAAAGTAACCCTAGCTGCGAGAAGAGCTATTGCACACACATGGCTGCAACCAGATACACCACACACAGCGAGTGTCATAGCAAGAATTCGGGAAGTACGCTTAATGGACGACCTGACGGCAAGGATCAGAGGGACCACAGAGGCTTTCAGGAAGCTATGGGAGCCGTGGGATGATAGCCCACTAAGCTCTTAGAGACTCGGGGGGACTTCGGGGGGTCGCTGATGTCCCCCCCTTTTTTCCCCCCTCGGTCGCTTGCCCCGTGGTCCCCCGCGTCCCCCTCGTTTCGTCCTTAGGTGCCCCGCCGAATACTTCGAATCTTCGTTTTTCCATCTCTTCTTTCTACTCTTTCTGTCTTCGCTGTTCTTTCTATATATGTCATTTTCCTCTCTTTCTTTATCTACTCAAACCTTCCTTCCTTTTCCTACCACATATGCCTTGATTAGAACACCGCCCAGTCATCTACAGGAATAAAAGCAGGACAATATAGCTAATGAGATCTCTAACCGACAACAATAGGTAATGAGCCTGGTAAGGTACCCTGGGGTCCAATTTACTCGGCAGAATGGTTATAGCTAACCAAGAATCTAGGTTACGGCGGGGACGCTCTGTCTGACAAATGCACAGCCATATTCGATAGGCCACGAAAAGTTATATACAATATTATGCAAGGGACAGGTGGCAGGGTGTGCGTCTTGGCTTTCCAGACAGGCAATACTGCCGTATATCACAAACATAAAGAGAGCACCTTGGTTAAAGGAGAAGGTATGTGGGTACCGCAAAAACTGTATTGACGTGCGGAGACTGCGAACCAGTCCTACTGTAACTACTGTATTACGGATGATCAGAGCTGTATTGACCAATGCAAATGTTTATACTGTTTATGTTCAACAAAACTGAAATGTGCACATACGCAATGCCTGTCATACGTTTGCTGTTGTAATATGTTACATGCTACAGGATATATTTGTATGAGCTTTGATGGCTCACGAGTTTTTGCAATGCACAAACCAAAATAAAGAATTAAAAAAAAAAAAAAGTGAGTAGGGTTAGTGGTTACAAAATATATATATATATTTTTTTAAATGTGCTATAGGACGATTGACGTGCTATAACCTAACCTCCATAATATCACTGTTTGTCTATACCCTTATTCTGAATAAATATGAGAAAAATATGTTGGCATTTTTTTTTGGTGACCCCAAACTAGATAGATGATCCAGCCTTGGGCCAAACCAATGTTTTCCCATATTACAGTATAGTCTAGTGAGCGTTCGCAGCAAAATGCCGCACTGCATCAATTACATGGTCTCTCTATGAGACCATCTGCAAAAGGCCAGTGGTTTCAGTTGCAGAGATAAAAAGACAGGGGCCTGGAACTCAGACCACTGCATTGAGGTGAAGTTGGGTACCTATAGTGTCCCTCTAAGCATTAAAGGACACCTACCAATATTTCAAATGGCCAAAGAGAGACAATTTCATTTTAGGCAATGAGGCTAGAGGTGTGACCAAGAGGCAGATTATTCTGGGAGATTTTAGGTGACGTCATGGCCTGGATAGGTGCTTTTATTTTGGTTAAAATTAAGTTTTTATTGAGACTCAAAGAATAAAGAACAAAATATGTCCAAATAAAAGAAAATATATAGAATCATTTCAAAACACATTTTTTGTTTGTTTGTTTATTTGTTTGTTTCATGTCCAATATTCAAGTCATGCAGAACCCAATGTTCAATACGGACAGATTAAGAGGAGATCACTTTATACATGTCAATAAAACAGTCTAAATTTTCCAAAAATTCCAAAAAGACAAGAAAAATCCTCCCACACAAATACTCTTTAAAAGCTAATAGCACGCAGACTGTGTATGATGCTCAGGCTTCAAGATAATTGCTGAAAAATATGAGTGCCAACTACATTTCCTGCTGGAAAAAATGCTGACCTCATTACTTTGACGGAACGCGCAAGAGGTCAGGGCAGGGTGCAGCCAGAACATGGAATTTGCAGGAGGAACAAGGATGGTGAAATCTGTTCTCCGAACCCAGAGGAGAAGAAACAACTATTTAAAGCTTCCATGCGATGGTTGCTAGGCAGTTGTTGTTTTTTTTTTTACAAAGTTGTAGAAATTTAGCGATGTATTCACTAAAAATTTTAAACTGTAGTGAATCGAAAGCCAAATTGCAAAGTTTAGACTAAAATAGTGAAGGTGAGACTATACCAGTTGTTATGGGAACCAGCATTTAACAGTAGGAGCGAGTATCTCGATGCAGGTTAATGTAACACTGCAACACAAGATATTCCATAACCTTTTTCCCCCCCTCCCTATTAGGACCTGTTTTGACATTGAGCTCTTTGTCAAATTTTGCCATGTCTTAAAGGGACACTCCACTGACGATGTATAACATTTTAAAAAAAAAAACACTGTTTGGTATATATACATCAAATGAAAACGTGTATGTATTTAATTATGCAATTTTTCGTTAGTGGTATATCTAAAACAGCTTGCAAAAAATGCAGTTCTCTTGTCTGCTGCCTTTGCAAGCCCTCCCCTTCTAACTCCGCCCAGATTTTCTGTGGCTGTCCAATCACAGACTTCCAATGTAGCTCAATGAGAAGTCTTTGCAAGGCAGGTGCTCTGGGCAATTGCTGCTTCTTGAGTTTAGCTCCACTTAGTTAACCGAACCAGGAAATAACAGGACACATTAAAGTGTTATTCCAAGCACCATGGCCACTTCAGTGATTTGAAGTGGTTATGGTGCTTGGAGTCTGTATGAGTCTAACCTTTTTCTGCTGTAGGTGTGACTCCTCCTTCAGCAGAGTCACTGGGGTGTCGTTAGCTAATGTCAGTTCTGTGCGGTCAGCTCATGCTCTCATCCAAGAAATAGTGACGGGATTGTTCTCTGACTTCTGCAACTCTTTTACGAGACATGTTTTATTTCAATTGAGCAATGGCTCCCTATTCTCAAAGAACACCGTAACCACCAAAAACTTCCAGTATGGCAATGTAAAGTAGAGCCGTTTCGGGGAAACTGCAATGATTACCTTTGGCAATGAACACGCCTCTCGTGTCAGCCACTAGAGACTCTCCCTCATTGAAGACCTTCACAAATTGAAGGTCCTCACATTGAGCTTCATCATTCACAGCATGATGATTCCATAGTGAATGCTTCTCATGGTCAAGCACTGGATCCTATGCTTCTCTATGAGAAGCATCTGAATAACAGAGATGGATCATGATTGCTGCGCATGCGCCATAGGTCCCCAGGCACCGAATTGGACCAAGATAACCTGTCAAACTGATCTCGCCATGAGCAGGTGGAGGTCAAAAGGAGACTGTCTCTGCACTACATTACAGGTGATTTTTAACAGCTATAATATATTTATTTTTAACTTGAGTGTTCCTAAAATTGATTGTTATCCCCTCAAAAAAAAGCACCCAGCCCATCATTATATGTAATATAATGTAATATGTTATATGTAATATATACAACTGAATTGTGTGCTATAAATAACCAAAAAATATAAACATTGTACTGTGAGCCGTGTTCCCTCCCTAGCTGCGATCATTCAATGTAGTTTTTTTATAACATATTTTGTTAAGTTTGAAATCATTAGTATCACTTAGATTACAATTCTATACAACCAAGAACATCAAATAGTTCTATGCAAATGTAAAACAAATACAACAATCCGTGAGTAACTGGTCTATTTGCAACATGCAAATTGGTTATTTGAGTGAAGGTAACTAGTGTACACCAAATTCCGAGACTAACATTGCATTGCCAATTCATACTCCTCGTCTTAAAGGAAGTTTTCCCCTTACCAAGTTTTTAATTTGTTTTGTTTTTTTAACCTCTGTATTTAACAAATATGTACTTATTGGGTGTGGAAACTAGAAGTAAATGCAGAAATCTACACATCGGTATTCTGCAACTGGGCGCCTCCATCTTAGCTCCCTGTCAGTTTTGGTTGTATGTACACTGTGGACTATCTGCCGCACGGGTCTAATTTTTTCTTTGCCTCTACCTCACCCTATATATAGTGATCTTAGCTCCCTGCCAGTCATGTTTACAAGCTCTGCCCTTTGCACCTGGCAGTCAGCACAGAGAGAGCATACAGAGAAGAGGTGAAATGAAACAATGTTTCTATTCCTCCTGCTCATTTGGTTTGTATGCCTTGGCTGTGCCTTGACCGAACCGGATTGTGATGTCACTTGCTACATATCTGAAATACATTTAGAAGAAAACAGAGCATCTCATGGGAAAAAAAAGGTTAACACGAGTTCTAGGTTCGTAGAAATATAATGTTATATTCAGTAATGTAAGTTACAAAGAAGGACAGATCCCCTATATATGGAGACAGCTGTGGAACAACAAGGATTACTAAATCCATTCTGTATTCCTGAACACATTACTTCAGTGTGCTGTCAGTACAGAATTGCTGCATCTGAGTGCCAGCGTACAATATTGTTACGTTTGTAAAAAAAAAAAGCATTGTTTAATAAAAAAGAAATTAAAAACTAACATTCTGTAGTATGTAGAGAAAGAAATCAATCAATCAATCAATCATTATCTCTAATGTGATTCCCTTATTGATTAGTTGATAAATTTCCAGCAGAATATAAATTCTCCAAACAGCAGCACAACATTTCTTGTACTTTCTATAACATATTGAACTGATATTTTTCCAGTAAATATTCACAGATCTGGTGGCTCAATTAATGGCTCATGTTTTGTAAACTAAATTCCCCATAATCCTTAGTGTGAACAAGGATCATGACTTAAATATGTGATAAAGAGCCAATGAGTGAGATTTGCAAAGAACCCAAGTGTGATAGAGCTGAATGAGGCATTGTATGTGAAAATACTGGCTCCTGGCCACAAAATTAACACACAAATAACACAACTTGTCCTCAAGGCAGCAGCCACATAGAGGTTATGGCGAATCATGGATTGAATTGATTTACACTCAGGAGCCCCCATTAGCTCTCAGAGTTATGTTTCCTGTGTGATAAGGCTATATGCCTCATAGGGTTCTTCCCAAAACAACACAATTCAGTAATTCCCTTCAACGCCAGAGGGAAGTGTAATGCATGCTTTTAGTGCAACTGTTTGCAAGTCCAAAGCTGATAGTGAAGAGGTTAAACTGAATACCATTCACTTTCCCATTACCCTCTCATGGCCAGAAGAAGGTTCACTGACATTAATAGCAATTGTTAAACACATTTCCCATGATGCTTAGTTTTCAGGCTGCCTGGTATTCATGGGAATTGGGAAATATGAATCACAGATATCTGGGGTGTTTGCCAATTGTGGCCATCATTGAGCTAGTGAGATTTAAAAAAAAAAAAAAAAATGCATGAGAAAGCCATAGAAAATTACTGATTTTTTTCTTTTTTATTTTATTTGTACAAAAAAAGAAAAATCTGAACTTTTTAAAAATATGTTCTTCCATTCTGTGTTTAATAAATGTACAATCTTTCTGTTTGTCTTTAGTAATTTTGTAGAAGTCACTTAAAGGCTTGTGATGTATACACTGTTTATGTATTCAATCAGCACACATTTTATTTGTAGATTTTGTTTATAAAAGGAAATGTCACTGGCTTGTGCAGAGAGGGGGACAGGCTGAACACACCCACACCATACAGCTATTGTACTTTGATAAATACAGTCATGTTTTCCTGTCCTTAATAAGCAACTGTCAGTGTTAGAATCCAGTGTAGCCAACAGACAGCTGAATGCTAAATCTGCCTAGGGCTCCAAAGTTTGACAACCATACACTGCTATGTATCAGGTGATGGAGAGGATGGGGAATGGATCAAGCTCTGTGATGGATATTATTGGCACTGCAGGTATATGGGAACTACATATCCCATCATGCTCAGCTAGAGAGACAGCTGAACATACTGGGATTTATATTTTAATCTCACCTGCATTGTCATGGTTAGTTGATCATAATTTTTAATCAGCTTAGCATTACAGGCAGAAAGTAAAAGTTTAGCTTGTTAAAAATCCCTTTTTACAGTACAGAATGCCAGGTGACAGGGATTAAAGGGACATTCTAGGCTGTGGCTGACTCCTATCTGTGATGCATTATATAAACAATGTGAGAACTGGTTGTTCTGTGCTGCTTTAAATGGCAATCTGCAGAGATCAGCTTCACTGTAACATGATGTAGCTAATTCCACACGGTATTTGATTTCTATCCTGATTTCTATGAGGTGATACCAGTCTCTTATAGCAAATTACAGCAAAGCTGCAGATAGTGAATCAGATTGCGCCAGGAGCGCTAAATAGCAAAGTAACAGCTTTAAATACACACACACTGTGCACACTAAAACCACACACACCGTGACTGCACACTCTATACAACACACATTCATCACTTACATTATATACATGGTAACACAATAATTGCAACATTGTACAAAGGACATATGTTAAATTGTACATACATTACACACATTGTACATACATGACATACATTATGTTACATTGCATATACATTACATACATTGCGTTACATTGTACATACATTGTACATACATTAACATACATTACGTTACATTGTACATACATTGCACATACATTAACATACATTACGTTACATTGTACATACATTGTACATACATTAACATACATTGCGTTACATTGTACATACATTGTACATACATTAACATACATTACGTTACATTGTACATACATTACATACACCATAACCACACGAAGTCACTACCCACACTGAACCACACTAACCGCACACATACTCTACTTACATAGTGTAACCACACACTACACACCCAATAACTACACACACTCACTGCACACATACTGTAACCACACTCACATTATACACGCCCAATAACTACACACACTCACTGCACACATACTGTAACCACACTCACATTATACACGCCCAATAACTACACACACTCACTGCACACATACTGTAACCACACTCACATTATACACACCCAATAACTACACACACTTACACTACAGACCCCCAATAACTACACTTACACTACACACACACACACACACATTATACACATCCAATAACAACACACTACACACACAGCAGCACGTACTCTGCCTTGATCCAGGTAACTGTCCAGCATTAAGGAGCTGACAACGACACGTCCATCCCTTTCTCTGTCACACAGCCCTGCAGGGTCACTGTCACCATTGTCACACAGCTCTGCGGGTCCCCGTCACCCAACTTCAACACAATATCCTAACCATACAATCACAGATGGGTGTGTCTGCTGTATGGCATTTAGCAATGGGGTAACTGAATCACATCCCCGTGCTCTCTCTTCAATACTTAATTCTTCCCCTGCAAAACTTTGTCAATGGAAACAAACCAAACACACCGAGTATACTGTTCACTCAGCACAGCACAGGGGGCAGTGATATACTCCTAGTACAGTGACTGAGAACACAAAGAGATCTGATTATTAATACCTTTAGGATTAAGAATAATCTAAGAGTATCTCTGTGTTTTACACAGTGATCAGAGTGACAGCTGTTTCTATCCAGTGATCACCTCATTGCACTGACTCACAGAGAGTACATGGTAGAGTACATGATACATTGTATATCCCTCTTACAGTTGTAGAAGAATGATGATCACCCAAGTTCTATCTGCTCTCCAGAACACAGAGTAAAGAGATACTGTATCCAGCACAGCCTGCTGGGATATACAGCAAGTCCCTGCTACAGCCTGGGCTGTGGGAGAACATGCAGGCATGACAAGATGATCTAAGACTTACCTTTCCTTCAGCAAGTTCCTTGTAAAGCCAGGCAGACAGTGCTGTGTGCTGTGTGTGCTGCTCTGCTCAGCTCTGTACAGGGGGGAATGCCTCCCAATTGCCCTGTCAATGGAATGACACCCCCTTGATCTTTACTCTCTCTCTCTGAGATTGAGAAAGCCTTAATTGGTAAAATAGCAAAGTTAAGAAGAGGGGGGGAGTTTATGGCAGCCTGTAGTTTTGTTGGGAACCCCGCCTCCCCCCCCCCCCCCCTTTTAGCTGTGGGATGAGGTCAGCCTTCATTTTCTCAGAAGCCTGAATTTCTGCACAGCCTCAAGGCAAAAAAAGGGATGCTTGCTCCCAAGGAATTTAACCCCTTCAGCCCAGGAGCTTGGAGGAGCTTAGGGCATGCAGAACTAAGTGGCCACACCCCAGCTGTGTAGGTGAGGCATGCTTATAGTGTTGGGAGTAGCAGTATAATGCAGGGAGACAGTGACACAGGGGGGACAGTGACATGCTGTGTGACAGAGGAGGACAGTGACATGCTGGGGCAGGGTGGCACCTGGGAATTGGCCATACTCAGATAGGAAAGTTGGTATGGTTTGACCATAAAGTGCCCTCTCTTTACAGCCAGAGGCATGGCTATTAAAATGAACAGCTATTGCAGAATCTGTAGGGCAGGGATGGTCATAATGTATATATCCAGCTGTGGTAGACAGCTTTATAATGCTTTGGAAGACTAATGTGGCAAAGCATCATGGGAGTTGTAGTCTTATTATGTGCACCCAAAGTTTGTTGAGGGAGACTGATAATTAGCTGGTGCCAAGGCTTTAGGGACAGGGACCAAGAGTTGTTCCATTTAAGAAGTAAAAAAAAAAATGTATTAAATGCCCAGTTGACATTGATGTTAGTTTGTCTTGGCTTTCTCATGGCTCCCAGGGGTGCATTTAAGGGACTGTCTAGGGAAAGCAAAATATGCCACTGAATTATGAGATCAGGATTCTAGAGCTTGATGGCTGGCCAATCGGGTCTGCTACCTTGGTGGACCACGATGCACCGCATTAACGGGGGTCATTCTTTGCTTTTACAGCACTGGTCTATGCTGTTATCACATAATGGAACAGAAAGGTCCTAAAACACTCACTGAGCATCATGTAGTTCCAAAACATCTCGGGGACATTCAAACTATGAAACTGGACTTTGTTTTTAAGTTCTATCAGTGTCTGGATTTTGAGATATAGCCTCCAATTTAGATTCCATGTAGACCTGATTCAAACTAGTCTGGTTGTAACCAACATTTAAAATCAGGAACCGAGTGATGGAAATACTAAACTGAACACTCACATACACTGATAATTAGACAAAATTGTCCGCTGCTTAATTAATTGATAAAGAAAATTATTTTGGTTATTAAAGGAAGACCCTAACATTAAAAATAAAGCTATTTCAAGCGTTAGAGTGATGCTTTTTCCTTTTACACGACTGCCACGTTGATATAAAATAGGAAAAAAAAGTTAAAATACAATTAAATATAACTTTTACCTGCAAATAACCACCAGGACATTCCCCGCCTCTGATGAAGTCACCATTTCTGATGACTTTTGTCCAATCCAATTGCTCCTCTGCCAATCCAGTGCTTCTCCTAGAGAAATATTATATCCATTGCTTCTCAATGATAAGCATTGGATGTGTACTAGTGATACAGAATGGGAAGACCTTCAAAAATGTTTGGCCCTAAAGAAGAAACCTTTCTAGTGTTTAGCATCTTTGCACCAATACAACTACATTAAGATTTGGCGTTTTTTTAGACTTGTGCATTCAGTTTAAAAAAAAATTATGATTTGACCAAATTTTTTGCCAATCAGCAGGTTGTCTGAATTCCGTAACTCTGAATCACCATTCGACCGAATCACGTAACAACTGAAATGACAAATGGACGAGCTGGTTAGTTTGTTTCATGATTCTGTCTATGGCACCAATAAAAACCATAACGGATGGTTAGGTGGCAGCCATTAAATTAAATTCTAAATAATATACATAAATAATAACTAATAAAGATACAAACCAGACATCAACTCTTAAAACATGCAACTGTATGCTCAAAAGTAACCAAACACTCAAAATCCAAATATTGACTGAATTTTAATGGTAAAATACCATTCCTTTCATTTAAAAGTTGGTCGACCGAATTCCACATAGAATTAGCCTCAATATACAGCCATTCACAGAGTCTCGGCCGCCAGGATCTGACGTTGCCTGTCCTGTTGGCCTTTACGAGGCCTGGTGGCCTTCAGCGCTGTGCATCACGAGGAGCGACTATCTGTGCCTGCCACAGGTAATAGAAGCCAACCAAGAAGTTTCTTGGTATGACAGTGGGCCAATCTGGTCCTGCACGGAATGACCAGCAGAAGAGGGGAGCTCTCTGCACCCAAACACAAAGAATATGAGAACTCTGAGAATGGACAAAAGGTTAGAGATACTCAGTAGTTGCTCTTCGGTAAATCCCTGCTCAGGTCTCAAAATAGTTTTTGCTCACTTGTGCCATTACAGAGAGAACCTTATCCAAAACATCTCATACCGGTCCCACCACAAGTCCAGAACCGGAATGCTGGCAAGTTCCATCTACATAAAGGATACAGCAACCCCAGGCGATCATTTTTGGCTTCATCAGCCAGGTGTTGCTGATACTCCTGTAGGGTCCACATCTGGACCACCCTTTTAACTTGGGGAGAGACAAGTTAATGCATCTCTCTGCACCCCCCTATCACTTGTTACCTGGACTTTGTGCCCCCTGGGCCAGTGCACCCTATTGTAAAAAAAAAACTATTTGCCCTTTGATCGCTTGCACTGACAAAGCACAATTATTGCAGATTCACTAGCAGAAAAGCAATCGAATTTATGCAAAACCTGTGCATTTTATGTGGCATTTGCATGTTATAATTACTGATTATAAAGCAGATTGTACCAAATGAGATGTGCTATTTCAGATTCCATAGGACTGGACTATGTGAATATGGAAATTTCAAATTCAGTTAATTAAAGCAACTTTTGCTGATTTTAGAGAATAAATCTATGAGTGTTTGCATGCCTTGCACTTAGAGGCTCTGCGCATTGCGGTACAGGAAGATTTGACTGCGTGATTGAATGGTCCAAAAATTCTGGCCCCTTTGGAACCATTGAACTGACATTACGACAGTTTGTACATACTGAAAACCGCATACACACCATGTTAAAACCTTAAAAAGAATGTCCAATTTAAGATATATATCTATCTCCAAATGCCCCCCCCCCCCCCTCTTCCTTCCAAGTATCATGTTCTGAGCCAAGACAATTAGAATGCGGGAGGTAAAGTACATTAAAAATAGACAGCAGCGTTATGTGGGTCGGGAAAAAACTGGGTATTAAGTCAGGGAGGGTTGGCAGTTGACATTGGAATTGCCCTATACGGGATACCCTGGAAGGGTGGGCTAATACGATTAACAATGCTGCCAGAAAACAAAAAGGGGTATATACACGAAACATCAACAGAGCTATTTACTAAGGTCCAATATTTTGTAAATTCTAAACTGAATGGAAACATTTAGGTAACAATTGCTGATTTGGAAAAAATCCTCAATTCAGCCATAATCACAACTTGACTATTGTAATCTAAAATGCATCATTTTAATTTGACATAATTAGTAGTTAAGTGATCAAATTTGTCAGTTATATTAAACTGAAAACCATGTTGTGCAATATAAGTAGCTATAGCGAATTTAGAAAAGTCTTTGAACCAAGAGATAACCACAGGTTGGTTGATTTTAGATGAAATCTTGCAATGTGATTTCACTACATTTATTTCATTACAAGTTGATGTAATGTTGAATAAATCATACATGGAAAGTGACTGAAGTACACATTTCCCAAGTGTTGGATTTGTAAAATTCAGGGATGGTGGTTGGATAACTGGGCAAGAGACTCTCGATTCAACAAAATAGATTTATACTGCACTTATACCATTCTTGAGAATTCAAAGTGAATTTGAAGCGACTATCAAACTTAAAGGACCACTATAGGCACCCAGACCACGTCAGCTCAATGAAGTGGTCTGGGTGCCAGGTCCCCCTATCGTTTCAGAGAAACTGCTATGTTTACACTGCGGGTTAATCCAGCCTCTAGTGGCTGTCTCACTGACAGAGGAGAGGTCACCAGTGCCAAGGGAGCCCCCTTTTAATTATTTAAATTATTTTAAATAAGGTAAGTGGCTGAATTTTAACCCCTTCAGCTCAGCGGGAGGGAGGCCCCGAGGGAGAGGGGGAACCTAATAGCCCTATAGTGCCAGGAAAACTGGTTTGTTTTCCTGTCACTATAGGATCCCTTTAAGGCCATATTAGCCGATTTTGAAAAATCATCTAAGTCAGCTAAGCTTTGAGTTTGACTAGTTTGGCCTTTTGAAATGCACTTCGAATTCCTGACAATTATAACTTTAGAATGTTGTTTGCTTTTGCATGTATAGAGTTTCGATTCATTTGCAGCATTTCATTTAATACGAGATTATGAGATTTGTCCTCTAAACTGTAAAGAATAGAGAACGGACATAAAATTTGAAACCAATATTAGGCGTGCTGAATAATTGATCAAGTCAGCTATTTTTCCAGAATCTGCTATTTTGCCCTAAAGTAAGTTTACTTCGCTACAATTCTTAGCCTAGTAAATAAACGCCTACAGTTTAACAAATCAGGTTAATCTTGAGCAGCAAGGAGTCAATAGGCAAATACAGGGAACCTAGCCAAGAATACGACTCTGAAATATAAATGTAAACCGGTATTTTATTCAATACTAGATTTACAACAAACATATAAACATAGCAGGCGATACGTAGGGAAGAACTGAAAAAAAATATGGGAAATGATGGGACGTGAAGGGAAAATATCTCTGTCTGAATAAACCTTTCATACCTCGATGATTATGGGCCTGTTTTACTTTATTGCAGATGTTGTCTAGTACATATATATGAGTTTCTGAACAATTACAATTTTATATATAGCGCCAACATATTCCGCAGCGCTGTACAATAGATAAACAAGACAAACACTAAATTCTTACAAAACATGACATACTGGAACTGTAGGTGAAGATGGCCGTGCCCAAAGGAGCTTACAATCTAAAAACCTTCTACACTAATGTAAAGCTTTGCCGACCGTGATCGCTGTCCAGCAATATGCAAATGTATAAACGTACATTTGTTGGTGTAAAAAGGTGGTATATCACGTGGTTTGGCTCCTTACAGTGGGAGGTTGCTACGACAGTCCTGGCACCGTGGCCACTGCCATACGCTGTTGTGGTTGTGGTGCTTGGTGTGTTACTTTAATTGTCTCTTCTATTTCTATTTTGTTTTTGTGTCGTAGAATCCAATGTTTTGTGTTTGCTGTTTTCTACATCAATCCTGTATCTAAAAAACGAATTAAGTTTATTTGTAAGCAGTTGTGTAGTAACACTCATTTATTGTAACATGTAATAAAATTAATGTTGCCGTTTGTTTAAATAAAAAAAAAAAAGAGAAAAAAAAATGAAATAAATAATTTGGTATATTGATGATAAAACTTTGACATTTGCACCCCACCCTTTTGTCGCATATTGCCTCATATATTACTATCAGTAGTTAAGAAAAATACTATACATCCCTTTTTTTGATAAACATTACAGTAATATACACTACGTGGCCTAATATATGTAACTTGTCTTCTGACAAATGAAGAGTTTGGTTATTTCTGGCACATACATTACTGACAGATATATAATATCACGCATATCATGTAATCTACGTGGACAAGCAGTGGCAGTAGAAAGGCTTGGACTGTAGCAATTAGTGACTTTAAAGTGGCACCACCAGTGGATGCCAGTGGCATCATGCCAGTCACCGTCCCAGCAAGTCGGCATTTTACATCGTTTCCTTCTGGAGTTGGTGTTATAGTGATGTGAAAACATCCTTCAGAAGCCCAAAGAATGGGTCAGATGAATGCTAAAGCAAGTGGTATGTAAGAAATATTTTTGCCAGTAGAACTCACTGCCACCATCTCTAAACAGCCTCTAGAAGCAAAACTAGATCACAAGGAGTGTTTTGGAATGGTGATACAATGGCTTTCTGAAGCATTGCGACTGCATACAAGTCTTAGCTCATCATACACAATGCCAAGCCTCAATAGGACAAATCTTTGGACAGGGTGACCAGGGAGCCTGTACTTGGCCCCCCCGCGTGTGAGCACCACAGCGACATGGTTCTTACACTGACATCACAAGGAGCATGGCACAGTGTTAAAGTAATAGGCCAGCCACCATAACCACTACAATGCACTGTAGTGGTTATGGTGCCAAGAAAACCCTGGCACCCTCCAATGTAAGGAGTAAATCTTTTTAGAATGGTTTGACATCTTACCAGGGATCCGCTGCTACCCGCCTTCACTTACTCAGGCAATGAGCTAAGCCCTGTACCGCTGTTTTTTGTTAATTGGCTGAGAGTGAAGTGATGACTTCTTCAGCCAATTAACTAGCGCTGTATTGCATGGCTTATCTCGGGATGTCGAATGGAAGCTCTTAAGGAGGTGCATCCAGCTCTCTAGCTGAGATTGTAGACGTGAGGAGCAGGAGATAAAGGTAAGCTAACTGGTACATCGCTCCATGGCTCCCTAACACTAGACTGGGACTGGATGGAGCCTCTATCCCTCCATTCCAAAAGTAAGCAGCGTGGGAAGGAGAGGAAGGCAAAATATAAATGCAACGTATGTGTGTGTTTGTCTATACATTATTAGTGTTTGTGTATCTATAGGTCTTTGCTAGTGTTGTGTGTTTATTTATGTATGTCTGCTAGCGTGTGTCTCTGTATTTACAAATCTACCAACATAGACATGGACAGGAGCTTCCTCGCCAAGACATTTGGGAGGTTTGAATTAATCTTACAGAATGTTTAAGGAATGTATGCTTCTCTGTGCTGGTGTGTTTCTTTGTGTGTTCTATGGTGTATGTCTCTCTATGGTTGTGTGTTTGTTTGTGTGACTATTGCTGATTAGATTGACGTGCAATGCTATTTATATATGTGTAGGTATATGTCTGTGTGACTAATGTGATGTGTGTAAATGAATAATTCTGTAAGTGTGTTTCGTGATCATTAAATGTTTCATACTCTTTCTGTCTGACACCAAGGCCTTCATTCTTAATTCTGGACACAGGATTGCAGTCCTATAATTGCAGTGCCTAGTGTTATATAAACTTTAAATATGTACGGGCACACCAGTAATGTAAATTGCAGATTTATTAGGATCAAACAATCAATGTTCCGGCTCAACAATGAGCTTTTTCCAAACTCATTGCTCATTTGATTCTAATAAATCTGCTGCCATTGTCCTTTAAGGTGAACGTGGACCTTATGAATTGGATGTTGGGGTGTGGAGGTACCTAGGATAAGGTCAGTCCATCTAAGCGTGTGCCATCTTGTTGTGTAACAGTTACATAGACTTTTATTAGTGTGTTATGTTAGCATTGTTGTCACAATACCTACTGATGCCTCTCTTGCTTTGCCTTAACATCCGGTCGATGTGACATTGTGCGGCATTTTGGGTTCATGTTTGATACGAGATGCTGAATTTCTGTGTCTTTTTTTTGGGATTCCACAGTTACTCAAAATATTAGATGCAAGAGCCAATGTTTCATCCACAAGACTCCATACCTGCACGTTCCATTGCCATGGGTATAGCACTAGCCAACGAGAGTTCTCTTATTCTGCATTCCATTGTTACAGAACTATCTCCCAGTGTGTTCTCTCTGACCAATCTTCTGTTCTGTGCTGTCTGCCTCCATCCTGGAAATAAATTCTGACCGCTTTTTACCCCCACCAGTGTTCTTTACCTTTAGTGCAATTACTCACCAATTTATCGAGACCATAATCTCATTTGACCACTATTCACATCACCTTTTGAGCTTACCGTGTCACTTTTAAGGAACAGATCGTGACATATATTGAACGGTTAATCACTGAAATTGAGAGTTCAAAGTGAATTTTAAATTTAAGTCCAAAATTGCTGAATTGGAAACATTCTCTAAGTCAGTTATGCTTTTAAGTCAGTTACCTGGACCTAAAATTTGAAATTCACTTTTAATTCTCACGTTAGTAAATAACCCTGTAAGTGCTTATGCATGGGTTTAATCCCCTTAATTTCATTACACGTGTGGCACATGCACAGTTTATCATGTGCTTAGACTACACATTCCCTCGGTCCTCCCGACACTGGGTGACAATCTGTCCGGGTGATTGAGAAGAAATACAGATGTCACCTAGAGAACCTCTATTGGTACGAGGCTGGAGAAATCATTGATCACCTGTCCATGTCCGAAATGTTTTTACACGGTTTCACATCCATGGAGACTTTATTCTTAATATTACCTCAGGGTCAATATTACACCCCAAAGACCTGACGAAAAGTGAGATCTTCATAGAAACCCCCCCAGGACTTCTCACAGATAATAAAATATAAATATAAATGTTCTAAGCACTTATGTCAGCATGGATCTTTATTGATTATCATGGTGGATACCTTGAAAACATTATTCACAAATGGTAAGTGTGGGGCCAGCTCATTGGCTGAGAATGTTAGCTGATTGCTCTCAGCCAATAAGCTAAGCCCTGCCCTGCTGGTCTTAGCTCAATGAAGAGAGCTTCCAGCAGAGGGCAGGTGTGGAGCGGTACCCACTGTACACCCGGTAAAAAGTGAAATCGGTACTAAACAGTGCCAGGGTACTTCAGGCACCGAAACCACCACAGCGCACTGTACTGATTATGATGTTGGAGTGTTCCTTTAATAAAAGAGATGGAAGTTTCAGGGCCAGTCCTACAATTTTTGATGTAATAAATGTGGTTAATATTTAGTTATGCTGTGGTGTGGACGAGGTGGGGCTTTAGTGGATAAGCGGCATCTTAAAATTGCATACTTTGGAATAGGCCGCAGCCCTCTAGGGGCTACCAGACAGCCACTGGAGTCGCTTCCTATCTGTGAACTGACTTTTGGCAGTAATGGACACTGGATGTTCTCACGCTCTGCATGAGGACATCCAACGTCAGCTATTTCCCCATAGCAAAGCATTGACTCAATGCTCTCCTATGAGTAGGGCTTAATACGCACGCGGAACTTGCCGCACATATGCATTAGCACCCCCTTGTCTGGTCAGATAAGTTAACAAAGGGTTTTAAACTTTTTTTTATTTACCCCTGCAGGGGGCGGGGGAGTGGGGAAGCAAAGGGAGCTATAGTGCCAGGAATACAGCTTTGTTTTTCTGGCACTATAGTATTCCTTTAAAGAGACATTATAGGCGCTCATAAGGAATATCACTATAGTGTTGGGAATAAAGATTTGTATTCCTAACTCTATAGTGTCCCTTTAAGGGAGTCAGCCTTATTTTGCTATTGTGAAATAATTTCATTTTGTCGTGTAATGAATTAATATAAATCGTGTTAATTAGTTGTGTGTATGTGCCTGTGTTTACCTTTATTCTGCTTCCTGTTTAAAACGTATTTGTGTGTAAATATTGGAGCTATTTCACATCATGAGCTTCAATGTCAGACTGTTAATTGGATAACTGTGTTGTATAATGTGATTTCATGGCTGAAGTCAGCCAGTACTCAAGTTACACATAAAGCAAGAGTTTATTTTCAGTTTGGTTGGAATTCTTAGTGAGATACAAAAGGTGAAGTCGCTTCTACTGTAAAATTTAAAACTGGGTACATTAAAAAAAAAAAAAAGCTTTAAAGGGACAGTGTATATTGACACGAGAACAACGAGAGGATAATGTAGTTGTTCTGGTGTCTATAGCCTGTCTCTGAAGGCTTTTTAATGTAAACAATGCCTTTTCATAGAAAATGCAGAGTTTACATTGCAACCTAGCAACAGCTTTAGTGGCAGTCACTCAGATGGCCACTAGAGGTGCTTCCTGGGTCAGTGCTGCACACTCTGCATGGAGGCTGTTAATGTTCTCGATAGAGATGCACTAATTCAATGAGGAGATGCTGACTGGAGCGGCTCAGCTCTATGCTGCGCATGGGCAACAGCCTCCCAATGCTTTCCTAAGGTAAAGCATTGGATTGGCTGAGATCGTCAAATTTGATGATCTCAGCCAAGGATGCGGGGCCAACCGTGTAGAGACTGGCGCGGAGCGGAAACAAAGTCAGTAAACTACCTTTTTTTTTTTTTTTTTGCAGTGCATATTTGATACATACAGGCTTGAGGTGCCCCGAAAGCAGTCCTCAGGCTTTACTTCGTTTTACATACGGGACATGTGAATGGCATGCACAATTTTATAATATAGGCAAGCTTAAAGGTAGTCAGGTGTACCGACATACTGATGGGACGGTGACATGGAAAACAGTATATATCAGTGGTTCAGGAACATGCTTAAAGCTTCCATTATGTCACATAGAGCAGAAATTAAAACACAAGATTAGAAAACATGCGTATGTGTAAGTTTAAATGGTAGCGGTTATGATTAATAGACCTCTGAGGGTAATACGAGTGTGTGTTTATAAGTGTTGAATGTGCTTCTCGTGGCATTATGTGGAAGAGGAATATAGCATAGTCACAGCTACAAACAGAAATGTGTTAGAGTCCCTGGTATGCATAGCCAGTGTCTGTGAGCGTCTGGGCAGCGTTCAAAAGTGATCATGGGGGAAGCTGCCCTCTTGCTGGATAATCACCCCATTCCTTCAGGTGGGAACCGTATCTGCGGCATTAGGGGTTCGCGGTGGCAGGCAGTCAGCCAGGAGTCGGCCGGTTGCGCCCTCCAGCTCCGGACCTGTAGCATGGCCGGCATCCATTGTCCACGGATTCGGGTACCTCTGGGGGCCGGATGCTTCCCTGTCGGGGTAGGTTTGGAGGCCTGGATGGTGGTGTAACGCCGCCTATGGCGGGCCGGCTTCCGCCAGTGTGGTTGATGCGCCAGGGTTGGGTCCCTGGTGGCCTGCGGCCCAGATGGGCTAGCGAGGTGAGGCGTAGGCTGCTGTATCATTGTTTTGCCCCGGGGTGGCACAGGCCCACTCCGGTCGACACCGCCACGTTGAACCCTCTCACTCCCGTTCTCCTGTTTCCGTTGCTGCTCCGCCGCTTGTCGGGCCTCGATTCGTGCCCAGAAGGTCTTGAACAGCTCGTTCAGGCGGGTGGTGAGTGAGTCGCTTGGTATGGGGTTGCAGGCTGGCGGCATATCTCCTCCGCATGGCTGTGCGTCCGCCATTTTAGTGAGGCGAGCTGCTTGCATACCTGGTGCGTGGTTTGTGCCGTAGTCAGCATGGAAGGGCCACAGAGGTGCGCTGGTCGAGGGTGTGTGGACCGGGATAACCCCCACCGGTCCTGGGGGGGGGGGGGAAGCAACCATGTGCTGCGAGTGTTGCTTGTGATTGCGGGCTGGGAGAGCGGCCGCCTCTCCTTTGCCCTGCTTGGTATGAGCTCCAGACCCCAGCTCGGTCATTCCGGCAGTAAGTTGGGCGTCGAAGGGTGTCCCTCAGGTCATCAGTTGCTGCGGGGCAAATTAGGGCGAGTAGGGGTACAAGATCAGGCAAATTGCCCCCGATTTCAGCCGTTGTGCAGATCAGGGCCTAGGAGCTCAAAGCATGTGCGACTGTTCCGTAAACTACCTTTTTAAAGTGAGGCAAGGGGGCTGGACACCTAAACTGTGTTTTTACAACTTTAGTGTTAGAAATACATGTTTGTGTTCCTGAAACTATAGTGTTCCTTTAAGAACATAGATTAAGTCCTAATATTATTCTGGTAAAATTAAAGATTTTAATTATAGGTGGAATTTTCTTGTTTCCACATATTACAGTAAACATTTGAGAGGAATCATTGTTTTTCAAATAAAACATTCAATAATGCTAGAAAAGCAGGATAAGTTTGTCCAGTAAAATATATCCTCATACTAACAGACACACACACACACACTGACATACATACATACATACTGACACACACATATACTGACAAACAGACATACATACATACACATACATACAGACAGACAGACACACACATCCATACATACATACATACATACAAACATACATACACATGCATACACATATTGACATGCATACATACTGACAAACAGACATACATACATACATATACATACACATACTGGCATACAGACATACATACAAAGATACATACTGGCGTACATACACATACATACATACAGACATACATACATGCATGCGTACTGATATATACATAAATACATGCATAATGACATACATACATACATACTGACATACACATACTGACCTACATACATACAGACATACATACATACAGGCATGCATATACACATACATACACACACATCTAATTTTTCAGTCACTGAAGCTGGAGAGAACATTCCAGTTAAATGCTTCTCTGTGGGAAACATATGGTTGGACCACAAGAGGTATTGGTGATGTTTAACGGGGGCTTGGAATCCAGCAAGGGGATCCAGGTAAATTATTATTTTGTTTTAAAGGGTTCCTAGTTAATAATGCCCAGTATGACATTGTAAATTTAAAAAAAAATTACAGAAAGAGTGTTGGAGTAACCCTTTAAAATTCATTTTGATCTCACTTTGACCTTCTTGCAGGCTGCACTGTAAATCTCTGAAACTCTAGTATCCTTAACACGTACATATATGTCCGTAAGCAGACTAAGGCGACAGCATGCCGACAACAGCAGGATCCAAGTTTCAGTATTTTAATATATTTAGATTTATTTTATTTAAAAAAAACAACATTGGGCAGCTCCTTCTCTTTGCTACACATGGTATTAGGTAAAGGGCACTGCTGCCACCTCCTTAGTGCCAGGCTGCCATTGGTTAATGGTAGGCCCGGCACTCAGAGACCGTGGTTACCTTGATGCTTCCTAATGCTGCAGGCAAGGATGCCAGGATGTAATATTATACCGCAGAAACCACCGTCTCACACCGCAGAGCGCGTTCCACATTTTGTCACTAGACATCACTGATGAAAAGTGTATTTAGAGCGATTCAATCGGCCACCTGCCTCACCACAGACAGCGGTCAGCAATACTGGAGGAGAGGGATGTATATCGAATTCCAGTATTTAGGTACATGTATACGTGTGTGAAAATATAGTTGTGTACATGTGTATGTGTGTGAATGGTTATTAAGGGATATTTGTGTGTGTTAGTTATGTGGACAGGCAATTCGTTGTGTGAGTGGTTAGTCGAGTGTGTATGTATATATGTTTGTATCAGAGAATATGACTAGTTACATATAAAAAAAAAAATGATATTAATGGAACGCATAGATTTGAATGGACTTAGTGCAGCTATAAACTTTAATACTACCCAGTGAAGTTTCTCTGGGATTTTCATTTTCATCAATAAGCACCAATGGGACCTCAAGTGTGCTTTTAAAATGATCTGTTCCTGATATTGGTCTGTAGCTGATACTGGTACAGACCACAACACTCACTCAACAAAGTGAGGGTGAGCAGAGCCATGCAGGAAAATATATTTTAATTTGCTGGCTTGAGTTTGGCCACTCAGATCCAGAGCTCCAGGCCCACACAGGGGCGTCTCTCTGGGCCCAAATCCATCGCCTGATGGGTAATCTTGCTCTGTATTCAGAGAGTTGGATATTTATTAGAATCTGTTTGTTCCTAAATCCATTGGTTGCATTATAAGATTATATAAGGGTCCTCTCTCCCATTACTGTGCTCACGTTTGCTGTTAACAATGATTACATGCACTTAGAGGAAGCGTTTAATGAGGAAAAATAATAATTAGAAAATAAAACAAAGCCAGCCTCAAAATTTACCCAGCCCCTTATTAATCTATGTATCAGAGTCTTGAAGTTTATTTGTTAAAATGCAAATTATAGAGCAATAAACAGGGACTTTCACTTTTTAGGTAAAAAATAGCCAAAATAAAAGAATTCTCCAACTCAGCTATTTTTCAGTCTGGCAATTTCGACATCATATCTGCGGTTCCCTTGTGACTAATCTAAAATTCCCAATTTAATGAATAATCCCTTTCTATAAACATTCTTCCTTTATTTTTTAAAGAAAACATCCTTTGCATTGTCCACGTTCGTGTCTGTGTTCTACCGAGCAGAACTAACCAGAAAAAAATACAGTAATACATTTATAATGACCTACAGACATCAGTAGAAAAACACGCTGAAATCATGCAATGATTGCCAGTTGCTAGCTGAACAGCTACACACAAACATATATTTATATTTCGAATGATGTGTTCCGATAAATGAGGTGGTGCCTTTAAATGCTCTGTTTGTTTTAAGCCAACCACAGATCTCTCTATATTTGGACATGTTTCTGTGAAAGCAATAAATTCACTAAACCTCCTTGAGATGAGCCTTTCGATGATCAGGGAGAAACAAGAAACTAGCTGGAACTAAAAGCAGTGAATAAAATATAAATATATAGAAATAAATGAATCTCTATCGAACTGCTGAATGATGCTAAATAACGTAGATTTCAACCCAAACTATTTTATGTGAAATTTTTGTTTTTCAATCATTTCATTGCACACGAGATGGGGCTGAACATTTCAACTTGTTAAAAGGCGTAAGAAGACTAGTGTAATTCCCTGGCATTTGGGTTAAGGCTTAAAAATACCCTCTAGCGCGCACGTGGTTAAATAAAAAAATGAAATAGTCAGGGGTTAACCCTCTTCACTACCAGCGCCGTGTATACACAGAATGTAAAAGCATATTTACTGATCACACACTGGGAAAACGCACCTGACTCTTCAAAATACTAACTCGGTTATTATCTAAAGTGAGCATTGCCAGGAATTCAAAGTCAATTTTAACATTCAGGCGAAAATAGTCGAGTTAGAAAAAAATTTTTCCAAGTCGATTCTGTTTTCAGATTGGTTATTTGGGCCCTTAATTTAGAATTCACTTCAAATTCACTCTAAAATCCCAGCAATTCTCACTTTAGGAAATAACTGTGAATGGCATAATTTCCTTTTTCCGCAGTTCACTCCGTATAAATGAATACATTCCTGCTGTTTGGTTATTGGGGTACCTCCAACTAACGTGCAGCTTTGCGTACCCCTTATATAGATAAATATACGTAAATTCCCAGTGATTTTTGGAAGCGCTTCTGTCTGTACTTCCAGATAGCAGAAATAATTGAAATTCAGGACTCCATATGTTTATATGTTAACCCTTGACTAGCTACTAGGTATTTAAAGACGCTCTGACATTTTTTAGTATTTCATTAGGATACCATATTTATGCAACACGGCTCCTGACTATGATGGAATTTCACCGACATTCCAACACATTCCAAAGATACCATAAGAGAGAGTATGGGCTATTTTGCCGTTTAATAAATCTGAGGTTGACAAAATGTGGTGCTCCACCATCAATTTTTGTCCAATCCCGGCGGCCATCACAATTGACGGCTGTTGGATTCAGACATCGGTCTATGGTGGCTCCCGTGGTCTCCTCATATACCTCAATGATATACTCTCTCAACACTGGCGGAGGAGCTGAAGAGAATGCCCAGAGCAAAGATGGTGGTGGCCAAAAGGGGTAGCTTCAGTTAAGTGCAACTATCCTTCCGTGCACCCCGTGGCCACCAGACTATCGCTGAAGAGTTCACTTTCAGGGCTCTTTGCAAAATATGCAAAGATCCCCCAAAATTACTGATCCAATTTAATTCCAGTGAGTATAACTGCGAGCAATGGCCGGACATCATTAGAAGCTTATTGTGATAATGTGACGATAATGAAGAATAGAAGAGAAGTCCATGCACTCTCAGGATACAAAAAGGCAAATTTATTGAACCCGCTGAAACGTTTCCACCTACAACGGCAATAGGCAATGGATGCACCTATTAATGCATTAAAAAATGCTAGATTCTACGAGATGGGAGAAGCTTATCTCCTGTAATTGAATATTAGTATTCCCATAATCTTACCTCATCTAGAATCTAACACTAAATGTCTTGTACGTCATCCAAATGTCTCACTAGTTCCTGCCGAATGAATCACCATGTGAGCTGGATTCCATTACCATAGATACATCTAACTCTGGTTACTAAATATCAGCTCTCTAAGGGGAAATCACTAACCATTTACTATGTATAATAATGTCCTATTATTATTATTATTATTTTATTATTTATATAGCACCCTCAGATTCCGTAGCGCTGGACAAGAAAACAATCCTAGAAAACAATTGGGCTGTATATCAGCAAATTCACAATATGTAAGAATAATGTCTATTCGTGTATATAGTATAGTCACCTCTTTACCAACAAATTGTAAAGATTTTTTTTCTAATTGTAAATAGAGGCAATGATTATATAGGATTCCTATGAGGTCCATACTTTTAAGTTTCTTTTCTGTATTTTGTATTGCAGCCTGCCTGCCACAGACAAGGCATTTAAAGGTAACTAATACGAAAAAGGGAACTTTTTCTTGTGATTTGAATGTTTATAACATTAACAACCACTGGAAACCTCAAAGAGTTATTATTTTATTCAATAAGAAACTCAGTGGTCACTATCTATATAGCATCACTTGCTTTGATAAAACTTAACACAGTCAAGGCAAAGGGACTAAGAACCAATCATATTGTCCTAAATAAATGGATGCTGTCAACAGACATGCTCCATGGAAAATCAATCCGTTTACTAAAACACAATCTTCATTTAATTTTTTGTTAATGTTTGTAAATTAGGGTTTGATTGCTTTCCATGTATTAAACACAATTTAAGTTGGCTCTGCTGTGAGAATCTGGAATCTGACTTTGCCACATCATCTCCATGCCCATTTAGATCAGCTCCGATATTTATACTATTACATTTTGAAATTTAAATTTGGGATATAAAACGTATCTTACAAGATAGCGCCGTTACATGATTATATTATAGTAATGATGTATTTTAATGGAGGCTATCATCAGGATTTTTTTAATATTGTGCTTACTTATCACATATTTTTACAGAAATATGTATTTGTGATGTGTGACGATAAGATTAAAATGCAGAAATCCACAACTCTTTATCCTGCAACGGGGCGCCTCCATCTTAGCTTCCTGTCAGTCAGGTTTACAAGCTCTGTCATTAGCACCGGGCAGTCAGCATAGAGAGAGTATACAGAGAAGAGGAGACATGAAATAGTGTTTATAATGCCATTTGCTAAATCTTCTTATACCATCTAAAAGAAAACAGGGAATCTCCTTAATAAAGTTATTCGTGATTTTCAATGATTTTATCATGACATGTATATATATGACATGTATGAAACCATGGGTCCCGGCATTCATGTGGATGTTGCTTTGAGATGCACTGCCTGCCTAGAGACTGTTGTAGAGGACTTACACCCCTTCATGGCAATGGTGTTCCGTGACGGCAGTGGTGTTCCCTGACGGCAATATAATGCACCCTGCCAAACTGCAAACATTGTTCAGGGATGGTTTGAGGAACATGACAAAGAGTTCAAGGTGTTGCCTTGGCTTCCAAATTCCCCAGATCTCAATCCGATTGAACATCTGTCGGGTGTGCTGGAACAACCAATCCCAATCCATGGAGGCCCCACCTCGCAACTTGCTGGACTTAAAGGATCTGCTGCTAATGTCAACCTATTTAGTTTAGAAAAACGTCGCCTGAGAGGGGATATGATAACATTATACAAATATATTCGGGGCCAATACAAACCACTGTGTGGAAATCTATTCACAAACCGGACTTTACATAGGACACGAGGCCATGCGTTTAGACTGGAAGAAAGAAGATTTCGTCTAAGGCAAAGGAAAGGTTTTTTTTTACTGTAAGAACAATCAGGATGTGGAATTCTCTGCCTGAAGAAGTGGTTTTATCAGAGTCCATACAGATGTTCAAACAGCTACTAGATGCATACTTGCAAAAACAGAATATTCAAGGATATCATTTTTCAACTGTAGGGTAATAGCTTCTTGATCCAAGGATCAATCTGACTGCCATTCTGGGGTCAAGAGTGATTTTTTTTTCAATGCATCAGAGCTGTTTTGGTAATGAGAGTACCATACTAGGCATGGGATTTTAATGTTGTATAAGTTAACGTTTTAAGAGGGAAAACAATTTTCACAGACTCCGTTCTTTTAATATACAATTTTTTATATCACTATATATTTTTAAAAAAGTATATTTTATTGTATGATATTTTTTACTATTGGATTTAAGTATTTCTATATCTCTGCACGTTCCTAAACATATCTCTTTACAGTTATCCGTTTTAGTATGTAAATCCTATTATGTTCTAAAAGTGTATTACATTGTATTACTTTTTATCATTGTATTTATGTATTCGCATTGTTTCCATATGTATGTTTTACTTATATCTGCTGTCCATTCATCATACATATACAATTAGATTTTTAGAGATAAAGTTCTCTGCAATTAGAACCTTTTTTTCTACTCTCTTTCTCCCCCTCGTATACTATCTTATTACATATTCAACTTAAAACCCGTCCCTCTTTGGGGTCATGTGACTCGGAACTGGCTCAGACGCCATTTTGGTGGAGCTGCAACGTCTACTTAAATGGTTCAGCTCCCGCACCTGCACCAGCCACATATCCCAGTGAGAATCATATCATTCCACACTATACTTTAGGAGCCATTTCTAAGCTCCACAAAAAGTGAGTATATATATACTTATTTAATTTCAGAAATATCTTAATATACCATATTATTTTAATTATGTCCTTCCCCTATGTCCTATGAGACCTTCTACAACAACTCACAAGGACTCATTTGCCATACAAGAGCTACGCTATGTCCATAGGCAGAGATCATACCGCTCAAGAGCATAAGTTGGAGTTACCGCATGGCTCCAGAAAAGTTACAGTCATAGCACTACACCTACCCCCTTTTTTTTTACCTCATTTCTATTCACCAGAGAAGAGAGGCACCGGATTTTGTTTTTGACCTGCCTATCAAAATTTATTTAGTATTATCTTAATTCTGAATTTTTCCTTAGGTTTTCCTTATTTTAAGAAGAGTCATGAATTAACAGATGTGGCTATGCTAGAGAACATTGAAAAACAAATAGTTATTTTTATCTGTTATTTGTAAAATGCCAAATATATCCAGTGTCACTATCCACTTGAAAACTATTTAGATTTATAGCCAAGAACACATTAGTTTACTGCGACACAGGGGATCATTGAGGGACTAGTTTGTGTGAATTTGAAATCCACGTAAGGATGGAAAAAACATATTTTGTGCTTGCGTAATCTATTTTTGAAAATAACATAGTCATTATAATTTTGCTTTTAGAAAAAAAACCGAATATAAAAATTTGTAATCTTCATTATTTAAAGAGAATCGCTCATTCCTAATTTCAGAAAGGATAATATTTGTTTCCTCCACTCTGTCCCTCATTTTGTGGGCATTGATGAACAAACACGTGTCCCAGAGTCCTGAGTTATTTTTCTGGTGTCCTGCTTTTGTATACAAAAAGCCACAATTGATAGGCTGCGGGTTTCTGTAATAGTACTATTTAAAAGGAGTATAAATATTTAGTTTCTTGTATTTTTCTTTTTATCTCCCCAGTATCCCGTATGGCAATTTCGAACAGCAAATGGTATAATTACGTCCGACGACTCAAAACAACCTCCTGGTTCTTTCTACCTTGTCACAAACATCTCTGTCCATTCTAGTGTTCTTGTAATTTGCTTTGTATTTATATTTTTCTGTTTCTGTTCCGAAAATGTGAAAAACAAGTACCGTATGTCATGTTTTAACCGTGATGTACTTTGTTGCTGAATTGATGCTTGCCGAGGAGCGTAAATGGCAAAGTAATTTTTTTAAAATTCAACCGCTATCAGCGGTTCCATTAACAGTCGATTAGTAATGGCCACCAGCAGTCCATAAACACAAAACATGTGGGTTGATAGCCTCTAGGAAAGGACTGAAGTCAAAGATGAAGAGTGTGGAGTAAAAGAGAAACAGGACAATGCACATTTCGGCTTAATGGGCAATGTGCCATAAGGGTATTGCATGAATCTGAATTTGGGGCATGATAATATACTTCTTTATTATAGTATACTAATTAACATTCCAGTCGTGTTTTATATTCACTCATTTAATCAGCGTCTTTACTGCAACCAGATGGTCTACTCTGTGAATTGGAAGCTTTTCGGGATTCCTAAAATTTAAACAATCGCTAAACATCTTACGCACGTCTTACACAAGGCCATCTCTTCCTTGACGAATGTCAAAAATTCGAATAATTTCCCGGATATATTTAGGTTACTGCAACGAGCTTTCATTTGAACATACGTCTGACTTGTAGTGGTAAGCATCCAATTACAAGCCGCATCATTTCCGACTCAAATGTAGTTCCTGATTTGGCCTGCCAACCTTATTCATCCAAAAAATACTTAGGAATAGATTTCTACTTTTACTTCTCAGGGACACCACGCAGTTATAGGAGTGCAGTCACAACTATGTCACAAGTTCCCGAGTGGCCAGGGCTTTGTGCTGCCTTTGGCCCCTAACTCTAATAACGTACAGGATTATTCACTTAAGTCCAAGTGGCCCATACCAAATGGGGCCAATGAGACTGCGAAATCCAGAAATTGTTCACACTATTTAACATTAGCTCTTATTCCTGAATGCGCCTGAATTGGGTCCAGACAGGGCAGCCACTAGCATAAGATGGCACAGGCCGCCTTAGGACACAGCTGCCCAGGGGGTGCAGGATTCAGGTGACCGGCAGGAGGAGAGCACAGCACTGTGTTCGCCTCCTGCCGGTCTCTCTATGTAGTGTGGCCAAGCGCGGGAGAGAAGCTTTCTCCCTCTCTCCCCGATCTGACAGCAAGCACTCACTTAGAGTGCCAGCTGCTTCCTGTCAGGAGAGAGTCATCGCTCGGCCACGCTACAAGGAGGAGGGAGGTGAGCTGGCATATCTGAGGGGGGGATAAGACATAAGCGGGGGCTGGGGGAATGAGATACAAGGGGGGCTGATGGAATGAGACACATGGGGAGGGGGCTGGGGGAATGAGACACATGGGGGGCTAGGGGATTGAGACACATGTGAGAGGGGGCTAGTGGATTGAGACACATGGGGGGCTTGTGGAATGAGACACATGGGAGAGGGGGCTGGGGCAATGAGACAAAAGGGACCGGGAAGAATGAGACACATGGGGAGGGGGCTGGGGGAATGAGACACATGGGGAGGGGGCTGGGGGATTGAGATACAAGGGGGGCTGGTGGAATGAGACACATGGGGAGGGGGCTGGGGGAATGAGACACATGGGGGGCTAGGGGATTGAGACACATGTGAGAGGGGGCTAGTGGATTGAGACACATGGGGGGCTTGTGGAATGAGACACATGGGAGAGGGGGCTGGGGCAATGAGACAAAAGGGACCGGGAAGAATGAGACACATGGGGGGCTGGTGTCCACACTTCAACTGGACTGAAAGACCACCGCCAGACAGCTTAAATCCAGACCGAATGCTTCAAATCCAGGTCGAGATTTAAAAAAAAATAAAAAATGCTCCAAACAATTTGCCTGCTGGTAGTGCTAGAAGCCGGCAGAGGACAAATAGTTGAAAACTCTTGGCAGCGCAAGGGTTAATTATGTGGCAACTGGCCAGCGCTTGCTAGCTAGCTGTCACATTAAATAGTTAAAAATGAATATGAATATCCTGAAAACCTATGGGTGACAATTAGACTGCCATATTACCACCACATATGGAAATATGTAACCTTAACCCCACATAACTGGTAAAAAGTCAGACAGGACGTCTTCTTTTGATAGGTTTTAGACATTGGCAGACTAGTGGGAGAACCTCTGGGACTCCACTGCCTTTGACTATCTTCTTTCTGGAATTCTCTGATATGGACTCATCCCATATCATTTCACTGAATGTGTACTCACTGAGTAAATCTCTTTCTGGCATAGAATCCAAACATTCCATTCTGAGCTAACTCACATAGAGTGCATATTGACATAATTAACATTTTTTTTTTTTTTTTAATTCTTTATTTTCATAGTGCAGGGTAAATGACATAAGGCAAAGTTGGTGAATAACATAACAGTTGGTGTACGCGTAAATTACAAGATATTCTGCACTTTTTTTTTTTTTAAGTAGTAGTAGTAAAGATAACAAGAGTGTAAACATTATAATCGTGAAAAGCATAGCAGGACATTTGTGTTGAGCTGATATGATTTAGACATGCATTTCTCAGGTACACGAGTCTGGTACAGGCTTAGTTAATAGATATATATCTTTGTTGATGTAATCAGGGTTAATAAAATAGATTCAATGTTGCTTACATAGCTAGAATAACTACGTTAATTTACCACTGGATTGAATGAATTAGGCTACAGCATAGCATATACGAATACTGCAGGAACTAAATAGTAGAAACATGTTTAACTGTGTGAAGGAACAAAAAATATATAAAAAAAAAAAAAATACTTTGAGCTTTGCTTTATAATAGTCCGCAGCCTAATCAGCCGATGCCTGCAGAGAGAGAGACACTGTCCTTGGCAAGCTGTAATCTAGTGTGCCGTGTTGAGGAGCAACACCGGAGCGCGTCCCTCTGTTGACGGGCTGCTGGGCTGCGCAGGTGGTGCAGGGTCGCCTCCATTTCGGTGGGTGACTGATGTGGTCGTGGTTTCGTGGGTCCCCTCTGCTTTTACGATAGTGCAGGCGATAGATGAGTGCTGAGCCCTTCGCCTCCGCTCCACAGCTCCGTCCTCTGTCGGGGCTGTTGGCTGCCACCGAGTGTCGGGCGGTGTATGTCGGGGTGCGTGGTCGCCCGCTGTTTGTGGAGCTCTTTGTTGCCGCTTGTGTTGAAGTGGGGTATGCTGTGGGGGGGGGGGTCCTGGGGCGACCCCTTGTTGAGGTTTTGGGCTGCTCCCCTGTGGTTTAGAGTTGGGGCGCTGGAGCCGGCACTGGGCCCGCCGCCTCCGTCTCCCTGCTTTCCAGGTCCCTCTCCGGGTCTGAGTTAGTACTGTGGGCTTCGTTGTGCGACACTTTGGTGCTGGCGTCGATGGGGCCCCCTCTGGGGCGCTCCTGCGGCTCTCTATCTTGGCCCAGAAGTCCGCCAGATGTCGGTCTAGTCTGACCGATAGCGGGAGCAGGTAGGACTGGGGTGTCTGGGCCCGCGTCGCGTCCGCCATTTTGGGTGTCGATGGCCCGGCGGGGTCGGTGTGCTGTGGTTGGTGTCTCTGCTGTGGGTTACTTGCGTTTGTTGCCGGGATAACCCCCTCCGGCAGGGGGGGGGGGAGAGGATGATGCTCTGTGCAGGCCCTCTGTGAAGCGGATCTCAGTCAGTTGGGGGATCGGCCGTTTCCCCCGCTCCGTCTGGGTAGTCCGCAGGTAGGCCACGAGTCCTTTCTTAGGTCTTGGTCGCCAGAGTTGCATAGGGACTCCAGATAGCAGAGTCTCCATCGCTGATCTCTGTTGTTGAGGCTGAGATGTCGCCTGTAGGTAGATAATTGTGAGTATTTTGTGGTTATTTATGTTTTTGGTCCAGGAGCTCATCTGGTGTGCGACCGTTCTGCTCGGCAGTGTGTTCTAAAAGTGTATTACATTGTATTACTTTTTATCATTGTATTTATGTATTCGCAGTAGCTTTATTTTTATAGTCTCATCTTCTCTGCCATTTCTTAAAGCATAGCCCCACAATTTATACCAGCTTGATGTTAATTAACGGAAAAGGTATTACATGAAAAGGAACACTTTTTGTTATTGTCAACCCTTTCCGGATCACAATGGAACTCACTTTTTTGTTTTATATTACTTAGACCAGGCTTCCCCAAACTCCGGCCCTCCAGATGTGGCTGAACTACAAGTCCCATGATTCTCAGCCTATGTATTGCATTCATAGAATCATGGGAGTTGTAGTTTAGCAACATCTGGAGGGCCGGAGTTTGAGGAAGCCTGACTTAGACCAATGTGTTTCAGTGGATGACAGGTCATTACACAATGGCCCAATGGGGTATATTCATCAAAGTATTCCGATCATTGACAGATAAATTCCATCATTATTTTGATTGTATCATTACAGTTTCATAAAAAGTAGCAGTCTTCTTTATAGTACATTTTCCCAGTTTTCGTATAAATTTCGTCTTCGGAACACCAGAAGAATTCGTCAGATTTCTTTCGGAAAAACTTGGTAAAAAAAAATACACAAAACTGTTGCGTTGGCAAAAAAAAATGGTGCATATACACAAATGATTGGTGCAAGAGTGCAACAGATGAAAAAAAATCTGACTAATTTGTAGAAATTGGACAGAAGAGTGTCATCGACACCTTGATAAATCTTCCCCTCTGTGTGTAAAAACAGAGACATGTGTTTGTTTGTTTTTATGTTATTTCCCATGTTCCCCATGACAAGTACCCTATATCTTTGGTCTTTCTTAGAGATGACAGACATAATTGGAATGGACAATTTTCGCATGAATGTCAATCACAAGTTAGTTGTACAAGATAGCTGTCTTTTCGTGCATGCCGATGCCTCAGGGCTACTTCTCTTTTGATTTTTGACAGCGACATGTATGCTGTTCTAGATTATCATTAATCAAAATGGAAGGCAACGGCAGAATTTCATCTGCTGGTTGAGATCGTTCACATTCCCCAAATTTCCATAATTCAGTCCATCTGGGGAGGTTCGAGGCGTATGCAGCAGAGCTACAAAATACCTTATGTACATGTTTGCATTATATTAGCTGTCTTTGAATTTTTTCGACTGGAAACAAACTACATATCATGGTTCCCCCTAATCTCTTGTCTATGAATGTATTTTCCAACGTGAGAATACATTTTCCTACATGAATCTAGTTGTCATAAGTTTTTCTCCTTTCCCGTCACTATTCTGTTCCTCAGACACACGTATTAAATATAAAGTTTGTAGTCACCTATGATAAGATATTTGCCAGTCAGTCATGTGGTGACATCCGGGATAGTCCCGAATTTCAGTTTATAAATACGATGTAAGACCAGATTTGTAGGACACCGATATGTTAAAGTGAACCTGTCATGACAGATATAGGTTTGCAGTTTTCAAACCATCTGGCTTAACTCGTGTTATACAATTAAATATTTCTTCCCTTAATACCATTAAAAGCTCATATTTTAATTTATTTTTATTACCCCTGTCTCCGGCTGGGACAGTTAATCATGTTTTCAGGCGGTGTTACACGTGAGGTGAAACACACCTCTTCTGAATATCTCCATTTGGGATTTACAGACTTGCTGCCCATAACAGGTTAAAACTCGCCAACACTTTATGTTGGCTTTGTGTAAATAAAACTCTATTTCTCTTTTCTTTCCCAGATTGCTTGTCCAAAGCCGTTGCAAAAATCACTCTGGCTTTTTCTCTCCTCTCTCTGTGCTGCCCCATTGTCACGGTGGGCAAGGATAGGAGTTCTAAACGCGTGAGACACACACACATACATAATGGCAGATACACTTACACACCAACAGAAACACACAAATTTAAGATGCTTTAACCACCCTCTTGCTTGCCTATATTTTTGTAAGGGGGTAGCTTCTCTGTAGTCTACTGGGGATTTAGCTCTGAGCTGTGCTGGGTTGTTTGTCTTCTCCCGAGTGGCTTCCTTTGCGCACTGGGAGGTGGTGAACAGACTTCACTTTCTCCCAGTGTGGTCGTTCCCAAGGTGAATGGGGAGGGCTGTACTTTTAAGTGGCCCGTGCGGTCACAGATCCGCAAGATGACCCCAATCCCCAACTGGACCACATAGCAATACAGGGCCCCAGAGCACAGCCAGGCCACTTACGCCCCTGATGGCGTCACAGTATATAAGTAGGCATGCATACATACTCTATATCTTAGAATGTAAGCTTGTTTGAACAGGGCCCTCACCACCATCTGTTCCTGTACGTCTAACTTGTCTTGTTGCAACTATTTGTTTATTAGTCCAATTATTGTACAGAATTGCAGAATATGCTCTCTTAAATAAAAAAAAAAAAAAACAATGATGCGTTAATAGAGTGTTGCATAGCCATCCGAGCAAATACTCTACATGGCATAGCCATCCGAGCAAATACTCTACATGGTCAAAAGTATGGGAGCTCCTGCTCATAAAATATTGAATTCAAAATCGTGACTTTTAATTCTGAGTTAAAACTCGTTTAAGCTGTTTTAGCAGCTTCTGCTCGTGTGGTAAGAG
The DNA here is from genome assembly GCF_036172605.1 of Pelobates fuscus. Lineage (NCBI taxonomy): Eukaryota > Metazoa > Chordata > Amphibia > Anura > Pelobatidae > Pelobates > Pelobates fuscus. Next base: position 146,946,048 of record NC_086325.1, on the reverse strand, counting down.
TTTCCACTGATGTTTAAACACTGCTGCACAAAACATTAGGCAGTTCAGGCACAGATGTTCGTTGATCGGGACTGACTCCCAATCAGTGTTCCAATTTATCCCAGATGTGTTCCGTGGTATTGAGGTCAAGGCTCTATTTAGGCCAGGCAAGTTTTCATCCCAATACCTGACAAACCATTAAAGTTCAGACCTCACCCTGTGCACGGAGGAATTGCCATGCGGAAACAGGAAAGGGATTCCCCAAACTATTGCCACAAACCTGGAAGAACAATACCATCCAGAATTTCATTCCAAGAGATCCTTAGAACAGAATGAATGGTCATTGCTCAAACCACTAAAAGCACTAAAACAATTAATGGAGTGGTTTTGGTGTATAGATCATGATTCTGCAATATCACTGCTCAATTCTCTGTCATTTAGAAGTTAAATCAGTTTGCATGTGTCTTACAAAGTGTCCCTGCACATTCCCTGTAAGAAAAAAGTTTTAATGCTTAAACATTTTTTATTGCACAGTCTGATTAATTTAGAGTTTCTTATCTCCTGCTCTGTTAATAGCCTCCTACACCCTGCAGAAGCCTCCTGTGTGTGATTAAAGTTCAATTAACAGATCAAAAGGGGGAAAAAATGTCTAAAGTAAACACACTGTGCTCTCACATCTGATTGAAAATGAAATTTTTTTTCATGCAGGCTGTGTGTGGCTAGGGCTGCATAAACAACAGTGATTTAATTCCTAAATGGCAGAGAATTGAGCACCGAGACTGCAGGGGCATGTTCTATACACCCAAACTGCTTCATTAAAATAAAGTGGTTTTGGTACCTACAGTATCCGTTTAAATAGCCAATTATTTATCATCCATTACTCGTTCGAATTAGCAATATGCATTTAAAAAGGCAGCTTTCTTCTGGCAATAGCAAAACTATAGTTATTTATCAAACTTTCAGATAAATAACTAGTGCAATTTTTTACGTGTGACTTTGACCATTATAGTACTCCACATCTACTCCATGGAGAGTGGTAACTGTATGTAGCTGCTCGGACATAGAAATCCATTTAAAATGACAATTATTTATATAGCACCAACATATTCCACAGTGCTGTACAATAGGTAAACAGAACACATAGGACATACAAGAACAGTTGATGAAGTGGGCCCGGTCCAACCAAGCTTACATTTTAAGATATACAGCGCTACGGAATTTGTTGACGCTATATAAATAATAAAATAATAATAATAATAATAATATACGTGAAGAGCCGATCGCAGGGCCCCAATTTCATTCTTCACATAGGGATGGCTAATGGGGCCAAGCAGTTCATGGTCCCGAAGCCCATCTAATCCCTAGGCGGTTGCTTAGGGTTGTCTTATGGTCACACCTGCCCTAGGATGGAGGATACTGGAGTAAGCATGCTGCTCAGGTAGTGTGGGAGTTATCCAGAGAGTTGGGTTTGAAGATGAAGAGCATGTCTGGATACGAGAGCTGCCCAATTCAATTGTTTTAGCATATCATACAGATGGACAGTGTATTACAAGAACGCATCAGCATAACATACAATAGGGATTGCTGCAATTCACCTTTGCTGCTGTGATCTCAGGTGAGATGTACTAACCTGAAGATATAACAAAACAGTGGACACTATTTCACAAGGAAATGAAGCATACACCATTTAGCAGCGATAAGGCAAAATGCAGCACATGAAAACTAGCTGACGGGAGCAGGAAATGAAAGAATATATAAATGAATCCCATAGGCTGATAACGGACTGCAGGCCATGGGGTGATATAGCAAGAACCGCAGAATGTTTAAAATATCTCTGTGCTTTGGAGCAAATGCCCTAACAGCTGGAAGAAACAGGACGTTATAATATGTACCGATACAATAGGATAAGGGATGAGGAGCTTGAATTAACTTGCAAAGTGAACAAAAAAAAGTTTTTTTAATTATTTAAATCTTTTTCCAATTCACATGCCCATTAAAGAAACCTTGTCATCCGTGTTTGGATAAGACTCAATATCAAGTAGGTATGCAGATAATTAATATTTTTAGAAAAAAATATACTGATTTAGCTATCAAGTATGCCATGGGCTATTGGGATTACCTAATGTAATGGTATTTCAACCTGCAGGTTTGAAAATTACTGACAATATGGCATCTGGAGCATTAACCAATAATGAAATTGCCATCATCAATTCAAAACTCATAGGATAAATGCCAGCATGCCCTGTGTTGATGAGCCTGGGTTGGATGTATAACTAAGGTACAATATGTAAAATAACGTTAAACATTTGCTAGTTGCTTGGCTAGGACAAACTATAGATACATTTAGCAGCCTTGCTTCAAGACAATGTCCATTTAAATAATTAAACACAGAAAGAGGCTTCTTCATTGTGAAAGGATATTTTAAAGGTGGCCAGATTAAAGAACATTAGCAAAATGTACCCTATACCAACAATATTGAATCTTTCATTAAAATGTCATCGGTAGTATTAAAGGAACACACAAGGCACCAAAGCAACTTCATCTGAATTAAGTTGTTATGGTGCCAGGAAGCCCTTGCAGGCACGCTTACCTAAAAGGGTCAAACCAATCGAGAAAGTTGCCTCCAGTGGCGATGTCCAATTCACCCCTCCCCATCCCCCCTCCCCGAGGCAGCATCCGGCTTCTAAATTTTCAGATTCAGCTAATGCTCTCAGCCAATCAGTGACTTCCCATTAACTAAACTGTATTACTAAAGGTACTTTTCTTCCCAAGCCTGTTTAGTGAATAGCAAAAGTGCCTCCCGTTAGATTAAGTTGTTTTGGTGCCTGAAGTATCTCTTTAATTCCTTGAGGACACAAAGTAATTTTTTTTTTTTGCAGCTACGATTACATACCTCCCAAGTGTCCCTACTTCTGTCCGTGTTTTCTCTCCTAATGTCCCTCTTTTTTTAGGAGCGCCATATTGTTGGTGTGTCTGAGTGTATAAAAGAGCTCCACAGCATCAATGCTACCAGTCATGTGTCTTTACTACAATAAATGTGTTTAGAAATCAGTCTGTGTAAATAAGATACATTGTTCTAGTTCTAAATGGCAATTTTAGTTATCTAAATGATGAATCAGTCACTTAAACTTTCTCACAACAGCCCTGTCTCTGGCCACTTCCCCAGGAACACCCCTAAAGTTTAAGTGTCCCTCTTTGTCCATTTTATATGCTATGGGGCATGCTTTAGTAACAAAGTGTAGTTCTGTGCTACATCCAGATTGTCCACAAGTTCAAGGATCTTGAGTAGCACTGCACTCCCACTTATCAGATTACATCTGGAAGCTTTGGAGACAAAACATAGGGTTCAATTTTGCTTCAATTGAGACATTGCAATGACGCAAAGTCTGCAACTTAGCTGCAAGGGACATGCTGATGTAACCTGCTGAAGTCAGTCAAGTGGTACCTTCACAGCAAGAACATGTTTCTCAGTAAGCTAGCCAACAATTAAAATACAGATTTGCAAGCATGTAAAGACCCATGCATAAGTATTTACCCCCTTTAGATGTTTCTACGTTCTTTAGTGTTACAACTTAGGATCAAAAATAGATTTTATTAGGTTTTATACGGTTTGCTATTAAACAATATATTTATTACTTTGAAGGTGTAAAATAAAAATGGATGAAATAAGTTAATATTCCCAACTTGCAGAAACTGTACCAAGTTTAAAATAATAAGTATAGTATAAAAAAAAATTCTTGGGAGATGGAGCGAGAAAGAGGAAGTAAGGAGAAGGGGGAAATTATTTTCTCATCGTAGATCAATATTTCCAATACCTGGCCGCCTGTTCCTGTGAATGCCTTATTCACAGGAACAGATCCATCGAAGGAGTGACCAATCCATAGTTGTCTCCAACCATGAGCTAAAGAAATATTTTTTTTTATTGTGTAATTAAAACTAAATTAAAATATTAGAGACATCGTGATCACAACTGATGGTAAAAATGGACGGAGAACGTTGTAGATGGTGATCGGTTTCAGCCTCCAAGACTTGACATACTTTGGCGGAGGTCCATCTTCCGGCCACATTACGACCCCAACCCACAGCCAAAATGACACTGTAGTGATTTAAAACCAAGAACCTACATACCTATATAAACAGTGGCAGTCCCTATGCAAGAGTAACTCGCTCTTATTATTATACTTGCCATTTTAAATGTTTATGTAGCAATGACACTCTAATGTTTTACACTTTCCAGTATCATAGATTAGTGAAATATATTTATAAATAGCATTACATATTTATTATGTTACAGTTACTCAAACCTGAAAAATGTTGTCTGCTCTCTTTTGTGGCACAATAAAAGTGGGCACCATTCAATGACTGGATGCTGCCACTTCTGATTTTGTAAATTTTTTTATGAAGTCAACTGATTTAGGAGGTGAACATTATGCTCCCATCTTTGGAATGCCACCCTCCTCCCCTCCCCCAACCCCTCTACCCCCGACAACCACGCCTTGCATTCATAGCTCTCAATTTTGATATGTATGTAGTAATGGACATAGTTATAATTTCTTTACACCATAGACAGAAAAAGATTTTTAAAAAAATCACATGTACTAGTTTTCATGATTTTAACCAACATTTTTTAATGAGAATTCCCCTTTAAATCCAGTTGTATTTGATAAAGTACGATGCACATTGTCAGTGTAAATATAAAAACAGGAATATAATTTTTTTTAGTATTTCACACAAATATATAGGCTTTATAAATGGGAGTAGGCACATCAGAGTCATGGGCTTGTATGAGATTTTCCATAACCAATTTCTGTAAAATCTTAAGGATCAAAATGCAGTTAAAGGGAATCTCCAGTGCCAGGAAAACGATCCGTTTTCCTGGCACTGGAGGGTCCCTCTCCCTCCCACCCCCCAATCCCCGGTTACTGAAGGGGTGAAAACCCCTTCAGTAACTCACCTGAGACCCCACCGATGTCCCTCGTTGCTGTCTCCTCCTCCTCGACGCTCCTCCTCTTCATTGTGTCGGCCGGTGGGCGAGACTGATCCCGCCCACCGGCCGAGGAGACCTAATGTGCATGCGCGGCAATGCCGCGCACACGCATTACGTCTCCCCATAGGAAAGCATTGAAAAATAATTTCAATGCTTTTCTAAGGGGAAATGAGCGGCGCTGGAGGTCCTCACACAGCGTGAGGATGTCCAGCGACGCTCTAGCACAGGTTTCCTGTGCTATGAAGGAGGAAGTGACCTCTAGTGGCTGTCTAGTAGACTGCCACTAGAGGTGGAGTTAACCCTGCAACGTAATTATTGCAGTTTATAAAAAACTGCAATAATTACACTTGCAGGGTTAGGAGTAGTGGGAGTTGGCACCCAGACCACTCCAATGGGCAGAAGTGGTCTGGGTGCCTGGAGTGTCCCTTTAAAAATGTAATGGATGCCAACTTTCTGGAAACTCTTAAAGATACCTTAAGAAGAAAGGCCATGTGCTCCGAACCAGTATATTTCTTTTACAGAAAAAATAAGTTAGCTTGTAGCATTTTTTTTTTTTTAACATTAATACATATCTGGAGTTTTTCCATGCTTAAAGGAACACTATAGGCATCAAAACAACTTTAGCTTAATGAAGCAGTTTATGTGTATAGATCATGCACCTGAAGTCTCATTGCTCAATTATCTGCCATTTAGGAGTTAAATCACTTTTGATTCTGTTTATGCAGCCCTGGCCACACCTCAGATGTTAACTTGCTTCAGTAGTGTTTATATCTTGCTCTGTCAATTGAACTTTCACACAAAAGGAGGCTCCGCGGGGTCTAGATTACCAGATCGGGAGATAAGGAATTCTAAATGAAAAACTGTGCAATAAAGGAAGTTTAAATATTAGATATCTCTTTATAGGAAGTGTTTAGGAAGGCTGTCCAAGTCACATGCAGGGAGGTGTGACTAAGGCTTTATAAACAATGTGATTTTACTCCTAAATGGCAGAGAATTGATTAGTGAGACTGCAGGGCCATGATCTGTACACCAAAACTGCTTCACTAAGCTAAGGTTCTCTTGGTGCCTAAAGTGTCCCTTTAAGCACTGTCAAACTATCAAGCAGTAGATGATAGCCTTGAGAAAAGATAGAATTTGCATTTCTAAACTTTCTTTTGGGTTTACCGATAACAGTTGTTAACTAGCTTATTCTGAGTTAGTAATACAATCTCTACATATTGGAAAATCAACATGTGCAATCTGTTCCTAACATATAAAAAATAAATTAAAAACTATAAAAAAAAAAAAAACACACTAATAAACATAATTTTAAGCAAATCTGAGCACATTCGTCACTCATGGTTGGCTGCACACCCAGAGAAAAACCATCTAGCTTTGATTTCATGTTTTCTATTACATGGAGACAATTGTAAGATACTGGTTAGGAGTATATGGTATTTAAATTTTTTGCAAATTTGTATCACATGTTTTTTTTTGTGTTCCAGCACGAACGACACCTAGTAAGAAAATAAATTGTTAGCAAACAGAAATATGCCATTAGCAGTTTTCTGGAATTAGTAGACCTGTGCATTCGGTTCCAAACTAATTGCGATTTGTCTGAATTTTGGGCGATTAGCGAGCCATCCAAGCTCTGCAGCAGATGGACGCATCACAAAGCAAACTAGACAGAATAATGGACAAGCAGTTTTGTCCGTTTTGTGATTTGGAATTCCGTGTTTGGCTCCGTAAAAAAAAAAAAAAAAAAAAAGAACAATTGATGGTTAGGGGGCAGCTTATAAATGTTGATTTTATTCACCGATCAAGAAAGAAGTGACCCAATAGAGGGGAAAAGAAATAGCAGTAACAAAATAAAATTCTATAATTTATATATTATAGATTTTTAATGCTCCTCTTCTTTTTACCTCTACTGGTCACTTCTTACTTTTTTTGTGTCCTTTTGGGTTTTTTTTAATCACTTTTTTCCCCAAACAATCGCATGGACGACATTGTTCCGAACCGAAACCCCATATGAACAAATTTTAAACCACCGACACGAAAATTTTTCAAGCTAATCAGTTTGCTGTACACAAGTTTAGTGGTTAGTTGATGGTCACTGAAGTAATAAGAACAGAATGTATGTACCTCTATACATCTACAGACTGAACACATTGGAAACCAACCTTGACCCATACAATTGACAACTCAATTTTCCATAGTGCCCCGCAAACCTGGAGGCAAATAGTTGCATCATGGGAGATGTAGTCCACATTGCTACCCACTGTTCCAGCATAAATGATTCCTGGGACTTGTCCTGCATTCTGGTGTGTAGCCACCCCTGGGCCCACAGGAAGGAGGATAGAAATCTATGTTTTTTCCCCCTTATTGGTGTATGTCAGTTTGTTAAAGTGTGTGTATCATTATATGTATTATTGTAAGCTCGTTTCAGCAGGCCCATCCTCACCTACTGTTCCCGTATGTCATTTGTGTTTTGTTAGAACTATCTGTCTTGTTTACAGCACTGTGGAATATGTTGGCGTTATATAAATAATTGTATTTGTAAGTCTGTCATTTTATGTCTGTGTCATTGTATGTGTCTGTGTGTCACTGTATGTATGTGTCTGTGTGTCACTGTATGTATGTGTCTGTGTGTCACTGTATGTATGTATGTCTGTGTGTCACTGTATGTATGTATGTCTGTGTGAGTTCTTGCCTCGTTTCCACTGAGCGGTTCGGTTCGGGTTGGTACAGTTTGGAAGGTTTAGAATGGACCAGCCCATTCTAGTGAGCGTTTCCACTGCAAGTCAGACCTTCAGGGGCCATGCAGGGTTTAGAAAAAATGCTCTTCCTGTCCACCAATCAATGGATTGTATAGTAGCTCCGCCCTAACCGAACCGTTCCATTTCCTATGGCCCTACATCTGAAGCAGGACCCTGAATGGATCAGTACGGTTCGCTTGTATGGACCACTTTCATAATGGAAACACCCAAAATAGCGAACCGTACCGAACTGAACCGAACCGATCCGCTCAGTGGAAACGAGGCAAAAGTGTCCCTGGAAATCTTTTTTTAAAGGTTGACAACTATGATTACTGTCCGCAGCATCCACGTCAGCAGCTGTTGCCTACACTCGTAGTACAATATAAAAGGATAGCGCTTAAAGGAGAGATGATGAGGACTGCACTGTTCTTACACCTTACAATTACCTGAGCAATATTAGCATTGTTCTCTCTGTGCAACACTGACTCCCTTCTTTCAGCGAGAAATAAATGTGCAGATATCCAGCATTATACAGAAAGGATATACACAGCAATAGGTCGTGCTCCCAGCATGTACAATAGTGTACTCAGAAAAAAAGTCAAAGTCATGCATTACAGGCTTAAATGGTAAAATATTAACATATCGACAAAGTGTAACAATGGACACTTTCAAGTTGCAGTGCCTATGATTTACAGTGGCGTAACTAATAAAATGATGCTTTACAAACAGGGTCAAATTGAATGCCCAGACTTTTCAGGCACAAATATTACAGTTCCAAGTCCTGACCCCAGACAGACAATATGTAACAGAATTTGGGTACCCAGGTTCTTTAAAAAAACGAGAGAAATTGTAAACAGGGGTTTTCACTAAATGGGGAACTGTGGGGAGTTACAATGGAATCGACTGTAAATTTAAGGCCGAAACAGCCACATTTCATGAATTTGTGGCTATTTTTAGTTCAAGTTTACAGTTAGTTTTCTAGAAGTTCACAATTCATAGAGGAGAGTATTCCTCCCCGTAAGACACTTTCTGAAGAAATTAAACAGTTAGACATTGGTCCAGGCAGATCAGAAATAGGTTACATAATTTATAACTGGTTCACTTATAGTGAAAGTATTATTAACCATAGAGTTGATCAAGTGCTTTTGAGAGGTCCGTAGGACCGCTAGAAAAGATTAAGGTTCCAGATAGGGGCCCTCCTTCTGAACCAATTGTGCATGGGTAACCAAGGAGGAACTTAAACAATGGGCCTTCCATCATCCTGTGTTCAGTAGTGTGACAGGTTGACAATCAGTGTAAACTCTACAATGCCCAGCTTCTATGCTCCACTCTACTGCCAAAAAAACCCCACAAAAAATAAATTCCTATTTAGTAGATATTCCTCCAATGAAAACATGACTACATTTTTAGCATGCGTTTTGTCATTGCAGGCATATCTAAAAACAGCTTGCAAAAGCGGCATATCTCTTGTCTGATGCCTTTGCAAACCCTCCCCTTCTAATCCCACCCAGACTTTCTGTGGCTGTCCAATCACAGACTCCCCAATGCAGCTCAATTAGAAGTATTTGCAAGGCAGGTGCTCTGGGTAATTGATACCTCTTGAGTTTAGCTCCACTGAGCTAAACAACCAGAAAGTAACAGGATTGGTTGACAGTCAGTAGGGGTAACACTAACAAGGCAAATTTCTAAAAGTGAAAAGAAAAAAAACAAAACACATTTTAGCAAGTTGCACATTGCCGCTTTAAGTGTTGGATCACAGTGGTAAATATTTTGAAAAAATAAAATTCAGGTATTAGAAGATTTTGCAGAGGGGGTTTCCGTAAAGGATAATGATTAGACCCAAATGTTGAAGTTTTTAAACAAGGTTTCAACACCCTAGATCTGCTATGTTCGCAGTCTATATTAAAAGGATAGTGTTGGTTTTACGAAGACCTGCTCTACAGACTAGGGTTGAAATCTATCCTGCGTTTAGCTGGTTCAGTAAGATTGGCCACGGACGGTGGTGGTCATGGAGGTTGAAAATGAAGATTGAACAATGTAAGCGGAACGTGTTGTTCATGTAAAGATGGCAGTTTTAGGTTAAATATGTCAGTATGCACGAGGAAGAGGGTGTATGAGGTAGAGTGGGTGTATGTAGTATACATATATATACACATGTTTGAGGTAGAATGTGTGCATGTATGTGTGTGTAGTGAGAAATCAAACCCTCCAAACATCTTCTGGATGAACCTTGCCCTGACAAAATGTAAAAATACATCCCAATTTTTTTGCGAAAGGACCAACCCTTGCAATTTTTGTCTTACCATTACCATGGTCATTTTTGTAAATCTGGTAACTTTAGTTTAGACAAAGGTGAAGCAATTTGTTATAAACCTTATTGGTGTTTCAATCCAGGCTTTTAAAAACACTGAAGTCAAAAACAGAGTTAATTGCATAGTAAGATGGACAGTGGTTCCAGGGATAGCTACAGTTCACGTGTTTCCTCATCTACTGCTATGTTCCAATATAATAAAACGTGCTTCATTAAGTTTCATAAATATTAGCAAAATATCACAGGTCAACCAGAAAAACCTTCCTTATACTGTGGGGGCCTGATAGAGAGGAAGTCAGGTCTGCGGTGTCAGGGATTGGGGGTCCATCTTCTGGTTTAAAGGATCACTATAGGGTCAGGAATGCAAACATGTATTCCTGACCCTATAGTGCTAAACCCACCATTTAGGTGGCTTGCCCCTCTCCCCCCTCCCCCCCTTAACCCACCCTATAAAAGTATAAAACTCCCCTTATTTCCAGCACCACACTGGTCTGCTGGCGCTGGCTCCGCCCCCTTTATGACATCATGGAAACAGACAATTTTTAGCCAATCCAATGCTTTCCCATAGGAAGCAGCCCAGAGCCAGGAAGCCCCTCCAGTGGTCATCTAAGGAGTGGCCACTTGGAGGTACCTTTTCTCTGAATGCCTGAAGGGAGCTAATATACTCACCAGAACAACTACATTAAGCTGTAGTTGTTCTGGTGACTATAGTGTCCCTTTAAACCACTGGAAAACAGTTTAACTAGAGTTAAGATTACGCAGAGACACCCCTACCACCATAACAACGTCAATGAGCTAAGTTGTTATTGGGTGGTAATGTTACTTCAAGACCTGTTGTGGGATTTGAAGTGCTGTGTCAGGTGCAAAGGACAGGGCTTGTAACAATGAATGGCGGGAATCTAAGATGGAGGCTCCCAGGTGTGGATTTACACGTTTAATGTTTTATTTCCACACCTTACACATACATACATTTGTTAAATATAAGGGATAAGTAAACTTAATATTAAAATAAATCTGGGAAGTGACCGTTTCCTTTTGAGCTATTTTATCCCACCAGTTAAAATGTGTTAGTAGTAAAACACCCATAAAAATAGGCGTAAAATAATTCTAATCTAATCTCTGCTATGGAAATAACCTCCAGAGACCTTGGTATTGACACCCTTTGGAGTGAGACTGGTAAAGGGTAAACTGACTGAAGAAGATCCTTTAATTAATCTACGGTAATAGTTTGAGAATCCTATAAATCTTTGGATTGCTTTCAAACTCTTGGGCATTGGCCAGTGCAAGACAGCCTCTAATTTGTTTGGATCCATTTTAAAACTATAAGCCAAAATAATATAACCTAAGAATTGTAGTTTTGATTGACGGAACAAACATTTCTCCATTCTGGAACAGAGTATTCAGTACTTGTCTCACATGTGCCTGGTCAATGGACAGGTCAAGTGTATAAATAAGTATATCGTCAAGATATACAAGACCAAATGAATCTATGTATTCCCTTAATACATCATTAATAAAGTCTCAACTTATACTACACTCTCCATTATCCTTACTCAGGAGCGCTCAGAGCACAGAACTGCAATCTGTCAGACCGGGGAGAGGGAACAGGAGCTCCTCGCTTCTCTACCATGGTCTGCGGCTCGGCCACACTACATGGAGGAGGGAGGTGAGCAGGCACGGGGATGGGGGGAGGCAAGTGAGAGGCACACAGAGGGCCTGTGGGAGGGTAACGAGGCACACAGAGGGCCGGGGGGAGGGTGAGGAGACACACATAGGGCTGAGGAGGGGGAGAAGAAGCACACAGAGGGCTGAGGGAGAAAGGAGAGGCACACAGAGGGCTGGGGTACAAAGGAAAGGCACACTGAGGGCTGGGGGAGAAAGGAGAGGCACACTGAGGGCTGGGGGAGAAAGGAGAGGCACACTGAGGGCTGGGGGAGAAAGGAGAGGCACACAGAGGGCTGGGGGAGAAAGGAGAGGCACACAGAGGGCTGGGGGAGAAAGGAGAGGCACACAGAGGGCTGGGGGGGTTGAGGAGAGGCACACAGAGGGCTGGGGGGGTTGGGGAGCTGCACACAAAGGGCTGGGGGGGTTGAGGAGAGGCACACAAAGGGCTGGGGGGGTTGAGGAGAGGCACACAAAGGGCTGGGGGGGTTGAGGAGAGGCACACAAAGGGCTGGGGGGGTTGAGGAGAGGCACACAAAGGGCTGGGGGGGTTGAGGAGAGGCAAGCGAAGGGTTGGGGAGATGCACAAAGAGGGCTGGGGGGGTTGAGGAGAGGCACACAAAGGGCTGGGGGGGTTGAGGAGAGGCACACAAAGGGCTGGGGGGGTTGAGGAGAGGCACACAAAGGGCTGGGGGGGTTGAGGAGAGGCAAGCGAAGGGTTGGGGAGATGCACAAAGAGGGCTTGGGGTAAGGAAAGGCTCACAGATGGCTGGGGGTAAGGAGAGGCTCACCGTGGGCTGGGGGTAAGGAGAGGCTCACCGTGGGCTGGGGGTAAGTAGAGGCTCACCGAGGGTTGGGTATAAGGAGAGGCTGACAGGGGGCTGGGAGTGAGAGGCTCACAGAGGGCTGGGCGGATTGGTAGAGGCACACAGAGGGCTGGGCGGGTGAGTAGAGGCACACAGAGGGCTGGGCGGGTGAGTAGAGGCACACAGAGGGCTGGACGGGTGAGTAGAGGCACACAGAGGGCTGGACGGGTGAGTAGAGGCTCACAGAGGGCTGGACGGGTGAGTAGAGGCACACAGAGGGCTGGACGGGTGAGTAGAGGCACACAGAGGGCTGGGAGTGGTGAGAGGCACACAGAGGGCTGGGAGCGGTGAGTAGAGGCACACAAAGGGCAGGGCGGGTGAGTAGAGGCACACAAAGGGCAGGGCGGGTGAGTAGAGGCACATAGAGGGCAGGGCGGGTGAGTAGAGGCTCACTGAGGGCTGTGGGGGTGAGGAGAGGCACACAGAGGGCTGGGAGTGATGAGAGGCACACAGAGGGCTGGGAGTGGTGAAAGGCACACAGAGGGCTGGGAGTGGTGAGAGGCACACAGAGGGCTGGGAGCGGTGAGAGGCACACAGAGGGCTGGGAGCGGTGAGAGGCACACAGAGGGCTGGGAGCGGTGAGAGGCACACAGAGGGCTGGGAGCGGTGAGAGGCACACAGAGGGCTGGGAGCGGTGAGAGGCACACAGAGGGCTGGGAGCGGTGAGAGGCACACAGAGGGCTGGGAGCGGTGAGAGGCACACAGAGGGCTGGGAGCGGTGAGAGGCACACAGAGGGCTGGGAGTGGTGAGTAGAGGCACACAGAGGGCTGGGAGTGGTGAGTAGAGGCACACAGAGGGCTGGGAGTGGTGAGTAGAGGCACACAGAGGGCTGGGCGGGTGAGTAGAGGCACACAGAGGGCTGGGCGGGTGAGGAGAGGCACACAGAGGGCTGGGCGGGTGAGGAGAGGCACACAGAGGGCTGGGCGGGTGAGGAGAGGCACACAGAGGTCTGGGCAGGTGAGGAGAGGCACACAGAGGTCTGGGTGGGTGGGTGAGTAGAGGCACACAGAGGGCTGGGCGGGTGAGTAGAGGCACACAGAGGGTTAAGGGGAGGAAGAGAGACACACAAAGGGCTGAGGTGGGCAAAGAGGCGCCCAGAACGGCTGGGAGGGACAAAAGCACATAGAGGGGCTTAGGGGGCAAAGAGACACACAGAAGGCTGGGGGTACAAAGAAACACAAAGGGACTGGTGGACAAAGACACAAAAAGAGGTGCTGTGGGGACAGAGAGACACAGAGGGGCTGTGGGGAACAAAGAGAAAGACAGAGGGCTGAGAAGACAAAGAGACACAGAAGGACGGGGGTGGGGGCACAAAGAGATACACAGGGACTGGGGAGGGAAAAAGAATCCCACAAAGCTGTTGGATGGGGGTGAGAAAGATATAGAGGGCCTGGGGAAGGGGAAAAAGACACACCAATGAGTTGGGGGAGAAAGAGAGATACAAAGAGCTGGAAAAAGAAAGACACACAAGATTGACAATATTTGTTTTTGTAGGGCGTGGTGCAAGTAGCTGGTCTTGCATAGGGTGCAAAATAGTCTTGCGCCGGCTCTGTCCATGGTGGACCTATTCTATTAGTCTATTGTAATTGGTCTGTTAGGGAATTCACTGAGTTAGACTTACTAGAGAGAGGTTTGCTATGGACTTTGTTGTGACTAGCTGGACTGAAGTCAATCCCATTACAGACGGCAAAACATGCTGCAATTTATTATGTTCCGCCTTTGTAATTTAACAGTTTTTGTTTCCTGGTCCTATTTTCATGGGCAGAATATTAGTTCTGTGGTATGGTGAAAACACTGTGCTGTAAATATGAAATATTTTTTATTTATTTAATGGTTATGGAACACTACTTCCTTTACGTAAATAATCAATTGTCGTTGGGTTTGAATATGGGGGTTTAGAGCAATTTCATACCTTCCAAGTTACCCTATTTGGAAAAGGTCAGTCCCTATTTTTTGGCCAAAACCCTCTGTCCCTCTTTTCTAATCTTATGGCCTTTTTTCCCCCTAGGACAGGGATAGGCAACCTTCGGCTCTGCAGATGTTTTGGACTACACCTCCCATGATGCTTTGCCAGCATTATGTGTGTAAGAGCATTATGGGGGATGTAGTCCACAACATCTGTAGAGCCGAAGGTTGCCTATCCCTGCCCTAGGAGCTCCATATTGTCAGTGTGTCTGAGTGTATAACAGAGCTCCACAGCAATAATACTCCCAGTAATGTGTCTGAGTGTATAACAGAGCTCCACAGCAATAATACTCACACTAATGTGTCTTTACTACAATAAATGTGTTTGGTATCAGTCCGTGTAAATAAGACGCATTGTACTTGTTCTAAATTACGTTTTGTTGCAGAGTACTGGTCTTGTATTAAAGGAGGGGGCTGCCGCAGAAGGCCTTCGTAATGACACCAAGGAAGCAGAGAATATGTGCTGCTGATTTCTGGGGGGTCTCCCTCTACCTCTCCCAGCTTCTGTGGAAGATTGTATATCTGGGGCTCCTGAATATTCTACTATTGCACATAGCAATGCAGCAGAGATCACATTGTAACATCAAGGGATTCATTCACCACACTATGTGAAGTGAAAACTAAACGCTAAATTTAAGGCCAACAGGTTTTGGAAAATTTCTCCAATTCAGCTAGAGTCACATATTGGCTAATTTAGCTTATATTTCACAATCTACGTTTCAAGTCACTACATTTCGGGGTTTAGTTAACAATCCCCAAAATGTTGAAGGGGCCTGGGACACCAGGAAGCGGTCACAGCGGGAACATATTACTCTAGGTGAACAATTGACTGGTTGTAGATGCAACCCGTATCGTTCAATATGGATCCGAACAAACGTTGCTTAGTACATAAATGCAATTTTCATAAACGTTGTAAAAAAGCTAAAAATTATGTGGATTTTAAAGGGATTCTTTCCAAACAGAAAGACTGAATGTGTCACTAAAGGGAATATGCACTAATTAACTGTGGTGAAGCAAATTTCAGCATTTAGGCCAAAAATAATGGAATTGGAAAAAATAGATTTTAAATATAGTTTGCAATTTGTTTCGATCAATTTAGCACAATTCCCCATTCAGTGAATATAACCCATACGGTTTCCCCTTTTGTACCGGTTGGTCGGACTTGGTATGTGCGTGCTTCATGCTCCTCTTCTGGGCAAGATGCCCCAGAGTCCTGTTGGATTTGTCCATTAAAACTTTGCTTTTTGCAAAGGCTAGCAAAATCCTTCTTGGCAGCCAGCAATAACGTCCATGCATGTTCTCCTTGGTACCTAAAGAAAGTCAAGGCCATCTTCTTTGGCTGATAAAAGTGAAGGCATTGTGCACAGTTACATGTGTAAGTAATCTTTTTAATGCATTTCACCAGGCAGTGGCATGAAAAATAATCTAAATCTCACTTCAAATTCCGCATATCTTTTAATGGGCCTTGTGTTCTCCTTGGAATGGTCTAGGGTTGAGTGGAGAAGGCACCCGGAACGTAGAGTCAGCCCAACTGTTTCGTACTCCACCAGGCAAGTAACATCGCACCGCCAGTAATCAGGCCACCCCACAGCATGTTGTATAGTATACGCACGGGCTGAGAACGAGAAAAAGTAAAAGAAATGAAATTCACTTAACAGTGTATTTTGATATATACATACAATATTCTCCTTCAGAAAGCATTTCCTTGAGTATAGAAGATGAAAGTTTCTGTACTTGACCACTGCAGCGTGATTGTGTGGTCGATTAACGGCAATCTAACCGTGGATGTAGGGCAAATTAAAAATAAACATGATGGCTAGCTGTTCATCCCCAGATATTCGAAAAATGCATTCCCCAATATGCTGTGCCAGTTTGTAGGCCAAGTAGCTCATTAATAGTTACTAAACTGTTCCAGACTACCAGGGCAAAAAGGTTTTGAGCCACACAAGTCAACGTACACTTCATGTTTAATGGTTACTTACAAATCCAACCACAAGGTATTAATGCAAACTATTGTTTTTTCTTTTGCTTCGTTTAAACAAAATATATAAGAAATATAAAAAAAGAAGTTTGGGGATTTCTGGCAAAGAATATGTGACCGGAAATAAAACCAGAAAACATAAAAATTTTGATCTCTAATAAATCAGTACAACTGTTTATTTTTTTTATACCTCTATTTATAGTGCATAGTTGAGATGGTTTCACTGTAGATCCCGATCAAGAATACTAGGTATAGATGCAGAAAAGATTCCGTCACTGCTTCAGAATGTAATGTTAGGGCCCTTTTGTCTACCTCGGGGGTCCTCAAACTCCGGCCCCACAGATGTTGCTGAACTACAACTCCCATTATTCTCTGGCTATCTGTGTAATTCAAAGAATCATGGGAGTTGTAGTTCAGCAACATCTGGGGGGGGGGGGGGGGGCGGAGTTTGAGGACCCCTGGTCTACCTACTTCGATAAATTTTTTTTAAACATACAAGGCAGCATTAGAGCTGCTTGCAATATTAGTGGCCAAGGGCTAACTATGACCCAGTAAACATAGGACCAAAAAAAAAAAAAGAAAAGAAAATTGCGACAAGACAGAACAGGTCAAGAAAAACAACAATAGCCCACTGTATAATTAGCTTATAATCCTATAATTGCTTGACATTGTGAGTGCCGATGTTGGCCTAGGGTAAATCATTGCAATCCATCTTTCTGTATTCAGGATAAACATCAACGTTAAATTACAGTCAAGAAAATATAGTTATCTATCTCCGGGTGAGTGCAGAATCCAAAGACAGGAGGTGCAACAATTTCAACCATTTAAACAGGAATTCCTAGTTGTGAAAGAACGTTTGAGAACCATTGGAACTGGCTGCATTTCTTTGACCTAAAAATTGTGTCCTCTACGTCATCAAGAGCCCTAATAAAAGATTAGGAATCTGAATAAAAGCGATCTTTTCTTTTTATTATTTTTTTTATTTTGTCTTTCCTTATGACCCTTCTATCTTAATGATGAGACTTCCTCTCTTGAGGTTTGCCTTTATTTATATTTAATTATCTTTTCCTCCTTGTGCCAGATCTCACTATAAGGGTGCCGCCCCTTTGTTCTCCTCTGCCCATGTCTGCCGTTTGCCCTTCTGTGGGATTGGTTTTACTGATGGATTGTGGGTAAATGTGATTCGCAACTAAAACAGAACCTTGCTTTAAGCTCTGCCCATTGTCAAGTTTTGCCAATTTTACCTCTACACATGAGGAAAAGTAAACCCTACTTTTATTTCCGTGTTTTATTAAAGCTACAGCACACAGAAAAAAAAAAGGTAAAAAAAAAAAAATCGAGGGAGATTAGACAAAGCTTATTTTCCACGACAGAGCTGCTTAACCCCCAGAAAAAGCCACCGACTGTTGAAAAGTATTGATTATAAAGTTTGTTGTGGCGTTACAGGTTGTCAACTAACATAAGATGCGAATAGGAAGTGGGGAGGCTGTGGAAGAGAGAATTATTATTGAAGACTGTAGCTTCTATATATATCAAACACACCTCCCAACATTTCAAATGGACAAAGAGGGACACTTTAAAAATGTTTTGGGAGTGGGAGTGGGAGTGTGGCCAGGGTTGGGGCAGTTCTGAGAAATTTTATGAGACTTACTAATAAAAATGTATACAATTAAAATGTAATTTAGAATATGAACCATGCATCTTATTTACACAGACTGATTTCTAAACACATTTATTATAGCTTAAAGACACATTAGTGGGAGTATTATTGCAATGGAGTACTGTTATACACTCAGACACGTCCACAATATGGAGCTAAAAGAAAAAGAGGGACAGAGGGATTTGGGCCCATAATAGGGGCTGTCCCTTCTAAATAGGAGCACTTGGGAGGTATGTACGAAATATCATGCATTCGAAGAAAGCAGTATAGGATTAACACTGGCATTGCAAACCATAGATAATAATGTCCCATGAAATACTCAGGATGCACACAGTCAGGAGAAGATAGAAGCTGCAGACAGCAACACAAACTATCTATGCAACTTGACAACGGAGAGAAGTAACAAGATTGGAGAGGAGACTGATCTCACTGCATATTGCATCTGCTTTTCATACCATATGACAACAGCAGGAGGTGGGCAGACTGGGGCGGAGATGTGCTGTATTCTGTATAAAAGGCCAGGGTGTGTCCATATTTAAGAGTAAATGAGTTCCATATAGTATTGGGATTATGAAAATGTTCTAAGACAACAGGAAAAGTTATTATATACCCTGGCATATGTTTTCAAAATTTCTACGATGCCTGGGTGGAGATGTTGCAGTATTTTGATAATTACATAAAAAAATTTGAAGTTGCACCGATTACAACCAGTCCTTTTAAAAATAATAGAAAACGTGTTAACAATGTAGCAGACATCACCCCATTCGTGCCAAGAGGAGGAGCACCCACGACAGCGGCACTGCCACCCTGAACTTTGGGACTGAGTTTTGCCTGTGCACTACCCTATGCACGCTACCCCTCACAAAATCCTATAACTGTTGCCTTTTTCCTTTTTTTTTTTTTTATTTAAAAGGGAAAGAAAGTTGACTATGTTTATATATGTTTCTATATTTTATATCTGTTATGTTATGTTGCCGGCTCCGTAAGCATAACAAAACGGGAACTCACACCCGGCTTCGAGGGCTCCCATACCCAATAATACCATAACTACGTGCCTCACTCTTGCATTGATATCAGGGCGTACTTTACACTGGCCACAAGGCACATACGGCCCAAGTTTACCGCCCCACCCAGTCACAAGCTCGAGGACCACCGACAGGGAAACCTGGGTAAACCCGCCTATACTAAAAATTCAAATTGAGTAGACTAAGCTAGGTGGCGAAAGTATCCATGTACTGTAAAAATGTTTTACCTGCTGATCACAAAATCTGTTATATTGTTTGCCAACACTCGCAAAAATAAAGAATAAAAAAAAAAAAGAAAAAAAAAAAAAGAAAACGTGTTAACAATTCAGTATGGTACGGTTGAATACAATGTCCGTGGCCCATGTTGTACCACTAGGAACATGCCTCCTTTCGCAAACTAGGATTTCCAACCCTATGTCCAAGGCTGCATGACATGCAGATCTCATTCTCCCATAGGAAAAAAGTCTAAACAGACTTGTTACGCATCCTGCCACAGGGTTATAATCCCAAATTATTCCATAGAACATATCATTTCAGGCCAGCAAAACAGAACATCAGCTTGGCACATTCCAAGCCGTAAAAAAAAGCCTCAAAAACATGAGTCATCACCAAATCAGTCCGGTGGGAGAATAGGAGAGCAACGATTGCAGCTTTTCCTTCAACGTACGCATACCACTGAGATAAATGGCCAACGAGGAGGATACAGATTTTGATGTATTGACTAAAGGAAAAAGAATACAGGTCTATAAAAGCAGAACTAGTTGTTGCTACGTTATTTCGGTAATTATGAAAAGCTGTAAAACTGGAGGCATTTGTACAATCCTGTGCGTAGCAGAAAATTCACCCCCATCGCACGAGATGGACCTCGTTCATATCAGTCAGCACTGCACTTGTGGTCATAAGGAACGCGTGTTGTAACCCTGATTTATACCACTTTAGATCTCCCGCAGTGCAGTGTCATCCCATTGTAAACAGTCGTTTCATGCGATTTTAAGTTCATTTCTGAAGGAAAACACAAGCCTCAAACAGACTCTGATAGCTCTGTTATATGATCAAAATAACAGATTTTTTTTTTAGGGGGAAAAGAGGACACAACACTTTTATTCTCTCCAAACAATGGGGTGATTCTAGAACTTAACCTTTGGAGGGCCAAGATGGATTTGCGCACAGATATACACAGTTACATTATCAGAAACGTCACAGTTACATAATAAGAAATGGACATATACACTTTGGGACCTACACACAGATTTACACTTTCAGACTGTTCTTAAGCCAAGCCAATT
Organism: Pelobates fuscus; assembly: GCF_036172605.1. Lineage (NCBI taxonomy): Eukaryota > Metazoa > Chordata > Amphibia > Anura > Pelobatidae > Pelobates > Pelobates fuscus. The sequence continues at coordinate 146,925,590 of NC_086325.1, read as the reverse complement.
GTTTGTCATAAACAGAGGCTATCCCAGGCACCTAAAGCACATCCCCTCTGCAGATGCACAGATAATGAGGAAGATTCACTTCTGCATTATTTGTCCAAAGTTGTCCAACTTTGGATTTCAGTGTAAGGCTCAAAGTCCTGGGCTAGTCCACCGACATTAGCCTTGATTTAATACGTTTTAAAGTAATTCAATATTAGAAGAACATTTCAAAATGATCTACTGAATTTTCCATTAATGTTTAAAGGACCACTATAGATACCCAGACCACTTCAGCTCAATGAAGTGGTCTGGGTGCAGTGTCCCTCTAGTTTTAACCCTGCAGCCGAAAACATAGCAGTTTCTACTGCTATGTTTCACGGAGGGTTAATCCAGCCTCTAGTGGGTGTCTCACTGACAGCCGCTAGAGGCGCTTCTGTGATTCTCACTGTGAAAATCACAGTGGGAAGAAGCTGGACGTCCATAGGAAAGCATTGAGTAATGCTTTCCTATGGGCGGTTTGAATGCGCGCGTGGCTCTTGCCGTGCATGCGCATTCGGCTTTGACGTCGGCAGGAGGAGTAGAGTTCCCCAGCACCGAGGGAACACGGTGCAGTAACAAGGTAAGTGGCTGAAGGGGTTTATAGAAGTTTATAATTGCTCTCCAAGTTTAGGAATAGAGAACTGTTTATTTTATATAGATAAAGAACATACAGCAATTCTAAAAGGAACCCAACACATTTAGTGGTTACCTGTCTTGTGTAAGGTTGATATTTGTAAGCATGTATCTGAACCTTTGTTTTTGATGAGATAATAATTGTAGAACCTACATTACTTTTTGTTTTGCCCCATTTTATAGATTAGAAAACTCAACTTTCACACAGCATCCCCCAGGCCGCACATTCACTAATGAACAGGAGGATTTGCAGCGAGGGAGTCAAAAACAGATAAGCATTTTTTATCTGATGAGCTGAAATCCAGAAGACCCTCAGGCAGGTGATGCTTGAAGCAAAATGTGGCTACATATACGATGTACAGAGCATTATAGGATATTCTCCAAACATCACTTGTCCAGTCCATTCCTGCATTGCACAAAATAGGGTCACTCAGCTCAGTTGCCTCTCAAAATATGATATACTCAGCTCAGCAGGGTGTTGGATGCTTAATAAGATTGTGTCGTCAAAAAGACAATTAAAATCCCATTTTGCTGTTTCAGGTTGGGAACTGGGCAGACAGTGTAGCGAGAAGCTCATGAAATTGGTGGGAGTTGGAGCAAGATTATAGAGATCTAAAATAAACTATTTTGTTCTTCATTCTTAACCTCTGATATCATCTGTGATTCTTGTTTGACTCCCTGTAAAATCTTCATCTTTTAAAACGTTTCCAGCTCTCCACATTGTGCTTTCTGCAGATTCTAGTTCATTTATTCCCGACTATGCTTATGAAAGGCATTATCGCAAGCACGTGTTTGTACGTAAATATGGTACCATATTAAGAAACAAGACAATAAAAGAAAAGGAATTTTCCGAATGTATTTAAGTGAATTTGAAGAATTATGTTGACTAATTTCACTGTAAAATCAGGAATACAACAGAGAATCTGCTGTAGAGTACGACTTGTCATTTCTAACTACCCAAAAGGCGCAAAATAAATGGACATGGAGTCCCTCTGTATCCATGAAAAACTACATAGAGAATTGTGTTAGAGCATACAGTTTGATGGATATAGCTAATGCCTGGTCTGTGTAGGTGGTACGGGCCTATGGCATCTGTGGGAATGTAATGAAGGCATTTTCACCTGGTCCAAAACATTGCTCAGAAATAATGGGACAGGGCAGTGAATTGAGGTCCTACCAGAAGGTATATGGATAAATCATGGAATAAACAGCATATCTGGTTGAACTCCAAAGAGCACGTCCATGAAGACCTAGACATCAGAATCTGTGCAGTAGATCTGCAACCAAAAGTAAGAATAAAACTTTAAATGGTCAGAATTACAACTGTTATTGGAAAGCCAATAAAAGTCCAAGACCACAACACCACTAGATCTCCTAAAAAGTGTGTGGGTAGAGTCTACCACATATGCTTGGTGATTCATGTGATAAAACACTGTGGCACGGATCAACGTCGCAAATTCTCAACTAGATCTCCGTTGAAATAGATGTGTTACAAATCCTTGAATTAGCCTTAGGTAAGCAGCTTCCAAAGCTACGTTATATGTTATATTTGGTCAGTGTCCAGGAACCACATTTAGCGGTAATCATTACCAGGTGTGTGTGTGTGTGTGTTTTGGGTCTCTGGTCAGTAAGGACTTGCTACACCATTGCCTTCATCTATGATCATTTGTAACTAAAAAAAAGGCTCTTATCCTACATGTTACAGGAGCCATGTAGACATTGTCTCTGTTGATTGGCAGAAGGATATGCACACTGAGACAGAAGTCACAAACTCCCGCCAGAGGGTACACTTGGTTGTTTCATTGCAGTAAATCATTGTCTGATGATAAGATCAAGCTACTATTGTTTACATAACCTGCTATCTACCTGTGATATGCCAAATACAGCTAATATTGCTCTGACCCTTTATCTTGAGTTCGCTATGAGGTAGTAAAACCATGTTTATTTAACCATTCAGCTACAACGCCAATAAAAGTAGGATTTTTGCAGGTCTATTGTTTTGGCATTTAGTTTTGTGTTGGGAGTATATAAACTTAAATAATCAATCTTATCCGTCAACGATTTAGACTACTGACAAAGCCAGGAATGCTGGTATAGGTGATTACAAATACATAACCTTCTATTTTCAAAGTTTGCACCAGTAATGATTGACATTAGAGAGACTTGTGGAGTGTTAGAAAAGGAATTGAAAAATGTACTGAAAATAGCCAAGCTGATAAAATAAATACAATTAAATAGATAAGAGATTTTCCAACTCAAAGTTTTGGCCCTAAAATGTGCAATTTCCCCAGCTAATTCTCTTTTAGAATTTATGGATTAGTGCATAATGTCAGATAATCCCAAGCAAGTCGAGAACACAACTAAATAATGAAACTAGTCTTAATGTATTGCGGAAATTTTATTATACGAGAAATCAAATCAATAGCACTGATTCTAACTATAAATATAACTGCAGTTTTACCCCCAAATGATTAATACGAAGTTGACAAATCTAGCTTTTATTTATTTTTTACATTTATGGTTTTTCATTATAAAGTTGGTCTCCCAAGCCCTACAAATGAAGCCAATTCTTAGCCTGCTGAACCAAGGGAAACAAGAGATCGGATGTAGAGATACGAAAAGAAGGAATTTATCCAAGGATGGGGCTGGACTAAGTGATCTATTTTTAAATACATTTTGAATTACGTAATTAAGATTTTTCATTCCTAAACAGGAGAATGGGAACGCGGTGTAAATCCATTAATATTTTTTTTGAAAGAAGGAAAAGTATGGGGGAAGGGAAAGAGTATAGAGATTTTCATAATTTGGACCAGACTATAGCAGAACTTGGCCTCCTTTTTGAAACGGAACCAAGCCAAATCGGATTGAGTAGGAATCTAGAGGTTGTTTACTTAGCTGCTTTTTATTATGTTTACTTATATCCTCCGAGATTTCATGTGCCTTGTATGAGGTCTAAAAACAGGCAGCAAGACATGTATTGTGTCTCCACATAAGATGTCCAAACTGATGAACAAACAGATTGTTGCTTATTTATGATGTCCTTATGGATGTAGAAATGCAGCAAAAAACGGGAAACAGATCACAGTTGGGAGGTTGTTTTATAATGGGAGAATTAATCAAGTTATATGCACCATGTGAGGTCTATAGATTACAGCTCACTTACACAAACCTCATATCATCCAAATCTCAATTGTAGGTCTACATTCCCTGGGGACTGCTCTAGAATCTGCAGAGCTTTGTTTAAAAGACCATGAAAAAGGAGCAGAGGCCAAAATATGCAAGTACTGGCTCCAAGGTAGAAATTCTTCTGGCAAGACACCAAAATGTCTAGCATCAACATTGGTCAGTTAATCAACATTCGTCTTCTACAGCAACACAATGGCATAAAACACAGGCCAAACATCCATCCAGCTGTAAAAAAAAATAAAATACATCTATACAATCCAAATGTGACCATTTACAAACACGAACTTGTCCGAGCTTTTCTTGAAGGATTCTGTAATACACATGCTTCTAATCTCTTGAATGGCCATAGAGTCACTTCCCAGATCTTTTAGTATTAAGATTACTTTTCTCTATATTTAACACATATTGATTTGTTAGGTATGCAAAATAAAATTAAAATGCCTCCATTTTGGTTCCCTGTCAATCAATGTTATAAACTCTGTTCTTTGTACCGGACAGTCAGTACAAAGAAAGCATACAAAGAGTAGAAATCAAAAAATGGTTTTATTTCTACTCTTAAAGGACCACTATAGGCACCCAGACCACTTCAGCTTAATGAAGTGGTCTGGGTGCCAGGTCCCTCTAGTTTTAACCCTGCAGCTGGAAACATAGCAGTTTCAGAGAAACTGCTATGTTTACACTGAGGGTTAATCCAGCCTCTAGAGGCTGTCTCACTGACAGCCACTAGAGGCGCTTCCATGATTCTCACTGTGAAAATCACAGTGAGAAGACGCTGACGTCCATAGGAAAGCATATGGGCTGTTTGAATGAGCGCGTGGCTCTTGCCGCGCATGCTCATTCGGTGCTGACGTCGGCAGGAGGAGGAGAGGTCACCAGCGCCGAGGGAGCCCGGCGCTGGAGAAAGGTAAGCGGGAGGGGGGCCCTGAGGGTGGGGGGACCTAATGACCCTATAGTGCCAGGAAGACGAGTTTGTTTTCCTGGCACTATAGTGCTCCTTTAATTTTAAGTGTTGACCCTGGATGTGTCATGCCTGAACTGGATTATGATGTAATTTGCTAAATCATAGTTACTGATGATTTTTTATATATATTTTATTCAATAATGTAAATTCCAGGGGAGTGACAGTTTCTCTTTAACTGAAAAAAAGGTTGGAACTTGTTTTCATCCTTAACCAGAAAGCTTATGAAAAATGTATGTTACAGGGCTAGTCGGGAATCCCAGCTGGTCTGCAACATGCATTTTGTTCTCCAATTAGGAGTAATATTTGGTCCTAAGAATTAGTTCCTCACTACCAACCCCATGTACACACAGACCGATGTACGCTGTCACATTTATTTATTTATTATTTATTATTGCCATTTATATAGCGCCAACAGATTCCGTAGCGCTTTACAATATTATGAGAGGGGGATTTAACTATAAATAGGACAGTTACAAATAAACTTACAGGAACAATAGGTTGAAGAGGACCCTGCTCAAACGAGCTTACATTCTATAGGAGGTGGGGTGTAAAACACATTAGGACAGGAATTTACAATCAAATAAGGTGGGCTGCCCTTTCGGAGAGGGCAAGAGACAGGTATGTGAGGTAAGGGTTAGTCTTGGAGGCCATAAGCTTTCCTAAAGAGATGGGTTTTAAGGCACTTCTTAAAAGATGCAAGACTAGGGGAGAGTCTGATGGCGGTAGGCAGGCTATTCCATAGGAAGGGAGCCGCCCGCGAGAAGTCCTGCAAGCGCGAGTTGGCCGTACGAGTGCGGACAACGGACAGGAGGTGGTCACGGGCAGAACGGAGAGACCGAGAAGGGACATACCTATGGATCTGTGAGGAGATATAAGAGGGGCTAGAGTTGTTCAGTGCTTTATAGGTGTGAGTTAGTACCTTGAATTGACTCCTATAGCATACAGGAAGCCAATGTAAGGACTGGCAGAGGGGTGAGGTGTGAGAGAAACGACTAGAGAGGAAAATCAATCTAGCAGCAGCATTCATTACGGACTGTAAGGGTGCAGTACGGCTATTGGGGAGACCAATCAGGAGAGGGTTACAATAATCCATGCGGGAAATTACTAGAGCATGGACAAGCTCCTTGGTAGTATCTGGTGCAAGAAAGGGGCGGATGCGGGCTATGTTTTTAAGATGGAATCTACAGGATTTGGCAACATGCTGGATGTGAGGCTCAAAGGTGAGACCAGAGTCAAGTATGACGCCAAGACAGCACGCTTGCAAGGATGGACTGATGTTGGTACCACAAACTTGGAGGGAGAGCGAAAGAGGAGGATCAGTATTAGGAGGAGGAAAGACAAGGAGCTCAGTTTTTGAGAGATTGAGTTTCAGAAAGCGGGAGGACATCCAGTCAGAGATGGAAGAAAGGCAAGCAGTGACACGTTGCAGGACGGCAGGGGAGAGGTCCGGGGAGGAGAGATATAGCTGGGTGTCATCAGCGTACAGGTGGTAGTGAAATCCAAAAGAGGTAATAAGTTTGCCAAGAGAGGCAGTATAAAGAGAAAATAGAAGGGGACCAAGGACGGAGCCTTGGGGAACTCCAACTGAGACAGGGCAAGGGGAGGAGGTATCATTAGAAAAGGAGACACTGAATGAGCGTTGGGAGAGATAAGAGGAAAACCATGAGAGGACAGAGTCACAGAGACCAAGCGATTGAAGAGTTTGAAGAAGGAGAGCATGATCAACGGTGTCAAAGGCCGCTGAGAGGTCAAGAAGAATTAGTATGGAGTAGTGGCCTTTGGATTTAGCTGCGATTAGGTCGTTAGTAACTTTGATAAGGGCAGTCTCTGTAGAGTGGAGAGGGCGGAAGCCAGATTGAAGAGGGTCAAGGATAGAGTTGGAAATGAGGAAATGAGACACACGGGTAAAGACAAGTCTTTCCAGAAGCTTTGAGGAAAAAGGGAGCAGGGATATGGGACGGTAGTTAGAGGGGGTGGATGGGTCGAGGGATGGTTTTTTTAGTATAGGTACTACAGTGGCATGTTTAAGGTCAGCAGGGACGATGCCAGAGGAGAGCGAGCAGTTGAAGATGTGTGTTAGAGAAGGCACGAGACAAGTGGAGAGAGATCTAATAAGGTGAGATGGGACAGGATCGAGCGGGCAAGTGGTGGGGCGAGAGGAGCAAAGAAGAGCAGCCACCTCTTGGTCAGTAGCTGGGGAGAATGTCTGAAGGGTAGGAAAGGCATGATCTATGTGTGATTGAGAAACAGAAAGGCAAGGAGGGGAGAATTCTTTCCTTAGCTGTTCCACATATTCCAGAATCATGCGTTACACGTGTGCATTTCCTAAAATAATTCTAATTTATTTTCATGCATTGATGTAATGCATCAGCCGTGGCCTCGGTGGCATTCTAAATTTCATGGCACGTTAGCAATGACTGCTAGATGATGATGTCATTTTTAGGATCAGTTTTGGAGGAGGAACTGGGGAGGAAAAGGAATATTCAATGATTCAGAAGAGAGATTGCATAGGACTGAACATTGAGATGGAAATATCAGATGTGTACATTTTGCCCTTACTAATAATAAATATGTAATCAAGTAAATGTAAAGCAAATTGTGATTTGCTTCACTTTCCTTGAAGCAAAGATCGAATATATTAATGACAAAACCTGCATCCACTTTATTTTTTTTCTACTCATTTTTTGTTGTTGAGGCGTATATGAGAAGTACAGTACAAGCATAAAGACCGGTATAACAAGGGTTTGTGAGGGTACCTTATGTGTTGGCACAGGCTGTGCCACACACGGGAGACATCCTGCAAGTGGAAGGGGACCCTTCCAGGATTCCCTCTCTTCTTTCCAGCGGTTCTCACGCCGGCCGTGATAGCCCTGACCCTTTTTATGAAGCGGCGTGTGCGTGCCAGCGTCATTACACTAATGACGTCACAGCCCAACCAAACGTTCAAATTCAAACGTTTTGAGGACGTGGCTATAAATTAAAGGAACACAGTATATACAGGGAGTTTAGGATGTGACTCATTGCCCTGTTGTGGTTCTTATAGTCCCCAATAGCACGTTATAGATTTGTATTTTTTTTTTTATTGGTTTTGAGTCGTTTGGCTATGTTTGACTATTCTACCTTCTGTATCTCTCTTGACTCTGCTTTCGTACTCTCGCTGTTCCTGATTTTTGGCTCCCGTGACCTCGGCTTGTTCCTGATTACTCTCTGTTCTTGTGACGTTAGTCCAGCAGCCGTTCTAAGGTCCAGTACACGTTACTATTCTACTACACTCTGCGTGTAGGATCCTTATATATTCAGAGTTATATATACAGGGTTCACATGAGTACCATAGCTTAAATGGACACTATAGTTACCTGAACAACTTTAGCTTAATGAAGCAGTTTTGGTGTATAGAACATGCCCCTGCAGCCTCACTGCTCAATCGTCTGCCATTTAGGAGTTAAATACCTTTGTTTATGAACCCTGGTCACACCTCCCTGCATGTGACTTGCACAGCCTTCCATAAACACTTCCTGTAAAGAGAGCCCTATTTAGGCTTTCTTTATTGCAAGTTCTGTTTAATTAAGATTTTCTTATCCCCTGCTATGTTAATAGCTTGCTAGACCCTGCAAAAGCCTCCTGTATGTGATTAAAGTTCAATTTAGAGATTGAGATACAATTATTTAAGGTAAATTACATCTGTTTGAAAGTGAAACCAGGTTTTTTTTTTCATGCAGGCTGTCAATCATAGCCAGGGGAGGTGTGGCTAGGGCTGCATAAACAGAAACAAAGTGATTTAACTCCTAAATGACAGTGAATTGAGCAGTGAAATTGCATGGGAATGATCTATACACTAAAACGGATTTATTTAGCTAAAGTTATTTAGGTGACTATAGTGTTCCTTTAATACCTTCATTTAATTAATGTTCATGAGTAGCTTATTTTAAAGTAAAGATAAATGTAAGATAAGATAATACAAGGCTTTAGCAATCTATTAGGGAATTGGCAACGCTGATCTATGATAGACTATGTACTGTACAGCTTATTAGACATTATATAGTAGCGGTTTGATGGCTAAGATAAGCATGACTAGGTAAATATAATAAATGCCTAACTAGAGGAACACGAAAAAAATTACTAAACAATGTCAAAATTACGACTGCTTTGTATTGCATATTGATTGTTTCAAATGTTGCCACTCTGCTTGTTTATTTTATTTTCTATTTATTTTTGTAAATTGTTGCTGTAATTATTTGGAGATTCCCTGAGGAAGTTCTTTGGGGCGAAACATGTAGGATTACTCCTAAGCAACCTATTTTATCAATTTGCTTTTAAGTTTTATTTAAAAAAAATATAAAAAAAATGTATATATAAATATTTGATATAATAAATAGCCGTTTTTTCACCTGAGTCCGGATCTCCATACTCGCAGCATATTGCTACAGGGAGAGGCGTCCTGGTTCAGCCCCCCTAATACTATCGGGGGAGGCACACTTTTGCGATTTATTCTTCTATATCTTGTGAGTGCAATTTGTGTTTGCGCAATTTAATTTTTTATATAACAGTGTCACACTATATTTGTTCTTTTTGTGTTTCCTTTACTTTGTTTGTAGATCTACAGCCATACTCTCCAATATACGTACTATATAAAAGGAATATAGTCTGGGATATTCCTGGAGAAGTCTACCACTATCTATTAAGATAAGTGTTTTCCTATCACATTATTTATTTAGATAAAGTGTATGATGTATATTTTGTTTGCTTAAAATATAATAAATGCCTAACTAGAGGAACACAAAACAAATTGCTAAACAATATCAAAATTACGAGTAGCCTGGATAGCTAAGAAGTCACAACAGCCTGCATTATAAGCATGGTACCTTTAATTTGTCCATTGCGTCTAACCAATGCCAACTTTAGGGATCAGGCTCCTGTACAGGGTAGAAGGATCATTAGGAACCCTTGCCAAACATTTTGGTATTTTAAAGAGGCCAGGCATTCCAGGCACTGGACCTGAACCCAGGCCGGGTCCAGAGATGCTGCAGCTTCCTAAGGTCCGTTCATTGGTGATTACTGTGTAGTGGGTTATTTTCCTGTGGCGATCATCACCTGTTTTAAGGTGGTTTTCTCGGCTCACCTCTAGTGCCCTGAGGTGTCAGAGACCCAGTCTCTCTCTGGAACATTGGTTGGTTACTATAACAGGTAGGTGGCATGTGGCAGCGTTGGAAAGATTTTTCGACAACTCCATCTCTTCTTCAGGGTCTTCCAAAATCTGGCATATAGTAGCTCGAAAGACAATAATAGGCAGCGTTCGATTGAATCGGGTCTGCTTAGTTCCTCAATGGATGCCACCTGGTGCTAGTCAGCCATCTTAGATCACGCCACTTGGCATGATAGCATTTACTGGGTCTAGGCATTGAGTACTTGCTTCATTAAGCCAGGAAGAGATTAAAGGTGTATGGGACAGTGAAAATTCCCACCGGCTCAAAGGGGAAGGAAACGGGACCAGCAGACAATGTGTGCGCATCGTGGACAAGAGATCAAACGCCTCACCAGCCCTACTAGGCCATGCAAGGCAACTAGGCAAGTCTCAAAAATGTTGAGGCAAACCCTTAGAAAAAGGATTCCCATCCAGTATCTGGCATATGAAAGTGTTAGCCTCGTAAAAATTTTGAGTATGACAAGAATGATTACGTTTTATAAGCTAATATCCAAAAAGTGCTTAGGAGCTCACTCTGCCTGCGTATGGCTTGCTCGGCCTTGCCCCCCTACATTCAGTTTAGATTGCAGAGGTCTACTGAATAGAACAAATTGGTCAGTTTATCATGCTCCTCTTTAGGTGGTTACGTCCAGGATTTAATTAATCCCTTTCGGACCACATGTAACTTCAGGGACATCACAATCTTGTCTCTAAAGAACATACAGCAGAATAGAATGTCCTGTTTATTCATCTATGATGGTTCTACATAGCCCTGCAGTCTTTAATTTAATGTGTTACTCCAGCTTAGAATTGGATCCTTAAAGAAGAGATTCTTAGGAGACAACCGGCCATCCAAGCAATTTCTAGAGTTTACTCCAAAGGTAAGTGTAAAGAGACTCTATATTGCATATCTCATAAATGCTACAAATAATTTTGAATTCTAACAGAAGAAAAGTATTCAAATTATTTTTAATTTTTCAAGATTTGAGTTTACGGTTTCATTGAAACACAGAAGATCACACTCGTAAAAAAACTAAATTTGAGGGTTTGAACGACACTAATCTGAGTGGCCAGGAGTCCAATATTTGTCATAAAATCTATTATAGATGAGACGGATACCAAACTATAACCCAGTTTCATACAAGCCTGTGTTGGGTTCCGATACTAAGCTAAAATCCAAATTTACACAATAGTGTGCTGGGCAGGGTAGTGATTGGGGCATGGGTATTATGAGGCATTACGTCAGTCTCTAAAGAATTCCTTTTGAAAATAGTCTGATGTGATGTGGTCATGCCTGAAATCACAGCATTTTAGGAAGGAAAGAAGAAGCCGTTAACGCTGAGTAATTGATCAACAACATCTGGAATTCCTCCAGCAATAAGGAAGATAAAAAGCAAGGGAAGGGGGAGGAGGAGGCCAAAAAGGGTGTTTGTTTCTAAGATGAAGTTGGAGACCATTAGATTTTTTTTTTTGCATTTTTCACGGTATTGTTTTCTGCTGGCACATCTGGGAAATTTACTATAATTACATTTCTTAGCGCTATTTATGGAATAGAATATTTTACAACACAACAATAAGTTATATTTATAGGATCTTAACCATGGATAATTTTTACACTGGCCATGTAACTACTTTATGACAGATGATGTGCCACAATGGAGTAATGCACGGAACACTAAGCACTATAACCACTACAGCACACAGTAGTGGTTTTAGTGCCAGGAGGCCTTGGTGCACTCCAACAGTAAGCTGTCCAACCATTCAAGGATGGTGCCTGGGAACACCTGACACCATAACTACTACAAAGTGTTTCGAATCTTTAATATTTAAAACAAATTAAAGTCCCCACATGGGTGGGTTGATAGAGCCACCACCTGTCAAGCCAGCCTAACAATTTGAGAATAATCCCTTAAGCAAGGTGAACTCTGATGGACTTGCTATTCGATGCCAGAAATGTCCTTCATGTCAACAGAAATGCCACTGATATCTGCTGTGAGTACCCAAACTTGACATGAACTTAATGCAAACTCTTGATGAACCTTACAAAACTGTGATGGTAAAATTTAGTTCCGCGTAAAACGTAATGCTGATCGAGATTGAAGATAATAAACACTGAACTCTCAGTGAACAACTCCGTATGTACTGAAGCTTTCTGCCTCTGTAGTTAAAATACGAAGATAAAGGGGCAATCTAAAGACCAGATCCACGACAGCTCATCGGAATCTGTTGGCGCTTTATAAATAGCAATAATAAATAAATAAATAGTGGTTACGGTGCTACAAGAGATTGTTTGCACTGTCCCCTAGTTCTGATCCAGTAGCCTTTTAGCACCATCATCACTGCAATGGGGCTGTGGTACTTCGAGGATCCCTTTAAATGGACATTTAGGTGGGTACGGATCTATTATTTTCAAATTTATATTGATAATGAAAGTAAGCGACAGACAAGGCCCTCCCAGACAAGGCAGAGGCAAATGTCAGCGACAGACAAGGCCCTCCCAGACAAGGCAGAGGCTCCAACAATCGGGAGGCTCTTCTGGTCTATGGGGGTCTTTCATTCCAGCAGGAGTTTATGGGATATGTAGTTTACCAGCCAGCCACAATTCCATTCATTACACAATGTGGCTGGGTGAGTGAAACTGCAAAAAAAAGTGGATAGCAGACCTACTACCAGTTAATACACAATCTGCTTCACAATTTTGTGAAGCGGGCTTTGTGCATCTATCTGGCACATTGCTGACTGTGTGTGATCACAACTCATCTTCTTCCAAGGAAGCAGAGAAATGCTGTTCTAGTTGGGACCATGCTGGACAGATTTTTCAAGGAAAAGGAGGACATACTTGGACATCTGATAAAGGAGGGGGCATTGGAGAAGGGGGAAGTGGGGGGCGCAGGCCTATATCTGCAGCTACAAGAAGATCACAGCAGTGAGCAGGGTATTATTTGTGCTATAATCTGGGAAATGATACAAAGGATGTATCTCCTGATTTTATCTGCAGCGGTCTGTACTCACAGTCACAGCATACCACCATTTAAAACGCCAAATTTACATTTTGGAAGGCTGAAGTTCAATATGCAAACGTTAACTGCTTAAAACCAATTTCGAGGGCTTCCAATTACATCACAGGTTGAAAGTTAACAGCCAGTCAAGTACATTGATCATGATACTAAAAGGACAGGCGTGTCATTAACCAATCATGTTCCATATGGACATTGCTCTTTAAATATACATTTCAGTTACCATGCACAGGTGTATTTATTATGTTATCAATTTTCAAGACCCATGGCGTGGGGGTTGAATCTTTGGACCCTCTATTAGCCATGAGTGATCAGACAGTGTACCCAGTTTGATCTTCCATTCCATCTTCGAAGCTAATTTCAGGATAATCTCCAAATTTTCAAGTCAACATTTTAAAGAGAACTGCCTCAGGACTTGAGCAGCTCGGTTGGCTTTAGTGATAGACAAATTACAAATCCAGGTTAAATCCAGTGATTTCCTGCTATCTAGCAAATAGCTCCATGCATCTGACGTGAACACCTAATACTGCAGATGACAACCTTTTGAATGGTCTATATTTTGACAATATCTCCTGCTGAAATAAGTGTAGTTTAACCCTTTCGTCCTTGCGTCGGGTCTTAAAACCTGGGCGCCTCCATTTTGTTCTTCTCTGTCCACGAGGTCTGCAGTTTGTCCTCCTGTGGGATTCTTTTAACTTATGGAATGTGGGTAAATTAGTTTAGCAACTTAAATGGAACTTTGTTTAAGCTCCACCCATGCCCAAAATTTGCCAAAGATCACAATCCCAACGAGAAAAGTAGTCAGTACATCTTCTTTTACATACCAAAAAAAACAAAATGTGAATTTTAAATAAAATAAAAACAATGAGAAATGGAGGGACCTAAAAAAAAAAAAAGGATTCATTCAAAATATGACACCACAGCCACTTTAACAGGCATCATTTTAAGTGAAGGGGACAGGACTATCAAAAAAAAATTCTGATTTTGGCCCAAATATAATATTTTAGAATAAGATTTTAAATGATTTGTTGGTTAAAATTTTAATGTCTTTGAAAAATATTGTGAATTTTTTATAGATATATTTATATATATTTTAATGGGTTTTTTTTCTAAAAATTGTCCAAATAATAATTTGCAAAATAGAAAAACAATCTACAGCTTGGTATAATGACTAAGCAAAGCAATCATTTGGGAAAACCATGAAACAAAAAGGTGACCCAAAACATGATGTGGACAGCAATTGTCTAAATACTTGGGAATATTTATATAACCAGTAGAATCGTTACTTTCGATCTTGCATTACATCCATAAACTGGTTTATTTGTAGTTTGGCGATTTTTTGGCCACAAAAGTGACATTTCTTGTTAAATCTGCATAATCCTTTGTTTAGTTAAAAAAAAAAAAAACACAATTTAAAAAAAAAGCTGACACTTTATACATAGAGATGAAGAAATGTATCACAAAATGTAACAGATCTACTATGTAAATAGGATGTAGAACTGATAAAGGGAGAGTTTTTGGTGGACACAACACATACTACAGTCTGTTTTGAATTAAACCCCTGGAGTGCTTATTTAGCCTCCTACACAAACAGGCATTTTTAGATGCATATTGCGATCCACAGACAAGATTCTGTTTTTTTTTTAAGCATATTGCAAAATGCTTTGGGTGTGGAACTTGAGAAAAAAAAAAAAGGGATGTTTATGTAACTATCAGAATTTTTTTTTAAAAGTACAGCAGAGATACTTGGGAGGATCTGGGGCAAAGTTTATAGCTTGTTAATGTCAATTATCAGCTCTGACCGATCGCCTTCTAAATCAAATTATTAAGCGGCTTAAAAAATGTTACATCTGAACTTGGATTTAGTTATTAGAAAGTCACAAGATCCTCCTACACGCTGTAAAACAGAGCAAAAAAATATTTTAAAAAATTATAATAATTTGGGCTCCAGACCAGTACAAACCGCAATGAGAGCAGATAGGATTAAATTAGTATTAACCTTTTTCAGTGGCAGGCAGAGGGTTAAATGTAATCTGTTTGCTTCAAAAGCATTTTCAACATTCAGACTTTAAAATCCAAACAATTTCCCCAATCTCTCTGTCTTTCAGGCAATAATCATTGTATTTTTTTATTTTTGCTACGATGCATTTATTTATCATTGACCATTCTCAAATCACTTTTCCTTTATATCCCATAGAGTAGTGCACACACAGCTACAAAATAAATGAGATCAGGACTACAATAGAGTTGAAGAGATATATTTTAGACTACCGCCTGCAATTTTCAGATTTCAATGCACAGCAATTCAGTGTTTAATTAAAGGGTTACTCCAACCGCTATGACTGCTTCAGTGACTCAAAGTGGTCATGGTGCCTGGAGTCTGTATGTGCAGTGTTTGGCTTTGAAACGCTGCACACACCAAGTTTAACCCCTTAGCTGCTGGAGGGGTAACTCCACCTCTGGCAGCATCATGGGGCCGTCATGAGCCAGCCGGGCCGGCTAATGTCAATTCTCTGCATATTTGCCATTACAGGTGTTTGGCATCTTCCCCAATTACCTCCTTGATCACCTCACATCTTAGCAGTCTGTGCAAGGATACCTATCAATTACCTTCAAATCTCCCCTTATCTTAAAGGGGCACTATAGTCACCAGAACTACAGCTTATTGAATTTGTTCTGGTGAGTAGAATCATAACCTTCTGGCTTTTTGCTGTAAACACTGTCTTTTCAGAGAAAATGCAGTGTTTACATTACAGCCTGGTGATAACTTCACTGGCCACTCCTCAGGTGGCTGTTAGAGATCCTTCCTGGGTCATGGCTGCCTAAAATGCATCCAAACATTCAGTGTCTCCTCCCTCTGCATGCAGACACTGAACTTTCCTCATAGAATTCATTGATTCAATTGATCGCTATGAGGAGATGCTGATTGGCCAGGGCTGTGTTTGAATCATGCTGGCTCTGCCCCTGATCTGCCTCTGTGTCAGTCTCAGCCAATCCTATGGGGAAGCATTGTGATTGGATCAGGATACCACTTCTGATGATGTCAGCAGACTGCTTGTTTTTCTTTGCAGATCTACAGCTTCTGGCTTGAATACAGTAAGTATGCTATATTTATGAAGACACGAGGGGCCCACGGGGGCTAGATGGTGGTTTTAACACTATAGGGTCAGGAATACATGTTAGTGTTCCTGACTCTATAGTGATCCTTTAAGTCCCCTTCATATCCTTTAGATTGCAAGCTAACAAGCCATTTAGCTTTGTACTTTGTATAAAAGGGCTAAATCTCAGCTAACGGGCAGGTTCGTCCATTCCTTTTGTATTGTTTTGTCTATACTGTATTGCTTGTTTTCTCAAATTGTACAGTGTTACGGAATATGTTGGTGCTTTACAAAGTACAGTAATAAAAGTAATAAACAGTTTGCCCCGGTACCGAGCAAGCCGGTCAGGGTTACTCCTGGCATTATAGGGTTCCATTAACAAATAATAAAATAATAGCTCATCAGCCACTAGGTTCCAGTCTGGAAAGGTGCTTAGAGTATTACAGGAGTGAATGGAATGTCCCTGAAATTGTAGAGTTCTTTTTTTGTTTTTGTTTTTTGTTTTTGTTTTTTCAAATCAAATATTAAGTAAAATTTCCGTTAAATAAAACCACTTGGGGTTACTCTTCCTGTAATTCTATAGCTTGTTCCCTGTAAAAGGATTCCAATATTTTACGCAGCTCCTCATTTGAAGAGGGTAAATACGCATATGTCAGGCTTTTAGAATCTAGACTAAACAGAACCCAACTGTGATAAGAAGTGATAGGAGGGAGTGATTAGCATTCCAGGGATAGTACAGATCAGGCAGATCTGAGAGAAAATGCCCGAAGAAAAAGAAGTGATAAGCAGTGACCTTCGTCAAATAAATCAGACCTTATTTATCAACATCATCAGTTACAAAGTTGCCAACCAACATCTTATCTTACAGCTTCAAAGAACGGCTATTTAATGGTCTGGTTACACTGTGCTGAGCTCTATCAAGTATCACTCATTTAGATACAACCCCTGTATGTGAGTTTGCTGGACTCAAACTTTGTTGTAAAATAAAAATTAGGAATGACAATACAGGGCATTTTGTAGATTCAACATCTCACAATTTTTGCTATTATAAAGAATATTCGAACATCAGAAATACAGCCTGATGTAACACT
The DNA here is from genome assembly GCF_036172605.1 of Pelobates fuscus. Classification (NCBI taxonomy): domain Eukaryota; kingdom Metazoa; phylum Chordata; class Amphibia; order Anura; family Pelobatidae; genus Pelobates; species Pelobates fuscus. The sequence continues at coordinate 146,908,404 of NC_086325.1, read as the reverse complement.
TGTGCTAAGTACGGTAAATAATTTTTAATTATCTTAGTGATGTAAATCATTTTTTAAACCAGGGCTACTATCACAATTCTTCGGGCCCATTACAAGCACCTTGGCTACGTTCTTAAAGAGACACAGGCTACCAGACAGGGATAATCTAGAAAGAGATGCATATTCATTGACACAGACGTACATTCCAGACAAACTCATGGAACACTGCTGGACATACACACTGCAAGACACACACGCAATACTAAGCACAAACACACATAAAAACATACTGCTACACCTGCCTACACCCTACCCTACTGCATATATACATTGCTGAACACACACTTAGCTACATACACATTCAATACTACACACACTACTGCAGTACACATACAATACTAATGTTTTTTTTAGCATTATTTTTAATGCATTATCAAGATAATGCATTAAAAGATAGGAGTTCGTTTTAGCCCCTTTTATTCAATATATCACAACTTGAAAAAATATTCTGTAATTTATTTAGACATCTATAAATTAGCATAGGATTTTTTAAAAATTTTGAGATATGAACAGAACCATATTTATTCTCAATTAAAACAGAATTTCGTATGTGTTCACTAAATAGAAAAACATTGGAAAGAACAGTTGTACAAATATATAACAGAACTACAAAAATGCACCGGTCCTTAAGATAAATCCTGACCAGTCAGACATTTTTTTTTTTTCAGTGATTGATTAGACAGAACTGCTACAATAAGCTACGACAAGGTAAATAAAAATGACTTCAGGTCAGATGAGTGCGTAAATTCCCAGCTACGAGTTTGTGAGTTTGCCTGTCCTTTAACATTCTAATAAAAGCAAGGCACTGACGTTAATGAGAAAGAAATATAGCAATTGTTAAAGTATGTTCTTTGATTTTATTTGACAGGTACGATTATCTAACAAATATAGTAGAGAGCTCAGTCCATGTATCATGAATGTTATATAATAAAGTTAAATGTGCAAAATTCCAATATTACTGTGTAACCACCTATTGTGAATATTGTTTTGTACACTTTGTAAGAAGTCTTTATAACTTGGGTGTGACTTTTCCCACGCTGGTTTATAAAAAGGTATGTCCGTTATGTTCGTCTAACAAAGACCATACCAGCAGCCGTGCAGAAGCTCTCGACATCCTCCAAGTTTTTTTTCTTAGCAAACATTGACCTCACAATACACTAAAACAATTGTTCATTAAAAGAAGCAAAGGGTTAACCCTTTTTCTTTACGAACATTATACAACATTATTGGTGCCTAAGATGTTAAAGGAACACTATAGTCACCTAAATTACTTTAGCTAAATAAAGCAGTTTTAGTGTATAGATCATTCCCCTGCAATTTCACTGCTCAATTCACTGTCATTTAGGAGTTAAATCACTTTGTTTCTGTTTATGCAGCCCTAGCCACACCTCCCCTGGCTATGATTGACAGAGCCTGCATGAAAAAAAAAAACTGGTTTCACTTTCAAACAGATGTAATTTACCTTAAATAATTGTATCTCGATCTCTAAATTGAACTTTAATCACATACAGGAGGCTCTTGCAGGGTCTAGCAAGCTATTAACATAGCAGGGGATAAGAGAATCTTAATTAAACAGAACTTGCAATAAAGAAAGCCTAAATAGGGCTCTCTTTACAGGAAGTGTTTATGGAAGGCTGTGCAAGTCACATGCAGGGAGGTGTGACTAGGGTTCATAAACAAAGGGATTTAACTCCTAAATGGCAGAGGATTGAGCAGTGAGGCTGCAGGGGCATGTTCTATACACCAAAACGGCTTCATTAAGCTAAAGTCGTTCAGGTGACTGTAGTGTCCCTTTAACACATATTGTCTCCTCCCTACAAAAAAAATGGCAAGGAAATCTTACAACTTCATGAAAAGAGGGCGTAGAATATAGTCATTCTGGCCAATTTAGAATAGAAATTAATCAAGAATAAAAAACATGTAGCCAGTACTGTATAAGAGAGTAAATCTAATGGACCTCGTCCCATAACGTGGAATGTCAAAATTCCAATTAAAGGATCACTATAGGGTCAAGAACACCAACATGTATTCCTGGCCCTATAGTGCTAAACCCACCATATAGGTGGCTTGCCCACCCGCATAAAAGTTTAAAACTCACCTTATTTCCAGCGCCGCGCGAGTCCGCCGGCACTGGCACCACCCCCTTTGTGACATCAAAAGGGCCGATTTTTAGCCAATCCAATGCTTTCCCATAGGAAAAGCATTGGATTGGCTAAAATCGACACGGGGGCGGGGTCAAATGTCGTTTTGGCCAATCAGGACCTCCTTATAGAGATGCATTGAATCAATGCATCTCTATGAGGAAAATGTGGGAACGCTGAATGGCAGGGCTGCTTACTGTGCAGCCCTGAGCCGGGAAGCACCTCCAATGGCCATCTGAGGAGTGGCCACTTGGAGGTGTCCCTAGGTGTCAATGTAAACACTGCCTTTTCTCTTTGGTTGACATGGTTGGTGTTACACATTTAGTACTTTCCTCAATTTCGTATTGTACATAGCGATGTTTTATAATTTTCCAGAGGGTCTATCCATTTCAGATAAAGGACCTTCCTCCAATTCATACAAAAGACACTGGGCTAAATATTATTATGGAATCATCAAGAATTAGCTAATCAATGGTAAGTTAATATCATTTTTCCATAGATTTCACTGGGAAACCCAACACAAACTCCATCTCTTTGTCAGCACGACACTAGGTGGTTTTGTTGCCAATACATTTTATGTGGGTGAAAACCATTTAGATTCCAGTGTCAGCTTGTTGTAACCTCTAGTAAGGTTAATCAGTGGTGCCTAAGGCTTTCATTAAATTACAGGATACAGTAAAATGTAAGGATGAGTTAGACGAGTAGGGATTACAGTTGGATGAAGGGAAATTCAAACAGCTGTTTCTGTAGTGGAAAAGGCATTATTGGAGTTTCTCGCACTCTGCCTACTTTGGGCAGCCATGTGATTTTCTGGCTTAGCCACTTTAGCTCACTTATACGACTTCCAGCCAAGTACGAATGGTGGGGAATGTAATAAAGACGTTAAAGAGTTGCTATAGAGTTTATCCGTTAAGAATGATGATCATGGGCAACTTTACGAGTAGTTTAGCTTTAATACTTTTGTCTTGCTGCCAGAATGAGAGAAGAAAAAATTGACGGTATTAAAAAAGTATCCCTGAGAGAACCAGGAATTCAGATGTACGTTTCACATATCCACAGAGACAGATCGACTGGCATAAAGTCCACATTCCTTTAAAGTAGACCTGTCATCCATAATTCATAGATCTGCTTCAGGAAAATAATTCTATCTGTACCATGTAAACAGCTACCAAATGTGTAGATTATAGAATAGCCTTTTACTAAACTCTTCCCCATTGAGACGGTTGGTGTGTTTCGCAATTATTTTAAAATGCACTCCCTGCCATATATGAAGGAAAGCAAAAAACATGAAAGCACAAAAATATACCCTCTAGCATGTAAGCTCATTGAGCAGGGCCCCCAATCCCTCTGTTCCTATGCGTCCATCTGTCTGGTTACAATTTCGTGTCCGTTAGTCCACCCATTGTACAGCGCTACAGAATTTTCTGGCGCTATATAAATAATAAAATAATAATAATTCAATTCCCGTTAATAGTAAAGAAACAGTCTGGGTGAAGAGAAACTTGGAAATCAAGCAGGTCCAAGCCATAAAAGAGGATTTGTCAGCTGGCCGTTATCGGCAGCTCACTAATTCCATTTGCTGATCGTGAGATAAAGGTGTGCTTGTATCAATCACAAGCAGATTCCCCTGTCATTGTATCTGTTCATAGGAAGTCTGACACCACAATAACACAGTGCTGTGCTTACTGAAACGGTAATATTTTTCAAACAACTTAATTTTTAGAGTACGAGAATTTGAAGGGGGTTAGAAGCAATGCAGCTGCTCTGCTTGAAGGGGATGGTGGACACCTAAGATGCAGTGTTGTATTTGCGTGCGTTTCTCACCCATGGCCAGTAGAGTCCACGTCACGTTCTCTAAAGAAGAAAGCTTCACTTATTTCCACTACCCACCCAGTTCCACCCCAAAACTTTCGGAGGTCTACACATTAACCGCCATCATGCACAACACGATGATGCCGAATGCGTCCTTAGCTTCTCATAGTTGGTGGGACTGGTGGAGCATAATGATTCCCATGCATGTGCCGTAAGTCCCAAAAGCCTTTTTATGAGAAACACTGATTGGGACCCAGATCATCAATGTTGATGATTTCATAAAGAGTGATGTAGCCGATATGAAGCATCTGCCCTGGCACTAAATTACAGGTAAGTTTAATTAAAAAAAAAAATTTGAAACTGCAGAGGGCCTCTGAATCCAACGATGGCAAAATGTTCTGTTTTCCTGTTGACTGGCGGAATAACAAACATATGTAGATCAATTTGTTATAGTTAACTTGGGATTTTATGGATAGAATATCTTAATATCTTTATATGAAGATGCCCTGGTCACTGGAACAGTCCTAGTGATTGACTTGGTCAACAGATATTACACCATCTGTACTTCTGCCTGGATCACAAATGCCAACTGTTGCTATGCTCTGAGAGGTGTGCTGTCTGCACAAAAACAAGTTTACCCACAAAACCCTGAGTTTCAGATATCTAAAATGAAGGCTAAAATATAGTATTTGTGAAAACTGTCCAGCTATAGTCACTAAAACTTAAAGGTTAGTGAATAAACCACACTGTTCTATCGATAGCATCTAATAATAATAATAAAAAAATAAATTGAAAAAAAAAAAAAAAGTACCACAGCAGCCTGGATTTCCACATGAAACACGGGGATAATGGGAGCTAAAAATAAAACTCAATGACATATAAAAACAGAAAAATGTAGAGTACAGTAATATGTACAGTGTGCATGCAGATTCCACACAATCTCCTAATATAGTAAAAAAAAAAAAAACTTGCATAGAGTTTGATAACCAACAAAAAATGTTAAACAATTGTTCTTTGCCTCCTTGGCAGGATGAGAAGTTGTTTTTATTAAACGCCGGTGATATTTTTCACTTCTCATTGAAAAGGAATTTCACTTTTGGTCATTGGACTTTAATTTGTGCTGTCTGAGAGAAAGTCCTTTAACATGGGGGGAGGTAGCCAACGGAATAGGGGAATGTGCCAGCTGGTATTGCTGGTTTCCATGGTGATTGCTCCACTTTTAGAACTCTGCATCCCATTTTATACTAGTGACTAGGTTTATGTTACGCCATGAAAAGGAAATAGAGACTCCTGGTTGAACTGAAGCAAATAAATAAAATAATGTAAGAACAAAAAAAAAAAAGGAAAAAGAAAAGTTGAACATTGCTTTTAAAAGAGATTGTTAGCAAATCAGGATTAATGTGATGCGGAGAATGGGAAAAATCTAAAATGGCATGTGTTTTTTTTTTTTTTAATTCTTACCACCATGAATTAAACAAAAGAAACATTCAACGTATTAAATAGTATAGCAAACCCAACCTAACCCTATGCTTTACACTAACGTATACCTTCCCTAAACTTAAAGGGACACTATAGTCACCAGTGCAACTACATGTATTCCTGACCCTATAGTGTTAACACGACCATCTAGCCCCCCTGGGCCCCTCATGCCTCCATAAATATAGTAAAAATCTTACTGTATTCAAGCCAGAAGCTGTAAATCTGCATGCTGTTAGACTCAGAAAAACAAGCAGTCTACTGACATGTGATAGCCTGATCCAATCACAATACACCCTGTTCCAAATTATTATGCAAATTCTATTTAAGTGTCACAAAGATTAAATATTTAGTTGTTCAGTTTAACTCATGGATGGCATTGTGTCTCAGGGCTTTTTTGATCACTGAAAACAATCTCGGACACCTGTGATAATTAGATTGCCAGGTGAGCCCAATTTAAGGAAAAACTACTAAAGGAGGGTGTTCCACATTATTAAGCAGAGCACCATTTTCATGCAATATGGGGAAGAAAAAGGATCTCTCTGCTGCCGAAAAGAGTGAAATAGTTCAATGCCTTGGACGAGGTATGAAAACATTAGATATTTCACGAAAACGTAAGCGTGATCATCGCACTATTAAGAGATTTGTGGCTGATTCGGAGCACAGACGGGTTCGTGCAGATAAAGGCACATTGAGGGAGATTTCTGCCAGATCCATGCGTCGGATCAAGAGAGCAGCTGCTAAAATACCATTACATAGCAGCAAACAGATATTTGAAGCTGCTGGTGCCTCTGGAGTCCCACGGACATCAAGGTGTAGAGTCCTCCATAATCTTGCAACTGTGCAAAATCCTTCTATTCGGCCACCACCAATGCTCACAAGCAGAAACGGCTGCATTGGGCAGAAAAATACATGAAGACTAATTTTCAAACAGTCCTGTTCAGTGATGAGTGCCGTGCAACCCTGGATGGTTGGTGGACGGCCACCCTGTTCCAACAAGGCTGCAACGTCAGCAAGGCGGTGGTGGAGTCATGTTTTGGGCCGGGATCATGGGAAGAGATCTGGTCGGCCCCTTTAGGGTCCCCGAAGGTGTAAAGATGACCTCTGCAAAGTATGTGGAGTTTCTGACTGACCACTTTCTTCCCTGGTACAGAAGGAAGAACTATGCTTTCCATAATAAAATCATCTTCATGCATGACAATGCACCATTTCATGCTGCAAAGATTACCTCTGCATCAATGGCTGCTATGGGGATAAAAGGAGAGAAAGTCATGGTGTGGCCTCCATCCTCCCCTGACCTCAATCCTATTGAGATCCTTTGGAGCAGTTTACATCCAAACAGCAGCTCTGGGAGGCTATTCTGACATCTTGCAAACAAATTCAAGCAGAAACTGTCCCAAAACTCACAAGTTCAATGGATGCAAGACTTGTGAAGCTGCTTTCAAATTAGGGGTCCTATGTTAAAATGTAACGTGACCTGTTAAAATGTTTAAAAAGTTAAAATGTTGTTATAAGTTTGATTGAAATAGCTTTTGATTTCAGTAAATATGCTGCAAACACAACAAATGACAATTTTCAGTTCTTTACAACCTATAAAGTGTTTTGAAACTTACTGTGCGTAATAATTTGGAACAGTGCATTGTAAGTTTTTTATGTTTAAAAAAAATACTGTTATCATTAGGAGTTTTGTTCAATAAAATTTGAATTGTACTCTTAATAGTTGATAACATGATAATTATGCTGACTGTTATTTATATCAATTATTAAGGTAAATGAGAAAAATATTATTTGCATAATAATTTGGAACAGGGTGTAATTCCCCATAGGATTGGCTGAGACTGACAAAGAGGCAGATCAGGGGCAGAGCCAACATGATTCAAACACAGCCCTGGCCAACCAGCATCTCCTCATATAGATTTATTGGATCAATGAGTCTATATGAGGAAAGTTCAGTGTCTGCATGCAGTGGGTGGAGATACTGAATCACAGAATGCTCGTGCACAGCAGATTTCAGTGGTTGGAGGCATATTATGCCTCCATCAACTCAGAAGTCTCTCTGGTTCACTGAGTGACTGCAACTGGAGGTGTTCCTAGCTTTCAATGGAAACACTGTATTTTCTCAGAAAATACAGAGTTTACATGAGAAAGGCTGCAGGGAGCTATAGTTCTCACCTGAACAACCTCATTAAGCTGAAGTTGTTCAGGTGACTATAGTGTCCCTTTAAACCTACCGTTTGAGCGCTGCATACAGAACATCTGTTAGCCTTAGACTATTAAAAATGGTCCCAGGTAGTGTAGGCTATAGGAGGTGAGGGGAGCTGCAGGATTTAACCCTGCTCACACCACACTGTAGTAATAGGCAATTGATTGCCTATTTAAAAAGTGTAGGCAGCACCCACTCTGACCACAGCATACAGCTCATTTGTAAGTCTGTCAATCACTAAAAATGACCCCAGCCGAGAGAGAGGAGTCGCCGATATTGATCCATGTCATTCTAAAGGTGTTAAAGCCCACTCTATGGATGTCGACATGGAAAACCCTAAAGTGGTGAAGGGGTTAAACACATTTTACTCCCCATGCACACACAAAAAAAACCCACCCAACCCTGTATTGTATCCACAGATTTTATTTTCTAGGGATTCTAACTGCTTCGAAAATAAAAGTTTACATGCCCTAATGGTGCATTATTTTGTAATGACTTGGCATTTCCTGCTTACCCTTGTTCTATGGGATTGGGTATATATATTTCCTTTCAGACGTTAACATCACTTATCTGCTATGACCATGCACAATTTGAAGGTCTGGAACCTTCCCAGGGTGCATTTTTGAGAAGCCCTGTGCTTGATAACTGTTAATTAACTACATGTCTCTATGGGCAGACAAGCTGTGTGCTTCTTACCAAAGTAAGCCCAGAGTGTCTCTGTTTTTTGGAGCGGTGGGGGGGGAAACGTATTAATCCTTTATTCTCCCTGTATTTACCCTTGCTTTTATTTTAATTTGTTTTATTTATTTTTTTTAAACATAAGAAAAATTAAGAACTATTGTTTCTTATACACAGCGTGACCTGTGGAAATTTTTGGCAATAGGCGGACCTTAAGCAAGTTCCTTTTCCATTTCCAAAGTAATTTACTCACTATCCATCAGTCAAACGAATCCTACAGGAGGGAAAATCACAGACACCATGGACAGAAAAATCGGCTGCACCTTGATATTGAAATCAGGCACAAGTTAGAAAAAGATAATTTTAACACCTCCTTGCCCTTATTTATATTTAAATTACACGGGGCATAAGGAAAAGAAAACTGGAAGAAAAAAAGTGTTGGAGAGAGGCATTTACTTACCTATGTGAACTACAGAATAATACACAGACAGTGTGATGTCTAATAATACAACACAATGACAGATGCAAAATAGGGAATATTCGGAATGAAGATATCAAACATTCCATTTTCAGCATATTTTGCCCGTCTGTGTTGGTCTGTGTTTTTAGTGATGGTAACAATGCAACTAGGATACAAACCTTTAGACACAATTATTTTTCTATGACATAATTTTAAAATGTGTAGACAAAACAGATACATAAATGATCACAAATTTAAGCAAACAAATCAAAATGATGTTGGCAAGAGTCCCACATATAATATAGCATTACATTGACATATATATATATACCGGTAATAGGGTCTTATCAGTCCCCTGGCATCTCTTAACAGGAGAGTCCTGGTAATACTACAATAGCGGTATACCCCTAGGAGATGTCAACATGGACATCAACAGAGGGATTCCCCCATTCTAAACTGAGTGATTTGCAAGACGAGAAGGTTTCCTCTCTCTGTATTCAAGTCACATTGTGACATGCTGCCACAATCTGTTATATTCCTCCCTAATCACACACAGTGATCAATACTGAACGACATGTGCAGACTTGAGCTAAACTCCCAGAGAACGAGAAGAATCTAGGGAAACCCTATACGATTCGGTTTGCTGAGATACCAGGCAAAACCTGCATTTGGACTCACTAACATTTGTTTGGACACTGCTTGTGTTGAACACTGTGCATGTTACATGAAATAGAGAACCTAAACAGTGACTTGGCGTTTAAAAAAACTAAAAAAACAAAACCGTGACTTCAAAAAAATATATACAACAAAACAAACAAACTGCAACCAGACTTGTGTAATACCCTTTAGTGACCCACCACAAAGGTTCCTATTAATACAACAGGTAGGTCAGTATAGACGGATATCTGGATTTCACTAGGGAAGGATAACAGCCCATACTGACACTGCAAGATCCCCATGTTAGAACTGTTCAATCGTTGGACATTCAACTAACACAATATAGTTCGGAATATTAATCTATAGTGTTCGTACTCTTATTCAGATCCCCTCTCTTCGGTTCATTCAAATTTTTACTCACCTTATTCCAATGCGGAGGCTCCCTTGGCACTACTTACTTTTCTACGTCCCACAATGGCACGGAGGAGGCATGGCCTTCTCCACAGTCCAACCCAATGCTCGCATTCAATCTTCCCCATAGGAAAACAATGAGTCAATGCTTCCCTATGGGACTTCTGCATCACGTGAGTTTAACTGCGTCAGTGCAACAGAAGCTCCTCTAGTGGTTGTCATACTGATGGCAACTAGAGGTGGACTTAACCCTGCAATGTAAACATTGTACTTTCCCAAAAACTGAAATATTGAAATGAAGTAGTCGGAGTGACCACAGGGTCATTTTAAATGCCAGGCAAGTATGACAAAACAGTAACATTGCTGGTCAGGAAGGTGATAATCAACAGAGCATCAAATAATTCAATATGTGATATTCATATGATATAATGCTTTACATAAGAATGTCTCAGTTCCAGTCTGTGTTTCTTTAAAGGAAGAATCCAAGTACCATAACCACGACAGCTCGCCCCTGCACCCCCCATTGTAAGGAGTCAGAATGATTTTGAGTGGCTTGACTTCTTACCTGGAGCAAACCAGGAGTCGCTCACCGTTTCCACTAAGAAAGCCAGAGAACCGGTAGTGACTAAGTGGGATATTCGTTAGCTCTCCTGAGCTAAGCCCTGCAATGCATCAGCCGATTTCTCTCGGTCACAGAGCTATCTCGGGAGAGACTACAAAATCTCCTACTTACGAACATCTGGTTCTCCAACGTTAGCAGTGGAGACGGGGAGTGACGCCCAGAAGAGCCCAGGTAACATGTTTAAAAACACAATTTGGCTACTTAAAAATGACATGATTCAACAACTCTGCTTTAAAAAAAAAAAAAAAAGTATTTGCAAGAATAAAGGACAATGCTGCTTAAAAAAAAACCGAAAAAAAAACGAACTTTATTGTCCATAGTAGCAGTGGCATAATGATACAGATTTGAATAAAGTGAACTATGATATCACGTATAACTGTACTATTGCCAAAAAAAATACTGCAATTTGAGGGGTTACGGAGCAAAGTTATGCTTTTTACAAACAAAATAAAGTAAACTTTAAACCTGAAGCTTTCCCCTACTTTGTTTACATTATTGTCAGTTCCTCTCAGTAGGTCAAAATTTTATTTTTGTGTAAACAGAAATTTCTAAATAAAACTTAAAATTAATAAAAAAAAAAAAAAAATCTGTTTGGATTTGTATTTTTTTAAAACTTGCTTTTCTCGTGCAGTTTTTCAGTACTGGATATTCAATAATATGACAAATGCTGCGATAGGCCGTGCTCTGTTTAGAACAGGGATATTATATTAACAATCTCTGTCAGGAATGGATTCTATTGTCATCTTTCAACATTTAGATCCTTCTTAGTAATCAGTTCCTGTGTTCCACTGATCCAGATGTGCAAAGTTTATATATATTCCCTATAGGCCTCAAGCAGCGATGTTATTTCCCCATTTTGAAATGACATCATTACTCCACTGTTTCCCCTGCAAAAGGGGCCTCTCTGCGTGAAAAGGTATCACTAGAGAAGAAAAAAGGTGAGGCAACTTAGGTCCATTAAAGTGATGGTTTGAGGCAATTTAAAGGAACAGATATACTTACATACTAATTTATTTACAACAGGGCTATCCAATTTAATGCTACTTCAATGCTTTAATACTACCTATGTTTTTTATTATTATTTTTTTTTTTTAAATCTGAACTGTGGCTTAGTTTCTCAGAGAGCAAAGTAACTTTATTTAGCCCAGTCTCTATGCCAGTTATGCAAAATCAAAGTTGCTCAGATACATACTATGTAGCCGTAAATTTAAAGGAACACTCCAAGCACCATAACCACTACAGTATCATAGCGCCAAGAGTGCTATGGTCGTCTGTCTGAGCTATACCCGGTGATCAGCTGACACTCTCCGCCAACGTGCTAGCGCTGCACAGCAAGCCTTTGCTCCGGAGAAATAACAGAAGCTCCGAAGCAGTAGCTTCTGGTTCACAGAGCGCTTGAGAGCAGGCAGGAAATGGCGCCTAGCGGCAAACAGTCTAAAAGTTTCTAAAACTATTTAACTACTTACAATGTCAATCGGACCACTTACAATGGGGGGCACCGGTGGAAGTTTAATACATGGTACATTGTTCAATCTAGCAAACACATCAACATTCCAAAAGTTACTCTTTTGGAACTTTGTCTTAAGTATGTCCACTGTGTTATCAGTTAGGGGTGAAGTCAGGAATTCAAAGTGAATTTCAAATCTTAGGTGACAGTAGCCAACCGGGAAGGGGGGAAAATAATCCCCAAGTCCACTCTGTTATTAGTTTGTCTGTTTTAGCCGAACATAGAAATTCTGTTTAAATTCCAGTCAATTTATACTTTAGTTAATTATGTCAAAGTCCCTGAGTTCTCCAGTTTCGCCTTTATGTAGGGAAAGGACCAAGGTGGACAATCTGGGACATGTCTTAGCAAAGGGATGTCCATTCTGCATTTACGCACCCCGTGACTGATAAAATATTTTGCTAGTCGATACACAATATACTTCTCTACAGCTCCAAAAGTCACCGGTGGCACCTTTTACGATGCCCCTGTACCTTTATTCTTCTTTACCAAATTCCTCCTGTTCTCTGTAGAACTAGCCTACCAAAGACATTACCAGGCACATGACAAGCACCAACAGCTGAGAGACACGAGGAGCGAAGCACATCGTAGACCAAATGGCAGTGGTATTTAAACGGAGGTAGGTGGGATAGGATGCAAGTATGGGAAAGAAGTACATTAATCATGGAAAGGGTGGGGCTTAAAAAAAAAAAATCCACAACTATCCTCTTCATCAACTTTTTTTGCTGGTGTTCGAAAGATAGACAAATTGCCCGACAATTTTTCCATGATGGTAGTCATGTAAACAGACTCAGAGGAAACCAGTTTCCTTTATGAGTTGCATTTCCTGCTGAACGTTACAGCTGTTTCCCGCTCAGAAAGTGATAAAGAAGAGAAAAGTGGAACAAAGGAAGGTATAATATAGCTATGCGTGAAAGCTTTCTGAACACTTTGCCCCTTAAAGGATCACTATAGGGTCAGGAACACATGCATTCCTGACCCTGCAGTGTTAAAACCACCATCTAGCCCACCTGTCCCCATCTTGCCACCCTAAAAATGGTAAAATCTTACTTGTACCCAAGTCTGAAGTTGCTGGCTCTGCCCCTGAACTGCCTCTGTCTGCTGACAACATCAGAAGTGGTGGTCTGAACCAATCACAGTGCTTCCCCATAGGATAGGATGAGACTGTCAAAGAGGCAGATCAGGGGCAGAGCCAGCACATGTCACACACAGCCCTGGCCAATCAGCATCTCCTCATAGACATGAAGTGACTCAACGCATCTCTATGAGGAAATTCAGTGTCTGCATGCAGAAGGTGGAGACACTAAATGGCAGTGCTGCTTACCCTGCAGCACTGTCCAAAGAAGCAGTTTACAATGTAAACACTGCATTTTCTCGGAAAAGACAATGTTTACAGCAAAAAGTCTGATAGGGATGATTCTACCCACCAGAACAAGTACTATAAGCTGCAGTGACTATAGTGTCCCTTTAAATATCGGTAAAGAATGCAGAACGGAATTGCAGATTTACATGTTCCTGACCATTGGTCACATGTACCAGTACCTGTGTGTGTTTTGGGATACAATACATCAACTGCCATCCAAACTGAAACTGGTGCCCACCTATTGATAAAAAATGTACTTAAATGATAATAATTACAGGGGTTAGCTTGATTATGGTCACGATAAAGATGAGCAGGCTCGTGTTTGCTGGGACTGTTTGGAACATTTACTAAATTAAAGGGTAAAAAGAGATTGAGAGATGTATTACGATGGGATGTATTATTAGGAAGTGGTCAAGTATTACAAAAATACACCTGATCAATACCCAAATACCTGAACAGGTAAGTACACATAAAAGACAAAGAGTCGTAATCAAGGAAGTCAGAATTCTGAGAAACTATAAATCTATGTCAAAGGATCTGTACTGGCAGCAGACAAATTAATAAATGTTATATAATGCAAAACAGGGAAACCAGAACCATAACATTCAAGACACCACAAGATGTATCACAAAACATCTGACCTCTTTGGCTGCAAGTCATGAGATAATGGCACCTGGGTAGAGAAACCGTTTTAACCCTAGTGAATCATCCGAGCAAAAATATACATTGGGGGCAAATCAGTAACCTACATCGGATCGGGGCTAAACATGACAGAAAAAGAAAAAAATTACACAAGACAGTGATGTCAGCAAAACCTGGGGGGAAACGGTGGGCCAAGCGAAGTTCAGAAACCGAACAAACTAGATTAATTTAGGCATTAAAAATGAATCATTGCTAAACAAAGCTCTACATACTAAATCCATATCTAATCGTATGACATCAAATCGCTCGCTAGTCTGATAGTTTGCCGCAAAGAAATAAAAAACCAACGAGGTTCAAAAGTTTATTTAGTTTTGTTTTGTTTATACAGAAGGAAATGAAAGAAGATCTGAGAGCGTGTTTATTTAAGAGGGAGGCGTCCTAGGCCTATATCTGCACAGTACACTGAAAACTGGCATGCCGAGAATTCTATTACAAAGGAATCACTGTGGGATAACGATTTATCTAGTTTAAAGGAAATTTAACATTGTGGGACTCTCCTGCATTATTTACCCCCAAAGTATTCCTACTTTTCGCTCTATCTGAAACAAATAAACTTGTATCCAGATGTAGCTGTGCATGTGTTAACGTAGCTCCAAAAACGTACTGGTTCCATTCTAGGACGTCATGGGCACGGCTGGCAGAGGTGGTTTAAATATTGCCAGTCAAGCATCCCTGCCTGCACAGAGGGCTGTGGATGTTCCTGCTCACGCACACACGATTTAAATATCTCCCCTTTTAATATAGTTTTTTCTATAAATAATTTTTTTTTTATAGTAATATATTATTTATATATCTAGGGGCTTAGGATGTGTAGTTCATAGGATGGGAACTTGAACTCCAGGTGACTGGGATCTTCTGTCAGTGCAACAACTCCCAAATTTCCACTCAGCAGGTCACCCCATATGTAGCCACCATCCCACAGCCCACTACATGGAGTAGAGAGTGGGCAAACAGTATGGATGCCCCTACTCAGATTATTAAAGGGAACCTCCGAGCACCATAACAACTTCATTGGAATGAAGTTGTTATGGTGCCAGGAGGTCCCTGGTGCCGGCTTACCTTTTGGGGGGTTAAACTGTTCACGTGTGTATTTCTCTAAGGTGTTTTTATGAATGGGGAGGAATTGTATGAAGAATCTAAGATCTGCAAAAAGTTAGGGGTAGAGTTGAACAGTGCTGGAGAGAAGAGAACTCTATTCCCACCCACCCTCCCCTCCTTCCGCCCACCCAGGGTCCCCCTAAATAAATAGCATGCTCCTCCAGCTGTTTGAGATTCTCACCCAATTACCTCTTCATTACCTCTTCATATATATCAGCTTACGGGCAGGTCTCTCTTACCTCTTGTATTTGTCTGTGTATATTGTACGTTTCTCCACTAATAGTACAGCGCTGCGGAATCTGTTGGCGCTTTATAAATAGCAATAATAAATAAATAATAATAATATTAAACGGCTATGGTTCCCGGAGGGTTCATTTAATGCTCTCTCTTGCTTCTTATGAGTGAGGAAGGTTTGCGGTCCAAATAAACACATTTGAGATTATGTGGTCCTGGTGCCTTTAATGGTTCTTTAAATGGGTTTTCATAGCAGGATGGCAACTGGAGAGGCCTAAACAGAAGTAGATAATAAACTCCAATATTATAAAAACTAAGAGTACTATATACTCTATTTTACTCATTCATGTAGCTGCTATTGGTCCCAAATATTTATCCTGTTTACATCTTACATAGATTTTAGAATGAGCCAGAAAGCAGTTACATACAATAAAACATGTAATTAAATGTTGGTACAAAGGTAACAGAGAACCCTGGCTGTTTGTTTATAATACAATATAAACCACTAAGTGGGCCAGTCCACAATTATTTTTGTTAGGCTGAACAAAATTGAAACACAAATGAAATCCGGACTTCCGTTTACAATCTGAGTGATCAGACGTCCGGGGAGACAGCTGAATATTATTCACATTTGCACAATCTAGTCATATGGCCAGTTTGAAGGAATTTTTCCCCATCTTGAATTAACCAATAATCTGTCTCATAGTTCTCCGTAGAGACATTTCATCATGCTGTAACACATATCCAATCTAGGACTACTAATCTTCCACACCCACAAACCCAACCTACCTCTCAGTCACGAATCTCAATGAGTCTGAAGTCACCTCTGATCATCTCACAAATTCCTAAAATTGTTTAAAACCCAATTCTATCCCCTAAATGGTTTATTAATCCTTCAGATTATCGTGGACTATCCCACTAAGCCGTTTATATGCGATCATAAACAATCAGCCAGGGTTCTCCATTACCATTGTACCAGCATTTTAATTACATGTTGTATTGTATGGAACTGCTTACTGGCTCATAATGATAATCCTTGTAAAGTGATACATAAAACATGTAAACCCCGCCCCCAAAAAAACCCAAAAAACTGAATGCTAAAACAGTATATGTAGTACTCTTAGTTTTCATAATATTAGAACGTATTATATACTTATGTTAAGGTCTCTCTGAAATTCCCCCAGCTATGAAAACCCATTTAAAGGACCACTAACGGAACCCAGACCACTTTATCTCAATGAAGTGGCCTTTGCGCAGAGACCCCTGTAGTTTTAACCTTTAGAAACTGCAATGTTAATATTTTAGGGTTAACATACCACTTGTGGCAGTATTCCAGTCAGCCACTAGAGGAACTCCCGTCGCTATAACCAGGTTAAATCCAGTTGTTGATCGCTCCTAGACAGACTCCAAATGACGCTCCTAGACAGCATTTGGTTGGCGCACAATGGCGTTTGGCACACATGCACACTAGTGGCTTGGCTGATATAATCAATCTTGATGATCTCAGCCAAGGTGGCCAAATGGCAAAACAGAGACCCGTGTGGCAAGAGCTGAAAGAATCACCTTTTAAAACCTCACAGGCGCAGGCTGTGGACCTAAATAGTTATAATAGACTATGGCATTAGGAATACATGTTTCTTTTAAACCTGGTCTGGCTACACTGCTGTAAACTACAGAAAATCTAGGTCTAAAAGCAATATTGCTATAGCAAGGTGTCATGGGAAACATTCTAAAAATGGAGCAATCACCATGGGAATCAGTGGAATGTTATGACTTTAGATATGGGCTCTAAAATCTTTCTGTAGGTAAAATACCCAACCCATTGTGTTTAGGAGTTTTCTAAAGACTCATTGATGGTTGTGTAAGTTATGTAAGTGGAAACAATACAATTAAATTGTGATTTTTAAAAACATTTTATTAATGAGGAAGCAAACCGATTAGTTAGTTTAGAAAAGAGAAATAGAATTTAAAAAACTATATACTATCACTACTGTATATATTTTCATAGAAACATTTCTACAGGTAGATTTTGTTTAAAGGGACACCGTAGTCACCAGAACAACTACAGCTTATTGTATTTGTTCTGGTGAGTAGAATCATTACCTTCAGGCTTTATGCAGTAAACGGTCTTTTCAGAGAAAATGCAGTGTTTACATTACAGCCTAGTGATAAATGCACTGGCCACTCCTCAGGTGGAAACTAGAGGTGCTTTCTGGGGCAGTGTTGCACACTGTGCAGCACTGCCATTCAGTGTCTCCAGCCTCTGCATGGAGACACTGAACTTTCCTCATAGAGATGCATTGATTCAATGCATCTTTATGAGGAGATGCTGATCGACCAGGACTGCGTTTGGTTTGTGTGGGCTCTGCCACCTTGACAAGCTCAGCCAATCAAATGTGAAAGCATTGTGATTGGCTCAGATCATAACTTCTGATAATGTCAGCCAAGCAGGCAGATCAAGGGCAGAGCCAGCAGCAGCAGACTGGAGTAAAGGTAAGATTTTACTATATTTAGGGAGGGATAGGGGGGCAGGGTGTCTAGATGGTGGTTTTACATACATGGTTGTGTTCCTGACCCTATAGTGTTCTTTTAAGGTTAAACTAGCGAGTGACCACCCATTACGACAGGTACATTTGGATAAAGGCGATTGGAAATTCAGCAGAATAACAGTATATATAAACAGGCTATACTGTATTAAAAGGGACCACTAAAGTCACGCAGGTCACTTCATCTCATTTTTTAGCATCTGCAACATTTACATGGAAGGGTAAAACCTTCTCTAGTGGCTGTCAAACTGATACCCATTCGATGAGCTTCCGAGGTACTGACCGAGTAAAGACTTGGTTATGTGATATGGAAGCCCCATAGGAAAGAATTGATTCAATATTTCCCATGAGGAAGCTTGGATGTGTGCACCAATGCACATCAGGTCCACATGCCTCCAACATGAGGTTGCGGGAGGCAGAGTGGTAAGCAGCTCTGAGGCTCAATGGCAGGAAGGGAGGCTACGTTGTACCACGTACAGATACACTAGCGCGTTAGGAATACATGTTTGCATCCCTAATTTTATAGTGTTCCTTTAAGACAATATATTTATCTTTTAATACAACAGTCCCCTTTATGTCCCTATTTAACCTACCACTGAGAATTCAGTTGAAATTGGCAGCATTATTTATGTTTTTATTTTTAAAAAGACACCAGTTTTTCCCAAGAACACATATATATTCGAAACGTCTCTACGTTGTTTTTTTTTTTTTATCCCAACTGAACCTCTCCAGAAGGGAGTGAGGACATAGATTTCACTCTTCTCTGATATTCAACATTCCACTAACCAAATATGGACAAAAAGCCTGGGAGAAGACAGGAAGTGAAGCTGGGTACTGAAGTAATGCCAGGCTTTCACGCCAATCCTAGCTGCTTCTGTGACCTTTAAACAAAGTTATCATATGATAAAATAATGATAGCACTCAGCCTATCAAGTATAAATAAGGTAACCACTTGCTTGCCAGGGGAGATCAAAGCTTTGTTAAGCAGATATAATGACAATTTAATCGGTTGGGCCATTAATCTGCCTTCAGTTTTTCTTCTCCATAAACTGTATTATTTAGGTTCTAAATTATCACACCTTATAAGTGGACCTGCCACGTGCAGGGCTTGATTTATATCTATTGTGCCTGTCGGTGAAGCATTTTTAAGGGCCAGTGCCTCCCCTCGATATATCCAGTTCTCCGTCGCCTGCTCAATGATTTGGAACACAGAAAAGAAAAAGAATCAAGAAGGATTTCTTTAATTCCTTCTGCAACAAAAAAATAAATGCATTTTTTTTTTAGCTCCCCCCTCCCCCCCAAAAAAAATACCCCACACAGAAAGCACTAAAACAAGCTAATGTGCTTCAGCTTTTTACATTTTAAAGTACAGATTTCAATAAATTAACCTTGTTACACCCCCCCTGGCTGTCAATCAGACAATTGGCCCTGTTACTTCCTGGTTTGGCTCGCTGAGTGAAGATAAACTTTAAGAGGCAGCAATTGCCCAGAGCACCTGCCTCGCAAACACTTCTCAATGAGCTACACTGGGAAGTCTGTGATTGGACAGCCACAGAACGTCTGGCGGCTTGCTAAAGGCTTCAGACAAGAGATCTATAGTTTTTGAAAGCTGTTTTTAGATATAGCCCCAATGAAAAAATGCATACATGTTTTCATTGGGTAATATATCTATTAACAGTGATTTTTATTTATTATTATTTTGGCAATAGAGTGCCCCTTTAAACAGAAGGGCTATGTAAATATCTAAAGATGCACTGTCACTCCCAAGTGTTTTAAAGCGATGTTTCGGAAACACAAAGTCTAAGTGTATTTGTGCAAGATCGCACAGAAAAAAAATCTCCTATTTTTTGTACATGATGTAAGATGTATGGTATTTGTAGAAAAAAAAAAAAAAAATGTAAGGACCAGGAATGGCTGGAGATATTCCAGCCAATTCCTGGATCACATTGTGGACACTAGGGGGAGAATTAGTGATTTCATACAAAGCCAGGACTTGCAGATTTGTCTTTTTTATTAGATTTTTTCAAACATTTTAGTTTTGTAATGCTGAGGGACAAAAACCCACAAGCTGTGCATTAAGCCTGTAGTATCCTTTTAATAACACTGAAATGATTAGAGGCTTACTTTTATTAATGACTACTAATTAAGAAGATCAAGGTTCACGAGACAAGGTTCATGTATAGTTACAGATCCCGGTGTATCCACCACAGCTAATGATATTTCAGTGTGGGCTCGAATGAAAGGAAAGCTACTTGGCTGCCTTTCTAAAATCTTTCATGTCCCTAGGTTTCTTTATTTTTACGGAAACTTGTAATATTGCTTTTACAAGCAGCAAAAACCACACTATTTTTGGATAAAACATTGCCCCTAAAAGCATGCTGGATGTCTGCAGAGTAAAAGACATATTCATTGTACGCCTCCCGCGTCCAACCAAGCGTGCTGCATTGTAAGATCATTTAGTGAGTCATCTCGTGTGAGTCACTGGAGTATAATGTACATCTCCTTCATTAGACAGTTAACCAATGCAGCATACAACAGACAATCGGATTCTGTACTCTAACTTGTGCAATAAAGCACAAAATGTTGGCTACGTACCAGCTTAAGAACAGTTCGCCAGCCAACACTGTTACATTCCCTGCATGCTGAGACAAATTGCTCCACATTGTTACCTTCGCGTTAATACGGACAATCAGGAACCTGCATTGCAAACATGCATCTTTTAGAGCATTTGGGGAGTGGGCGAAAGACATGCCAGTAAAGCAAATATGTCACTGGTGTAGCTGCGGTCTTAGGAGGGAAGTGTCCTACACTACACGCATGCTCGTTAAAAGTAAATGAAAAAACTGCAATGCAGCCTTTCACAGAATCTGCTTCACCTTCAAAAAAATAAATAAATAAATAAATAAATTGGGAAACCTATCTGCGACAGAATGGAGAACTCACATCTCACGTGTTTGTAGCATACCTCCTAACATTTCAGTGCGGTAAGAGGTTGGAAGAAGGGCTTTGAAAAGGGTAGACGCTGGCTGGGACCTGATGTGAAAGTTGGCATTCAAAAATGCCCTGAGGACAGTGCATGTCCGTGTGCACACTCAAAGCACTCTAAAACGTTCTTGCAGGTGTATATTTAACTTTCCACTTATTAGATAAAGTAATAATGTCACAGAAGGCTGTTGCAACGTTTTTGCCACTGTTGACTCAATGTCTAGTGATTATGGCCTATAATTAAAGGGACACTCCATTACCCAAATAAAATGTTTTTTTTAATGCACACATATGTTTTCCTTGGGATTACATTTAAAACAACTTGCAAAGCTGCAGATCAGTTGCTTACAGCCTTTGCAAACCCTCCCCTTCTAACCCCGCCCAGACGTTCTGTGGCTGTCCAATCACAGACTTCCCAAAGCAGCTCAATGAGAAGTCTTTGCTAAGCAGGTGTTCTGGTGTTCGGGGGTGTAACAAGCTTAATTTAGAAATGTGCTAATTTCTATTGTAATCTGCACATTTTGTAAAATGAAATTAAAAAGGACACACTCCGCAAATAAAGCAGAACAGCAAGCTGCGGTGTTTTGGGTGCGTGGAATGCTCCTTTAAGCTGTATTAGGGCACCATGATAGTCAATGTTACTTAGCCCCCTGTTATGTTACAGACCCAGTTAAAGTGTGGTGGAATCTCGGTAAAAATAAATTTAGTAGGCCGAGATTACCACGTGGCATGTGTACGTGCATATGCTGACGTATCGATCAGTTGGTTGCACGAGGCAAGATACGATCAGTAGTGTACGGAGCATGTGCAAGAATACAGGATATAGTATTCCCCTCCTCCATTGTGCTGGACAAGCCATGCGGTCAAACAGGAAGTTAATTCTTATTTGTGTTGATTGGTTAAGAGAATGTGCGGGTGGAGCTTAATATGGGAGGAGTTATATGCCTATATAAGGAGCCTGCACTATTGTCCGGGGCTCAGAATTTGCTGTATTTTGGTGACGCTAGTCCCTCTGAGTCCCGATCGGTGATCCAATAAAGAATCTCTTCCTTCCTGAAGAAACCTGTGTCCATCTCTCTGTGCTTGGCTTCCGTCAGTTTCTCCGGTATCATTTGGTGCATTGGCCGGGAAACTCATCGTTCAACGGTAGCTGAGAGGCAGAGGCGTGAGACGGTCTATCTTTGCCCACGTTCTCTACGGCTGCACCCCTGAACTTCTGCGTGGACCTCCCTTCGTCTCGGCGCCACTGGTCTGTTGTCCAGGAGATCATCGGCCTCTACGTGAGAAGTGCTGGGGTGTCCCCGTCGATGAGTGTGAACTCAGGTTCAGGAACGAGGAGGTAAGACAACTGCTGTTTTAGACGGCAGGACCCACTAGGGGTATACCGATTGTGCGGTAGGCCCAAAGGGGTTTTGAATCTGTGTATCTGCCCCCTCTGTCGGAGGGAAGGAGCGAAGGCGCACCGCTCGATCGAACGCTCTTTAGTCAGACCGTTTGATTTGGTTAGTCAGGCGGGGTCCTGGTGTAAATAGCCCTAGCCGGACACCGGTGTCTTGTCTAGACTAGCGTTCTAGGGTGTATATTACGTTTGCTAGGTCGGAGGGACCGGGAGACTAAGCGGCGCCTGTGTAAATTCGGTTCGCTAGTTCTCATCCTATCTGGGCTAAGTGGGAAGGCGTGTAAATTTGGAACCCACTAGACTTTTGATAGTGCGACTAAGAGGCGCCTGTGTAAATTCGGTTCTCTAGCTCGCTATATATGTGGTGATTGGGCAGTGTGGCTAACCAAAACGGGTGTATATAGTTTTAGGTAGTCCATTCAAGGTACTGGCCAATAGTTTAGTTGGGAATTGTAAATGTGTTAACGATTGTTTTAGTAAAGTGTATATCTTGTTAGATAGCGCGAGCTCAGCCGTCTAGCGAGAGTGTTAATAGTGTGTTGCTGTATTATAGTGCACGGTACCATAACCCTGTATATTTACTGACACTGTATATAAGTACTAATCATTGTTGTCCATTGCATGTTTAACACCATAACCACTAATAATTGTATTGTGACCTTAACTTGTGCTTTGACCTATGCTAACCGTACTGTAACCGCTAATTGTAAAAGACGATGTTACTGGGGTGTGTTATAGACGGGTAATTCGTATATAGAGAATTATAGCGTGGGTGACTGTATAGTTACGCCAAAGGGCATAATATTGATTATATAGTGACTGGTGTAACAGCTGTGTGTGTACGGGAATTCCCTGAGTGTTTATTGTTATTGTGTACGTTTCACTTGGTAACCGTACCACGTGGTGCTGTTGCCAGAGGAAACGGGTGTGACTGTTGAATAGTACGCGTGTATAGTATTCGTTGTCGACGACGTTCCATTGTTAAGTATGGGTGCGTCGCAGTCAACGATTCCGGATCCCTTAGGTTGTATGGTGAAGAATTTTAAAAAGGGATTCAAAACTTGTGATTTTGGGGTTAAAATGTCTCCTGTACGTTTGGTCACTTTGTGTACTAGGGAGTGGCCTACTTTGGTTGCGGCATGGCCGCCACGTGGCAGTTTGGATCTAACTCTGGTACAGCGCTTACACGTGGCTGTATCAGGTAGGCCTGAACTTTACGGCCAGTTTCCTTATATTGACTGTTGGAGACAGGCCGTAAATGACTCGCCAAAATGGCTCCAGACATGCCACGAGGAGCAGTGTCGCCTCATGGTAGCTAGGACTTGTTCGTCCACTAGGACTGGTGTTAGGCCCATTTTGGACACGCCCCCTGAGTCCGAGATCCCTTTGCCGCCCCCTTACTTTCCGTTAAGAGGAAGTGACGCAAACGCAGGAAGTCCTGCAGCCCTCCCCTCATTACCCCCATCCACTTCCGCTTCCTCCTCCAGTACAGGATCCACCCCCCCTCATACTAAATCTCCCCTTCCGGAACCAGAACCCACCCCCATTAGAAACGAATATCCTGATTTGGCGCCACTTCAGACTTCCGGTCAAGCTACATCTAGCTCGGCTCGAAGTGTTTTAATTACGACCTTTTCCCAAAACCAACCTCCCACATCCCCATACCCTATCTCTCCCCGACCGGAACCCATGACTGACGCCTCTCTACGTAGCCCCATCCAAACCCGACAGTTGACTGGTGCCCAACAATTAAAGCACTATCAGATGCCTCTTCGTCTGAATCCCGGGTCAGCTTATATCGATGCCGCAGGTCAAATGGCACACGCTGACCCAGTCTTCGTATATGTCCCATTTACCACAACCGATCTTTTAAACTGGAAGACCCATAATTCCTCGTATACTGAGAAACCACAAGCTATGACTGATCTGTTCACCTCAATAGTACAGACGCATAATCCGACATGGGCTGATTGCCAGCAGTTACTAATGACTTTATTTAACAATGAGGAAAGGACAAGAATAAATCAAGCAGCCATAAAAGCACTAGAGGATAGAGCCCGTGTTTTGAACCAAGCTAATCCAGCAGCATGGGCCGCAACACATTATCCCAACACTGATCCCGATTGGAACGTAAATGGTGCTGATATGGTTCAACTCAGAGCCTATAGAGACGCTATAATTGCTGGCATGAAAGCAGGAGGAAAGAAAGCCATTAACATGTCGAAGACAGTTGAGGTGATCCAGAAAAGCGATGAAGCGCCCAGTGTCTTTTATGACCGATTATTGGAGGCATACCGCTTGTATACCCCCTTTAATCCGGAAGACGCAGACAATTCCCGAATGGTTAACTCCGCCTTTGTCAGCCAAGCATACGGGGATATTAAGCGCAAGCTACAAAAGTTAGAAGGGTTTGCAGGTATGTCCATCACCCAACTAATGGAGGTAGCAAATAAGGTCTATATGAACAGGGATACAGAAAGTAAGAAAGAGGAAGAGCGCAAGATGCGTAAAAAGGCTGATATGCTAGCGATAGCGATCGCAGGCGTAGATAAACGGGGCCCAGATAGAGGCAATAATAGATGGAGTAGAGAGCCTTTGAGTAGGGATCAATGCGCGTATTGCAAGGAAGAAGGGCATTGGAGGAACGAATGTCCGCAAAGAGAGCAGTACGAGAGAGACCAACCCAGGGCAGGCTACGGAAACTTTAGAGGCAGAGCGAGAGGTAGAGGAGGCCCCGGAGGGAGTAATGGTTATAGAGGGAGTAATGGGAACAGAGGAAGTGTTAGGGAAGACAGGTATATTCCAGCAGCGCAAAGGTCCCGCGATAGAGAAG
This sequence comes from Pelobates fuscus, assembly GCF_036172605.1. NCBI lineage: Eukaryota > Metazoa > Chordata > Amphibia > Anura > Pelobatidae > Pelobates > Pelobates fuscus. Next base: position 146,883,241 of record NC_086325.1, on the reverse strand, counting down.
GTAGGGACTTTGTAGGATTGGCTGACACTGTCATGGAGGACTATTGATACCGACCGGGCTCCATCCCCCTTGGTCGAGCGGAGCCTATGGTCGATGTATCAATAGGGGGAAAAAGGAGTGCGTTCATGATCGACACTGGTGCTGAACATTCAGTGGTGACTAATCTAGTTGCTCCTCCATCTGGAAGGACTATTACTGTGATAGGAGCAACTGGAAGAAGTGCTGAAAAACCGGTTCTTAAAAGTCGACTCTGTACATTGGGAGGCCACGTAGTAAAACACCAATTCCTTTATATGCCTGAATGTCCAGTCCAATTGCTGGGACGTGATATGCTATCAAAATTACAAGCGCAGATTACGTTCCTACCAAATGGAACAACATCCTTAAAGTTTAATGGACCTTCAGGTATTATGACTTTATCCGTACCAAAGGAAGAAGAGTGGCGACTTTATACAGTGTTGACTAGCCAAAACCCTAGGAGTGATGAGACATTGTTTAACATACCAGGAGTTTGGGCAGAGAACAACCCACCAGGACTGGCCCGCAATATTCCACCTATAAAAATTGAACTGAAACTTGGGGTTTATCCAGTAAGCCTAAGACAATACCACATCCCACAGAAGGCTAAGAAGAACATCCAATCCTATCTGGATAAGTTCATACGGTATGGTATCCTAAAATTCTGTACTTCCCCCTGGAACACCCCATTGCTGCCTGTTCAAAAGCCCGGTACAGATGAGTATCGACCTGTGCAGGACTTGAGAGCAGTCAATGATGCGGTTGTTAGTATACATCCAGTTGTACCCAATCCATATAACCTGCTTGCTTTAATTCCGGGCGGGGCTACTTACTTCACAGTCTTAGATCTCAAAGATGCCTTCTTTTGCCTCCGAATTGCCGCAGAAAGTCAATGTATTTTCGCTTTCCAATGGGAGAACGCTGTAACGGGCTCAAAACGCCAAATGACTTGGACAAGACTGCCCCAAGGGTTTAAAAATTCACCTACCCTATTTGGTTCAGCTCTAAGTCAAGATCTACTGGATTTCGAATCTATCCCAGGAGAATGTGTATTGTTACAATATGTAGATGACTTGTTGATAGCAGCAGTTACAAAAGAAAAATGTCAGCAAGCAACGCACGATCTACTACATATTCTCTGGAAGGCAGGATACAAGGTGTCCAGGAAGAAGGCTCAGTTGTGTTTGCCAACTGTCAAGTATCTGGGATTCCATATCTCTGAAGGTCAAAGGATTATGGGGCCAGAGAGAAAAGAAGCTGTCTGCCAAATACCAATACCCAAGAATAGAAGACAAGTGCGTGAATTCTTGGGGGCAGCAGGCTTCTGTAGGATATGGATTCCCAGCTATGCGATACTGGCAAAACCTCTGTACGCAGCTATCAAAGGTACAGAGCACGACCCCTTCTTATGGACCCAAGAACAGCAAACGGCATTTGAAGATGTGAAGAAGGCTTTGATGAGTGCCCCAGCATTAGGTCTACCTGATCACACACGACCATTCTACTTATATGTACATGAGCAAAGAAGAATGGCTGTGGGAGTATTGACACAGTACTTGGGATCATGGCAAAGACCTGTTGCCTATATGTCTAAGCAACTGGATGCAGTGGCCAGCGGACTTCCACCTTGTCTAAGAGCTGTAGCTGCAGCCGCCCTGCTAGTAGCTGAAGCCGATAAACTCACTCTGGGTCAAGAACTTTATGTACGAGTCCCACATGCAGTACAGACGTTGTTGGATTACAAAGGAAATCATTGGTTTAGTAACAGCCGTATGACCAAGTATCAAGCAATGTTGTGTGAAAACCCAAGAGTGCATTTAGAGACTGTAAACACCTTAAATCCAGCTACCCTTTTGCCGCAACCTACTGAAAGTCAACATGATTGTTTGGAAGTAATGGATGAAGTATTTTCAAGTAGACCAGATCTTCGTGATTTTCCCATCCAGAACCCCGATGTTCAATATTATACCGACGGCAGTAGTTATGTGAAAGAAGGGATCCGCTATGCAGGATATGCAGTAACAACAATAGACAAGGTGATAGAAGCTCGGCCACTGGCGAAAGGAACATCAGCACAAAAGGCAGAATTAATAGCACTAACACGAGCGTTACAATTGGCTGAAGGTTTAAGAGTGAATATCTATACGGACTCTAAGTATGCGTTCTTAACCACTCATGCCCACGGAGCTTTGTATAAAGAAAGAGGACTACTGAATTCAGAAGGCAAAGAAATCAAATACGCAGCCGAAATCCTACAACTATTGGAAGCAGTGTGGGAGCCGAAAGAAGTCGGTATCATACATTGTCGAGCGCATCTGAGAGGAGATGGTGATGTAACCAAGGGAAATCGGATGGCAGATAGTGCAGCTAAGCGTGCTGCTGAATCAGGAAGACAGGAGTATGTGGGGCATATAGCTGCTCTTATACCAACTCCACTGTCCCAATGGACTCCAGTTTATACAGCTCAAGAAGAGGAGTGGTTAAAGACTGAACCGGGAAAGTATTTGGAGAACAAGTGGTATCAGCTAGAAGATGGAAGAATAGTTATACCAGCATCACTAGCGGTAGAAATTGTCCAAAATTATCACAACGGGACACATTCTGGGAGAGACAGTACTGAAGAATCTCTCAGGAAACATTTCTACATACCAAGATTGTCCAACTTGACTCAGGCCATTGTACGCAGATGTGTAACGTGTGCTAAGAATAATGCAAGACAAGGACCAGTAAAGCCACCAGGAGTCCAGTTTATGGGGGGACTCCCCATGTCCGATCTACAAATAGACTTTACAGTAATGCCTAAATCGGGTGGACATCGTTACCTGTTGGTAATTGTGTGCACCTATTCAGGCTGGGTAGAAGCATGTCCTACTCGTACAGAGAAAGCAGGAGAAGTTGTAAGATTCCTGCTACGAGAAATAATACCCCGATATGGACTACCCTGTTCTATAGGATCGGACAATGGTCCAGCTTTTGTTCACCAGTGCCTACAACAACTGACTCATATGCTTGGTATAAAGTGGAGGCTTCATACTGCATATAGACCCCAGAGTTCTGGTAAGGTAGAGAGAATGAATAGAACTATTAAGAACCAGTTGGCTAAAATGTGTCAGGAAACCCAACTTAAGTGGAACGTTCTCTTACCCATAGCTCTATTGCGAATCCGCAGTACCCCTACCAGAAGGATGGGCCTCTCTCCTTTTGAAATTATGTATGGGCGACCACCTCCCGTACTTGGTAACTTAAGGGGGGATTTGAGTCAGTTGGGAGAAGGAATTACCCGGCAGCAGGTTGTAGAGTTGGGTAAGACTATGGAGGAGGTACAGAAATGGGTACAAGATAGATTACCTGTGAATATTTATCCCCCTGTTCATAGTTATCATCCAGGAGACCAAGTGTGGATTAAAGAGTGGAATAATGTACCGTTAGGGCCCAAGTGGAGAGGTCCTTATGTTGTTCTTTTGTCTACCCCTACAGCGATAAAAGTAGCCGAAGTAACTCCGTGGATACATCACTCCAGGGTTAAACCAGCAGCAGTCGATTCTTGGCAAGTTACAGCAGATCCAGAGAATCCCTGCAAGATCCGGTTGAAACGCACTACTCAGTCGGAGTAACGAGGAATTATTGTGGATTACAAATTTTATTGTTACAGGTGTGAGTGAGAAGGCCATAATAAAGCCTGTCCGCTTACCAACACATAGTGTATAAGCCAGGAAAGTCTCGAAGGGACACCTGTGAAGACGAGCAGAACTCCATTCCCTGCAGCCCTCACATCCTGGAAGCTGAGGTTCCATCGCACGGACGAAGACTGAGGATGACGGCGAAAGATGTGCTTTTGATTGTGTTTATTTACATGTGTTTTTATATTCAGGAAGGTAGAGGTACCGACACTCCTAGCTGTGAGGTATGCATTAAGACTACGAGAACAGGTAACCATATTTCCCAAACCCTAATTTGGCATTCACAATACGAATGTAAAGGAGAGGTATCAAGATGTAGATACCTAAATATAGACTATAGTGTGTGCCATTTAGGAGTAGGAGAACCTAAGTGCTTCAGTCCAGAGTATCAACCTCGTACAATTTGGTTGACTCTCAGGAATGGAGATCCTCAGGGGACCCTAATTAATAAGACGGTGTTAGAATCCGTATATTCTTCGGGTGTTCTGCTATTTGATGCGTGTAAAGCGATATCAAGTGGTAGAAAGCCGTGGAATGTATGTGGGGATCTTAGATGGGAGAGGACGTATGGGTCTAATGATAAATATATTTGTCCCAGTAGTAAAAATAAATATGTAAGTCCTAGATGCCCAAATAAAGACTATAACTTTTGCCCATATTGGTCTTGTGTGGGGTGGGCGACTTGGGGACAGACAGTAGATAAAGACATGATAGTGACTAAGTTGCCGACTAGCCCTTATTGTAAGTCTATGGAATGCAACCCAGTCCATATACTTATTAATAACCCCGACAAGTTCCTAGATAAGTATGGAAATTTATTTGGGTTTCAGATATACGGGACGGGTTTAGATCCTGGGACATTATTGTTTATAGGAATAGAGACTGATACGGTATCCTCCCAGACTCATCAAGTATACCATTCCTTTTATGAAGAGATGAGTATAGATAATAAGATCCCCCATAACGCTAAAAACCTGTTCATTGACCTAGCTGAAAGTATTGCCGGTAGTCTTAATGTTACCAACTGCTATGTGTGTGGAGGTACTAACATGGGAGACCAATGGCCTTGGGAAGCAAAGGAGGTAATGTCCGGTTCTGAGGCAGTTGACCAACTAATATCTACACAAGCCGATTATCATTTGAGTGTTAGAGGTAAATCTGAGTGGAGATTAAAGACCTCCATCATAGGTTATGTTTGCATAGCAAGGAAAGGAATAATGTATAATACTTCTGTAGGAGAATTAACTTGTCTAGGGCAAAAAGCTTATGATGATGATACTAAAAATACAACTTGGTGGTCGGCTTCAAATGTCTCAGAACCATCTAACCCGTTTGCTAGATATGCCAGTTTAAAGGATGTGTGGTTTGATTTATCCATCACATCTACCTGGAGAGCCCCAGCAAATTTGTACTGGATCTGTGGTAAGAAAGCCTATTCGGAGTTGCCACAGGACTGGGAAGGGGCATGTGTGTTGGGTATGCTCAAACCATCCTTCTTCTTGTTACCGATTGAAACAGGTGAGACTTTAGGTGTTAAAGTGTATGATGTGAATCATAGGAAGAAAAGGGGACCCTTAGAGATAGGCACCTGGGAAGATAATGAATGGCCTCCCCAGCGTATCATAGATTATTATGGGCCAGCCACGTGGGCAGAAGATGGTACCTTTGGTTATAGAACCCCTATTTATATGCTCAACCGCATTATAAGATTACAGGCGGTGGTTGAGATTATCACCAACGAGACGTCACAAGCGCTCAATCTTCTAGCGAAGCATAACACCAGGATGAGGACGGCAGTCTACCAAAATAGATTAGCCCTGGATTACCTTTTGGCAGTAGAGGGAGGTGTATGTGGGAAGTTTAACCTAAGCAATTGCTGTCTTCAAATAGATGACGAAGGGCAAGCAATAGCTGAGCTTACTAGCCATATGGTTAAACTAGCGCATGTGCCTACTCAGGTATGGAAAGGGTACAATCCAAGTAGTTGGTTTGGTAGCTGGTATGAGTGGTTTGGAGGGCTTAAGGCAGTGGTAGGTGGAGTCCTACTGATTTTACTGTTGTGTCTACTCCTACCGTGTCTTATACCCTTAGTAGTTAGGTCTGTGCAAAACCTGATAGGAAGTATAGCAGAGAGGAAGGCTGCTGCACAGATAATGGCGATATATAAGTATAAGGCTCTAGATCAAGGAGAACCAATGCAGGAAGATGAGTGTTAAAAGATTCACATCATAAGATAAGTCTGGTCTGGTTCAAGGTAACTTGCGGTGTAAGCAAAACTAAGGTTATGTGATGCCTCAAGTAATTGTAAAATATCAAGAGGCATCAAAGGGGGGAATGTGGTGGAATCTCGGTAAAAATAAATTTAGTAGGCCGAGATTACCACGTGGCATGTGTACGTGCATATGCTGACGTATCGATCAGTTGGTTGCACGAGGCAAGATACGATCAGTAGTGTACGGAGCATGTGCAAGAATACAGGATATAGTATTCCCCTCCTCCATTGTGCTGGACAAGCCATGCGGTCAAACAGGAAGTTAATTCTTATTTGTGTTGATTGGTTAAGAGAATGTGCGGGTGGAGCTTAATATGGGAGGAGTTATATGCCTATATAAGGAGCCTGCACTATTGTCCGGGGCTCAGAATTTGCTGTATTTTGGTGACGCTAGTCCCTCTGAGTCCCGATCGGTGATCCAATAAAGAATCTCTTCCTTCCTGAAGAAACCTGTGTCCATCTCTCTGTGCTTGGCTTCCGTCAGTTTCTCCGGTATCAAAAGGACCACTATAGTGCCAGGAAAACATACTCGTTTTCCTGGCACTACAGGGTTTCTAGGTCCCCCCCCCACCTTCTGGGTCCCCCTCCCACTGGGCTCTACGGGGTGGAAGGGGTTAATCCCTTACCTTTTTTCCCCCTCCGGGCTCCCTCGGGACGGGGAACTCTCATCCTCCTTTTCTCCGCCATCGGCTGAATGCGCATGCGCGGCAAGAGCCGCGCGCGCATTCAGCCAGTCCATAGGAAAGCATTCTCAATGCTTTCCAATGGACGATGGCGTCTTCTCACTGTGATTTAGTGCCTCTAGCGGCTGTCAATGAGACAACTACTAGAGGCTGGATTAACCCATAGGTAAACATAGCAGTTTCTCTGAAACTGCTATGTTTACAGCAAAAAGGGTTAAACCTAGCTGGACCTGGCACCCAGACCACTTCATTAAGCTGAAGTGGTCTGGGTGCCTATAGTGGTCCTTTAACTTGAGAATGCTGCGGGCATTTAAACAGCAGATTACAAGTGTTTAGTTTATGGCACTCAAAACGTTACAGTCATTAAAGCAATAAAAAGGAGTGACCCTTTCTGTTATTCGTATGCATGAATCTCAAGATGTTAAAAACTGGAATCCATGGATCTGCTTTATCCGTGCTCTTGTTATACCTGATTCTACTAATAGAAATGTGACCTTTGGGATACATTGCAATCCCTAAACGATAACCTTTAATAAGATCCCAAGGATAAGGGAATCAATGTCATCTCACCCTGGTTCTTACAGCATTAAATGCTCATAGACACTCTGGCACTGGAGAGGTTAAAGTATATCTAGACGCGATCTACTCTGCGGAAACCGTTTTAATATCCTTTTATTGACTAGAAGACTAGAGCGAGCAGGCATTTTATTCTGCGTATAATGGTATGACCTATACTGAAATATTTGGCACCTCTCCAACGTGTACAGCGAATTGGCTTGGTGATCTTACTGAGCAAAAATGCCAGAGACCTGTCTGCACAGGGAAAGGGGAAGAGAAGAACAGAAACTGGGGTGGGAAAAGGGCTTATTGGGAGAGTCATGACACAACAGATCATGTATGCATGCAACCCAAGGAGTATTAACCCCTGCAAGGCTTTTCATGCTGTGAGTGTGCAGCCAAGACGCCAAAGTGATGTCAGTCATTAATGATTGGCGCAACATTAAACGATATGAGCTCTCTCTGATAAAGGGTTTCACGCCTGTTTTCAATAAATTCATAAGCTTTTCTAAAAAGCACAAAACCACACCTATTATTGAAAATATAGATAGATCCATTATTGAAGGTGACAAGCCACTCTCTAGCGCCCTCTATTGATAATTATTGGTTTCATCATAATCTTGCGTTTAACTGATTAAACTGAAGCTGAGGAAAGGGAGAGCTATCACATTTTCTACAGCAACCTGCAAATGTCTGGGGATCTCTTCAAAACTCTGCTCCGCAGTTTTGACCCAACCAGTATGTGCATGATTATCTTTGCAGTCACTGCTATAGGAAAGCAGAGTTGACATAGATAGAGATTACAGATGGTAATTTGATTTAAGGATATCACATTAGCTAGATACAGCCCATAAAGCAGGTATTTTTATAGCGCTCCATAAATTAACTGCTTGTGTTGCAGGCTAGGATATAGAAAGGTCCATTGTGAGGTCATCTGGTCGCTTTAAACCAGTAGGGTTAGGCATCGTTACACTACAAACCCACATTGATATAAGCCTGTATCACATGGCACGCAGGTAAGAAGACTTATCCTAAGGCATAAATAAAGAGACCTCTCATCAGTGCCACAAACTCAGCAACATGCCATGGCTTGACAAAGAACAGGCTTGGCCCAAATCATTGCTGTGTTCGTGGCACCTATACAGAGCATTGAATTACACCTAATGGGGAGTGCTGGACATCTTTTCTTATCTGCATGTATCTGCTGGTTACTATAGGGACACTACAGGCACCAAGCCCACTTCATCTCATTAACGCGGTGTGGGTGCACTGTCCCTATCCATGTCTCACCACCCCCAGCCCTTCCATGTGTCTCAGTCTCCCCCCGGCCTACCTACCTTCTGTACATTGCTGTGGTATAGGTTGGTGCTTTACAGATAAAAATAACAACAACAGGGGCGTGGTCTGACGCTGAACTGAGATGGCCGCCTAATTCTGAAGCTCCGTCCCTGACCGCCCGAAATTAACTACATACCAGAGTTTATGGCTTCCATGGGTCGCACGAGACGCACCCAGATGACACCCTCAACCCCTAGAACCCAGGGGGAGACTCCCACGGAATCAATCAGGGGGTATCTACAAACACTGGCGGTCCTGGCGGCCCGCCTCGAGGCCTCCAACATGGCGCCGGCTTCCCCGGGTTCCTCCATATCGGAAACTGAATCCACGCCGGAACTCAAGGTGAGGCCCTCGCCTCCGACCCCAGACTGGTACGCGCTCTTTGCCTCCCTGCCCAAGAAAGAAGATCTGCAGAACATGGTAGAGGAGGTGAAGGGCGCGCTGCAGATAGAACTTGCAACGGTCCGCGCTACAATCACAACACTGGAAGAGAGAGTCAGCACTCTGGAGGCAAGAGATTCCCACGCAGCAGGCCCAAACTCACCAGCCTCCCAGCAGCAAGCAGCACTGATCACGGATATGCGGTTACACCTAGAGGACCTAGACAATAGGAGCAGACGGCACAACATACGGGTGAGGGGCATACGGGAACTCCCAGACCAGGACAATCCACAGGCTACCCTCACCCGCCTTTTTAATATGCTCCTGGGCCGCCCACCAGACGCCAGAATAGCAATGGACAGAGCCCACCGTGCAGTACGCCCACGCCCGCCACCCGACGCCCCGCCGATAGACATCATCTGCCGCATCCAAGATTATCAAATTAAAGCTGACATCATGCTGAGGGCGCGAGCAGGACCGGTGCTAGGATTTTTAGTTACACAGGCGAAGAGGCATTTTGGTGCCCCCCACCCTCGTTTAAAATAAGGTTCATACAAAAACAGAAATAATCATACAGAGACATACAGACACAGACAGAGACATACATGCATATAAAGACATACATACAGAGGCATACCGTCATACAGACACATACATACATACATACATAGACATACAGAAACATACATACAGAGACATCCAGGCATACAGACACATACATACATACATACAGAGACATACAGGCATACAAAGACATACACGCATACAGAGACATACCGTCATACAGACACATACATATATACAGGTATACAGAGACATACAGGCATACAGACACATACGTACAAAGACATACAGGCATACAGATACATACATTTGTACATACAGAGACATACAGGCATACAGAAACATACAGGCATACAGAAACATACATACAAAGCCATACAGGCATACAGAGGCCTACATACATACATACATACATACATACAGAGACATACACAATTACATACTTACATCAGTTCAATCTTGTCCCCTGGATGCATGCTGTCTGGCTCCTTGGAGTCCTGTCCTGCAGCCCAGCCCCATCACTGGCCGCCAGCCGCGCTGTGTGGTACACAGGGAGCAGGGATATGATGTCATTCATATACTCGCCCCCTCCACACAGCCTGCGGCAGACACCAGGGTAGGTGCAGTGGCGTACACATGACCCATGGGGCCCCAGTGCGCAAATTGATCCGTGCTCCCCCCCCCTCTCGCGACTACTTTGCGCGGGCCGGGGCCGCAACACATGGCGGCGGGCACCTGGTCGCAGGGGTTGCAGGGCCGTGACCCCTGCGACCGCGGTATGTACGCCAGTGCATGCAGATGCACACACACTTAAAGGACCACTACAGACACCCAGATCACATCAGCTCGATGAAGTGGTCTGGGTGTCAGGTCCCTCTAGTTTTAACCCTGCAGCTGAAAACATAGCAGTTTCAGAGAAACTGCTATGTTTCACCGAGGGTTAATCCAGCCTCTAGTGGATGTCTCACTGACAGCCACTAGAGGAGCTTCCGCTATTCTAAAACACTGAACGTCCATAGGAAAGCATTGAGTAATGCTTTCCTATGGGCGGTTTGAATGCGTGCACGGCAAGGGCATTCGGAGCTGAGAGGCGGAGGAATCCCCAGCGCCAAGGGAGAAAGGTAAGTGCTGAAGACACACACACACTCTCACGAACAGATGCATACACACCAGCTAACGGACACACATTTACTGACAGACACACTCAGCGACAGACAGACATACACACTCACTTACAAAACATACACTCTCACTGACAAACACACACTCACTAACAGACATCAAACAGACTCACTAATACACACACACAAACACACTCAGTAAGAGACACACAGTAACACAATCACTGACACTCACTAGCAGACACACTCACTGACACACTAGCAGACACACACTGACACTCACTAGCAGACACTCACTAGCAGACACACTCACTGACACTAGCAGACACACTCACCGACACTAGCAGACACACTCACCGACACTAGCAGACACACTCACTGACACTAGCAGACACACTCACTGACACTAGCAGACACACTCACTGACACTAGCAGACACACTCACTGACACTCACTAGCAGACACACTCACTGACACTCACTAGCAGACACACACACTGACACTCACTAGCAGACGCACACACTGACACTCACTAGCAGACGCACACACTGACACTCACTAGCAGACGCACACACTGACACTCACTAGCAGACGCACACACTGACACTCACTAGCAGACGCACACACTGACACTCACTAGCAGACGCACACACTCACACTCACTAGCAGACGCACACACTCACACTCACTAGCAGACGCACACACTCACACTCACTAGCAGACACACTCACTGACACTCACTAGCAGACACACTCACTGACACTCACTAGCAGACACACACACTGACGCTCACTAGCAGACACACACACTGACGCTCACTAGCAGACACACACACTGACGCTCACTAGCAGACACACACACTGACACTCACTAGCAGACACACTCACTGACGCTCTCTAGCAGACACACTCACTGACGCTCTCTAGCAGACACACTCACTGACGCTCACTAGCAGACACACTCACTGACACTCACTAGCAGACACACTCACTGACGCTCACTAGCAGACACACACACTGACGCTCACTAGCAGACACACTCACTGACGCTCTCTAGCAGACACACTCACTGACGCTCACTAGCAGACACACTCACTGACACTCACTAGCAGACACACACACTGATGCTCACTAGCAGACACACACACTGACGCTCACTAGCAGACACACACACTGACGCTCACTAGCAGACACACACACACACACTAACACTCACACTAACACGTTTTTTTTTTTAATTTAATCCCCCAGCCTCCTTACCTTTTTGGAGTGCTGAAGGGATTCCCTGGGGTCCAGTGGTGCTGCTGGGCTCCTGGGCTCCTTGGCTGGCTCCCTGGCTCCCTTGGTGGCTGGCTGGCTGGCTCCCTTGGTGGCTGGCTGGCTGGCTCCCTTGGTGGCTGGCTGGCTCCCTGGCTCCCTTGGTGGCTGGCTGGCTCCCTGGCGGCTGGCTGGCTCCCTGGCTCCCTTGGTGGCTGGCTGGCTGGCTGGCTCCCGGGCGGGCGCGAGGGAGCACTCTCCCATGTGTGCTTCCTCTTCAGCTCCCTCGCGCACCGCGTAGGGATGCCGGCGCCGGAAGATGACGTCATCTTCCGGCTCCGGTATCAGTATACGGCGCGCGAGGGAGCTGAAGAGGAAGCACACATGGGAGAGTGCTCCCTCGCGCGCCCGCAGAACCGGGCGCTCGGCCACACTACAACAGGTCGTCGGTTGGAGGGGAGCGCAGTGCGCTTCCCTCCTTCCGGTCAGCCTGATTTTGCGCCCCCAGGGCCGGTGCGCCCTAAGGCGGCCGCCTGGGCCTGCTAGTCTGCTAGTGTCAGTGAGTGTGTCTGCTAGTGAGTGGGCCCTGGGCGCGAGCGGAGCGGGCCTGGCGCTTCGAAGGCCAGATGGTGGAGCTTTACAACGATCTTTCACACCTTACGCTGCAATCACGGAGAGCTCTACGCCCGGTCACACAAGTACTGCAACAAGAGAGGATCAGGTATCGGTGGCTGTTCCCCTTCGCTCTCCTGGCCCGACGGGGGAATGCTGAAGCGGTCATCCGCAAACCGCACGGAGACACTGGGGCTCCCACGGATCCGAATCCTCAACTGGATGACCTGCCCCCTCAATGAGAGGAACATGGGGCAACCGGCTGGGAGAATATACCCGATGGAGGGGGAAACAGGGATGTCCTCTCACCCCCGGGCTGGTCCAGAGGAATAGGAGAAGAGGCGGTGAGATGCCCTGGCGTGAGAGTGGACTGAGACCTGTGAACTGAGACCTGGTAACGTAGCCCGGCATACAAATGCAGGGTGTACTGAAACGAGACTGTGAGCTTTTCCTGCACTTTTATAAGCAACATTTTATTTTCATTTTCACATTACTTTACTCTTCCTATCTTTGGCTCAGCATCGAATCCTCCCTTCTGCTCTCCCCCCCCCCCCCTTTTTTTTTATTTTTTATTTTTTTATTATTATTATTTAATATTTTTTATTTATTTATTTATATTTTTTTTAATTTTAGGTTTCACAAAACCCCATTATTACTCTTGAATCAACTCCATTCCCTTTTTAGACAACAGTACCTGGGGCCTAGCTCATTAACACAGACAACACTGAAAACTCCTCACTTTATTTCTGTCAAAATAGAATAATCAAACTGTATTATGAGGGACCCAGCATAATTGATTAGTGTCGATATCAAAGTCAGACTCACGAACTGGTAATTTTAATGGAGGCACTTATCTTTAGGGGATACTTAAAGACTAAGGTTTGCTAGAATTAGAATAGGAATCTCTCCACTTTAGTCTCTCTACTCTTGGAGGGGAGGGGGGGAGCGGGGAAGGGACATCTACAGACTGCTTGAAGCCTGGGGGGGGGGAGGGCATTATGGGGGACCACGGTCTTGGACTGCAGGGCATACAGCAGAAAAAGAGTAGCTGCCCAGGAAGGGGTGGGAGTGGAGAGGGAGGAGCAGGAGGGGAGGCATCCTCCGGTTGCCGCGGGTCCTCATGGGGGTACACAGAAGGGAGGGACCCACGACCCAGGCCCGAAAACCACGCTGAGGAAGGGAGGGGAGGGGAAGCTGGCATTGGAGGGAAAGGGGAGGGATAAAAGAGGGGTTAGCAGGGAAGGTGGAGTGTTCCAGCGAGGGGGGGGGGACGGCCGGCCTTACGGGCCCCCGTGATCCTGCTGGACCCCCCACCCAGGGGCAACAACCCCAGGATCTCCCACTCAAGATCACCAAGATTCCCTAGACTTAGACCCACAGCTAATTCCACAGAGCCAAGCTCTGATACAGCTAGCTCATAGGCCTACAAACGATGGAGAATACGAGGGTCTCTGGAAGAGCCCATCACAGGTTCACAGCACTTGAGGACACCTCACGCAGGGGCATCCTGAGGAGGCGGGGAAGGACGCTAAGGCATGCACACATGATCACACACTTAGGAGACTGCGAGTACATTACACAACGGACTAGGACCAAAGGGAGGCTATATTGGTGGGGGTTCTAGGGGAAAAGGAAGTCGGAATCTAGGGGGACTGACGATAAGGGAATAACACGCACACTTGTTGACCTGCAAAAGCAGCATTCCATACACGCAAACTGGGTGGCCCGAAAGGGAACATCTGTACCACTACTCACCTGGAAGACCAGACAGGCCCCCTATCATAGGTAAACAGCAAACCACTATCTGGGGGACCTGAAGCCACCGACATAGGGCAATAGGGACGGACGGATCTAGAGGACATCTTAGGGACAAAGACGACCCTCTGCGGGCGCACTGCCGAGAAACTGAGACTCGAGGAGTGGGGAGCTGATACGAAAACCTCACTGTTGGGTCTCGAGGCACATTGCCCAGTTCTTTCCCGCTTCCAGCGGAGCAACTGACATCACACGCCGACTATCCGGCTCGCTGAACTGTAGTTGACCGTACTTACGTGCCCACCTTCGGGCTGGTCTCGCCCACGCCCCCTGTGTTGTAGACCCTACCCTTCTGTTCTATCCCCTCACGTGAACCTCCCTGGGGGTGTCGGAGCTGCCGTGCTGTTCCTGGGGCCCTACTCTGGGGTTCTGCTTTACGGGGGGGCCTGATGCCGGGGGGGGAGCACCCCCTCTCCAGGGACAGGGGAGGGATGGGAGGGGGCTAGTGGTGTACACTCTGAACGCGAGGGGTCTCAACTCCCCACAGAAAAGAGCCAGGGCGCTGCGGGAACTCAGGGCGCTGAAGGTCGCTGTGGCATTTTTTCAGGAGACCCACTTTCGCTCAAATCAAGCACCAAGATTTTCCGACAGGCATTACCAAATGGGATTCTTTGCGAATAACCCCGACGCAAAAACAAAGGGGGTGGCGATCCTTTTCGCGAAGGACGTGCCCTTCCAAAAGGTGGCGGAACACAGAGATCCGCAGGGGAGGTACCTCTTCCTGAAGGGCGTAATACACCATGCGCAATACACATTTGCCAACGTGTACCTCCCGAACAAAGGACAGAAAGCCTTTCTGAAAACCACCCTCGAGGCCCTCGAACAATTTGGGGCAGGCACGGTCGTGCTGGGAGGGGATTTTAACATACCCGTGCATCCCGACATGGACACATCCACGGGCAGGACAACGCTGCCAGACCACGTGATACGGGGCACCAAGGCCCTGCTGCGGGACCATATGCTAATAGACTGCTGGAGAGCAGTCAACTACGATATCAAAGATTTTACCTTTTACTCAACTGCGCACAAGTCCTATTCCAGATTGGACTATCTATTTCTACAACATCGACACCTAGACGACCTGCAGTCGGCATATATCGCGCCGATGACATGGTCGGACCATGCGCCGGTCATCATGACCCTTAAACACCCATGCCCGTCCAAAAAGCAGTGGACCTGGAGACTGAATGAGGCACTGCTGGATGACCCAATGATACGGGCGGATGTTGCAGCGGCTTCGGAACGATTTTTCCTAGAAAATGGCACCCCGGAGACCGGCCCGTCCGTGGTGTGGGAATCTTATAAGTGCACGGTTCGAGGGCTTCTGATCACGCACGGAGCGCGACAGAAAAAACAACGCACCCTAGAAATCTTCGAGCTGACAGCCCAATTAGCGGACCTGGAGACGCAGCATAAAGGCAACCTAGACGGGGAAGTATACAAACGCCTGACGGCGGTCAGGGCACGACTGCAGTCGTATCTTACATCCAAGATACAATTCCAATTCAGGCTAGTCCGGAAAGCCTTCTATGAACATGGCAACAAGTGCGGTAAATTACTGGCTAGGGCCTTGAGGGCCAGGAGGCAGAAATGTTTTGTTCAACAAATAAAATATGACGGAGAATGCCACACAACCCCCCAGAAGATAGCGGAAGCTTTCAAAGCATATTATGCCTCCCTCTACAACTTGCCATCCGCGACGGGGGACCTGGACGCAGATAACAGGACCCTGCTGCACGAGAAACAGGACTACGTGGCCCGCCACCTCACCTCCCGGCTGGGAGAGGAAGAGAGAGATGCCCTGGACGAACCCATTACCCTGGAGGAACTGCTTCAAGCAGTGAAGCTAGCAAAGACGGGGAAAAGCCCAGGACCGGATGGGTTCACCGCACATTATTACAAAACCTTTGCCAAAGACCTGGCACCATATCTGGTGAAGGTCTTCAACGAGGTCAGAGAGGGGGGCACACTGGACCCCAATATGCTCCTGGCCCATGTGGTAGTGCTCCCGAAAGATGGGAAGGACCCGCAGGAATGCGCAAGCTACAGACCGATCTCCCTGTTGAACGCCGATCTGAAACTCTTCACAAAGATATTGGCACTCCGCATCCAACCCCTCCTACCGAAACTCGTAAAACCGGACCAAGTAGGATTCATCAAAGGGAGGGAAGCAAGGGACAATACGGTCAAGGTGATCAACTTGACCCATGCGGCCCAGAAACGGGCGCTCCCAGCCCTGTTCATCTCAACAGATGCGGAGAAGGCGTTTGACAGGGTAGATTGGTCGTTCCTGATGCTGGTGCTCCGACAGGTGGGACTCGGGCCCCACATGATGGCATGGGTGCAGGCACTATACAGCAAACCGGCAGCCCGAGTAAGCGTGAACGGGATCCTGTCCCAACCATTTAGCATATGCAACGGGACCAGGCAGGGATGCCCCCTATCGCCCCTGCTCTTCGTTATCAGTCTTGAGCCATTCCTCAACGCGATAAGGGGAAATGAGGGCGTGAGGGGGATTGAGGGCTCCTGGGGTAACTGTAAGATTTCTGCATATGCGGATGATCTTCTGTTCTCCGTTACGGACCCACATACATCTCTGAAAACGATCATGCAGGAATTCGAAGTGTACCACCGTATGTCCAACCTAAAAATAAATTATGGGAAATCCGAAATTCTCAATGTCGGCTGTAATCCACGGACGGTGCGAGAGCTCCGAGAGAAGTTCCCCCTTCACTGGTGCAAAGAGGCACTGGGGTACTTGGGGATCTGGATATCGGCTAGATTGCCTGACCTATACCGGCTCAACTTCACCCCACTTCTAAGTCGAATTCAGAAGAACCTCCAACAGTGGACGCTCCCACACATAACATGGGTGGGGAGAATCAATGTCCTGAAGATGAACGCCTTGCCCAGATTCCTGTATCTGCTCCAAACAATACCGATTGATATCCCCAAAGAGTACTTCCACCAGGTGCGCAAATCATTCGCTCAATATGTATGGAACGGAAAGCAGGCCAGATTGCGGTACGAGATCCTCACACAACCAAAACACAGGGGCGGTCTGGGACTACCGGATCTGAGCAAATACCGCCAGGCGGTACATTTGCAAAGGATCCTAGAGTGGACTCAAGCACCTCAGGAGAAAGTGTGGATCCAGCTGGAGGGCAGTTTCATTAAGGCGCCACTGACAGCGGTGCCATGGATCCCGAAAGGTAAGGAGGGAGCACTGCCACATGACCACCCGACTATTGCCGCGACACTGAAGGTGTGGAGAACAGCGACTCGGAGGACAGAGCTGGCACCGCAAGTGTCGCCACTATACCCTATTGCGGGAAACCCTCAATTTGAACCGGCAGACTCTCCGCAATTCCTGACATCGCTGGGGCTACCGAGGCAGTGCAGACTGAAACATGTAAGCAGGGAAGGGGGAGTGGTGCCTCTCACGGATCTACAGGCACAGAATGTCGCGAGCTTCATGACACAATTCAGATATCACCAACTAGTGCGGCATGTTAAATCCATACCTAGGGTGGACACAGCAAGCAGGCACCTAACCACATATGAACAGCTCTGCGACCAAGACAACCCCCCGGCACACTGTATCTCGACCATATATCAGATGCTCCTTACCAACAGAGGGGGAAACCACACACCATACTTTACGAAGTACTGGGAAAGGAATCTGGGTCACACCTTGACGGAAGATCAATGGAGGGAGGTTTTTCTGAACACCCACAAAGCCTCGATCAGCACCAAATACCAAGAGTCGGGATATAAGATGCTCACGCACTGGTACCGGACCCCCGAAAGATTAGCCCTAGCAGGATGCACCAACGACCCGGAGTGCTGGAGGTGTGACAGGGCACTAGGCACGCAATTTCACATCTGGTGGACCTGCCCAAACATTCAACCTTTTTGGGAAGGAGTGCACAAAATCATCAAGGAGATCACGGATGATAGCATCGATTTCAAACCAGAAGCATACCTCCTACACGTGACCACAATGTCCCCGGCAAGATACAAGAAGACGGTACTACCGCATCTGATTAATGCGGCGCGAAGCCTCATACCCAGCCACTGGAAACGGAAGACGGTCCCCACAACGGACGATTGGATACGCAGAGTGGAAGAAATCAGGGAGGCCGAAGAACTTATACTATCAGCAGCGGGCAAGACGCAGCGATACCACCAAACATGGTATCACTGGACAAGGTGGATAGCGAGGGATGCGGAAGGGAGGGGGGGAGGGGGCCGCAGGGGAGGGGGGGAGGGGTCCGGCCCGAAGGGGCGGGGTGGTGGAGGGGGCCCAAGAGGCGGCGCGGCCGGCAAACCCACCCCCAGCGTACACCCTATGTTGATGTCTTTCCCTGCTTCCCTTACCCCCTTATTGTCCCGCGAGAGAGATCCCCGCCACCGGAAGGGAGGCACCGGACAAACACCCGTACAATAGGCACACGGGGGGAGGGGGAAACGCGGAGAGGTCCACCGAGACATGAGGAAGAGCTCAGGGACAAGCGTGGGAAGGGGGACCGATGGAGTTGGGGCTGACTAGACAGGTGGGGGGAGGAAGGGAGGGAGGACAAAAGAAACGGACCGACACGCAACCAAGGGACATTTACACAGCAGACGAGAACGGCACACCAACGCAAACAGGAAACTAATCCTAACACGGAGGGTAGAGGGGATAATACCCCACATACTACAGCGGACGGGGGGACGGGGACAAAACCAGAAAGCCCCGAACAAACGAGACCAAGAGAACCACACACTAGAGGGGAACGCTGCTCAGGCAATAGCCACATATGCAACCAGCAAATAGATAGTATGACGCATACACTACACCAACGACATTATGTATCAGATTCCCCCGAAGTAGGGAACAGGGGGATATCCTCGCAACGTTCTCACAGGGAGAAGGCAGGAGGGGTGAGGGCCGCAAACTGGGAAATGGCACGCAGAGGCAAACTCTATGGGGAGGGGGAAAAACCAAAACTAAGGCTACGGTTCTAGTTAACAATAATTTGGTTGTGACAGTTGCACCTACTTTTATTGGGGGACACCAAGTATAGATAGACTCTAATGAGCAACGTGAAAAATGAAGCAAGTAACAGCTATACGCCAAAACTGTACATTCTTGCATTGTCAATGCTGCCTTATACAAACTATAACATTCTGTAAGCCATGTTTCCACAATCTATGTATGTAACTATACTTGCCACAATAAAAGCTTTAATAACTAAAAATAACAACAACATGCCCAACTTTGTAAGGTGACCAACTGTTGCAGAGCTCAGAGTTAAGAGGGCAGAGTGTCATGTATTCATGTAAAGATGCACTCAAACCTCTAAAGCACTTCAGCTTGTTAAAGGTAACATGGCCTCTTGTACCAATTCATAAAAGTGTTGATTTTAATAAAAAATAGGAACTACCATGAATTCAATTGGGAACACCCTCTTGAAGTCAAGTTAAACGATTGTTCAAGTGTAAGTGAAGAGCTTCCATTGGGAAGATTCTCTATGGAAATTATTCTATTGGGCAGTTGCTGCAATTGACCAATTTGATTGGCACATTTGTGACAATAGTGGCACATGCACCAATTTTTGTCAGACAGGGAGGGGAGACTCTCCGCTGGATAAAATGGTCTACTTAATTAACTTCATTTGGGGGGGAGGGGAGGGGGAGGAGAGTGTTTGACATGTAATTTTAAATTGAATATCGGTTTTAACGTTGGAGTGTTCCTTTAACATTTCTTACATTGTATAATCTTTTTGTTACCTGGTTACCTAGCAACCCAACCAAGGTCGTAGAAGATAAATATGCAGATAATCAGGTAAGGATCTCTGAAAGGGAACTTGCTATTTTCAGAAGTAACGATGGCCTTACTAGGCACTTAGGAAGAAGAAAATCAAGCCATGATAATCAGAAGTCCTTGAGCAATTTCAAAGTGTGAGAACATTCTGTTCAATGAATCACCTCGTGCACTTAGATGGTTCCTGATAACATCCACTTGTCAACAGAATATCCATAGTATACATTGCGTTTAGGTCGATTGTTCCATTTTGCAACATTATTATGAGGCTGTTAAGGTAAGAGGCTGGAAAGTTAAAGGAACACTGAATACAAACATGTATTCCTGTACACTATAGTTATGAAAACACAGTTATTGCACATTGGTGTGAAAATGCCGAACTACGCCAATTATCTTCTCACGAATCTCCTCTTCAATCAATGCATCTCTGTAGGGAACGTTTAGCACCTCCATGCACAGCATGAAGACGCAGAGCGTACACTGACCCAGGAAACACCTCTAGTGGCAATCTGAGTAAATGCCACTAGAGTTTTTCCTAGTCAGTAACATAAATACTGCCTTTTCTCTGAAAAGGTAGTATTTTCGGGGCGGGCCTGACCACTGAGCTGAGAGAGCACAGGGCAAAACAGCTCCTGCTCTCCCAGGGGGATATACTAAAAGGAATGACAGATTGGAATGCCCATAGACTTTAACATGGCAGTGGAATGCCCATAGAGAATAATGGAAGTAAAAGAAACGCCCATAGAGAATAATGGAAACAAAATATTTCAATTAGAGATGTAACATATTAAATAAATCTTTTGCTACAATACTCTCCAGATTCAGTGTTTTTTTAAATTGAGATTAGGTGGGATTATTAATGTTTTCTATGGAATGACAAGGGTGAATGGCTAAAGAGAATGCCCATAGACTAAAATGGGAAGTAAAATATAAACTCCATTACAGGCAAATCTGTGTTACATAGCAAATTATACTTTACCACAGGTGTTCCCCAAGTACAGCAAGTACAACAGTAGATTATTAAATAAAAAGTAACGATTATAGCTCTTTTCTATGGAATGACAGTTAAATGATACAATGGAATGCCCATAGACTATAATGGGAAGTAATATGTGACTTGGAGTCTGAACCTTGAAACATATCAAGTAAATCTTTTGCAGGCTTACTCTACGAGTTCAGTGGCAATTTTTGAAATTGAGTTTAAATGTGATTATCATCGCTTTCTATAGAATAACAATGGTGAATGACTAAAGAGAATGCCCATAGACTATAATGGAAGGCAACACAAACTCGTTCACAGGTAAATCTGTGTTATGTAGCAAATTCATATTTACCACAGGTGTTCCCCAAGTACAGCAGCAGATTATAAAAGTAAAATGACACAGAGCACTCTGATTGGTGGATTTCAAGCTAACCAATCAGAGTGCCGTGACAGGTAAATCTAGAGACTTACCTGTTAGAGCACTCTGATTGGATGGCTTAAACCCACCAATCAGAGTGCTCTGAGCCTAATTGCAGGGCGGGGCAAGGCTTTATAACCCTTTCCCTCGCCCTGCAGAGCTCAGTCTGTGCGGAGCTCTCCAGGTGAAGATGGATTTTTTTTCCCGCTTGTTTTATTATTTTTTTTTTTTAAAGTGCGTTGGTTATTATGGATTTTTAATTGGCCTTTTTTGGGGCTGAAAAAAAGAAGATTTTAGAAGAAAGAAGACATCAATGGGTAAGTTTATTTATTTTTATTTTTTACAGGTATCTAGCTTATGGTCCCCCCTCATTATTTTTAGGATGAGGGGTTTAGGTAGGGGTTATTTTTTGGGGGGAGGGGAGTGATGGGGGGGTTAAATTTTTATTCAGGGCCCCCACCCACCGTGCAGGGTGTGGGCCAGGGGGGGAGGTCAATAGGTCCCCACCCCTTATTCTAAATTTAGGGCCCCCACCTGCCGCTCAGGGGTGGGGGCCGGGGGGCGGGGGGGCGGGAGGACAGTAGTTCCCCCCTCTCATTGTTATTTAGGGCCCCCACCCGCCGCGCAGGGGTGGGAGCTGGGGGGGAGGACAGTAGGTCCCCCCCTCATTCTTATTTAGGGCCCCCACCCACCACTCAGGGGTGGGGGCCGGAGGACAGTAGGTTCCCCCTCAATCTTATTTAGAGCCCCCACCCACCACACAGGGGAGGGGGCCAGGGGGGAGGACAGTAGGTCCCCCCTCTCATTGTTATTTAGGGCCCCCACCCACCGCTAAAAAATTAAAAAAGGTAGTATTTACAATGAAAAGCCTGCAGGGACAGGCAGTAGACACCAGAACTACATTAAGCTATAGTTGTTCTGATGACTATTGTGTCCCTTTAAGGATTGCAAACACAGTCATTTACTTTTTTTTAAGCAGGATTACATCATTTAGTCTCAAACGTTTGGGCACAACTAAAGTCTGAATGAAACTGAGCCAGAGTTCGAAAACATTTATTATTAATATTATTAATCTAGTGTTTATTCAAAATGTATTCCTTCCTGGGTTGTGTAAAGACAGCACCTGAATGGAAATGAAATTACCCTGTACTTCAGCCTCTCCAGATGGTTCAGAATGAGGTCATTTGGAACCAAATGCTGCAATCCAGTTCAGAATTCTATTAAACAGAATCCATCATAAATTAAAGATGATATTTACCTGGCAACAATTAACACATATGGACTTTTCAGCCAATCAGGATGATACGACCAGGATTGGCTAGTCAGACATAAAAATACATGGAAACAAAGGGTGATGGGGGGTTAATGGTGAGGCACAGCACATGGTTCTACTTGTGCATGCAAGATAATGCATAATTCCATCAGAACTCAATGCAAGATGTAATGGAAGTGAGATAGTTGAAGCCCCATATTTTCCTACATTTTGTCAATGTCAGGGCACCGGTTATTTCTACCCAGGCTGGAACCCAGCCTGTGGATCTCCCCCCACAGGAGGGGGACTGTCCTCAGCCTCCTTCCTCTGTAAACAGAGGTTCAGGGCCGACGTCATGACGTCACGGCCGACCGAAACATTGGAAATCGACAGTTGTGGGGGCGTGGCTATCTATATCTATTAGAGAGCCAAACTATTAAAAGCTTTGAATCATTGCCCTGTTGTGGTTCAAAGTTACTTTGTTCCCTCTAGTGTGCTTTCTGGTTTGTGATATTTGGTGTTTTGAACGCTGTGTTTTTCCTCTGTGACTCGGTTTGTACTTATCGCTTATCCTGTTTTCTAGCTTCCCTGACCTCGGCTCGTCCCGGACTATTCTCTGTCCTTGCCAACGTTAGTCTGGCCACTCTAAGGTCCGGTATACATTTTCTTATTTGCACTTTGTGTATTGGATCCCTGTGTTGTTCCTGACAGTCAACAAGAGACACAAGACAAAGCGGTCTACTACACATACACACTATACACACTATATATATAGTATGTATACACTATATATATATATATATATATATATATATCCCATGATTTAACTCTCAAATAAGTAAATATATCTGAATTTGTCAGAGCAAATTCTTTTACGAAGGACGGAAAATGTTTAACCCCTTAAGGACACATGACATGTCATGATTCTCTTTTATTCCAGAAGTTTGGTCCTTAAGGGGTTAAGGAACAAACTTCTGGAATAAAAGGGAATCATCACATGTCACACATGTCATGTCCTTAAGGGGTTAATTGTGTCTTTATTCATCATATCTGAGAGCTTATTAAGATTTCTACTTTTTTAACTGGAGACTGACAGATCATCCATTAGACAGTTAAGAACTTCCCATTCAAGAAAGTCAAAATGTATATTCTTTATCTTTAGCTTATTTTTGATTTTAGACCATATTGGAAAAATATAAATATGCGATAAGATCTTATTTTATTTTTGTTCCATCACCCCCTTTGTCTCTTTTTTCCATATAGCTTTAATTATATCCCCTTTTTCCATGACCTCTTTCTATTTTGCACCATCCCTCTTTTTTCCATCTTTCGCTTATCAACAGCTGTAAATGGAAATTTGAGACCAGTGCTCAAGTTCAACCACCAAAAGACCCTGCACCCACAATCCCTGGCTAAGAGGCCAGTGCCACTGGGGCTTGATTGAGATACTTGGAATTTTGAGGCGTAACTAGAAATCACTGGGCGTGTAGGGATGCATTGTGTGTGTGAGAGCGTGTTTGGTGGGTAGGATAGGGGCTAAAAAAGGTAACATCTTCTATTTTGTTAATGTAATTTTAAAAAACTACTTAGTATATCTCCCTGTGTCCTATCAGCATCCAGGGAAGGGCCAGCATATTCCCTAGTGGTCCGGTGGTGCTGCAGAGGCTCTCTGCCTTCACCTCTGCTGTGTGAAGGCTGTTCCCGCGAGTCCCAGCACCACGTGTAATTGAGCGTTGCAGTGGTTACCGCAGCAACGCTAAGAAAGCCAGGACTCAGCGCGGAGGTGAAGGCAGAGAACCTGTAGGCAGAGAGTGAAGTGGCTGTGCCCCCTGATTGACCCACGGTGGCAGGAATCGCAGCTGCCACCCCAGCGACAGTGGTAGGTACGCCACTGTTGGAATTATTATAGCTCAACTGCATGTGCATAAGATGAATATATAGTTTTGTGTTTTTTTTTTTTATTTAACTCTGATCTACTTGGTGATGAGAATCGGAAGCATAAGTGATCTGTATGCTTTGTGTCATGATGGAGAGAATATTAAAACAGACATTTTGTCAGAAAATCATGATTACGCTGGGTTTTTACATTAACCCCTTAAGGACCAAACTTCTGGAATAAAAGGGAATCATGACATGTCACACATGTCATGTGTCCTTAAGGGGTTAAGGAAGGTATTGCTATAACATGTATACTGTAATGGCCAGATAGCTAGGATGTACATAGATTAAAGTATATATTTACAAGAAGATCTCTGCCTGCAGACTTTCTCCAGGACACAGCATGGCTCTGCCACACATGCAGTTACCCTGCTCCCAAATGCCATAATCGCCATTCTAGAATTACTATTGATATCACTTTCATCGCTCTAGCAGTCAGATCCAGGATGCTAAAATTCTATAAAAATACAATAACTCTTGATTTCTAAAAATGCGAAGATGACATGTGCTTTGTAAAGGGACACCAAATCACATAACGCATGACTAGTGTACTTCAAATACATTATATGGGAATATGTGTGAAACAGTTCAAATTATTTGGAAGGTGCCGACCTATTGCACAGTAACGCACAAAAACCTACAATTAATTGATGACACACAAATGTAAACAGCACAGATGAAGAGGTGACGAGGGACCAATTCAAACAAGAATTTCACGAGCTCTTTGTTTTCTGGTTTACTTAGCAACACTACTAAGATCAGATAAGAGCCTGAAGGATAAATATGCTGATAAAAAGTGGCAATGCTATTTTCAGGAGTGATGACTGGCTTTTCTAAGGAAATTAGAGAGAAAAGCAAGGTTTAAGTCATTAAATGTGCTTATTCACTTTCAAGGTATGGGGGCATTTAATGTATGAGTCACCTCTGTTTTCTCGCTTATCCATGGAACACATAGTCCTGACACACAAATATACACAGTAAACATCCGTTATTACGGCAGATATTTCAGTTTTGCAACACTATACACACTTGCCAACAGTCCTAAATTCAGTGTGACAGTCCCAATTATGCCCAGCTGGTGAACAAGCACCAAAAGGTGCAGCACAAATGTGTCTACAAACGCGCTAATTCCAGCAAAAAGCACTTGAAGGGAAGTTTTGCCCTTTATGGTCGCCTTTCTGGGCAGCCTGTCAACTTGGTACCCCTGGATGATTGACCTTGGTTATAGAAGTGACACAACTTCCGCCTCTTCTTGTCCAGTCCATGCTTGCCGATGCTGGCAAGCATGTATAAATGTAAGGCTTGTACACTATAAAAATCGAATGGCTGAGATAAATCCTACAAATAGCACAGTCTAAAACATTTTATACAACAACAAAAAGATAAAATAAACAAACTGGACCTTTTGGGGGGGTACATGGGAGGGTGACTCACTAGGACACAGTTACATCACCTCTTAAAATTCAAATAGTTTGGATCCACAGAAATCTTTAACAAAACAGTAAATGTGAATACGAAAAACATAGTAGAATGTTTGGGCTATTTTTAAAGCTGAAACCAAAAAAGGTATAGAGGTAAGAAAGATAAGAGTTCACCCAGAATGGGAAGATAGCTTTTCAAAGTACATGTGGTATTTATACACGGTATTTTTCATGTAACTGTAGAGGAAGAATTGTAATGGGGTTAGAGCAGTAGGGGACAACTGAACGAGGTAGGTTAGACTTCTGAGCGGAGGACAGTTCATCAATTAACAATATGTTTTTCTGCAGAGAGTTTTGGGGGGGTATTTTTTTTTTTTCAGGAGACTTGGGGAAAAAACTTTTATAGAGCAGAGAAGACAAAATAGAGAGTCCCGGAGAAGGCCCGTATGTAAAGAGCAGTACTACAATCGTATTGCGTTTGAGAATTTAGCAAAAGCTTGAGAGGTACCGGTCGGTTCCAACCTAGTAACGGTCATAGACCACTGGTTTACACACCATTCTGTGAACCTGTACGGCAAATCTCTTACCTTGCTCTGTAGCTGGGGGAGGCTCTTCAGTTCTTCCTGCAAGGAATTCAGCTCCCTCATTACCTCAGGTGCCTCCTGTCTCAGAAAATTATACTTTTTACACAACTGTTGGATCTGGTCTTCTCCCTGTCCATGATTTGCAAAGAAACAGGAATTAAACAATTTAACTGGTAACATAAAGAAGTTTGTTTGTTTGTTTTTACAGCTGGATACGTGTTCCAAAGTATTAGAATTAAGAGCAAATTTAATCATCTAAGAATGCATACAATGATTCATTAACCACTTAAGGACCATATGATAGTCTTTGCCATCATGAAGTGTCATCATAGACCATCATGCAGTAAAAGTATCAGTAGGGGTTAAATCCCTGCTGGTACGGACAAACCCCAGATATGGGTTCCCTCTCTCAGCTGGACCAGAATTAGAGGCCACAGAGTGACCAATGCTTTGTTTGCAGAGCTCAAAGTGATCGCTGCAATCCAGGATTGAAATCCCCATTGTTACAATGCGGTGTGAGCAAGGTTAAATGCCTGCTCACACCAGGCACCCCATGTATCAATAGATACCTGGGGCTCCCCTTTATCAGCTGGGGCCATTTTTAGTGGCCCCAGCCTTTTTGATGAACTGAATGTAGTGCTGAAAGTCAGTACTGCATATAGCCCTTTAACTCCATAAAGAACACTGGACCTAAGCAATGAAGCACAGTCACAGTGATTCTCTCACTGGATCTGATTATTCAAAGTCCCCCTAGGTCTGAACAGGCCCTGGATGGTCTCCCTCCATGCCCCAAGGGCATTTTGATTCGTGCTGTGCTTTGTCAGTTGCCTAACACTGATCGCAATGCATTGGGCATACTATATTCGATGTTAAAGATATAAAGCTGTCATACTGAAAATAGCCAGGAGATGGCAGCAACATACCACTCTGTTTTAGCTTAAAATTCCCTTTGCTGATATCAGTACTGATATTATCAGAGGGAAACCTTTGGTTAAATTTGGGAATACAATTAGGTTTAGAATAAATATTGGATTTAGTATTAGGTTTATATTTAGAATTCATTTTAGGAGTGGGATTAGGTTTCAGATTAGGGTTTGGATTAGTGTTGCGACCAGCAACGGAATTCCTCTGCAATCCTTCTAACACTATTTATAGGGTTAGGATTGAGATTAGGATTAAGGTTAAATTATGTTAGGCATAGAATTTGGGTATTTTTGGAGTAATTGAAATATGTGATCTTGTGCTAGACCAAGCTTCAATGTGTCATTTGTTTTGAAAAACTGCAATGGTCAGCTTAGAAATTCAGCTATTTCTGTGCTCCGCCTCCTTCAACGTTCTGCGATGAGCGGAGTCTAAGGCGCATGTGGGCCCATAAGATTTCCCCATAATAAAGCATTGAATCAATGCTTTCCTATGGGGGGAAAATCTGACACTGGAGCTCCTCGTGCAGAGCGTGAGGACGTCCGGCGTCAGATACCGGACCAAAGGTCCGTTTCAATTCAGGAACCCCTCTAGTGGCTGTATGGTAGACAGCCACGGAGGGCAGACTTAGAGCTGCATTGTAAAACTTCTATGTAACTGCAATGTTTAACATTGCAGCACTAAGTGCAAAAGGGACACTGCACCACCACTTCAATGAGCTGAGTGGTCTGGGTGCCTACAGTGTCCCTTTAATAGCAGCAAATAGTATACAAGTCTAAATTAAAATGGGGATAGGGAAAAATAATTTCCTAAAATCCCCTTTGTTTCTTTTCATAAGAATAACAGCAACAAATATATGTCTCAATAAAAATCATATTATCTTGGAGCAAACAAGTTCCTATATATTAGAATATTATTTTAATTAATGTCCTTGAAATAACTTAATATTTCTAAGGATTTATTCCAGGGGCCCAAACTGAGTATATGGATAACAACAAAACACTATCTAACATTGAAGGCTCCTAATAGCTCAGAGCACACGGCTCCTACATGCCAAAAGCTACTCATATAGAATGTCCCACTCTAGGAACCCAGACCACTTCAGCTTAATGAAGTGGTCTGGGTGCCAGGTCCCTCTAGGATTAACCCTTTTTTTTTTTTTTTTTTTTTGTGCATGGTATGACAGTAGGCTTATTCAGCCACAATAGTATTCGTAAGCGGAAACAGGCATAACATTCAAAGCATGGCATACGAATATACTGCACAATTTTTTTAAGTTTTGTTGAGAAAAAGCGTTTTTACAAGTATGACATTTGAGTATTGGCACATTTTTAAGATGAACCACAAAGTTTCCACAATAGTCATAGCAGCTTGCATCAACATATATCAGCATATAATGGAGTTTAAACAGTGGCATGCATAGTCACACAAGTTTCTCTCTATATTTATGCAGGGTACAACAGTTATCGGTTATTGTCTAGCTAAACAAAACATCCAACTTAACCTTTACGATAAGGCACTGTAATATTGTAACACGCTTGGTATGATTTAGGTTTTATATTTGAGGAACCAACAGAGTAGTATGTGTGGCTTGGAAATATAATTTGAGATTAATGCTAGACAGCGCTGCTCGTGCTAGTGTGTTAGGGAGGGGGATGAACAAGGGACGTATATTTCCTACGCTTCATGGAGGGAGAGGGGGGACAGGTTGTCATTAGCTGGAGAACATAAGGCAAACAAGCATCAAACTTAACCATGTCCCTAGTCAATAAGGCAATCGGGTCCGGCATATCAGGTACTTCTGGCGTGACCTGTGCAGCAGAAGGCACATCCGCGATCAGCCGACACCCATCAACGGGAAGTGCAGAGACCTTGGTAGGTGAGTTGCAAAGTCCCACAACGCCGTCCGAGAGATCTGCCATCGGTGTGGAGGCTTGCACATGTAAGCACTGGTCAGCTGTATCGTCCCTGATCCGGGCTGTAATGCAGGTTTGGTGTTAGCTGGGTGTGTGCCGGTTGGTCGTTCGCCCCTGCTCGTCAGTCTTGCCTTAGTGGAGCCGGCGGTGCGGTGAGCGGGAGATGACTTTAGGCTTCCGTTTTGATTGTGGTGCCATGTTGGTTGTGGGCATCTGTGGCCCTGAAAGGTGGTGGACGGTCCGCCGGAGCTTCCCGTGGGTGGCTGTGGTGCCTTTGCATGGCTTCCAACAGGCCGCTTCGTGCGGGTAATGCCCTTTTGTCGCTTCATCTGCTGAGTTCCAGCGCCCTGCACGCTCCTCCGCATCGGCAGCGCTGTGCATGGGTGTCCCGGCTGCTTTTTAGGGGGTGCGCTATGATTCTTTGCCGGTGAAGAAGGCATCGGTCTGGGATGTGAGCGCCTTGCCTCCATTCGTTCCCAGAAGCGCAGGCAGACAGCATCAAATTTAGCCTTGAGGGCCGTCGCCCATTCCTCAGCGGTTTGCTGCTGCAGGTCAGTAACCCCACCGTCGGCCATCTTGGCTGGGCCTCGTGGGCCAGACTGTGTGGTGTGGCGCTGAGTTGCGTCCCAAAGGTGGGTGCTCGCCATATGCTGGTGGACCGGGATAACCCCCACCGGTCCAGAGGGGGGGGAACTGGGACCCTTCCATACCGAGGTCCTCACCCGTGGCGGGGGGAGAGCGGCCGCCTCTCCCGCTCCCACCGGTTGGGTAGGCCTCCTTCGCTTGTCCGGTATCTTTTGCTCATTTCGCCGCTTGACGGGTATCATTGCCCTCCGCTTGATGTTCCCTGTCTATTGCTGGGTCTTTTGACCCGATTAGTCTCCGTTTTGGACGGGAAAGGTGGCTTTATTTTCGGATTTGTGCCGGAGCTCCTGAGGTTGTCAACCACTCGGCTCTGCGGTCAGGCCCCGCCCCGGATTAACCCTTTTTATTATAAACATAGCAGTTTCAGAGAAACTGCTATGTTTATAATAGGGTTAATCCAGCCTCCAAATCCTCTAGTGTCTGTCTCACTGACAGCCGCTAGAGGCACTTGCGTGATTCTCACTGTGAAAATCACAGTGAGAGCACGCAAGCCTCCATAGGAAAGCATTGTAAATGCTTTCCTATGAGACCGGCTGAATGCGTGCGCAGCTCTTGCCGCGCATGCGCATTCAGACGAAAGGGAGGATCGGAGGCGGAGAGGAGGAGGAGAGCTCCCCGCCCGGCGCTGGAGAAAGAGGTAAGTTTAACCCAGGGCCGGTGCAAGGATTTTTGCCGCCCTAGGCAAAAGTAAAGTTTGCCGCCCCCCATCCCCCCCCCCCGATATGACATCACAATGCCCCATGTTAACTAACGCAAGTGCTGCAGTGCCACCGTGTTTACATTAAAAGGCCTGCAGGGACAGGCTATAGACACCAGAACCACTACATTAAGCTGCAGTGGTTCTGGGGACTAAAGTGTCCCTTTAATGTGAGGTAAATTAGAGATTAGTGCCACGAATAATATACTAGATTGCCTACTTACAATCAGATGAGGATGGTGATGGGCTCTACCTGCAGTCTGGCTCCACTGGTCTGGTGTAGAACAGGCTCTCTGGAGGCTGTTTGTGTTCTGGGAGAACAGGAAGAAGGCTCCATTTTTTTTAAGGCCCTTTGCACAGCTCAAGGTCTGGGCCCCAGGGTCCACCTTCATGTTCCACCAATTAGTTTGTTCACAGGAGTAGGGGATGTCCTGATATGTGTGTAAGGAATGCATTGTGTGAATCTGTGTTTGTATGTGTAAGGGCTGCAATGAGTGTTTCTGTGTATGTACGGGATGCAGTGTGTGCGTCTGTAAGGGGTGCATTGAGTGTGTGTAAGGAATGCATTGTGTGTTTCTGTGTGTGTAAGGGATACATTGTGTGTAAGGGTTGAATTGCTTGTGTGTGTGTGTCTGTGTGTAATGCATTGTGTGTTTTTCTGTGTGCAAGGGGTGCATTGTGTGTGTGTGATGGATGTCAATCTCTCCCCCCTCCCTTGTCACTCTCTTCTCCCCCTCTCCCTCCCTCGTCACTCTCTTCTCAACCCCCCTTGTCCCTCTCTTCTCCCCCCATGTCCCTCTCTTCTCCCCCCTCTTGTCCCTCTCTTCTCCCCCCTCCTCCCTTGTCACTCTCTTCTCCCCTGCGTGTCCCTCTCTTCTCCCCCTCCCTTGTCACTCTCGTCTCCCCCGTTGTCACTCTCTTCTCCCCTCCCCACTCTCATTCCCCCTCCTAATCCCGTCAATTCCCCTCCCTGTCAATTTATCCCCCCCCTTTCAATTTATTCCCCCCACCCTGCCTGTCCATTTATTCCTCCACCCTGCCTGTCCATTCCCCCCCTCCCTGTCCATTTACCCCCCCCCCCTCCCTGTCCATTTATTCCCTCCCCCTCCTGTCCATTTATTCCCTCCCCCTCCCTGTCCATTTATTTATCCCCTCCCTGTCAATTTATTCCCCCCCCCCTGTCCATTTATTCCCCCTTCCCTGTCTGTCCATTTATTCCCCTCTCCCTGTCTGTCCATTTATTCCCCCCACCCTGCCTGTCCATTTATTCCCCCCTCCCTGTCCTCCCCCCTCCCTGTCCATTTATCCCCCCCCTGTCTGTCCATTTATTTCCCCCCCTCCCTGTCCATTTATCCCCCCCTCCCTGTCCATTTATCCCCCCCTCCCTGTCCATTTATTTCTCCCCCCTCCCTGTCCATTTATTTCTCCCCCCTCCCTGTCCATTTATTTCTCCCCCCCCTCCCTCTTCATTGATTTCTCCTCCTCCCCCCCCTGTCCATTTATTTCCCCCCCCTGTCCATTTATTCCCCCTTCCCTGTCTGTCCATTTATTCCCCCCTCCCTGTCTGTCCATTTATTCCCCCCACCCTGCCTGTCCATTTATTCCCCCCTCCCTGTCCTCCCCCCTCCCTGTCCATTTATCCCCCCCCCTGTCTGTCCATTTATTTCCCCCCCTCCCTGTCCATTTATTTCTCCCCCCTCCCTGTCCATTTATTTCTCCCCCCTCCCTGTCCATTTATTTCTCCCCCCTCCCTGTCCATTTATTTCTCCCCCCCCCTCCCTCTTCATTGATTTCTCCTCCTCCCCTCCCTGTCCATTTATTTCTCCCCCCTCCCTGTCCATTTATTTCTCCCCCCCCTCCCTCTTCATTGATTTCTCCTCCTCCCCTCCCTGTCCATTTATTTCCCCCCCCTTCATTTATTTCTCCTCCTCCCCTCCCTCTCCATTTATTTCTCCTCCCCCCCCTCTCCATTTATTCCCCCCCTCCCTCTCCATTTATTCCCCCCCCCTCTCCATTTATTTCTCCCCCCCCCCCTCTTCATTGATTTCTCCTCCTCCCCTCCCTCTCCATGTATTTATCCCCCCCCCCCCTCTCTATTTATTCCCCCCACCCTCCCCTACCTCTATAGTAGCGTGGCCGAGCTCTGTATCATGGTCCGCGGGTACAGGGAGCTTTTGATCCTGTACCCGGCGGACTAACAGGAAGTGAACACCAGTGTTCACTTCCTGTTAGTCCGTCCAAGTACAGGAGACAGATGCTCCCTGTACCGGCGGACTATACTGCGCTCGGTCACGCTAAAGAGAGGGAGTGACAGGAGGGAGCGCTGAGCGCTTCCCTCCTGTCAGCCCCCTCCCTCTCCTCATGCTGTGCCCGGGCGGTGCGCCCTCATGGACGCACCAGCCCGGGCAAAGCTGCAGCCGCCTGAGGCTCTCTACAGAGCGCTCGGGCGGCTGCAGCATTAGGAGGGCCGGCGCTCCTGGCGGCGCCCCTTCCCAAGGGGCGCCCTAGGCGGCTGCCTAGTCCGCCTTACAGGTAGCGCCGGCCCTGGTTTAACCCCTTCCTCACACCAGAACCCGGCGGGAGGGGGTCCCTGAGGGTGGGGGCACCCTCAGGGCACTATAGTGACTGTATCTTTAAGCAGAAAATGACATCATACCGGATAGCCACAAGGCTCCTGCATACCACCCTAGGTCAGCTAACCCTCATTACTGAGCTAAATAAAGAAAAGAAAACAACTTAATCATGTATTATAAAACGTGCCCTACCCTTAAAAATTCTAAATAAATCAGGGCAAAAAACACACAAAGGAGAGAACGCCTGACATGCGTTTTTGTGCTAAACAATGCACCTTCATCTGGGGCCATCGACAGGTGCACTGTGTCTACCGACTCTTTTAAAAGGACTTGCTGAATCCTTTTCACGCCTACTCCTCGGGCTACAGCAATTAGGTGCAGGTAATAATACAAAGGACCAACTCTAAATAGTAATAAGCCAAAAGAGAAGTGAGCAGTGAGACTGCAGGGGGCATGATCTATACACCAAAACTGCTTCATTAAGCTCTTTTGGTGAATATAGTGTCCCTCTAATGAGAAATAAATATAGACTGTAAGCTCACTTGAGCAGGGTCCTCTCCTTCAACCTATCGTTCCTGTCAGTTTTTGTAATTGTGCTATTTATAGTTAAATCCCCTCTCTTATAACATTGTAAAGCACTATGGAATCTGTTGGCGCTATATAAATGCCAATAATTAAAGCGCCAAGTTTCCTCAGCACCGGGTCGCGCTCCTCATCTGGCGATGTAAGTAGATCAGAGGGACCACATGCGCAGAGGCGCTCTTTGGGTCTTCCGCATGGGAAAATATTGGTTCAATACTTTCCTCTGGGTTTTAGAGGATGCTGGACTGCAGGAAGCCCTTCTAGTGGCAGTCTGGTAAATCCCCGCTCTGGTCTCAAAATAGTTTTTTCTCACTTGTGCCATTACAGAGAGAAAATATTCCGAAGCATATCAGACTGATCCCACCCGTAAGGGCAATCCAGAATATATATTTATATTTATTTTCTTTTTTTTGGTAAATTAGTTCCATTAAACTAGATCTTTTACTTTCAATGATTTTTGCATATGGCAGATTTAGTTAGTTAGAGTCCAGTGGCCTCGGGGTGCAGAGGATGATAGGTTTTACTTACCTGAAGCGGTTTCTTGTTGCCACCGCAAAATTCTTCGGGGGACCCCTTTCAGCTCCAAGCGCTCCACTGAGATCTATGGAGGAACACTGTTGAAGCCTCCATAGATTGATGACTGTATCCCCCAGAAATCACTTGTGATGCTGCTGGGATTGGACAAAAGTTGACAGTGGAGCCCCGTCTTTTGTCAACCTCAGGCTTGTGCATAAGACAAAGTAGTCCCTACTTTGCCTTATTGTATCTTTGGCTTGCATTAGTGATGCTAATAGTATCTCTTTACGAAATACTGAAAAGTTACAGAGCCACTTTAAACCATGTGAATTAAACTTGGGTCTTTACTTTTTCACAGAAAAATGTTACAAAATAAACATACAAAGCTCACAAAAATACCTTAATATTATTATTATTATTATTATCACACAACGAACAGCTTTAATTGAAATCATTCTCCAAACACGAGTGACTAACCCACTGAACTACATATAGTGGCAATAATTTCATCATAGTATATTTGTAATGGTGTATAATAAAATCAATTCTGATATAACCGTTAAACTAATCTGGAGTTAATATTCTAAATATGAATTCTTCATCTGGTTGAAATTTTAACGATTATAACAACCAGCAAGAATGAGTCTTTAGGTCTAAAAATCACGATTTAAATAGCGTCTTACAGACTAGTGACTTAAATAAGGATTTAAATCAAATATATAAATCACATACATTCTTACCAGTGGGTACTATACCTGTATCTTTTATATGTGGTACTGCACTTGTACACTCTTCGATTTGTTTGTTTGTTTAGAATTACGTATAGCACTGGATATATACAGTCTTGTACGTAAGCAAGTAATGGCATCTGTTTGCTAGTAACCATATAGCCGGCTTACATGCCAGTCTTACAACAATCATGAAACTCACAGCACGGATGCTCAGAGTAAAGCAAACCCCAATTCTCAAATGAACAGATTAAGTACAAGTAAATCTTGGTTTTAGTCTGTTTATGTTCATAGAAAAAGAATGTTGGATATGCACAAAGGTAGAACACTATGCCAACTGCTAAATATCAGAACCTAAAAAGAAGAAGATGGGCTACATAAATACATTCACTGATTGTTGTAAATCGTTACATTACAGCTTTTTAGCCTGTTAGCCAGTCAGGTAAAGGTGAGTTCTGGTGGACTGTTTATTCCAATCAAGGTATCCCTTCTCAACTCAACATCACAAATGCTAGGTTTCCCAAAAAGTCTCTCTCACTCTCGAACCTTTGACTACCGTGAGTGCCACAGCACTTCATCCATTTATGCTATGCATGCTGGGAGCGTGTAATTCCCAGGTCTCTGATTGACAAAGCTCCTGGCTCAGTTAAAAATAACTATCTTGGCAGATTATGGCAAAACTGAAGGGTATGAAATCAGGGACAGCATCCTAGCACCATAACTATAATACATGGTTAAACTGGCTATGGTGCCTGGAGTGTCCCTTTAAATGCATTGCTTAGAAAATTGTAAATAATTGTATTCACACCCACTGGCCTTTTAACTCAAACCTGCAAGGTTCTGGATCTGATAATCGTCCATTAACAAACATACCTTTAGCCTCTTGGAGTTGACTTGTTCAGTATTAGCGTTAATGCTGAAGTTTAGCGCCTCCTTTTTCCTCTGTTTAGTGTTATTTGGACCGCGTCCTCGTACTTCTTGCGCATGTTTATCTGCACTTTGTTCCACTCTATGCCTGAAAGAGAAGCGGTGGACGGTGTATGATCAAAAATTTGGTTCTCATCTCGTGAGTAGGTTTTAAGACATTAGCTCTGTCCAAGGGCTCCACCAGTCTCTTAAAATGTCGACGGACTTTGCTAATGACATTGAAAATGTCTGCTTTACCTGGGGAACCTTGCTGCCATATTATGAAACCAATACTAAAATAAGTTCAGCAGTAGCTATTCGACCAGAGTTGAGTATAAAAGGTCTACCTGTGTCCTACACGCTGCTGGCTGAATACAGACAAGAGTTCAGCTGCTTCCTTGGTAAGAGATTGACACTCATTCCTTAGCTTCAGGCTTTCCTTCCATAAGTGTTCTGCTTCGACTGAAGAGAAAAAAACAAACAAGATTTAATCAGTAAAAGGTGAAAGAACTTCGATGACAGGAGAGGAAGGATCAGATTAATTCCCGTGGCAGAGATTACAACAGGTTAGAGATATTAGATGGATCCCTTGATACATTGTCAAATCTCACAGTGTAGATCCAAAAATATCAAAATAACAAGTTCACTTTTGGGGTAAGGAATGCAGTTTTTCTTAGTGAGGGAGTAAAAGAGATCACAGAACCATTCAGAGAGCACAGACGCTGGAAGTCGACCAATCGCACCCCATATACTCACCAGTGGCATGAATGAAGGTGTAATGTATATTATCATGTTCGTTCACTAGTGTGTCTGGGAGAAGTTGAAGATACGTTTTGTTTTTTTCTCCCATGTACTATAAAACCAAGGAAAGGTTTGCAGGTGCGGATCCTCTGTATATTCTTAGTAAATATGGTTCAGTGGTTGCTACGCTCAGAGTAAGATTAACCATAAATTGATCCAAGGTGGCAGCTAGGGCTAGACAGGGACCCCGGAACAACGAACTTGCTTCGCCCCATTAACCACACCTATGTGAAAAATTGAGGAGGACAAACTGTGAACCTCCATAGTGCCCGGTGAGATTATAGTCCTTCTCTGGCTGCACTGCATCCAATATCTAACAATTTTCAACTAAACAAAAAGAACCATGCCCAGAACCATTTTATTATGGAATCGGAATGGTTAAAAGAATGTTTTTGTGTGACTTAGGAGTCTTGTCAGGTCTCTGCCTCCGGGCCGCTCGTGGCAGCCTTACTTACCCAGTCACCGTGAGCAGCGCCATCTGGACCCCGCCGCCGTGATCCAGACTCAGTGTTTCTGATGTTGCACGCTCCAGAGCATCATCCTTATATGTGTGCCAGACCCGGTCATGTGACCCGAAACACAGTGATGACCTCAGAGACCACAAAAGAGTGAACAAACACCTTCCATGTGTTGTGGTTAACACTAATTGGAGGTTAGCCAATCAGACACACAATGTGTGTATTTAACCCATTAAGGACACATGACATGTGTGACATGTCCTGATTCCCTTTTATTCCAGACGTTTGGTCTTTAAGGGGTTAAGCTAACCTTCCACCCACCCCCCCCTTGCCTCAGTGCCCTGTTATGGTCTTTGTTTAGCCCAATAGCGTGTTATACTCTGATTAATTGGTTACCGAACTTTGGCTTGTCTTACATTTACTCTGTTTTCTCTGCTCTCTGACCTTGGCTTGTCTGTTCGTTTCGGTCTCTCGATTTCCTCGACTATTCTTTTGCATGGCCCGGCCATTCTAAGGACCGGTATTGCAATTCTGTCTGTTGTGTCCTGTCTGTGTTGGGTTCCCTACCAATCGTGACAAGTCTGACTTGTTTTTATAATACTATATAGCGTTGCGCATAGCAGTTGCAGCTAATGAACCACTGAGTGTACTTAAAGCTACGAGTCACTGCTTGAAGCCAAGAGTCAGTTGGACAGCTCAGAAGATTCCTCGATTAACTCAGCACCAGGTCCAGAGAGGGAGCAGTCACTCCGTATCTCTTTTGTACACATATCTATATATATTCAGGTAAGTGTAGATGTAAAATAATGAAGTATTGCAGTTTCTTGTAATTACCATTTTTATATTGAAATAACAGAAGTGTGTAGCGACAAGCTTTCAAGAGTTACTCCCTTTATCAAGTCTACATGGAATAAAACAGCAAACAGGCAATTTTCCTGCATACACATGTCTAATTAAAGAATTGCTATACATTCTGGAGTTGTCACAATTTGAAGCTTTACCTATATACAGTCTTCTAAATAAAGAATAATGATTTCTATATATGGAGGAATGCATGACTGATTGATTCTTACAGGGTTTGTACTGGACCGGGGGGGTCATTTGAGTGCTTGGCACTGATTGCCTTTTCAAGCATAAAGCGATGGTACGTGGGAAGGAAGTAAACACTGCCTAACAAAGTATAATAGTTAATTGGGTAACCACAAGCTAGAATTTGCAAGCTTGTGAAGGTTTCAATGTTTTCTTTATGGAATTAAATGATTGCTTTCTTTGAATATTTTACTTTGCTCACAAACCTCAGAGTTGTTTTTTTTTGTTGTTGTTTGTTAAACACTGTAAATCTATTGTTTCATTTGCAATGCCCTGTTCGACATGAGCAATTAGGTGTGTGTGTGTGCCTCGGTAAACTAAGAATAAACTTACCTGGAATCCAACACGAGGCGAAGGTCCCTACTCCCCCGTCTGACGTCACTGCCTCTCTAGCAAGGTCCAGTCAAATACTTCTCATAGAGAGGCATTTCCTGGGACCATTCTCCCCAGCTCAGAACGCATGCACGTGCTCTGAGTCAGGAAGAGGAAAGAGGGATTTAAATATATAATAAAAAAACAAAAAAAAACACAGAGGTAGGAGGAGTGGGAACTTTGAAATTTCTAGTCTTGCATGCGCGCTCTTATCACTGCCTGTAGTGATAGAAGCTGATAACGTCTATCGCTAGCGTGCATTGCGCGCTGACAACAAACGTAATTTTAGCACAGACTTTATATTAGGCAGCCGGAACAGAGTCGCATGCGCCGCAACTTATCCCCAACACAAAAGTGCAGATATCTCTGTATATGGAGCGTTTCAAGCTGAAACATTGCACATACGGATTCCTACCACCATGACCACTTCTAAAAGCAGAAGTGATCATGGCATTTGGAGTAATCCTTTAATAAAGGGAAAATCAGGCATGCAGCGGTGCTGGTTCCAAAATAGATAAGATTAGGATTCCTCACAGTTGCATTGTAATGCAGCTTCTAGCATACAAAACAGAACTCCGTGGAAGGTACAGAATTAATTCATATTTATGACACTTAAATATCATTGCAACAAATACTTAAAAATACTCTTCAAAAAAATCTATAATAAAAAAAATTACAAATCAACGCAGAGAACAATAAGCTTCTATTAAAAAAATATATAAAGTACACTGAATATCCATAGTCCTATCCAGAGCAATCCAGATGCAACTTGAAGCTTTGTTCGCTCTTTAACACTAGGATTGGCACAGGAAATACAATATGTATTTTACCACTGGCAGTGATCTGTCCCTAATGAAACGTTCTAAAGTGTTCTATAAACAGCGCCCATTACACTTAGTAAAACGATGCTCTTTAGACTTTCTATTGGCCAAAAGTTATGCTGGAGTTACCATGGAGATAACACAGAAGGCAGCGGGGCAGATGGAAGGTGATTTTTACAAATTACAGCAGCATGTTCCTCAATCCTTACTGGGTCATCAGGCAGCGGGATCGTTGCAGGATCTCTCTGAGTATGGCATTGTAAAGGAATTCTTCTCCTCATAAGGAAGCGTGTTCAAAAAAAGAGATGTTAAGCTCGCACCCGGGAGGGGAGTCTACATCTAACTGTTTATAGTA
This sequence comes from Pelobates fuscus, assembly GCF_036172605.1. Taxonomy (NCBI): domain Eukaryota; kingdom Metazoa; phylum Chordata; class Amphibia; order Anura; family Pelobatidae; genus Pelobates; species Pelobates fuscus. Next base: position 146,843,159 of record NC_086325.1, on the reverse strand, counting down.
CAAGAGACTGACTAGGGGCTTTAAACAGTCATCTTTGCATTCCGTGAACAGAGCCAAGGTTCGGAATTAACGATTACACCACTTACAGTACAGATTGGTTCCTTTGCTTTTTCACTTTTCCTTCCCAATGACCAAATAAATGGTATTCGTAGAATTGAAAAGGGGAAAAAAAACACTGGAATTTATTGGTTTTATTTTTAGAACACCAAATCGTACAAGAGTGACAACTGAATTGCAAGATTTAACCTAAAATAGCAGAGCTTTAACTATAGCCGAATTGGAGATTTTTGTTTCCCCCCCCTCACCAGTTACTGTTGCCTAAATTTAGCAATCAGGACTTAAATTTTTTACAGTTTGGTGTTAAGTGAATAAACCCAGCGAAAGCTGATCTTTAACAGAACTAGAATTAAGAAGATGTAGTAAGGAAAAAGTCAAGCGTTTAAAAGGCTTGTTTTGTGTATCGAGGTGAAGTTTAGGACAGCCAGTCGTCACCCAAGGACCAGTCTGGCAGCATGATACCTGGGTAGTAATTGGTATCCCCACTCGCTTTTAGATAATAAAGTTCTGCACGGTACCTTTAGCATGATGCTTACTCTGCCCTCCTGCAGTCACTTGGCATGATGTGAATTTGAATGGGTATTAAGGTATGGTAGCGTTAGAAAAAACTCCACACAATGCCATTAGATCTTTATCTGTTTGGGATGAATTTACTAGGATGTGCTATTTTTTACATTGATTTAAAAATACATTAAAGGGACCCTACAAGTACCTTAACGAATACTACAAGTACCAATGCACTCCATGCAAAGTTATGGCGCAAATACCAATTTTTAGACATTGCTCCTACCATATGATGAGACAGCCTGTACTACAGCTATGAACTACGTTATTTATCATGCAGCATACGGGTTGTGAGTAAAGAGCCTTCAGGTTGGAATGAGAGAGATCCCACAGCTCCCCAGCAATATTTCACTCCATGAGCTTTCTGCAGCTAATTGGGGGCAGCTGGCATTGCTCACACAGGATTAGAATGGGGGGCGGACACTGAAAGTTGAGATGTTGTAATTCTCAAAGTGCAATGAAGATATTCCAGACCAAGTCAGAATTGTCAAATATCCAGTAACCACAATGTCTCGTGACCCATCTACAGGTAAAGTCATTGCAATCCACAGGTGCTGAATGCGGAGGCAACAGGTTCAGGTTGTTACCTCCCAACAAATCATCCGGCAGGAGTGAGCAAACTAGCCTCGTGAAAAAATGCTCACTGGGACAGTGTTCTTACAAATACCTTTGAATCTCATAAGGAGGTGTCTCGTATTTGGCCTTTAAAGGGACACTATAGTCACCAGAACAACTACAGCTTATTGGATTTGTTCTGGGGAGTAGAATCATTACCTTTTTTACAGCTTTTTGCTGTAAACACTATCTTTTCAGAGAAAATGCAGTGTTTACATTACAGCCTAGTGATAACTTCACTGGCCACTGCTCAGATGGCTGTTAGAGATCCTTCCTGGGTCATGGCTGCCTAAAATGCATCCAAACATTCAGTATATCCTCCCTCTGCATGCAAACACTGAACTTTCCTCATATTAATTCAATTAATCTCTATGAGGAGATGCTGATTGTCCAGGGCTGTGTTTGAATTGTGCTGGCTCTGCCCCTGATCTGCCTCTTTGTCAGTCTCAGCCAATCCTACGGGGAAGCATTGTGATTGGATCAGGCTACCACTTCTGCTGATGTCAACAGGCAGTGAGCAGGTCTAAAGGAAACAGGCACAAAGCATGCAGCTGCAGACTTGAATACATGTAAGATTTATTATATTTAAGGAGGCATGAGGGGACCAGGGTGGCTAGATGGCGGTTTTATCTCTATAGGGTCAGGAATACATGTTTGTGTTCCTGACCCTATAGTGCTCCTTTAAGTCATGACTATCTGGAAAAGCCTCTGAACCAGCAATCACAAAGAGTCCACTTGTTCCTTGTCCATCAGACTTCAAGGTCCTCAAACATCAATCACCTGCTCAGCAATGTTCCCACGTCCTGTTATAGGAGAGCCTGATTTCAAGACAATGAGCATCCTTTACTCTGTTCAGTTTCTAATTTAAACGCCCCATCACTCAGTAAGTAGCAGGTGATCGTATAAAGTTAGGCAGAATAAAAAAAATAAAGCACTGCATCTAAATATAGTTTTAAAAAGGGCTAAAATCAAGGAGCTCAGCTTTGGCACATTGGCTCTCAGCCATGATTTACAGGATGAGGAACACTAAAGCATTAGGATTTTTTGCCATATAAAATAATAAAATTAAAGGGACACTCCAAACCCCTTAAGCACTTTATCTTGCTTAAAATTGTTATGTGTAAAGAGTGTGTCCTGTTTTTTTTACATTTTGTAGAAAGTGCAGATTTCAATAGAAATTGACACCTTTTATAAATTAACCTGGTTACACATCCCTGACTTTAGCTCACGTTACTTCCTGGTTTGTTTAGCTCTGTAGAGCTTAAAGGACCACTATAGGCACCCAGACCACTTCAGCTCAATAAAGTGGTCTGGGTGCCAGGTCCCCTAGTTTTAACCCTGCAGCTGAAAACATAGCAGTTTAAGAGAAACTGCTATGTTTACACTGCAGGGTTAATCCAGCCACTAGTGGCTGTCTCCCTGACAGCCACTAGAGGCCACTTCCACGATTTACACGGAGTAAATCGCACTTATTTGACGCTGGACGTTCTTACGGAGTCCAGTGTCAAAAAAGATCCCCATAGGAAAGCATTGAGTAATGTTTTCCTATGGGCGGGTTTGCATGCGCATTCGGCTCCACTCGGCAGTTGACGTAGATGGATGAGGAGAGGTCACCAGTGCTGAGGGAGCCCGGCGCTGGATTAAGGTAAGCAAATAAATGGTTAAATTAACCATTTATTCACCACTAGAGTTGAGCGAACCCGGACTGTAAAGTTCGGGTTCGTACCGAACATTATGGTTTTTTTGGACCCGAATATCACTGTATGTTCGGGTTGGAGTTTGGTGTTCGGCGATTTAATGATGCGTTTTGAAAGGCTGCAGGGCAGCCAATCAACAAGCGTTTGACTTGTGTGCCCTTAGAAACCATCACAGCCATGCCTACTAATGGCATGGCTGTGATTGGCCAGTGCAGCATGTGACCCAGCCTCTATATAAGCTGGTTACTTAGTATTATTAAATTATGCCCCTACTCACCTGTGGCTGCTCACTGTTAAAAAACAAAAAACAAAACATTCCCCCCTCCTGAGCCGCCACCCGCGACGCGTGAGTGGGGGCTTTTAAACTAAAGGGGTGACCTACTGCCCCGCCCCCACACCTGAGCGGCAGTTGCGGGCACTAAATACCAATAGGGGGGGACCTATTGTCCCCCCCCCCCGGGCCCCCACCCCTGAGCGGTGGGTGGGGGCCCTAAATATCAATAAGGGGGGGGACCTATTGTTCTCCCCCTGGCCCCCACCCCTATGTGGTGGGTGAGGGTCATAAATAAAAATTGGGGGGGGGGGGGGACAACCTACTGTCCGCCCTGGCCCCCACCCCTGAGCAGTGGGTGGAGGTCATAAATAAAAACTGCGGTTTTACAGTAAGCAGTCACTGGCTGCTCACTGTTTGCTAGACACGCCCCTACTCGCGGTATAGCGAGTAGGGGCTGAATTTACTAATACTAAGTAATCTTTACTTAGTATTAGTAAATGTGGCTGAAAGACCAATTTAGGTCTTTCAGCCTCTTGGTAGATAGCTCCCTAATACCGTGGGAATTAGGGAGTTATGTACTAAGCGGCTGCTTATGTTATTTTAAGTGATTTCCCTATCCACATTTGTTTGCAGGGCACTTGTCCTACTCTTACCCCCATTTTACTTCCTTTTGCAGCCCTCTAGCCCTTTCCAGGACTATTTTAGAGGCATTTTTGTGCCCAAAGGTTCGGGTCCCCATTGACTTCAATAGGGTTCGGGGTCAAGTTCGATCCCGTACCCAGACTTTTTTTCAAAGTTCGGCCGAACTCGCCGGACCCAAACATCCAGGTGTCCGCTCAACTCTATTCACCACGGAACAGGGCCCTAGTCACCTAAACGGTGACTAGGGCTCTATAGCGTTAGGAATACATATTTGTATTCCTAATGTTATAGTGTTCCTTTACTCGAGGCAGCAATTGCTCAGAGCACCTGCCTTGCACAGACTTCTCATTGAGCTGCATTGGGAAGTCTGATTGGACAGCCACAGAAAGTCCGGGCGGGGTTAGAATGGGAGAGCTTGCAAAGGTTGCAGACAAGAGAACTGGAGTTTTTGCAAGCGTTTTTTAGAAATATATATAATGAGGAAAAAATGCTTAATTAAATGCATGCAACTTTTCTTTGGGGCACATCTACTATATATGCTTTTTATTTACTTTGTAATTGGGCAGCAAAGTGTCCCTTTAAAGCATAAGTTCTTACTTTTGCATCACCAGAACAACTTTAACCAAGTCTGGACAGTATTCATTGGATGAGAGTGCTACTTGTCGTTTAAGAATTTTTTTTAAAGGTAATAAAGACCAAACTTCTTGTTTAATCATAGACACACAAGCATGTCTTCTGAAACTTTCAAATTATATATTTTGTATCGTCAAAATCAGTTGTGGTAAAAGGGTAAATAAAATAATAATTGCAACTATTGCTTGAATAACGCGCATATAAAAGGCAAGTTAATTCAAAAAAACAGAAGGTGTGGTGGAATCTCGGTAAAAATAAATTTAGTAGGCCGAGATTACCACGTGGCATGTGTACGTGCATATGCTGACGTATCGATCAGTTGGTTGCACGAGGCAAGATACGATCAGTAGTGTACGGAGCATGTGCAAGAATACAGGATATAGTATTCCCCCTCCTCCATTGTGCTGGACAAGCCATGCGGTCAAACAGGAAGTTAATTCTTATTTGTGTTGATTGGTCAAGAGAATGTGCGGGTGGAGCTTAATATGGGAGGAGTTATATGCCTATATAAGGAGCCTGCACTATTGTCCGGGGCTCAGAATTTGCTGTATTTTGGTGACGCTAGTCCCTCTGAGTCCCGATCGGTGATCCAATAAAGAATCTCTTCCTTCCTGAAGAAACCTGTGTCCATCTCTCTGTGCTTGGCTTCCGTCAGTTTCTCCGGTATCATTTGGTGCATTGGCCGGGAAGCTCATCGTTCAACGGTAGCTGAGAGGCAGAGGCGTGAGACGGTCTATCTTTGCCCACGTTCTCTACGGCTGCACCCCTGAACTTCTGCGTGGACCTCCCTTCGTCTCGGCGCCACTGGTCTGTTGTCCAGGAGATCATCGGCCTCTACGTGAGAAGTGCTGGGGTGTCCCCGTCGATGAGTGTGAACTCAGGTTCAGGAACGAGGAGGTAAGATAACTGCTGTTTTAGACGGCAGGACCCGCTAGGGGTATACCGATTGTGCGGTAGGCCCAAAGGGGTTTTTGAATCTGTATCTGCCCCCTCTGTCGGAGGGAAGGAGCGAAGGCGCACCGCTCGATCGAACGCTCTTTAGTCAGACCGTTTGATTTGGTTAGTCAGGCAGGGCGCTCTGGTGTAAAATAAGCCCTAGCCGGACACCGGTGTCTTGTCTAGACTAGCGTTCTAGGGTGTATATTACGTTCGCTAGGTCGGAGGGACCGGGAGACTAAGCGGCGCCTGTGTAAATTCGGTTCGCTAGTTCTCATCCTATCTGGGCTAAGTGGGAAGGCGTGTAAATTTGGAACCCACTAGACTTTTGATAGTACGACTAAGAGGCGCCTGTGTAAATTCGGTTCTCTAGCTCGTTGTATAGTGCGACTAAGAGGCGCCTGTGTAAATTCGGTTCTCTAGCTCGCTATATATGTGGTGATTGGGCAGTGTGGCTAACCAAAACGGGTGTATATAGTTTTAGGTAGTCCATTCAAGGTACTGGCCAATAGTTTAGTTGGGAATTGTAAATGTGTTAACGATTGTTTTAGTAAAGTGTATATCTTGTTAGATAGCGCGAGCTCAGCCGTCTAGCGAGAGTGTTAATAGTGTGTTGCTGTATCATAGTGCACGGTACCATAACCCTGTATATTTACTGACATTGCATAATAAGTACTAATCATTGTCGTCCATTGCATGTTTAACACCATAACTACTAATAATTGTATTGTGACCTTAACTTGTGCTTTGACCTATGCTAACCGTACTGTAACCGCTATTTGTAAAAGACGATGTTACTGGGGTGTGTTATAGACGGGTAATTCGTATATAGAGAATTATAGCGTGGGTGACTGTATAGTTACGCCAAAGGGCATAATATTGATTATATAGTGACTGGTGTAGCAGCTGTGTGTGTACGGGAATTCCCTGAGTGTTTATTGTGTTATTGTGTACGTTTCACTTGGTAACCGTACCACGTGGTGCTGTTGCCAGAGGAAACGGGTGTGACTGTTGAATAGTACGCGTGTATAGTAATCGTTGTCGACGACGTTCCATTGTTAAATATGGGTGCGTCGCAGTCAACGATTCCGGATCCCTTAGGATGTATGGTTAAGAATTTTAAAAAGGGATTCAAAACCTGTGATTTTGGGGTTAAGATGTCTTCTGTGCGTTTAGTTACTTTGTGCACTAGGGAGTGGCCTACTTTGGTTGCGGCATGGCCGCCACGTGGCAGTTTGGATCTAACTCTGGTACAGCGCTTACACGTGGCTGTATCAGGTAGGCCTGAACTTTACGGCCAGTTTCCTTATATTGACTGTTGGAGACAGGCCGTAAATGACTCGCCAAAATGGCTCCAGACATGCCACGAGGAGCAGTGTCGCCTCATGGTAGCTAGGACTTGTTCGTCCACTAGGACTGGTGTTAGGCCCATTTTGGACACGCCCCCTGAGTCCGAGATCCCTTTGCCGCCCCCTTACTTTCCGTTAAGAGGAAGTGACGCAAACGCAGGAAGCCCTGCACCCCTCCCCTCATTACCCTCATCCACTTCCGCTTCCTCCTCCAGTACAGGATCCACCCCCCCTCGTACTAAATCTCCCCTTCCGGAACCAGAACCCACCCCCATTAAAAACGAATATCCTGATTTGGCGCCACTTCAGACTTCCGGTCAAGCTTCATCTAGCTCGGCTCGAAGTGTTCTATTTACCACCTTTTCCCAAAACCAACCTCCCACATCCCCATACCCTATCTCTCCCCGACCGGAAACCATGACTGACGCTTCCCTACGTAGCCCCATCCAAACCCGACAGTTGACTGGTGCCCAACAATTAAAGCATTATCAGATGCCTCTTCGCCTAAATCCCGGGTCAGCTTATATCGATGCCGCAGGTCAAATGGCACACGCTGACCCAGTCTTCGTATATGTCCCATTTACCACTACCGACCTTTTAAACTGGAAGACCCATAATTCCTCGTATACTGAGAAACCACAAGCCATGACTGATCTGTTCACCTCAATAGTACAGACGCATAATCCGACATGGGCTGATTGCCAGCAGTTACTAATGACTTTATTTAACAATGAGGAAAGGACAAGGATTAATCAAGCAGCCATTAAAGCACTAGAAGATAGAGCCCGTGCTTTGAACCAAGCTAATCCAGCAGCATGGGCCGCAACACACTATCCCAATACCGATACCGATCCCGATTGGAACGTAAATGGTGCTGATATGGTTCAACTCAGAGCCTATAGAGACGCTATAATTGCTGGCATGAAGGCCGGAGGAAAGAAAGCCATTAACATGTCGAAGACAGTTGAGGTGATTCAGAAAAGCGATGAAGCGCCCAGTGTCTTTTATGACCGATTATTGGAGGCGTACCGCTTGTACACCCCCTTTAATCCGGAAGACGCAGACAATTCCCGAATGGTTAACTCCGCCTTTGTCAGCCAAGCATACGGAGATATTAAGCGCAAGCTACAAAAGTTAGAAGGGTTTGCAGGTATGTCCATCACCCAACTAATGGAGGTAGCAAATAAGGTTTACATGAATAGGGATACAGAAAATAAGAAAGAGGAAGAGCGCAAGATGCGTAAAAAGGCTGATATGCTAGCGGTAGCGATCGCAGGCGTAGATAAACGGGGCCCAGATAGAGGCAATAATAGATGGAGTAGGGAGCCTTTGAGTAGGGATCAGTGCGCGTATTGCAAGGAAGAAGGGCATTGGAGGAACGAATGTCCGCAAAGAGAGCAGTACGAGAGAGACCAACCCAGGGCAGGCTACGGAAACTTTAGAGGCAGAGCGAGAGGTAGAGGAGGCCCCGGAGGGAGTAATGGTTATAGAGGGAGTAATGGGAACAGAGGAAGTGTTAGGGAAGACAGGTATATTCCAGCAGCGCAAAGGTCCCGCGATAGAGAAGGTAGGGACTTCGTAGGATTGGCTGACACGGTCATGGCGGACTATTGATACCGACCGGGCTCCATCCCCCTTGGTCGAGCGGAGCCTATGGTCGATGTATCAATAGGGGGGAAAAGGAGTGCGTTCATGATCGACACTGGTGCTGAACATTCAGTGGTGACTAATCTAGTTGCTCCTCCATCTGGAAGGACTATTACTGTGATAGGAGCAACTGGAAGGAGTGCTGAAAAACCGGTTCTTAAAAGTCGACTCTGTACATTGGGAGGCCACGTAGTAAAACACCAATTCCTTTATATGCCTGAATGTCCAGTCCAATTGCTGGGACGTGATATGCTATCAAAATTACAAGCGCAGATTACGTTCCTACCAAATGGAACAACATCCTTAAAGTTTAATGGACCCTCAGGTATTATGACTTTATCCGTACCAAAGGAAGAAGAGTGGCGACTTTATACAGCGTTGACTAGCCAAAACCCTAGGAGTGATGAGACATTGTTTAACATACCAGGAGTTTGGGCAGAGAACAACCCACCAGGGCTGGCCCGCAATATTCCACCTATAAAAATTGAACTAAAACTTGGGGTTTATCCAGTAAGCCTAAGACAATACCACATCCCGCAGAAGGCTAAGAAGAACATCCAATCCTATCTGGATAAGTTCATACGGTATGGTATCCTAAAATTCTGTACTTCCCCCTGGAACACCCCATTGCTGCCTGTTCAAAAGCCCGGTACAGATGAGTATCGACCTGTGCAGGACTTGAGAGCAGTCAATGATGCGGTTGTTAGCATACATCCAGTTGTACCCAATCCATATAACCTGCTTGCTTTAATTCCGGGCGGGGCTACTTACTTCACAGTCTTAGATCTCAAAGATGCCTTCTTTTGCCTCCGAATTGCCGCAGAAAGTCAATGTATTTTCGCTTTCCAATGGGAGAACGCTGTAACGGGCTCAAAACGCCAAATGACTTGGACAAGACTGCCCCAAGGGTTTAAAAATTCACCTACCCTATTTGGTTCAGCCCTAAGTCAAGATCTACTGGATTTCGAGTCCATCCCAGGAGAGTGTGTATTGTTACAGTATGTAGATGACTTGTTGATAGCAGCAGTTACAAAAGAAAAATGTCAGCAAGCAACGCACGATCTACTACATATTCTCTGGAAGGCAGGATACAAGGTGTCTAGAAAGAAGGCTCAGTTGTGTTTGCCAACTGTCAAGTATCTGGGATTCCATATCTCTGAAGGTCAAAGGATTATGGGGCCAGAGAGAAAAGAAGCTGTCTGCCAAATACCAATACCCAAGAATAGAAGACAAGTGCGAGAATTCTTGGGGGCAGCAGGCTTCTGTAGGATATGGATTCCCAGCTATGCGATACTAGCAAAACCTCTGTACGCAGCCATCAAAGGTACAGAGCACGACCCCTTCTTATGGACCCAAGAACAGCAAACGGCATTTGAAGATGTGAAGAAGGCTTTGATGAGTGCCCCAGCATTAGGTCTACCTGATCACACACGACCATTCTACTTATATGTACACGAGCAAAGAAGAATGGCTGTGGGAGTATTGACACAGTACTTGGGATCATGGCAAAGACCTGTTGCCTACATGTCTAAGCAATTGGATGCAGTGGCCAGCGGACTTCCACCTTGTCTAAGAGCCGTAGCTGCAGCCGCCCTGCTAGTAGCTGAAGCCGATAAACTCACTCTGGGTCAAGAACTTTATGTACGAGTCCCACATGCAGTACAGACGTTGTTGGATTACAAAGGAAATCATTGGTTTAGTAACAGCCGTATGACCAAGTATCAAGCAATGTTGTGTGAAAACCCAAGAGTGCATTTAGAGACTGTAAACACCTTAAATCCAGCTACCCTTTTGCCACAACCTACTGAAAGTCAACATGATTGTTTGGAAGTAATGGATGAAGTATTCTCAAGTAGACCAGATCTTCGTGATTTTCCCATCCAGAACCCCGATGTTCAATATTATACCGACGGCAGTAGTTATGTGAAAGAAGGGATCCGCTATGCAGGATATGCAGTAACAACAATAGACAAGGTGATAGAAGCTCGGCCACTGGCGAAAGGAACATCAGCACAAAAGGCAGAATTGATAGCACTAACACGAGCGTTACAATTGGCTGAAGGTTTAAGAGTAAATATCTATACGGACTCTAAGTATGCGTTTTTAACCACTCATGCCCACGGAGCTTTGTATAAAGAAAGAGGACTACTGAATTCAGAAGGCAAAGAAATCAAGTACGCAGCTGAAATCCTACAACTATTGGAAGCAGTGTGGGAGCCGAAAGAAGTCGGTATTATACATTGTCGAGCGCATCTGAGAGGAGATGGTGATGTAACTAAGGGAAATCGGATGGCAGATAGTGCAGCTAAGCGTGCTGCTGAATCAGGAAGACAGGAGTATGTGGGGCATATAGCTGCTCTAATACCAACTCCACTGTCCCAATGGACTCCAGTTTATACAGCTCAAGAAGAGGAGTGGTTAAAGACTGAACCGGGAAAGTATTTGGAGAACAAGTGGTATCAGCTAGAAGATGGAAGAATAGTCATACCAGCATCACTAGCGGTAGAAATTGTCCAAAATTATCACAACGGGACACATTCTGGGAGAGACAGTACTGAAGAATCTCTCAGGAAACATTTCTACATACCAAGATTGTCCAACTTGACTCAGGCCATTGTACGCAGATGTGTAACGTGTGCTAAGAATAATGCAAGACAAGGACCAGTAAAGCCACCAGGAGTCCAGTTTATGGGGGGACTCCCCATGTCCGATCTACAAATAGACTTTACAGTGATGCCTAAATCGGGTGGACATCGTTACCTGCTGGTAATTGTGTGCACCTATTCAGGCTGGGTAGAAGCATGTCCTACTCGTACAGAGAAAGCAGGAGAAGTTGTAAGATTCCTGCTACGAGAAATAATACCCCGATATGGACTACCCTGTTCTATAGGATCGGACAATGGTCCAGCTTTTGTTCACCAGTGCCTACAACAACTGACTCATATGCTTGGTATAAAGTGGAGGCTTCATACTGCATATAGACCCCAGAGTTCTGGTAAGGTAGAGAGAATGAATAGAACTATTAAGAACCAGTTGGCTAAAATGTGTCAGGAAACCCAACTTAAGTGGAACGTTCTCTTACCTATAGCTCTATTGCGAATCCGCAGTACCCCTACCAGAAGGATGGGCCTCTCTCCTTTTGAAATCATGTATGGGCGACCACCTCCCGTACTTGGTAACTTAAGGGGGGATTTGAGTCAGTTGGGAGAAGGAATTACCCGGCAGCAGGTTGTAGAGTTGGGTAAGACTATGGAGGAGGTACAGAAATGGGTACAAGATAGATTACCTGTGAATATTTATCCCCCTGTTCATAATTATCATCCAGGAGACCAAGTGTGGATTAAAGAGTGGAATAATGTACCGTTAGGGCCCAAGTGGAGAGGTCCTTATGTTGTTCTTTTGTCTACCCCTACAGCGATAAAAGTAGCAGAAGTGACTCCGTGGATACATCACTCCAGGGTTAAACCAGCAGCAGTCGATTCTTGGCAAGTTACAGCAGATCCAGAGAATCCCTGCAAGATCCGGTTGAAACGCACTACTCAGTCGGAGTAACGAGGAATTATTGTGGATTACAAATTTTATTGTTACAGGTGTAAGTGAGAAGGCCATAATAAAGCCTGTCCTCTTACCATCACATAGTGTATAAGCCAGGAAAGTCCCGAAGGGACACCTGTGAAGACGAGCAGAACTCCATTCCCTGCAGCCCTCACATCCTGGAAGCTGAGGTTCCATCGCACGGACGAAGACTGAGGATGACGGCGAAAGATGTGCTTTTGATTGTGTTTATTTATGTGTTTTTATATTCAGGAAGGTAGAGGTACCGACACTCCTAGCTGTGAGGTATGCATTAAGACTACGAGAACAGGTAACCATATTTCCCAAACCCTAATTTGGCATTCACAATACGAGTGTAAAGGAGATGTATCGAGATGTAGATACTTAAATATAGACTATAGTGTGTGCCATTTAGGAGTAGGAGAACCTAAGTGCTTCAGTCCGGAGTATCAACCTCGTACAATTTGGTTGACTCTCAGGAATGGAGATCCTCAGGGGACCCTAATTAACAAGACGGTGTTAGAATCCGTACATTCTTCGGGTGTTCTGCTATTTGATGCGTGTAAAGCGATATCGAGTGGTAGAAAGCCGTGGAATGTATGTGGGGATCTTAGATGGGAGAGGACGTATGGATCTAACGATAAATATATTTGTCCCAGTAGTAAAAATAAGTATGTGAGTCCTAGATGCCCAAATAAAGACTATAACTTCTGTCCATATTGGTCTTGTGTGGGGTGGGCGACTTGGGGACAGACAGTAGATAAAGACATGATGGTGACTAAGTTGCCGACTAGCCCATATTGTAAGTCTATGGAATGCAACCCAGTCCATATACTTATTAATAATCCCGACAAGTTCTTAGATAAGTATGGCAATTTATTTGGGTTTCAGATATACGGGACGGGTTTAGATCCTGGGACATTATTGTTTATAGGGATAGAGACTGATACGGTATCCTCCCAGACTCATCAAGTATACCATTCCTTTTATGAAGAGATGAGTATAGATAATAAGATCCCCCATAGCGCTAAGAACCTGTTCATCGATTTAGCTGAAAGTATTGCCGGTAGTCTTAATGTTACCAACTGCTATGTGTGTGGAGGTACTAACATGGGAGACCAATGGCCTTGGGAAGCAAAGGAGGTAATGTCCGGTTCTGAGGCAGTTGACCAATTAATATCTACACAAGCCGATTATCATATGAGTGTTAGAGGTAAATCTGAGTGGAGATTAAAGACCTCCATCATAGGTTATGTTTGCATAGCAAGGAAAGGAATAATGTATAATACTTCTGTAGGAGAATTAACTTGTCTAGGGCAAAAAGCTTATGATGATGATACAAAGAATACAACTTGGTGGTCGGCTTCAAATGTCTCAGAACCATCAAACCCGTTTGCTAGATACGCCAATTTAAAGGATGTGTGGTTTGATCTATCTATCACATCTACCTGGAGAGCCCCAGCAAATTTGTACTGGATCTGTGGTAAGAAAGCCTATTCGGAGCTGCCACAGGACTGGGAAGGGGCATGTGTGTTGGGTATGCTCAAACCATCCTTCTTCTTGTTACCGATTGAAACAGGTGAGACTTTAGGTGTTAAAGTGTATGATGTGAATCATAGGAAGAAAAGGGGACCCATAGAGATAGGCACCTGGGAAGATAATGAATGGCCTCCCCAGCGTATTATAGATTATTATGGGCCAGCCACGTGGGCTGAGGATGGTACCTTTGGTTATAGAACCCCTATTTATATGCTCAACCGTATTATAAGATTACAGGCGGTGGTTGAGATTATCACTAATGAGACATCACAAGCGCTCAATCTTCTAGTGAAACATAATACCAGGATGAGGACAGCAGTATACCAGAATAGATTAGCCTTGGATTACCTTTTGGCAGTAGAGGGAGGTGTATGTGGGAAGTTTAACCTAAGCAATTGCTGTCTTCAAATAGACGACGAAGGGCAAGCAATAGCTGAGCTTACTAGCCATATGGTTAAACTAGCGCATGTGCCTACTCAAGTATGGAAAGGGTACAATCCAAGTAGTTGGTTTGGTAGCTGGTATGAGTGGTTTGGAGGGCTTAAGGCAGTGGTAGGTGGAGTCCTACTGATTTTACTGTTGTGTCTACTCCTACCGTGTCTTATACCCTTAGTAGTTAGGTCTGTGCAAAGCCTGATAGGAAGTATAGCAGAGAGGAAGGCTGCTGCACAGATAATGGCGATATATAAGTATAAGGCTCTAGATCAAGGAGAACCAATGCAGGAAGATGAGTGTTAAAAGATTCACATCATAAGATAAGTCTGGTCTGGTTCAAGGTAACTTGCGGTGTAAGCAAAACTAAGGTTATGTGATGCCTCAAGTAATTGTAAAATATCAAGAGGCATCAAAGGGGGGAATGTGGTGGAATCTCGGTAAAAATAAATTTAGTAGGCCGAGATTACCACGTGCATGTGTACGTGCATATGCGGACGTATCGATCAGTTGGTTGCACGAGGCAAGATACGATCAGTAGTGTACGGAGCATGTGCAAGAATACAGGATATAGTATTCCCCCTCCTCCATTGTGCTGGACAAGCCATGCGGTCAAACAGGAAGTTAATTCTTATTTGTGTTGATTGGTCAAGAGAATGTGCGGGTGGAGCTTAATATGGGAGGAGTTATATGCCTATATAAGGAGCCTGCACTATTGTCCGGGGCTCAGAATTTGCTGTATTTTGGTGACGCTAGTCCCTCTGAGTCCCGATCGGTGATCCAATAAAGAATCTCTTCCTTCCTGAAGAAACCTGTGTCCATCTCTCTGTGCTTGGCTTCCGTCAGTTTCTCCGGTATCAAAGGATCTGCTAGATAAGTATTTATCAAAGGGATAACATCCCATTTGTTTAGAATTCTGGCACCTGAATGATTAACAGCATCAGCACAAGAAAGGTGCACCCCCCCCCTCCCCCCCGCAAAGCATCATGGGCAATGTAGTTCACAAAACACTGTCCTAAAAGGAGATAAGGGTTTTTTTTGTTTTTAAATTCTTTATTTATGTTGACAGGAATAACATGTATAAATCGAATACACTCCTTAGTACAAACAAAGAGCGACATATACATTGCATACAGATTGTATTAACATATCTATCGCATAACCATGCGCTTTGATGGTGGTCGAAAACATCCCATCATTGCTCCCGAAACTGTTGTATTGGTTACCTTAAAACCTTCTGAGAGTACATGTTACATTTTGTCAACTTGAGTTTTGTGGTTTGTGGAAGATAGAAAAGGAAAACGTGAAATATGTGGTAACATATGGAGCTTAGTTGTATATGTACATAAAGCTGCATTGGTGTGTGCCCTCTATCTGCCGGGAGCCCCCTGATCTAATAGCGTGTCGCGCAATGAGTTTCTTTGTGCCACAGTGTAAGATGACTTGCTACAAGTTTCTTGCCCCCTGGTTTTTTCTGTAAAAAACAAGACCCGGAGGGTCTCGTGTTACGGGCATCTTTGCGCTCTCTACATACTGCCGGCAGTAGGCAGGGCCCTCTAAAGGTCTTGGGTTGCGTTCCCTAGTACACACCTGTTGTTTAAACAGTTTCCGGGTATACCTCTCCCAGCATCCTCTGGGAGACATATGCTACACATAATAAGAGAAAAAAGAAGTAGGAAAGAGAAAGAAAAGGAATCTATAGAGAAAGGATGCAGGGTAGGGGTGGGGTGGGGTAAGCACCGAGGTCCGGTATCCCTTTGTTCAGTTGTCTTGTGGGCCTCAATTCTGCTGCGTGTCTTAACTCAAGGGGCTATTTTCCCATGGCGCCCATATTTTCTGGAATTGCTTTTGGGTTCCCCTAACTCTTGCCGTCAGGTCATCCATCACGTATACCTCCCGTATTCTGTTAAGGACTCCCGCTATAGAGGAGATAAGGTTTTTATCGAGTTTTAATCATCTGCTGAGAGATATAAACCACAGAAATTCAGGAGATGTTTTCCAAAATTATCCTCAAGCAATCTATGATGTTACCTGGGTAGTTTAGTGTTGCCCAAAGTGGGTACATCACACTCACAGGAATTTGCTTAACAAATATTTATCTTGGTATCCTGTCTGCTAAAATACGTAATCGCTAAAACCCTCCAGCCATTTTCTCTTTTAGAGGCATTTTGTTTGGATACCCAACACCACGGATTCCATTTACCGAATTAACAGTCTTCATAGTGTTCTGTAAATATAACCATTCTGTGTATATTCAAACATTCAGAACAGCTTCAAGTCCTTAAAGTGATATCATCAGGCTATTAAAAGTGACATCAGTGCTTTATTGTTGGGTTAGTGGGGGGGGGGGGGAAATAGTTCTGGTACTTTCATGTACAGACAAGGACCCCCCTATAAAAATTTACATCTCAGTTACATAGAGACAAGATTCTGATGTAGAAGTACCGGATAGATGCAATGATCATGTGTTTCTACTGAAAGTAATAATGTTGCAACAAACATAGCTAATACTGCTAATAATGCAAAGGCTATTTACTCAGTGACGAATTATGCCAAAGTAGATCCTTATTAATAAAACAAACTCAGCTGCAAGTCCCCAGGATTTTGGCAGTGCTTGCACAGCAGCTCGGACCCTGCCAAGCCAAATATTAAGTTGATGGGTTTGCTGAATTTAACAGGAACATTTATGCACTTAAACTGCAATGAAGTCTCAAACAAGGAGCTAAAGGTCTAGTTTATATACCAGTGAACATCGGTCGGCCATTGTCCCAGATACCATCGTTCAGAAAGAAAACAGGAGCCAGTGGCATCACAAGGGGGGTGCGCATCACGGGGGAAGGGGGTGACAACTGGGGCCGACGGGTCCTATAGGCGACTTAGGCAGTCGCACAGCGCTCCCTCCTGCCAGTCACTCAGTGTAGCGTGGCCGGGCACCTCGGACCGCGGTACAGGAGCTTCTGTACCCGGCCGGACTGAAACAGAAGCTCCTGTACTGTGGCTGGCGCCGCCCAGCCACGCTACAAAGGGGTAGGAGGCACAACAGGGAAGGGAGGAGAGACGGCACTAAGGGACACTGGGGGGGGGGGGGAGAGGAGAGACCACTAAGGGACAGATGGGGGGGGAAAGGGAACCACTAAGGGAAAGATGGAGGGGGGAAGCAGAGACCACTAAGGGAAAGATGGAGGGGGGAAGGAGAGACCACTAAGGGAAAGATGGAGGGGGGGACGGAGAGACCACTAAGGGAAAGATGGAGGGGGGGACGGAGAGACCACTAAGGGAAAGATGGAGGGGGGGACGGAGAGACCACTAAGGGAAAGATGGAGGGGGGGACGGAGAGACCACTAAGGGAAAGATGGAGGGGGGACGGAGAGACCACTAAGGGAAAGATGGAGGGGGGGACGGAGAGACCACTAAGGGAAAGATGGAGGGCGGGACGGAGAGACCACTAAGGGAAAGATGGAGGGGGGGACGGAGAGACCACTAAGGGAAAGATGGAGGGGGGGACGGAGAGACCACTAAGGGAAAGATGGAGGGAGGGACGGAGAGACCACTAAGGGAAAGATGGAGGGGGGATGAGAGACCACTAAGGGAAAGATGGAGGGGGGATGAGAGACCACTAAGGGAAAGATGGAGGGGGGATGAGAGACCACTAAGGGAAAGATGGAGGGGGGGACGGAGAGACCACTAAGGGAAAAATGGAGGGGGGGATGAGAGACCACTAAGGGAAATATGGAGGTCATTTTAATTTTCCTAGTTGTTAATGTCACTATTGCCATTACATTTAGTGTTATATGGGAGTTATGATTTACAAGTTACATTATTAAAAAAATAAATAAAAATAAAAAAAAACACATTATTGAGGGGATTGGGGTAACACCATGAGTAACCGCACCGGGTGTCACTAACCCAAGTGATGCCACTGGCAGGAGCAGTCAACTTCTTGCCTTCCATTTAATGGGACATAAATTCCCAAAAGAAAAGCTTGTGTTTGTTTCCTTTTTCTTGCCTTTGCACATAGGAAGATGTCAAAACAAGAACAAATGTAGGTTTTATCTTTATCATGGGTTTAAAGGGACACTATAGTCACCAGAACCACTACAACAGCTTAATGTGGTGGTTCTGGTGTCTGTTGTCTGTCTCTGCATTTTTTCCAATGTAAAAAATGCCTTTTACATTGCTGGCTAGTTACACCTCTAGTGGCAGTCACTCAGGTGGCCACTAGATGTGCTTCCTAAATCAGTACTGCACACTTTGCATGGAGCCGCTGAACGTCCCTCGTAGAGATGCATTGATTCAATGCACCTCTGAAAGGAGATGCTAATTAGCTCAGCATTTTGGTACGTATGCGCAATAGCTTCCCAATGCTTTCCTATGGGAAAGCATTGGATTGGCTGAGAACATTAAGATTGATGATTTCAGTCATGAAGGCGGAGAGAGGAGGGGCTAGCCATGGCGAGACCTGTGCGGCATGGGAGAAAAGTGAGAAAAATCACAATTTTACTGCAATAGGAAGGGGGGATCGGTCACCTAAATAGCCACTTCAGGACTATAGTGTCAGGAACGCATATTTGTATTGCTAACACTATAGTGTTCCGTTAAGGAGTTACATTTCCTGAGAGCCAGGCGACAGGAGTTTTGACAGTAGATCACCCAGTCATAGGGAGTCTGTCCAAGGTATCTATGGTTATCAACACTGTGTGGGCTGACACCAGATGCAAAAATTGCACAAAAACGGAGACAAGTGAAAAAGGTATTTATCTCTGGAGTGAATATTTCATAAAATAGAAAGGCTGCAGTGACAGAGGTGTGCACCATAACCACTTCAATAAGATGGCGTATTTATAGCACATAGAGCGACGCTTTACAGGAAGACAGGCATTGGCATGTTAAAAGAGAAAAACTGAAAAAAGGAGGTGAAAAGAGATTGTCAGACAGAGTAGACGCAGAAGTAGAGCATGAGAGAGAGGTGGGAAAGAGAAACCAGTATTATATTATTTGATGTTCCATGTGATTCTATACCTAATATTGCACAGGTGATTAGTAAACTGTAATTGATAAACATGAATGACTTTACCTTGCAGATGTGAAGACCTGCAATCTGCCGCATGTGCTTTCTCCAACAGAGACAATATCTTCTTCTCCAGGTCTATGTGTAGTGTGTCACCTTCATCGTGGACGTCTAATGTCTCTCCAGATGGATCATTTTCGACACTGGGCTTCGCTTGTACCTGGAACAAATGAAAAACACGTCAAAGTAATATAAAAACAAACTCATTCAGAAGGTTTCAGTATCTACAATACAATTACAGAGAGCAAGGGTCCACGTCACGCTAGTCTTTGAAGATTTTGGTCCTCAGGAATGAAATACAGAGTGGAACAGAAACTCTCATTCAGGGAAAAACAAAAAAAACAAAAACAAAATTGTGAGCAGTTACTAAATTAGAGCATTTAATATATACCAGGTGTTTGCACTGCCATGAATTCACAGGTTTTAAGATTCTGAGTTAGCTGTACATTCAATATACTCTGCACTTGTTTTGGTTGAACCATTAACAGGCAAGCTGTTTTTATACATGTAGAGTTTAGATCAATTGTGCTGAATCTAGGTTATTTACATTAATGCAGGATGGTGAATTCGTGCGGTCATCTAATTAGATTTCACAGAGTAAAACTGAACTACTGCAAGCAGCAATCCATAGCTATTTAAAGGAACACTATAGCCACAAGAACAACTACAGCTCAATGAATTTGTTCTGGTGAGTAGAAATAGCCTAGGAATAACTCCATTGGACACTCCTCAGATGGATACTAGAGGTGCTTCCTGGGGCAGTGTTGGACAGTGTGCAGTACTGCCATTCAGTGTCTTCACCCTTTGCACGGAGCCACTGAACTTTCCAAATAGAGATGCATTGATTAAATACATCTCTATGAGGAGATGCTGATTGGCCAGGGCTGTGTTTGGCTTGTGTTGGCTCTGCCCCTGATCTGCCTCCTTGACAGTCTCAGCCAATCCTAAACATTGTGATTGGCTCAGACCACCACTTCTGATGAAGTCAGTCATGCAGGCAGATTAGAGGCAGAGGTAGCAGCCTTGAGCAAAAGTAAGAGGTGACTATATTTAGTGGGGCAAGGGGGTGCCAGGGGAGCTAGATGCTAGTTTTGTTTGTGTTCCTGACCCTATTGTGTTCCTTTAACTGTAGCCTTGTGGTGTGCACACCAAGAAAAGATGCAAAACAGATTCAAGACCCATTACGATTATTATTTATATAGCGCCAACATATTCCGCAGCGCTTTACAATCTTAGAATGGAGATAACTGAAAACAAGTAGTTGACATAAGGAATAGAACAGAAGCCCCTGCTCAAACCAGCTTACAATCGATGTGATAAAAATGTGTATATGTAAAATGACAATATTGTCAAAATAACATTATTCCATCACCTTCCTTCCCCTTTCCCATAATTCACCTCTACTTCTCTCTATACGGCACTAGCCTGTATTTCAATTAGAGCGCACAAACTGCACTACACCTCTGGTTTTACAGTTATTTGATCACATTAACAGCTTGCAGTACACATTGTATGGTACTTGGTGGTCTTAAATCTGTCCTTTCATTTTCCTTTCAGTTTTCTTTTCCTTATGCCCCTTGTATCTCAAAAGGAACACTAGAGCATTAGAAATACAAACCTGTATTC
This sequence comes from Pelobates fuscus, assembly GCF_036172605.1. Taxonomy (NCBI): domain Eukaryota; kingdom Metazoa; phylum Chordata; class Amphibia; order Anura; family Pelobatidae; genus Pelobates; species Pelobates fuscus. The sequence goes on along the minus strand of NC_086325.1, from coordinate 146,822,525 downwards.
CTAATGCTATGGTGTCCCTGTTCCTATTTTTTTAGGTTCCCAACCCTCTCTGAATAACGGAGGACGTCAAATGTCATTACACAGAGTAAAATCTGTTAGGTACCAGGAAGTGCCTTTCGTGGCTGTCTAACTAGAGGTGGACTTAACCCTGCAATGTAAACACTGCAGTTTGTCTGAAACTGCAACATTTTATATTGCAGAGGTTAGGAGAAAGGGGCAAAGCACTCAGACCACTTCACGAAGATGAAGAGATCTGGGTGCCTAAAGTGTCTCTTTAATGATTATACTCCCTACACTGTTAATTGTTTTTATTTATATTTTAAAAAAAAAAAAATCTTCATTGTGCTAAACCTAATCACATGGGCAACTCCATTTTGTCCCATGATGTCTGCAGTTTGCCCTTCTGAGGTAATCTGATAGATTGTGGGTAAATTAGTTTAGCAACTGAAATGGAACTTTGCTTACGCTCCGCCCATTCCCAAAATTTGCCAAATATGTTTCTCAAGAGAAAAAAAAAAGTTGTCCCTACGTTTTCTTATGTATAACTAAAAAAACTAAGAAGAATATAAAAGAAAAAAAAATAAATAATAATAATAATAAAAAAAAAAGATAAACAATGGATTAAAAAAGGATTTAAAAGAAAAACACACTTTAAGAAAAATTGTGTCTCACCAATAACTCAGGTTCCCTCTTTCCACATTATTCCACCCACATCACTTGATGCACTTGACTCTGTAGCCTATTCACATCTCAAATGATCTATCCATCGCTGAACTGAAGAAAGCCCTTACTGCAGTAAAAAGCAAAGTGTGGATGCCGGGGAGACATCAGATATTATAGTATTTGTATAAATTATATAGAACTGCAACTACCATCTAACATCGTCATTGCAAAACTAGTTCACCAATCTTCCATAGTTTTATTCCCTGACGTGACTAGAGCATTGATGCTCTGTGAAACAAAGGATTGGATAAGTCAGAAGTTCTATGCTTTGCAAAGTCCCCACTTTTGCAGTGACAGGTCTTCTCCTGTGGACATAGCTGGGGCGATTTACTTCCTGTAAACACTATGGAGTATGGTTGGGGAGATATAAATATCTACTCTAACCATGTGGTGGAATCTCGGTAAAAATAAATTTAGTAGGCCGAGATTACCACGTGGCATGTGTACGTGCATATGCTGACGTATCGATCAGTTGGTTGCACGAGGCAAGATACGATCAGTAGTGTACGGAGCATGTGCAAGAATACAGGATATGGTATTCCCCTCCTCCATTGTGCTGGACAAGCCATGCGGTCAAACAGGAAGTTAATTCTTATTTGTGTTGATTGGTTAAGAGAATGTGCGGGTGGAGCTTAATATGGGAGGAGTTATGTGCCTATATAAGGAGCCTGCACTATTGTCCGGGGCTCAGAACTTGTTGTATTTTGGTGACGCTAGTCCCTCTGAGTCCCGATCGGTGATCCAATAAAGAATCTCTTCCTTCCTGAAGAAACCTGTGTCCATCTCTCTGTGCTTCGCTTCCGTCAGTTTCTCCGGTATCATTTGGTGCATTGGCCGGGAAGCTCATTGTTCAACGGTAGCTGAGAGGCAGAGGCGTGAGACGGTCTATCTTTGCCCACGTTCTCTACGGCTGCACCCCTGAACTTCTGCGTGGACCTCCCTTCGTCTCGGCGCCACTGGTCCGTTGTCCAGGAGATCATCGGCCTCTACGTAAGAAGTGCTGGGGTGTCCCCGTCGATGAGTGTGAACTCAGGTTCAGGAACGAGGAGGTAAGACGACTGCTGTTTTAGACGGCAGAACCCACTAGGGGTATACCGATTGTGCGGTAGGCCCAAAGGGGTTTAAATCTGTGTATCTGCCCCCTCTGTCGGAGGGAAGGAGCGAAGGCGCACCGCTCGATCGAACGCTCTTTAGTCAGACCGTTTGATTTGGTTAGTCAGGCGGGGTCCTGGTGTAAATAGCCCTAGCCGGACACCGGTGTCTTGTCTAGACTAGCGTTCTAGGGTGTATATTACGTTCGCTAGGTCGGAGGGACCGGGAGACTAAGCGGCGCCTGTGTAAATTCGGTTCGCTAGCTCTCAACCTATCTGGGCTAAGTGGGAAGGCGTGTAAATTTGGAACCCACTAGACTTTTGATAGTGCGACTAAGAGGCGCCTGTGTAAATTCGGTTCTCTAGCTCGCTATATGTGGTGATTGGGCAGTGTGGCTAACCAAAACGGATGTAGATAGTTTTAGGTAGTCCATTCAAGGTACTGGCCAATAGTTTAGTTGGGAATTGTAAATGTGATAAAGATTGTTTAGTAAAGTGTATATCTTGTTAGATAGCGCGAGCTCAGCCGTCTAGCGAGAGTGTTAATAGTGTGTTGCTGTATTATAGTGCACGGTACCATAACCCTGTATATTTACTGACACTGTATATAAGTACTAATCATTGTCGTCTATTGCATGTTTAACACCATAACCACTAATAATTGTATTGTGACCTTAACTTGTGCTTTGACCTATGCTAACCGTACTGTAACCGCTATTTGTAAAAGACGATGTTACTGGGGTGTGTTATAGACGGGTAATTCATATATAGAGAATTATAGCGTGGGTGACTGTATAGTTTCGCCAAAGGGCATAATATTGATTATATAGTGACTGGTGTAACAGCTGTGTGTGTACGGGAATTCCCTGAGTGTTTATTGTTATTGTGTACGTTTCACTTGGTAACCGTACCACGTGGTGCTGTTGCCAGAGGAAACGGGTGTGACTGTTGAATAGTACGCGTGTATAGTATTCGTTGTCGACGACGTTCCATTGTTAAGTATGGGTGCGTCGCAGTCAACGATTCCGGATCCCTTTGGTTGTATGGTGAAGAATTTTAAAAAGGGATTCAAAACTTGTGATTTTGGGGTTAAAATGTCTCCTGTACGTTTGGTCACTTTGTGTACTAGGGAGTGGCCTACTTTGGTTGCGGCATGGCCGCCACGTGGCAGTTTGGATCCAACTCTGGTACAGCGCTTACACGTGGCTGTATCAGGTAGGCCTGAACTTTACGGCCAGTTTCCTTATATTGATTGTTGGAGACAGGTCGTAAATGACTCGCCAAAATGGATTCAGACATGCCACGAGGAGCAATGTCGCCTCATGGTGGCTAGGACTTGTTTGTCCACTAGGACTGGTGTTAGGCCCATTTTGGACACGCCCCCTGAGTCCGAGATCCCTTTACCGCCCCCTTACTTTCCTTTAAGAGGAAGTGACGCAAATGCAGGAAGTCCTGCACCCCTCCCCTCATTGCCCTCATCCACTTCCGCTTCCTCCTCCAGTACAGAATCCACCCCCTCTCGTACTAAATCTCCCCTTCCGGAACCTGAGCCAACCCCCATTAGATCCGAATACCCTGATTTGGCGCCACTTCAGACTTCCGGTCAAGCTTCTTCTAGCTCGACTCGAAGTGTTTTATTCACTACCTTTTCCCAAAACCAAGCTCCCACATCCTCATGCCCTATCTCTCCCCGACTGGAACCCATGACTGACGCCCCTTTACGTAGCCCCATACAAACCCGACAACTGACCGGTACCCAACAATTAAGACATTACCAGATGCCTCTTCGCCTGAATCCCGGGTCAGCCTATATCGATGCCGCAGGTCAAATGGCACATGCTGACCCAGTCTTCGTATATGTCCCATTCACTGCAACCGATCTCTTAAACTGGAAGACCCACAATTCCTCGTATACCGAGAAACCACAAGCTATGACTGATCTGTTCACCTCAATAGTACAGACACATAACCCGACATGGGCTGATTGCCAGCAGTTATTAATGACTTTGTTTAACAATGAGGAAAGGACAAGAATAAATCAAGCGGCCATTAAAGCGCTAGAGGATAAAGCCCGTACTTTAAACCAAGCCAATCCAGCAGCATGGGCCGCAACACATTATCCCAACACCGATCCCGACTGGAATGTAAACGGTGCTGATATGGTCCAACTCAGGGCCTATAGAGACGCTATAATTGCTGGCATGAAAGCCGGAGGAAAGAAAGCTATTAATATGTTGAAGACAGTTGAGGTGATTCAGAAAAGCGATGAAGCGCCCAGTGTCTTTTATGACCGATTATTGGAGGCATACCGCTTGTATACCCCCTTTAATCCGGAAGACGCAGATAATTCCCGAATGGTGAACTCCGCCTTTGTCAGCCAAGCTTACGGAGATATTAAGCGCAAGCTACAAAAGTTAGAAGGGTTTGCAGGTATGTCAATCACCCAACTAATGGAGGTAGCGAATAAGGTGTATATGAATAGGGAAACAGAAAGTAAGAAAGAGGAAGAGTGCAAGATGCGTAAAAAGGCTGATATGCTAGCGGTAGCGATCGCAGGCGTAGATAGACGGGGCCCAGATAGAGGCTGTAGCGGAGAGCTGATTTCTCGCAGCTATTCTCCACTTTAGATCCAAGGAAGGCTCAGGAACAAGTCATTAGTAAATCCACAGCAGAGTTTCCAGCAGGTAAAACGGTACAGCAATATCCCCACAGCACTCCCAATAACTGGACGACACACAGTTTCAGGAGTAGAACTAGCAATCGTTTATTCCAGGGTTTCTTATAAAGCCTGCTCCCATGCAAGGGAGGGAACTACAACAATTATGATAGTAACCAATAACATTCTTGTTACCTCCCACACATCTCCTCCCCTCAGAGTGGGTCATAATCCCCTTAAGTTGTACAGTAGTTTACCCCAAACTTGGATGTACCTCTAAAATATCATATAGCTTTAATATCAGGGTACCGCTGGGTAGCCCTGATCTGGGTGAATATAATATCCAAAATTCACCCAGATCGGACCAGGGGTTCGGCAGTTACCGGCAAGTGAAGTTTGACCGACCGCACACGAGTTGGTATCCGAAAAGGGTTCCATGAGAATGGGCCCTGCGGTCGGTCTCCGTTCAGTAGTTAAAATAGACATTTACAATTGCCATCCACATTTACATTCGCCTAGATAGTGATTCCCTCATTCGGTACTTTATTACTACCGAATGGGGATTCGTTATGTCTCTCCGTTCGGCAGTTACGGAGCTCTGGAGGTCTCAGCGGTGTTTGGTTGTCTGAGTGTCCGATTTGAGTTCCAGGCACTCGACGACCAAACACCGCTGGGATTTTCATGCGTAAGATGGCCGCCGCCACGTGTACGCATGCCGAATGGCGGCCACCCAGACACAAGGTTAATGCCGGTTAACTTGTGGTTTGGGAAAGAATGTGAGCCTTAATTGCTGGCACACTTCTCTCCGGGGTGGCCCCTCCGTTCGGTAGTTTCCATAAGTATGTAGTACGGATGGAAACTACCGAATAACATATAATTCACATAATAAACAGACGAACAGCAATTTTAACATAGGGAAAAATTATACGGACACAGTCACACAGGCATTTTGCAGGACAGGCTTACTGCATTCCGCTACACTGCTCCCCCTTGCCCACAAGCCGGCATACACAGTCTGATCCACCACGGATCGGCTTGGGGATGACCGGGGTGCTCACGGATCATTTCTCCAGATCAGTTTGTCGCGACAACCCGTCGGCGTTTCCATTTTGCTTACCCGGGCGGTATTGAATGTTAAAGTCAAAAGGCTGTAGCGCCAAACTCCAGCGCAGCAGCCTGGCATTGTCCCCCGCCACCCGGTTCAGCCAGACTAACGGGTTGTGATCCGTGAGCAGCGAAAAAGCCTGTCCATACAAATAGGGTTGCAATTTCTTCAAGGCCCACACCACAGCCAGGCATTCCTTCTCGATGGCGGCGTAGCTTACTTCCCGGGGTAAAAGTTTGCGACTGATGTAAGCCACGGGATGTTCTCCGCCATCGGCCCCGACTTGGCTTAATACTGCCCCCAATCCAAACATAGAAGCGTCTGTGTGGACAAGAAAACGTTTAGTTGGATTGGGAGCGGCCAAGACAGGGGCATTAACAAGTGCATCTTTCAAGTTTTGGAATGCCTGCTCACACTCCGGGGTCCAGGTTACTTGGCGGGGAAGGTTTTTACGGGTCAGGTCAGTGAGGGGCTTGGCCAGGGCACTATAATTGGGGACAAACTTCCGATAATACCCTGCTGTCCCTAAGAAGGCTAACACCTGGGTTTTAGTCGTCGGGGTAGGCCACTGGGATACCGCCTCTACTTTGGCGGGTTCCGGCTTCTGCTTACCACAGCCCACTCGGTGGCCCAGGTACTGTACCTCGGCCATCCCGATACTACACTTAGCTGGCTTTAGGGTCAAACCAGCCTCCCTGATCCTGTCTAGGACCGCTCCTATATGGGCCAAGTGTTCCTGCCAGGTATCGCTAAATATGGCAATATCATCGAGATATGCGCAGGTATAGTCTTGGAACCCATCTAGGAGACGGTCCACCATCCGCTGGAAGGTAGCTGGCGCGTTTTTCATCCCAAACGGCATGACCTTAAATTGGTACAGGCCGAATGGGGTGACAAAGGCGGACTTGGGGATGGCGTCCGGGGCCAGGGGAATCTGCCAATACCCTTTGCACAGATCAATCGTGGTAAGGTATTGCCCCCTGGCCATCCGGTCTAGTAACTCATCGATCCTAGGCATCGGGTATGCGTCGGATACGGTCTTCTCATTCAGTCTCCTGTAGTCCACGCAAAAGCGGGTCGTGCCGTCCCGCTTTGGTACGAGGACCACTGGAGATGCCCAGGGACTATCTGAGGGCTCAATCACTCCTAACTGTATCATCTCCTCAATTTCTTTGCGCATATTCTCCCGGACCGCTTCAGGGATGCGGTACGGGGTCTGGCGCATGGGGAGTTGACCTGGGGTGTCTACTCGGTGGGTAGCCAGAGGGGTGTATCCAGGTACATTAGAAAAGGTTTCCTGCTTTTCCTGCAGTAGCTGTTGTACCTCGATACGCTCCTGTGGGCTCAACCGATCCCCCAATGCAACTGCTCCTAAATCCCCAGCCAGCTGTCCGTCTTCTAACAGATCGGGGAGGGGTAGGCTGTCGCTCTCTTCAGAGGTGGGGGCGCAGATCGCTGTCACCTCCTCTGAACGTTCCTGGTAAGGTTTCAGCATGTTCACATGGATCATGCGTCGCCCCCCATTCCCTGCGCAGTGGCCAATTATATACGTGGTGTCACATCGTTGTTCTACCACTCTATAAGGACCTTGCCAGGCGGCCTGTAGCTTATCGTGTCGAACAGGTTTTAAAATTAAAACTTTCTGTCCGACCTGAAAGCTGCGGTCCCTGGCGCCTCTATCGTACCAGGTGCGCTGCCGCGTCTGAGCTGCCTGTAGGTTTTCCTTTACCGTCTTGGTGAGTGCTTCCAGGCGATCTCGGAGGGCCAACACATATGGTACAATAGGGGTACCGTCCACGCTACGGTCTCCCTCCCAGTGCTCTCTAATCAAGTCTAGGGGTCCCCTTACTCTCCTCCCGAATAGCAGCTCAAAAGGGGAAAATCCCGTAGATTCCTGCGGCACTTCCCTGTAAGCAAACAGTAAGTGCGGCAGGAATTTTTCCCAGTCTCGGTGAGTCTCTGCGAAGGTTCGGAGCATTTGCTTTAAGGTGCCATTGAACCGTTCGCAGAGCCCATTAGTCTGGGGGTGGTACGGAGCACTAATTATAGGCTTAATTTTACAGAACTTCCAGAGTTGTTGGGTAACCTCTGCCGTGAACTGAGTGCCCTGATCCGAGATGATCTCCCTGGGTAGCCCCATCCGGGAGAAAACCTGCATCAGCGCCTCAGCCACCGTCTCTGCATGTATATTAGTTAAAGCTACCGCCTCGGGGTAGCGCGTGGCATAGTCCACTACAGTCAGGATGTACCGTTTGCCCGAGGGGCTAGGTTTCCGGAAGGGACCTACAATATCTACGGCAACCCTATGAAAGGGTTCCTCAATTATGGGTAGGGGGTGCAGCTTCGCCTTATGCTTATCCCCCCTCTTTCCCACCTTCTGGCACGTGTCGCAGGTATTACAGTACCTGCGTACCTCCTGGCTAATCCCTGGCCAAAAGAAACTCTGGGTCAATCGATATCTGGTACGGCTGACCCCCAAATGTCCGGATAGCGGAATATCGTGCGCTATCCGGAGTAATTCGGTTCGGTACCTCTGAGGTACCACCAGCTGTCTTGTGGTAATGGGGTCTGACCCGTCTATTTGTTTACTTGATTCCCGGTATAATAACTGTCGGTCCCATACAAATCTTTCCCCCTCCGCCCCCGGTTGGATAGAGGTGACCTTGTCTCGGTATACCTGTAAAGTGGGGTCAGTGACTACCTCGGCTACAAACTCGTCAGGAGGGGCCCAAGGGATACAGTCTAGGGAAGGGGAGGAATCTCTTACCTGGACCTCCGGCAGTGCGTTATTTTGTTGGGTGCGGGCCTGTTGCCTGGTGACTACTGGGTGTGCTTCTTCAGTAGGTTGTGGTTCAAATGCGGAGGTGAGTTTGCCCAGGTCATTCCCCAGGACCACCTCAGCAGGTAGTTGCGGCATTAGTCCCACTTCCACATTCCCGTACCCCGCACCCCAATGCAAATGTACCCTGGCTGTGTCTAGCCGATACACGGCTCCCCCTGCAACCCTGACAGCCACAGTCTTATTCAGTTTAGCCTTATCTGGAACCAAATGGCTTTGCACCAGGGTGATGGTGGCTCCTGAGTCTCTGAGCCCCTGCATAGGCTTCCCTTCCAGATATACGGTTTGCCTATGGTGCTGGCGGTTATCCGCCTGTGCCTGTAAGGGGTTGGCCTCATGCAGCACTTCCCACTGTTCCACAGTCGTGACTGGAACGGCAGAGCTGTAGGGAAGTGGTACCTCGTCCTGGTAATGATGCACTGCTGCTCTCGGTGGTGGTGGTGGGGGCCCTGGTCGGATCCAGGTGTTGCGTTCCCTGGACTGCGGACAATCTCGTTGGTAATGTCCCCACCTCTGGCATCGGTGGCATTGCACAGAAGCAGGTGTGCGGTATCTCGGCTGCGCTGCGGCTGGTGCTGGTGGAGGAAGGGATCTTGGTGGGGGTTGAGGGTTAGGAGAAAATGAATTTACCCCCAGTGGCCGCATGGCCGGTTTGTTACCCACTGTCTTGGTTTGTCTGCGAGCATCCATAAAGTCATCTGCCTTTTTGGCAGCCTCGGTGAGGGTGGTGGGGTTACGGTCCCTCACCCACTCCTGCAGTTCTGAGGATATCCCCTCATAAAACTGCTCCAACAGCAGCATTTGTAATAAGTCCTCCATGGACCTCGCTTTACTCGACTGCATCCACCCAAGGGCTGCCCTTTCTAGTCGGCAAGCCCACTCCGCATGTGAATCTTTGTCCACCTTTTTCAGTTCCCTGAAACGTCTCCGGTATGCCTCTGCTGTTATTGCATACCGGGCCAAGATAATCTCTTTCACCCGGTTATAGTTCCTAATTTCCACATCTGGTACAGTGCGGTAGGCTTCCGCTGCCCTTCCTGACAGCCGTCCCGCTAATATGGGTACCCACTCTTCCCTTGGTATGTTATGCAGTGTACATAGTCTCTCAAAGTCCTGTAGGAAGGCATCTATATCCTCCTCTGCTTCCACATACGTTTTAAAAGCTTGGTAGGGAATTTTGGGCTTACCCTCTTGTGCTATAGCTCCTGCGGTACCTCTTTCTGGTGTTTGTGGTCTCCTGTTTCTCTTTACAAATTCCTGCACCTCTGTCATGGTTTTAGAGATGATTTCTGTGGGTGGGTTTTCCCCATAGAAGGCCAGTCTGTATTGTAATTGCCTTTGGAACTCCTCCTGTTCTGTTTCAGGTCTTTGTTCCGTGGCCTGGACCTCCTCTGCTCTGTATTCTGCCATTACTTCGGTGATAAGCGTTGCTTTGGATTTGCTGCTGGCAGAAACACCTTTTGCTTCCAGAAGATCTTTCAAGGTGGTTCTTTTTAGCGTAGAAAGGTCAATCTCCATTAATCCTTGTTCCTCTGTGAGTCCGGATCCCAGCGCTGCCAACCAATGTAGCGGAGAGCTGATTTCTCGCAGCTATTCTCCACTTTAGATCCAAGGAAGGCTCAGGAACAAGTCATTAGTAAATCCACAGCAGAGTTTCCAGCAGGTAAAACGGTACAGCAATATCCCCACAGCACTCCCAATAACTGGACGACACACAGTTTCAGGAGTAGAACTAGCAATCGTTTATTCCAGGGTTTCTTATAAAGCCTGCTCCCATGCAAGGGAGGGAACTACAACAATTATGATAGTAACCAATAACATTCTTGTTACCTCCCACACATCTCCTCCCCTCAGAGTGGGTCATAATCCCCTTAAGTTGTACAGTAGTTTACCCCAAACTTGGATGTACCTCTAAAATATCATATAGCTTTAATATCAGGGTACCGCTGGGTAGCCCTGATCTGGGTGAATATAATATCCAAAATTCACCCAGATCGGACCAGGGGTTCGGCAGTTACCGGCAAGTGAAGTTTGACCGACCGCACACGAGTTGGTATCCGAAAAGGGTTCCATGAGAATGGGCCCTGCGGTCGGTCTCCGTTCAGTAGTTAAAATAGACATTTACAATTGCCATCCACATTTACATTCGCCTAGATAGTGATTCCCTCATTCGGTACTTTATTACTACCGAATGGGGATTCGTTATGTCTCTCCGTTCGGCAGTTACGGAGCTCTGGAGGTCTCAGCGGTGTTTGGTTGTCTGAGTGTCCGATTTGAGTTCCAGGCACTCGACGACCAAACACCGCTGGGATTTTCATGCGTAAGATGGCCGCCGCCACGTGTACGCATGCCGAATGGCGGCCACCCAGACACAAGGTTAATGCCGGTTAACTTGTGGTTTGGGAAAGAATGTGAGCCTTAATTGCTGGCACACTTCTCTCCGGGGTGGCCCCTCCGTTCGGTAGTTTCCATAAGTATGTAGTACGGATGGAAACTACCGAATAACATATAATTCACATAATAAACAGACGAACAGCAATTTTAACATAGGGAAAAATTATACGGACACAGTCACACAGGCATTTTGCAGGACAGGCTTACTGCATTCCGCTACAGAGGCGATAGTAGATGGAGTAAGGAGCCTTTGAGTAGGAATCAATGCGCGTATTGCAAGGAAGAAGGACATTGGAGGAACGAGTGTCCGCAAAGAGAGCAGTACGAGAGAGACCTACCCAGGGCAGGCTACGGAAACTTTAGAGGCAGAGCGAGAGGTAGAGGAGGCCCCGGAGGGAGTAATGGTAATAGAGGGAGTAATGGGAACAGAGGAAGTGTTAGGGAAGACAGGTATTTTCCAGCAGCGCAAAGGTCCCGCGATAGAGAAGGTAGGGACTTTGTAGGATTGGCTGACACGGTCATGGAGGACTATTGATACCGACCGGGCTCCATCCCCCTTGGTCGAGCGGAGCCTATGGTCGATGTATCAATAGGGGGAAAAAGGAGTGCGTTCATGATCGACACTGGTGCTGAACATTCAGTGGTGACTAATCTAGTTGCTCCTCCATCTGGAAGAACTATTACTGTAATAGGAGCAACTGGAAGAAGTGCTGAAAAACCGGTTCTTAAAAGTCGACTCTGTACATTGGGAGGCCACGTAGTAAAACATCAATTCCTTTATATGCCTGAATGTCCAGTCCAATTGCTGGGACGTGATATGCTATCTAAGTTACAAGCGCAGATTACGTTCCTACCAAATGGAACAACATCTTTAAAGTTTAATGGACCTTCAGGTATTATGACATTATCCGTACCAAAGGAAGAAGAGTGGCGACTTTATACAGTGTTGACTAGCCAAAACCCTAGGAGTGATGAGTCCTTATTCAACATACCAGGAGTTTGGGCAGAGAACAACCCACCAGGACTGGCCCGCAATATTCCACCTATTAAAATCGAACTAAAACTTGGGGTTTATCCAGTGAGCCTAAGACAATACCACATCCCGCAGAAGGCTAAGAAGAACATCCAATCTTATCTGGATAAGTTCATACGGTATGGTATCCTAAAATTCTGTACTTCCCCCTGGAACACCCCATTGCTGCCTGTTCAAAAGCCCGGTACAGATGAGTATCGACCTGTACAGGACTTGAGAGCAGTCAATGATGCGGTTGTTAGTATACATCCAGTTGTACCCAATCCATATAACCTGCTTGCTTTAATTCCGGGCGGGGCTACTTACTTCACAGTCTTAGATCTCAAAGATGCCTTCTTTTGCCTCCGAATTGCCGCAGAAAGTCAATGTATCTTCGCTTTCCAATGGGAAAACGCTGTAACGGGCTCAAAACGCCAAATGACCTGGACAAGACTGCCCCAAGGGTTTAAAAATTCACCTACCCTATTTGGTTCAGCTCTAAGTCAAGATCTACTGGATTTCGAGTCCATCCCAGGAGAGTGTGTATTGTTACAATATGTAGATGACTTGTTGATAGCAGCAGTTACAAAAGAAATATGTCAGCAAGCGACGCACGATCTACTACACATTCTCTGGAAGGCAGGATACAAGGTGTCTAGAAAGAAGGCTCAGTTGTGTTTGCCAACTGTCAAATATCTGGGATTCCATATCTCTGAAGGTCAAAGAATTATGGGGCCAGAGAGAAAAGAAGCTGTCTGCCAAATACCGATACCCAAGAATAGAAGACAAGTGCGTGAATTCTTGGGGGCAGCAGGCTTCTGTAGGATATGGATTCCCAGCTACGCGATACTGGCAAAACCTCTGTATGCAGCTATCAAAGGTACAGAGCACGACCCCTTCTTATGGACTCAAGAACAGCAAACGGCATTTGAAGATGTGAAGAAGGCTTTGATGAGTGCCCCAGCATTAGGTCTACCTGATCACACACGACCATTCTACCTGTATGTACATGAGCAAAGAAGAATGGCTGTGGGAGTATTGACACAGTACTTGGGATCATGGCAAAGACCTGTTGCCTACATGTCTAAGCAATTGGATGCAGTGGCCAGCGGACTTCCACCTTGTCTAAGAGCCGTAGCTGCAGCCGCCCTGCTAGTAGCTGAAGCCGATAAAGTCACTCTGGGTCAAGAACTTTATGTACGAGTCCCACATGCAGTACAGACGTTGTTGGATTACAAAGGAAATCATTGGTTTAGTAACAGCCGTATGACTAAGTATCAAGCAATGTTGTGTGAAAACCCAAGAGTGCATTTAGAGACTGTAAATACCTTAAATCCAGCTACCCTTTTGCCACAACCTACTGAAAGTCAACATGATTGTTTGGAAGTAATGGATGAAGTATTTTCAAGTAGACCAGATCTTCGTGATTTTCCCATCCAGAACCCCGATGTTCAATATTACACCGACGGCAGTAGTTATGTGAAAGAAGGGATCCGCTATGCAGGATATGCAGTAACAACAATAGACAAGGTGATAGAAGCTCGGCCACTGGCGAAAGGAACATCAGCACAAAAGGCAGAATTAATAGCACTAACACGAGCGTTACAATTGGCTGAAGGTTTAAGAGTGAACATCTATACGGACTCCAAGTATGCGTTTTTAACCACTCATGCCCACGGAGCTTTGTATAAAGAAAGAGGACTACTGAATTCAGAAGGCAAAGAAATCAAGTATGCAGCTGAAATCCTACAACTATTGGAAGCAGTGTGGGAGCCGAAAGAAGTCGGTATCATACATTGTCGAGCGCATTTGAGAGGAGATGGTGATGTAACCAAGGGAAATCGGATGGCAGACAGTACAGCTAAGCGTGCCGCTGAATCAGGAAGACAGGAGTATGTAGGGCATATAGCTGCTCTAATACCAACTCCACTGTCTCAATGGACTCCAGTTTATACAGCTCAAGAAGAGGAGTGGTTAAAGACTGAACCGGGAAAGTATTTGGAGAACAAGTGGTATCAGCTAGAAGATGGAAGAATAGTCATACCAGCATCACTAGCGGTAGAAATTGTCCAAAATTATCACAACGGGACACATTCTGGGAGAGACAGTACAGAAGAATCTCTCAGGAAACATTTCTACATACCAAGATTGTCCAACTTGACTCAGGCCATTGTACGCAGATGTGTAACGTGTGCTAGAAATAATGCAAGACAAGGACCAGTAAAGCCACCAGGAGTCCAGTTTATGGGGGGACTCCCCATGTCCGATCTACAAATAGACTTTACAGTGATGCCTAAATCGGGTGGACATCGTTACCTGCTGGTAATTGTGTGCACCTATTCAGGCTGGGTAGAAGCATGTCCTACTCGTACAGAGAAAGCAGGTGAAGTTGTGAGATTCCTGCTACGAGAAATAATACCCCGATATGGATTACCCTGTTCTATAGGATCGGACAATGGTCCAGCTTTTGTTCATCAGTGCCTACAACAACTGACTCATATGCTTGGTATAAAGTGGAGGCTTCATACTGCATATAGACCCCAGAGTTCTGGTAAGGTAGAGAGAATGAATAGAACTATTAAGAACCAGTTGGCTAAAATGTGTCAGGAAACCCAACTTAAGTGGAACGTTCTCTTACCCATAGCTCTATTGCGAATCCGCAGTACCCCTACCAGAAGGATGGGCCTCTCTCCTTTTGAAATCATGTATGGGCGACCACCTCCCGTACTTGGTAACTTAAGGGGGGATTTGAGTCAGTTGGGAGAAGGAATTACCCGGCAGCAGGTTGTAGAGTTGGGTAAGACTATGGAGGAGGTACAGAAATGGGTACAAGATAGATTACCTGTGAATATTTATCCCCCTGTTCATAGTTATCATCCAGGAGATCAAGTGTGGATTAAAGAGTGGAATAATGTACCGTTAGGGCCCAAGTGGAGAGGTCCTTATGTTGTTCTTTTGTCTACCCCTACAGCGATAAAAGTAGCCGAAGTGACTCCGTGGATACATCACTCCAGGGTTAAACCAGCAGCAGTCGATTCTTGGCAAGTTACAGCAGATCCAGAGAATCCCTGCAAGATCCGGTTAAAACGCACTACTCAGTCGGAGTAACGAGGAACTTTTGTGGATTACAAATTTTATTGTTACAGGGATTTGGTGAAGTGAGTGTTTTTAGACGGCCATAATAAAGCCTGTCCGCTCACCGACATATAGTATATAAGCCAGGGAAAGTCTCGAAGGGACTCCTGTGAAGACGAGCAGAACTCCATTCTCTGCAGCCCTTACATCCTGGAAGCTGAGGTGCCTTCGCACGGACGAAGACTGAGGATGACGGCGAAAGATGTGTTTTTGATAGTGTTTATTTATGTGTGTCTTTATATTCAGGAAGGTAAAGGTACCGACACTCCTAGCTGTGAGGTATGCATTAAGACTACGAGAACAGGTAACCATATTTCCCAAACCCTAATTTGGCATTCACAATACGAGTGTAAAGGAGATATATCAAGATGTAGATACCTTAATATAGAATATAGTGTGTGCCATTTAGGAGTAGGAGAACCTAAGTGCTTCAGTCCGGAGTATCAACCTCGTACAATTTGGTTGACTCTCAGGAATGGAGATCCTCAGGGGACCCTAATTAATAAGACGGTGTTAGAATCCGTACATTCTTCGGGTGTTCTGCTATTTGATGCATGTAAGGCGATATCAAGTGGTAGAAAGCTGTGGAATGTATGTGGGGATCTTAGATGGGAGAGGACGTATGGGTCTAATGATAAATATATTTGTCCCAGTAGTAAAAATAAATATGTGAGTCCTAGATGCCCAAATAGAGAGTATAACTTTTGCCCATATTGGTCTTGTGTGGGGTGGGCAACTTGGGGACAGACAGTAGACAAGGACATGATAGTGACTAAGTTGCCTACTAGCCCATATTGTAAGTCTATGGAATGCAACCCAGTCCATATACTTATAAATAACCCCGACAAGTTCTTAGACAAGTATGGCAATTTATTTGGGTTTCAAATATACGGGACGGGTTTAGATCCTGGGACAGTATTATTTATAGGGATAGAGACTGATACGGTATCCTCCCAAACTCATCAAGTATATCATTCCTTTTACGAAGAGATGAGTATAGATAATAAGATCCCCCATAATGCTAAAAACCTGTTCATTGATTTAGCCGAAAGTATTGCCGGTAGTCTTAATGTTACCAACTGCTATGTGTGTGGAGGTACTAACATGGGAGACCAATGGCCTTGGGAAGCAAAGGAGGTAATGTCCGGTTCTGAGGCAGTTGAACAATTAATATCTTCACAAGCCGATTATCATATGAGTGTTAGAGGTAAATCTGAGTGGAGATTAAAGACCTCCATCATAGGTTATGTTTGCATAGCAAGGAAAGGAATAATGTATAATACGTCTGTAGGAGAATTAACTTGTCTAGGGCAAAAAGCTTATGATGATGATACAAAGAATACAACTTGGTGGTCGGCTTCAAATGTCTCAGAACCATCTAACCCGTTTGCTAGATACGCCAATTTAAAGGATGTGTGGTTTGACCTATCCATCACATCTACCTGGAGAGCCCCAGCAAATTTGTACTGGATCTGTGGTAAGAAAGCCTATTCGGAGTTGCCACAGGACTGGGAAGGGGCATGTGTGTTGGGTATGCTCAAACCATCATCCTTCTTGTTACCTATTGAAACAGGTGAGACTTTAGGTGTTAAAGTGTATGATGTGAATCATAGGAAGAAAAGGGGACCCATAGAGATAGGCGCCTGGGAAGATAATGAATGGCCTCCCCAGCGTATTATAGATTATTATGGGCCAGCCACGTGGGCAGAAGATGGTACCTTTGGTTATAGAACCCCTATTTATATGCTCAACCGTATTATAAGATTACAGGCGGTGGTTGAGATTATTACTAACGAGACATCACAAGCGCTCAATCTTCTAGCGAAGCATAATACCAGGATGAGGACAGCAGTCTACCAAAATAGATTAGCCTTGGATTACCTTTTGGCAGTAGAGGGAGGTGTATGTGGGAAGTTTAACCTGAGCAATTGCTGTCTTCAAATAGATGATGAAGGGCAAGCAATAGCTGAGCTTACTAGCCATATGGTTAAACTAGCGCATGTGCCTACTCAGGTATGGAAAGGGTACAATCCAAGTAGTTGGTTTGGTAGCTGGTATGAGTGGTTTGGAGGGCTTAAGGCAGTGGTAGGTGGAGTCCTACTGATTTTAATGTTGTGTCTACTCCTACCGTGTCTTATACCCTTAGTAGTTAGGTCTGTGCAAAGCCTGATAGAAAATATAGCAGAGAGGAAGGCTGCTGCACAGATAATGGCAATATATAAATATAAGGCTCTAGATCAGGGAGAACCAATGCAGGAAGATGAATGTTGAAGATTCACATCATAAGATAAGTCTGGTCTGGTTCAAGGTAACTTGCGGTGTAAGCAAACTAAGGTTAAGTGATGCCTCAAGTAATTGTAAAATATCAAGAGGCATCAAAGGGGGGAATGTGGTGGAATCTCGGTAAAAATAAATTTAGTAGGCCGAGATTACCACGTGGCATGTGTACGTGCATATGCTGACGTATCGATCAGTTGGTTGCACGAGGCAAGATACGATCAGTAGTGTACGGAGCATGTGCAAGAATACAGGATATGGTATTCCCCTCCTCCATTGTGCTGGACAAGCCATGCGGTCAAACAGGAAGTTAATTCTTATTTGTGTTGATTGGTTAAGAGAATGTGCGGGTGGAGCTTAATATGGGAGGAGTTATGTGCCTATATAAGGAGCCTGCACTATTGTCCGGGGCTCAGAACTTGTTGTATTTTGGTGACGCTAGTCCCTCTGAGTCCCGATCGGTGATCCAATAAAGAATCTCTTCCTTCCTGAAGAAACCTGTGTCCATCTCTCTGTGCTTCGCTTCCGTCAGTTTCTCCGGTATCAACCATACTATATTGCGGATAACCAAAGACACAGCCCTCACAGCTTCCATTTTTCTCCATGTGTCATTATAACTCAGCACCCAGTGGGTGGGGTTATATTGTAAAAAATAAGGAGAAGGGGGTCTGCCATTAGGGTCCCCCTTAAGCCATCACCGAAACAGGTGAGGGCTCTATTATAATGTAGAGAAGAGAGGTCCTACCACCTGTGTCCTCTGCCTATCCCCAGCCTTTGGTATTAGGTGGTGGTACAAAAAGAATAATTTAGAAAGGAAGACATGAACCTATTGAAACTTTATTACTCAAAAGTAAAAGAGAGTCCTCCATTATAAAGGCCCTCCTTATAGTGCTAGGAGATGCCCAGTTGGCACTGCTGGATGTAAATCCATGGGCTCCACCCCATGCCCACCGAAAATGGGAGAGGTCTTGGTGAAGTAGTGGGGCAGCTGGGCGGTGGGAGACCAAAACATGTCCACTCTTAGTCTCTCAGGTATATTGTACACTTCCCACTTCTCAGGAGTATTAACAGTTGATTGCTCAACCATTTAGATAACATACCCCACCAGTGATATGTTTGGGTTAAAGGAAATCATACTCTCAATAGGTGTATGGGCTGTCATACTGATCCCACTTTGTTTTTGTTTTTTATTTTTTGCTGCGGTGGCTGGCTAGAGGGAGCAGGACTACCGACAAAATTCTCAACCTTTTAATATCAACATGGTTTCGTATCCTGGCATTCAGCATACAGATCTCGACTTCAGCAATCCCGTAGTGACCGGACAGGCTAAAATCTGGTATATTTATAAAACTTTCCTTCAGATGCAGAATGCCAAAATCTAGACATTGATAAGATGTAGGCCTTAATTTAATTATGCTGAACATTGGAATCAAGATATATTCTCTCACAATACCTCTGTCTGGTACCAGATTATTTTCGCTGATCAAGATGGGGAGGGACAAGGTGAGCATAGTAAGAAATTCTGTTAGTAAATGACAAAAGCAAAAAATACTTTTTGGCATATTCAATTAAAAAAAAAAACCACACACAACACATACTATATACATATATTTAGTCATTTTGGATTTTTGGAATAAAAAGGGATACTATAGGTAAAAAAAAAAACTACTTTTTCTTAATGGGGCAGTTAGGGTGCACAGATTATGCCCGTGCAGTCTCACTGCTCAATTATCTGCCATTTAGGAGTTAAATCACTTTGTTCATGCAGCCCTAGTCATACATCCCTGCAAGTGACCAACGCAGCCTTCCTAAACACTTCCTGTAAAGAGAGATTCTGTGTTTAAACTTCCTTTATTGCACATTCTGTTTGATTTAGAATTTCTTGTCCCCTGCTCTGTTAATAGCTAGACACTGCAGGAGCCTCTGTGTGATTAAGCAGGCTTCCCCAAACTCTGGCCCTCTAGATGTTGCTGAACTACAACTCCCATGATTCTCAGCCTATTTCATTCATAGAATCATGGGAGTTGTAGTTCAGCAACACCTGGAGGGCCGGAGTTTGGGGAAGCCTGGATTAAAGTTACATTTACAGAGCAGGAGATAAAAACTTCTACAGTACTTTCACGTCTGATTAACAATTATACCTTTTTTCCCCATGTAGGATGTGTCAGTTACAGCCAGGGTAGGTGTGGACATGGCTGCATAAACAGAAACAAAAGCGATTTAACTCCTAAATGGCAAAGAATTGAGCGCCATTTAAATTTAAGGGATAAGACTGCCTCTTGTGGCTGTCTACCAGCTGTTTTTTGGAGTTTAACTTGGAGTTTAACAATGCTGAACGTCCAGTGTGTTCCCTTTGGGGAAAGCCTAATGCATGCGCTGTGGTCGCCTTGCTTGAGCATTAGGTTCCCCCTCGCAGTGACATCAGAGGAGGCAGAGACAGAGCCAATGATGAGGAACCTCAGCGCTGGAATTGTGCAAGTTGTTAAAGTATTTTAACCCTTTTTCTACTGGAGGGGAGGGGCAGAGGGACGCTGTACTATTAGAAAGACTGCTTTTTTTCCCCCTAAATTGCAGAAAACAGAGCAGTGAGATTGTAGGGGCATGATCTATACGCCAAAACTGCTTCATTAAGCTAAAGTCTGGGTGCCAACTTCCACCACCCTTACCCCTGCAAGTGTATAAACTGCAATAATTACCTTGCAGGGTTAAGTCCTCCTCTAGTGGCTGTCTATCAGACAGCCAGACTTCCATGTTCTTAGAACACGAAAACTATGCTATGCATGAGGACCTCCAGCGTTGCCGGAATCCCCATAGGAAAGCATTGAATAATGCTTTCCTATGGGAGGTCTAATGCGCGCGTGCCCATTGCGTGGAGCCTGCCCCAGCACCGTGGGACATTGGCGCAGGATTCAGGTAAGTCACTGAAGAGATTTTAACCCCTTCAGCAACTTGGGATGGGGCACTGCAGGATCCTGCAGTGCCAGGAAAACGGATGTGTTTTCCTGGCACTTGAGAGTCCCTTTAACCCCTTAAGGACACATGACATGTGTGACATGTCATGATTCCATTTTATTCCAGAAGTTTGGTCCTTAAGGGGTTAAGCTTTTGCAATTCCCTAGTTTAATAGGCACCTTTGAAAAGCATACGTTAGTTACTTCACAATCCAGTATAATATAACTTAACAAAATGACCCATCCCCCCAGTTCTATGCTACTGTACATTACTCATTCAAGAACATTGAAGCGAAATTAAAATCAAAGTGCAACCTTTAGGGTAACAGACTATCTGGAACAATTCTCTAAGTCAGCTACACGTTCCATTCAGCTTCTCTGGCCTTACATGTGGAATTCCCTGTTTATGTTGTTATCTGATGCTAGTTTCCCGGTTCTAATTAATTGGTAAAACCGCAACAACACAATATATATTTACCAAATGTATTTTCCGATCACAGTAGAATCGTCTAGACTTCTCATAATACCACTTTAATGTACAGACAACTGACGCCATGCTTATGTATAAAGTTTTTCTTGCCGAAAGCTGTGCCGTAGTTAGTTAGTCAACAGATGGAAGGGCAGGGCAGGGCTTCAGACTCCCTGCACCCCATTAAAACAGGTGTATAAATCAAAGCGAGTTTCAAATTTAAAAGGACACTCCACTGCCCAAATAAATAATGAAAAAAAAATCACAGTTTATAGGTATGCACCCAATGATAACATACATGCATTTAATTATGATTTTTTTTTTCATTGGGGTATATCTAAAAAAACAGCTTACAAAACCTGCAGATTTCTTGTCTGAAGCCTTTGGTTACCCCACGCATACTTTCTGTGGCTGTCCAATCACAGACTTCCCAATGCAGCTCAATGAGAAGTCTTTACAAGGCAGGTGCTCTGGGCAATTGCTGCCTCTAGAAACCATGAAGTAGCAGGACCGGTTGTCCACACGGTTTGTTTTTTGTAAGATGAAAAGAAAAAAAAAAAGAGAGAGCACATTTTTCACACATAAGCACTTCACCAAGCTGAAGCTTTAGTGGTCTGGGTCCCTTTAAGATCAAAATAGACAAAAAATAAGCTAAAATGGCCGTATTGGTTTTAAAGTTACACCCCAGGCACCAATACAACTTTAATGCATTTGATAGATTTTGGCCTTATTAATATGCTGTATTTTTTTTTTTTTTTTGCATGCTTAAATCTTTATAGAATTTGTATATATATGTTTTTTAGAATTCTGCACTATAAGCCTGAGTCTTTGGCCACGCCCCTCACTCCAGAAACTACAAACAGATAGTGATGTCCCAGATCCATGGGTGTCCCCTCGTTCTAATGCAGGTTGTTTGGTAGTTCAGATCCTAATATTCAGTGCTGTCAGTGACTGAGCTGTGTACATACATTGATAAGGAAGTATTTTTCTGCAGTGAGGGGGCGTGGCTAAAGAGGCAGGTTTATGGTACAGCATTTGCAAAACATTTATTTCATGCAAAAACTACACATATTTGAGCATACAACAAAATGCAGCATATTAAGAAGTCCAAAGCCTAGCAGTACTGGTGGCCAGGGTGTGTGTCCCTTTAAAGATGAGAGTGATCATGTTCTAAATCAGCTACACCTCTAGGTTCATTCACTCTCAGTTTCTTAGTAATGTTGACAGGTATGTAAAAGCAATGGATTCCAGTGTTAGTCATCAGATCATCCCTAAACTAATAAACAAGTCCTCACCGCAGATCCAGGACTGATTATGCTTTTTTTTATATTAGTATCAAAGAACCACAGCTTCATTCAGAGTTATTCACTTACCGTAACTACGGTTAGTCAATTTGAAAGGCAAAATGGCTATTTTAGCCTGAGTATTAAAATGTAGGATTCAAATTTTCTACCAATCAATATTTAGTGAATAACCCCATGTTTCATGAAGTCATTTTATTTTATTTTTTTATAACCCAGAATGATCTGTGGAAAACGAGCCGGACCCACATGAAGTTAGCTGCTTATTGTAGCTTCTCTCTCTAAACAGCACGGAGCCAGACAAAATGTTAACTTTCTTTTTGTTAAACAGTCTAACTTGGTTTGGCCGCATTAAAAAAAACATTACTGTGCTAATAGTAAGTTATAGAGGAACTGGCAGTTTGGAAGTAAAGGCAATAAAGATAGCCATTAGTTGTGCCATATTTCTATAACCATTTCTGAACCTGGCCCTGCCTGGCATCTGAAGCATTTAACCAATTACCTGCAAGTGGTCTGCAAATGTTTTGGCAAAGACTCTCAATGAAAAATGACCATGGCTTACATGCGCGCACTGAGCATGTCCGGAACATGGCAGCATTGACCATCGGGAAATTGAAGCTGAGGTAAGTTTGTTTAGACTTTCCTTCACCATACACCACGACAGTACACACTTAAAGTGAGGTGCAGTATGTTGGAGGTAAGTAGAAACAAACTACTTACACCTCAAACTTACCTTTCTTCTTTTGTTCCTTTTTTTCTTTCTTTTTAGAATCTGTTCTTTTCTTCATTTCTGATTTATTTCTCTTTAAAGCATAAGACAAAGTAGGACTGCCTTGTCTTATGTATTTGTTTTACGCTCGACAATCTTGACAAACGGTGGAGCTTAAAGGACCACTCTAGTGCCAGGAAAACATACTTGTGCCCCCACCCTCAGGGACCCCATCCCGCCCGGCTCTGGAAAGGGGAAAAGGGGTAAAACGTACCTTTTTCCAGCGCTGGGCGGAGAGCTCTCCTCCTCCTCTCCGCCCCGTCGGCTGAATGCGCACGCGCGGCAAGAGCTGCGCGCGCATTCAGCCGGTCGCATAGGAAAGCATTTACAATGCTTTCCTATGGACGCTTGCGTGCTCTCACTGTGATTTTCACAGTGAGAATCACGCAAGCGCCTCTAGCGGCTGTCAATGAGACAGCCACTAGAGGATTAGGGGGAAGGCTTAACCAATTTATAAACATAGCAGTTTCTCTGAAACTGCTATGTTTATAAAAAAAATGGGTTAACCCTAGCTGGACCTGGCACCCAGACCACTTCATTAAGCTGAAGTGGTCTGGGTGCCTAGAGTGGTCCTTTAAGCCAACCACTTCATTTATCGAGAGAGTGGTGCTTGGCTTAAGGTCGTGCTTGCCATAATTGTCAAGCATAGGAAAATTACATAAGACTAAATAGACCCTACTTTGTCTTATGTATTAAAGAGAAATAGATCAGAAAATGAAGCAACAGGAGAACGGTAAGTTTGGGGTGACAGAGCCACTTTAAATTGCTTTTACTGGGGAAAAGTAAAACAGGAACCATCACCCACAAAAAGGTTTCAAAAAGCATAAAAGGATTATTGATGCCGATTGATTTCCGTACATTGAATATATATTGCAGCAATAATAATAATCACAATATGTTTTCTAACCTTCACATGTGCATGATCATCTGTAGAACTTGTTTTCGCAATTCCTAAAGATCCTTTTACACCGCCTTGTAATGCTAAGGAGGGATTTTCAGAGTCAAAGTCACTATCTTTGCATGGAAACTGATCAGATAAATTGTTGCCACTGTTCAGAATAGACACTTCCTCTTTATCATCTACAACATAGGGCTGAGAGCCGCTGGGCAATTTCACATTGTCCTTATTAAGTAGGCATGATCCGTCAGCACACGTAGCGCCTTTCATCTTTCCAAGATCCTCAGATGCAGTTCTTGATAAATCTGATACATTGGATTCTTTTTCCGCACGTGGATCCCGTTGATGTGGATTACAACCCATATCGACACCAACTGAGATGTGATCAGGTTGATGGGTTTTACTGTGAGGTACATACGAACTAAGGTTTACCTTTCCGTTAATAGACTGTTTGCAAGATGGTAAAACGTCCTCCATCCAACCTGTTTCTGAGTTAAGATTTTTGTCATCTGGTAAGACAGTCTGTTCGGTTAATTTTAAGGCACTTTTAGTGCTTTGTTCTAATTGTATGTTTACGGTGTCAACAAGTCCATCTGGATTCCTTTCTGGAATTATGTCAGATTTACTGTCTCTATCATCCAAGTGACATACATTTATTTGAAGTTCATTGGCCACACTTATTTCTGGTACCTGTGTGTATTGTTCTTTTGTTTCAATGTTAACATTGCACGTGTTCCTTGGTTTATCGTTATGCTCACTACCGGCATTTGGTTTGTTACTGTGCTCTAACAAAAGATCAGGGCTTGCTTTTTGGAGTATTGTAGCCATTTCATCTTTATCTATTTTGCTAGTTTTACTTATTAGATCGTTTTGTAGAGATTCCATAAGGCCCATCTCCAATGCACATATATTACTGCTGTCATCCGAATCTATGTCTGAAGGTGGTTTACTGTCTTCTTCAAAAGTGTCACCTAAATGTTCTTGCTCAGGTTCCTCCAAAACTATATCTAAGACTGGAGCAATATTCCTTAGACCTTTGAATGAGTCCGTGCGTGTTTTTTCTTTATTTATGTGCAAATCTAATAGTTCTTCTTCTCCTTCTTCCTTAATGTCCACTAGTTGCTGTTTACGGAGATGCATTTCAAGCAACTGTAAAACATCAGGGTCCAATTTATCTGACACATATTGATGCCTTTCCTTCCTTGGGTCAAGTCTATCGTCTGAACTCCGATAATGTATGAAATGATCAAGGTTATCTCCATCATTGCCTTCCTCGTCATCAAAAATATTTTCTTCCATAACGGGGTCTAACTCCTCTGAAATAAGACTAATGTCATCAATCAGTACAGATCTCTTTCCAAGCAGTGGCTCATCCCACTTTCTACCCTTTACTTTTTCATAATCACTGTCACTTTGGTTCTTTTGTAGACGCCTATTGGTGACTTTGGTTGCCAAATCTGGCGAGAAGCTCCTGACAGCTACTTCTCCTTGGGTGGAAGACCCATTTACCAAAAGATCAAGACAAGCCATACTAGATGCTGCTTTAGGTTTATCAGATTTCGGTTCATCCTGTATTCTATAATCTTCTATAACGGTTGCCTTACTGCTGTTTGAGAAGTGTACATCATTATGTAGATCTTCCAAGAAGTCTGGAGCTTTAAATGACTCTATAATATGTCTCCTTTGTGATTCCATGGACAGAGTAGTATCAGAATCCTTGTCCATCTCTACCGATATGGTGTTAAAGTGTTCTCCCTCAGCTTCTTCTGTGTGTTTACGAGATGATGC
Source organism: Pelobates fuscus (assembly GCF_036172605.1). Classification (NCBI taxonomy): domain Eukaryota; kingdom Metazoa; phylum Chordata; class Amphibia; order Anura; family Pelobatidae; genus Pelobates; species Pelobates fuscus. The sequence continues at coordinate 146,797,117 of NC_086325.1, read as the reverse complement.
TTGGTGTATTAATATTTTGCCATCTTCAAATGACATGGTAGGCGATGACTGTTTTCCAATTACCAAGGCAAATTTATCTTCTGAGTTTTCTGCAACTTTTCGAACAGTTAAAAGGCCTTGTTCAATTGCACCTTTATTATTATTAATGAGATCTTCTGGATTCAAGTTCATTTTTAAACCATCAAGTGGTGGATCCCGAGAACTGCCTTCCCCATTTACAATATCTAATGGAATTCTACCAGATACAGAAGATAAGTCATCTACTTTAGTTGGTTCTGCAGCTCGCTCAGTCTGTATACTACCTGGAAAAAAACGAAAAATACATTATATTCCATCACGGTCCATATGTTTTAGTACTGTATTGCCTCATTAAATTATTATGTCTATATTACTGTATAACAATAGTAACAACATCCGTTATTATTATTATTATTATGATATTTATATTGCGCCGTCAAATTCCGCAGCGCTTTACAGTGGGTGGACGAACAGACATGTAGTTGTAACCAGACAAGTTGGACACACAGGAACAGAGGGGTTGAGGGCCCTGCTCAATGAGCTTACATGCTTACATGACAGAGCATGCTTACATGCCGTTACATGACAGAACACAGGCAGGGGCGTATTTGCCGCGAGGCAAACAAGGCATTTGCCTTGGGCGGCATTTTCCAGGGGGCGGCAAAAAAAGCCGCCCCCAAACGCCCAGGGCAAATGCCTTGTTAGCCTTGCGGCTAACAGACATCCTGGGCTGGTGGCTGCTGGGCTGGTTGCTGGGCGGGCGGCTGGCGAGGGAGCACTTCCTCTGAGCTGTCTGCTCAGCTCCCTCGCGCGCCGCAGAGTGAGGCTGGGAGCCGGAATATGACGTCATATTCCGGCTCCGCCTCCCAGCCTCACTCTGCGGCGCGCGAGGGAGCTGAGCAGACAGCTCAGAGGAAGTGCTCCCTCGCCAGCCGCCCGCCCTGCAACCAGCCCAGCAGCCCGACCGGCAGCCCCACTAGACCCCAGGGAGAGGGAGAACCCCCCCAGCATTCCCAAAGGTAAGGAGGCTGGGGGGGTAAATAAAAAAAAAATGAGTTAATGTGAGTGAGTGTGTCTGTTAGTGTGTGTCTGTTAGTGTGTGTGTGTGTGTCTGTTAGTGTGTGTGTGTGTGTGTGAGTGTGTCTGACTGTGTGTGTCTGTTAGTGTGTGTGAGTGTGTCTGTTAGTGTGTGTGAGTGTGTCTGTTAGTGTGTGTGTGTGTGTGTGTCTGTTAGTGAGTGTGAGAGTGTGTGTGAGTGTGTCTGACTGTGTGTGTCTGTTAGTGTGTGTGAGTGTGTCTGTTAGTGTGTGTGAGTGTGTCTGTTAGTGTGTGTCTGTTAGTGAGTGTGAGTGTGTCTGTTTGTTAGAGTGTGTGTGTGTGAGAGTGTGTCTGTTAGAGTGTGTGTGTGTGTGTGTCTGACTGTGTGTGTCTGTTAGTGTGTGTATGTCAGTGTGTGTGAGTGTGTCTGTTAGTGAGTGTGTGAGTGTGTCTGTTAGCAGCTAACAGACACACTCACACACTCACTAACAGACACTCACACACACTGACATACACACACTAACAGACACACACTCACTAACAGACACACTCACACACAGACACACTCATACACTCACACACACACTGACAGATACGCATCCATTAGCTAACAGTTAGCTAATGGATGCGTATCTGTCAGTGTGTGTGTATTTAGAAGGCGGGGGAAGGGTTGGGTGGGGGTGGCGGGGGGTGGGGGGTGGGGGTGAGGGGGACGCCTGAGTTTTGTCCTGCCTAGGGCAGCACAAAACCAGGATACACCCCTGAACACAGGGGAAGTACCGAGTGGTGTGTATATATCACCTGGGGGTCTGTACAACATATACCCAGGAGACTGGGATATATGCAGGAATGGAAGCAGTGTATATAATCTGTAATATTGTATTTGGATCCCCGGGGTGGAGTATTCAGAAGAGAAGATTAGGACGATACTCCATCCCACTTACGGAGCGATTGCTTACAACTCAGGCTAGGTTTTCTTGGTGTATTTTCACCGTGCTAAGTAAGGCCTACTATGTGCACCTGCAGCTGGCTGATGGACTTTAAAAAATCGAAGGAAGACGCCTCGGAAGGAAGAAGGATGGATCTAAATGGATTTTATTTTTTTGCTGTGCTGTAAACTGCTTTTTTATTAAAGTTATCATTTGTTTAGTAAGAGCTCAGATGAGCAGAATTTGTTTTTGGCTTATTTTCTTGTGAGCTGCCATAATAAAATTAGGCTAAAGACTTTTTTGTATTCAAATAGGAGTGTGGTGAATTTTTCCTTACCCAGAGGCCATGCAACTAAAAGATCCCAGACAATTAGCAGGGGTTGTCATATTATATTAATATTAATATAGCAGATCGTATTGATCGGGCATGCATTTCTTGGCAGTGTTAGCCAAGTACTTTACCCTTAACAAATATTATATACTGCGCAACTACACAGTATGTATTTTAGGAAATTCAGGCTTGAATAAACGAAGATGAGATATAATATGCATATTTAGTATGAGTTCCAATGCTCGGCAATTCTAACTGAATAAGTGACTTTGAAAAAGATTAACACAGTCACATAACTTATTATGCACATGAGTTATAAACATCTATTTGAATAGAGAACTTTATAGAAATGCGGGGACTGATCTGTATTTAGGGGTTGTCACACCAACAGAAGCTTCATATTAACCACTTAAAATCTAGAATTAACTCCACTGGGATCTTGTTGATGACTAGGGAAACTAAGGAAATAAACCACAGTAACCAGGGCAAGCCATAGAACCAAAATGGGCAATGCAGGGGAAGAACAGGACATCACAAGTTTCAAGAACTTTGGAATTAAAGCCACCACCTGACCTGGTAAGCTGACAATGACAGTAACAAGTCACACCACAACAACGGCATAAAAGAGACTGGACAACTTAGATGTAAAAAAAAAAAAAAATACTTAGCAGGATTATAAGATGGCAAGGACGGGATGAGTAAACACGTTACACACGGTGTGGGAGTCTGCCAGCTGGGCATTCCAAAAGCAATGCCTTCAAGGGTCAGGGGGTTACTCTCTGTTTTCTCTAAATTTTGGGGGTTTTCTGTCCTTTTGAAAAAGAAACTATGCGGTAACAAATACCCATAATTTTCATTCAGTATAAAGATACATTATTAAAATAAATATATAAATAAAAATGCCATAAAGGTATTTATTGCTGTACTGTTTAGCAGGTCTGTCTGTAGATCCAGACAGACATCTCCCAACACCAGATAAATAGTCTCATCTCATAAACATCTTCACAGGAGATTTTATGGGATATGTCGTTTACACCAACAGCAGTTCCAATGGTCACGTAGGGCAAGTGGAACTGCTCATTAAGCTGTTGGTAGCACCGCTATCAGTTTATACATAGTCCAGCTCACTGCTCCGGGCTATGTATAAACTGATAGCAAGCATGGGCGTAGGAACCAGGGGGGATGGGGGGGACGCATCCCCCCCAGCAAATCATGCGGGGGGGGACAGGTTATGGAGAAATACCCCCCAGCTCCGCCGGACCCCCTCATGCTGCAGCCGCCCGAGCGCTCTGTAGAGAGCCTCAGGCGGCTGCAGCTTTGCCTGGGCTGGTGCGTCCATGAGGGCGCACCGCCCGGGCGCAGCATGAGGAGAGGGGCTGACAGGAGGTAAGCGCTCAGCGCTCCCTCCTGTCACTCCTCACTGTAGCATGGCCGAGCCCTGTATGGTCCGCGGGTACAGGGAGCATCTGTCTCCTGTACCCGGCCGGACTAAAAGGAAGTGCACACTGAGTGTGCATTTCCTTTTAGTCCGGCCGGGTACAGGAAACAAAAGCTCCCTGTACCCGCGGACCATACAGGGCTCAGCCACGCTACAACAGAGGTAGGGGAGGGGGGAGGAAGAGAGTAGGGAGGGAGGGGGGAGGGGGGGGGAGAAAAAAGAGAGTGACAAGGGAGGGAGGGGGGGAGAAAAGAGAGAGTGACAAGGGAGGGAGGGGGGGGAGAAAAAAAGAGAGTGACAAGGGAGGGAGGGGGGGAGAAAAAAAGAGAGTGACAAGGGAGGGAGGGGCAGAAAAAAGAGAGTGACAAGGGAGGGAGGGGGAGAAAAAAGAGAGTGACAAGGGAGGGGGAGAAAGAGTGACAAGGGAGGGGGAGAAAGAGTGACAAGGGAGGGAGGGAGGGGGAGAAAGAGAGTGACAAGGGAGGGAGGGAGGGGGAGAAAGAGAGTGACAAGGGAGGGAGGGAGGGAGGGGGAGAAAGAGAGTGACAAGGGAGGGAGGGAGGGGGAGAAAGAGAGTGACAAGGGAGGGAGGGGGAAAAAGAGAGTGACAAGGGAGGGAGGGGGAGAAAGAGAGTGACAAGGGAGGGAGGGAGAGAAAGAAAGTGACAAGGGAGGGAGGGGGAGAAAGAAAGTGACAAGGGAGGGAGGGAGGGAGGGAGGGAGGGGGAGAAAGAAAGTGACAAGGGAGAGAGGGAGGGGGAGAAAGAGAGTGACAAGGGAGGGAGGGAGGGGGAGAAAGAGAGTGACAAGGGAGGGAGGGGGAGAAAGAGGGTGACAAGGGAGGGAGGGGGAGAAAGAGGGTGACAAGGGAGGGAGAAAGAGAGTGACAAGGGGGGATGGAGGGGGAGAAAGAGAGTGACAAGGGGGGACGGAGGGGGAGAAAGAAAGTGACAAGGAAGGGAGGGGGAGAAAGAAAGTGACAAAGGAGGGAGGGGGAGAAAGAGTGACAAGGGAGGGAGGGGGAGAAAGAGTGACAAGGGAGGGGGAGAAAGAGTGACAAGGGAGGGGGAGAAAGAGTGACAAGGGAGGGAGGGAGGGAGGGAGGGGGAGAAAGAGAGTGACAAGGGAGGGAGAGAGATTGATTATCACACACACACAATCACACAATCATGCAACCCTTACACACACAGAAACACACAATGCATTCCTTACACACACTCAATGCACCCCGTGCACACACACACACACACACAATCACACAATCATGCAACCCTTACACACACAGAAACACACAATGCATTCCTTACACACACTCAATGCACCCTGTACACACACTCAATGCACCCCTTACAGACGCACACACTGCATCCCGTACATACACAGAAACACACCTCGCAGCCCTTACACATACAAACACAGATTCACACAATGCAATCCTTACACACATATCAGGACATCCCCTACATACTCCACCCCCTGTGAACAAACTCATTGGTGGAACATGAAGGTGGACCCTGGGACCCAGACCTTGAGCTGTGTAAAGGGCCCCCCAAAAAATGGAGCTGCTTCCCGTTCTCCCAGAACATTGATTTTTGTGACCACAGTTACAAACAGCCTCCAGAGAGCCTGTTCTACACCAGACCAGTGGAGCCAGACTGCAGCTAGAGCCCATCATCATCCTCATCTGGTTGTAAGTAGGCAATCTAGCATATTATTCGTGGCACTAATCTCTAATTTACCTCACATTAAAGAAACACTATAGTCCCCAGAACCACTGCAGCTTAATGTAGTGGTTCTGGTGTCTATAGCCTGTCCCTGGAGGGCTTTTAATGTAAACACGGCGGCACTCCAGCACTGGCGTTAGTTAACATGGCAGAAAAATAATTGGAAATGGTTAGGGGGGCTACTAATATGGATGGGAGGAGAGGGGAGGTAGAAAGATTATTGGAAGGGGTTAGGGGAGTACTAATATGAATGGAAGGGGTAGGGTGGGTTCTAATATGCATGGAAGGGGTTAGGGGGTACTAATATGCATGGAAGGGGTTAGGGGGGTACTAATATGCATGGAAGGGGTAGGGGGTTAATATGCGTGGAAAGGATAGGTGGGTTCTTTTGTGCATGGAAGGGGTAGGGGTGGTTCTAATATTCATGGGAAGGGTAGGGGTGGTTCTAATCAGGAGGATCCCAGCGCTGTATCCGGGTAAGTAAAACCCCTTCCCTGTAGTGACCCTTTAATGTTATTATTTAATCATTTATATAGCGACTGCAAATTCCGTAGCGCTGTACAATGGGATAAACAACTCCTAGTTTACGGAATAAGAATATACCCGGCGAGTAAAAATGCTATCCCCCCCAGATTTTGGGGGGTTTCTACGCCCATGAGAGCAAGTCCAGTATTGCTACGATCTGATCTGGGCTAATCTCTGCCGAGCCACACTCAGCCCATTGATTGTCTCTCTCTCTCTCTCTCCTAACTGTCTTGGCTGATTGACAAGAGCTGATGGTGGCCTCACACAGTAACAAGATAGATGAATATCTCAGATATAGCAGTGTATCCTGCTAAGCCCCTGAACAGACCTAGTCAAGCTTAAGTGGTTATAGTACTTTGAGTAATTCTGTAAATATTAAATAATTCTGAAAACAGCCGTAATTACTACACATTTTACCAAATTCAGGGATTCACAGTGCACACAACTGTGATACAGAATCATATTAATGCGATATGCAAAATGAAGATGAGAATGTATGATTAACCTTCTGAAGAAGAGTCATCCGACGCATTTACTTCTGTCTCCTCCATGAGTATCCTATAAGAAAATGGCATTTCTTTAGTAATGGTTCATTGTAAAAATCTCTTGTTTAATTCACAATATATCTAAATTGCTAAGTAAAAGAAAAATCCAAATTGATCTTAAATTAAAGAAAAAAATTATCTTGTAGCAATTATGTATTTTAACATAGCTAAATGTTCAAATTTCTTTAAAAATTCTGGCTGTCAGCCAAATAAGAAACACGTTTTTATTTTATTTTTTTTACTTAACCCCCTGAGCACTTCCTAAACCAGATCAAAGCAAAGCCAGTGCGGAAGGAAGTATAAAGTGCGTGACAAAACAACTTCCCCAGTATTTAAGGACCCATTAAATTTACTAAACATAGTTATCTTTCACCCGACAGGCAAGTGATGTTTAGCGCTTGTAACAAGGAAAATCAGAAAATGGATGTGCACACACCAAAAAGAGGTTAATATTTTAACTGTTCAAATTACTTTAGTGTGTTCCACTGTATATGAGCATAAAAATATTTAATTTTAATTTTGTATAGCATGTATTAATAATGATTTATCGTATTAATGACCTATAAATCATACGCAAATCTTTAACGCACCCATAAAATTGTACAAAGTTTCATTACAAAAACCACAAACGCAAAAAAAAAATACCTACAGCCTCTGAAAGACAAAATAAATACAGATATATATATTTTTACGTCTAGTGCGTTTGAGACAAATTGCCCTTTTCAGGTAATCAGTCGTTCAAATATCCAGTTCTTTAAACCTACATATTTAAAATACAGGAATATCTCCCTTATTATTAACTATCATAGCCTCTGTCTATTTTGATATTAATATATATATATTAATGTTACCAGATTTGCACAATAAAATCTATATATATTAATCTGTTACCAGATTTGCACAATAAAATCAGATTATCTATCTAACAAACCAAAACCCATTTTTTCCTTCTTTGTATTTGATAGATTTTGTGCTTTTTTTCATTTTTTTTTCATGTGCTTGTCTACACTCTCCTGAGGGCATGCAATAAAGAATAGATTGAAGATTACCTGCCAATAAAACCTTTATATTTTGATCAGGATGCTGCTACAGCAACAAAGTTTTAATGTTATCGTATCAACGGGAAGTGTGAAGTGAGCATCATTTGAACTGGGGGAAGATCTCAATGCTGATCTGGGGTGGGATGGATACTGTGTTTCTATTTTTGCTGGCTGATATGGGTTTTTATGGAATGTTGGGGTTATGGCTGGATTCCTTACACTGCAGCGACTTGTGCTGTCGCCTTTAGAGACAGGAAGAGTGTGATATAGGTCTGGACATTTAAATGGTTTTTCCTTAGCACACCCTCTGACAATGCTTTTCTTTCCCCAGCTAACATTTCCTTCCTGGTAAGGCTCAGCCCCTGCTACCCACACAGCCAGGCACACGTGATCTACTCTCAGGCCTCCAATACAACAGATGACCTCACTCCCTTGTAGCACACTGGCCTCTTGTCATCTCATCTGGGGGAGGAATTGACTAGCTCAAACCATTTGCATCTGCTTGTGTCAGTTTGCCTGTAAATATCTCTCCCAGATTCTCAACCAGCTTGGAATCTGCAGTTGTTTAGGGCTGAGGAACTCATTATTATTATTTTATTATTTATATAGCGCCATCAGGTTCCATAGCGCTGTACAATGTTTGGACTAACAGACATGTAATTGTAACTGGATGTATAGGAACAGAGGGGGGTGGGGGGCCCCTGATCAATGAGCTTACATTCTAGAGAATTATGCTTTTTTTTATCAATACATTTAATGATACATCTTTGTAAAACATACAACAGGTGTGAGAGAACACCTGCAACTGTAACCAATTGTAACACCTGCAACCACAACAAGAGGACATAGTCTTAAATTAGAGGGGCAAATGTTTAAAAATAATATCCGGAAGTATTACTTTACTGAGAGAGTTGTAGATGCATGGAATAGCCTTCCAGCTGAAGTGGTAGAGGCTAACACAGTAAGCGAGTTTAAGCATGCATGGGATGGCAAGAGCAGCCTAGAAGTTAGGCATTCTATATAATGCCTACAAAGATACAGGCAAAGGATGTGCTTTTAATTCTACTCTATGCTTATTTTGGGGTATTCAGGTTAAAGTATAAAAAAAAGAAGGAAAAACAAACAGATTTCAAAAGTTTTTAAACCACACTTTGATAAAAACTTTGTAATCTGGATTTAATAATAAAAATAAACATAATCAGTTGCTTAACCCCTTAAGGACCGGTGGCAGCCTGTGTCATTAAAGATGCCTTTAAAAATAGAATGACCCACTCCGTTACCAACTGCAGGGCTAGATGGAGAGCTAGCACGCCAGGAGATAAAGGAACACTTGTAGCTGGAGTTAACCAATTTCCTTATTTTCAGATAAGCAGGGAATTACATAATCTGTATAGGGACCAGATGTTAAAAATGGCAAATTATTACACGCAGGGTCTTAGGGCGATTACGGTACAGTTCTACAAACTGGCAGGTATAGGCTTAAACCAAAAAGAAATCTGTTAATGCCCCCAAAACAAGGACACTGTGAAACAAAATAGAAACATACCTAGCCGTGTTTAAAGGGACACTACAGGCACAAAATATCCAATACTAAATCTGACAGCGCAGCCTAGATGGTAAGATATTATGAACAGGGCCCTCTACCACGTGTTTATTTTAACATTAAATAAACTGCTGCAGTGGTGATGGTGCCAAGAGTGCTAAAACGGTGTGAACAATTAAGTTAATATGTTGCCAGGTTACTGCTAGCACCATAACCACTACAACAGGCTGTAGTGTGCATGTTACTTGGAGTGTTCCTTTAATTTGTTTGTTGTTCCTATTTCCCTGTAATAAAATGATGTACCTCCGCGGAATATGTATGCATTCCATAAGAAAGTATTATGATAATTAACATACAACAGAACCGTCCCTCGTCTACCTATTTATTTTCTCTTACATAGGGCATTTAAAAAAAATAATAATATTCCCATAAACTGCTCTGCAATAGACAATAGAGCCACTTGCAAAATGATATGAAAAGTGGATACCATTCAACTGCGCGAGCTGTTTTAATTAATTTCTTACGAAACCTGTGGAGGACTAGGATTGGCTGGGAGACAAAGATGTAACCAGGGACGTAGCAGACACAAGTATTAGTTAATAGTCTCTTTATTTGTAGATCTGTATGCCAGTCTAATAATCCCTTTTCCTATTAACCTCTGACCTGTAGTAGCATTTAAAATGGCAGCTCCAAATCCCTGTCCCCACCTCATCTTTCTTTGTCCCCTGTTTACTTATTATGTGTTGTGTACTTTGTGGGTTTGCGGGCTCCAGACTCTGTAGTTTCGTTGTGGTTATTTGTTCTTTGTCTATGTTGTTACATGCTTACATTCATTCATGCTGTATTGCAATAACAGCCCCGGTGCCCGGTCTTTTTATCTCCTCAGATACTGGTCTCGATGATCATTTTGAACTATTCTGTTTTTAAGATTTTTTTTTTTTCCCTGTGTATTTTTTTTTTTTTTTGCTTTGCTATACATTCTTTTGAATATACCTCTTCTTAATTCTGCAGTTTTAAAGAAAGTTAAGTGTGCATGTCTGGCTGAATCACTTCCTGGTTTAGGGATTTGCAGCAAATGATATTGTGTCAAATGAAAGTGTTTTTAGATTTAATTTATTGTTTTGTTTTTTCACATCTATACAATGCATAAAAAATAAATTGAGTTAACATTGGTTTTGAATGTGTTTTTGGCCTCTTTGCTACCAAAAGTACATGTCTTTGGACACTACAAGTACATGATTAATGGGGACTGGCCAATCTTTAGAACACGGATACCATATTTAGAGGTTGCAGTGAACAGAATGGGCCACAATATGGAGCCAATAATTGTGCAAAGTTACAATATCTGAGAGACAATAATGTGCTGTTTTGCAAGTATCGAGGGATTATAACGTGTTTATAAACAAGACATTTCTATTAAGATATGGATATAGAATGTTCACATGGAGAGGACTGTATCTCTGACTAGAATCATTAGAAAAATAGCAAAATGTTGTATAACTAAAAACTTTATTTATTATGAAGACCATTTAAAGACTTCAGCAATCCCTCATGATTAGGGGTCTGCAGGATGCCTGGAAGGTTTATATTAATAATTGGCCTTTACTATATCCCAAAGCCGCCAGCCCTCAAAGTGCCACAGGTTGTACCCTGGGAACTGATTATTCCTCAAAAAAAAACAAGAAGATGGCCTCATTGTGGCAATTAGACACAAAACTACCATATACTTGGTGTAACTAGAGACATGTAGGGATATCTACGAATGAATTTCAAATTTATTGCCAGAGTAGCGAAACTGAAAGGGAGAATTTTCAGCTGTTTTAATGTTAGAGGGTTACTCCAACAACCATGACTACTTCAGTGATTTTAGTGATTTGAGGTTGTCATGGTTGTAGGAGGTAGGATGTGCAGTGTTGCTGCTTCAACTACTGCAGATATTGAGTTTTTTAAATTATGTGCTGGGGCTAGCTGCACCCAGGGCCGGACTGGCCCACCAGGATACCGGGGAATTTCCAGGTGGGCCGGTGGACTTGGGACCGGCAGTGCAGCACCTGACACATTTATTTTTTCCTCCTCTGAGTTTTTGTTTGGGGGCGGGGGCAGACAATTACCTAGGTGGCTGCTAAAGGCTGGTACACAGACAGGAGTGAGAGTCTCTCACACATTGCTTGTGTGTGTATCAGTGAGCTTGTAGTGTGCTCGTGTATGTCAGTGATCTTGTTGTGTGCTTGTGTATCCGTGAGTTTGTAGTGTGCTTGTGTGTGTGTCAGTGAGCTTGTAGTAAGCCTGTGTGTATAAGTGAGCTTGTAGTGTGCTTGTGTGTGTGTAAGTGAGCTTGTATTAATCTTGTGTGTATCAGTGAGCTAGTAGTGTACTTGTATTTGTCAGTGAGCTTGTAGTGTGCTTATTTGTGCCAGTGAGCTTGTAGTGTGCTTGGGTATATCAGAGCTTGCCTGTAATAAGCTTGTGTGTGTGTCTGTTGTGAGCTGTATGGGGCGGGGAGCTTGTGTGTGTTGGTGTGCTTGTCTGTAGTGAGCTTGTGTGTGTCGGTGAGCTTGCCTGTTTTAAGCTTCTGTGTGTCAGTGAGCTTGTGTATGGGGCAGGGAGCTTGTGTGTGTTGGTGTGCTTGTCTGTAGTGAGCTTGTGTGTGTTGGTGAGCTCGTCTGTTTTAAGCTTGTGTGGGTCAGAGAGCTTCTGTGTGTCAGTAAGCTTGTGTATGGATCAGGGAGCTTGTGTGTGTTGGTGTGCTTGTCTGTAGTAAGCGTGTGTGGGTCAGAAAGGTTCCCCCTCCTGACCATTATTCTATTATTATTTCTTCCATCCCTCATTTCTCTACACTTTCTTACACTTATCAGAAAACACAATTAGGTCGCAGGCCCAGCAATAGCCCACAAGCAATTCCACACAATGACAGATAGATGACCACCTTCGCGCACCAACTGATGGCTATGTTGGGTGAACTACCGCAAAGTAGTCCCGAGGAAACAGCTACCTGATACCTGTATTATTGTACTGTTTAGCAGCGACACTTACCAATGTGCCACAATGATTTCTGAGCAGTAATCAAATAATGGCACATGGAATCAAAATACAGTTTGTTGGTGTGTTACGCAATGTTATGCTTATTGTCTACTTGCATATGTACTGTTTTGCCTACTACCTAAGGCAAAATAAAGAATGCAAAAAAAATTAAAATAAAAAAAGACAAAAAAGGGTGAATGTTTGAGGGGTGGTATTAAATAAATGGACAGTATTGTTCAGGGGTCCAACTGTCTGGGTTCCTGTTTCACAGGTAAAGGGCTCACAGTTTTGCTTTTAGTCATGCTAGACATCACACTTGGTGGTGTTTAGTAAAATAGTCAAAGTTAAAAGAGTCCAAGTGCAGTTGGTGTTTATACTTGTACATGATGGAAATATTTGGTTCATCAAAATGCATTCAAAGCATATTCGTCTGAAACAAACTTCATTCAGTAGCTGATTCCTTTTGGACGAAATGTATCTGATATGTTCGTGTCAAAATATCTATTCAGATGAAAAGAATGACGCGAACACCAGAAAATCTTTCTTTGACTTACAAAGTGGACGAGTCCCTAATTTGGTACCCTTATGTAGGGATGGAGCTGCTGGAATCTTTAAATATGGCAATCCCACATAAGGCTACTAAGCAGATGAAAGATCAAAATCAAGAAAAGGGCTTTACTATATTTCGTCTTTAAGTTGGTAAGTAGATTGTTCCCTAATTTGGTACCCTTATTTGGGATTGCCATATTTAAGGATATCAAACTAGGGAGGTATCGACTAAACAAAAGTGCTTCCTAATTTGTTAGTGGTTTCCTTAAAGGGACCCATTGGAGTGGTCTGGGTGCCATCTCCCATCACCCTTAACCTGGCAAGTGTAATTATTGCAATTTTTATAAACTGCAATAATTACCTTGCAGGGTTAAGTCCTCCTCTAGTGGCTGTTTATCAGACAGCCACTATAGGGGCTTCCGTATTCTTAGAACCTGAAAAGTGTTTTAAACGATGCTGGAAGTCCTCACGCTATGCATGAGGACCTCCAGCGTCGCCGGAATCCCCATAGAAAAGCATTGAAAAATTGCCGCGCATGCGCATTAGGTCTCCTCCACCGGCTGGGTAGGAGCTTGGGCGGAGCCTGACCCATCGCTGAGGGACATCGGCGCTGCATTCAGGTAAGTCACTGAAGGGGTTTTAACCTGATTTTCGTCCGTATTGATTTTCGTCTTCCAAATACGAATGCCCAAGTCTATTGATGTTTAAAATCCCCTGTGCCATAAGTATTTGGATAAGGTCTGTGTGCTGTATTGAAGTGAAAGTGAGGATTATTCTATACGCTATAATGGAAATCACAGAAGCATACCCAGAGGCAGCTTTTCATTACAGGACTGAGGATGAAATTAATATTCACAAAAGTATGCTAAAATGTAAGCCACCATGAGGTATACAATGTAATAAAACTTTGCATAAAATCTTGGTTTTGCTTAAGTTTTCAAAGACTTCTTACTCATAATCTTTTAATTATGCGTAACAGTAATTAGGTTAAAACGGGCTCTTAAGGAGATTTATATTGAAGGATTTACGGTGCAAATTACAGTTCTTTAAACTTCTAATAACAGTGCTAGCGCATGAGGTAACATAATTACCTAAATAAATCAGGTGTGGTTATATCCCAGACTAATTTATATTAATTATCATTAATCTTGCTACACAAGGCACATTACACTTGTGGAATGAAAGAAGTATCTAAAGGGGATCTTATAGTGAAAACAGGAATAGACTTTAATAAATTTAACTAAACTATCTTGGGGAAAATGTGTGTGTGGGGAGGGGGTGGGGGGAGGAGGTTATTCAGCAGTATTGTCATGGTCCGGAATAATCAAAAGGTGATTTCCATGCTATTCAGAAAAACAAGTCCCATGATGCTGTGCTTGACTTCAGAAACTATTGGGCATCTAATCTTTTAACTTCCCTGGTGTACGTCAAAGTCTCTATTAAAATGGTAACATATGGCCTCAGGAAATCATAAGATATCAGGGAACTAAAGCGGTACAGGACCCCGAAATCAGGACTGTCCCAATGCATGGTTTTATAGTGGGTTACATTTTAGGCTGAGTGAAGCATGACATTGGACTCATTAGGCCCCTGTCCAGTATAAGGCGCCTGTTCTCAGCACTTATAATGTGCCTTTTTAAGGCTAAGTAGGCTGGTGAGAAGAGATAAGAACCAGAAGCTTTTGCAAGTGTCCCTAAGAGCAGATCTATTGAAACAGTTATAGAGGTACCAGGAGCCTTAGCCAGTGTCCTAAATAGCAGAGCTGCAGGAACAGTTATAGGGTCGTGTAAAACTCAGTCCCAGCTCCTCCCGTGTCTGTGTGTGAGACTGGACATAAAGTGGAAGGGATCACTTCCTACCTGCCCACTAACAGCCTCTCACACAGGAAATGTCTTGCAGGAGGAGCAGGGACAGTACTGAGTGATGCACACCGTGTAACAGCTCCTGCAGCTATACTATCAATCACAGGAGGATGACAGGAGACACAGGAGGGTGAGTTCTCCAAATAAAAAATGCCGTTGTCATTAAGTGAAAGAAAAGCTTCTGAAGCTCTGTCCTTAAAGGACCACTCTAGTGCCAGGAAAACATACTCGTTTTCCTGGCACTAGAGTGCCCTGAGGGTGCCCCCACCCTCAGGGTCCCCCTCCCGCCCGGCTCTGGAAAGGGGAAAATGGATAAAACGTACCTTTTTCCAGCGCTGGGCGGGGAGCTCTCCTCCTCCTCTCCGCCCTGTTGGCTGAATGCGCACGCGCGGCAAGAGCTGCGCGCGCATTCAGCCGGTCGCATAGGAAAGCATTTACAATGCTTTCCTATGGACGCTTGCGTGCTCTCACTGTGATTTTCACAGTGAGAATCACGCAAGCGCCTCTAGCGGCTGTCAATGAGACAGCCACTAGAGGATTAGGGGGAAGGCTTAATCAATTTATAAACATAGCAGTTTCTCTGAAACTGCTATGTTTATAAAAAAATGGGTTAACCCTAGCTGGACCTGGCACCCAGACCACTTCATTAAGCTGAAGTGGTCTGGGTGCCTAGAGTGGTCCTTTAAGCCAACCACTTCATTTATCGAGAGAGTGGTGCTTGGCTTAAGGTCGTGCTTGCCATAATTGTCAAGCATAGGAAAATTACATAAGACTAAATAGACCCTACTTTGTCTTATGTATTAAAGAGAAATAGATCAGAAAATGAAGCAACAGGAGAACGGTAAGTTTGGGGTGACAGAGCCACTTTAAATTGCTTTTACTGGGGAAAAGTAAAACAGGAACCATCACCCACAAAAAGGTTTCAAAAAGCATAAAAGGATTATTGATGCCGATTGATTTCCGTACATTGAATAAGGGGTTAATATCATAATACTATATCAGAAAAGTAGCTGTTTAGTAAATAGGGAGTGGTTTCTCATTTTTTACTGTATGTATTTGCCCCCCCCCCCCTCATTTAGCAGACATTTGGCAGTTACAGTAGGACCTGCTGAATATGGGGTACATTGACGTTGTGGCAGGCTTATGCAATGTATGATCATATAATGTAACTAAATCCCCATCGTTTTTTGCCTAGATTAGATGTTTTTAATAAAACTAGTCAAATCTGTCAGCATCAAAGTAGCTGTTTAGTAGATAGGGAGTGCGCTGGGTTCTCATTTGATATAATATCATAATACTGTTTTTTTTTGTATGTTTTTTTAATTCTTTATTTTTGTTTTCAGTGCATAATGTTAAATCATAACATATCCATAATACCATACAACATAGTAACATATAATCAAATAGTCAATAGGGTGCAATGCATGCATGGCTTAGAGAAAGTGTGCACTTTTATCAAGTGGCCTAGGCAGTCATAGAGATCTGTCAAGTTCAAATGGGCTCAGCCTGGTTGAGCGGGGGCGTTGAGAGGTATAGACAAGTCAAGTTGCACACCACAGAGCTAACTTGTTTTATCCAGCCAGTGTAGGCTTCAGTGGGTCTACCATTGGGTGGTCAGTGCTTCAACGTCAGTGGGGGGAGTACTGTGCGTACTGAGAGATTTTAACTGTAGATTATATGTGTAAGGAGAAAAGAACAACATGAACTGCAATAACAAAAGAGTGCTTGTGTGGTCGGCGTAGGCTTCAGGTCGTGGTCCTAGGTTGCGTAGTAGGTAGCCCTGTGGTACTGTTTGGCAGTCCCAGCATAGCAAGTAAGGCAGGACCCTCTCCCAGGTCAGAGACATTGTAGGATTTATCGATCTAGGGGTTGCCCACCTGTATGTGAGTCCTGCTGTTTGTAGGGTGGTGGTTATGGGCTGCATGCTCTTGCGCCATGATAGTGTGTCTCTGCTCAGGTCTTGGAAGTAGGCGGTTTGGTGCGTCTCAAAGTTGTAGGGCGTTTTCCCTTTAATAGCAGCCATTAGGGCTTTTTTATCTGTAAGAGTTTGGCATCGTAAGATGAGGTCGCGGGGTGCCGCCTTTGGTGCCTGCAGTGATTTGGCGATACGATTTACGCCATCAAATGTAAAGTGTTTCGCTTGCCTGGTGGGTAGGAGAGAGGCCAATAAGAGCCTTATAAAATGGGGAAGTTCCTCCAGCGGTACCGATTCTGGTACCCTCCTGATCTTAACATTCTTCCTCCTGCCTCTGTCATCTAGCAGATTAACTTGCCTGGTGATAATGGTCTGTGTGGCTTGCATCTGGGTAACTGTATCTTTCAGTGCATTTAGGTCTTGTCGCAGGTCTCTCACCTCCCCTTCTGGGGCTTGAGTGTGGACTGTCACCACCTGTACCCAGTGGTGTACTTAGGATTTGTGCTGCCCTAGGCAAGACGGTGTTCGCACCCCCCCTCCCCTTAATAAAAATTTCCCCCACCCTTTTCTGGCAAGGCCGCACTTTGACTGACAGACGCTCACTCACTGACAGACGCACACTCACTGACAGACACACACACTCATTGACAGACACATACTCTCATATACACTGACAAACAATGACATACACACACACTATTACTTGGACACACACTGACAGACGCACACTCTCACTGACAGACGCACGCACTCACTGACAGACGCATGCACTCACTGACCGACACATACACACTCACTGACCGACTCACACACACATTCACTCACATAGACACACACACTTACAGACACACACACATTCACACTTACAGACACACACACATACACACATACACACACACACGCACACATTCACTTACAGACACACACACATACACATTTCTCCCAACACTCACAAATTATAATTTTTTACATTTTATTTTAAATCCACCCAGCCTCCCTGGGAGAGCTGGAGTGGATTGCTTACCTGCGGTCCAGTGGGGCTGCTGGGTGGGCAGGCAGGGGGCGGACAGGCAGAGTAGGCAGCGAGGGAGCTCTAATCTTCCTGCTCAGCTCCCTCATGCGCCGCTTAGTGATGCCGGGAGCTGGAGTGACTTCGTATTCTGGCTCCCGGCTTCATTAAGTGGCGCGGAGGGAACTGAACAGGAAGAACTCAGGTGAGTATGCTCCCTCGCTGCCCGCCGCCCGCCTCAAGGGGGGGCTCAAAAGTGGCCAGCCGGCCAGCTCTTGAGCCCCCCAGGACACGAGGCAAACAAGGGATCTGCCTGGGCGTTTAAGGGCAGCTTTTTTTGCTGCCCCCAGCAAAGTGCCGCCCAAGGCAGATGCCTTGTTTGCCTCGCGGCAAACACATCCCTGCCTGTACCTCTACTGTGAGCCCCTTCAGGTCTGCCTGCCACATTTGCTGTAAGTTGTGTTGGAGTCCAGTCAGCATGTTCTGAATATCCTGCTGGGGCTGATTCTCCTCTGGTCTGTGGGTTTTCTCTGTCTGTGTTGGCTGTGGCCATGCTGTGCACGGAGTTCTCATCTTCAGACCTCGTGGGTGAGGCTTCCATGGCAGCTCGGGTCCGTGTGGGTAGAGGGGATTGTAGCATGATGCCTATGTCCTGTTGTGGCTTGGGTGCAGGGGGGGTCGGTTTTTAAGACCTCCGTCCCATTTCTTCTGGAGTGTAGAAATCCAACTCTACGTGCTGTGAGCCCGTCTCAAGCCACGCTGCTAACTCTCCGACCAGGTCCTGTTGGCGGGCGCTCGCGCGGTAGGCCCCAAAGCCTTTGATGTGGCGTTTTGTGCCCGGGATTTGGAAGAAAGGCATCTGCAGATTCAGCAGAGTGCCCTGAGTCGATGTCCGTAGCCGGTTTCAGCCGATAGGCTTTAGTTTTGCCAATAGCGCTTGGATTCTGCTTTAGGTTATCGGAGCTATTGTTAATGGTGACTGCTCCGTTGCGCTGCAGGCTCCACCCCCAATACTGTTAGTTATTACTGCAATATATTACACATATTTGTATTCAGCGATGTCTCACAAGTACAAAAGTACCCACTATGTACAGGTTTTATGGTGTTTTTTGAGAGTTACAGGGTCAAATATATGGCTTTCCCCTTTTTCATTTTTACACATTGAAATTTGCCAGGTTGGTTTGCTGGGCCTATGCTGCCTCTGGGACTGTATGGCAGTCCGGGAATGAAAATTAACCCCAGCATGGCATACCATTTGTTAAAGAAGAAAAACCAGGGTATTTAAAATGGGGTATGTCCAGTCTTTTGTAGTAGCCACTTGGTCACAAACCCTGGCCAAATTTAGCGTTCATATTAGCTTTTTGCATTTTTCACACAAAGAATGCAGTTTCATTGATTATATCATCATAATTATATATTTTACTGCCATAAAACACTTATATTTGTGTTCAGCAATGTCTCATCAGTAAAACAGTATCCTGCATGTAGAGGTTTTATGGGGTTTTGGAAGATTATAGGGACACATATAGGGCTTTCCCATTTCAGTTTGCCAGATTGGTTAGGAGGCATATGTTGCATTGGAGACCATATGGCAGCCCAGGAATGAGAATTACCCCCATCATGGCATCTCATTCACAAAAGTAGACAAACAAGGGTATTCAGAATGGGGTATGCCCAGTCTATTTTTAGTAGCCACAAAAGTTGGTTTTCATAAAATATTTTTGCATTTTTCACACAAAAACTGCATTTTCACTGAGGATATAATCATCATATTTGTGTTCAACGAAGTCTCACAGGAAAACAGTACCCCACGTGTACAGATTTTATGGTGTTATGGAAAGGTACAGGGTTAAATATAGGGCTTGTAAATTAAATTCAATGGACTTTCTACCTGGGTTGTCAGGCAGATCCTTTGAATTATAATTAATATAATTAATTATTTATATATGTAAATATAGTAGATAAATATACACGTTGAATATATATATATATGTGTATGTATCTATATATATATGTATAAAAATATGTATGTGTATATATATATATATATATATATGTATGTATGTATGCACACCTACACACATACACGTACACATATACGCACATATATCATATATAATATATATGAATAATAGAATATATCAAGAGATGCTTATGACATTACATTTTTTAATGTATATTTTGTATTATATGTATAATATATTATAAGTTAATTAAAACATCTGATTACCATATTATACATATATAATATATAATTTACTTCTAAGTGTATTTTGGTATTAATATATAGATTAATACTAAAATACACTTATTAAATTATATATGTATTATATATGTCAGGTGTTTTAATTAACTTAGAATATATTATACATGTATAATACATAATTTGAATGTGTGATCTAAAACTTTTTAGGCACTAGGGCTTTGCGGCCATGTGATTTGCAACGTCCGTAGCGCTTTACAATATTCATTGAGATCTTTAGTGTCTCTTTAATTGCTGGATAGGTATAGAAAATGCTGCTGGCTTGTGAATAATTTACAAATTAGTTCTACTTTATAAGGAACACTCCAAGCACCATGACCCCTATAGACAGCTGTAGTGTTTTTGATGTAAGGAGTGCCCAGGCGCACACTTTTATATTAAAGTACCACTATAGTGTCAGGAAAACAAACTCGTTTTCCTGGCACTATAGTATTAATAGGCCCCCCTACCCTCATGGCCCCCCTCCCGCCGGGCTGAAGGAGGAGGAAGGGGTTAAACACTTACCCCTCAGCGCTGGGGACTCTCCTCCTCCTTTGGACGTCATCGGCTGAATGCGCATGCGCGGCAAGAGCCGCGCGCGCATTCAGCCAGTCCATAGGAAAGCATTATCAATGCTTTCCTATGGACGCTGGCATCTTCTCACTGTCAATGAGACAGCCACTAGAGGCTGGATTAACCCATAGGTAAACATAGCAGTTTCTCTGAAATTGCTATGTTTACAGCAGGCAGGGTTAACCCTAGATGGACCTGGCACGTAGACCACTTCATTAAGCTGAAGTGGTCTGTGTGTGCCTATAGTGGTCCTTTAATAGAGCCCCCACCTGCCACCTATGGACACCAGGACCGCCCCCTTTATTTTAGCAAGTAGCCCCCACCCAGTCCATGGGTTGGGGAAAGGCACTAGGTTGACTTACCCAGTGATCTTTCCAAACCCCCATTATTTAATACAAAGCCCCCTCTCAATGGCCACTGCTGGGGACTCGGGGGAACCTGTTGCAGCTCCTCTCCATTATTTCTATTGCTGTCCAATTTCTAGATTATAGTTACAGTGAGAATCCTCTGACTACTCACTGTTTAGTAGATATGGCCCTACCTGCAGCATGGCAGGGAGATTAAAAACCTCCCTTATATCAATGTGAGTGTTGTACATGAATAGATGCCCTCACATTGCACTGTGCCCCTGCTAGAGTATTTCAAAAGTGCTCTTTCTTGAATAACCATGAGTGGGTGTGGGCAAGGTGTCTGTCAGTCAGTGAGGCATGCATGCAAACCAGGCTGATATGCATCATTTTCTGGTCACCCCTGTCACTGCCCCCTGGTGGCCTGTTTAAACCTCCATCATGCATCCACACATCCCATTAGGATTAATGAAAGAGATTTAAAGGACCACTATAGTCACCCAGACCACTTCAGCTCAATGAAGTGATCTGGGTGCCAGGTCCCCCAGCTTTTAACCCTTCAGATGTAAACATAGCAGTTTCAGAGAAACTGCTATGTTTACATTGCAGGGTTAATCCAACCTCTAGTGGCTGACTTCCTGTCAGCCGCTAGAGGCGCTTCTGCGACGCTGGATGCGAAAATCGCATCCAGTGTGCAGAACGTCCATAGGAAAGCATTGATAAGTGCTTTCCTATAGACTGTTTGAATGTGCACGCGGCTCTTGCCGCGCATGCGAATTCCGTTCCACTCGGGAGCTGACGTAGGCGGGGGAGGAGAGGTCACCAGCGCCGAGGGAGCCCGGCGCTGGATTAAGGTAAGTAACTGAAGGGGTTTTAACCCCTTCAGCGCCAAGGGAGGGGGACTCTGAGGGTGGGGGGGTCCTAAGGATGATATAGTGTCAGGAAAACGAGTTTGTTTTCCTGACACTATAGTGACCCTGTAACTAATTTCAATACATTTTTAATAGGTCCCTATTAAGGTTATTTTCTACAATCAGGACAGTTACAATAATCTGTATTTTGGTAGGAATCACCGCTTGCTACTGGGAAGTTATGAGTGAGCATTGATCTGTGTTACTGACATTCTCCACACACTGACACATTCTATATTAAACACCTCTCTCGCTTTGTCTGTATCTTATTGTTCATGACTACACTGGTTGCTATGTGGTTGCTTAGCAACATACCAATCCCTACTGTTTGTGGATGTACACAGTGAAACTGTCTGGTCTTGTGTAAATGCTAAAATGTATCAGACAGGCTTCCCTAAGAATGATTCATGAATATGTATACATTCCACAGACATCATAATTACGATAATGTCTCTGCACAATAAAAAACAATGTATAAAGAGAGATTACAACTGCAAACAAAGTAAAAATAAAATCACTTTTATAACAAAATGCCTGTACTGTTTCCCCCACCCTATTTTAGATTGCTGCATATAATAATTGCTTGCTTCTTCTGTGTTGAGCATTTTATTCAACATTAAAGGAACACTCCAAGTACCATAACCACTGCAGCTCATAGTGGCTATGGTGCCAGGAATGCTGTGACTCTCCATTGTAAATGGTCAAACTGTCTTTCAACAGTTTGACTTCTTAATTGGGGTCTGCCGGGCACCTCTCCTGCCTCCACTACTAACAATGTGAACCGAACCAATGTGCAGTGCTTGACTCATTGGCTGAGAATGTCAGCTGATCGCTCTTATCCAATGAGATAGCTCTGCACTGCAGGGTTTAGCTTGAAAAAAATAATGGAAACACCTAGTGGGAGCGTCCTGCTGAAAAAATGCATGTTGCAGCCCCCAGCAGACCGAAGGTAAGAAGTCAAACTGTTATTTACATTGGGGGGAGGAGTGCCACAACATTCCTGGCACCATAACCACTATGGTGCATTTTAGTGGTTATGGTACTTGGTGTGTTCCTTTAACAAATATGTGTTTGTGAGGTTTGAAAAATAAAATTGAATGTAGAACCCTCTCTCTGTCCTGGAACTAAGTACCTCCATCTTAACCCCTTGTCAATCATTGTTATAAGCGTGGCCCTTTTATGTCGTTGAACTCAGTAAGTGGAGAAACAACTAGTTTTAGCTCATTTGCAATACGGGCCCTGACTATGCCTGTACTGAACTAAATTGTGATTTCTTTAATAAACATTCAAAAGAAAACATAGCATCACATTAAGGAAAAGTTATAGGTGGTTTCCAGTGTTTTGTTTAAAGGTGTGAAATCCATGTGTTGGTTCCTCATTAAAAGTCTCTGTGTGTCTATCTGCCACAGCCAATGACTAAGAAACATAACTTATTGGAACAACTTAACTCTGTGTCCTTTAGTGTTTAGATATATAAATTTTGATTATATATATTTTTTACCCAGTTGTTTTCTTTAAACTTTTGCTAGGCCAGTCTCAATTGTCAATTGTTTACTTAAAGGCCCCATTCTGACAATTTTGTTACTTTTGACAAGACACACCAGGCACCATAGTAACTTAGTCGGAAATTAAGTTGTTAATGTGCAAGGAGGCCCCAGGACGCCAGCTTACCTCAAGGGTTTAAACTAACAGTTTGACCCCAAAGTCCTGAATCTGGTGCCCCTTAGCTTTTCCACTGAACATCAATTGCAGACCGAGGCTTAATTCAGGAAACATCGGACTGGGAGCCGCTGATAGACTGAGAGCAGGCACAGACTGGCCATTGGGCAAGCCGCGGGGGGTTCAGACCAAATGCTTGAAGCACAGGACCACCAGTGGCAGATTTCTACCTTCCCAGGTCCAAGTTAAGGAAGAGGAAGGGGGATTTTATTGTTTTCTTGCACTCTTGGAACTTTGGCCCTATTTCTCCCTCAGGCACTATAACCCTTTTCCTTCCCACACACTACAACCCCAATTCCCACATCACACTACAGCCTCTATCACCCTGTGCACATGGTACAGCCATCATCTCTCTACTCACAAGCTCCCCTGTCCCACAACACACAATACAGCCCCTAAACACACACTACACCCAAAAATGGGAATAATTAAGAGGAGGACAGATCAATGGGTGAACAAAATGAAAGATTAAGGATTTCTATCTTTGAAAAGTTAAATAAAGACAAAGGTTTTTAAAAGGAATAATCAAGGGGAAAGGAAAAGAATAGCAAAAGTTAAAGAAAAATGAAGGAAGAAAAGAGGAAGGGAAAAGCAAAATAGATAGGAAAAGAAAAAGAGGAAAAAGAAAAGGAATATATAAATGATTTTAAAAAAAGGCATCAATGATATGTATGAAATATTCATGGATTTCTGACATGACATGGCATGATACCTGTCTAAAGTATTTTTTTTAAAGTCTGAGAGAGGTCCTGCTACTAGTCAAAGGCTTCCTGATTGAAGCTTTAGACTGCAAGGAATGCGTGTGGGAAGAGCTAACGGTGCCAGATTCAACACTTTGTTGTTAGACGGTTCGTTAACGATAAGCCTGCACCCAGGGTACATCCCATAACATCTTCATTCCGTTAAGATTGTTATGATGCCCGTATTGTTCCTTTAAGCTTTGTCACACATACATTAGAAATTCTGAGCTGCTGGAAACGAGAGATAGGGCTGGGGTGGTTGGTTTCAAGACAAGAGAACGCCCCACTTAAATTGTGACACTTTGGCGATATGTGTATCACAGTTCTGTGGGCAGTACTCCCTGTGCTTTGTTAAATAGCATGTTGAGTTTCAGAAGACCCTGCTTTTTCCAAGAAGTAAAATCAAAACATAGTCACAAGAAAACTGTGATTTGTAAAATAGAAAACAGAAAGAGAAAATTGTTTAATATTGTAGCAATTTCGTGCAAGAAACTTCAAGTGGTAAAGCATGTACGCGTCTTTTGGGTATCCTGTGCAGAGGAAGAATACATGTTGGCACGAAGTGTGGTTAACCGAAGTGTATTAAAGACTATCTCGCCGTCTGTGACATTTATGAGTTGGCATAGGGGAAATACAGAAAAACCATTTCTTGACTTAAATCAACTAGGAGGATTCTAAACTTTGTAAGCCATCATATCAGATAAAACTGTTGAAATTACTCACTTTAGTTTCCCAAACTATTGTAAAAAAAATCTGTGCTTTTCTTTATGAGTCCCAAGGGGTGGTATTTTATTTTAGATGAAAATTTCCCTTTTAAAAAATAAAAAATCTGTGTATACTCTAAAATCTGCGTGGGTTGCTCTAACCCTTTGCTGCTGTTAGCCTTTTTTTACTTGCAATACAATATTGGGCATTGCTATTAGTTCCCCCGCTTGGGGAAAAAAACTCCCAGTGTTGATCTACCTCCTCCTTGTAATGTCACACAGTGGAAGGGTGGGGAAAGTGGTCTTCCCTTACAGGCACTCTGCCTGTAAGGGAGAAGACTTTTAGTTTGTCGACATGTGAAATACGCACAGAATTGACATTAGGCAGACCAAAGAGAGCTCCAGGATAAGCCTAAGTCACGTGGGCCCAAGATGTAACTAGCCAACGGCACCGCACACTTGCAAATAATTCTGAATGTGCTGTAGTTCAAACAGAAACAAAGCATATGCAGGCTCCTACCACCATGATCCCTTTAAATCACTTGAGTGGTCATGTTAAAGTAACCTTTACGTATTTAAAGGGACACTGTATTCACCCAGACCACTTCAGCTCATTGAAGTGGTCTGGGTGCTGTCTCCCTATTGCCCTTAGTGCTGCAATGTAAAACATTGCAGTTCATAGAACTGCAATGTTTACATTACAGCTCTAAGTCTGCCCTCAGTGGCTGTCTACCAGACAGCCACTGGGGTTGCTTCTGGATTCCAAACAGACTTTTGGTCCGTTATCTGACGCTGGACGTCCTCACGGACCTCCAGCATCAGATTTTCCCCATAGGAAAGCACTGAATAATTCTTTCCTATGGGGCCATTGCCACACATGCCCACTAGGTCTCCCCCGCTGGCTGATGTCGGAGGAGGAGTAGTGTGGGCGGAGCCTGACCCTGCACCGAGGGATATTGGCGCTGGATTCAGGTAAGTGGCTGAAGGGGTTTTAACCCCTTTCAGCCCCATGGGACGGGGCCCCAAGGGAGGGGGGCACTCCAGGAGCATATAGTGCCAGGAAAAAGGGTTTGTTTTCCTGGCACTATAGGATCCCTTTAACGTGGAAAGGTACATTTTAATTACCCTCAGAAGGATGAAAGGCTGAGATGACTGTGATATATAGTATTATTACTGTATAAAATTACTCACGTTTATTCAATAAAGTGAATTCAAAGTGAATTTCTCATTTAAGTAGAAGACGTGAAGCATAGCTGACAATATTTCCAATTTGGCTATTTTTACCTTGAATTTGAAATTCATTTTTAAATCACTTTGACGTTTGAATTTTATTTCATATTTGCCAAGTTACAAATATTCTTTAAGTCAGCTGTATTTCCACTTTGTATTCACGTCAATTCACACTTTAATGATTAACTCTTGCACATGCTAGTTATTGTTTCTTCATTGTGCAAGATTCACAAATTTCCTTTTGCTCCCCAAAATACCACATTAAGTGATTAATCCTAACATTAAGTGATTAAATGGGCTGTATATCAAAGCGCTCTAGTTAAGAGTTGTATATAAACTTATCTTGTGGTTATGGTGCCTAGCACCCTCTCATTTTAAGTAGCCTAACTATTTTAGAATAGTTTGGCAACCCTTCCCTCCCCCGCCCCCCCTCCCCAACCCGGATCCTTCCTGACACCCATTTTCCACCCGTCCTCAGCTGCCAGAATCTCCTATTACTGAGCTAAGCCTGGCAGGGCAGTCTCACATTCATGAATAGCTCAGAGGAGCTAACTGGAATCTCATTGCAGGAACATCTGGCTGTAGTGAAGGCAGCGGCCAGCACACATTGCAACCCAGGTAAGTTGTCAAACCATCCTTATGCTGTTTGACTACTTGCTCTGAGAGCAACACTGGACAATAGTGGTTATGGTGCTTGGAGTGTTAATTTTAAATAATTAAATATGCTAAAGAATATCTCCCAAATTTCTTAAAGGAAGCAGGGGTGCAAAGAGATAACTGCACAATTTGAAACAAACACGTTAGGTGGCTTACTCTTATCTCTTTTTTACCTTGCTTGCCATGGAGATTGTCCAATAAAATAGTTAATTATAGATAAGCCTAATAAATAACATTATTTAAAGGGGAACTGTCAATTATCTGATGTTTACACCATTGGATAAAACCTAGTATACCACTTATACACTGATCAACCACAGTATTTAAACCACCTGCATTTAATATCATGTAGGCTGCCTGTTGTGTTGCCAAAAGAGCTCTAATGCATCCAGGGATGGACTTCACAAGACCTCTGAATATGTCCTATGGTATCTAACACCAAGACATTAGCAGCAGACCAGCTTAGTCCTGCAACTTGTCAGGGGGGCCTCAATGGATCAGATTTGTTGTTCCAGCACATCCCACAGATGCTCAATCAAATTGAGATCTGGGGAATTTGGATTCCAAGGCAATACCTTGAACTCCTTGTCATGTTCCTCAAACCATTCCTGAACAATGTTTGCAGTGTGGCAGAGTGCATTATCCTCCTGAAAGAGGCTCCTGCCATCAGGAATGCAGTGAAGGGGTGTACTTGGTCTGCAACAATCACTAGGTAGGTGGTACATGTCAAATTAACATCTACATGAATGCCAGGATCCAAGGTTTCCCAACAAGGTTTGTCCAGAGCAAAATACTGCCTCAGCCAGCCTGCCTTGCTCCCACAGTGCATCCTGCTGCCAGCTCTTCCCCAGGTAAATTGGGCAGACTAGATGGGCTGAATGGTTCTTATCTGCCGTCACATTCTATGTTTCTATGTTAAATGACGCACAGGCACCCAGCCATGCACCTGATCTAAAAGAAAATGTGATTCATCAGACCAGGCAACCTTCCATTGCACCATGGTCCTGTTCTGACACTTAAATCCCCATTGAAGACACTTTCAGTGGGAGAGAGGTCATCATGGACACCTTGACCGGTCTGCAGCTACACAGTCCCATACACACGAAACTGCGATGCACTGTGTGTTCTGACACCTATCATACCCAATATTATGTTTTTCAGCAATTTTGTCTACAATTGCTCCTCTGTGTGATCGAAACAGACAGGCTAGCCTTCACTCCCTGCATGCATCAAAGAGCCTTGGGCGCCCATGACCCTGACACTATTTGTTCTTCCTTGCACCCTATTTGGTAGGTACTAACTACTGCATACTGAGAACACCCAACAAGGCTTACCGTTTTGGAGATGCTCTGACCCAGTCGTCTAGCCATCACTATTTGGCCTTAGTCAAAGTCACTCAGAAATTTTCACTTGCCCATTTTCCTGCTTCCAACATATGAAATTCAAGAACTGACTATTCACTTGTTGCCTACTACCACCCCATGACATGTGCCATTGTAACAATGTAATCAATGTTATTCATTTTACCTGTGAGTGGTTTTAATGTTGTGGCTGATCAATGTACCTTTTTTAATGTGACGCTCTGATTTCTTCTACATGTATATTATTTAAAAAGGTATCAAATGACATCACAATTAAATTCAATACAGGCATAGCCGGGGCATACAATGCAAATTAGGAGGAGAATTCGACCTATTGTTCAATTTCTCCTCTTCTCCGCATACTTTCTCTATGCTAAACTGGAAGCATAGCTGACTTGGAGCATTTGTTATTCCAGCTCATTTGGCCTTAAATATGACTTTAGTGAATATTAATATATGTATATTAATGTAATTATTTTTTTTTTTAGTAATAATTGCTTGATAATTTGATTCTCTGATTTCAGTACAGCAGTATACGTGACTGTAAGTGTAGTACTGAGGGTATGTTAATTATTTAAGATGCTTACATTTCGGTTTGTGTACAGTAGCATAGCCTGAGATGGAACAAGCGTGGCAATAAAAACTGAACCAAATGGTAATGGGACAACCAGAGCACACAGAACATGTAATGTAAACATGTTATAAGATATTCTACAGGAGCAGTGAAACAACCTAAAATCTCTATTGCCGTCCTTGAAAACAAACAGGACTTATTCCACATGAGCCGTTTCTTAAGGCTGAGCGAAGGGACCCATACATGGGTGAGTGTGACGGGGAGTAAAACCATGTGTGAGATACAGTAACGTTGTCTCCTAATAAAGTTGAATTCAGTTGTGTTTCATCAGTATATCACTGACAAGGGAAAAGAGTCAAAGAGCAAGAAAAGTTCAGCTGTATAAAAAGAACGTTCTGCTGTACTTTCCTCGAAAACATTTGTTGTGCATGAAAAATATAAATCTTTTCCTTGAGGTTCTACTGGTTTTGTGAATTTATAGTGGGAACCCATGTCACCAGTAAGCTTTGTGCATGCCATCATTAGAAGCACTGGTGCTATATAAACCAAACTCAGGGAATTCAGCCCATATGAGAACACAACATCAATGCTCATCAACAACAATTTCTTTTTATATATGGGTATCTCTTGTGGGTCTTCAATTTTATGCATTGAACTTTGGCATACAGGTGGTCCTCATTTTACGACCTACCTGTTTTACGGCAGCTCGCACTTACGACCAGCTCTCTAGCGTGGGGGGAAGTGCGAGCCGTCGTGGGGATTAGAGGGATTCCCTGCTCTGGTGCGTTCGTCTATGTTCAGGGAAATTTTCCCAGAACATAGACAAGCGCAGCAGAGCAGGGAATCCCTCAACTCCTCACTTACCGACCAATTAGTTCTACGACCGGGTTGTAAGAACGGAACCCAATCGGTAAGTGAGGAGTACCTGTATTGGCTAAGAGTGGGAGCTACTAATTTATTATATATACAATATAAGCAAGGATGCTGGTGTGATTTCCGATCTTCAGATTATACGCTCTGGTATAAGAGAAAGGTGCCTTTTTATTAATTACGTGTTAGAACAAGAACCATGGATTATTGCTAGCAGTTATAGGTAGATTATAATTATTCTGAATGAAAACAGTCTGCATGTTGCAAAGTACCATTACTGTACCGACCTGGGTATATCTCTCAAACTCTAGGAGCAGAGACCACTTCAGTCCCTGGGGCCACTCTCATCTGGAAGACAGACTATTAGAGGACTATCTCATACAGAAGGCTGCCCTATTAAAGGGACACTATAGGCATCCAGACCACTTCAGCTCATTGAAGTTGTCTGGGTACAGTGTGCCTCGTCGCTGGTCAAAAGTGGTGACGGACCCGCAACTCAACATCGAGGGACATCGGTGCTGGAATCAGGTAAGTAAGTAAAGGGTTTTTAACCATTTATTCATGTTGGGGGGCGGGGGGGTGCAAGGAAGGGTGAATGCAGAGGTAGCTATAGCACCAGGAATACAGCTTTGTATTCCTGGCACATATAGTATCCCTTTAAATATATTGATATGAAAAGGCATGGGATTGACCATTAGGTATATTTCTTGGGCTACACATTGACTTGAATTTACCATCAATCAAATTTTTTTCTCGTCAATTAGGGATGTGCATGGGCAAAAAATTCAGTTCAGTTCGGAAATTCGTTTTAGGAAAAATATTTGTCTGCTTCGGCAATTCGGACCAATGGCATTCGTTTCACTTCGGGACTTTGGCGCTGTCACGATACCTTACCTGACTTCCTCGGACCCACGCAGCACAGCGCCCTCCTTCACTGACACTTCTGACGCCGGCCGCTCGATCAGCTCGGAATTTCTAGGTTCGGCGCATGCGCGCCACTGCCGTCGGCTTGAAGCCGACAAGGTCCTGACGCGGCCACGCCCCCGGACCTTTTGGGGGCGTGGTTTTAAGGCTACACACACCACACTATAAAAGGGCTGCCCTGACAGCAGTAAGACGCCCTAGTGTGGTTCTTGCTGGTTCCCCTAGTGCTACTTTCTGTGATTTTGTATTCTACCCTGGTATTTGACTTTTGGCTTCTCTATTCGACTAATCTACTCTCTGGTTCCCTGTACTTTGGCTTGCTTATCGTTATCCCGTCTTCTGTTATCCCTTGACCTCTGGCTATCCCATTTGACTACTCTAACGTGAGTCCGGCCATTCTAAGGTCCGGTATACGTTCTATAGTTAGGTTACACTCTGCGAGAAGGGGTCACTGTCGTGACATTACACTAGGGCCATGGACCCTGCAGGTGTTAACCCTCTTGGGCTTGGTACTGACAATAGGTTTGAGGAACTGGACCCTCGTATGGACCAGATCGCTCTCGCCGTACAGACGTTAATTAACCGTACTGCTTATCTCCAGCCGGAGGAGCAGACTCCTAGTCAGAGACCCCAGGAACATCCCATGGAAGTACTACCTACAGGCACTTCCAATCAGGCTACAGTGCCTCTCAGGTATGGGGGTGATCCTAAGGGATGCAGGGGGTTCTTGAACCAGATAAGCATCTATTTTGAACTCCATCCTAGAGCGTACCCTACCGATAGGGCTAAGATTGGGTATGTTATCACCCTGTTAGTAGATAGGGCCTTAACCTGGGCTAATCCCTTGTGGGAAAATGACAACCCAATTGTCTTTAATTATATAAACTTTGTTGCAGCTTTCAGGAGAACTTTTGATCCCCCAGGCAGAAAGACTAACGCTGCCAAATCCTTGTTACGTTTAAGACAAGGTACCCGTTCTCTAGTAGACTATGCTTTGGAGTTCCGTACTTTAGCTGCAGAAGTCAGATGGAACGAACAAGCTTTCGTGGATGTGTTCCTGAATGGAGTGTCTGACAGAATCTTAGATGAAGTGGCCACAAGAGATTTACCAGACACTCTAGAGGAATTGATAACATATTTGGCTCATATTGACGAACGCCTTAGGTATAGGCAGAATACCAGAGAGAGACCTAGGAGGGTACCGGAACGTCTTGCTCTGACTTATCCCTCGTCAGAAACCCCAACAGTTACCCCTCCAGAACCCATGCAATTAGGGGCTACAAGATTGTCTGAGACAGAGAGACAATACCGTAGGAGGGAAAGTTTATGTTTATATTGTGGCAGGAAGGGACATAAACGAGTGAATTGTCCTAGCCGGCCGGAAAACTCTCGCACCTAAGTCCGCAGGGGGGACAGGCCTTGGGTGTTATGTGTATGTCCTCCTTCAATGATAAAAAAGATCTCCGGCTTCTTCTACCTATTACTCTAGAATGGGAGGGAAAGAAAGTATCCACCCTTGCTTTAATTGATTCTGGGGCTGCCGAGAATTTTGTGGATCACTTGTTCGGGCAGAAAAATACTCTCCCATTCCAAAAAAGATCTGCACCCTTGGCCGTTGAGGCCATAGATGGTAGACCACTGTCGATACCTCTTATTACCCAGGAAACCATTCCCCTAGTATTATCTACAGGTCTCCTTCATAGGGAGGTTATCACCCTGCAACAGATAACATCCCCTATTTTTCCTGTAATACTTGGGTTTCCTTGGTTAGCCCAGCATAATCCTTCGATTGACTGGGAGAAGAGGGAGATTCTTAAATGGGGAGAATCTTGTCACAGTAAATGCATTACTCCGATCAAACCAGTGGGGTTGATCAATATACCTACTATGGAACCATTGACCACCCAAATACCCAACCAATATATTGATCTTAAAGATGTCTTTGAACCTAAAGAGGCAGAAAGATTACCTCCTCATCGTCCCTATGATTGTTCTATTGAATTGTTGCCCGGCACTATGCCTCCACGAGGTACAGTTTATCCCCTGTCGATAGCCGAGAATAAAGTATTGGAGGAATACATTGCTGAGAACTTAAAGAAGGGGTTTATCACTAAATCTTCATCGCCTGCGGGTGCTGGGTTTTTCTTTGTATCTAAGAAAGAGGGGGATTTAAGACCCTGTATTGATTACAGAGGGTTAAATAAGATTACTATACGTAATGCTTATCCTATCCCCTTAGTGACTGAACTATTTGACAGGTTGAAAGGAGCTACTGTCTTTTCTAAACTGGATTTGCGGGGAGCATATAATTTAATCAGAATAAAAGAAGGGCATGAATGGAAGACTGCTTTTAATACTCGTTATGGTCATTATGAGTATCGAGTTATGCCCTTCGGGTTATGCAACGCCCCAGCAGTCTTCCAGGACTTCATTAACGATGTGTTACGAGACTTTTTACAAATGTTTGTAATAGTATACTTGGATGATATCCTGATTTACTCTAAAAACATGAACGAACACTATGAACATGTCAGATTGGTTCTTTCAAAGTTATTAGAGAATGGTCTCTATTGTAAATTGGAGAAATGTTTGTTCCACAAGGAAGAAGTGCATTTCCTGGGATACATCATTTCTAGTACGGGTTTCCAAATGGAGCCGAAAAAGTTAGAGGCCATTCAGCAATGGCCCTTACCAGTTGGACTTAAAGCAATCCAACGCTTCTTGGGGTTTGCCAATTACTATAGGAAATTCATTAAAGGATTTTCTTCAATAACAGCCCCTATTACTGCTATGACTAAGAAGGGAAGGAATCACAGGGAATGGTGCCCAGAAGCTAAGAGAGCTTTTGATTCATTAAAAGAAGCCTTTTCTTCAGCGCCAGTATTACGGCATCCTGATCCTTCCCGTCCTTTTATACTGGAGGTAGATGCATCCGAGTCAGGGATAGGAGCGATACTATCTCAAAGACCTTCGGATGATCAACCATTGCACCCATGTGGGTTTTTCTCTAAGAAATTAACAGAAACAGAGAAAAGATACGATATAGGGGAGAGAGAGTTGTTGGCAATTATTTCTGCCCTTAAAGAATGGCGATACTTGTTTGAAGGGTCACCCATCCCTGTTACCATTTTTACAGACCATAAAAACCTCTCTTACTTCAGTGAAGCCAAGAAAATGTCTGACAGACAAGTACGTTGGTCTCTATATCTCAATCGTTTCAATTATATTGTTACATATGGGCCGGGGTCAAAAAATATTAAGGCTGATGCCCTATCCCGCCAATATGAACCTTTTACATCCTCCAACGAAGTTATGTCCTCTTTAATCCCTAAGAATCGTATTGTCGCCACTGTCTATGCTAGAGTCTCATCGGGATTAATAGAGGAACTCTCTACGTTCCAAGATCGCACTACCTTGACTGTTCCACAAGGAAAACTATATGTGCCATTGGCCTATCGGGACAGAGTACTATCCCTCATGCATGATTCCAAAATGGCAGGGCATCAAGGGATACATAAAACCACATCATTGCTGGTGGAACGGTTCTGGTGGCCTTCCTACAAGAAGGATATTGTCTCTGATAAGGGACCTCAATTTATTTCCCGTTTCTGGAAAGCGTTTTGTGGACAGTTGGGTATCAACCTTAACCTTTCCTCTTCTTATCATCCCCAATCAAATGGTGTTACGGAAAGGATGAACCAATGCCTGGAACAATACATCCGCTGTTTCACTTCGGTTCATCAAGATGACTGGGCGGAGTTGTTATCATGGGCAGAATTTGCTCACAACCATCATGTCCATGAATCCACTTTACACAGCCCCTTTTTTTATCAATTATGGGTTTAACCCTACGACTCTACCAAGTTACGTCCCTTCTACGGGAGTGCCAAGTGTGGATGACACCGTCCGGAATATGAGGGAGACTTGGCTAGGGGTTAAACAAATCTTGACTCAAAGGGCTAGTGTGTACAAAGCTAATGCGGACAGGCATCGGAGACCTGCTCCCACGTTCATGATCGGGGATAAAGTGTGGTTAAGTACCCGTAACATTAAACTTAAGGTCCCGTCTATGAAATTTGCTCCCAGATTCATTGGCCCGTTTCAGGTCCTCAAACGTGTCAACCCTGTTTGTTACAGTCTTCGTTTACCCTCTAATATGAAATTACCGAATTCGTTTCATGTCTCACTTCTCAAGCCATTAATCTGTAATCGGTTTACTCGTAGTACCCCTCCTCCTCTTCCTGAAGTTGTGGAGGGACAAAACGAATATGAAGTGAGGTCTATTTTGGGTTCTCGTTTTTCTAGGGGTAAACTTCAATACCTTTTAGACTGGAAGGGTTATGGTCCTGAAGATCGTTCGTGGGTGGACGCTTCTGATGTTCACGCCCCTCGCCTGGTTCGTTTGTTTGAAAGGAGGCGTTCTAACCGCCCTGGGGGCGGTCCTTGTGGGGGGGGTACTGTCACGATACCTTACCTGACTTCCTCGGACCCACGCAGCACAGCGCCCTCCTTCACTGAGCGGCACGACACTTCTGACGCCGGCCGCTCGATCAGCTCGGAATTTCTAGGTTCGGCGCATGCGCGCCACTGCCGTCGGCTTGAAGCCGACAAGGTCCTGACGCGGCCACGCCCCCGGACCTTTTGGGGGCGTGGTTTTAAGGCTACACACACCACACTATAAAAGGGCTGCCCTGACAGCAGTAAGACGCCCTAGTGTGGTTCTTGCTGGTTCCCCTAGTGCTACTTTCTGTGATTTTGTATTCTACCCTGGTATTTGACTTTTGGCTTCTCTATTCGACTACTCTACTCTCTGGTTCCCTGTACTTTGGCTTGCTTATCGTTATCCCGTCTTCTGTTATCCCTTGACCTCTGGCTATCCCATTTGACTACTCTAACGTGAGTCCGGCCATTCTAAGGTCCGGTATACGTTCTATAGTTAGGTTACACTCTGCGAGAAGGGGTCACTGTCGTGACAGGCGCTATGGGTCTTCGGCGCTTCGGAACTTCAACGCTTCGGGGACTTCAGCACTTCGGAAAAATAAAATAAACATTTGTGGTTTTTTTTTTGTTTTTTTAAAGTGGACCACAGCAGCACCCAGACAACTTAATATTAAAGAAGTGGTCTAGTGGACAACAACAGCACCCAGACAACTTAATATTGAAGAAGGGGTCTGGGTTTAGTTCATAAGTACTTAGTAGTGTTAGTTTAGTATATATTATACAGTTTACAAAATGAATGATATTTTCACTGCACATATAGTGCAGCCAATCAGGGAGCACTACCAGCTAGTGCAGCCAATCAGGGAGCACTACCAGCTAGTGCAGCCAATCAGGGAGCACTACCAGCTAGTGCAGCCAACATTCTGCACACTATATAATAGACTTGTGCATTCAGAGTTACAATTTTTGGCCAATCGGCTGTTCAGCAGGATTAAGTATGTATGAATCACCATACAAACGTCTAACCGACCAAACAACTAATGCGGTCGCTGAACATAGTTGTTTGATTCAGAGTTCCTCCTTTGGCACCACAAAAAAAAGAAATAATTGATGTAAAAGGTTCCCACAAATCCTAGAGGAACATGGTAATATTAATTTGGCAACAATTCTTCTAGATTCTAAGCTCTTTTGAGCAGGGTTCTCATCAACTTATAGGTCAAGTAACATTCTGTATTGTTAAATTTCTGTTGTAAAATTTCCCCCTTTATAATATTGTAAAGGCCTGCGGAATATGATGGCGTTATATAAATGATGATACAAATGATAATAACAATAATGACTTTCAGGGTTACTGAGTCTGTTGCAGATCATGTGCTGGAAAAAAACGAGGTTAGGCTTTTATAATCTGTTCTCTGCTTTAGGAAAGATTGAATACAGGATCTAGAATGTCACTACATTAAATCAAACATATATTACTACCACGTGCTTTCCTGGTTTATATTCTACAGTAACAGATTCCAGAACGGATGTCATAGGACATTTAGCTCCTTTTTTGGGAGAACCAAGGTCATAATGTATCACACTCCCGTACCCGTGAACTTTTATTTCTCTTTAGTAATAAATGTGATTATTCTGTTTGTATCTCACATACTTTCATGGTTTATTACAGAGTTTATCATACTGGAGACTGGCTATTTTTTAGATAGTCACGTGAAAATTCTCATTTGACTATACAAAGTGTGTTCTCATATCTACTATGAAATAGAGCCTTTCCCTGGTTTAAGTTTCTATTTAAATAATGGTTTGGATATTCATCACCATACTTTCCTTGAAAAGATATATGTATTTTTTTACATTCTTTATTTTTTTAGTGCATTATATAACATACAAGCATACTTTGACATTTCCAGTTGTATATATAACAATGTAATGTAGGGAGATCATGAAGTGTCGGCATATTGCACTTTTTATAATAAAATCAAGCTCAAAACTGAAACATGTCAGTTAGAAAGTACGGTAATAGAGAACTTATGATACTGTTGATTGCGGCAACTGACAATATAAGTGACTAATAAGAGAGAAATACCACTGGTTGCTTTAAAATAAACTATAGCTGCTGGTCGATATAAGCATATAAATAAAATAAAACAACATAATCAAAGCAATCAAATAATAATAATAATCAAATAATCAAAGCATATCTGATACAAGAGAGGCCGATAGGAAAACAGCGTAGCTTTAGAGAGAACCTGTAGCCCGCTCAACCGATGCCTTCAGAGGAGGAGACACTGACACAAGAAAGCTGTACTCCAGCTATATTAAAGGGATCACCCCAACGGCACCGGGCACACAATTCATTACTCTTTAGTGTTGGCATCAAACCGCATTTGACGGCTGGGGCCTGCGCTCGTGAATCTCCCGCCTCACGCAAACAGCTCTCTCTCTTTACGGGGAACCACCGCCTGGGTGTTCAGTGTTTGTCTTGCCGTCCAAGTGAGCAGGAACAAGCGTAGGAGCCATACCTTCGGCATTTATGTGCCAGCAGCTTGCCTCTCCACCTCAGCGCCCAGGGTGCCTGGGAGAAACCCCGCTCTGTAGTGTCAGTCATCAGAACAGATAAGAAAGGCCTTAGTTCAGCATTGAGGAGCGGTAGGTAAGGTAAGAGGTCGAGAGTATAGCTCCACTTAAAATCAGGTAAGTCCAAAAGCCCAAAGAAGAGGGTCTATATGAACAGGTGGCTGTGGAAAGTCCTATGGAGCAGCACAGTCCCTGGCATGGTGGCTATCTCAAGAAGTAGGCTTTAATTCTCGAACTCGCCTAAAATATCAATGTCTCGCAGATTAGGCCACAAGAGTGTACCAGTGGGGACCAGGATATCCCCCACTAGTCCAAAGCAATCTTTAAATCAAGGCAGAGGACCGGCCAACTCTCCTGCCTCGAGTATGTGTGAAGGCAGCCGAGAAGCCTAGCACTGATTCAGGCAATAGCAGGCTCAAAGTTTAGCAAAGTATTCCTCAGAAAATTTATAATTATTCCCAAAAATATAATGGTAATGTCTAGTGTGTGGCTTAGAAAGATGTTTTCCCCGAGGAGCTCTAGCCACATGCAACTACCTCGGTCGGCTATCAGGCCCCGCCCCTATCTTGGAAAGAATTGATTAACAATCTATATGTGAATGACAAGATACTTTACTAGGTTACTAACATGGGCTTCTTTCACATTTCTTAAAGCTGGTTTTCTATCAAGTGACTCATTTTTTTGTTGCCGTAACTATGGCTGTTGTGAGGTCAATTAAAGGAACACTCCAAGCACCATAACCACTTTGGCCCGGGCACCCTTACTCATTAAGTAAGGCTGGGGTGATGTCATAAGCCTCTCCTAGCGTTAAAACAGGGCACGCCAAGGAGTTGGGTAATCAGTAGATGGAGAACCCAGTAGCTCCCTTTCAACCTGTTCCGCAGGCACTGAGAGGACAGCGGTAGAGCAGGCACGTCTGACATGGCACCTCTGCTGGCACTGTGCTCATAGGAAGTTCTCTGCACACCACCATGCCTCCTGACACTTGGTTAGCATGCCACGTTTACACCGAGAAAGGGATAAAAGTTTGTCTTTCGTATGCTTTTGGAATAAAAGTGGGGTCCAACGAATGGGCCTTATCTACTAAGCTGCACATTATGTTACCTCCTGTTTTTGTTGTAATGTGTTAGTGTGTGAGAGAATATGTGTGTCTGTCAGTGTGTGTGTTTGTCTGTCAGTGAGTGTGTGTCTGTCTGCGAGTGTGTCTGCCAGTGAGTATG
Organism: Pelobates fuscus; assembly: GCF_036172605.1. NCBI lineage: Eukaryota > Metazoa > Chordata > Amphibia > Anura > Pelobatidae > Pelobates > Pelobates fuscus. The sequence continues at coordinate 146,758,541 of NC_086325.1, read as the reverse complement.
TGACTGTCAGTGAGTATGTGTGTGTCTGTGAGTGTGTGTGTCAAATCAGTGAGCGTGCATGTCTGTCTGTCAGTGAGTGTGTCTGTTTGGATTACTGGCCCCCCTCCAAACACATAGGAAAGGTGTTGTTACTCACTTTTTTTTTTCCAAGCCATGCCGGTCTCTCTGTGGCTCCATGGCTGAGAGAATCCATCTTGATTATCTCAGCCAATCCAATGCTTTCCCATAAGAACGTTCAGTGCCTCCATGCAGAGCGTGGAGACACGGAACGTAGATTCGGCACACTGTGCAGCACTGGCCTAGGAAGCAACTCTAGTGGCAATGTTTACATTGGAGAGCCTGCAGGGACAGGCTATAGACACTAGAACCACTATATTAAGCTTTACTGGTTCTGCTGAATATAGTGTCCCTTTAAGAATTCTATTTTTGTAATTGAATATAAAATTTTGTTTAAACAAATCTGGCTCCTAGCTTTAACTGGCTCCTAGATTCCTAGCATATTTGTCGAGCCCTGATCTACTTGAAGATAGAAAAAAAAAAAAAAACAGGGGGCTGAGATACACACTCCTTGCAACATGAGTTGATGTAGTTATAATATAATATAAGTGCTTTTATAGTCAGGGAGAATTTAGGGCTGTTAACATTGGCTATTGTTGATGTCACTTAAAGTTGCTTTTGCCTAATTTACTGTGGCACCAGAGTGGCATCTACTGGACTATTAAGGTAAGTACAGGAAGTGAATTGACAAATGTCTCCGGGAATATACAAAGTTGATGGGCTAATAAATGTAGTTAAAATCATAGATAGAATTTTTAAAAAGTGAATGAAAGTCACAAGAGTAGAGTAAAAAGTGTACAGATTCTTATGTAAGCAGTGTGGGCGCATATATAAGTGGTACTGGTCTAACTACCCATAATATGTTAGGCAAGTAATGCTTATTGTGCAATGTTCACAGAACAAGATTTATTAACTCCTTCACTACCGAATTATTATTATTTTTTTTTTATATAAGTAATTTATTTGACACGAGAATGATTGCCAAAAATATGATGGTAATCTCCAGTATGTGGCTTGGAAAGAGGTCTTCCCCGAGGAGCTACAGCCACATGTGACTCCACCCAGCTCGCACATAAGTTAGGATACACTGCATGCTTGTTATGTATTGTTGATGTGACAAAAATAAATGGCCAAATGCCCTGCTTATTAGTAATGGTAAGCACCTGACGGCATTGATTTCAATGAGACTTCTGTGTAGAAGCCACCAGAATGGCAACATAATGTCTGCATGTGGGTATAATGTGGACGTACAATAAGTACAGATACACATAGAATGTGTTCTATTAAAGACTTGCCAACTTCCTCACTGATCCTTCCCTTATTACAGCCATTTAAGGGATGCTTGGTATAGACCATGCACTTGCCAGAGTAAATTATTTAAAGGGACACTCCACACACCAAAAACACGTTAGCTTGCTGAAATGCTTTATGTGTGAAAGAGTTCAACAGAAATTGGCACAGTTATACATTAACCTTGTTAAACTCAATCAATCAGACAACCAGTCGTGTTACTTCCTGGTTGTTTAGCTCACTGGAACTAATCTTAAGAGGCAGCAATTGCTCAGAGCACAAGCCTTGCAAATACTTCTCATTGAGCTGTATTGGAAAGTCTGTGATTGGACAGCCACAGAAAACCTGGGTTGGTGAAGAAGAGGAGGGCTTGCAAGAGATCTGCAGATTTTGTAATGTGGTGGAATCTCGGTAAAAATAAATTTAGTAGGCCGAGATTACCACGTGGCATGTGTACGTGCATATGCTGACGTATCGATCAGTTGGTTGCACGAGGCAAGATACGATCAGTAGTGTACGGAGCATGTGCAAGAATACAGGATGTAGTATTCCCCTCCTCCATTGTGCTGGACAAGCCATGCGGTCAAGCAGGAAGTTAATTCTTATTTGTATTGATTGGTCAAGAGAATGTGCGGGTGGAGCTTAATATGGGAGGAGTTATGTGCCTATATAAGGAGCCTGCACTATTGTCCGGGGCTCAGAACTTGCTGTATTTTGGTGACATTAGTCCCTCTGAGTCCCGATCGGTGATCCAATAAAGAATCTCTTCCTTCCTGAAGAAACCTGTGTCCATCTCTCTGTGCTTGGCTTCCGTCAGTTTCTCCGGTATCATTTGTTGCATTGGCCGGGAAGCTCATCGTTCAACGGTAGCTGAGAGGCAGAGGCGTGAGACGGTCTATCTTTGCCCACGTTCTCTACGGCTGCACCCCTGAACTTCTGCGTGGACCTCCCTTCGTCTCGGCGCCACTGGTCTGTTGTCCAGGAGATCATCGGCCTCTACGTAAGAAGTGCTGGGGTGTCCCCGTCGATGAGTGTGAACTCAGGTTCAGGAACGAGGAGGTAAGACAACTGCTGTTTTAGACGGCAGACCCACTAGGGGTATACCGATTGTGCGGTAGGCCCAAAAGGGGTTTAAATCTGTGTATGGAATCTGCCCCTTCTGTCGGAGGGAAGGAGCGAAGGCACACCGCTCAATCGAACGCTCTTTAGTAAGACCGTTTGATTTGGTTTGGAGTCAGGCGGGGTTCTGTGTAAATAGCCCTAGCCGGACACCGGTGTCTTGTCTAGACTAGCGTTCTAGGGTGTATATTTTGTTCGCTAGGTCGAAAGGACCGGGAGACTAAGCGGCGTCTGTGTAAATTCGGTTCGCTAGATCTCAACCTATCTTGGCTAAGTGGGAAGGCGTGTAAATTTGGAACCCACTAGATTTTTGATAGAGTAAATAGACTAAAAGGGTGCTGTTGTAAATTCCGCCCTCTAGTTCGCTATATGTGGTGCTTGGGCAGTGTGGCTAACCAAAACGGATGTAGATAGTTTTAGGTAGTCCATTCAAGGTACTGGCCAATAGTTTAGTTGGGATTGTAAATGTGTTAAAGATTGTTAGTAAAGTGTATATCTTAGATAGCGCGAGCTCAGCCATCTAGCGAGAGTGTTAATAGTGTGTTGCTGTATCATAGTGCACGGTACCATAACCCTGTATATTTACTGACACTGTATACAAGTACTAATCATTGTCGTCTATTGCATGTTTAACACCATAACCACTAATAATTGTATTGTGACCTTAAATTGTGCTTTGACCTATGCTAACCGTACTGTAACCGCTATTTGTAAAAGACGATGTTACTGGGGTGTGTTATAGATGGGTAATTCGTATATAGAGAATTATAGCGTGGGTGACTGTATAGTTTCGCCAAAGGGCATAATATTGATTATTTAGTGACTGGTGTAACAGCTGTGTGTGTACGGGAATTCCCTGAGTGTTTATTGTGTTATTGTGTACGTTTCACTTGGTAACCGTACCACGTGGTGCTGTTGCCAGAGGAAACGGGTGTGACTGTTGAATAGAACGCGTGCATAGTATTCGTTGTCAACGACGTTCCATTGATAAGTATGGGCGCGTCGGAGTCAACGATTTTGGATCCCTTAGGTTGTATGGTAAAGCATTTTAAAAAGGGATTTAAAACATGTGATTTTGGGGTTAAAATGTCTCCTGTACGTTTGGTCACTTTGTGCACTAGGGAGTGGCCTATTTTGGTTGCGGCATGGCCACCACGTGGTAGTTTGGATCCAACCCTGATACAGCGTGTACACGTGGCTGTGTCAGGTAGGCCTGAACTTTACGGACAGTTTCCATATATTGATTGTTGGAGACAGGCCGTAAACGACTCGCCAAAATGGATTCAGATATGCCACGAGGAGCAATGTCGCCTCATGGTGGCCAGGACTTGTTTGTCCACTAGGACTGTGGTTAGGCCCATTTTGGACACGCCCCCTGAGTCCTAGATCTCTTTGCCGCCCCCTTACTTCCCTATAGGAAGAGGTGACGCGAGTGCAGGAAGTTCTATACCCCTCCCCTCATTGCCCTCATCCACTTCCGCTTCCTCCTCCAGTACAGAATCTACCCCCCCTCGTATTAAACCTCCCCTTCCGGAACCAGAACCAACCCCCGTTAGATCTGAATATCCTGATTTTGCGCCACTTCAAACTTCCGGTCAAGCTTCTTCTAGCTCGGCTGGGAGTATTCTATTTACTAGCTTTTCCCAAAATCAAGCTCCCACATCCTCATGCCTTATTTCCCCCCGACTGGAACCCATAACTGACGCCCCTCCACGTAGCCCTATACTAACCCGACAACTGACCGGTACCCAACAACTTAGACATTATCAGATGCCTCTTCGTCTGAATCCTGGGTCAGCCTATCTCGATGCCGCAGGTCAAATGGCACATGCTGACCCAGTCTTCGTATATGTCCCGTTCACGACTACCGATCTCTTGAATTGGAAGACCCACAATTCCTCGTACACTGAGAAACCACAAGCTATGACCGATCTGTTCACCTCGATAGTTCAGACACATAATCCGACATGGGCTGATTGCCAGCAGTTATTAATGACATTGTTTAATAATGAGGAAAGGACAAGGATTAACCAAGCGGCCATTAAAGCGCTAGAGGATAGAGCCCGTGCTTTAAATCAAGCCAATCCGGCAGCATGGGCCGCAACACATTATCCTAACACCGATCCCGACTGGAATGTTAATGGCGCAGATATGGTCCAACTCAAAGCCTATAGAGACGCTATAATTGCTGGCATGAAAGCCGGAGGGAAGAAAGCTATTAATATGTCGAAGACAGTTGAGGTGATTCAGAAAAGTGATGAAGCGCCCAGTGTCTTTTATGACCGATTATTGGAGGCATACCGCTTGTATACCCCCTTTAATCCGGAAGACGCAGATAATTCCCGAATGGTAAACTCCGCCTTTGTCAGCCAAGCTTACGGAGATATTAAGCGCAAGCTACAAAAGTTAGAAGGGTTTGCAGGAATGTCTATCACCCAACTAATGGAGGTAGCAAATAAAGTATATATGAACAGGGAAACAGAGACAAAGAAAGAGGAAGAGCGCAAGATGCGTAGAAAGGCAGATATGCTAGCGGTAACGATCGCAGGCGTAGATAGACGGGGCCCAGATAGAGGCGATAGTAAGTGGAATGAGGAACCTCTGAGTAGAAATCAGTGCGCATACTGTAGGGAAGAAGGGCATTGGAGAAGTGAGTGTCCACGAAGGGAACAGTATGAGAGAGACAGACCTAGGACAGGTTATGGAAACTTTAGAGGCAGAGCGAGAGGTAGAGGAGGCCCCGGAGGGAGCAATGGTAATAGAGGGAGTAATGGGAACAGAGGAAGTGTAAGGGAAGATAGGTATTATCCAGCAGCGCAAAGGTCCCGCGATAGAGAAGGTAGGGACTTTGTAGGATTGGCTGACACGGTCATGGAGGACTATTGATACCGACCGGGCTCCATCCCCCTTGGTCGAGCGGAGCCTCTGGTCGATGTATCAATAGGGGGAAAAAGGAGTGCGTTCATGATCGACACTGGTGCTGAATATTTGGTGGTGACTGACCTAGTTGCTCCTCCATCTGGAAGAACTATTACTGTAATAGGAGCAACTGGAAGAAGTGCTGCAAAACCGGTTCTTAAAAGTCGACTCTGTACATTGGGAGGCCACGTAGTAAAACATCAATTCCTTTATATGCCTGAATGTCCAGTCCAATTGCTGGGACGTGATATGCTATCTAAGTTACAAGCGCAGATTACGTTCCTACCAAACGGAACAACATCCTTAAAGTTTAATGGACCTTCAGGTATTATGACATTATCCGTACCAAAGGAAGAAGAGTGGCGACTTTATACAGCGTTGACTATCCAAAACCCTAGGAGTGATGAATCCTTATTCAATATACCAGGAGTTTGGGCAGAGAACAACCCACCAGGACTGGCCCGCAATATTCCACCTATTAAAATCGAACTAAAACTTGGGGTTTATCCAGTGAGCCTAAGACAATATCACATCCCGCAGAAGGCTAAGAAGAACATCCAATCTTATCTGGATAAGTTCATACGGTATGGTATCCTAAAATTCTGTACTTCCCCCTGGAACACCCCATTGCTGCCTGTTCAAAAGCCCGGTACAGATGAGTATCGACCTGTGCAGGACTTGAGAGCAGTCAATGATGCGGTTGTTAGTATACATCCAGTTGTACCCAATCCATATAACCTGCTTGCTTTAATTCCGGGCGGGGCTACTTATTTTACAGTCTTAGACCTCAAAGATGCCTTCTTTTGCCTCCGAATTGCCGCAGAAAGTCAATGTATCTTTGCTTTCCAATGGGAAAACGCTGTAACGGGCTCAAAACGCCAAATGACCTGGACAAGACTGCCCCAAGGGTTTAAAAATTCACCTACCCTATTTGGTTCAGCTCTAAGTCAAGATCTACTGGATTTCGAGTCCATCCCAGGAGAGTGTGTATTGTTACAATATGTAGATGACTTGTTGATAGCAGCAGTTACAAAGGAAATATGTCATCAAGCAACGCACGATCTACTACACATTCTCTGGAAGGCAGGATACAAAGTGTCTAGAAAGAAGGCTCAGTTGTGTTTGCCAACTGTCAAATATCTGGGATTCCATATCTCTGAAGGTCAAAGAATCATGGGGCCAGAGAGAAAAGAAGCTGTATGCCAAATACCGATACCCAAGAATAGAAGACAAGTGCGAGAATTCTTGGGGGCAGCAGGCTTCTGTAGGATATGGATTCCCAGCTACGCGATACTGGCAAAACCTCTGTATGCAGCTATCAAGGGTACAGAGCACGACCCCTTCTTATGGACTCAAGAACAGCAAACGGCATTTGAAGATGTGAAGAAGGCTTTGATGAGTGCCCCAGCATTAGGTCTACCTGATCACACACGACCATTCTACCTGTATGTACATGAGCAAAGAAGAATGGCTGTGGGAGTATTGACACATTACTTGGGATCATGGCAAAGACCTGTTGCCTACATGTCTAAGCAACTGGATGCAGTGGCCAGCGGACTTCCACCTTGTCTAAGAGCCGTGGCTGCAGCCGCCCTGCTAGTAGCTGAAGCCGATAAACTCACTCTGCGTCAAGAACTTTATGTACGAGTCCCACATGCAGTACAGACATTGTTGGATTACAAAGGAAATCATTGGTTTAGTAACAGCCGTATGACTAAGTATCAAGCAATGTTGTGTGAAAACCCAAGAGTGCATTTAGAGACTGTAAACACCTTAAATCCAGCTACCCTTTTGCCACAACCTACTGAAAGTCAACATGATTGTTTGGAAGTAATGGATGAAGTATTTTCAAGTAGACCAGATCTTCGTGATTTTCCCATCCAGAACCCCGATGTTCAATATTACACCGACGGCAGTAGTTATGTGAAAGAAGGGATCCGCTATGCAGGATATGCAGTAACAACGATAGACAAGGTGATAGAAGCTCGGCCACTGGCAAAAGGAACATCAGCACAAAAGGCAGAATTGATAGCACTGACCCGAGCGTTACAATTGGCTGAAGGTTTAAGAGTGAACATCTACACGGACTCCAAGTATGCGTTTTTAACCACTCATGCCCACGGAGCTTTGTATAAAGAAAGAGGACTATTGAATTCAGAAGGCAAGGAAATCAAGTACGCAGCTGAAATCCTACAACTATTGGAAGCAGTGTGGGAGCCGAAAGAAGTCGGTATTATACATTGTCGAGCGCATCTGAGAGGAGATGGTGATGTAACCAAAGGAAATCGGATGGCAGACAGTACAGCTAAGCGTGACGCTGAATCGGGAAGACAAGAGTATGTGGGGCATATAGCTGCTCTTATACCAACTCCATTGTCTCAATGGACTCCAGTTTATACAGCTCAAGAAGAGGAGTGGTTAAAGACTGAACCTGGAAAATATTTGGAGAACAAATGGTATCAGTTAGAAGATGGAAGAATAGTCATTCCAGCATCACTAGCGGTAGAAATTGTCCAAAACTATCACAACGGGACACATTCTGGGAGAGACAGCACAGAAGAATCTCTCAGAAAACATTTTTACATACCAAGATTGTCCAACTTGACTCAGGCCATTGTACGAAGATGTGTAACGTGTGCTAAAAATAATGCAAGGCAAGGACCAGTAAAGCCACCAGGAGTCCAGTTTATGGGGGGACTCCCCATGTCCGATTTACAAATTGACTATACAGTAATGCCTAAATCTGGTGGACATCGCTACCTGCTGGTAGTTGTGTGTACCTATTCAGGCTGGGTAGAAGCATGTCCTACTCGTACAGAGAAAGCAGGGGAAGTTGTGAGATTCCTGCTACGAGAAATAATACCCCGATATGGACTACCCTGCTCTATAGGATCGGACAATGGTCCAGCTTTTGTTCATCAGTGCCTACAACAACTGACTCATATGCTTGATATAAAGTGGAGGCTTCATACGGCATATAGACCCCAGAGTTCTGGTAAGGTAGAGAGAATGAATAGAACTATTAAGAATCAGTTGGCTAAAATGTGTCAGGAAACCCAACTTAAGTGGAACGTTCTCTTGCCCATAGCTCTTTGCGAATCCGCAGTACACCTACCAGAAGGATGGGCCTCTCTCCTTTTGAAATCATGTATGGGCGACCACCTCCCGTACTTGGTAACTTAAGGGGGGATTTGAGTCAGTTGGGAGAAGGAATTACCCGGCAGCAGGTTGTAGAGTTGGGTAAGACTATGGAGGAGGTACAGAAATGGGTACAAGATAGATTACCTGTGAATATTTATCCCCCAGTTCATAGTTACCACCCAGGAGACCAAGTGTGGATTAAAGAGTGGAATAATGTACCGTTAGGGCCCAAGTGGAGAGGTCCTTATGTTGTTCTTTTGTCTACCCCTACAGCGATAAAAGTAGCCGAAGTGACTCCGTGGATACATCACTCCAGGGTTAAACCAGCAGCAGTCGATTCTTGGCAAGTTACAGCAGATCCAGAGAATCCCTGCAAGATCCGGTTAAAACGCACTACTCAGTCGGAGTAACGAGGAACTTTTGTGGATTACAAATTTTATTGTTACAGGGATTTGGTGAAGTGAGTGTTTTTAGACGGCCATAATAAAGCCTGTCCGCTCACCGACATATAGTATATAAGCCAGGGAAAGTCTCGAAGGGACTCCTGTGAAGACGAGCAGAACTCCATTCCCTGCAGCCCTTACATCCTGGAAGCTGAGGTGCCTTCGCACGGACGAAGACTGAGGATGACGACGAAAGATGTATTCTTAATAATGTTTTTATATGTGTATTTTTATATTCAGGAAGGTAGAGGTACCGACACTCCTAGCTGTGAGGTATGCATTAAGACTACAAGAACAGGTAACCATATTTCCCAAACCCTAATTTGGCATTCGCAATACGAGTGTAAAGGAGATGTATCAAGATGTAGATACATAAATATAGAATATAGTGTGTGCCATTTAGGAGTAGGAGAACCTAAGTGCTTCAGTCCAGAGTATCAACCTCGTACAATTTGGTTGACTCTCAGGAATGGAGATCCTCAGGGGACCCTAATTAATAAGACGGTATTAGAATCCGTACATTCTTCGGGTGTTCTGCTATTTGATGCGTGTAAGGCGATTTCAAGTGGTAGAAAGCCGTGGAATGTATGTGGGGATCTTAGATGGGAGAGGACGTATGGGTCTAACGATAAATATATTTGTCCCAGTAGTAAAAATAAGTATGTGAGCCCTAGATGCCCAAATAGAGATTATAACTTTTGCCCATATTGGTCTTGTGTGGGGTGGGCAACTTGGGGACAGACAGTAGACAAGGACATGATTGTGACTAAGTTGCCTACCAGTCCATATTGTAAGTCTATGGAATGCAATCCAGTCCATATACTTATAAATAACCCCGACAAGTTCTTAGATAAATATGGTAATTTATTTGGGTTTCAAATATATGGGACGGGCTTAGATCCTGGGACAGTATTGTTTATAGGGATAGAGACTGATACGGTATCCTCCCAGACTCATCAAGTATACCATTCCTTTTATGAAGAGATGAGCATAGATAATAATATCCCCCATAATGCTAAAAACCTGTTCATTGATTTAGCTGAAAGTATTGCCGGTAGTCTTAATGTTACCAACTGCTATGTGTGTGGAGGTACTAACATGGGAGACCAATGGCCTTGGGAAGCAAAGGAGGTAATGTCCGGTTCTGAGGCAGTTGACCAATTAATATCTACACAAGCCGATTATCATATGAGTGTTAGAGGTAAATCTGAGTGGAGATTAAAGACCTCCATCATAGGTTATGTTTGCATAGCGAGGAAAGGAATGATGTATAATACTTCTGTAGGAGAATTAACTTGTCTAGGGCAAAAAGCTTATGATGATGATACAAAGAATACAACTTGGTGGTCGGCTTCAAATGTCTCAGAACCATCTAACCCGTTTGCTAGATACGCCAATTTAAAGGATGTGTGGTTTGATCTATCCATCACATCTAACTGGAGAGCCCCAGCAAATTTGTACTGGATCTGTGGTAAGAAAGCCTATTCGGAGTTGCCACAGGACTGGGAAGGGGCATGTGTGTTGGGTATGCTCAAACCATCCTTCTTCTTGTTACCTATTGAAACAGGTGAGACTTTAGGTGTTAAAGTGTATGATGTGAATCATAGGAAGAAAAGAGGACCCATAGAGATAGGCGCCTGGGAAGATAATGAATAGCCTCCCCAGCGTATTATAGATTACTATGGGCCAGCCACGTGGGCAGAGGACGGTACCTTTGGTTATAGAACCCCAATTTATATGCTCAACCGTATTATAAGATTACAGGCGGTGGTTGAGATAATTACTAATGAGACCTCACAAGCGCTCAATCTTCTAGCGAAGCACAATACCAGGATGAGGACAGCAGTATACCAAAATAGATTAGCCTTGGATTACCTATTGGCAGTAGAGGGAGGTGTATGTGGGAAGTTTAACCTGAGCAATTGCTGTCTTCAAATAGATGACGAAGGGCAAGCAATAGCTGAGCTTACTAGCCATATGGTTAAACTAGCGCATGTGCCTACTCAGGTATGGAAATGGTATAATCCAAGTAGTTGGTTTGGTAGCTGGTATGAGTGGTTTGGAGGGCTTAAGGCAGTGGTAGGTGGAGTCCTACTAATTTTAATGTTGTGTCTACTCCTGCCGTGTCTTATACCCTTAGTAGTTAGGTCTGTGCAAAGCCTGATAGAAAATATAGCAGAGAGGAAGGCTGCTGCACAGATAATGGCAATTTATAAATATAAGGCTCTAGATCAGGGAGAACCAATGCAGGAAGATGAGTGTTAAAGATTCACATCATAAGATAAGTCTGGTCTGGTTCATGGTAACTTGTGGTGTATGCAAACCAAGGTTAAGTGATGCCTCAAGTAATTGTGAAATATCAAGAGGCATCAAAGGGGGGAATGTGGTGGAATCTCGGTAAAAATAAATTTAGTAGGCCGAGATTACCACGTGGCATGTGTACGTGCATATGTGTCAGGGTACCTGCGGTCTCTACCTCCGAAAGAGGTAGAGACTTAGCTGTTCCTCCATCCAGACGGCCTGATGGCTCCCTTCCCCAAGGTCTATCCGGTCATGCAAGGCCAGCCGCGAGGGAGTGACTGCCTTTTACAGCATCTAGGCAGGAAGTTGTCATCAGGACACTCCTCCGGAACGACCTGTCACTCAATTGCTGCAGGACCAATCAGGACGCCTCGGAGGCGTGGTTACTGCTCTGAACAGGGTATTTAACAGAGCTTCGTTCATTAGCTCATTGCCCTGTCGTGGTTCTAGCTTGTTCTAGTCACTCAGTGCTTGTGTATTCTATTATCCCTTTTGGTTTTGACCCGGCTTGTTTACCTTACTCTGCTTATCTCTGTTACCCTTGATTCGGCTTGTCTCTCGCTTACCTGTCTTCTGTTACCCTCGACCTCGGCTTGTCTTTGACCATTCTATACTGTACTACTTACGTTAGTCCGGCCATTCTAAGGTCCGGTATACGTATCTGGCTACTGTTTGTACTCTGCGTGTTTGATCCCTGTCCCGATCCTGACAATATGCTGACGTATCGATCAGTTGGTTGCACGAGGCAAGATACGATCAGTAGTGTACGGAGCATGTGCAAGAATACAGAATGTAGTATTCCCCTCCTCCATTGTGCTGGACAGGCCATGCGGTCAAGCAGGAAGTTAATTCTTATTTGTATTGATTGGTCAAGAGAATGTGCGGGTGGAGCTTAATATGGGAGGAGTTATGTGCCTATATAAGGAGCCTGCACTATTGTCCGGGGCTCAGAACTTGCTGTATTTTGGTGACATTAGTCCCTCTGAGTCCCGATCGGTGATCCAATAAAGAATCTCTTCCTTCCTGAAGAAACCTGTGTCCATCTCTCTGTGCTTGGCTTCCGTCAGTTTCTCCGGTATCAGTAAGAACCTTTTTAGATATACCCTAATTGTTTTTTTAAAAAAATACAAAATTAAAGTCATGCATGTTTTCTTGGGGTATATCTACTAAATAGATTTTTTCTAAAAAAAAAATAACATGAATTTTGTTTTCCACCAGAGTGGTCCTTTAAGACGGAAAGGTAAACATATCTTTCATCGTGTTCATGGAGACTCTTCTGTACAATCCCAATTTAGGCCACACTTTAAGGGTGTTTGTTTCATTTCAGGCAAACCTGTTATTATTGAAAAAAGGAAATGGGTGGGGGTGGCGGAATATTTAACACATATACTAAATACAGATTAAGGAAGAGCGCAACAATGAAACAAACACAGTTTTAAAATTCAAGGTTACTTAAAATCACCTGTCATAGCAAACAAATATGGGGATTCAGTTCCACCATGTGACCATATTGTGTTATGTCCCCCACTACGTCACAGTACCCCAGTATCAGTATTTTCTACACTAATTTTAAGATTGAAGATGAACATGCTAACTGCAATACTTACAGCCCCTTAAGGACCAAACTTCTGGAATAAAAGGGAATCGTGACATGTCAGACATGTCATGTGTCCTTAAAGGGACACTCTAGGCACCCGGACCACTTCATCTCATTTGAGTGGTCTGGGTGCCTTGGCCCTCTACCCTTAACCAAGTTTGTCAAAACACTGTGGTTTTTGCTAAACCGCAGTGTTTTGATTAAATTGAAAATCCCACCTCCAGCTGCCTTCTCTTACCTAGCCGCTAGATGGTGCTTCCGCATCCATAGGAGAGGAAAGGTGAGTTACGACGTGCGACGCCCCCACGCACTGTATGAGGACGTCGCACATCACGTGGGTCTAATGCAGCTTCACAAGGGGATTCAATGAATCTCTGCGTGAAGCGTGCGAGGGGCGGGGCGCTGCGTTAGATGCGCATGCGCTCTTGCTTCCCAATGATTCACAATGAGTATGAGCTCATTGGCGGAGGGAAGGAGAGTGGGTCAGCTGATCGGATGACGCGGAAGGGGGTGTAGACGACGGAGGATGGATGTGTGACGCGGCGCTGGAAATAAGGTAAGAATTATAATATTTATTGAAGTTTATATGTCTTGCAAGGGGGGTTACCGAGGTGCAGGGGATGGGTAGAATTTAGTTTGGGAGGAAAATAAGCTGTATTTTCGGTGAGTAGAGTTTCCCTTTAAGGGGTTAAACTGCTTCCAGACATTTTCCTTAATTTCTGCTTTTCTGTGGTTAAGGGGTGCCAATAGAGGATAAAGATGAACCAGATAAAGGAATCTGGTCTGGATGGCAAATATACTCAGTTTATTTATTTATTATTTACTTATACCATAAACACTAGCCCATAATACTTGATACAGGTCTCACTTACATAACGTACTTTACCAAGTCGGCCCTAATTGTCATAGTTTGTGTACTGCCTCATATATGACTCTATTATACTAATGTTTTACAGTTTTTTATTACTTTAATACCGTGAAACAGTTGTGGTTTGTGCATGGAAACTCCAATAAAATTCAAATATATATAGTTTTACATTTTACAAGGCTACTTAAAAGCACCTATTAAATATAGGGATTTAGTTAAACCATATGGCCATATTGTGTTAAGCCAACCATTACGTCACTTTGCCTCATTGGGTCCTACACTAATTTTAAACTCGTTATTATTAACAGACCATAGATATTTGCGACTACAGATTCTGATAAAGGCTCAGATATTAAGACAAAATATTGGTGTCTATCTTTATCAAAAATACTGACATGTCTGTCCCTCTATCCGTCTCTTAACATTTACCTACTAGCAACTCGAATGTGCATTCTAGGTCTCCATAACAACCACAACTGGACATTATAAAAGGTACATCCTGTGCATACACTCCTTACTTGTTATCTTCTTTAATAGGGTAAATAGTGGAGACTGTGTTTTTTTTTTGGGATAGGATGGAGTTTGCTCTTAGGTACACATATACAATTACACAAACTACTTTGAGACACATCAGTCAATATTCATAAACATTTCACATATTTGAACATACCTTTTTCTACTATCAACACAACACATTTTTACATATATTGTACTACTACATTTTTTGTTTCATCCCCCCATCCTAATCATTCTTCCTGGTTTATTAAAGGAACACTATAGGCACCAAAATAATTTTGTTTAATGAAGCAATTTTGGTGTCTAGATCACGCCCCGCAGTCTCACTGCTCAATTATCTGCCATTTAAGAGTTCAATTATTTTGTTTATGCACCGTAGTCACACCTCCCTGCATGTGACTAACACAGCCTTCCTTAACATTTCCTGTAAAGTTTCATCCAATGTGTACACATCCTTTATTGCAAATTATATTTAATTTAGAATTTCTTACCTACTGCTCTGTTAGTAGCTTTCTAGATCCTGCAGGAGACTCCTGAATGTAATTAAAGTTTAATTAACAAAGCAGGAGATAACTTTTAAAGTAAGCTACTCTGGTTGAAAATTAAACCATTTTGTTTTCATGCAGGCCGTCAGTCGGTCTGTCCATGGACTTTATTGCTCAATTTACCAGTAGCTAAGAGGTATACGAGAAAATTTACAGTTATAGATTGTTTTTCTGAGGCAGACCAATTTGTGCCATTAAAGAAGTCTCTACGGAATTAGCTGACTTTTCCATGAAATAAACACTTCTACATTTTTTTCCTACTAATATTGACAGGGGTAGACACTTTGTATCCTGATCCTGCATACATTTTTGCTCAGAGATGGGTACCTCCTCATCCTTTTCTTCCACCTATCATTCTCATACTGATGGAGCAGACAAATGTGCCAACCAATCTCTAGAACGATTCCTAAGACTTTTGTATGTGAACACCAGGACAATTGTTATGATTTGTTGCCTTTGGCAGAGTTTGCAAATACCAATATGGTGGATGTCTCTGCTAAGCAAACAAAGTTCTTAATTACCCAAGGATATCACCCATCTGTTTTGCTCGGTGCATTCTTGGAATAGAGCATACCTGTTCTGGACTGGCATTTTACTGACATTTGGTTTAATAGGTACAAGTACAAGTACAGATACCTTTTTCAAGTCTTTGGGGACCAAGAGATGGCATGCAGACAAACACTGTAAGACTGCACCTACCTATCAGGTAGGGGATGTGGTTTTGCTATCCATCAGCAATATACATCTTAGTTCCTTCTAACAAGCTCTTTTCCCAATACATAGGACCCTATAGAATGATGAGGAGAGTGTTAAAGAAAATAAGGCACGTGAAACAACTGGTCCAAATCAAAAATATTATTATTGAACAATCAAGCAGGATTACAAAACATAGTGACATAGTTTTTGCACTTTCAAAGTAATTCAGCTGGCGCGCACTTCGATCAGATAAAATAGTGTCTTTATACTTTTTGAAGATGTCCCAGAAATGTGGTTTGACCAAGCCAAGTCTCTGGATGTTCTCCAACTCTGAGTTTCTTTATTTCGTCCTCGCAGTACTTGGGTGGCTGATGTAGCATTTGAGAGTAAATTTGTGCACGCAAACAGAATAGATGAAGTAAGCAGAAAATCTTGTGTTTAAGTTTTAATTTGATATTAAGCACAGGGCAAGATATAGGCAGTTAATATTTTCATTAACAAAAGTGAACAGCATATCTTATACTTTGCCCTGCCTCCTTCTTTACATATTCCAAATACATTAAATGTTTCCCTTTTCAAACCACCTTTTTGGAACCGCTACATCTCTGCCATTCTACCTCCTGACATAGTCATAGTGGATAGTTGGTGAAAAGTAAAAAGTAAAATTAAATCCAAGCCATCCTTGGTTCTAGGCAGAGGCAGAACTACCGCGGTGCAACTGCACCAAGGTCCTGCGTGCTTTTGGGGACCCATCAGGTGGCCCATTCACTTGAGGCCACACAATGGATATTTCTAAACATAGGCTAGGTCGGGTGCAGTGGCCCTTTAGCAGTATAACAGAGACCCTGAAATATCGTTGATCCCGTGAAAGCTGGTCACTTCCTCCCATATTCAGAGGAAGCAACGCGGGAGGCAAAGGAAGCAACACAGGAGTGAGGAGGAGCTATGAGAGGGCCAGCTCCAAACCCACACTCCCATCAGCCTCAGCCAGCATCAGCAGAGCCTCTATCTATTTGTGTACGTGTAAGTGTCAGTATGTGTGTCAAGGTGCTTGTATGTGTCAGTGTATGTATCTGTGTGTCAAGGTGTGTGTATCTGAGTGTGCGTGTCTGTGTATCAAGTTGTGTGTATTTGTCAGTAAGTGTATCTGTGTGTCAGGGTATGTGTATGTGTCAGGGTGTGTGTTTCTGAGTGTAAGTATGTTTCAGTGTGTGTATTTATGTATGTGTCTGGGTGTATCTGAATGTGTGTGTCAGTGTGTTTATATGGGTATATAGGTGTGTGTTATTGTGTATGAATATCTGTGTAAGTATGTATGTATGTGGCAGTATTTGTGTTAGTGTATGTGCATACATCCCAGCAATCATCACACACCAACACAACATGCAAGCACATCCCTGCAATCAAACACAAACATTACATACAAACACCAACATGGCACAGAAATGTACATCTACATTTAAAAGCCAACTCTACATACAAACACACTCCAGCAATCAAACTCAAACATGACATACAAACACCCCTCTATATTAAACACTAAAATTATATACAAACACCCCTTCATTCAAAACCAACACTACACACAAGTATAGCACCTAAAAGCCATCACTACATGCAAACACTCCCCTGCATTTAAACATAAACACTATTGCCCGTATATAATTGTTTGAGTTTGACAGATGGGGATCTACCTTTTAGCCGCACTAGATGGGGCCCAAAAATTTTTCTTGCACCAGGGCCCTCACTAGATTACTTCCCCCGCTGGTTCTAGGATTTCCCTTGGGGTGCTGCAGTGGACCATAAAAGGTTATGAGGAAAGCTTCTGGTTGTCATCCTCTGAAGTCCATGCTTCTGATTTCGTAATGATAGTCCTAGTTTCACAATCACCATTTCACAATCACAAGGTTGCTGCCCAGAAGGCAGGGCTGGCACCACCGTTGGGCGAACTAGGCATTCGCTAGGGCGCCGGCCTGCTGGGGGAGCCCACCGGGATATTTCCTGGTGGGCTCCCTCTGTCTTGGGCCACAGCGCTGGTCAAGTGGCTCTTAAGCTGCCCCCCTTCAGCGCCAGGCCACTACTTCAGGCGCCCGAAGGTGAGTTTGTGTGTGTCTATCAGTGAGTGAATGTATGTCTGTCAGTGAGTGTGTGTGTGTATGTCTGTCAGTAAGTGTATGTGTGTGTGTCAGTAAGTGTCTGATTGTGTGTGTTTGTCAGTGAGTGAGTGTATGTCTGTCTGTCAGTGAGTGTGTATGTATGTCTGTCAGTGTCTGTGTGAGTGTATGTCTGTGTGTGTGTGTCTGTCAGTGAGTGAGTGTATGTCTGTCAGTGAGTGAGTGTATGTCTGTCAGTGAGTTTCTGTGTGTGTCAGTGAGTAAGTGTGTGTCAGCTTGTGTGTCTGTCAGTGAGTGAGTGACATGAGAGGGCAGCAAAATGGATCTTTGCCTAGGGCGGCAGAAATCCTTGCACCGGCTCTGCCAGAAGGTGGTCCTCGAGGAGTGAATACTGTAAGAAAAGCTGGCAATATGTTCTCAATGTGACAAATGTTCTGACACTGGACGCTTGACGTGTGCATCATTTATTGATGCAGATCTTGCTCCTTCTGTGCGTCATTCAGCACTTTTTGATTTCCCTCTCCTCAGCCAGCCTTTATCCTTGGTGCCAACTAGTGGTTCACAGCTTTTTAAGAGTGACCTGAATATGTGATTGACCATGTGATTGAATAAACTCTCTCTGCTACATGTCCCGACCCCTGGCTTTTTATTTGACTATTACGATCTCGTGTCCTCGATTTGTTCCTGGTTTTGTTTCCCCTTTTAAGTGTGTCAAAACAAACTGGAAGTATAGCTGAATTTGAGATTTTTTTTCAGTTCAGCCACTTTAGCCTTAAAGGGACACTATAGTCACCAAAACAACTTTATTTTAATGAAGCAGTTTTGGTGTATAGATCATGCCCCTGCAGTCTCACTGCTCACTTCTCTTCTATTTAGGAGTTCAATCACTTTGTTTATGCAGCTCTAGTCGCGCCTTCCTGCATGTGACTTGCACAGCCTTCCTAAACACTTCCTGTAAAGAGAAATGAAATGTATACATTTCCTTTATTGTAAATTCTGTTTAATTTAGAATTTCTTATGTCCTTCTCTGTTAATAACTTGTTAGACCCTGCAGGAGTATCCCGTGTGTTTTTAAAGTTCTGTTAGAGAGCAGGAGATAAAAATATAAGTGACAACCTATTGAAAATAAACCATTTTGTTTTTTCATGCAGGCTGTGTCAGTCACAGACAGGGGAGGTGTGGCAAGGGCTGCATGAGCCAAAGAAAATTGATTTAACTCCTAAATGGCAAATAATTAAGCAGTGAGACTGCAGGAGCATGATCTATACACTAAAACTGCTTCATTAAGCTGGAGTTGATTTAGTGAGTGACTATAGTGTCCCTTTAAATTTCTAATTCACTTAGAATTCCTGACATTTCTCACTTGTGTAAATATCCTTGAAAATTAGCAACTGTATTCTATATTTAAGTAGGGATTATCAGAGAAACACATTTTTATCAGGGATACCAGATCAATTCAACCTGCACAGAGCAGTTATGTAAGAAAGCCATTAGAGTCTATTTGCAGTGCAAATCCTCAGTCTCAGCAATCCAATGTTGGAAGGTGGGGACAACAGACATTTTCCACAGAGAAGGAATCAGTAATTTTGCTGCGTTCTGTAAGTGTTTAATTAACGCTTTTTTCCGCATCAGTAATTGTCATAGAAGAAAGATCAAAAAGAATAGCTTCCAGGGTAAATGGAATTTCCATATCCACGATCTCTGTTAAAGGAACACTACATAGTGCCCGACAAGTTATTTTTGCCCTAAATAGTTAAACATTTTTAGAGTCCAGGGCTCCCCTTCTTAGTACAAACAAAGTAACAAACAAATAACTAACTCAACACTTCACTTGCTACTTCTCTGCGCCCGATCCACCTCGGCTGATGTCTACATGCTGATGAATATTCCAGTCAAATGCTTTTCATGGAGACACATTGTGGACTTAATGCGCATGCTAGGCAATCAACATGGTGCATCAATCGAATGCTTCTCATAGGTAATCATATAATCACTTCGTTATTGGCTCATTTGTTAAATTCCCCTTTTATTGTAGAGCGCTGCAGAATTAGCTGGCACTATATAAATACCAATAATAATACTAATAATACTAATAATAATCTAATACTTCTCTTTAACCTCTTAAAGACTGAGCCAGTTGTACACGAGATCAAAACAAAACGTAAACAAAAACTGGAATTTGCGTTCTATGTCTGTTCAACCGTAATTCACCTTTTTCATAAGTTCACACTTATTATATATCATTTTGTTCAGGGGAAACAAGGCTTTCATTTCATATATGAAACATAACTAATTATGAATAAAATAAAATAAAAAAGTGTGAGAAATTAAGATTTTGTTAAAAATGTTTTGTTCTGCGTGGCATTTTAACTATGAATGTCATAATACTGTTGGCTTTTACTGCAATAAAATGCACATATTTGTATTCGGCAAAGCTCCACAAGTACAACAGTACCCCCCATGTACAGGTTTTATGTCGTTTTGAAAAGTTACAGGGTCAAGTATAGCATGTTTCATTTTTCAGCTTATACACATTGAAATTTGCCAGACTGGTTATGTTGCCTTTGAGACTGTATCGTAGCCCAGGAATGAGAATTATTATGATTATTATTTTATTATTTATATAGCGCCATCAGACTCTGTAGCGCTGTACAATTACCCCCATGATGGCTTACCAATTGCAAAAGTAGACAACCCAGGGTATTCAATATGGGGTATGTCCAGTCTTTTGTAGTAGCCACTTAGTCACAAACACTGGCCAAAGTTATCATTTATATGTGTTTGTGTGTTAAAAATGCAAAAAACTGGGGCAGGGCCTGACAGCCAAGATGGCCGGACACACTTGCTAATAGCTCCGTCAGCAAAGGGCATAATCTAGGCCCTAACTTCAGCATGGGTCCCTGTTTCCCCCCCTTTGGACCAGTGGGAGTTATCCTGGTCTCCACCAGCCCAGGGCAAACTGCACAACAAGCCCCAGCTACACCCTACAGCTTGAGCGATACGGCCAACAGGCCACACAAGATGGCGCCCACGTCCCAGTTGCAGAAGCCTGCACTAACACACCATGGCGACCAGGGCAATAACCTGGTGGAGCACTACATCGAGCACCTGGACAGAATCTTCATTTATACTCACATTAGGCTGGGTGGCGGCCTCCATTTACCCGCAACTCACCGCCCTTCTGTGGACTCTCCCGGCTCAAGGTGCCATCCTACCCAGCAGGGGAATCTGCTGACTGCTGATTCTTTAGCCCGCAGTCCCGCTCAGGGCCGGCCTTAGGCCTTTGGGTGCCCTATGCGAAAAAACTTCACAGCGCCCCCCCCTTCTCGTTCTCCCGTTCCCACACACCCTGTCACACACACACACGCAGACAGCCACACGCACACACAGTCATAGAAACATAGAATGTGACGGCAGATAAGAACCATTCGGCCCATCTAGTCTGCCCAGACAGCCACACATAGGCAGTCACACACACAAAGGCAGACAGCCACACACAAATACACAGGCAGACAGCCACACACAAGCACACGTAGACAGCCACACACAAACATAGAGGCAGACAGGCACACACAAACATAGAGGCACACACGCAGACAGCCACACACACACAGGCAGACATAGAAACATAGAATGTGACGGCAGATAAGAACCGTTTGGCCCATCTAGTCTGCCCAGACAGTCACACATAGGCAGTCACACACACACACACACACAGGCAGGCACACACACACAGGCAGATAGTCACACACAAATACACACAGGCAGATAGTCTCACACACAGGCAGACAGTCATACACACAGACACAGTCACACACACAGACAGACAGTCATACACACAGCCAGACAGTCAAACACACAGACAGTCACACACGCAGACAGTCAAACACACAGACAGTCACACACACAGGCAGACAATCACACATAGTTACCTCTGTTCCTTGTGGAGGCAGACAGGCAGTGCAGTTCCTGGATTCTGGTTGTTGGGGGAAGCAGGGACTCCTTCCTGCTTCCTCTGCAGCAGTTACACAGCACTTATAGCTCCGCCACCGCCGCACGGTAAGCCCCGCCTCTGCCGCAAATTATTTATTTTTTGTGGCGTTGGTTGTTCACCTAGCATGTTTATTAAAGGGACACTCCAGGCACCCAGACCACTTCTGCCCATTGGAGTGGTCTGGGTGCCAACTCCCACTACCCTTAACCCTGCAACTGTAAATATTGCAGTTTTCATAAACTGCAATATTTACATTGCAGGGTAACTCCTCCTCTAGTGGCTGGCTAGTAGACAGCCACTAGAGGGCACTTCCGGGTTTATAGCAGCCACTAGGTCTCCCCCGCCGGATGACGTCGGCGGGGGAGGAGCGTGGGCGAACCCTGAACCAGCGCCGAAGGACATCGGCACTGGATACAGGTAAGTCACTGAAGGTGTTTTAACCCCTTCAGCAACCTGGGATGGGGGGTGGGAGGGAGAGAGGACCTGCAGTGCCAGGAAAACGGTTTGTTTTCCTGGCACTGGAGAGTCCGTTTAACCTGATTTTAAGATTCTCTTTTATAAAACATGACATGTTCGATGTCTCCATGGCCTTGACTGCTATAACGCTTGTATTCTATGTCACCTAGTTCTGTTTTTTTAGGATTATAGCTTAAACCTTACTTACTGTGACGCTGTCTCACTGTATAACAAAGAGCCTGGCAATATGTTACAACCTAATGGTTAGCACTGTCACTCTGCATGCGTTCCTCACCAGTGGTCAGTTTTGTTCTTGTACTATACAAGCATGTTCCATTGCATCTATACAAAGTTCTGTACCTAGTTTATCCCAAATGACCCATTAGCGTTTCTGACACACACTCACCATGTAATCCGCATCACCGTCCAACTCCTTAGACATGTGTATCTAACCTGACATCCTATACTTCAATAATGTGCAGTTTAGCATGACGCCCTAGGCCACCGAATTAAGCTTGTCTTATTATACTATTTCTCACTACTTAATAATCACTATGTCTAACGTACCTCTCGAATCTACCGGCCTAGTTTAAGTCAATGTTTTAGACATATTTACCTAGCTTGATTTTTTTAAACAAAAAATTGTGCCGATATTAAATGCCATGATACGGTTTACTCTGTAAATTTTTCTTTGCTTGTACCTGCTGTTGTGGCAACACAAGCCTGTTTGTTAAACCAAGCACTCCAAAAAAATAAAAAGATTAACCAGAAAAAATGCAAAAAACAATTATGAACTTTGGCCAGTGTTTGTGACTAAGTGGCTACTAAAAAAGACTGAAAATACCCCATTTGCAATACCTTGGGTTGTCTTCTTTTAAAAATGGTATGCCATCATGGGGGTAATTCTCATTCCTGGGCTACCATACGCTCTCAAAGGCAACATAACCAATCTGGCAAATTTCAATGTGAAAAAACGGAAAAGCAAACCTTATATTTGACCCTGTAACTTTCAAAAACACTATAAACCCTGTACACGAGGGGTACTGTTATACCCGGGAGACTTCACTGATCACAGATGTTAGTGTTTCAAAACAGTAAAACATTTCACACAACAATATCATCAGTGAAAGTGCGGTTTGTGTGTGAAAAATTCAAAAACTTCACTTTCACTGACAATATCATCGCTGTGATATGTTTTAAAAATTAAATTCTCTGGACTTTCGGCCTGGGTTGTCAGCCAGGTCCCTCAAATTGCAATCAATAAAATGATTTCACCGCAATCGGGCAGGGAATCCGACTCATCCGAACCAGACGAGGACTCAGCCCCTGCCACAAAAGGGGACATTAAAAAGCTCCTACTGGACCTCAGAAAGGTATGGAAGGAAGACCTACAAGAGGTCCAGGCAGAGGTGGTGATAGTCCACAACAAGGTCAGAGCTATAGAGGCAAAAGAAGCAAACAGAGAAAGCCAAATGCAGGAGGCTAGAACGCAGATGGAGGGACTGACCTCGCAAGTGCAGAAGCTGAACCGCACGGTAACAATGCTGGAAACGCGCCATAGACGTAGAAACATACGTCTCAGGGGAATCCCAGAGATGATTGACACAGAGAAGCTGCTGCAATATACACAGAGCCTCATAGACACACTAGGAATCAGGGGAGGGACTGCCCCGCCACTGATCACCTCGGTGTTCAGGGTCCGAAAGTCCCCAGCAGCACCTGAGGGCTCCGCCAGAGATGTGATAGCGGTAACACGTGATGTTGCTGTCAAGAATGCGATCATGACCTACTCTAGAACGCAGGGGAACATAACCTTTGAAGGCAGTACAGTGGCTGTATACGGCGACATCCCGTTCCCTGTGCTCATGGAAAAACGCAAATTGGCACCGGTGGCAAAGAAACTAAGAGACTGCTCTATAAAATACCGCTGGGGAGTGGATGGATCCCTGGAAGTGACAACTGGGGACAAAGCCCATACACTGACATCAGCAGACGACCCCGAGGAGCTATATAAGCACCTGGACATGCGCCCACAAACTCTGACAGACACATCCTCCGAACAGCACCGAATCGGAAGAAAAGAGACCGGCACCAACACAGCTCAGAGGCGGGCCAGACCACTAGGGGGAACTACCTCTTGGCGCTGAGTCAGAGACTTCACCTCATACCCCCATCCCCAGGCAGTGACCCATCCAATCCAGAGCCCAATATGAACCGAGACCTAGCTCGCACTAGACAGTAGTCCAATTATAAATTGTGAAACATCAGGGACTAACGATTACAGGCAGACCATCGCTGTTAATCGTGGTATATAAGCCGCAAAAGTTATGCCTGCTTTACTCATGTTAAATATACATAAAATGAAAAGTTATGTTTTATTCACGATAACTCAATAAAATATAAATTGAAAAAAAAAAAAAAAAAAAAAAAAAAAAATGATTTAATTATGTAAAAATATTACATAAATATACACGTAAAATTTAAATATATATACATATATATTTGAAGTCTACGTGTATATTTATGAAATCATTTATGTAACTATGGATATATACCATATATACTCGAGTATAAGTCGACCCGAATATAAGTCGAGACGCCTAATTTTACCCAAAAAAACTGGGAAAACGTATTGACTCGATTATAAGACTAGGGTGGGAAATGCAGCAGCTACTGGTAAATTTCTAAATAAAATTAGATCCCCCCAAAATTACATGAATTTAATATTTATTTTGTGTATATAATGAATGCAGTGTGTGTGTATATAATGCAGAGTGTGTGTGTATGAATGCAGTGTGTGTGTGTATGAATGCAGTGTGTGTATATAATGCAGTGTGTGTGTGTGTATGAATGCAGGGTGTGTATGTGATGCAGAGTGTTTTTGTGTATGTGATGCAGAGTGTGTAACGTTGGTGGGGGGGTGGGCATTTTTATTATTTTTTTTAATCATTATTTTTTTTTAATATTATTAATATTTTTATTTTAATATAATTAAATTTTTTATTTTATTATATTATTTAATTTTGTATTTATATTTTTTTTGTCCCCCCTCCCTGCTTGTTAGCTGGCCAGGGAAGGAGGCTCTCATTCCCTGGTGGTCCAGTGGCATTGGCTGTGTAGGAGGGGGGCTGGCAGCAAGCTGTAACTTACCTTTCCTGCAGCTCCTGTCAGCTCCCTCCTCCTGCGTTCCGGTCAGCTCCTATGTCAGCACCCACTGTAAGTCTCGCGGTGTGACTGCCGCACGGAGCGTTTGCCACGGTAACCCGTGGCAACGCTCTGACCCCGCGGCTCTCGCGAGACTTACAGTGGGAGCTGACAGGGGAGCTGACCGGAACGCAGGAGGAGGGAGCTGACAGGAGCTGCAGGAAAGGTAAGTTACAGCTCGCTGCCAGCCCCAACAGGACCGCAGGGCTTATAATGAGCCCGGCGGTCCTGGTCTGTATTATGGCAATGTAAGTTGCCATAATACCGACAGTGACTCGTGTATAAGACGAGTCGGGGTTTTTCAGCACAAAAAATGTACCGAAAAACTTGTCTTATACTCGAGTATATACGGTATATATATTTCGGATTATTTTTATTTATTTATATATGCATAGATATATATATAATTTCATTCTAAGTGTATTTTGATATAAATATATATTTATATATATATATATATATATTTATATCAAAATACAGTTAGAATAAAATTACATATACATATATAATTTATTTAAAATGTTTATTATTGGGGGGCGTGGCCCGGCTGTTAATGGAGACGGTCGCACACTAGGCGAGCTCCAAGGCCTGAACCGCCATAATCAGCAAATTACCCCATATCTACGGCAATGGTGTGGACCAAGAAACATACCGGTGCTGGGAGCACGATCACGGGGTCACCGAGACGCTGCACGGGCACCCTGGATGACTTCATCAGCACCCCGGCGGGACTCCGAGGCAGCGCGCCACCCGACAACATGGCGGCGGTCTCCCCCAGCGCAACCAGCGGAGGGGACTCCATACCGGACTTTAGCCCCGACGATGCCCTCCACTCCATCAGGGCTGAACTTACCAGGATCGGGAGCAACATGCCCACTAAAGCGGACACCGGAGCTCTGGTCCGGGAGATAAGAGAGGCGGTCTGGAAGGACCTGCAAGGCCTCTGCACAGACCTCACGGCACTAACAGAAAAAGTGGACGCGCTGGAGGCAGAGGCGCGAATCTGCTGGCAGCAACATAGAGCAGCAGAGAATGCGGCCACTCGACAAGGAAACATGCTGCTGACTTTAAGACGCCAGGTGGAGGACCTGGAGAACCGAAGCCGGAAGCACAACATCCGAATCAGGGGCCTACCGGAGCCAGACACGGAACCCCTGGCGGTCTCTTTGAAGCATCTTTTCTGTCAGCTCCTAGGACCCGACGCACCGCCCGACATTCGCATAGACCGGGCTCACCATGCACTGGGACAGGCCAGACCGGACGGCAGACCCAGGGATGTGGTGTGCTGTCTCCACTCCTTCCCGCAGAAGGAGCAGATTATGACGGCGGCCAGGAACCTGTCGACCATCAAGTTCCGGGGAGCAGAACTGGCACTCTTCCAAGACCTCTCCGGCCTCACGCTGGATGCCAGAATGGCGCTGCGGCCTATCACCATGGCCCTCCGCGACAAGGGGATCCCCTATAAATGGGGCACTGAATCTCTGGGACAGAGGCATACACAACAGCACAACCCGCATGGGGACCACTGAGGGCAGATTTGGGCAGAACCGGACTGGGCCCCCCCTTCTCCGTCCTGACTCTGGGGCGCTGGCATGGGCCTAGATACTGACAGGTTTGCCATGGGGGGAGGGGGGCCTGGCCCGCATAGAGCACTCACAGCGGGAACGCATAGCAGCGGGGGGACATGTGGGGTACACCCGAGATGCAGAGACCGGATTCCACCTGGGATCCTTGCCCGTCCCCAATGCTCCCACATCCATATCCATACCCATTAACCACACTCCAATAATATAACTTAGAGGGGAGTACACTCTCTGGAAGGACGGTGACGGCCATGGGATGCTGACGACACTCCAGTAGGACTTCAATACCACACACGACGGATACTAACCTGGACACAGTGTGACGGCTCCTAAACAGCAGTCACGCTCTACTGACAGATGCACACCTGTACAGGTACACAAGGTGTGACCTAGGGACGACCGACGTTAGTTGGACTCATTTCCCCTAGGCACACCAGGTGCGTTGAGTCACTACTGGCACCTCACAACTCGGAGGAGGCGTGAGGACAGGGGGGTGGTGAGGTCGGGAACCGGGGCCCGTGGGACGGCTCCTGGCTGCGGGACCTGGTCTCTGCTAGGGTCTGACCTCTGACTGGCCCCCTTTTATGGACCCACTTCCCCCCCCCTCTCTTGTTTCCCCCTTTTTTTTTTCTCTTCTCTTCTCTCTCTCTCTCTTTTCCCCCTGCCCGCTTTATCCTCCTGCCCCTCCCCTCCACTCCACATCTCACACTCGCAGAAAATGTCCTGTAACTTTAAACCGGCAGAACTCTGCCTGTGGTCAAACAACGTCAGAGGCCTGAACGTGCCGGAACGGCGTTCTCACCTCTTACGCACCCTGTGGGCGGCACGCACATCGATTGCATTCATTGCATTAATGCACCGGCTCTGCGGGACACCCGCTTCCCTATTGGATACTTCGCAAATCACCCACACGCTAAAAAGGCTGGGGTGGCGGTCCTCATAGCCCGCACGATACCCTTTCAGAGCCACGCTGAGTTAGCAGACCCGGAAGGCCGTTATATATTCGTGAAGGGCACGATCGCTGGACACCTCTACACATTGGCGTGTGTTTGTGCACCCAACACGGTGCAACATAAATTCCTGATACGCACACTGCGCACCCTGGAACGCTTTAGGGAGGGCATGTTAATCCTAGCGGGGGATCTCAACCTAGCATTAGACACGCGCCTAGACACGTCCCTGGGAACTAGCTCCCTCCCGGCTTCCTACCAACGCAAGGCCCTCCTGGCCCTCAAGAACTCAGGGTTGGCAGACTCTTGGCGGGTGGCCCACCCGATGGAAAGAGACTATTCATATTACTCCACGATTCACAGCCGCTACAGTCGGTTGGACTATATCTTCCTCCCCATAGAGTATCTTTCGCTCCTGCAATCCAGTGGGATCCATACGGCCACCTGGTCCGACCACGCACCGGTCTGGACTAGCATCGCCTCCCCGCTATACAAACCAAGGGAAAGGCAGTGGAGGCTCAACGAGCAAGTCTTGGAAGAGCTGGCAGCGACTACGGAGATGAGAGACGCACTGCAGAAGTACTTCGAGGAGAACTCCACCCCAGACGTGGAACCTCAGACGATATGGGAGGCACACAAATGCATGATCAGAGGCCATCTCATACGTTATTGCACCCATAGGAAGAAGTCCCAACGGCAAGAAGCCACGAGACTGGCACAACAAGTGGCAACACTTGAAACCCTCCATAAGACCACCCTCTCGGAAGATACCTACAAGGAACTCCTGGAAGCACGGAGAAACCTCAGACAGCTACTCTCACAAGGCCTCCTCCGAACCATCCGTAAATCTCGTAGACACTTCTACGAATACTCGGATAAATGCGGGAGACTCCTGGCCAGGCGACGGGAACGGAGACTCTCACACATAACCAAGGTCCGCGATCAGACCGGCAAGCTCACTCAACTGCCTGACGGAATAGCGAAGGCCTTCCACCACTACTACACGGAACTCTATAACATACCAGCGGCACGGGGAGCGGCTGCCCGGATGAGGCGCGAGAACGAAATCGTGACCTACCTGGAACAGCATGTGTCCCGGACCCTTACAGACGAACAAAGGGCTGCAATGGTAGAACCTATCTCCGTGGAGGAA
This sequence comes from Pelobates fuscus, assembly GCF_036172605.1. Lineage (NCBI taxonomy): Eukaryota > Metazoa > Chordata > Amphibia > Anura > Pelobatidae > Pelobates > Pelobates fuscus. The sequence continues at coordinate 146,729,595 of NC_086325.1, read as the reverse complement.
CTCAAACAAGCACTCAAGATCGCCAAAGCCCATAAGGCACCTGGTCCAGACGACCTCCCCGCAGCATATTATAAAATATTCCAAGACATCCTGTTGCCACACCTCCTAGGTAGCCTTAACCACCTGCTAGACGGCGGACGCCTCCCGAGAGACACGCTGGCAGCCACCATCTCACTCATCCCAAAAGACGGAAAGGACCTGACGAATTGCTCCAGCTACAGGCCGATTTCCTTACTCAATGCGGACTTGAAATTGTTCACCAAAATATTGGCCATGCGGGTCGGGCGCGCGTTGCCAGACCTGGTGCACCCGGACCAGGTGGGATTTATCCCCGGCAGGGAGGCGCGCGATAATACCATCAGAGCCCTCAACATGATCCACCTAGCGGAGGGCAGCCGGCGGGGGATCCTCCTCCTCTCGACCGACGCTGAGAAGGCGTTCGATTGGGTGGACTGGCGATTCATGCTGGCAACGCTCCGCGCGATGGGATTCGGGCCACACATGTTGACTTGGATAACCTCCCTCTATACGACACCCACAGCTCGCCTGCGCATCAATGGTGCTCTATTGCAGCCATTCAACATCCGCAATGGTACAAGGCAGGGGTGTCCCCTGTCCCCCGTCCTGTTTGCCCTCTCCCTGGAACTATTCCTGGGGGCGGTCAGACGGGTCGGGGGAATAACAGGCCTCGCCTGCAATGGACTGGAGCAGAGAGTCGCGGCCTACGCAGATGATCTCCTCTTTTTCCTTGCCAATCCACTCATCTCACTACCAAACCTACTAGCAAGGTTCCGGGAATATGGACTTCTCTCCAACCTAAAGCTCAACACTGACAAGTCGGAAGCCTGCCCACTTAATCTACCCGCCGCAGACACAATTCATCTCCGTGAGCAGTATCCATTTAGATGGTGTGTGGATAAGATCATGGTATCTGGCTCACCAGAGACACAACACGCCTCTACCAGGAGAATTTTATACCCATTCTCTGCACGCTGCAACACGATATGATGAACTGGGGCGGTCTGTGCATCTCCTGGTTCGGGAGAATCAATGCCCTGAAATTAAACCTCCTTCCGCGACTCCTCTACCTATTCCAAACTATCCCAATCATGATACCCAGGACCTTCTTCCAGATGCTCAATACTGCAATAATAAGATTTGTATGGAAAACGGGACGGCCTAGGGTTAACGGGGCACTCCTGTCCCTGCCCAAACGTGTGGGGGGCTTGGCACTCCCCTCGATAGTTCACTACTACAGGGCTACCCACCTACTACGGCTGGTGGACTGGCACACATTAAACTCAGACAAACTTTGGAGGGTATTGGAGAACAGCCAAGTGGCCCGTAAGTTACCATCCACGGTGTGGACAACGCACCCCTTAAAGGACCCCAGAATGACCCAAAACCCGTTTATCCGGGCCACGATGCAAATATGGATTTCCACTTGATTGACAGACGGACTCACCACGACGCCAGGCCCTCTGACAACCACGACGGGCAAACACCTGTTCCATAGAGAACTAACGGCCTTCGAACACATGTGCGTAGCCAGAGATCGACTATTGAAAGGAATCACGCAACTTTACTCTATGCTGCTCACATCCACGCCACGCGCACCACCGAGATACATGTCCCACTGGGAACAAGCTGCAGACCAAACAATATCAGACCAACAATGGGAGAAGATCCACGTACTAACACACCAAGGCACACTCAGCTCAAAAATCCAGGAACTTAAGTACAAAATTATGGTCAACGAAGCTACATCGCATGAACAGAGAAATCCCTGACATCTGCTGGAGATGCGGAGCCAAGGGAGGGACAGACCTCCACATCTGGTGGTCGTGCCCCAAAATCAAGCAGTACTGGAAGCAAAGGCCCTGCGGGGACGGAACAGGGACGCAGAGGGAGAAGAGGACCCACGGTCCAAATAGGCGTACCTATGGGGAACATAGGGGGGGAGGGGCACATCAGGGAGGGACAGTGAGGGGGGGCGGTCTCGGGGGTCGGGAACAAAGCTATGACTGACGGGTGGGACGGACGTAACTAACCAGGTATCTTGACCAGCCCGGACGTACTCACAACCAATCGGAAACCGATCTGAGGGGCTGATCCCTGGGTTGCCCCACCCATCGCCAACATGTCTTAGATGGCTCCCCATGACCGCAAAATCCAACGACCCCTAGGCATGCTACAACTTGGGAAACACCTCTCCAAGCCGACGAAGTAGAGATAACCTTACAACACTGACCTAAGCCCTGACACACACTACTATATCGACCAAACACCCTACAACCATACGCGTAGCCTACGACTATGCTTAACCTGAGGACGACATGACTCAAGGATAGCGAACTGTTAGGAAGTCAGCCCACAAGTAAAGGACTTCTCAAATAAGTGCTTTAATGTACTTCATGTTATTCTTGGTTACACGTTATTAGTTCCCTATGCTCACTAAAAAAGGTGGCCAGCAGAAGTTATACGAAGAGGTATATCGCACGAGGCCACACCTGATGTGTGTAAATTCTAATGTTTTCCCCTTTTTCATTCTGTGCCCCATACACTTTATTGTCTCAATAAAAAAGTGATTGGTAAAAAAAAAAGAAACATTTTATTATTTTTACATGTTATTCATTTTTATTTACATTTATAAAATATACATATATATATATACACATACACTATATATATAATTATATATATATATATATATATATATATATATATATATATATACATACACACACACACGTGTGTGTAATTTAATTCTAAGTGTATTTTTAGATGCATATATTAATATAAAAATACATGTAGTATGACAATATATATATATATAAGATATATATTATCTAGATATAACATATGTATGTACACTGCTCAAAAAAATAAAGGAAACACAAAAATAACATCCTAGATCTGAATGAATTAAATATTCTGAAATACTTTGTTCTTTACATAGTTGAATGTGCTGACAACAAAATCACACACAAATTTAAAAATTGAAATCAAATGTTTCAACCCATGGAGGTCTGGATTTGGAGTCACACTCAAAATTAAAGTGGAAAAACACACTACAGGCTGATCCAACTTTGATGTAATGTCCTTAAAACAAGTCAAAATGAGGCTCAGTAGTGGGTGTGGCCTCCACATGCCTGTATGGCCTCCCTACAATGCCTGTGCATGCTGTGGTGCAACGTGACGTTGATGGATGGATCGAGACATGATGTCCCAGATGTGCTCAATTGGATTCAGGTCTGGGGAACGGGCGGGCCAGTCTATAGCATCAATGCCTTCGTCTTGCAGGAACTGCTGACACACTCCAGCCACATGAGGTCTAGCACTGTCTTGCATTAGGAGGTACCCAGGGCCAACCGCACCAGCATATAGTCTCACAAGGGGTCTGAGGATCTCATCTCAGTACCTAATGGCAGTCAGGCGACCTCTGGTGAGCACATGGAGGGCTGTGCAGCCCCCCAAAGAAATGCCACCCCACACCATTACTGACCCACTGCCAAACCGGTCATGCTGGAGGATGTTGCAGGCAGCAGAACGTTCTCCACAGCGTCTCCAGATTCTGTCACATCTGTCACATGTGCTTAGTGTGAACCTGCTTTCATCTGTGAAGAGCACAGGGTGCCAGTGGCGAATTTGCCAATCTTGGTGTTCTCTGGCAAATGCCAAACATCCTGCACGGTGTTGGGCTGCAAGCACAACCCCCACCTGTGGACGTCGGGCCCTCATACCACCCTCATGGAGTCTGTTTCTGACCGTTTAAGCAGACACATGCACATTTGTGGCCTGCTGGAGGTCATTTTGCAGGGCTCTGGCAGTGCTCCTCCTGTTCCTCCTTGCACAAAGGCGGAGGTAGCGGTCCTGCTTCTGGGTTGTTGCCCTCCTACGGCCTCCTCCACGTCTCCTGATGTACTGGCCTGTCTCCTGGTAGCGCCTCCATGCTCTGGACACTACGCTGACAGACACAGCAAACCTTCTTGCCACAGCTCGCATTGATGGGCCATCCTGGATGAGCTGCACTACCTGAGCCACTTGTGTGGGTTGAAGACTCTGCCTCATGCTACCACTAGAGTGAAAGCACCGCCAGCATTCAAAAGTGACCAAAACATCAGCCAGGGAGCATAGGATTTAGCACCTCAATGTATACATTACCATATCTCTGAAACAGCAGGGGCACTGCACTGAGACCACTTCATTGAGATGAAGTTGTCTGGGTGCTTATAGTGTTCCTTTAATTTTGTGTGGTTTCATTTCCAATGAGGAGCAATAAATTGACAGCCAGAGCCAGTGCGTCTTATAAGCGACTTAGGCAGTGCAAGTTTCGAGTGACCCGGCAGGAGGGAAGCGCATAGCTTCCTGTACCTGGCCGGACTAAAAGGAAGTGCTCTCTCAGTGAGCACTTCCTGTCAGTCCAGCTGGGTACAGGAAACAGAAGCTACTGTACCGCAGTCCGCGCTGCCCGGCCACGCTACACAGAGGTAGGAGGCACAACAGGGAAGGGAGATGGCACTAGGCTGCCCCCCCCCCCCCCCCCCGATGCCTCACTTCCCTTATCTATAGGCTGCCCCCCATGCCTCACTTCCCTTATCTATAGGCTGCCCCCCATGCCTTACTTCCCTGATCTATAGGCTGCCCCATCCCATGCCTCACTTCCCTGATCTATAGGCTGCCCCCCCCATGCCTCACTTCCCTGATCTATAGGCTGCCCCCCATGCCTCACTTCCCTGATCTATAGGCTGCCTCCCCTATGCCTCACTTCCTTGATCTATAAGCTCTCTCTCCCCAAATCACACATACAGCGCCCAGGGCCCCTGCAGTTCTCTAGGTATGCGTCTGGCGATCCCTCCCCCACAACGCAAGCACGCCTAGGGTACGCAGGCCATCATACAGTGAAGACACAAGGGGTTCTATAGCACCTTGTTGGGAATTTGTAGTTTCATTCCTGAACTTGCAATTAGACTGAGCTTATAAACATTAAATCCCCACACATATAAATGTTTTGGGGTAAAGAAAATACCACTGCAGTGAGCCACAGTGGGAAACAATTGGGTTTATTCACTAAATATCTAACTGAAGTGAACTGAAAACCGAATTGCACAATTTTGTCTTAAAACACAGTAGCCAGGGCTATTTACTAATGTGAGAATTCAAATTTAAGGCAAAAGTAGCCGAAATGGAAGCATAGTTGACTAATACAATTTTTCCAGTTTGGCTATTTCGACTGTAAAGGGATTCTCCAATGCCAGGAAAACAAACCCGCTTTCCTGGCACTAGAGCAGGCTTTTCCAAACTCTGGCCTTCCAGATGTTGCTAGACTACAACTCCCATGATTCTATGAATGAAATAGACAGGCTGAGAATCATGGGAGTTGTAGTTCAGCAACATCTGGAGGGCTGGAGTTTGGGGAAGCATGCACTAGAGAATCCTGGAGTGCCCCCCACTCCTGGCCCTAACCCCTTCAGCTACTTACCTGAATCCAGCACCAATGTCCGGCTCCACCCACGCTCATCTAACTTAATGCGCACGATCGGCAATGGCTGCGCCGCGCGCATTAGACCTCCTCATAGAAAAACATTATTCAACGCTTTCCGATGGCGATTCCAGCGATGCTGGAGGTCCTAATGCCTAGCGTGAGGACATCCAGCATCGTTTAGACGACCAAAAGTCGCTCAAGAACCTGGAAGTCCCTCAGTCTAGTGGCTGTCTGATAGACAACCACTAGAGGAGGACTTAACCCTGCAAGTGTAATCATTGCCGTTTATAAAAACTGCGATAATTACATGCTCAGGGTTAAGGGTGATGGGAGTTGGCACCCAGACCACTCCAATGGGCTAAAGTGGTCTGGGTGCCTACAGTGTCCCTTTAAATTTAAAAATTCACTTTTTAAATTTCACTTGAGTGAATAACCCTACAAGAATCTTTCCCACTATGATATGGTAGCTTACATTTTGCAGTTTGTTTTTCAGTTCCTACAAGTTGGTGTTTAGTGAATATACCTCAGTATTTGAGAAGTATACTCTCATGGCAGGATCATCATAATGATGATGATGTAGATAGGAGTATTTTTTTTTTTTTACATTTCTGACAGTTACAGAGCTGCTCGAGCCCTCAGTTATACACACACTACTGACGTGTGGTGACTGTAGTTCACGCTAAACTGCAGTGTTTTATTTACAACTCCCCATGACAAGGCGGCACTAACCCCGGCCAAGCCCACCCTCTCCACGCCTTGTTTCTATCCTGTGACTGCCCCTTCCTACTTCCACCCTCGGGAAGCACGAGTGTCTGCGACTTGTCTCACTTCAAACAACACATTATCAAGGCCTTTACTCAGGTGAGCCACCTCAGATGGACTCTGCCATGATAATCCCCCATGGGGGCATATCGGGGGGGAGGGGGGAGAGCGATGCCAGGAACCGATTCCCGCGCTTTTATCCCCGCCCCGTCATTGGCTGACTGCTGGCCGTGGAACGTTGGTGGCCTCGCGCTCTCTGTTTGCAGGGTTCGGGTGGGAGGGGCGGCCCCAACCGTCAACTCTCACTTTATTTTCCCGCCCATTCTCCTGTGAGGGAGAAAGAGATATGACAATAAATTAAGCTTTAGTTTTATAATAGATAACCCCCATAATGGGATGTCGTGGCTAAAGTTGGCTTCTCTAGCTGTAGTTTTACAATCATTTAAAAATAAAATAATAATTATTTTTTATTTTTTTTTATAAACTACTTTAAGGTGTAATGGTAAAACGATATTTATATTTTTAAATTTCTGTAAGCTCCCCTGCCCTGTAACGGTCTAAGTACATTATAAATTAAATAAGAAGTGTTTTTACAAGAATTGAGTATAAAAATAAATAAAACTATGTGTTCAGGCGGTGTTAGTGGATTAGAAACTGACATGGTTCTCAGCAGGAGGATGATGGGAATTGTAGTCCTCGGCCATTGTTGGGTTTAAGCATTTCTATAAAATGTTAAGTTGTGAGTGGTTAAAATATAGCCATTTTTAACAAATGTATCTAAGTCAGGGCTATGTAAAAAAAATATTCATGGTGACATTGTATTGATTTTAAATTTTATAAAAGTGTAGCAATGATTAAACACATTAATTCAGTTTCGTTGATGATTATGCGACATACAACTTTATCACATCATTTTGAACTATATAAAGTATCACAAGATATACATGTTTTATACATATATATGGTGTAAGATGCATGTGAAATCTAAAAAGAAAATTTAACAGCAGCAATCCTCTCTGAACTAACTTGGTTAATAATTATACTGAAAAGTGTAAATAATTCAAAGTGAATTTCAAATTTATAGTCAAAATTACTGAACTGGAAACATTTCTTCAAGTCAGCTGTGCTTCCTGTTTGGCTATTTTGGTCTAAAATTTGCAATTTGCTTTGAATTTCTGACAATTCTCACTTTTGTGAATAACCCTGTATATGTCACTGTATTTGCATAATTATTTTGATGTTTTGTTAAAGGCTGATATTTCTAAAAAAAAAACAAAAAAATCAAAACCAATAAAGCAAGGGAGTTATTCCTTGACAGTTAAAGGGCATCTGTCATGCCCCAAACAATTTGTTCATTAAATTAGTCCACCCATTGTACAGCGCTACGGAATTTGCTGGAGCTATATAAATAATACAATAATAATAATGAGCGTACAATCGTATCTATATGTTGTGCAAGCAAATGTACAGATTAGGAGAAATACATATTTAAAATTAGACTTGTTTTTTTAATAGGTGTCCGTGCCTTGACATAATATAGTGTGTATTTAATGTATATGAAAGTGATTTAAGGCAAGCCACTTTTCCCTATTACTGGTTCACATTAATATTTTATTTTTTATTATGGCTTCCTGTAGTTGTTTTGATCCTAGGAGACCCCTGGCACTCTCTCCTTTAAAGGACCACTTCAGCTCAATGAAGTGGTCTGGGTGCCAGGTCCAGCTAGGATTAACCCTTTCTGCTTTAAACATAGTTTCAGAGAAACTGCTATGTTTACATTAGGGTTAACCCAGCCTCTAGTGGCTGACTCATTGACAGCCGCTAGAGGCGCTTCCGCACTTCTCACTGTGATTTTCACAGTGAGAAGACGCCAGCGTCCATAGGAAAGCATTGAGAATGCTTTCCTATGTACTGACTGAATGCGCGCGTGGCTCGTGCCGCGCATACGCATTCAGCCGATGACGGGGAAAGGAGGCGGAGAGTCCCCACCGCCAGGGGGAGCCAGGCACGGGAAAAAAGTATGTGTTTAACCCCTTCCTCACCCTAGAGCCCGACGGGAGGGGGACCTTAAGGGTGGGGGGGGACCTAGAGACCCTATAGTGCCAGGAAAACAAGTATGTTTTCCTGGCACTATGGTGATCCTTTAAAGGAAACATTTATATAAAAAATCTGAATAATTTCGATTATATTACAGCTCATTGATATGTATTTGCAAGGTAGGTGCTCTGGGCACTTGAGCTAAACTACCAGGAAGTAACATGTCTTGATTGATCTTCAAATTCTATTTATTTTTTATTTTTTCTTCCCAATCGACTGAGACCACTTACTCTGGCCTTCTTTTTTTCCTTCGGGGTTTGACTCCTGAAGGTAAGTAAGAAGGTTCGTGGACGCTCCTACCCCCAAAACAATTTGAGTGACTTGCATTTGTTTTGAGGGTGGGAGTGATCCTTTAAGGAGTCATACTTCTTTTTTACAGTTTGACACTTACCTGGGTCTTCGTGATGTGCATTGTAGCCTTTTGTGAAATCGCTAAAGTGGAGGTCTCCATTCAACTTTAGCAATATAAATTCTGTCCCTATTTAGACATCTTTCATTGACTGAGAGTGTCCGCTGACACACACATCTAATGAATTAAGTCCTAATAGAGTTGATCTGTTATTGATATATTGATTGATAGAGGCAGACAGCTGGACAACCCAATCCGCAGTGCTGCTCTTCCCGGGAAACAGAAGTGTGTTCAAGGAGAGGGTAGAAGTAGGTCCGTAGGATGTTCTCAGATATTGGTGATGTGTAACAAAGGACGGGACAAAGGTAGAAACTGAAAGTATAGTATGTCACCGTCAAAAAGGAGTAGGATAAAGAGATGCACTTACACTTAATGGAGCTCTAAATTAGCTCCACTTCATGTGCTTGAGCGGTACAACCCACGCTTATGGGTGTGAGGTGTATCACTTGGTTCAAACTTGGTATTTTGCAGGATATAAAATAAATCAACCAAAAAACAAAAAGGCACCAGTATAGTGTAGTGAGTATGGCGAATTAATACTGGGTCAGTAATTAAATGAATATGCACTCACATATTACAGAGCCTCCAAATGGCTTCTATTAATCAGTGTGGAGTGGAACAATCCTGATTCTGGAATTTATGGCTGGGTTCCTCTCTGTATGCTTATAAAATAGAGTACAGAAAAACATATAATGCACACTGTGTAGGGAGTAAGTGCTTATAAATGAAAATGTACTTTAAAAAAATCAATCCAAGAGCAATCCACAAGGAAATGGAGTCCAGAAGGCAATAATTAGCACAGGAAGGTCCAGGGGAAGTAAAATAGTATCCTTATTGAGAATAATGTTGGCTTTTCCAAAGTATTACAAGAACCCGGACACTTTCACTTTATTAAAAACAGAAGTGAATAAATTCAGGAAACAAAACTAATTCACTGTGCACAGACATTTGTTCTGCTTTGTTAATATTGTAAACTATTTTTTAAGAATAAAAAACACCTAAAATCTGAAAAACATGTAAACCAAATATCGGCAATAATTAAAGTCTCTCTTGTTTTTTTTTTTTGTTTGTTTTTTAATAAACCCGATATGTGCTTTTTACAAGGGTTTTTTTTAACTGTGCTAGAGTCTATCTGCCATATTTCTGGTTATTTTGTGCTATTCTGTGTGATACTGTGCTTGCTCTTGTTGTGGTAAACACAGAGAATTAATATTTGTGTAAACGTTTTCCATTCATAATGCAACAATTATCTGAAATGATTGCGATATAGCTTTTTAATGAGAGTTTTGTGGCCCGGTGTATTGGCAGCAATGTCCATTCACGAGTTCAAGAAAAAGCGAAGAGAAGCTGCCCCTCACGTTTGATTTCTCTTTAACGAATAAAACTGCTGCAAGATGGATTTTCTCAGTATTATTGACACAGAAAAGTACTTTTCTGGTGCAAAGTTGGGTGTGTGTGTGTTACAGAATTCCTATAGGGAAATCAGCTCTGCTTATCAAACAGCCTGTGGATAAGGACTTATTGGGTGGAGATTGCTGGCAAAAGCCATACACTCCTATGGAAGGCATTTAACCCCCTGTTGTTCTAAGATGGCACAGAATGACTTTGGCAGATTCTGTTGAAAACGGTACAATTTGCCGTGGCTAGCCGAAGTGGGAGAGTGAATGGTGGGGTATATACAGTTGAGCAATGGCATGATTTTCTAATGTCGTTGAAAGGGTTACACAATGTCTTAATCATTTGGAATGCCATTTCAAATTAATTTACAGATGGTATTTAACTTCTAGACTGTTTAAACTAAAATTGTCAAATACTAATGCATGTTGGAGGAAATGTGGTCAGGTAGGCACACTCCATCATATTTTTTGGTCCTGTCCCAAACTAGACAAATTTTGGAAGGATGTTCATCGACTGATTATTTCTGTAATCGACCATAATGTACCCCTATCACCAGAACGGTGTATATTTAAGAGATTCCCTGATCACTTGTCAAAAAAATAAGACTATTATGTTAGGCCACCTACTCATATCTGCCACCTCTGTAATCCATTGACACTGGAAGTCGACCGTCATTCCAACTATTAACAAAGTTCTTAAATCGGTCTTTGAAAGTTAGAATTGTGAGCTAGCACTCCGCATACCCTCTGATAATGTATCTCTTCTAAAGCATGCATTGGCAGTGTGGGAAGAGAACATTAGACATCAATACAATGTTTCTCCTTGACTTCCACCTGACCAGACCTTTGTTTTCATTTCTTTTAACTTTGATAATCATTTTTAATACATTAATATAAACAACCTCAAAGACAATCATCTCTTTCTATAATATTTTTTTTATTATTATTGACATGTTCATTTTGACTTGCAATATTATATGATGTGCATACATTTATATTCCCCTGTTTGATTGTAGTGCTTCATTTTCCGTTATTATTATTATTATTATTATTATTAGTGTTATTGAAAAATCTATCCATACAATTTTTTGAAAAGAAAAACCATTTAATACAAAGCAAGCTTTCTCTGATCGTTTGAGAAGTTTGGCGATATTCTGATAGTTACAGCAGGTAGAAAGTGAGTTAAGAAAAACAACTGTGCCCTGTAAACAACGCTAAGTGAATCAGCCATGAGCAAACACAATGAAACCTCGATCACTAGGTGTTGTATAAGGTAAATAACTGCAAAAACTTTATTGAATTTCAGGCTCTTGAGAATTAGAGGCAAATTAATAACCATAACCACTGCAGCTTATGGTAGTAATCACGGTGCAAAGAATCTTCCAATACCTTCTCCCCAGGTAGCGTCAAACTGCTTTTGAATGGTTTGACAAAAACCCAACAGACTCGGCTGTTGCTTGAAGCTGTTCCCTGTTACAGTGAAGCAACACATCCACAAATCTTTCCAGTAAAAACCCGTCCTGTTTTTTGGGGTGTTTTTATGGTGAAGTATGTTAACCTGCTGTATAGCTCTCCACCAGTGAGTTATGTGTCCAGGGGGACTTGGTAGAACTGACAGCTGTAGTGTCACTCTCTTAGCACAGCCACACTGCTCCCCTCCTATTCTAAGATCTGCATCAGATCCTCCCACAGGCTACTTTGGAAATGGAGAAATGGGGAAGGGGGGTTTGGGAGAAAGGCAAAATATAGCCTGTTTGAGCAGCTGTATCCAATAGACTGCAGGGACTGTATGATTGATTACTTTTTATATGGAAGCGGAGTCATGGGAGAAACATTTAATAGATATGTGTTGGGTTTTTTTAAAGGAGAGTTTTCACTTTCAGGGTTTTTACTATCTCTACCACATCTGGAAGTGGTGTGGGGGAGTGTTATATACTTACCTCTGCTGCGTTCCTCTCTGCAGTAAACGCTACATTGGTCTGAAGTAAGGGGGAGCTGTCATCACTTAAAATACTGCTCTCTCTTTGAGCTATATCTCTGCTATAAATCAGAAGGGTTATAGGGCTCTGGCCTTATTTTAATGTCCCAATGCATACTGTTCTGTGTTGCTTTTTACTGAAAAATGCTTTGCTTACAGTTACTACTGACATTTTTTTTTTTTGTCTAGCCGAGGTTTTCAGTTTATACTAATAGAGAAAGCACTTATGGTGTCGTAAAGAAGGAAGACTACAGGCCACATCCACTGTGCTTCTTTAAAGGGTTACTACAAGCACTACAGTGATCTGAAGTGGTTATGGTGCCTGGAGTCTGTATGCACAAGGTTCACTAGGAAATGCGGCACATACAGAGATTAACCCCTTTGCTGATGGGTTTATAACTGGTACTGTCATTGGCCAACACAGAACATATTTATTGGGCTGGCTAATGTCAATTCTGTACAAAGCTAAACCAGGCAGCCAATGGCAGCACGTCATCTCCTAGTGCCATAACCTATTGAAGACGTTCAGGTGGTTATGGTGCACGGAATGTCTCTTTAAGGACACCGTGTTACTCAATAAGTGCTGTGTTGGACTTTAATGACCAATAATCATTAAGCAAATTGGACCGGTTACAGATGGTGTTTAGGCAGATGTTATTGGGAAACGATACAGCGTTTTGGCTCTCACAGGATCCTTTAGCAAGCTGTATGATTTATTGTTCTCCAATAAAATCTGTCTTAGTACCATCTGTATTTGCACGATCCAACTTTCTTAATAATTTTTGATACATTTGGAATGGTCTACTCTGGTCTGGAAGTGCTACGGATGGAAATTTTATAAAGTGCCACTCCACTTTATACATATTGAACTTTAATGACCTGTCAGAATAATGTAAACATTCTCTCTTTCACAGGTCTACAAATATGGATGAGTATAAACGTATGTCGGATGAGGAGCTTATCAGTACGCTGCGAAAATACAACATCTCACACGGCCCCATTGTTGGTAAGTTATTTATACTAGAACTGCATGAGATTGGAGGACCTTTGTTAGAAGGAATGTACTAAATACTGGATATAGTAAATGTCTCTTATGTTACTCAAAGTTCTCTCTGCCTAATAATGTTGCGTAGGTTGGATGAAATGGATATTCATAATGTGGAAGTGTATATTCTCTATTATGAATGTGAGGTGGAGAGCCATGGTCCTCGTCAGACTGCTTGCATACCTCCCAACATTACAAATGGACAAAGAGGGTCATTTTAATTATACGGGTGTGAGTGGGGTTGGGGCCAGGCGGTGGGGCTGTTATAAAACATTTTGGTTGACTTACTAATAACATTTTGCACAACTAAAATGTAATTTAGAACAAGAACAATGTATCTTATTTCCACAGACTGATTTCTAAACACATTTATTGTGGTTTAAAGACACAACACTGCGATTATTATTGCTGTGGAGCTCTGTTAGACACGCCAGCAATATAAAGCTCCTTGAAAACAGGGACAGATGGATTTGGGCCCATAAAAAAAATCTGTCCCTCCTAAATGGGTTCACTTACGAGGTATGTTGCTTGTAGGCAGTTTGACATAGATCAGGGAAGTTGTGCTCAGAGGCTCTAGGCAACATAAGCACTACATCGCGCTGTAATGGATATGTTGCTTAGAATTTCCTTTCAATAAATAATATAAGGGACACTTTAGTGTTAGACTTGTGTGTGTGCCGCCCCAGTACATGAAAGTGTTAAAAAGCCCTTTCTTTGACTTACCTGGGAGACCCTGATTGCTGAGCATGCGCATTAGACCTTCCGCATAGGATAGCATTGACTCATTTCTTTCCTATGGGGTTTTGCATGCACAGCATCGTTTTACGGAGTCAAACTGGTAGACCGCCACTAGAGGCAGTTTATAAAAAATTGCAATGCTTACGTAACGTTGCAGCGATAAGGGAACAGAAACACTACACAAAAAACACTTCAATTAGATGAAGTTGTCTAGGTGCCTATAGTGACCCTTTAATTTCAAAGTAATGTTGGATTGTGTTTGGATTTGACTGATAAAACCACTTAAACCTGTTTTTTGGGGGTTGATTTGCTTTTTTGTTGTTGTTATATATCCATCATTGTAAAAGTCACTTGATCATTTGCGTAGTGAATTGTGTAAATAGTGTGTCAACCATTTAAAGCAGGGCTTGAGAAACTTGCCTAGAATTTATGTACTAGGGGGGCACACACACGGCATAGTGTTAGGAGCCTAAGGCCAAAAGTGAGGAGCCAGGCAACCATTAGCCAGCTACAAGACGCTTACCTCTACAATTCAAAAGCTTAATAAGAGCCTTCAAGCACACACAAACACTTAAAGGGATACTGGCAATAAAGTAGTTATAGTGTCTGGGGTGCTCTGGCGTGTTATTTAGTGTTTAAACGTTGGTTTAGCACTAAACTATTTTCCCCCCAGTAACCCGTTCCCTCCCCATTTGCCTGAGCAACAGTAGGTGTCTGTAATTGGCTACAGGTTTCAGCTGACTGTTTTCATCCGGTAACTGCCAACCAATGTTGGTATGGCTTAGAAAGTGTGTAATTCCTGACTTAACCATGCTTCCTGTTCCAGCTAGGAACTTATTCCTTGTTAAACTACTCGAAAATGGCTTAACACTTAATGGAGGGACAGCACCAGTGGACTCTAGGTACTATCACCACTTCAATGAGATGAATTTGTTATAGTGTCCCATACATAAAGCTGCATATATATGCACAATATTATATTTATTATTACTGGTATTTATAAACCGCCAACATAAAGAAATAATCTCTTCAGATCTTTACACCTGGCACATTGCACTTTGTGTCAGATACACGCTGATCGTCCCCTCCTGTTGCTCCTCTCATACCTCGCCCCTCTGTTGATTCTTCTTAATAGTACATTTCCTCCTTTTATAATATTGTAAAGTGCTGCGGAATAAGTTGGCGCTCTATCAATACCAATAATTATACAGACAAGGCCCTTCTTTATCCATAATACTGTGGTATCAAGGAAGGTTTTTTAAGGTCCCAAGTTGACCAATATGGGACAGGGGACAAGTCTTGGCTCCAGGTCCAAGTTTTTGTTTTGTTGATGGATTTGTTGATCTAACTTACAGTATTTCAGCACCATTCCCAGGCGACTCTCCGAACACCCAGCCTGACCACAGTGCAGCTGTACTGCTAACGCAGAAATGACCCTACACATTATCATGTACATGTCCGTCTAGCATTAGAAGGCAATGGTGGGCTAAGAGCACTGGATCTGACAGAACATTAGGAACAGCGCTCAGAGACATAGCACTCTAACCGCATTGAGATGTAATTGTTATGGCGCACTATAACCACAACAATGAGCTGTAGTTGTTACGGTGCTTATATGCCTCTTTTTAAATAGCTTCCATTTACCAAAAGGGAGGACATCATCTTTTAACATGACGTTATTACAGTTGTCTCTGTTTACTTAGACATATATATATATGTGTTAGTCTATATTTTTTATTTTTGTTTGTAAGTAAGGTTTTTATTGGTTGTAAAACAAAGCATAAAGTGTAGCACCATCGGACACCCAGGTCCAATTCACAGAGGACCATTAAAATGAGAACAAGATACTTGTTGGGACGTGTAAATCCCTTCTAATATTACCTGGACCTATTTTGCCAAAATTCAACAGCTATACAGTATTTTAAGTTTGTTTTCTTTAGTAAATTAGTTTTTATTAAAACCACATAATACAAACATTTTAGAAAACGTTTAAAAGATAGGACATGAGTACAACATAAGTTTTTGCAAAACTGATAAATATGAATAGTCTGGTCTACATCGATGCAGTGATCTTCCCATTTTAGGGATTGCTTTTTTTATTTCATTTTTTTTATTTATTTACAAATGACACATGCTTAATTGCAAACACGTTGTCTTTATTCCATAAATATAATAAACTAACATAGGTCTGTTTTGACAGTGGGCTACTGTAGAAGTTATAAGGGACAGCAATACTTCCACTTCCACTCAGTTTAAAAAAAACACAAGTAGAGAAGTTCAAAGTTCTCTTCTCGTTGTCATTCGTATGTATATAAATCAGTCCGTTCCAATAATCTTTACCAGAAAGAAAAACTTTTAATTACAGAATGTCTTTGCAATTTATTTCTGGTAATCTTTTAAACATTCCTAGGAAATACATTTCTAAAAATGGATACGCTTTTTATAACAAGACATGACTGTGCTTGAGTGTTTATCTTAAACGGGATATGAGTTGGTTGTGTTCTCTTGGATATATTACATGTAATGATGTCTTGAAGTTGGTTATCAGGATTTTTTATTGTTTTTATTAATATATTTTTTTTATCTTTTTTTTTATATATATATATATATTAAATCATTTCCTTACTTCCCTGGTGTCCTGTTTTTTTTTTTTTCTCCCCAACAAACTTACCGGAATTGCATCATTAGAAGTGCTTAAGTGTGTGTATAATTAAAAATTCAACAAATAAACTAATAATGAGTACAAAAAAAACCCACTAATGGCAATAAGTTATGTACATTTTTTATTATGTAGTGCTCAAGCAATTCCCCAAAGCTGATGTTCTTATATAAACTTTATTTATTTTTTTTAGGTTCAACAAGGGTGTTGTATGAAAAGAAACTGTATGAATGTGAACATCAGAAAAGGACATTTCAGCCCTCGTTTGGTAAGTTGACATTTGAGGTTCATCGCACTCGGTCAAACTTGCAATTTAAAGCAAGGAAAAACGTTGGTTATTAAATGTATGAGTTGGATTTTACGTGTCCTTTATGCATGATGGAGAAAAATCTTATATAAAACAAATGTTTGTTCCATGTTTTCTGAATATCAACAGCTTTTGTGGGGCCAGGAAGTGGCTGAGTTTTCTGGGCCAGTCCTGACCATCCTTTGTTTTCAGTGATCGCTCTTTGCATATTCCATTAAATCCCTCTGCAGCAGGTGTTTGATTGGAGCTCATGATGGAAATACTGCATGAATTAGTAGAAGCTGTGATGAGTGGCTTCATTCATAGCTTCTGAGACCATGTAAACACCCAGTGTCTGCAAGTATGGCTCTGCTTCTGGTAGATCCTGTATGTGAATCTCCATCTGTGTCAGTAGTCATAAAGCAAGTTTGTAGATGAGTTTTGGGGAATGCTTTCATGCTAACATGGAGATCCAGACATTGTTAAAGAAGGCAAAGGTGTGTGATTCCAAAGAATATGTAGCCTACACCTCAAAGCTGTCCTAAAGACCATTTTATTGACATCATAAAATTAAGTTTGTGGGGAAAGTCTCCTGGAATTTAGGATACAAAAAAAGTGGTCTTATAACTCTGTTGTAGCTTGTTTGGTTGATAGGATGGAGGTCATGAGCTGCCACATGCCCCCCTTTGGAATTCCTTTTATTCTAATATTCTTACAGCAAAACAAGTCTTCTGGCAAATCTTCCCTGATCCATATGTGAGGATAGAACATTGACATTCCTGCTGAATTGTGGTCTCCAAGGTGGAAAACTTGGAGAGCAGAGATAAATTATTGCCTTGATGTCATCGTTTGGAATCTGATCCTTGTTTTCTGAACTATCAATGTTGTGGTTTGTGGGATAGTGGGGGAACTGGTGGTCTTTTTTTTGTTTCCATTTCCCCCCCATATTTCATTATTTTATTGGTAGAAATGCGATAGGGCCATGCGTACCCAGACATAGGGCTAAGTGTAGTCAACAGGGCACATATACTTTAATGTGTCAGGTATAAATATGATATGGCGGGGAAATTCATACTGTGAATTATCAGGAGTTTGCCAAGGGATTGCAAATTTTAGGTAAAATGTAATTTAACCTCAGGAGATCTACCTAAAAATTCCCAGTTAAACTGAAGAAACTTCACAGTTTAACATATAATCATTTAAGAAAGATTGTAACATAAGAAAACAGGCTGGGGAATTTCTGCCGATATTCGAAAGGATATTCCTTAATATTAATGACCCGATGACAAAGAGTTCTTACTCTTTTAGACACGCAGTACAAGGCTGTCATAGGAGAGAGCTTAGAGGGTGGATTATCCCTTTTAGATGCTCTAATGCTTTTGGGTTTATATAAGAGCAAAAACCCTTTTATGGATAGTGTGTTAAATAGATTCAAAATTCACACTCGACATATGTGAAACCCTTGGCACTGTGTTAAACTGCCTGTGCTGGAAATATTATGTGACTAAAGACATCAGAAATGCTCCTTTTCTAAAAGTTTATTCTGGATTTAGGAGGAGAGATATAGAGAGCAAACAAGGGTTTATTCACTAAACTGGCGATTTGTAGAGAATTCACCTGGACACTTAGAATGATGATGGCATCAACTGATTCTCTTCAAACATATGAATCCTATGTACTGCAGGGAAGCCATTTTTACTGTACCTTCCATTAGCATTACACCATTCTATTTTGGCAGTGTGGTTGATAATGTGAGTGTTATTCCTTGATGATGAAAGTAGAAAATTCAGCTCTCAGATATTTTAGCTCATGGAAGAACTCGAGCTACACTGACTTTAAACTTGTTCTCTTACCAGCATCCCATGAGCTGGAGTACAGAAACAGAGACTTTGAAAACGACGACGGTAAGCAGATGTCTTTTAAAAGGATTTAAAATCTCAACCCGGAAATTACAGACTTGTGAGCTTAGCATCAGTGGTTGGGAAGTTATTCAAAGGGTTTTTAAGGGATAATATTCAGTAATTCATTTGAAACAACAATGTCATTAGTTGGAATCCACATGGTTTTATGAGAAAACAGATCATAGTAAACGAACGTCATTACGTTCCATAAACAAGTAAGCAGAAATATAGATCAGAGTGTTGCAGTGGGTGTAACCAATAGAAATTGCTAAGGTATTTGATAGTTAAACACAAAAGGTTATTGTAAAAACAAAAATAAAACTTTGTGATTAAAGTGGCACCGTCATTTAATTTTTTTGTTTTGTTTACATTTTCCTTTCCGTATGCCTCCTGCATCTTATGCACCACTCCACCCCTTGCCACTTGCCTTGATTTATATTTATTATCTTTTCTTCCTCGCACTGGATCTTAACACTTTGACGACGCTCGTTTGTCAGTACAGCCTAACTAAAGTGATTTTTAATGCTGTTAAGGTGTACTGATACATCATGCAGTTTTGGTGTGAGCAGGGTTGGATCCCTGCGCACACCAAGGAGTCCCAGGTACACTGATACCCGGGGCTCTCCTCTGTCAGCTGCAGCCATTTTTAGTGGCCCCAGACTTTTTGATGAACTGCATGCAGCTTCAAGCAGCTTTTTCAATAGGCATTTAAATGCCTATTAAGGAATTTAACTCTGCTCATACCAGTAGACCCAAGTTTGAATGGATACCTGGAGCTCCCCTCTGTCAGCTGGGTCTATTTTTAGTGGCCCCAGAATTACAGATGAGCTCAATGCAGCACTGACTTCCTTTAACTCTATTCAGAATACCGCAGCTAAGTGATTGTGCTCTCCCACTGTGTTTCTGGGCAGAGCCAAACTAGCCCATCGTGCGTTGCCACCAAGTGTGTACTGGCCCACGGGTTGCACGGTGAAATTACACAGTAACCGTCAGGAGGGGATGCACTCCCCTCCTGCCAGTCCGAGTGTGTAGCGTGGCCGAGCAGGCAGACCGCGGTAGAGGAGCTTCTGTTCCCCTACCCAGTCTGACAGGAAGTGCTCACCGGGAGCACATGGCCGCTTTCTGTCAGACTGGGTAGGGGAACAGAATCTCCTCTAGTGCGGTCTGCCTGCTCGGCCAAGCTACAGCAAGGTACAGGGAGGGGGATTATAATCGGACACATGGGAGGGGGGGGACTTAATCTATAATGGGACACATGGGGGCTGGGGAGGGGGCTATAATATGACACATGGGGGATATAATGGGACATATGGGGACTGGGGAAGGGGCTATAATGGGACACATGGGTGCTGGGTAGGGAGGGGGCTTTAGGGACACATGGGGACTGGGGAAGGGGCTATAGGGACAAATCAAGGGCTGGAAGGGGGTTCATCCCATGGAGGGATGAGAGGGCTAATAGGACACCTGGAGGGCTGGGGGGGGAGGGGCTAATGTGACACATGGGGGGGGGGGGCTTCTGAGACACATGGGAGGGCTACTGAGGCACATACAAGACTGGAAGGGAGCTAATGGGACAAATGGGGGGCTAATGAAATACATGGTGCTGTGGCCTGGGAAAGAGACTCACATAATGGCTGGGGAAGAGGAGACAAAGGGGCTTGGGGGAGAAAGACACAAACAAAATGCATCTTCACTTGTGTCTCCTGCTCTCCCTGTAATTTAGAGTCGCCTGGTGAGAGACTTCATATTAAAGGGACACTATCGTCACCAGAACTTCTACAGTTTAATGTAGGGGTTCTGGTGTCTATAGCCTGTCCCTGTAGGCTGAGCACTGTAAATGCTACCTTTTCTGAGAAAAGGCAGTGTTTACATTGCTGCCTAGGAACATCTCTAGTGACAGTTGCTCAGACGGCCACTAGAGCTACTTCCTAGTCCAGTGCTGAACGCTCCCTACAGAGATGCATCGATGCAATTCATCTCTATGAGGAGATGCTGATTGGTGCGATGAAGCACAGTGTTTTGCCACACATGCGCAATAGCCTCCCAATGCTTTCCTATGGGAATTCAATTGGCGTTGACCGCCAAAGTGAAGAGCACACTCTTGTTACTTCAAAATGAGCAAGATAATGTCATTTTTTTTTTTACTGCTTTGCAATAGCATACATTCACAATTTCAGTCCAATTACGAAACTTTCCTTAATATGTCAAGGTAGTTGGACTGAAACATTGATTATATGCAAATGCACGTCTGCTTACAACAAATCCGCTCTTTTGTTTATTTTGAAGCCCTATGAGTGCTTTCTTTCACTTTTGAGTGATAGTTTTCATTTTTCATTTTTTTTTCCCGCTTCCATATCTGCACACTATGCTGGCGCAATGCATTATGGGGCTGGTATAGAATTTTTTTCCAGGGCTGCTTTTCATTCCCAGTCCGTCCCTGTTTCTGGGCTGCAGGCCTGTGAATGGAAACCACCCCAGAGTCTGAATAGAACCTGGCAGGTTCTCCCTGCCTGTTCCCAAGCTGGTTTTGATCAGTGTTGGGCATCTGGCAAAGACCAGTTCTGATTACAATGTAATCGGCCGGGATTCAGGGTCCATTCATAATTCTATAGCATGTAATTACAAAAACAGTCAGTAGATGGCGGTCACAGACCACTTTTTTTTACTGTTTTAGAAACTCATGTTTTGAATCAGAATCAGAATCAGAATTGATATTATCAGGTTTTCTTGGGGTTAGGTTTAGTGGTGGAGGTGAGGCTAGATGTAAGGGTATGGTTAGATTTAGTTAATTTTAAGGGACACTAGGGCTATTGAAGTTGTCTGTGTGCAGTGTCCCTGTTCCCTTAACCCTGCAATGTGTGACTGTATTTTCATGGGGTTTAATTCTATTTTGAGTTCTTTTTCTCTTTAGTTACACTGAAATTATACAAATATTATACGCAAAAATGTGAAAAAATGCTTAGCATTTTAATCAAACTTCGTGCTGTATTAGGTATCCATATAGTATGCAAACCAATACATAATATAAACATTTACAAGCGAATAAATAATATGTATAGGTGCATTTAAAGGGAACTCTTAAATTACAGTGGAACAAGCACATAACACAAATTCTCAGTTTTGCTTTGGTTCAGAACTTGGTCAATTGCCTCTGTCCTTAAAGGGTTAATGTCTGGGTGCAGACACTTTGTTTTCCTCTGCCTGTGATGTTGGCTTTTTGCCCTTTTGTGGGATCAATTTTAATTTTTATGGATTGTGGGTAAATTTGATTGGTAACTGAAACAAAACCTGAATTCCAGGCACTATAGCTCCCTCTGCTTCCCCCCTCCCTAGCGCCTCATTACCCAAGTCAGTGATTATTTACCTTTTATCCTATATTTGCCGATGTCACTCAGCGCTGGGTCGCGGCTCCCCCTCCTCATTCGATAGAGAGAGTATATAAGGTTGCTAAATATTAGTGGGGGGGTAACCCCTAAACGTAAATTACTAATGAGAAAGGAAAAACATACAAGAATTCCAAAAAGTAAAAGAAAACATGTCTAACAGCATTCACTTGAAGGATCTTGTATATTGTCAGCAACCCTAATTCAGCATCTCAGAAGAGAGATAAAATATAACTTTTAATTGATAAAGTTAAAATAACTGTAAGAGTAAACTAATATCTAAAAACTAAGTGGTACAGAAACAGGAGACAGTGATAGCTTGTCCGTGCTGCCTATGTCAATTAGGAACACCAGTGGCACAGGGGTATTAGCGTAGACACAATAAAAAAAGGGAATCGTAAGAATTCTCAAAAGAGAATCCCCCAACTCCCATCACCCTGATCGTTTTTTTATTTGCCTAAAGTTTCCTCTTTATCATTTTATCATTTCCTTAACACTGTAGTACATTTAAATATTAATGACAGTGATTACTCATTATCATTATCATCATTACATTTTTGTTCTTTTTACACCCGAACACAATGGGTTCATTCCCCTCTCTATTTCCCTCAATCGGGTTGGTGAAAATATGAACCAATCAGGATGGAGGGCGGGATATTTAAAAAAACGATCAGTTTTGATTCGGTTCCCTTGGAAGAGCCGCTAGTCGGCGAAACGCGCGTCAGGACTTCTAATAGCGAAAGGGTGGAGGAGGTTGATAGGGGACTATGCTGCAGCCGTTAGACGATATTAATTTTCCTCCGTGTTAGCCACCCAGCCTAATGATTTTATAATGCTTAGTCAGGTGGCCGTTTAGATCGATCGGCTCCTGTTGAATTATAGAGGGGAAGGAGAGTGTGCTGCTAGTGTGGGCAAGGGTGATGGGAGTTGGGGGATTCTCTTTTGAGAATTCTTACTATTCCCTTTTTTTATTGTGTCTACGCTAATACCCCCTGTACCCCTGTGCCACTGGTGTTCCTAATTGATATAGGCAGCACGGACAAGCTATCACTGTCTCCTGTTTCTCTACCTCTTAGGTGTTTTTATTTTTTATTTTTTTTAATTCTTTATTTTTGTAGTGCATAGTTTAGTTAACAAGCTCACAGTGACATTTTTAAACGAAAATATACATTGAGGTTGAGAGCAAGATTGTTGTAAAATGTCAACAGTTCAGCACTTTTTGTTTTTTAAATAACATGGAAAACAAAGATGAATAACAAGCTTAGTCAAATATAGGCTAGTAGACAACAGTATTGTGTAGTGTAACATGCTAAACTAGAAATGCGCATAGCCAAACTAGTATGCTTAAGGTACCGGTTGCACGTATTTAAGTGTAGAGATAAACCAACAGTTTCACCGCCAGTTTTAACCCCTTAAGGACCAAACTTCTGAAATAAAAGGGAATCATGACGTGTCACACACGTCATGTGTCCTTAAGGGGTTAAACCTGCTTGGAGTACCACATTAAATAGGACTAGCCAGTGAAGTAATACAGATGCGGGTGCGGTAAACACACACACAAGATGTCATTGCCAAAAAACAGAAAACTTTGCAAGGGGTGAAAACAACGGCATATCATATGTTGTCACATTCCGTTTAGCCAGGGTGTAGAGGGCAGTTCTTGCGATATGAGGCATGGTGAGAAAGTCCAGCTAGTGCGAAAAATGCCTAAAAACATAAAGGTTAGACAGCTGCAGTATACGTGCGTATGTATAACCCCGTTAGGGTGACCTGTGTGGGTCATGTATGGAAGTCCCAGCAGTGGCAACTGTTGTCTGTGGTTAGTCCTGTAATGGCGGTACAGCTTTAGGCAGCGAGCTTGAGTTCAGCCTATTCCCAAGGCTGGGAAGTGTGAGTCCAATGTGCTGAGGGCGAAGGTGGCTGTAGCACTTGGATGGTTCTGTTGGGCGTCCTTCCAGCCCCAGGCCAGTTGATAGGCCAGCACCTTTGTGGGGTAGGCTGGAGGTTGTGGAGGTTGGTGGCCACAGTTGGCGGGTGGTCCTCTTCCTGTGTGGATGGTGCCGTGGGGTTCTGCCCCTGTTGGCCCTTGACCTAAGTGATCTGTTAGTGTGAAGAGGTGCGTGTGATTTGGAGACATGAATGATCAAAGGGGGCCCACTCACCATCCGGTTCTCAGCCTCCCGGTCAGCCTCCTGATGTTGGAGCCTTACTGCTTCTTGTCGTGCCTCCAGCTTGGCACAGAAGCGGGTGAAGAGTTCGTCCAGCCTCCTTTGGGTGATCTGTGCCGAGTTTAGAGGCTCCGGCTCAGGGTGCTGGGAGTTTGCTCCTTGCATGGTAAGCTTAGTCACCATTTTGTTTGATTCTGCTGTGGCGGTATCTTAGCCAGTTAGGGTGATTAGAGTCGCTTGGTGCCAGGTTCAGGCTAGGAAGGACCGGGATAACCTCCGCCGGTCCAGGGGCGGTGGGGGGGGACGACAGGGCTGTGTTGCAAGCTTGGGAGGGCACTAGGTCGCACAGAGTGGGGGATCGGCCAACTCACCCGTCTGGCGATGCTGCTAGGCCGCACTCCTCGATGGACGCTCCGTGTACCCGCGGGCGGCAGACCCGGGGCACTTCGGCTGGCTCCTGAGGTAGGTATGTCTTTGTTTAGGTGTTTGTGTGGGTCCTGGCTGGCTGGCGTGCAATTAATCAGGCTGTGTGGGTAGATTGAGCTCGGAGCTCACACGAGGCACGTCCAGGCCCCGCCCCCACCTCTTAGTTTTTAGATATTAGTTTACTCTTACAGTTATTTTAACTTTATAAATTAAAAGTTATATTTTATCTCTCTTCTGAGATGATTAATTAGGGTTGCTGACAATATACAAGATCCTTAAAGTGAATGCTGTTAGACATGTTTTCTTTTACTTTTTGGAATTCTTGTATGTTTTTCCTTTCTCATTAGTGTGTGTATATATATATATATATCATAAACATATCTTGTTCTAACACATACCTATTGTTGTAAACAGTGAGTGAAGAATACTACGAAGAAAAAATCACCCGAACAGCTGGATATCCACAAACATTTCAGAGAGTAAGCAAAAAACAATTTAACAAACATATAATAAATTATAACTTATTTGATTAACAAAAAGGGAAATAATTGATATGCAGCATGCCATCCTACAGTTTGGAATCGGTGGAAGTGGAACAGTCCCTATTTGGTGCTCATGTCCCTCCATCCTGGGTTTATTGCCTGGTGTTTCCATACCTTTTAATGTGTCACATTTGGTGGGACAGTACCTATTTTGGACCTAAATCCCACAGTCCCCCATTCTATCCCTATCCCGCCATGTATAACAGAGTTCCACTCCAATAATACTCACTGTAATGCAGCCTTCCCCAAACTCCGGCCCTCCAGATGTTGCTTAATTAAAACTCCCATGATTTTATGTATGAAATAGGCTGAGAATCATGTGAGTTGTAGTTCAGCAATATCTGGAGGGCCAGAGTTTGGGGAAGCCTGCTGTAATGTGTCTTTAAACTACAAGAAATGTTTCAGTCTGTGTAAATAGGATACATTGTTCTTGTTCAAAATTACATTTTCTTTGCATAAATTGTTATTAATAAGTCACCTAAATTTTCTCAGAAAAGCCTCGCCCCTGCCCACATCGCTACTCACACCCCTAACATTAAAGAGAACGGACCATAGTAAGTGTAACACAAGCACAACCTGAGCTCAGAGCATTCAGCCCCTGAAAGAGCTAGTCAGAAGGTTTTCTGTGTGCTGCCTGTCAACCTGCATTACCTGCCATTCTAACACAACTAATGTTTGGTCCTTTTCTTGTTGCATCATGGCACTTGCTCTTTTGACTTGCCCCACGCACAGTCCTGCATTCATACCTCTCAATGTTGGGAAGTACACCCTACAAAAATACACCTTCCATCACTGGCAGGTATGAAAACCGCAATGGTTATGTTTAGGGCAACCAAGGGGTGTTCCAGCGCTTCCTGAGCATCTTTGGAAGATGAAGTTGCAACACCAGGAAGTGCTGCGTAAATAAGCATGCTTCATACTTACCCCACCTCCTCTGAGCAGGGTCCTCCACTACCTATTGCTCCTGTTACATTTTGTTATTGTCTCATTTGGTATATTCCCATGTTATTGTAAAGCGCTATGTAATAAGCTGGCGTTATAAATACCAATAATAATAATAATAATAGTGCATCTTTTACACTCCTCATGTTGTTTCCCTTTTAAAGTGACCCAGCAGGCACTGTAACTGCTTCATCTCATTGAAGTGGTTATAGTTTCTGGAGTTCCCCGACCCCATGCTATAATTTAGCATTCCATCCCAGCCAATCACAGCCACCCATTGCTGCTCAGGTTACAGTTTGACTTGTAATTTAATGCATATTACATTACATTTTATAAACAGATGAAATTGTAGACCATTATTTAAGATTGTACCTCTTGTTTTATTTATTTTTAGAAATCTGAATTTTCTAAAGAGCGGTAAGTCCATTTGGCTTCAAGGACAACTGTCATATTTTCACTCTGTTTTATAAACGTTTATTACACTTAATAAACATGTGTGGGTTTTTTGTGTGCATGTTAAGTGACCAATTGCTGCTCAGTCTAACCTGCCTGCTGCTGCGATATGGCTGTATGTGAACCTGCAGCAGGTTTTGTTTAAATAGAAGTAAATAAAGTATTCAAAATAGGCATCTCGTCAAAACATTTAAATTCTGTTTATAAAATGTGTTATTGGCTGTTAAAATAAAGTTTTTATGTTCCACAGAGATTACTACAAGGATAACTCATACCAGAATATATCCCAGACACGTCAGTCTTTAGGAACGTCACAGCGAGTGGAGGCACGAAAGCCTATTCGTGAAAATAAAAGGAACGAAGTGTCTTTCAGGACACGCTACATCCCGCTCTGGTTACAGCTCTTCCTATTAATACTCCTTATCGGTGCCTTGGCCTATCTGTACTACGTAAAGCACGCTGAGGAGAATCCATTCAAGACATTAGGCAACTAAGTGGTGCTGGTTCTATCATTATGTAGACCAACATATAAACAACAATTGGAGCAATTTTCATAATCTTGTGTTTTTCAATTGTCAAAGCTTTTTGATCGGAAAAAATTGAGAAATCACCTTGTAAACCAATGGAAAGTTCTTGTTGATTTCTCCATGTTTTATTGCCATTGAATCAGTCTGTACACATAACCCCATTGTGTCTCTTGCTAGTTTCTGGTAATTCCTTGCCCGATCTCTGTAAAGAAGTTGCATAAGTGCATACCATGGGCATTTGTAATCACTTTGTAGAACCAGTTTAATATGTTAATCATTGTGGGTGGTTTGTGGGTAGTTGATGCGTGGGTTTTATTTTACGGAGCAAGTATATAATGAAAATGTGGATGTCCGCGCATCGGTTTGGAATAATTAAGCAAAGATCAGGTTTGGTGCCAGAAACTCAAAGAACACTGATATTTCTGAAATTATATTAGGCATGCAGGGCGCCCAATAATCCTGATTTTGTTGGGACAGTTCAGATTTTTTAAGTCCTGTTTAGCTGTACCAAATTTGTGTACCTGATGTCCCCAGAAAACTGTCCTCAGGCAGTACAGCGCAACTTCAGCATTAGACGTGCTTGTGCTTTGAATGGGCACAATATAGTGTAGATTTGGGCCAGAAAAGCCACTTTAGTGGGCAGGCCCACCCATTATCTATGTCGCCCACGAGTCAAGTCATGTTATTGGTGACACCCTCCTCAGGGCCTGCCCACCCGTCCTGATCTTATACCTCACATTGTTGTATGGGTATAATATAAGTCTGGAGAGCATAGGATTTATTCACTAAACCAAGTATTGCAGAGACATTCTAAAAGAATTGAACTGGGGGGAAACATTGGATATGTTTCCAACTCAATAGTTGCTATTGCTATTTATCTCCGATTCCTGTTTTTGTGACTAAATCACACATTTCTTTTACTCTCCTTATTTGCTACCAGAATAATAATGGACTATAAAAATGTTATGGATACATTTTGCTAGAAGTAATATTCATGAAAATATAAAATGTAACTTAATCAGGTGTACGGAATCTCATTACTGACAGGTATAGAAATTATTCTAGACAAATAGCCGTGGCATTGGGTAAGAAGGGGGTTTTTAGGTTCAGACATGTTAGATGTGGTGAAAATCCCTTGCAGACAACTTAATCCTGGATGTGAAATCGAAACACTTTTGAAGTTATTTTACATGATAACATTTTTATCTCAAGGTTTTAAAACGCTATAATTTAAACTTTTACTGACAGAATCGCACATCCATCCATACCTTACATAGGTTTTATTGCCTTTGTCACCTTGTACATTTATTAAAAATATAGGAAACGTATTAACCCTTGACTACCTTTGACATATCATTATGTAATATAAAAATATGTAAACATCAATCATTTAATAAGGAAAGCTTATAAAACAAGCCACATACCAGAGTGTATTAATATAATTTGTACAGATGCTGTATGCATTAATATGCTATGTGACCAAAGCTTCCAGGATTTTTAATCTATTCCCTATATTAAAGGATCACTATAGGGTCAGGAACACAAACATGTATTCCTCACCCTATAGTGTTAACACCACCATCTAGCCCCCCTGGGCCCCTCATGCCTCCATAAATATAGTAAAATTCTTACTGTATTCAAGCCTGAAGCTGTAAATCTGCATGCTGTTAGACTCAGAAAAACAAGCAGTCTGCTGACATGTGGTAGCCTGATCCAATCACATTGCTTCCCCATAGGATTGGCTGAGACTGACAAAGAGGCAGATCAGGGGCAGAGCCAGCATGATTTAAACACAGCCCTGGCCAATCAGCATCTCCTCATAGAGATGAATTGAATCAATGAATCTCTATGAGGAAAGTTCAGTGTCTGCATGCAGAGGGAGGAGATACTGAATCACAGGATGCCGTGCACAGTGCTGCCCTGTGCTCTGCTGACAGCAGATCTGAGTTGATGGAGGCATATTATGCCTCCATCAACTCCGAAGTCCCTCTGGTTCACCCTGAGCGACTGCAACTGGAGGTGTTCCTAGCTTTCAATGTAAACACTGTATTTTCCCAGAAAATACAGTGTTTACATGAGAGAAGCTGCAGAGAGCTATGAACAACCTCATTAAGCTGAAGTTATTCAGGTGACTATAGTGTCCCTTTAAGCAAATATATTTTTGTAAGGTCGAAAAATAAAACTACAGGTATAAATCCACATGTCTGTTATGGAACTGGGTGCCTCCATCTTTGCTCCCTGGCAGTCACTGTACTAAACCTTGCTCTTTTTTTGCCATTGGACATAGTGGAAGTAGAGAAATGAAACAATGTTTCTGTTCTCCTCATTTGCATTGTATGCCTTGGCTGTGCCGGGACTGATATGGCACTCTACTTACAAACTGTTTTAAAAGCAATAGAAAAATAAACAGAGAATCATATAAAAAAAAGATTAACACAAGTTATAGATGATTTTTAGTGTTTCATTCAATAATATCATTTCCAAGTTGAAAGCTATAACTATATTGTTTATGCATGCCCTGTCTTGCCTTAAAGAGCCAGTAAGTGTAAAAAATATACTCTCTGCTTTTTTTTTTTTCTTTAAATTCGTCAAATTGCTTATACCTTTTTTTCCTTTACCTAATATGATTGTATTGATCATTATTTCTGTTTTTTCTTCTAAATAAAATATTAATTCCCACTGTATGTGTAAATATACCACCAAAGAAAGCATGCCTGTATTTTTTCTATTTTTTTTTATTTTTGTATGTTTTCTTTTGGGGGTAAATAAAAAAGAAATACATTTAAAAAAAAAAAACTACTTTCAAAAGCTGAAATATCAGATGTGATATTTGTGCTGGAGCTGTGAGCTGAAAGCTTGCGAGCAATCACGGCTTCCCATTGCTTCTCAATGTGTTGTTTCATCGAGAAATAATGAAGGCAGGCACATTTGAGCCTAGTGCTCCTTCGCCTTGCATTCGTTCTGGAAAGCTAATTGAAGAGGAAAAAAGCCTCCCAAACAGTCTGATTGAGATCCGAGGAGGCATATTGGAGTGAACTTATTAAAGTGCAGATTTCTGCTGAAATTTGTATTTTAGAAATTGTAAAAATAATAATATATAGGTATATATATACCTATACACGAGACACACAAAGCATTTAAACAAGCTGAAGTGCTTTATGCGTTTGGAGTCCTCGATGATAGAATATCAGATCTTAAAAGCTGTCTGGAAATTTCATTTTTTTGATGGGGAAGTGAGAGATATATTTCTTAAAGGCTGAGAGTCTAGATAAATGTAAATCACAAACATCTGGGGCATCATGGTTAGCTAAAACTGCTTTTAGTATTTCTCCTCTTGCTCAGTATAAATGGAAATGAAATTGTGTCATGACATTCTAACAGAATGTTAGATTTACAAATAATGAAAAGGTAATTGTATCCCCCATCATTAGAAATTGGGATAAATTAATTTGAAAAGAAAAATAAATTGTAAAAAATAGACAGCAAGGTTAGAGCACAGATACTGCCTTGTGCAATAATTTCATACCAAAGCTTAATCCCCAAATCATTGTGAATGCATGCAAACACTATGGAAGTTTCCAGTTGTGCTGCATATGCCTATTTTTTGACAATCTTTATTGCAAGTATTCAGAGGTGCAGAAAATTGTTTTAAAAAAACAATTACACAAGAGTCATATGTAACCCAGCATGAATGCAGTGGTGAAACAGACTTGTTCATAGCTTCCAGTATTTAAATAGAAAACTAAGAGAATTTCAACAACTCGGTCTGTATTTGATAGATAATCCCATCAAAAGAGCTGCTAGACTGGGCATTTATCCTTTTCGTGTTAAGAGTAGCTGTGAGCTCCCCGTTGCTCCAAGTCCCCCTATTTTCTAGTGTAGATCAAATGGCATTCTTAAATGGCTTAACCAAAAGAAAAGTGCCTACATTATTTTACTGTTGATTAGTGGTGGTGGTGGTTGTTCTTTGTAAGCGTTGATATGTTATCTTTTGCATATTACATTTTTTTGGGGGGGGTGAAGGGGAGTAAAGGCAAAACAAGAACAAGATTGGTAAATATAGATGTCAAGTCGATAGACTTATCCAAATTAATGTACACACGATATCGGCTTCTTTGCTGTAGAAAGAAATGGCGTGTGTACATTATATTAAGCATGCTTTTTAACCTCATGAAATAAAAGGTCTTCGCTCTACCAACTCAAATTAATCTGACACAGTGTTTATTCCATTTGGGAATACAGAGAGGAAATATTACAGTCCAGGAGTACCTTTGACAAGATGGAATTTACATGTGCGGTACTAAAGAGTGCTATACCTTACTTTATCATTTCATTCTGTTTTGCAGTTCTGTAGAAAATAAAAGACCACATTAATAAGTTTTGCCTTTCATTGGCAGAGAAAGAAGCTACTGACAATTATTTTTTTTTTTTATATATACTTATAATCTTAAAAGGGAAATAATCACAATGATGTATGATGCCTAACATGACGTCTGCGTTAAAGAGAATAAAATGTATTACGTATTGCGTGCTAACCAAATTCCTAGCAAATGTATACACAAGGTCCTTCAACTATATGTTCGTTTTTGTTTCTTTGAAGAGTACACACTTGCTGGACGGATAGGAATTGTGGAATGCAAATTGTCATTTGGGAGTGGAGGAAGCGATCTTTCGATATTTATATCTTTTAATCTGTACTTTTGCTGGCGATTTAACTTACACCATGCATAGATTGAAAATATACTGACCTGAACGTAAACCTGTATTCCACGCAATTCTTGGATGATGGGTGTACTTTTGATCGTATTTGCTTAAAGGGAATCTCCAGTGCCAGGAAAACAATCCGTTTTCTTGGCACTGGAGGTACACTCTCCCTCCCACCCCCCAATCCACGGTTACTGAAGGGGTGAAAACCCCTTCAGTCACTTACCTGAGGCAGTGACAATGTCCCTCGTCGCTGTCTCCTCCTACTTTCTTTGTCTGCTGGTGGGCGAGACTGATCCCGCCCACCATCCGATGAGACCTAATGCGCATGCGCGGCAATGCCGCACATGCGCATTAACGCTCCCCATAGGAAAGCAATGAAAAAGATTTTCAATGCTTTCCTATAAGGAAATGAGCGATGCTGGAGGTCCTCACACAGCGTGAGAACGTCCAGCGACGCTCTAGCAAAGAAAACCTTTGCTATGATTCAGGAAGTGACCTCTAGTGGCTGTCTTGTAGACAGCCACTAGAGGTGGAGTTAACCCTGC
The DNA here is from genome assembly GCF_036172605.1 of Pelobates fuscus. Classification (NCBI taxonomy): domain Eukaryota; kingdom Metazoa; phylum Chordata; class Amphibia; order Anura; family Pelobatidae; genus Pelobates; species Pelobates fuscus. The sequence continues at coordinate 146,697,145 of NC_086325.1, read as the reverse complement.
AATGTAATTATTACAGTTTATAAAAAAAGAGTAGTGGGAGTTGGCACCCAGACCACTCCAATGGGCAGAAGTGGTCTGGGTGCCTGGAGTGTCCCTTTAACATGGTCGAGTATTCAGCCAACGTTGTTACCTATGAAATAGCACCTTTAAAACAAATTCAAAATATTACGACACATTATCTTACATCCTATATTTTGGTATTCACTGCTGATGATTTCTCAATCAGCTTATTTGTAGTCTTTGGGATTTTTGTTAAGCAATGCATTAAATCAGTCCGTTAAAATCCCCCAAAATATTACGTGAATTAGCAGATTGAAAGTAGCACTTGTCACTTCTCTAATCTTGGCACAACCAAACAGCTACGAGTTGTTGTTTTTGGTTTGCTTGTTTGTCGTTTTAATACAGATTGTTTTTAAATTACATTGTATTACAGGAATGCATTTCAAATACAGTTAACCCCCCCTGGTACCATCAGAAAGTGAACATAATACGGCACTTTGGATAGAATGCTAAGCACATATTCACTCATACGGCACTTTCCAAGCCAATGCCCACATGACCATAAGCACAGTACATGATGGGGCAATTTTTATTTCACGTGCACAGCGAAGTGCGAGGGATTTAATTATATTCTATACTCACCCCACTGCATTCCTCAATCCAGTATAACATTTATTGAGGTAACAAAATTGAGAAGATAAGGAGTCATAGTTCCTCTTTAATTGTACATAATTATGATATTATTGAGTAAATCAAAATAAAACCACTGCCAAGTTTTGTAATGCACACTTCTACATGATAATTTTATTTACTTTTGCCATTTATAATTCTTGCTTGTATAAGGAAATGTTTCTGTATTCTTATTGTGAAAATCTTTTTAATCAATAAAATGTTTTTTTCTAAAATGTTTTGGGGTTAAATTGTATTGGGAGGGGAGGGGTTAAAATGTATACAAACACACCATCATCTGAAAAAATTATCTGTGTTTCAAATAGTTGTCATATATACCTTCAATATAGCTCCAGGAATAGATAGATTTTGGTTAATAAATACTCCAGATTTAAACAATTTTTCTAAAATTGGAATGTTAGTCGTCTGGGTCTCCCTTCACCACCAATAAAATATATTCTCTGATATAAAGAGTTAACTTAAAGGGACAACATAGCCACTGTGACCGCTTCAGTTCATTGAAGTGCCTTAAATGTCTAGAGTCCCCAGGCACCATGCTTCCACTCAGTGTTAAACAGCTTTTAATGTTTTAATACGAAACAAAAGTTCCCAGCAACAAATCTTCCCCTGTGCTGCTCAAGCTAATATCGCTGTGATTGGCTGAGAGTGTCCCCTGACCGCTTTTAACCTATCACAGAGCCTTTTCAGGGATTACTTACAATAGCTGAAAGGTACTGTGAAATCTCTGGTTCAGGAAACCACGGACCCTCATTCAGCATTTTACTGCTCGAAAATGGTCTAACACTGAATGAAGGGACTCCTTGCACGATAACCAATTCAATTAGACGAAATTATTATAATGTCTGTAGTGTCCCTTTAATACAGCAGCGAGACAGTCCTTCACCACAGTTCCACTCCACCTGCCTGTCAGGATTACTAGTTGATCCAGCACGTAGGACTGTATCACACCTAGGACTAAAGGTAACGTTTTACCAGGCCTTAGCATGGCTGGACTTAACGTGCCAGAGAATAGTCAGAATACTTGCCGAGGTCAGGGATACAGAATGAGACACAACGATGAGGGAAAGCCAAAAGTCAGGGATACCAGAATACAGGGAAGTCAAACGAAGCCAAAGTCAATAACCAAAAATAAACGCTCAGGAACACACTCTCGGACAACCACTAAGGGAAACCACGACAGGGCAATGAGGAGAAGTAAAAATGCGTTTAAATAAGCCTTTTACAATTCTGATTGGTCGAAATCGGCCTTTGACCCCAGAATGTGCGCGCGTCTCCCGCGTGACGTCAAACGCACGCCGACGTCGTCATTATCGTGGGCAGACGTGGGGCTATAATTTGGCGTGGATCCGCATCGGCCGGTGTCCACCCACATGTTGCAGGAGTCAGGTACAATGACACCCGGCCGCTGAGCGCAGATACCGTGAGGATGAATATGTTACACTGGCAATGTTAGATTGCTTCTAAGAAGCATTGGGAGATGGTGCATGCAATTGCCTCCTGATTGGTCGGAAGTGCTGTTTGCTACTGCAGATTAGCATAAAACTTAGCATATTTTTAAATTCATGCTCCTTATAAGGAGGGTTGCTCCCACATGGTGTCCCTAAATCTAATATGTCTATGAAATATCGTGTTCTCTCTATATTTTTTTGATCCATAATAAAAATGTGTAGATTTAAAGCATATATAGTTCCTTGCCTAGTAAGTTAGCAAGTAAGGTTGACGTTTAAACACAAATTCAAATTTAACCAAAAATGCTTGCTTGCTACCTAGAGCAAACACAAACATTTCATTTTTGATCATATTTCACCATGATGGGGACATCCTGTTTCAACTGCCTGCTGTCACGTCTTATTTCAGTCAGTTTGTGCATATTTAACTATCAAACTGCAACTCACATGAACCTCTGCCAGCCATTTGCTTTCTTTTTTCAATAGGCTAGAATGGAATACTATATTGTAATTATAAAGACTGACTGTATTATAGCGTTTTTGTTTTACACTTTTTTTTTTTTTTTTTTTATCAAAGCATTTTGGTTGTTCCTTTCACTGTTATAATCTGTTATTTTGTATTTGTGTCACTGGACTGATGTACCTGATGTAGCGCCAACATATTCTGTACGATAAGAGCTGTTAATTCAAATTACAGTCCTGTTTCAAAAAGGTAAGAGGATTATCTGACAAACGGCCTCCTTGGATTTCAAACTATTCTTTAGTGCTGTTACAGCAATCGCTAGGACTGCCAAGATAGCTGGGGATGGGTGACAAATGATCCCGTGTACTGCTTTATTTTGTTAAACTGGGGGGAGAAGGCTTTTGTCAATTTAAATCTTTGACCCAAAATTTGTAACTAGGCACTTTTTTTGTTGGTTCTGTTTTGTCTCCGTAAATGCAACTAAAGCTTTTAATAGGAGGACGTGTATAGCAGATCTATGTATTTTCACACCATGCTTTGTTCATAGTGGGGATGCTTAGTTACATATTGCAGGCACTAGCGTTGTGCACAAATTAAATTCCTTTTAATCTACTCTCAAATGAACCGATTCATCCTGGATTTACCTATGGGGCTAGAAGAATTAGTTGGTTCGTTTAGGTGCAGATTAAAAGGAATTTGATTTATTCGAACCAGCTGAAACACTATAGAATACAATAAGAAATCAAATAATTTGCATTAAATGCCAGGTTGTGCCAAGACAGCTGCATTTGATAAAATGTAAATTAGAAACTGAACTTTTTTTTTTTGAGTGAGAATTCAAAGTAATCTCAAATTTAATTCAAAATGCACAAAGCTACAGAATAAGCCGTCACCTCATACAAATAATAAAACAGCACACACACCCCACAAACACAACACCACTGACAATCCACATGCATGCACACAAACCCAGAAGCATCTTCTCTCATACATACCACACACCACCAAACACACAATATGATAAATCATCCAGACACACAAATCCACAAGCTGCCCTCTTACACAACCCACATTCATCAACACAAACTACTCCTAAACATATACAGTATAAAGCCTACATACACATAAATACAACGTTACAAAGCAACTTCAGCACCCAGAATTAACACAAGCACAATACGGCAACGTGCACATCTCAGTGTAGACAAATAGAACCGGCACACCAAGGGATTCAAGATCTTGTTTTGGCACAGTACTACTAAAAGGTTGCCTAACCCGCCTGGACTAGGATCTCTAACAAGGTTATTTCCCAAACTCAGTGGTAACATTCTGGAACTCAATTGCAAAATTAGGACTATAATAGACTGGCTGTGACTATGACGGAGTTGGAGAATTTATCCAAATCAGCTGGCTATGTTTGACTAAATTGGTGGCCTAGTGGAATTTATTTTATTACGATTGCAGGGATATTAGTAAAGTGGGACTTCATAGTGAATTTAAAATTCAATTTAAAAATCCACTTTGAATTCTCACTTTAGTGAAAAGCCCTAGAGGAGTTTTTTTTTTTATAACCCATAACTGATGGCTTCCCCCGTGTTGTTGAAGATCTGGGCTTTAGGTCTATAGCTCCAGGACACATTGCTGATCTCTGTGTTTGCAGGTAACACAATGGGGGACATGGGACTACCTTACACCATAACCGTTGCAAGGAACTTGTGTTTATGGTGCTTGTTCTGTCCCCTTTATTTTGACAAGTAAATACAAACTGATATATGTTGTGAGAACCCTTCCTACAGCTTATAGGAGTCAAAACAACAATACTGGCAAGTTCAGATCTCCAATCAGGAGTCTGGTCACTCCATTCATTTGTGTTGAGTTTGCTTAAAACTAAATCTAGGTCATCCCATCTTTCTTGAAATTTATTTTTTCATCTCTGCTTCTTTGGGTTTATTTTTCAATATGATTACCATAGAACTGTTTAGCGAATAAGCCCTCGGGTAGATTGCGGGTAAAATGGTGTGACTGTAATTAGGACGTGGAATCTTGGTTAGCCAGAAGTTTGAAATCTCGCAGAGCCAGTTTTTCTTCCATAAACTATGGAAAGAATCTTTACATAATATAACTAAATCCAAAATATAAGATTTACCAAATACCAAGAGCTGACCCCAAAATCATCTCAAGATTTTCATATTTGGAGATTTTAGTTTGCCTGCTTTTTGATGGCAAATAAAATGCAACCCTGCCTCACTTGCTGGCTGAGCAAGGTTTACAAATACATACAGTCATTGGAAAAAATAACGTACACACTCTTTGAATTCTATGGTTTTACATATCAGGATATAATAACAATCATCTGATCCTTAGCAGGTCTTAAAATTAGGTAAATACAGCCTCAGATGAACAACACGAGTGTCATTATTTATTTAACAATATGGAGAAGCCATATGCGAAAAACTAAGTACACCCTTACTGTATTAAGAGACTAAGTAGCAGCAAGTGTGATCACCTCTTTAAAATCTGAAGATTTAGCAGTTTGTTGGCCTGGAACATCCAGGCGTGTGTTAATACAATGCCAAAGAGGGACGGCATCAGCAATGAGAAGCAATTGGTGCTGCCCATCAAACTGGGAAGGGTTATAAGGCCATTTTCTAACCATTTAAAGTCCATCATTCTACAGTGAGAAAGATTATTCTTCCCAGGAGTGAACATCCCTCCAAATTCACCACAAGGTCCCAGATTGCAAAAACACAAGAGTTACATCTCCAACTCTACAGGCCTACATTAGCATAATTAAATGTTAAAATTCATGACGGGGGGGCGGGGCCTGACCGCCAAGCAGAGCGGACGCTAATCGGAACAGCTCCTGCTACCAGAGGCATAGATTCTGATATATCAGCCCCAAAACGACCTATACTCGAAGTATTAAGCTACCGAGATAGCAGTGGCGCAAAGGGGCTTCTAACGACTCCCATCATGCAGAGCTACCGGAGAGATTACTCAGTTCGTCCAACGAAGCCGTCAGGCGCGGGAGAGACGGCCGCTCTCCCGCTGCCACACGAGGCTGGAAGGCTGACTACGGGTCCACGTCCTCCCCCCTATGGACCGGCGGGGGTTATCCCGGTCCCGGGAGGCCGTTCACCTGCTCTACGGCAACAACTACAAATTAAGCTGACTGAACCTGACATGGCGGACCACCCACGTGGGCCCCCGGCAGAGGTGCAGCAAACCTCAGACGACAGAATCAGCGCCATCTTTGAGGCCTTCTGGCTTAGGCTGGAGAGGAGAATGAGAGACGCTTCCTGGTCCACACAAGGGAACTCGCATGACACTGACCTAGAGGGACCCCCAACCGGGCAGGTAATCACCAAAGCCCGATGCCGACGGGACAAACCTCGGTGGCCTCTCAACCCAGAAGCTCGACCCACTGCCGACCAGCAAGGGGCCCCAGTATATGGGAAGAAAGTGATACCTAACTACTCTCAAGCCAGGGGCCACCCGAAAGCACTGCAATCTTTAACAATTACTTACCCAGCATCCATGGTGAAGTCGCAGGGGCAAAAACAAAAGTCTGACCACACAGCACTCTTTCCTGGGCCGAAGGCCCCCCGGAGAACACCTCCACGGCACCAGCCACACCGCCGGAAGCCCAACCGTCGCAGGCGATGGCAAAACATCCGAGCTCTCCAAGGCGCCCAACGGAGGGAAGACCCGGCCTCCACTAAGAGATCCCGTGTCTGTGGCCCACAGGTGCTGGCCTTCATACCGGCCTGGGGCTGGGGTGCTCAATCCTCAACTCTACAACCTGCCCAACCCCTGCCGACTCGATCAGCGCGAGATGCCAGCCTCCCCAGCAGGGGCATCGTCTGACAGATGGCCCGTCGGCCCGCAGCCCCACTTCTCGTCGCCCACGACCGAAAACACCTTGGGGCACAGCATGTACTGTCCGCGCGGATACCATTTAGCAACCCCTGATGGCTGCCCACACCAGGACATTGCTTCCTAGAAGACGGCAACCAGCTTCATTGGACTTGATCGCTTAAACCTGGTAACCTATGTGATCAGACGACCTAGCCTGTAACACTGGCGACACTGACACTTTTTAGGTTAAGCATGCTCAAAAGCATAATAATGCCCGACCTGCATAGCTAGTACTGCAAGGTTAAACTGTTTATTTCATTTATGCTGTTTATTTCTCCCTGACACCAGCTGAAAGTCATAAGTTCTTGCTAGCTTAAGTTTCATCTGTCATTTATTTAATTTTACATAACTTAAGCCGACATTGAGTTTTCCATGCCTGCACCACTATAATAAGGCTGTATCCTCAATAACGTTGCATACCCGCAGCCGTACTTAGTAAGCTTGTGTCATCCAAGCCTATTCATGCATGCTATGAAGCTCTGATTATCTGTACTACCTGGCGGGCACTGCAAGTGAGGAGCTATATATTACTGCTCAGATTGAAAAGAATGTTCTGCTTTACGTGTATGATCACAGTTAATCTAGCAATGTTTTTGTTTTTCTCTTTTTTTCACTCACTCTAGCTAGCAAATTGAATACAGTTATGATTTATGCCTACAGTTAATATGTGCCTATCCTTAAAACTGGCCCATTCCGTAACAAAAGCGCCAGTGTTACCACCACTCTAAACCTTGCCATTAATTTAAGCCTTCTTACGTGTGGTGATGCTTCAGTCGGCAATAGCCATACATTGGGATAACATGCCAATATAACACTCTGATGAATCTTAGATATGGCTACTTGTGTGTCACAAGTATAACTGGAACTCCGTTATAGACCAATCAACAAGGTTTAATAGCCTGCTCTCCTCTTGTTACATATGTATGAACACTTACTCATGTTTTATGTTTAGTTAAGATAAATGTACGTTAAGCGACTCTTAAAAGATAAAAATGAGGCATTGAAAATAATGCGGAAATGTATTTAAAGGTGCTATCGTTATATCGACCCTATGCTGTGAAAATCTTTGCATTTCTCTTTCTTTATTTTGTACCCTTCATCCGTGCCTTAATAAAAGAAAGATTGAAAAAAAAAAAAAAAATTCATGACAGTACAATTTTAAAAGACTGACTAAGTATGTTGTTTGAAAGGGTTACCAGGCAGGAGAAAGCCTCTTCTGTCATGAACATGGCAGCATGGCTTAAGTTTGCAAAGTTGCATCTGAACAAACCACAAGACTTGTGGAACAATGTATTTTGGACAGACGAGACCAAAGTGGAGATGTTTGGCCATCATGCACAGCGCTACGTTTGGCGAAAACCAAACACAGCTTATCAGCACAAAAACCTCATAACGTTAGGCATGGTGATGATTTTGGGTTTGTCTTGCAGCCACAGAACCTGGGAATATTGTAGTCATTGAGTCGACCATGAACTCCTCGGTATAGCAAAGTATTCTAGAGTCAAATGTGAGGTCATCTGTCCAACAACTAAATGCAACAGGACAATTAACCCAAGCACACCAGCAAATCTACACCATAATGACTGAAAAAGAAAAGAATCAAGGTGTTACAATGGCTCAGCCAAAGTTCAGACCTCAATCCGATTGAAATGCTGTCTCAAGACCCTAAGAGAGCTGTGTATAAACAAATGCCAGCAAACCTCAATGAACTGAAGAAATCTTGTGAAGAAGAGAGGGCCAAAATTCCTCCACAAAGATGGGAGAGACTGATAAAGTCATAGAGAAAATGATTACTTCAGGTTATTGCTCCTAAAGGATGTTCTACAAGCTATTGAACGGTGTAACATGTCATTAGTTGCTGTTCCTATGAGGTTGTATTTACCTAATTTTGCTAAGGAACAGATGATTGTTATTATTTTTCTGATATTTAAAACCATAGAACTCAAAGAGGGTGTACTTTCTTTTTCCCCTGAATGTGGATAAAGACAGATATAGAGGATTGTCTCATTTTTAACTACCGTATTTTTATCTTTTACAAAAGCATTCCGTCGCAAAAAGAAAAAGAAATGGGTCCTCTGGAGCCCTTTTTAGAAAGGAAGTTTGTTCACAATTGGCCCCTTTTATTCCTGAGAATCATATGTGGATAGATAGGGGTTAATAAATAGCACCAGGTGCCCACCCACTTAAAATATAGCGTAACGTACATCCCTCCAGTTTTGCCAAATATTTGGAATAACCGTGAGTCAAACCTGTCAGTATACGATTTCATGAAACATAGATGATATACTGTGAGGATATATCCGCTGAGCTCCCTGAGGCTGATGTGAGTTGCAGTCTCCTTATAACAAGCAGTTGTTCTACTTAATAGAAGTCATGGGTTGTCCAATTGAAAGAACATATAGAGGCAAATCAACAACTGCTAGGTCCTGGAGATGTTTGGATTAATATTCCCATGGAGATATTGGTTATATGGTACTATATTAATTACTCTTATTAGTTTTTCTGTGTCATGGGACACCTCGAGGCAGGGTTGCCAGATTGACAATGCTTTCCTGGACTTGGATCTCTCGTACGTGATGGTATAACAAAACGATCATAAGCCGTAGCAACCTTTTAGCACACAGAATTTGAACGCTGTAGGAGCTGTAGGAGCTCTTGGAGGAACTGCTATGATAATGAATTCCTCTTGGAGCGTGTGAATACTCCATACATAAAGCTGCCATATACATCCACCATTTGGTCACCTGTGTATGTAGGCTTCAGACAAAATACCCGATATGATCCACACTGGGTAGCCAAGAGTTCATTAAAGGGATTCTATAGTGGCAGGAAAACAAAGCCTATAGGTTCCTACCGCGCCACCCTCCCTCGCGCCCCTCCTACCATGGTGCTGAAGAGGTTAAAAGTCACTTGCCCAAATCCCTTGGGCTGGGTTAGGCTTCACGAACACTCCTCCCCGACCAACGTCAGCCGGAGAGGGAGACCTAATGCGCATGCGCCGCGCTCAAATTAGGATTTCCCCATAGAAAAAGCATTAATCAATTATTTTCTTATGCGGATTCCGGTGACGTTGGAGGTTCTCATGCTTAGCGTGAGTACGTCCAGCGTCATTTAGATGAACAAAAGTCGTCTAAGCAGCCAGAATTCCCTGTAGTGGTTGTCTGGTAGACAGTCACTAGAGGTGGAGTTAACCCTGAGAAACTACAATAATTACCACTGTAGGGTTAAGGGTGCACCGTGATGGGACACTGCACCCAGACCACTTCAATGCGCTGAATTGTCTGGGTGCCTACAGTGTCCCTTTGATGGAAGGAAATCCAATCTTTAAAAAGGATTTAAAAAAAAAAAAAGCTCACAATTGAGTGTCCCACTCTCCTCTGAGATATTTAGGCAGAAGTGCACTGGGTAACCCGGAACTGCATCTTATTGCACCAGCATGTGTTATGCCAACGCTTTTCACAAGAGTGGTGTATTCACCAAACAGTGAGTTGTACTGAATTAAACACATGCGTGTTGTTTACTAAAATGAAGATTATTGCGAATTCAAAGTAAATGTAAAATTTAGACCAAAATAGCCAAACTGGAAGGATAGGTGGCTTGGAGAATTCTTCCAATTCGACTATTTTGCCCTTTAAACTGAAATTCACTTTGAACCCAACAATTTTCACTTCAGTTGATAACTTTGCAAACTGCAATTTATTGGGCAAAATATCAGATTTGTGACAAGTCCACAACTTAGCCCTAGTCAAACTAAAATACTTTAGCCTGGATTTTAAAACGGAAATGTTTCCACTTCACTTCAATTCACTGTTCAGTGAATAAAACCTTACTGACGTGTATTTTTATTTGACAAATCTTGTTTACCGATGGAGTTTCTACATCGAAAGTTCGGCATCAGGTTACATCTGTTAACACATCACTTGGTTTATACACTGAACAGTGACTATCAGTAAAGTAGTTGGTTCGGAGAAATTCTGTACTGGTATCTTGGCTACTTTGTCCTAAATCCCATTTTCACTTTACTGTTTAGAGAACACACCTCCGGATGATCATATTGGACACGAGACGGGTGTGTGAATTGTGCACCTGAGAGTCCTAATCGGTTGTGAAGCCACACACCTCAAGGTTAACAATAGTATTTACTTATTACGGTCTTAAAATAAGAACTGCCGGGGGGCGGGGCCGAACCGCAGAGCTGAGTGGCAGCAACCCTTAACAGCTCCTGCGAGCAGCATTTAAAAAAGCGTGATACGGGGGGGCGGAGCCAACGGCGTTCAGGAGCAGACGCCATTTCACCCAGCTCCTCGCTTAGCGCCCGAAAAATCGCCCAAAACCTGCACAACAGCGAGCGATTTGAACCGGAACAGGGACCCTCGTATAGGGGTTTACATTCCGGACCTGTGGATGCCTTTTTTATGCCCGTCGAGCACAAAAATCCGGCGCAAGGTGCCTCGGGCCTACCGAGCGGGACTCCCGTGGCAGCCACGTATCACCTCCTGGGACGGAGACTACTGGGACACAGTCCCTCAAGCAGCGGACGCACCCTGGGCCTCACCCGACCTCCTGATGGGCCGCAAATCGCAAAAAATGGCTCCGGCCGCGGTAGCCTCAAACCACGATATCAGCCAGATGCTGACCTCAACGCCCCGCACGCGGGAGCCTCCATCACCCAGGCGGGAAAGTACACCTGACCCAGTCGTAGACATTGTACAGGAACAAGGAAAGCGGTCTCCGCCTGAAACAGAACCCCCTGTAACAAAACGAGACATCCACGACCTCCTGGCACACTTCCAGGAAATGTTCTTTGCAGAATTAAACCTGGTTAAAGCCGAAATGCAAGCCATAACAGAACGCCTCCGAGCATCTGAGGAAGACTCTGCAGATACTAAGCGAGACATGGCCACCCAGTGGGAAACCATAAAGCAGTTACAAACCTCACACTCACAAATCGCAGCCAGATTGGATGCATTGGAAGACAAAAGCAGGCAAAACAACGTCAAGATACGAGGAGTAGGGGACACCGTACCAGCAGAAGAACTACCCCACCTTATGAGGCGACTCATAGCAGCTATTCTTCCAACCAAGCATGCTAAATCGTTTGCCTATGATAGACTCTATCGCATCACAACACCCCTACAAACGCCAAATTCCCAACCTAGGGATATTATACTCTGCTGCTGATCCTTTGCGGACAAACAACGACTGTTGCAGGCACTAAGGGGGAACACCCCATTCCAGTTTGAGACTCACTCACTCACATTCTATCAAGATCTCAGTAAAGCCACGCTCCTATGGAGGAAAACAATGCGCTCAATCACGCAACCACTACAACAGGCAGGCCTCCCTTACCGATGGACTAATTCAAGAGCACTGATGTGCACTAAAGGAGGATAAACCTACAAAGCTACCAACCCCTCTGAGGGCTCGCAACTCCTTCGGGACCTAGGCCTACCTGTGCCGGACCCAGGGATACCACCCCAAAGAGTATGGGATGTTGACAACATACCTCCTTTCATTCCTGGAGGGGAACGGGACACTGTTACTTGAACGAGACTTCGACTACATCAGGTTTCCCGAATACGAAGACTCACTGTTTTGAACTGTTACACCATTTGCAAATCCACATAGTTCAACCTTTTACTGTTTAATGTTCCATGGTCACACCCGATCCCTCACATTGCTATACACGAATGCTCCTGACGCCACCATACACACGACCTCAGAGGCCCACATACCTACTCAGCCACTAAACACATCTACCCCAATGGGTTCGTCTGATACCGACACGCACTTGTCCTCCCCTATACACTACCTAGAGAAACGAGAGAATCTCAATCATCAGTGCTTTCCCTACTAAAACCTTGTTGCTCTCGTAACACTCGTGACCCAGTTACACCACTATCAGGCACACTGACAGAGCCAGTAGACCATCAATGTGCACAGTACGTAACGTACACAGCTTGTACACCCACATTCTGTAAGTACATATTCCATGTCCACTCACGGTACGACTCAGCACACATTCCAAGCAGCACGTGAATTACAAAAGTTTGTATCTATAAGCTATGTCAGTGTTTCCAAAGTTTGACCTAGCTTGTTTATTTGTTGCTAGTGATACTGGTATATATCTTAATTGCCCTCAGGTCGCAAATGCAGACCTATGTTCCTGCTCGTTTACCTAACCCATAAAAATGTGCAGATCTTACCTTGCCGTGCCAATGTATAAACCAATGATATTGTATTGCGCTTGTCAATGCTGTCGGGGCAACACAAGCTTATTTGTCATAACATGCACCAAAAATAAAGATTTTTTTTTTTTTTAAAAAGCGTGATACCCCTACTGAAACGGCACCCAAATGCCAGATAAGGGCCACCAAGCGATGGGGGACGTCAGGACACACAAAACGATGCATTCCAAGCGACAACCGACCTGACCTACGCCGTACACACCGGTGAGGCCCACTGGCATGGCGGACGCGGGAGAGGCGGCCACTCTCCTGCTACCAGGACCAGAGGGGAGCCAGACTCAGAGCCCTCGTTCCCCCCCCTTTGGACCGGCGGAGGATATCCCGGTCCAACCGCACAAGCTTAACCGGTCACACAAGACCCAAGCGACAGGATCCCGGAGTCCGGAGGCCGCATACGAGGGCTGCAAAATGGCGGCCGGCCCACGCTCCACTGACATGTACTTGATCAGGAAGGAACCTGAGCTCCGGTACGACCGCATATTCAAGGCACTATGGAAAAAGCTGGAAGCTCTCCTGCGGTCCCCGCAAGCGGAAGCCTCACATGGCGGTATGCTGCAGAGGCCAAAACGAAGGGGCAAAGAGATGAAAGGGACACCCCTCACTCTCAAAATGGCCACTCATAAGAAAGGGCCCGGCCCAACCGCACCCGAACGGAGCAAAGCTGGGACCTGACTCAAACTGCACGAAGCCCACAAAGCTAAGGGGACCCCCAAGGCTCCACACCAAAGGCAACCTCGCCGAAAAGCTGCGGTCCAACACAGAATCAAGAGGAGCAAAGCTCGCCCAGATGGACCGAGGGAAGGGCAGACGGTCAAGCCTACACTAGCAGAAACCGCCACACTGCCACATCGATCCGGCAACGGGAAACGACCGCACCGACTTGCACAATCCACTGCTAGGACCTCAAGACACTCACCAGGCGATCCTGTGACCCTCACCGCCAATCCACTCCTCTGCACACTTGGAACGCGGAACGAGAGCCTCCAGCGCAGGGCGCAGGCTTGCGCTCTGCCCACACGAGGCATTGGCTGAAAGGTATCGCGGGAGGGAGACTTACCCTAGAGTAACTGTGAAACCAGATACCCACACCTGCTTGCATACTTGCTTGCTTTACTGTGCAGCTTCCCCCTGAGAAACTCACATAAGTCTTGTGCCTCTATCTTAAATAACACTGTCTTTACCTGGCATAGATTCCCTACGACATTGTAAACCACTTACTAGATTAAAGCCACAGGGGACCTCAGGTGTTCTCATTAGTGACAGTACTAATTCATAATGTACAACATATAGCCTACCATTATAACTGTCGTTACTAGTGAAGCAATATCTTGGTCATACACACTTCAGCGCTACTAGTCAAGACAAATGCACGTTCACTCTAGCATGCTAAACGCTGATACCGGAGAAACTGACGGAAGCGAAGCACAGAGAGATGGACACAGGTTTCTTCAGGAAGGAAGAGATTCTTTATTGGATCACCGATCGGGACTCAGAGGGACTAGCGTCACCAAAATACCACAAGTTCTGAGCCCCGGACAATAGTGCAGGCTCCTTATATAGGCATATAACTCCTCCCATATTAAGCTCCACCTGCACATTCTCTTAACCAATCAACACAAATAAGAATTAACTTCCTGTTTGACCGCATGGCTTGTCCAGCACAATGGAGGAGGGGAATACTATATCCTGTATTCTTGCACATGCTCCGTACACTACTGATCGTATCTTGCCTCGTGCAACCAACTGATCGATACGTCAGCATATGCACGTACACATGCCACGTGGTAATCTCGGCCTACTAAATTTATTTTTACCGAGATTCCACCACATTCCCCCCTTTGATGCCTCTTGATATTTTACAATTACTTGAGGCATCACATAACCTTAGTTTTGCTTACACCGCAAGTTACCTTGAACCAGACCAGACTTATCTTATGATGTGAATCTTCAACATTCATCTTCCTGCATTGGTTCTCCTTGATCTAGAGCCTTATACTTATATATCGCCATTATCTGTGCAGCAGCCTTCCTCTCTGCTATATTTTCTATCAGGCTTTGCACAGACCTAACTACTAAGGGTATAAGACACGGTAGGAGTAGACACAACAATAAAATCAGTAGGACTCCACCTACCACTGCCTTAAGCCCTCCAAACCACTCATACCAGCTACCAAACCAACTACTTGGATTGTACCCTTTCCATACCTGAGTAGGCACATGCGCTAGTTTAACCATATGGCTAGTAAGCTCAGCTATTGCTTGCCCTTCGTCATCTATTTGAAGACAGCAATTGCTTAGGTTAAACTTCCCACATACACCTCCCTCTACTGCCAAAAGGTAATCCAAGGCTAATCTATTCTGATATACTGCTGTCCTCATCCTGGTATTATGTTTCACTAGGAGATTGAGCGCTTGTGATGTTTCATTAGTGATAATCTCAACCACCGCCTGTAATCTTATAATGCGGTTGAGCATATAAATAGGGGTTCTATAACCAAAGGTACCATCTTCTGCCCACGTGGCTGGCCCATAATAATCTATAATACGCTGGGGAGGCCATTCATTATCTTCCCAGGTGCCTATCTCTAAGGGTCCCCTTTTCTTCCTATGATTCACATCATACACTTTAACACCTAAAGTCTCACCTGTTTCAATAGGTAACAAGAAGAAGGATGGTTTGAGCATACCCAACACACATGCCCCTTCCCAGTCCTGTGGCAGCTCCGAATAGGCTTTCTTACCACAGATCCAGTACAAATTTGCTGGGGCTCTCCAGGTAGATGTGATAGATAGATCAAACCACACATCCTTTAAACTGGCATATCTAGCAAACGGGTTAGATGGTTCTGAGACATTTGAAGCCGACCACCAAGTTGTATTTTTAGTATCATCATCATAAGCTTTTTGCCCTAGACAAGTTAATTCTCCTACAGAAGTATTATACATTATTCCTTTCCTTGCTATGCAAACATAACCTATGATGGAGGTCTTTAATCTCCACTCAGATTTTCCTCTAACACTCATATGATAATCGGCTTGTGTAGATATTAGTTGGTCAACTGCCTCAGAACCGGACATTACCTCCTTTGCTTCCCAAGGCCATTGGTCTCCCATGTTAGTACCTCCACACACATAGCAGTTGGTAACATTAAGACTACCGGCAATACTCTCGGCTAAATCTATGAACAGGTTTTTAGCGTTATGGGGGATCTTATTATCTATACTCATCTCTTCATAAAAAGAATGGTATACTTGATGAGTCTGGGAGGATACCGTATCAGTCTCTATCCCTATAAACAATAATGTCCCAGGATCTAAACCCGTCCCGTATATCTGAAACCCAAATAAATTGCCATACTTATCTAAGAACTTGTCGGGGTTATTTATAAGTATATGGACTGGGTTGCATTCCATAGACTTACAATAAGGGCTAGTCGGCAACTTAGTCACTATCATGTCTTTATCTACTGTCTGTCCCCAAGTCGCCCACCCCACACAAGACCAATATGGGCAAAAGTTATAGTCTTTATTTGGGCATCTAGGACTCACATATTTATTTTTACTACTGGGACAAATATATTTATCGTTAGATCCATACGTCCTCTCCCATCTAAGATCCCCACATACATTCCACGGCTTTCTACCACTTGATATCGCCTTACATGCATCAAATAGCAGAACACCCGAAGAATATACGGATTCTAACACCGTCTTATTAATTAGGGTCCCCTGAGGATCTCCATTCCTGAGAGTCAACCAAATTGTACGAGGTTGATACTCTGGACTGAAGCACTTAGGTTCTCCTACTCCTAAATGGCACACACTATAGTCTATATTTAGGTATCTACATCTCGATACATCTCCTTTACACTCGTATTGTGAATGCCAAATTAGGGTTTGGGAAATATGATTACCTGTTCTCGTAGTCTTAATGCATACCTCACAGCTAGGAGTGTCGGTACCTCTACCTTCCTGAATATAAAAACACATATAAATAAACACAATCAAAAGCACATCTTTCGCCGTCATCCTCAGTCTTCGTCCGTGCGAAGGCGCCTCAGCTTCCAGGATGTGAGGGCTGCAGGGAATGGAGTTCTGCTCGTCTTCACAGGTGTCCCTTCGAGACTTTCCTGGATTATAAACTATGTGTTGGTAAGCGGACAGGCTTTATTATGGCCTTCTCACTCACACACCAAATCCCAAAAATAATAAAATTTGTAATCCACAATAATTCCTCGTTACTCCGACTGAGTAGTGCGTTTCAACCGGATCTTGCAGGGATTCTCTGGATCTGCTGTAACTTGCCAAGAATCGACTGCTGCTGGTTTAACCCTGGAGTGATGTATCCACGGAGTCACTTCGGCCACTTTAATCGCTGTAGGGGTAGACAAAAGAACAACATAAGGACCTCTCCACTTGGGCCCTAACGGTACATTATTCCACTCTTTAATCCACACTTGATCTCCTGGATGATAACTATGAACAGGGGGATAAATATTCACAGGTAATCTATCTTGTACCCATTTCTGTACCTCCTCCATAGTCTTACCCAACTCTACAACCTGCTGCCGGGTAATTCCTTCTCCCAACTGACTCAAATCCCCCCTTAAGTTACCAAGTACGGGAGGTGGTCGCCCATACATGATTTCAAAAGGAGAGAGGCCCATCCTTCTGGTAGGGGTACTGCGGATTCGCAATAGAGCTATGGGTAAGAGAACGTTCCACTTAAGTTGGGTTTCCTGACACATTTTAGCCAACTGGTTCTTAATAGTTCTATTCATTCTCTCTACCTTACCAGAACTCTGGGGTCTATATGCAGTATGAAGCCTCCACTTTATACCAAGCATATGAGTCAGTTGTTGTAGGCACTGATGAACAAAAGCTGGACCATTGTCCGATCCTATAGAACAGGGTAGTCCATATCGGGGTATTATTTCTCGTAGCAGGAATCTCACAACTTCTCCTGCTTTCTCTGTACGAGTAGGACATGCTTCTACCCAGCCTGAATAGGTGCACACAATTACCAACAGGTAACGATGTCCACCCGATTTAGGCATCACTGTAAAGTCTATTTGTAGATCGGACATGGGGAGTCCCCCCATAAACTGGACTCCTGGTGGCTTTACTGGTCCTTGTCTTGCATTATTTTTAGCACACGTTACACATCTGCGTACAATGGCCTGAGTCAAGTTGGACAATCTTGGTATGTAGAAATGTTTTCTAAGAGATTCTTCTGTACTGTCTCTCCCAGAATGTGTCCCGTTATGATAGTTCTGGACAATTTCTACTGCTAGTGATGCTGGTATGACTATTCTTCCATCTTCTAGCTGATACCACTTGTTCTCCAAATACTTTCCCGGTTCAGTCTTTAACCACTCCTCTTCTTGAGTTGTATAAACTGGAGTCCATTGAGACAGTGGGGTTGGTATTAGAGCAGCTATATGCCCCACATACTCCTGTCTTCCTGATTCAGCAGCACGCTTAGCTGCACTATCTGCCATCCGATTTCCTTTGGTTACATCACCATCTCCTCTCAGATGCGCTCGACAATGTATAATACCGACTTCTTTCGGCTCCCACACTGCTTCTAATAGTTGTAAGATTTCAGCTGCGTACTTGATTTCTTTGCCTTCTGAATTCAGTAGTCCTCTTTCTTTATACAAAGCTCCGTGGGCATGAGTGGTTAAAAACGCATACTTGGAGTCCGTATAGATATTCACTCTTAAACCTTCAGCCAATTGTAACGCTCGTGTCAGTGCTATCAATTCTGCCTTTTGTGCTGATGTTCCTTTCGCCAGTGGCCGAGCTTCTATCACCTTGTCTATTGTTGTTACTGCATATCCTGCATAGCGGATCCCTTCTTTCACATAACTACTGCCGTCGGTGTAATATTGAACATCGGGGTTCTGGATGGGAAAATCACGAAGATCTGGTCTACTTGAAAATACTTCATCCATTACTTCCAAACAATCATGTTGACTTTCAGTAGGTTGTGGCAAAAGGGTAGCTGGATTTAAGGTGTTTACAGTCTCTAAATGCACTCTTGGGTTTTCACACAACATTGCTTGATACTTGGTCATACGGCTGTTACTAAACCAATGATTTCCTTTGTAATCTAACAACGTCTGTACTGCATGTGGGACTCGTACATAAAGTTCTTGACCCAGAGTGAGTTTATCGGCTTCAGCTACTAGCAGGGCGGCTGCAGCTACGGCTCTTAGACAAGGTGGAAGTCCGCTGGCCACTGCATCCAGTTGCTTAGACATGTAGGCAACAGGTCTTTGCCATGATCCCAAGTACTGTGTCAATACTCCCACAGCCATTCTTCTTTGCTCATGTACATACAGGTAGAATGGTCGTGTGTGATCAGGTAGACCTAATGCTGGGGCACTCATCAAAGCCTTCTTCACATCTTCAAAAGCCGTTTGCTGTTCTTGAGTCCATAAGAAGGGGTCGTGCTCTGTACCTTTGATGGCTGCGTACAGAGGTTTTGCCAGTATCGCGTAGCTGGGAATCCATATCCTACAGAAGCCTGCTGCCCCCAAGAATTCTCGCACTTGTCTTCTATTCTTGGGTATTGGTATTTGGCAGACAGCTTCTTTTCTCTCTGGCCCCATAATTCTTTGACCTTCAGAGATATGGAATCCCAGATATTTGACGGTTGGCAAACACAACTGAGCCTTCTTTCTGGACACCTTGTATCCTGCCTTCCAGAGAATGTGTAGTAGATCGTGCGTTGCTTGCTGACATTTTTCTTTTGTAACTGCTGCTATCAACAAGTCATCTACATACTGTAACAATACACACTCTCCTGGGATAGACTCGAAATCCAGTAGATCTTGACTTAGAGCTGAACCAAATAGGGTAGGTGAATTTTTAAACCCTTGGGGCAGTCTTGTCCAGGTCATTTGGCGTTTTGAGCCCGTTACAGCGTTCTCCCATTGGAAAGCGAAGATACATTGACTTTCTGCGGCAATTCGGAGGCAAAAGAAGGCATCTTTGAGATCTAAGACTGTGAAGTAAGTAGCCCCGCCCGGAATTAAAGCAAGCAGGTTATATGGATTGGGTACGACTGGATGTATACTAACAACCGCATCATTGACTGCTCTCAAGTCCTGTACAGGTCGATACTCATCTGTACCGGGCTTTTGAACAGGCAGCAATGGGGTGTTCCAGGGGGAAGTACAGAATTTTAGGATACCATACCGTATGAACTTATCCAGATAAGATTGAATGTTCTTCTTAGCCTTCTGCGGGATGTGGTATTGTCTTAGGCTCACTGGATAAACCCCAAGTTTTAGTTCGATTTTAATAGGTGGAATATTGCGGGCCAGTCCTGGTGGGTTGTTCTCTGCCCAAACTCCTGGTATGTTGAATAATGTCTCATCACTCCTAGGGTTTTGGCTAGTCAACACTGTATAAAGTCGCCACTCTTCTTCCTTTGGTACGGATAATGTCATAATACCTGAAGGTCCATTAAACTTTAGAGATGTTGTTCCATTTGGTAGGAACGTAATCTGCGCTTGTAATTTAGATAGCATATCACGTCCCAGCAATTGGACTGGACATTCAGGCATATAAAGGAATTGATGTTTTACTACGTGGCCTCCCAATGTACAGAGTCGACTTTTAAGAACCGTTTTTTCAGCACTTCTTCCAGTTGCTCCTATCACAGTAATAGTCCTTCCAGATGGAGGAGCAACTAGATTAGTCACCACTGAATGTTCAGCACCAGTGTCGATCATGAACGCACTCCTTTTTCCCCCTATTGATACATCGACCATAGGCTCCGCTCGACCAAGGGGGATGGAGCCCGGTCGGTATCAATAGTCCTCCATGACCGTGTCAGCCAATCCTACAAAGTCCCTACCTTCTCTATCGCGGGACCTTTGCGCTGCTGGAATATACCTGTCTTCCCTAACACTTCCTCTGTTCCCATTACTCCCTCTATAACCATTACTCCCTCCGGGGCCTCCTCTACCTCTCGCTCTGCCTCTAAAGTTTCCGTAGCCTGCCCTGGGTTGGTCTCTCTCGTACTGCTCTCTTTGTGGACATTCGTTCCTCCAATGCCCTTCTTCCTTGCAATACGCGCATTGATTCCTACTCAAAGGCTCCCTATTCCATCTACTATCGCCTCTATCCGGGCCCCGTCTATCTACGCCTGCGATCGCTACCGCTAGCATATCAGCCTTTTTACGCATCTTGCGCTCTTCCTCTTTCTTACTTTATGTATCCCTGTTCATATAAACCTTATTTGCTACCTCCATTAGTTGGGTGATGGACATACCTGCAAACCCTTCTAACTTTTGTAGCTTGCGCTTAATATCTCCGTAAGCTTGGCTGACAAAGGCGGAGTTCACCATTCGGGAATTATCTGCGTCTTCCGGATTAAAGGGGGTATACAAGCGGTATGCCTCCAATAATCGGTCATAAAAGACACTGGGCGCTTCATCGCTTTTCTGAATCACCTCAACTGTCTTCGACATGTTAATAGCTTTCTTTCCTCCTGCTTTCATGCCAGCAATTATAGCGTCTCTATAGGCTCTGAGTTGAACCATATCAGCACCATTTACGTTCCAATCGGGATCGGTGTTGGGATAATGTGTTGCGGCCCATGCTGATGGATTGGCTTGGTTTAAAGTACGGGCTTTATCTTCTAATGCTTTAATGGCTGCTTGATTTATTCTTGTCCTTTCCTCATTGTTAAATAAAGTCATTAATAACTGCTGGCAATCAGCCCATGTCGGATTATGCGTCTGTACTATTGAGGTGAACAGATCAGTCATGGCTTGTGGTTTCTCAGTATACGAGGAATTATGGGTCTTCCAGTTTAAAAGATCGGTTGTGGTAAATGGGACATATACGAAGACTGGGTCAGCGTGTGCCATTTGACCTGCGGCATCGATATAAGCTGACCCGGGATTCAGACGAAGAGGCATCTGATAGTGCTTTAATTGTTGGGCACCAGTCAACTGTCGGGTTTGGATAGGGCTATGTAGAGGGGCGTCAGTCATGGGTTCCGGTCGGGGAGAGATAGGGTATGGGGATGTGGGAGGTTGGTTTTGGGAAAAGGTTGTAAATAAAACACTTCGAGTCGAGCTAGATGAAGCTTGACCGGAAGCCTGAAGTGGCGCCAAATCAGGATATTCATTTCTAATGGGGGTGGGTTCTGATTCCGGAAGGGGAGATTTAGTACGAGGGGTGGTGGATCGTGTACTGGAGGAGGAAGCGGAAGTGGATGAGGGTAATGAGGGGAGGGGTGCAGGACTTCCTGCGTTTGCGTCACTTCCTCTTAACGGAAAGTAAGGGGGCGGCAAAGGGATCTCGGACTCAGGGGGCGTGTCCAAAATGGGCCTAACACCGGTCCTAGTGGACGAACAAGTCCTAGCTACCATGAGGCGACACTGCTCCTCGTGGCATGTCTGAAGCCATTTTGGCGAGTCATTTACGGCCTGTCTCCAACAATCAATATAAGGAAACTGGCCGTAAAGTTCAGGCCTACCTGATACAGCCACGTGTAAGCGCTGTACCAGAGTTGGATCCAAACTGCCACGTGGCGGCCATGCCGCAACCAAAGTAGGCCACTCCCTAGTGCATAAAGTAACCAAACGTACAGGAGACATCTTAACCCCAAAATCACAAGTTTTGAATCCCTTTTTAAAATTCTTCACCATACAACCTAAGGGATCCGGAATCGTTGACTGCGACGCACCCATACTTAACAATGGAACGTCGTCGACAACGAATACTATACACGCGTACTATTCAACAGTCACACCCGTTTCCTCTGGCAACAGCACCACGTGGTACAGTTACCAAGTGAAACGTACACAATAACAATAAACACTCAGGGAATTCCCGTACACACACAGCTGTTACACCAGTCACTATATAATCAATATTATGCCCTTTGGCGTAACTATACAGTCACCCACGCTATAATTCTCTATATACGAATTACCCGTCTATAACACACCCCAGTAACATCGTCTTTTACAAATAGCGGTTACAGTACGGTTAGCATAGGTCAAAGCACAAGTTAAGGTCACAATACAATTATTAGTGGTTATGGTGTTAAAACATGCAATTGACGACAATGATTAGTACTTATATACAATGTCAGTAAATATACAGGGTTATGGTACCGTGCACTATAATACAGCAACACACTATTAACACTCTCGCTAGACGGCTGAGCTCGCGCTATCTAACAAGATATACACTTTACTAAAACAATCGTTAACACATTTACAATTCCCAACTAAACTATTGGCCAGTACCTTGAATGGACTACCTAAAAACAATCTACATACGTTTTGGTTAGCCACACTGCCCAATCACCACATATATAGCGAGCTAGAGAACCGAATTTACACAGGCGCCTCTTAGTCGCACTATCAAAAGTCTAGTGGGTTCCAAATTTACACGCCTTCCCACTTAGCCCAGATAGGTTGAGAGCTAGCGAACCGAATTTACACAGGCGCCGCTTAGTCTCCCGGTCCCTCCGACCTAGCGAACGTAATATACACCCTAGAACGCTAGTCTAGACAAGACACCGGTGTCCGGCTAGGGCTATTTACACCAGGACCCCGCCTGACTAACAAAATCAAACGGTCTGACTAAAGAGCGTTCGATCGAGCGGTGCGCCTTCGCTCCTTCCCTCCGACAGAGGGGGCAGATACACAGATTCAAAACCCCTTTGGGCCTACCGCACAATCGGTATACCCCTAGTGGGTCCTGCCGTCTAAAACAGCAGTTGTCTTACCTCCTCGTTCCTGAACCTGAGTTCACACTCATCGACGGGGACACCCCAGCACTTCTCACGTAGAGGCCGATGATCTCCTGGACAACGGCCCAGTGGCGCCGAGACGAAGGGAGGTCCACGCAGAAGTTCAGGGGTGCAGCCGTAGAGAACGTGGGCAAAGATAGACCGTCTCACGCCTCTGCCTCTCAGCTACCGTTGAACGATGAGCTTCCCGGCCAATGCACCAAATGATACCGGAGAAACTGACGGAAGCGAAGCACAGAGAGATGGACACAGGTTTCTTCAGGAAGGAAGAGATTCTTTATTGGATCACCGATCGGGACTCAGAGGGACTAGCGTCACCAAAATACCACAAGTTCTGAGCCCCGGACAATAGTGCAGGCTCCTTATATAGGCATATAACTCCTCCCATATTAAGCTCCACCTGCACATTCTCTTAACCAATCAACACAAATAAGAATTAACTTCCTGTTTGACCGCATGGCTTGTCCAGCACAATGGAGGAGGGGAATACTATATCCTGTATTCTTGCACATGCTCCGTACACTACTGATCGTATCTTGCCTCGTGCAACCAACTGATCGATACGTCAGCATATGCACGTACACATGCCACGTGGTAATCTCGGCCTACTAAATTTATTTTTACCGAGATTCCACCACAACGCTACTGTCTTTATGTTTAACTACCTGTATTCCTCATGTCATATATATAAAAAAAAATGTGCTGTCTACACTGCAAACTGTTATGAAAATGTGTGCAGAAGCTGTCGTGGCTCTGCACGCCTGTTGTTAATCTGAGCACATGAAAAATAAAGAATTATAAAAATAAAAAAAATAAGAACTGCCCCTTCCCAGGATATTATGTCTACTCATCCTTTATATTTAATTAATATGCTTTTGTGAGGTGTGGAAAATAAATTAAATACAGAAATCCACACTTCTATTTGGCTCTCTGTCATACAAATCATGACAAATCGTGCCCTGTTCTGCAATTTAACAGTTATCGGAAAAAGAGAAACCAAAATAGCTTTCCTGTTCTCCTCCTCATTTGCATAGTGTGCCTTGGCTGTGCCTGGGTGGAAGTGGATTGCCATAGAAAGAAGACTGGACTTCTCATTGCTACTGGTTTGATGGGCTTTATCTACCTTGGTCTGGAGACACTATGATGGGGAGTTGGAGCATGCACCATCTTCTTTAAACTGCATTGAACTGAACTGGATTGTGATCCACTTCTTGTTAAATCTTTACTTTGTCAAACATATTATTGAAAAGTCATGTAGAGTTTACGCCTAATATAAAATGGAAGATAAAAGCCATATTGTATCGAAAAAAAAAAAAATAAAAAATAAAAATTCAGAGCTAAAATAAAGTAGAATACACGATGTGTGGGGATTTTCGCATGATTACGTTGGTATGTTCCCTGAGCCATCAGGTGCTTGGTATTATCTCATGTTCCAGGAATATAAAAATTTTGAAAGAATTCGGTGCTTTCTAATCTTACCGTGGGAGGATCGGGCTGCAGCGAGATGTCCATCCTGGAGCTGGATTAGAGGTAGGTTTAAAGGAACACTATATATACAGACCTGTATTCCTAATGATATAGTCTCCCTGCCCCTAGTTAGTTTTGACACTGTAAACTGTAAATCTTTTAAAAATGTATTTGACTTCACTTTAAACCTCCTAGTGTGATGTCATCCTGGAGGCATCATCCTGGGTAATGGTCCAATCCAATGCTCCTCATAGCTTACCAAGACCAGCCAGAACCTATTGTCCTAGAGAATCATTGCATTGAACAAGCGGTAAACCACGCTGCGCATGTGCACGACATCCGGTTTGACTGTCCTGATTTTAGGGTGCTGACATTCCGCTTTAGTCCCTTGTATCCTGCATCTGGGCAACCAGGGTACTGTTCTTTTTTATAGAGGGGGGGCATCACAGCATGCAGCAGCAGGCACAGGGGGGCTAGGACATGCCGCAGTGCTCCCTGCATGGTCCTGATAGCTCGAGGGCGGCCAGACTGCCTTTCAAGTGGCACACCTGCCCCTTTTTTGTGCTGGATCTGCCTAATTTTCAGACAAGACCGCGGCACAACCGTGTGTCAGTATCACTAGTGCTGTGGCTTGCGTCAATGGTGACACCCCCCTCAAGGCTCCAACTTTCAGAATTTAGAAGTTTAAGAGACATGATCTAGTGGGCTTGGAGGCATGGATTGATGAAGCCCTTTTAAGCCTTTTATTTATTAAAATACTACTATTTGGAGGCAGAACTTGGAAGGGGGTACTATTTAAGGCAACATAACTTGAAAAGTTGTGAATGGGAGGCCACTGATTAATCGAGGCCCTAAGTTAGCCTGGCATGATTCACATAGATTACCTCAGTAATTGCTGCACTGCACCAGACGAATGCATCTTGGACATGCAACAGTATAACAGTGAAACCCCATGACATGTGCACAGTCGTCCTTGTCGGCATATGCACAAAAACCCCCCCACCACATACTTAATTATAATAATGACACGGACACCTGGGTTTTGGCAAAAATATATCACAGCTTTTATTTATTATTAACATAGAATTATAAAGGTCATTGTCACACAACAGGCTCACGTTGGCCTGCACAGTTTACCACATTAATTTACAATTTAACCCCTTGACAATGACCCACCCCAACGTAACATCATAACATAATACACCAACATTGTAACATATTAGCTTAATCTGAAACATGACCATTGCCACCGAAGGGCATCAACCATTGCCACCAAGGGCACCATCCATTGCCACCAAAGGGCACCACCAGTGTAGGGGCATACCGAGACACCCCTACACACCCTGGTTCGGAGCTACCTACGAGGTCGAACCTACCAAACCAGTCCAAAGGCCTACCTATTAGGCCTGAACTCCAAACTGTCCCCCCTCTCACTCTTTTCTCCCCCCAACTTTACTCTCCATCCCCCGCCGCCGTGACCAAACGGGAAACACCTGAAAGCAAAGGGAGGGTGGGTGGGACAACGAACAGGTAAGTGTAACTTTGGGTTAAAAGTGCCGTTAGACCTAAGATGGCCGCTACTTATACCCCCCTAGTAACTCCTCCCTACTCCATGTCCTTAGACCAGCCCCCAACTACTGACAACTAGCTGCCTGCCTCCTGGCAATGTCAAGGCCCATTCCCCTTAGCTGCGCTGCTCCATGGGCTTCATGACATGTGCACAGTCGTCCTTGTCGGCATATGCACAAAAAAAACCCCACCACATACTTAATTATAATAATGACACTGACACCTGGGTTTTGGCAAAAATATATCACAGCTTTTATTTATTATTAACATAGAATTATAAAGGTCATTGTCACACAACAGGCCCACGTTGGCCTGCACAGTTTACCACATTAATTTACAATTTAACCCCTTGACAATGACCCACCCCAACGTAACATCATAACATAATACACCAACATTGTAACATATTAGCTTAATCTGAAACATGACCATTGCCACCGAAGGGCATCAACCATTGCCACCAAGGGCACCATCCATTGCCACCAAAGGGCACCACCAGTGTAGGGGCATACCGAGACACCCCTACACACCCTGGTTCGGAGCTACCTACGAGCTCGAACCTACCAAACCAGTCCAAAGGCCTACCTATTAGCCCTGAACTCCAAACTGTCCCCCCTCTCACTCTTTTCTCCCCCCAACTTTACTCTCCATCCCCCGCCACAGCTCAGAGCTCGACTCCTCGAGTTCCTGAGCGACACCCCCCCCCAGGGAAAAGATTGCCCGCTGGAGGCCCTCCTGGAAACCTAGCAGGAGAAAATCTAAGCCCACGTCTGAGAGGTGAACCCCATCCCGCCTGAAATAGCCTGGCAGCATATCCTCCAACTCTCTGTGCCTAATTACAACCCCCCCACTCGCCTCACATACGCCGCCATGATTTTGTTGACCTTACCCTTAATTTTCGCCACCGCGGAGGGGTTCCGCGCGTGCCGCCAATTAAACCTCGGAACCATTTCCGACCACACCACTATAACCCCTGGCACTAACTCCTGCAACTTGTCCACATCCCTCTTCATACTTTCGATCAAAACCTTCTGCGGCAATGACCCCACATCATTGCCTCCTGCATGCAGTACCACAATGTCCGGGACCTGGCCCAACAAAATTTTACGAAATACCTCCCCACAAATAGCATTCCAACCCCAACCCCGGTATCCAAACCACCGGAGCTGCACCACGGAACTTGGAAAGCCCAGCTGTAGACCCCGATGTCGAACTGCAGCTCTCCGATGTGCCCAGTAAATATAGGAGTGGCCAACCACCCAAGCCGTCCAACCTGTAAAACATAAAACACAATTCCAACCATGACACAACATTAACATAACAAACCCTCTGAACCACCCAGAGGCCTCACACCAACTTGTCTGGCCTAACATACGACCTGAACCGCAGGGACTCCCACCTGCTGATCCTTTTCACCCTATCATCACCCAACCCCAGCCTCGCCGCTTCCGTAGCCGCACCAATCCTGAAGGAATGGGTCCCAAACTGCCTTGGGTCCACTCCCAACTTGTCCAAAACCTTCCGCATCACCTTGAGGAACTGGAACTTCGACAGTGAAGAACCATCCTCGTGTCGAAAATATGAACCTCCGGCCGCCGCCCGGACTCCGTGGAAGGCCGTGGCGCACATGACCGGGCACGTGCCCCCACCTGGGAGCTCCCGCAGCGTAACCAAGGTCCCCTTCCCCATCATGTCCGTTTTGGACCGCCTCAAATTGATCACCACCTTGTCACTCCACACCTCCACATCCGCTGCCTGAAGCCCCCCCGCCCCTTGGCGGTTGCTGCTGACCAGCTCGCTGATCCGAAACGCCCCGAAAAAGGCGAAACTAAAAACCACAGAGAACAACTGAACTTCGTAACTCGAAAAACACACACCGGGCAAGGCCCCCACAACCCGTTGCAGTAACTCAAACGACACCGGCCTCCTGGAGTCCACCGACACTTTCCCCCTCCTTAGCCCTTTCAGCGCCTGCCTCACCAGAAAGTGTTTCGTGGCGTCCTCCCAACCATTGAATTTAAACAAGAAAGCCAGCGCCGCCAGCTTTCGCCCTATCACCGCTGCTGAAGACCCTTTGGTAACCGATCTACACACAAGCCACAACAGCGTGTCCAACCGGCCCTCCTGCGAGGGCTGGCCCCCTGACTGTTGCACCAAGTCCTCCCATTCCCCCCACACCTTACTGTAAGCCGTCCATGTAGCGGGGGCCAGGGAGTCCCGTATCAGTCCACCAAGCATGATGTCCCGAGCCGCCACATCTCTTCCGGGCAAGACATCCCCTCCTCCTGAGCGCCCGGCGCCGCCTGCCGAAACCTCTCCCACTGCGAACGAGATAACGCATCGGCAATCACATTCAACAGACCGGGCACATGCCGGGCCCTAAAAACAATATTAAAACGCATACACAACAATACAAAACGGCGGAGAAGCCGAACCACCGGGATAGAGGACACTGACAGCCCATTCACTGCGTCCACCACTGCCATATTGTCCGAAAAGAAAACGACCTTCTTGTCCCTCAACTGCGGACCCCACAGCGACAGTGCTACGACTAGCGGGAATAACTCGAGGAACGCCAAGTTGCGGATCAGCGGGCTGACCCTCCACTCCATTGGCCAAGTCCCCGCGCACCATTGCCCGGAGAAGTAGGCCCCAAACCCAACGCTACCTGAAGCGTCCGTGAAAAGCTCCAGTTCCTGAGACGAAGCCACCGGCTCCCGAAAAAACACCTTCCCATTAAACTCCCGCAAGAATTCACCCCAGACCTCCAGGTCGGCCTTCATGGCCGCCGAGACCCAGATAAGGTGGTGCGGGAACGCCACCCCCGCTGTCGCCCGGGCCAGGAACCTGTTAAATACCCTGCCGACTGGGATCACCCGACAGGCGAAGTTAAGCCGGCCTAGCAGCGACTGAAGCGCCCGGAGCGTGACCTTCTTCGCTCCTCGTACCTCCGCCACTGCCTGCCGCAGCGCCACCAACTTATCCTGCGGCAGCCTACACTCCCCTTTGATCGAGTCGATCTCCAAGCCCAAGAAGCTCAAGCACGTCGTAGGACCCACCGTTTTGTCACCCGCCAGGGGGACTCCAATAACATGCGCCACCCATTCCAGAGTCCTCAATCCCCTCCTGCATTCCTCCGAACCGGGAGGCCCGACGCACAGGAAGTCATCCAGGTAATGGACTACCATCCTAGTGCCCGCTTCCAACTTCACCACCCATTCCAGGAACGTGCTAAACTTCTCAAAGTATGCACACGATATCGAGCACCCCATGGGTAAACACAAGTCCACATAGTATGCCCCCTCAAAATGACAACCCAGCAGGTGATGGCACTGCGGATGGATTGGTAAAAGGCGAAAAGCCGCCTCAATGTCCGCCTTAGCCAACAACGCCCCCCGTCCCGCTCGCTGCACCAGACTCACCGCCTGATCGAACGAAGCGTACGAAACCGAACAGAGGGCCTTGTCGATGTCGTCGTTGACCGACGACCCCTTGGGGTAGGACAGGTGATTTATCAAGCGGTACTTGCCAGGCTCCTTCTTAGGAATCACCCCCAACGGTGAAACCCTCAGGTTAGGTAAGGGGGGCTCGCTGAACGGCCCCGCTACCCTGCCCAACTGCACCTCCTTAAGCAACTTTTCCCTAACCACCCCCGGAAATTCCCCGGCCGACTTCAGATTGCGAAGCCGTGGCACCCCGTCCCGGTCCCGAAACGGTATTACAAACCCCTTGGAAAACCCCTCTTCCAACAACCCAGCATCCGCCCTGTGAGCGTACTGCTTTAGCCAGGGCAGCATCGCGCCGACTTTCACTGGCGTTGCTCCCAGTGGCAGGGGACGCGGCCGAACCTCCGCCCGCTGCAGGGGCTGACTTCCCCTTCTTAAAGCATCTGTGGAGGCCGTGAGTTCCTCCGCACCCTGAGCACTCGTGCTTAAAGCGACAGGTGGCCCCCCACTTGCACTGCCCCTCGTTGAATGACCAACAGTAGCCCCGTTTCTGGTTGGCCGACACGGCGGTAGAAGCGCCCGTGCCGGCCCCGGACTGAAAGGGGGACGCTTTTTGCGCCATCATCAATTTTATCCAGAGCGGTAGGTCCATCTGGTCCCACCGCATCCCCGGATTAGCGGCCAGACGCTGCCGAAATTGCTCGTCGTACCGCCACCATGCTAGTCCCTCGTACGTCCTATATGCTTCCCAAACCCCGTCCAGGTAACAGAAGAGCTGCGAACAGCGCTCCGCCGCCTTCTCGCCCATCACGCTGGCCAAGATGCAAAAAGCTCTGAGCCAGTTCCCAAACGTTTTGGGAATCTTCCTGTACCTCCGTTTCTTTTCCTCCTCCTCCTTTTTTGCGTCTTTTTTATCCTCCTCCTTGAGGTCAATGTATTCCTCAAGGGGGAGAAGCGAAAAGAGCTCCACAAATTCACCTTTCCAGATCCTCTCCTTCACCTCGGGCTTGAGGTGACAGCCTAAAGGTCCTGCAAATGAAACGTGGACGTTCTGTCTCGCCGCCTCCGGGACCCCCCCAAGCAAATTCTCACCCTCGGTCCCTACACCGGAAGCCTCCGCCGCGGGGGTCGCGCCCCCGCCTCCGTCTACACCGCCCCCGGCCCCGGAAACCCCCACTGGACTAGACCCGAGGACCTTCCCTTGTGGAGCCCAAACCTTACTACAATCCCCTTCCTTCCTTTTCCCCTCACCCCAGGAATCAATCAACTGTCTAATGCCCGCTAAAAGCTCCCCCGACTGCTGAAATGACAGTGCCTCACCTTCCGAACCCCTTGCCGCCGAAGGCCGTGGAGTTGTCATCCGGCTCTGTGCGACCTGCCCCAAGCGTTCAGCTGCTCCGGGCCGTGGGCCTGTGGCGCTGGGTCTCACCCGGTCCACGGGCGACCTTGACGACTCCTGTCCTGCTGCCCGGTCCGCCTCGCCCGCCGGCGACGTCTGGAAGTCCTCGCTGCGTAGGGTCGTGCCCCCTTGGCGGGTGACCGTCTGCGAGACCTGCAAGGAGAAGAAGACATCTTGGGTAGGCTGGTCGTAGGAACCCTGCCCCGTCCCCCCTCCTCCTGGGACCAGTCACCCAACTCCCTTCTATTCGTCCGCCTTCGAGGGGTAAGAGCCTGCGCCGCAGTCCGCACTCCCTCCGAGGAACTCCCACTCCTGGAACTATCGTCCCGCAGTGTCCGTCCCCTACGCCTGGCGAGGGGCAACCTACGCCGCCCCCGGGTGTGGACCTCCCCGCAGGGGCCCCTGCCGTCCGACTCCGTTCCCCTCCGGTGATCGCTCCGCGACCTGTGTCTCCTAACCGCTTGCGCTCCAGCCCTGCGGGCCTGCCCCTTAGCGGGCGCCGATCTCCAGCGCTGTCCCTCGCTGGCGCTACCGTCCGTCAAGTCTCCGACTTCCCGACCAGCCTGACTCCGCCCCCGGCCAAGTCGCACGGGAGACCCTGGCGAAGCGCTGCGCTCCTGCCCGCTGACTGGGGACCCCCCATGGCGTCTCGCAGTGCTGCATCTGTCCTGTTCCCTCCGAGCCCTAGCAGTCCCCTGCTTACTACCTGCCACCCTACCGTCACCAACCATGCTAGTACCGGGACCCACCCCCGGGGTAGCCCGTGGGCTAGCAACTGAGGGGGCAGTAGCGTTGGAGGGCGACTCACCCGGGCGATTCGCAACCGTGGCTCCTGCTCCTCCAACAGCACTTCCAGCACTGCCAGAACCTGCTGCAAAGCCTGCCGTACCGCTCCTCTTCCGTCCGCTGGCCTGCGCCTGCAATGGCCGCTTCCTCGAACTCCTGGCAACATCAGAAACTTCTCCGTCCCTTCCTGTAAAAGAGGACACAAAAAACGAACGTTCGGCAGTTTTGCTGCTTCCACGTTCGGCAGCCGAACGGCCGGCAGTAGAGCTACCTCCACGCTCAACCCCCGAACGTTCGGCAGTGGTCTTGCCTCCCCGTTCGGGAAACGAATGTTCGGCAGTAGTAGCACCTCCACCTTCGCTTCCCGAACGTTCGGCAGTTTCGGCCCATTCGCCAGATCTCCTACCTCCACGTTCATCTCCCGAACGTTCGGCAGTTTCCGTCCGAACAGCGATCCGCCTACCTCCACGTTCGCTCCCCGAACGTTCGGCAGTTTCCGACTCGGTTCCTGAACCCGCGGCCTGCGACTCCGGCCTCGCCTGACGGCCGTTTCGTGCGGCCACACCGCGACGACGTCCGCGGCCGGTTCCACCTGCGGCCTGCCCGCCAGCAGCCTCACTGCCGCCCCGAACGACCTCTGGAGGGGCTCCTCGGACGCCGGGAAGCTGGAACCACGCTGGGGCTCAGCCTCTGCGGGGGCCTCGTCCTCCTCACCGGCCTCTGACCCTGGGAGCTACTAGATCCGGACGGCAGAGCATCACCAAGACGGTCCCTCAGCCACTCAAGACCCCTCTCCTGCACAGCAGCCCTGACTCCTTCCAGCCAATCTTCCATCTTCCTGACAACCTGCAGAGGAGACAAAAGAAAACAAAGCCACACAAATCCTGCTACAACGAACAGGTAAGTGTAACTTTGGGTTAAAAGTGCCGTTAGACCTAAGATGGCCGCTACTTATACCCCCCTAGTAACTCCTCCCTACTCCATGTCCTTAGACCAGCCCCCAACTACTGACAACTAGCTGCCTGCCTCCTGGCAATGTCAAGGCCCATTCCCCTTAGCTGCGCTGCTCCATGGGCTTCACGAGCCTCCACAGATATTGTCTCGCGATGAGCTAGACAGGACAGGTTTCCTACGGCCGTGGCTAGCTAGTCCTTGTTTTTTTCTTATGATATATTTTTACTGCGTTGGAAATGTTAATAAAATGCCAACGCAGTCTTTTTGGCCACATCAGCGGCAATGTGCTCGGGACACCTGAAGTGCTCAATGAGTTAAACAAAATATGGAAAACATGTAGTGACCATGCAGCTTTCATTTTGCATTCTTTTAAAGGCAATATAGAATGTTAAATAAAAAATATGTATCATTTAATTGGAAATCTAGTCACCCCGGGCCCTGCCAACATTTCAGATGGACACTTTAACTTAAGGGGTGTTTTAGGAGGGGGTGTGACCAGCGGCAGGTCTGGTCTGAGAAATTGCAGGTGACTTACTAATAGCAATTTATATAACTAAAATATAATTCAGGACAAAAACAATGCATCTTATTTACACAGACTGATTTCTAAACACATGTATTGTAGTTTAAAGACACATTGCTGGGAGTATAATTGCTGTGGAGCTCTGTTATACACTCAGACACACCAACAATATGGTGTCCCTAGACAAGAGGGATTTAAGTCCAAAATAGGGACTGTCCCTCCTAACTAAGGACACTTGGGAGGTATGCCCTCAGCATGATTTAGACATCTAACACTTGAAGTGTTAAACTCTAAATTCCTCCACATAGGATTAAATGGCTTTATCTAACTGTAACTTTACCAGTGGGCTGTCCATGTGGTCTATGATAGCTGCAGGTTAATTAGCTAACTGGGCTCACAGGATTCCTCTCTCCCACAATCTGAATGCTGTATCTACATCGCCCCTGGCAGGAAACTGGTTAAAAAGAAACCTCTTTTTTTTTCCTCTGCTGAATACACCTTAGGCTGTAACGTGAGACACCTCCCACCCAGCACCCAGTGAACCACCTCCACCTCCCTTCACCTCTCCAGGAACCAGGAACTCCCCAGGCTCCAGCATGACTTCCAAATCCTCTTTCTGATGACTGGGAACCAGGGCTGAGATTTCAGGATCCCACAAGCAGGGTATGTACTAAAATATCGCCTGTTACAAATGGAGCAAAGTCCCATTGCAGACCAGTCACCGTGTGATCCTACAGGACAATATATATTTGTGGGATTGTAAAATCCACATTTCTACACATGGGAGGGGGTTTATTAATGCTATTTTAATTTATTGGCAATCTGTTCCATTTCTCTATATTCTATTGCTACTTTAAACATCACTTGTTACAAAGTCCCTGCCATCTAATAGGTTAGAATGTGGTTGTTGTTTTATTAACACTAGTGTATTGATAGGGTTAACGTTGG
This sequence comes from Pelobates fuscus, assembly GCF_036172605.1. Taxonomy (NCBI): domain Eukaryota; kingdom Metazoa; phylum Chordata; class Amphibia; order Anura; family Pelobatidae; genus Pelobates; species Pelobates fuscus. The sequence goes on along the minus strand of NC_086325.1, from coordinate 146,662,497 downwards.
GTTCCAGCTTCTGATTTTATATATATATATTTTTTTTTAATCAGGAAATTGCATGTCTATAGAGTTATTCACTAAACTGCCACCTGCAAGTGTTTGATCATTGAATTTGCAACGTATGGGCTCAGGTGCCATGTTGGAATATAGTGACAAGACTGGGAAATTTAGTTTCAACTCCGTTATTTTGGTTAACATATATAGGGTTGTAGTTTACTCTTTGAAGTCTCCTCTCACAGAGAACATGGCAATGACTATTGTACATCTCCCAAGTGTCCCTATGTAGGAGGAACAGTCCCTATTTTGACCCAAATCCCTCTGTCCCTTTTTTTTTATCCTAATGTCCCTCTTTTCTAGGAGCTCCATATTGTCAGTGTGTCTGAGTGTATAACAGAGCTCCACAGCAATAATACTCCCAGTAATGTGTCTGAATGTATAACAGAGCTCCACAGCAATAATACTCCCAGTAATGTGTCTGAATGTATAACAGAGCTCCACAGCAATAATACTCCCAGTAATGTGTGAGTGTATAACAGAACTTCACAGCAATAATACTCCCAGTAATGGGTCTGAGTGTATAACAGAGCTCCACAGCAATAATACTCCCAGTAATGTGTCTGAATGTATAACAGAGCTCCACAGCAATAATACTCCCAGTAATGTGTCTGAATGTATAACAGAGCTCCACAGCAATAATACTCCCAGTAATGTGTCTGAATGTATAACAGAGCTCCACAGCAATAATACTCCCAGTAATGTGTGAGTGTATAACAGAGCTCCACAGCAATAATACTCCCAGTAATGTGTGAGTGTGTAACAGAGCTCCACAGCAATAATACTCCCAGTAATGGGTCTGAGTGTATAACAGAGCTCCACAGCAATAATACTCCCAGTAATGTGTATTTAAACTACAATAAATGTGTTTAGAAATCAGTCTGTGTAAATAAGATACATCGTTTTTGTTCTAGATAATTTTTGCATATTAGGAAGTCACCTAAAATCTCTCTGAAACAGCCCCACCCCTGTCCACATCCTCCTCACACCCCTAAAATGAAAGTCGTCCTTTGTCAACATTGAACTGTTGGGAGGTGTGCTATCTACAGATAAACTGCAAATCACAATTCACTTAGCCACCTCAATGGCGGTCACCTCGTCATTGTCCTTTGTAGCTGAAGTGCTAATGAATGCCCAATTTGGGGCCAATATAAATTATAAATGCGCATTACGGCGTCTTGAAAATATTTATACAAGTCTTTTATACTGTGATGGTCATTTAAAAAAAAAAAAAAAAATCAACTGAAAATGTCCTTTTACTTTTACATTGGGTTTCAGCACGTGTGCCATAAAACTGTCACTACACCCTGAATACATAAATGACTTTATCTTTAATGCACCAGAATTAGCCATCTTTTTGTGCCTCTTCCAGATTTTTATTTTTTGCTCCTTATTTTCCCTGATAATTCTACCATTGATTACATTCACAAAAAAAAGACAAATGCATATTACTAGGAAAAAGACACATTTGCACTTTGAAGGACTTTTTATTTTTAATTTTTTAAAATTCTTTATTTTTCGTTGTGCAAGTGATAACAATGCATCTTACACTGCCACAACGGCATATGCAAGTACAGTTTTGACACAATTGAACATATATATGACAGTTTGGTCTCGGCACAATTTTTATATTAAGATAGTCAAACTATTATAACACGTTTGATGCAGGTTTCGACAATTTTAGCATTCAGGGTTACACGAGTAAGAGAGGCAAGAGACGTGACCCGCTTAAAATAATGATTTGCACGCTATGTAGCACGTTTAAGTTTCATGGGATTAAGTCCCCGGCCATAGGTCTCCATGCGTTCTGCCAGTACGGTAACATATTAGCTGCAGCAAGATGGGCTTGGGTGGAACATGCATATTGGTAGGGCCATTATCATTAAGTATGTTAAGCAATGGTGTTAGTACAGTACCCTATCTCCTGGAGTGCATGGTCAGGTAACATACAATTCTAGCATAGGATATAGGTATTGTGCAATTGTGGGTGCTTTAGTTGTGATTTAAGAGTTATGCTCACATTCACTAAAGATACAACGTATGAGAAAACGATAAGTGATGAGAAACAGGATAGCGTTCGTTTTTATGTGAGCCTATGCCGTAGCCCTTAGTTATGGTGGGTGGCCATATAGTCTTACAGTATACCCTTTACCCGATGCCTGCCTGTGGGTGTACCTTGTCCCGAAGCCACATTACTTGCCGCAGGGTCTCCCGGCTCTCAGTGGGTCGGCAGGTGGGAGCCAGCGCTTGAGGGGTTCCATCTGGTACCTTCTTGGTGATGTGCCTCCTGTTTCCCCACTGAAATCGCGGCAGATAATTCATAGAGAGGTTCCCAACCCCAGCTCTGTAAGTGCATTCAGGGTTGCGAGCAGGCTGGAGGCGTCGTCGTCTCTGGCGCCATTTTCTAACACTCCTCTGCTTAGGGGCTGTTTGTTGATGGTGGGAGCTGAGTGATGGTGTGTCGGGCAGGGAGACCCCTGTATTGCAGGGCTGTACCTGTTCCAGCTTGTTGGCTAGTTTTTCCCAAAAGGCTGCAAAGGTGCGTTCTGTGCTGTGGCTTGTTAACCACGTGGCGTCCGCCATTGTGGTTTGCCCTGTTGTTGCGGGCTGTCCGCTTGGTCTGGTTGTCTGCCCGTAGAATGGCCGGACTCAATCCCATGATTGGACCGGGATAACCCCCACCAGTCCAGGGGGGTGGGGGGAGTGTCGTGTCTCCCGGAACGCAAGCGAGAGGACGGGGAAAGCGGCCGTCTCTCCCCAAATCCCATGCCCGCTGGCCGTGGTCATACATCTTGGGTTGCTGTGCTCCGATTTTCAAGCGAGAGGTATCAGGAGGTTCAGCGAAGCACTCTGAACTCGGGCATGGTGTACTCGTGCAGGTGCGAGCCTTTAACAGCATTTTTCGGGCGATTTTATTAGTTTTAGCTGCCGGAGCTCACCAATCTTGCATCTGCTCAGGAAGCCAGTCAGGCTCCGCCCCTGAAGGACTTTTAATCTTTAAACACAAATTAAAATTGTGTAAGCTGGTTACCTGTTTTACCTGACAGCGGTAGAAAAATTTTCAGGAAAAAAGGCACACTTACACTTTTTTCTATCTCTCTATCTCTAGTGTTCAAATAGAGATTGTAGCTGTATTAGTCCAGTAAGAAATGTCATAAAAAAATTCTGTTAGTCTAATAAAAAAAGTATTAGATATGAATTTTATCTGTTTTTTACATGTATATAATTTGTATTATTTATTTATACATAAACAGCACCACTATCAAAAATGATGAAAAGAGGTGCAGGATGACACTGTCAGGAAGGATGCAGACATAATAAACGAGGCACAGACAAGGAAAATATCAGAGCAAACAGAAAATGTGACAATTTTGTAGTGAAAACAGCTGCACTCGTTTATAAATCACACTCTAATTTGACATTTAAAAAAAATTAAATTTACTTTATGTTAACGATGCCCGGTTTTAATTTGTACAGAATTGCAAACCTAAGCTGCAAAATCTAGACTAAAATAGCTGATTTGGAAATCCATGGTTATATTCCAAAATTGGCTATTTTTGCCTGAAATTTTGATGATGGGATTAAAATGGCTACGGGGGAGATGTATGGCCACCTCAATGTATGTAAATAGGATTATACAGGAGTTGGCCATAATTCTGTATTTAGTTAATATGCCCATATTTTTTTTATTTTTCTTTCCATATACTGGGAAGTTTTCCATGAGTTGAAACGTGGCTGCAGTAGATTACGTGGCAGACTTTTTTTTTTTTTTTTTTTAAACAATTATATTTGCTTAGTTTATATTTTTGTGTAGAAAATTTGACTTTTGCCTAATCGAATATTCCCTATAAAATAATGAAAAGGTAAAGAAAAATGTTACCGAGAGTGCGATTTAACAAGCACAGTTCTCCAGCGTAACGAATCCTTTAAAAAGGTTTAATGTGATCTCACCGCAGAGAGAGTGGAGCCAATTGATTTACATGTCAGTTCTCTGTATATGTATATTTACATGTACATTGTATAGGCTTGCGTGAACATTGCATTGACTCGTGGGTTTGTTTGTTTTTTTCTCATGTTTTAGATTAAAGGACAACTGTTATCATATTTCCGCTGAGCATTTTTTTAAAGTTTTGTTCGTTAAATTGTTCCAAAAAAAAAAAAAATGTAGTTTACAAAATCTCACTTTTCCCCAACATGGCTGCTCAGATAAAAAGGCAAAAAAAAAAATTTAACTAAAAATGTATTCTACACGATTTAAACAAAATTCACATTAAGTTGCATTAGACATAAAAATGAGAATTGAAAATCTGATGACAGTTGTCCGTTTGTTTGTTTGAGTAACTGTCGATTTACGGCCTTAGCAGATCTGTGATAGAAACTAAACCCACCTACAATGTCTGGTTCACACCCCTAACTGATAAAGTATGTATCGAAGATAAGAGGTTTTACCACTCAAACCACATTGTTATTATGGGAGGATAATTAGAAATATATCGGGAGACTTTATGGCCTTTTTAATTGGACACTCTATCACTGTCCTGTTTCTCTGGCATTGTAAAGATTTGCTGTTTGTGAAATACAGTGATGTTTACATTTTGCATAAGCCACGCCTCTAGAGGCTCCCGGACTGAGTCAGTTTCACAGCCACCAGAGGTACTTCCTCATTTACTTTTTGAAGGTCTTCATGTTCAGCCAAACACATCCTTATAGAGAAGCATTGGGTTGGTGGAGTGCAACGACTATTGAGCGTGTGCATTATTTGTTAAACTCACAGCAGCTCCATGCACGAGGTTCCCCGTGGACCCCAGGTAAATTATTTAGCCAGAAGTTTGACTACTTGCCCTGGCTGAGCACTTCTGGCACCATAACCACTGCATTGGGATGTAGTGGTTCTGGCACCATAACCACTGCATTGGGATGTAGTGGTTATGGTGCTTGGTGGGTTCATTTATTGCCTGTAGTTGGAAGTTATTCAGAATTAAATATATAAGCAGCCAGCAATCGCACTATTGCAGGACTCCATCTCATATGACGCAATATGGACCCTTGTCTCAGCAGTCCAATTTCACCAAAACATTTCGACATAACAGGGTCTTTGTTAAGTCTCTTCATGCGTGTTTAGTTTTTACAGTCTCTGAACACATGACCCGATTCTGTGGTTCATTTGTTTTTTTGTTTTTTTTCTTCCCAGGACTTAATTTTCTTTTTATCACCCGGTGTCCTTTCCCCTTTGAAAATCACCAACATGTTCTCCAGGAAACACCTGAAACTTCTTCTCATCGGTAATGCCGGGTAAGGTGTGTGCGTGAGTGTGGGTGAGATAAATGGATGGAAATAGCAACTCGAATTCAGATAGGCATTTCTTTGCCAAAGGCAGGGAGGAAGAGGTTAATGTGGGAGTTCTATCCCTAAGTCTAGCACAGTATTATAAAAAGCGCAGTATCTGGTCTCATTGCTAGGATATATCTAAATGGGGACTATACTGTAAAATATAATCTATATATTATTTACCTTTACATTCAACAATTTTATTCCTGTATTGTTGGTTTTTTTTTTTGTTTTGTTTTTTTTACATTTTAAAACTGTGACAAGTTTGTAACGTGCCAGAATAGATTCTTTCCTTTCTCCATCAGTTTAGCACTCTATGGATCATTGTAGCCTAAGGTGGACAGATTTATTTTTGTTGTGTTGTTCGGCATTGTATGGAAACTGCTGCCCTATATTAGAGTAATTCCAGTGGGTGCTCCTACTGCATTCACACCCTACACATTACATTCAGACGGGTCTCACAGAATTCACACGCTATACACTACATACAGACAGTTCTCACAGAATTCACACGCTGCATTCAGACAGTTCTCACAGAATTCACACGCTGCATTCAGACAGTTCTCACAGAATTCACACGCTGCATTCAGACAGTTCTCACAGAATTCACACGCTGCATTCAGACAGTTCTCACAGAATTCACACGCTGCATTCAGACAGTTCTCACAGAATTCACACGCTGCATTCATACAGTTCTCACAGAATTCACACGCTGCATTCAGACAGTTCTCACAGAATGCACACGCTGCATTCAGACAGTTCTCACAGAATGCACACGCTGCATTCAGACAGTTCTCACAGAATGCACACGCTGCATTCAGACAGTTCTCACAGAATGCACACGCTCCATTCAGACAGTTCTCACAGAATGCACACGCTCCATTCAGACAGTTCTCACAGAATGCACACGCTCCATTCAGACAGTTCTCACAGAATGCACACGCTCCATTCAGACAGTTCTCACAGAATGCACACGCTCCATTCAGACAGTTCTCACAGAATGCACACGCTCCATTCAGACAGTTCTCACAGAATGCACACGCTCCATTCAGACAGTTCTCACAGAATGCACACGCTCCATTCAGACAGTTCTCACAGAATGCACACGCTCCATTCAGACAGTTCTCACAGAATGCACACGCTCCATTCAGACAGTTCTCACAGAATGCACACGCTCCATTCAGACAGTTCTCACAGAATGCACACGCTCCATTCAGACAGTTCTCACAGAATGCACACGCTCCATTCAGACAGTTCTCACAGAATGCACACGCTCCATTCAGACAGTTCTCACAGAATGCACACGCTGCATTCAGACAGTTCTCACAGAATGCACACGCTGCATTCAGACAGTTCTCACAGAATGCACACGCTGCATTCAGACAGTTCTCACAGAATGCACACGCTGCATTCAGACAGTTCTCACAGAATGCACACGCTGCATTCAGACAGTTCTCACAGAATGCACACGCTGCATTCAGACAGTTCTCACAGTATGCACACGCTGCATTCAGACAGTTCTCACAGTATGCACACGCTGCATTCAGACAGTTCTCACAGTATGCACACGCTGCATTCAGACAGTTCTCACAGTATGCACACGCTGCATTCAGACAGTTCTCACAGTATGCACACGCTGCATTCAGACAGTTCTCACAGAATGCACACGCTGCATTCAGACAGTACTCACAGAATTCACACGCTGCCTTTGTGCACAATATTCCAGGCATGCCAGAGCATTCGGTGTCTACAGGCACCTGTGATGTAAATCAGGCCCAGCTTGTTTTGCACCCATAGCATTGTAAACCTCTCTTCTCTCACATTATTTGCATTTGATTTCTCTTTTCTGTTTGTTTGATAGCTAATCGTGGAAGGTCTATAAGCTATCCTGTGGCCACATTTACATAGACCCAGGCATTCTATTTGCATCAAAAGAATTAGATAAGATATGACAATGTTTTACGAGCTGCCGGAAACAGATAAAAATTGTAAGCGCTAGAAATTTGTAAACAATGTATTGGTCAAGAGCTAACTGTTTTAAGCAAACAAGTGACCTTAAAGGGACACTGTAGTCACCAGAACCACTACAGCGCAATGTAGTGGTTCTGGTGTATATATCCTGACCCTGCAAGCTTTTTAATGTAAACACTGCTTTTTCAGAGAAAGGGCAGTGTTTACATTGGTGCCTCGTAACTAGACCGTTCAATGCTTGAGGAGATGCTGGTTTGGCGCTGCTGGTTTGGCGCTGCAGTTTGCCGCGCATGCTCAATACCCTTACGATGCTTTTCTATAGGAAAGCATTGGATTTGCTGAGCTCATCAAGAATAATGATCCTAGCCATAGAGGCGGCGGAGGCAGCTTTTTCACTCCACAGAGAGGGGAGCCAAGGACTTAAACCTTTATTCCAGAACAATACTGTTAGGAATACATATTTTGTAATCCTAACACTATAGTGTTCCTTTAAAATCAGCCCAAGTCTTTAAAGCCTCTGCTTAAAGATTATGTATTATATATTTAAAATATTGTCTCTATTTAAATACATAAAAGAAAAGGCACTGGTTTATTTGGAAATTATTGCTACAGGTGGAGCACAATTACCCCTTCCCCCAAACGCTAAAAGTATTTAAGCTTCTTGAATTGGTTATGGGGCAAGAACCTCCCTGTACCAGAACTTCTTCATCTTCTTGGTAAAATCACTGTTGCTGCTTGCCCACCCCCTACACTCTGACATCACTTCCTTCCTGACCCATACACCATCTTGTATGGTTCTCCACTCAACCCCCAAGTGATTGGTTCATGCTTGATACTGTACCTCACAGAGTAGTTTTCTTTTTCTTTTTTCATGAATGAAACTACTTGCAGCAACTGAACCACTTGTCACTCTCAGCCAATTAATAATGTCTTGATTTTGATTGCTAATGCCCCCTCTAGCATATCAATGGATACCAAAGGGACTACTGGCTCCTGACAGAGATAGTTAAGTGTCAAACTGTTTGTAAGCAATTTGGCAACTTTCAGTTGGTTTGGGGTCTGAGGACTCCTTGCACTGTAACCATTAATTACACTGTGCTGTAGTGATTATGGTGCTTGGAGTATCCCTTTAACGAGTTATTTTATAGTGAAACATCCGTATAACCAGAGCCGCAGGACAAGAGAATCTCTGGGACTTAAAGTGACTCTATAGGCACCCAGACAGAGTTAAACTTGGTTCTAGCTCAAACAACTACTACAGGGCACTTGATTTGGCACTGCATTTTGCGCATGTTTGATTGGTGCTGTATTTTACGCATGCACACTAGTCTCCCGATGCTTCCACTTAGTGATATCCCAGAGAGATGGAGTGGCAGCATGGACAGGGGGGTGGATGCCTACATAGGTTTGGGGACACTATATAGTTTGTATTTCTAATGCTATAGTGTTTCTCTAATTGTAAGCATCAGCGATACAAATTTAGTTTCACTAAACTGGGGATTGGGGACAGTTAACAGTATCAACATTTACCTCTTTTTAAAGCTCAACATGTGCATGCGTGGAGCAAATCCTTCCTGCCCGGGCTGTTTACATATCTAAGGCACACCTACCTCCATAAGATCTACCTGTTTGTCTATGTGGGAGGGAAAGTGAAATTCTATCAGCAGGACAAGTCACTGTGTGCCACAATTAACCTGTTACACAGACACAACATAGCGGGGGTGGGGGGGGGGGGTGTAAAACGATGACTAAGTTTGTATTTCCTAATGAAGTTTTGGAGGGAAGTCCTAGAAGCCATGGGGTTTAACACACACGATGACGTATAAATAAACTCCCAGGATAGTCCCAAAACACAGCAAGCCCAGCGATTTTATCCATTTAAGCACTACACAATGCAGGAGGGTCAAGTTCTGCGAAATCCCTTTTAATTTCTATAAAACCGAGCTCTGGATGTAAGATTACCTGTGGTTCTAAGGTTGCATTGTTTAAAGCACCGGTATTAACCTTCGTTCTCATGCAATCACAACATTTCACGTGTAATCCAGAATAATAGAGAAACAGAACTGAGTAATCCTTACATATTAAGGCCTATGTGGGGACTATTTGTTTCAGGATTATTTTATGTAGTGGCCAAGTATCATTATGATACAATTAGAAGGTATAGAAGCTGGGATGGTTGTAGGGGACACCCAGAGAGTGTAACGACTGGAATGGGAGGTAGGGGACACCCAGAGAGTGTAACGACTGGAATGGGAGGTAGGGGACACCCAGAGAGTGTAACGACTGGAATGGGAGGCATGGGCGTCCACAGGAATTTTGACATTCATGCTTGGTCCCTTTTTGACAGTGTCATGAAAGGGAAAGGGCATAGTCATTGTCACATATAGCCAGGGTGAATAGCGTTTTCGCAACTATGGTGTCAGGAATACATGTTCTTTTAAGCAAATTAAAGGAACATTCTGGTCACCATAACAACTTCATCTAATTGAAAATGCTATGATACCAGGAAGCCCCTGGGTGCTTTCTTTCCGCTCTCAAATGGTTAAACCGCTCTCAAATGGTTTAACCCCAAAGGCTTCCTCCAGCTACAGATCTCCAGGTCGCTCAGTGGTATTCGGCTTCTGAAACGGAGTGTCAGGAAGTGCAGATTGACGTCAGGCGTGGGTGCTGCAGATTGGCTAGAGTGGTCAATTGATGCTCTAAGCCAATCGCTAGTTCCCGGTTCAAAAAAATGTTTAGCTTTTTTATGAATGGGGAGCTACTGATTGGCTTAGAGTGCCAGCTGACCGCTCTAGCCAAACAGTGACACCCCTACTCAGCGGCACTCTGTGCTTCCTGACACTCAGTAAATAAAAGTGAACACATTAACACTGATATTTTTTTTTACCTGGGGAGATGAGAAGGTCCAAAGATTCCCTGCCAGGCCCAGGCACCTAAGCCTTATGATGTGGTTTCCAGAATAAAGTGGAGGGTTCACTTCACTTGTCTTTCCTGCTCCAATCTCCTTTTTTTTTCTCCTTCATTTGACACCAGCTTCTCTCCTACTTGGCTCCTTTACCTTTATGCTACTTTCTGCTTATTATGCTCCCCCTTCTGCTCCTTTCTCTTTCTGATCCCTTTCTGCTAGACATGTGCAATTCGTTTTGGTCCGAATATGAATTCTGACGAATTTCGGGCAATTCGGATAGTCGGGTACTTCCGAATGTCTGAATTGCCGAGGTCCCGAAGTGCTGAAGTTGCCAAAGTGCCGAAGTTCCGAAGCACAGTATTGCCTAAGTACTAATATTCTTACCCAGTGAAAGAAGAAGAATGTTACACTGTAAACAATTTTAAAAAAAAAGTATACAAACATCGCCAGGATTCAGCTGTAAGCATTTGCAATACTTATAACAATCAAGTAACATACATTCATATAAAATGTAAGTTACTTGGCCAGTCAGTGTAATGACAGGAATGAATAAGTAGATAACTCCCTAATTCCCACGGTATTAGGGAGCTATCTACTAAAAGGCTGAAAGACCTAAATTGTTCTTTCAGCCAAATTTACTAATACTAAGTAAAGATGACTTAGTATTAGTAAATTATGCCCCTACTCGCTATACCGCGAGTAGGGGCATGTCTATTAAACAGTGAGCAGCATGTGGCGGGTGGGGGCCCTAATGTAAAATAATGGGGGGTGGGGGCCTTAAATCAGAATAAGGGGGGGGGGAACCTAATGTCCTCCCCCTGGCCCCCACCCCTGAGCGGTGGGTGGGGGCCCAAAATACTAATAAGGGGGGTGGACCTAATGTCCTCCCCCCTGGCCCCCACCCCTGAGCGGTGGGTGGGGGCCCTAAATTGGAATAAGGGGGGGGACCTAATGTCCTCCCCCCTTGCCCTGAGCGGCGGGTGGGGGCCCTAAATACCAATGGGGGGGGGACCTATTGTCCTCCCTCTCGCCGGCCCCCACCCCTGAGCGGTGGGTGGGGGCCCTAATTTAAAATAATGGGGGGGACCTATTGTCCTCCCCCCGGGTCCCCACCCCTGAGCAGTGGGTGGGGGCCCTAAATCAGACTAAGGGGGCGGACCTAATGTCCTCCCCCCTGGCCCCCACCCCTGAGCGGCGGGTGGGGGCCCTAAATACCAATGGGGGGAACCTATTGTCCTCCCCCCCCGGCCCCCACCCCTGAGTGGCGGGTGGGGGCCCTAAAAAAAATGACAACCCCCTCCCAGGTGACTAGGGGTCTATTGGTTACTTAATCCACCAATCAGAGAGTTATGAGTCAAATTACACAGCGTGGAAAAAATTCCAAAGAACTTTCCCACACTGTGTAAAATGACACAGAGCACTCTGATTGGTGGATTTCAAGTGTCGAAGTTCCCGAATTGCGAAAATCCCAAATTTCGGAATGCCGAGCCAAACCGAAATTTTTCCCTATTCACATGCCTACTTTCTGCTCCTTGCAGACCCTTTCTGCTCCTTTCTACCCTTTTGTGCTCCTTCTCTCACTTTACTTTTGTGCTCCTTCTGTCCCTTGCTGCTCTTTGCAGACCCTTCCTTCTGTCCCTTTCTGCTCTTTGCAGACCCTTCCTTCTCCTTGCTGCTCTTTGCAGACCCTTCCTTCTCCTTGCAGACCCTTCCTTCTCCTTGCACACCCTTCCTGCTAATTTCTGTTCCTTCTCCTACTTTACCTTTGTGCTCCTTCTGTCCTTTCCAGCTCCTTGCTGACCCTTACTGTAGGCTGTCTCCCCCCCACCCCCATCCCTCACTTTCCTGATCTGTAGGTGGATTCCCCCCCCCCATCTCTCACTTCCCTGATCTATAGACTCTCTCTGCCCCCCTGCCTCACTTCCCTGATCTATAGACTCTCTCTGCCCCCCTGCCTCACTTCCCTGATCTATAGGCTCTCTCTGCCCCCCCCCCCGCCTCACTTACCTGATCTGTAGGTTGTCTCTGGCTTCATGTGCGGATTCCGTCAGGAGAGAGAAGCTGAGATAATATGTAGCGTCCTATCCCTGTCTCTCTTCACACACAGCGCCACCTACTGTGCAGTGTATTTTCAATCTCACAAGAAAAATAGCAGAACAAGCTGAAGAGAGAGAGTGTAACGACTGGAATGGGAGGTAGGGGACACCCAGAGAGTGTAACGACTGGAATGGGAGGTAGGGGACACCCAGAAGCTATAATGTCTGGAATATGGGTAGGGGACCCCTGGAGAGCATAGTGGCTGGAATGGGAGGTAAAGGACACCCATAGAGAAAAGTGACTGAATAGGGAACCTAATGAATACATTCATTGGTTATTGAGAAAATCTAATATAACTGAATTGTTTTCCTTCCCAGGGTGGGGAAATCTGCACTGATGCACCAGTATGTGAATAGTCGTTTTAGTAATCATTACAGAGCAACTATAGGTGCGGACTTTTTCACCAAAGAAGTGCGAATAGGTGAAAAGCTGGTGACCGTACAGGTACGTGTGGTTGGTTATATGCAAATTTCTCTTATTTTCTTACTTGCGTTGCGTCCAAAGCTAAGCAACAACAAAAACATCAATCTACACTGACGTATTTAGCAGATCAATTTTCTAAATAAATATATCAAATCCAGGCTTGCTATACTAATACTTTGGATTTATTTATTCTAACTACACACACACATCCCCCACCACACACACACACACACACACACACACACACACATCCCCCACCCAAATCTGTAGCAGCAGTGGGCAAGATCTCTAATACCACCTCCTTCTTGGCACTCTGTATTATTAATCTGAGCAGAGCTACTAGATGGAGACACAAACATACCTCCTTACATTTCAAGCAGACAAAGGGGGGCACTTTCATTTTAGGGGTGTTAATTGGGGTGTGGCCTGGGGCGGGGCTGTTCTGGGAAATATTAAGGGGCTACAAAACAAAAACAATGTATCTTATTTACACAGATGGTTTCTAAACACATTTATTGTAGTTTAAAGACACATTACTGGAAGTATTATTGCTGTGGGGCTCTGTTATACACTCAGACCCATTACTGGGAGTATTATTGCTGTGGAGCTCTATTACACACTCAGACCCGCCAACAATATGGAGCTCCTAGAAAAGAGGGGTTTAGGATTGAAAATGAGGACAATTGGATTTGTGACCAAAATAAGGACTGCCCATACTAAATAAGGACACTTGGGAGGTATGCTTAAATCCTCTGCTATCCCTGCTAAGCAACTAAAAACTGTACGTTAATTCTCCCAACTTCCCAAAGAGCTGAAAGAGTTGGGCAATGATATGTTCAAAATATTAATGTGGTGTCCTATTATAAAAACTCATTGCAATAATATGTTAACCTAAAAATAAATAAACCAAGATTCATAACCAAGCTAAGGTCATTTGTGGTCCATCCTTGCAGATTTGGGATACAGCCGGCACAGAACGCTTTCAGTCACTAGGGGCAGCACTGTACAGGGGAACAGACTGTTGTTTATTAGTATTTGATGTCACATCACCTACTTCATTCCAAGCCCTGGAGACTTGGCACAAGGAATTCCTGGTTCAAGCTGAGCCTGCGGATCCTGATGGATTCCCTTTTGTTGTGATTGCCAACAAGACAGACTTAGAAGAACGTCAGGTATGGAGATTTCTTTCCCATGTACTATATAGGAATTCATTCTGCCTGCGTCTACATCTTTACATTATATTATATTTCGGTGACCAAACAAATTGCTGGATGTTGATCAGTGAGTTTCAGACTCTAGGGCAAAATAAATAAACTGGAAAAAATCTCTAACTTGCATAATTTCCTGCTTTGCTCCCAGTTTTGTGAAGAACGATGTGATCGTTCCATTGATTATTCTAAGAAACCTTGATTTATATATCGGTGAAACAGGGAATTTACAAATGGACATGGCTGTTCGTTTCTGGATGAACACGTTTTCGTTTGAATTTCAGCTATTCGTCAATTTGGCCGAAGACCGAATTGATTGTTCGTTGCAATTTGTTGTTAGTTTATTTAGTTTAACTTATTACAAGCAGGGACTTACTGGCTTGTGGCTGCCTCCCTGTAATATTTTTTAAATTTAATCTGTGCTCCCTGATGCTTCCTTACCCCCCCCCCCCCCCCACTCCCCCACCCATGCCTCCACCCTTCTTAGTAGATGGCTCTCTAATCTTTGTGGGGTTGCCATAAGGATACCAAAAAAGAGCTTTCTACTAAACCGCTTCCTAGTCTGGTACCCTTAAATATGGTAATCACATAAGGTACCAATTTAGAGAGTGATCTGATGTAGCTTGCTGTTCCCCAAACTAAACCTGTATGAATTAAAACAAAGTCAGTGTTTGGTTGATGTTTCCTCTAAAATAAATTTTTGTTCCAGTATCCTGAAAGTAACAATAGCTCCCATGGCCTCACTTGCAATCTGGATTTACTGGTCAATTCTTTGCTTTCCCCTACCCCTAACCCAAACCCTCTTCTGTTTTGGCACTTTTCAGAAATCCAAAGCATTTCGGCAATTCGGTTCAGCATTCCGAAATTCGGCACTTCGGACATTTGGAAGCATTCAGATGTCCAAATTTCTGAAATTCGTCCGAATTTGCATTCGGAACGAAACAAATTGCACATGTCTATTTTATTTCTTTATGATTTTATGCATGTAAGGCATTATGAAACAGTCAAATTTGTGTTAAAATGCTGTAATTTTGGGGGTCTGAAACGGATTAATCAAATTTACATTTATTCCTATGGAAATGTTGATTCGGTTCTCGAACGAATCGGAACTCGAACAGCCTTCTGGAAAGGATTAAGTTTGAATTCTGAGGTTCCACTGTAGTTATAAACAAAGTAATGTTCTACCCTCCAGGCAATGCAGAGTTTTCAGAAAAGGCCATCCGGCACGGTTGTAACTTAAGTGAATAAAGTACCAGTTCTTCGACTCAGAACACTCAGACACTGCTAAAGGAATACTCTAAATTAAAAAAAAAAAACACTAGTTCAATAAAACAGTTTTATTATATAGATCATGCACCTGCAGTCCCATTGCTCAATTCACTGCCATTTACATCACTTTTGTTTCCATTTATGCAGCGCTAGCCACACCTCCCTGCATGTGACTGACACAGCCTGCATGTAAAAAAAATGGTTTCATTTTTAATCAGATGTTCACTTACTTTAAAGTTTAATTTACAAAGCATGGATAAAAACTTCTAATCACCCACAAAAAAAGCCTTTTTTACAGGGTCTAGAAGGCTATTAGCTGTGCAGGAGACAAGAAATTATAAATTAAACAGACTTCATTAAAGAAAGTTTAAACATTAGATGACTCTTTACAGGGAATGTGTAGGCAGACTAAGTCACATGCAGAAGTGATTTATCTCCCTAAATGACAGATAATTGAGCGGTGAGACTGCAGGGGTGTGATCTGTACACCAAAACCGCTTTGTTAGGTTAAAGTTGTTTTGGTACTTATAGTATTTCTTTAAGGTTTGGTTCACGATCCAAAATAAACCTGGCAAACCTCTATTATATGCACATTCAGAAATCCAGATGAACAAAACTTGCAGGTGGCAAGCCATGGTTTGTAATTAACAAGGTTTCCAGTTCTAAATCATTTTACAGGCTTTGCCTGGGTTGTGATTTTTATACTAATCACTTGCCTAGAGCGACAATTTATTAGAGGTGATGTAGATGTGGCATAAAATTGGCTCACTTCATACCAATGACCATTTTGGTTATTACATCCCACTCTGGCAGCTCTTCCTGTATTTACATAATTATATGGATTTTTCATTGTGAACTTATTGTATTTTCTTTTTTAGAGCTGGGAAGGCACATATTGTTTAGGTATTAGGATATTTGGTATAAAGTCAGCCTTTACCCATAATGACCGAGATAAATAAGGTTCTAGCAAATTCACATTGACCTGACTGCTCTCCAGGTTTTATTGGACGATATCTCCCTTATTTCTGTTCCACACAATGCAGCCAGGTCACGCCATCTAAGGCGGTCGGGCCCTGGACTACTGCTACTTTTCTGTAAAAAGGGTCATATTTGTGAGTTTTAGCAAAATATATTATTTAAACTTTGCTTGGGTTAAACATCTAATCCAAAGTCGCCAAATGGACTGATATCAGAGAAAATGTTTCAAATTTTGTATGAATTAAAGAAGAAAGCTCCCCCAAAAACCCATAACCCTTCCAAGTATCCAGTTTTAGAATAATTTACAAAGTGTGGCATAAAGCATTACTGTATAAACATGAATCATAGAGGTTTCCAAGTTATAATGGAGGATGAACTAAGATCTGTTATAAAACATGGAACGTTGTCTCTCTAGATGTTTGTAAACCTGTGTGGTGGACAGTATTGGCCATAATATGACTAACCTCATGGTTCCAATTGTACGGTCTCTGTGTAATCCTATCTCATTGTCCCTGTTCCTTTTTAGGTGTTTCGACGCCAGGCCCAGGAGTGGTGTAATGTTTACAAAGCTGAATATTTCGAAACCAGTGCCAAGGAGGCATTAAACGTGGATGAAGCGTTCCTGTGTGCCACCAGACTAGGACTGGAAAATGTATGTTTGGAAAGATGGAGGGGGAGATATTGATTGACATTGTATATTTATTCTCTGCTTATGGGTGTAGGGTCCTGAAAGCTAGCTTAGAGTACTATGCTGGAATAATGTTAGTACGCAGGAAAAATAAAATTTTTCCTTGCAGGCTCTCTTCCTGATACTAATTTGGAAGGAATAGGGAGGTGGTTTTAATAAAAAAAGCGCAACTCCTATAATAAATATAAATGTCCAATCATCCCAAACATAAATTTTAACCTAAAAATGCAGGAGATGAACATCAGAACTTGGCTTTAAGGGTCTCAAAACGAAATGTATACAACAGATCATAGTGTACATTTTTATTTATTTTTTAATTCCTCCATAGGCCAAATGTCACGACAGTGGGAATATGCTGTGGAAATTGATTAGAACTTGATGGTGGAAGCTCCATCTTATAGGTTTACCAAAAAGACAAAGAATCCCCATCTTTCTTTTGACTGTGTTGGATGTCCATGGAAATTCTAACACGATCTATATTTCATGAACAATTTTTACCCTGAATGAGGGAACACATTAGAATTGGGGAGATTGAAAGCTTATATTGATTGCAAAGGATTTTTATAAATAGAAATGCTTTCACATTAATCTCAAAACGCTTTAATTTCTCGGACAAGCATTGCTCTCCTCTCCCCTCCACCACATACACTTTAAAAAGTTAAATGTTTACCCAACACAACCTGTAAAATCTATTTTTAAAATGCAGTAATCCCAGTTTTGTACTTTGATTAAATTTATGTGTAACATCCACATGAAAGGGACACACAACAGCGTGCTGTAGTGGTTATGGTGTCAGAAGAGCCCTGGCCCCCCTTCTCCTTTCCTTTCGCCCCACCATTTGCCCGCTCGATCCTGTCTCACCTCATCACATCTCTCTCCGTTTGGCTTGTGCCTTCCTTAACACACATCTTCAACTGCTCTCTCTTCTGGTGTTGTCCCTGCTGACCCTAAACATGCCACTGTAGTACATATCCTGAAAATAAATCACCTGTTGGCCCATCCTTCCCTTCTAACCATCGTCCCATATCCCTGCTCCCTTTTTCCTCAAAGCTTCTGGAAAGACTTGTCTTTACCTGTGTGTCTCACTTCCTCAATTCCAACTCTCTCCTTGACCCTCTCCACTCTATGGAGTCTGCTCTTATAAAAGTTACTAATGACCTAATCGCAGCTAAATCCAAAGGCCACTACTCCATATTAATTCTTCTTGACCTCTCTGTTGCCTTTGACACCGTTGATCATGCTCTCCTCCTTTAAACTCTTCAACCACTCGGTCTCTGTGACTCTGTCCTCTCATGGTTTTACCTTTTCTCTCTCCCAACGCTCATTCAGTGTCTCCTTTTTCCAAGGATACCTCCTCCCCTCGTCCTCTCGGTTGGAGTTCCCCAAGGGTCTGTCCTTGGTCCCCTTCTATTTATACTGCCTCTTTTGAATTCCACTACCACCTGTACGCTGATGACAACCAGATATATATCTCCTCCCCAGACCTCTCCCCGTCACTGCTTGCATTTCTTCCATCTCTGACTGGATGTCCTCCCGCTTTCTGAACCTCAATTTCTCTAAAACTGAACTCCTTGTCTTTGCTCCTCCTAATACTGATCCTCCTCTCTCGCTCTCCCTTCAAGTCAGTGGTATCCACATAAGTCCATCCTTGCAAACAAGCACGCGGTCTTGGCCTCACCTTTTGAGTCTCACATCCAGTTTGTTGCTAAATCCTGTAGATTCCAACTTAAAAACATAGCCTGCATCCACTCTTTTCCTACAAAAGATGCTACCAAGGAGCTTGTTTATTCTCTAGTAATTTCCTGCATGGTTTATTGTAACCATCTCCTGATTGATCTTTCCAAAAGCCATATCGCTCTGCTACAGTCTATAATGAATGCTGCCGCCAGACTGATTTTCCTTTCTAGTCAATCCTCACATTGGCTTCCTGTATCCTATGAGTCCATTCAAAGTGCTAACCCATACATATAAAGCACTGAACAATTCTAGCTCCTCGTAGCTCTTCATAGATCCATAGGTATGCCCCTCCGCTCTGCCTGTGACTACCTCCTGACCGCTGCTCGCACCCGTATGGCCAACTCACACGTGCAAGACTTCTCGCGGGCTGCTCCATTCCTATAGAATAGCCTGCCTACCCTCCCCTCCAATCCTATAAGAAGTGCCTTAAAACCCACCTCTTTGGAGGGCAATAAGCTTTCCTAGAGTAACCCGTACCTCACATATCTGTCTTACTCTCTCTTATGGGGCATCACTTCACTCCCACGTTATGAGTGATATTTCCTGTCCTAATGCATTTTATACCCCACCTCCTACAGAATGTAAGCTCGTTTGAGCAGGGTCCTCTTCAACCTATTGTTCCTGTAAGTTTTCTTGTAATTGTCCTATTTATAGTTAAATCCCCCCCCCCCCCCCCTCTCATAATATTGTAAAGAGCTGCGGAATCTGTTGGCACTATATCAATGTAAATAATATTATAGGTAAACCATTTAAGAATGGATCTCAGGCACCAATTTCAGTCTTGGGCCAGTTCAAAGAATTAAAGGGACACTATAAGCATCGAAACAACTTAGAAACATAGAATGTGATGACAGATAAGAACCATTTAGCCCATCTAGTCTGCCCAACTTCTAGCTTAACTTTTTTTTTTTTTTGGTGTATAACTCATGAAAGACATTTATTTAAAAACGTGCTTCTGAATCTTTCTGCCTTTTCTTTACTCACAGCAGCGGGAACCGAACAATATGCAGAATTCTTTACTTTTATCAACAAAAGAAGACACTAAACCTAAAGGCAAATGTGATTGTTGAAGATGACCCATCACGGCAGATTAAAATAGCTAGTTATGTCAATTTACATTATATAGGAAAATGTAGGACTGGACGTTTGGACACTTGTATCACTATGTTGATATTGTAGATATTCACAAGGTTTTCCGGCTATGGAATCTATTTAATAAATGTTGCTAAAGCCAGAAGACATTCCAAGTGGAAGACAAAAGCTCCTTCATGATACGTATCTGCACAAAATAATGAAGAAAGGGTTTGGGATTGTCACAAATTTACAATAAAAATGTTTTTTCCATGCCTGGGCATCCACTTAATGCATTTCCCTCCTGACCATGCTGGTGTCTAATATCTTAAGAGTACAGTTGATGCATCAGAAAATATTAGGACGGTACATGACCTGGAATATTGGGATGCCAAACACTGGTTAATGTACCGATTTAATCAGGAGAAACTTATTAATTGCCTCTAGCTGCCACCACATCTATTAGTTTTAAAAAGGCCACACTGGACACCTGAACAGTCATTGGAAAGAAGTTGTGGTGCAAGAGGGTCTCAAGTGCTGGCTTAGTCAAAGGCTTCAATCAGGAAGCCTAGGACAGGGCACAAGTGATAGGCTGAGAGCATCCTCCATTTACAAAATGGAGTGCAGTTGATACATAGCAAGGACATTTAATAAATCCTAAACATCCCAAACCTGTTTACATTGGTTATATACCAACCATCCTCAGAGTGAAAAATTCCCAAATACAAGGAATCCTAGTGTGTTATAGGATGTATGGGTGTATGTATATTACACAGAAAAACCTGGTCAGTTTAGGAAAACCATACTTAAAATTGCATGATTTGTGTCCTTGTTAATATTTACCAAGTGAAGAAATAGGTATTAGAACAAGAGATTCATTGTTTTGGTCTGCACAGAGGCATTTGTCAAGCTTAGGCTTCACAATGGCCTCTGCACAGGCCAAAACTTATTTCTTGTTCCAATAAAGCTGCATGAACATAGAGCTGGTATGCAGGGGTGAGCCAGCCCCAAGGCCAGAGTACCTAAATCTATACATAAGTGTTTTTTCCTTCTCTTGTGTGGATAGTATTAAGCTTTACTTGATTTGACATTTAAGGATTCTGTGAAGGATTAAAGTAGGCCTATAACTGGGGTGGGGCGGTGACATTTGCAAATGCCCAGGGGTAAAGCTCGTAGGTAGTTCTAAGAGCTCCCTCACATGCACAATTATGTTCAGCTTCTAGCACTTTGTGCACCAGCAGCCGCAAAACTGCTGCACTCCTGCATGCGCACAAGTGTGTACAGCAAGGATGTCATAGGAGGACCCCACAGAAGACCAAACCTCATGATCTGTTCAAAAATAGCTGGAGAACAAACGAAATTCAAGTGCAAAAAAAAGTAAAGCTTTGTGAATGCCAGGCGTGTTCTCAAAATCAGCCTTAGAATTGCGCTGGAATTTCTGTGCAAGGCAGATGCAGTGAAAGAGTATTTCATATCTTTATGAAATATGCAGAAATGGTAGTGTAATGTTACAATGTGCATGAAGTGGTGGCCAATACCAACGAACAAACTGCATATTTTGTGATAAAGCAATGCAAACTGGTAAACATGTCTTTATGCGATTTGGAAGTAATATTTGCAATTCAAAAAGTTCATGTGATAAGTAACTTAAAGAAAGGACACAAGTAAGCAAATG
Organism: Pelobates fuscus; assembly: GCF_036172605.1. Classification (NCBI taxonomy): domain Eukaryota; kingdom Metazoa; phylum Chordata; class Amphibia; order Anura; family Pelobatidae; genus Pelobates; species Pelobates fuscus. Next base: position 146,641,096 of record NC_086325.1, on the reverse strand, counting down.
CTTTTTTTGTATTTACATTTGTACAGTACCTATGAAAGTGTGGTAGAAGAAAAGTTTGTATCCAATTGCTAAAGATACCATAATGCATTATCTTAAAATGAGAAAATAGAAACCACAACACTTCAAAAAAATGTCTTTAATTGTTCAAAATAGCACAAAAACGACAGATAGCACTATTGTAATATTGGATTCACTTGGATAACTCCTCTACAATGGAAGTAATAGCTTTTCTTCTCAAAGAAAAAAAGGCGGGTGAGGTTTTAGCAGGAAATTCTAGGCGGTAACACACAGTAACACTATAATACAAAACAAAATGGCAGCTGGAATTGTACGCAGGAGATGCAGATGGCATTCCCCACTCTCTGCCACTGCCTCTTCCAAAAAGCTGCCCGATTTATTTATTTTTAAACAAAGCTGCAATTGCTTCTTGAGGGACAGAAAACCATGTTAAGATAATTTCCTCTGTTTTGGGTTGGGGGGGACACAATTAGTAAGAAAAAGACTAAAGTTATTAGCCTCTTATCTTTCTCCCTTCACATAACAAAAATTGATCTCACATCAGATTCGCTGCTGCCTCAATACCCACATTGAGGGTTGGAACTCCACTTATTGAAACCACACGCAGTCTGGGAACAATTAAACTGACAATTCATAGAATTGCCAGATGCCTTTCTTTACTGCGCACACAGCTCTCGCAAGCCCCGATCGTGCAACTGCCCATCTTCCTCTGTTCATGCAATGTTCATAAAATACAAGGATTGAGTCATCCCTTGTTTTTCTCCAATATCAGCCATTTAAGTCACAAGAGACTAAAGATATGACCCCTCTACTGATTAAGAAAAAGGAACTATACAAGTATTCCTTCCTTGCACCCCTTATTACAAAAAGCCAAAATACCACAAGGGCAAAATTTTGTGCCATGTGCGCAGAACCACCCCCTCCAAAAGAAAAAAAAAAATTTGGAACCTACAAGAGATTAAAAATACAAGAGCAAAAGAGAAAGAAAAAACAAACAAAAAATTATATATAATATATATACACATTTAATCAACTCAGCACAAGGATGGGTTGCATAAAAGTTAAACATTACTGAAATAACATAAATCCTAAATGATTTAAACTTATTTAAATTTTTTAACTTGCTTTGCTTTTGTACAAAAAAAAAATCCTCATGCTTTAAGCTACTGCAGATTTTTTTTTACGCTTTTTACTTTTCTTATAAAGGTTTTTTTGATTTTTTTTTTTACAAAAATTTTCCTCAACAGCTGATGTTCCTTTAGATACACCAACTGCGTGTATATATATTTATATATGTATATTTATATTTTACTTATGTATATGAATAGAAACTGCCAATCTTCAGCCTTTCCGCACTACGGCCAGCAGAACGCGTTGCTGGTCATTTTTTAAAAGTGGGAGGGGAAAGACTTACTTGGCAGGGTGACGAGTGGGATTGGTAGATATTTTACAAGGTTCACTGGCCCAAATATCTGGCAGGAGATGGCTTAAACCAGCAACAGGCAGATGTAAAGAAAATAAAAATATGGGTAGGGAGGACACTCAGCTAAATATATATATTGCTTTGGACATGGGGCTAGGCCACTGCCTTAAAGGAGAAGAAACCGATCATAAAATGACTGCAATAAATTGATTTATACAAAGCTAAACAATAAGTAAAGAAAGGCAAGCTAGCTTAATTAAAAGAAAAGGGGGGAAACAAAGCACATTTTGTAGTTAAAGAGTACAAAAAGCAAGTATTTGTACTAAATATAACCTCTTGCTGGAAAGGCCTGCATCGCGACAGAATGCATATCCTGTTGGGAGCAAATTGTTTCAAGCTAATGCATGCAATGCCATTTGATCAGTCAAGAAAAATAATATGATCAACACAAAACAAACTCATGTTCTGCAGAGTAACCAAAAGGATTTCCAGTAAATCTTGCGTATAGGGTGTCATTTTTCTTTTGAAAGATTGATACTGGATGCGAACCTGTTCAGCACTAAGGAACACTGCAGCTAATCACCTAGATGCTTGGAAAATTGTGATTTTGTATTCAAGGCATTTGGGCATTTTCCGCTTCTATTTCCATATGGTTATTCATTCTTTTTCGCAAAGATTTTTTTTTTTTTATTAACAGATACGAAACCAGAAAAAGTATCAGGACAAGTGTTATTTGTATGTATGCTTTCACACATATATACAATTACACAAATGCCTAGTGTTTCTAAAATCACTTCTACTGATGAACCGATTTCCAAGAGCTTCAAATAAACCCCCTGCTTCTCCAGAACCTCTGTTCAGGCAGAGCAAATATGCATCTGAATGTCAAGTCCACTATGCCAGCGTCTGCATTTGGACACAGGTCAGCACCACTAACAGAAGGAAGGGGGTGGGGCTGGATAATGAAGGCCTTTGGGGTGTTTTCCAGGCGAGGCAGTTACCCTTTTCACAAAGGATGGATTTGCTGTCCACAGAGAAGAAACCCTTAAAAGCAGCACTGGGAGAGAGATACTAAGAGCACAATTCATTCGTAGGCACCCCTACATTTAAATGTTTAAAACCTTAACAGCTCTGAAATCATACAATTGTAGGGCTGAAGTCCAAGTGCTTTTTTTGTTTTGTTTTTAATCAAAGAAAATGTATTTCCCCCCCCCCAAAAAAAACATTACCCTCTTATCTGTTTGTGAAAGGAAACAAAATGCCAAGCAGGAGAGACCCAGTTGAATCTTCTATGCACCTCAGCAACAACGCAGAGTTCTCAGGTCTATTTGCATGTCCAGTTTATAGTCCACAGTTCCTGACCTGCATAACTTATTTAGGATTTATTGTTCCACCTGTTCATCTTTTTACTCCTGCACTTTAATATATATATATATATAAAATAATAAAAAAAAAAAAAAAAAAGCAGAAAAAAAAATATATATATCGGATCTTCTGGGGGGGGAAAAAATGCCAACATAAGTGTAAAATGTGCTTTTCCCAAAGTTCATATTAAAAAATATAAAGGGGAGGGAAAAAAAGGAGATGGTTCAGTTTAGCCTTTCCCATCAACCCAAAGTGAGTGAGAAACGGTAAAGCAAAGCAGGGCGGTGAAGATGATTGGGCACAGCAGGTTTCCTTAAAATGGATAGCAAGGAGTTAGCTGTAGGATGGTCTTTGTTTAGACTGGGCAGACGTGTCCATCTTGATCAGGGATGTTCTGATTTCGCCTTCTTTGGAGCAGTTTTACTGCAAAAAGTAGAAAGAAGAAACAGGACATTTTATATGATAATGTCAGCAAAACACTTAAAACGTTAAATTGAGAAGTTATAGTTTCATTTAAACAAAGGTGCTGACACACACACACACACGCGATAATCGGCTTTATACTTACATTTCAGGGGAAGGAGCTACCGGGCGCTTATTGGCTGGCTTTCCAGCTGATCCGTCTTTACTGGATTCTAACAGAAAATTGGAACAAAAAAATAAGTTAAATAAAGTCGTAAACAGGCAAACTTGTTTGCATAAGGAACAATTACAATGTACATTATACCAAGCCAAAGAATACTTTAAACTTCCAGAAGGAATCCTAAAATGTTACAGTAGTTCAATACACATATTAAAATACTACAGTGCCAATAGCACACAGAACTTAAACTGGTACTTTAAGTTTTCCTCTTAACTCATACATGTTTGGGGGGTTATTGTGTCATTAGCCTTTGTTGGAAACATTCAGGTGTGTTCATGAATGTATATTTTTATCGCAACCAATTAGTGTTACTTTAATTTACTATTGTGAAAAGACAAAGTTACACATACCCACCAACTGTAAGTTTACAGAGATATGTTCAGACGTCTTACCTTGCAACCACCTGACTTGCGTAGCAGGTCCGTAGCCCTTCTCATTGCGAGCAGCAATGCGAAAGATGATGGCTGGTTTTGTGGTGTAGTCTATATGTGCATTGGAAAGGCTGGATGACTGCACCAGGCATGAAGGGTTGGGTCCACAGTACACCCTCATAAATGCCAATTGAGCAGTTGTGGTGGATTTCTGCTCTGCACTTTGACTACTTTGAATGGCCAAGTACACAGAATACTCTATGATCTTGCCAGAGGTAACAGACGGTGGCTCCCAGGTGAGATGAGCACCATCAGGACTCTGTTTGGTGAAAGGAAATCATTTACCAATTATTATGCAGCCCACAGAGTCAATAAAAATTGCATTCACATGTTGTAAATTAAAAACATAACCCGTAGCGACACATTTTAGGCCTGTCAGCATTTTATATTTCTTGATCCATATATTTTAACAAACCGATACTAGTTACAGGAAGCCTTGAGCCAGATGCCTGGCTTATTTTACCCAACGCTCATTCAGTGTATCCTTTTCTAATGATACCTCCTCCCCACGTCCTGTCTCGGTTGGAGTCCCCAAGACGCTGTATTTGGTCCCCTTCTATTTTCGCTTTATACTGCCTCTCTTGGCAAACTTATTACCTCTTTTGGATTCCACTACTGCCTGTACGCTGATGACACCCAGATATATCTCTCCTCCCCGGACCTCTCCCCTGCCGTCCTGCAACGTGTCACTGCTTGCCTTTCTTCCATCTCTGACTGTATGTCCTCCCGCTTTCTGAAACTCAATCTTTCAAAAACTGAGCTCCTTGTCTTTCCTCCTCCTAATACGGATCCTCCTCTTTCACTCTCCCTTCAAGTTAGTGGTATCCACATCAGTCCATCCTTGCAAGTGCGCTGTCTTGGCGTCATACTTTATTCTGGCCTCACATCCAGTATGTTGCCAAATCCTGTAGATTCCATCTTAAAAACATAGCCCGCATCTGCCCCTTTCCTACGCAAGATGCTACTAAGGAGCTTGTCCATGCTCTAGTAATTCCCCGCATGGATTATTGTAACCCTCTCCTGATTGGTCTCCCCAAAAGCTGTACTGCACTGCTACAGTCCGTAATGAACGCTGCTGCCAGACTGATTTTCCTCTCTAGTCGGTTCTCTCACACCTCACCCCTCTGTCAGGCCTTACATTGGCTTCCTGTATGCTATAGGAATCAAGGTATTAATTCACACCTATAAAAGCACTGAACAACTTTAGCCCCTCATATCTCTTCACAGATCCATAGATCTGTCCCTTCTCGGTCTCTCCGCTCTGCCCGTGACCACCTCCTGTCCGTTGTCCGCACCGCCAACTCACGCTTGCAGGACTTCTCGAGGGCGGCTCCCTTCCTATGGAATAGCCTGCCTACCGCCATCAGACTCTCCCCTAGTCTTGCATCTTTTAAGAAGTGCCTTAAAACCCATCTCTTTAGGAAAGCTTATGTATGGCCTCCCAGACTAACACCTCTACCACACATACCTGTATCTTGCTCTCTCCTAAAGGGCAGCCCACCTTATTTGACTGCAAATTCCTCTCCTATTGTGTTTTACACCCCACCTCCTATAGAATGTAAGCTCGTTTGAGCAGGGTCCACTCAAACCTATTGTTCCTTTATTTTTTAATTTTTTTTTTAATTGTCCTATTTATAGTTAAAGGACCACTATAGTGCCCTGAGGGTGGAAGGGGTTAAATTTACCCCTTTCTCCAGCGCCAGGCGGAGAACTCTCCTCCTCCATATCGCCGTCATTGGCTGAATACAGTCAGTCATCGGCAGGAGCCACACATTCAGCCAGTCCATAGGAAAGCATTCTCAATGGTTTCCTATGGACGCTGGCGTCTTCTCACTGTGAAAATCACAGTGAGAATCGCCTCTAGCGGCTGTCAATGAGACACTAGAGGCTGGATTAACCCTATTAAACATAGCAGTTAGGGTTAATCCTAGCTGGACCTGGCACCCAGACCACTTCATTAAGCTGAAGTGGCCTGGGTGCTTATAGTGGTCCTTTAAATCCCCCTCTCATAATATTGTAAAGCGCTACAGAATCTGTTGGCGCTATATAAATGGCAATAATAATAATAATAATAATAATAATAATAAACCTTGCTGATCTTTATGGCACAGGGTGCACCTGGGAAGCCGGGCAGGCAGGTCTTAAAGGCAGAAATCTCACTGAAAGGTCCACGACCACAAGCGTTTATTGCTGCAACTCTGAATTTATATGCTGTCCCAGGCTGCAACTCTTGTTTCTTTAACTGAGTGTAATCTGGAAGGACACCAGAATCATCCTGAAAAAAATAAAAAAAAAAGTTACAATTGAAAGTACATGTCTTGTCTGAGAAGAGGAATTATATTGGGGAGTGTGTATCATAGTAGTCATTTAGATAAGGTGTGTCAATATAGCCACTGAAATAGAATTGGGTAATCACTTGATACTTTTTTTTTTTTTTTACTGTTTCAATGTCAAATAGCAGGAGACATCGAAGGCTTTTGGGGGAAGTGCCTGCGAATGGTTCAGTTATAAGTGTCTTTTCTTCTTGCCAATCTGTGTATTCAATGAAAATCTGCTGTGCTAACATTATCTGTGCAGATTTGGATATTGTAATTTGTCTAAGTTTCAATAAAAATATATTGACATTAAAGAGGAAAAAATATTTTAACTGAAAGAAATCATAGTTAAAGATGGAAAACCAGCTTATTAAAGTCTTAGATGTACAATTCTATTTGGATATACTGAAAAAAAAAAGAAAAAAGAGAAAAGAAAAAAGGATATACAGATATAAATATGCACAGACACATTGTGCATTAAAGTGGCAGCCTTTCAAAGAGGAAAAAGTCTTGATCTTAGCACTCACGTCGTTGGTGGAGTCATCAGCAGGCAGATAATAATGTGTCACCATCATATTTGTGGCTTTTATTACTCCAACATCAAACCACTGATTTTCCTTCTTTAACGGAGCCTTTGGCGGCTGCTGCGGAGAATCCTGTTTCTGTGAAACAGGGAAAAAACAAACATACATATTAGTCTCTGTACAATGTACTGTTATTAAACCCCCTCTGTCCACAACTATTTGTAAAACAGCATACTCACCGATTCAATACCGTTGGCTACCTCTGTAAGAGCTGCTGCCGCTTGAAGCTTAGCAGGGCTGGCAATTACCACAGGCTGTGGGGCGCTGAAGGTGTTCGCTTGGGCCATGCCTGTCATATAAAAGGAAATGTGGATCAGTAAATGAATGTTGTACATAAATGTATCACTTATTAGAACAGAGTCTGGTTTTACCTTTTTTTTTGTATTCTTTATTTTTGTGGTGCAAGTACTTAACATGCTTTCTTGCAATGCCCCAACAACAGTAGCAAGGATGAGAATATACATGCATTAACAAAGTACAGGGAATAGAAGATAACTGCAAACATTTTTGTTTGAATAGCTAGGTCACATGCTGGTCTAACTTGTCCAAAGTATATAGTATAACAGTAAAACAGATCATGTGTTCAATATAAGTTACCTAGACACGTGAGTGGTTATGTGAAAACCAAATTGTAAAACAAGCTTATAGGACAGGAATATGAGATAAGAAAGGAATATAACCAATAGATTGTCAGGTAATCGCGTTTGTCAGCTTGAGTTGTAAGGTTACAGGCTATCTATAAACATGCTTAACTGGTAGTTTGGGGTCATAAAATCTAGAGTTATGAAAAATAAGGTAGCTTAACATGCTGGATCTAATAAGCGTGTTAGGCATGTTATATAACATTAGTCGATTGGCTATATAGGAGCAGAGTTCAGATGCAGGAGCCGTCCCTATGGTCGGCGCGAGATCTCACAGGATGAAGCAGGCTTGTGGTTAACCGATGCCGGATCTGCCTTTTTGAAGCATCAGGCAGTGAGTGTCCACCGAGACAGAGATCTGAGCACAGGCCAGCAAGGCTTGCTTTTCGTCTCTATGCTGGTTTCCTCTGGGCCGCAGTGAATCAAGATGGGTTCTGCCATGTTTATGCAGCAGGAAGCTAGTGTCCATCGATGCAGGGATCTGGTCAGAGTCTGCCAGGCTTGCCGCTCAACTCCACGCTGTGTTCTCCTGGGCCGCAGCAATGCAGGATGGATATCAGGTGAGTGTGGGGTTGGCTCAATGGCGGGATACTGTGCTTGGCGGCAGAGTCTCTGTCCCCCGGCGGATAGTCGTTGTTCAGGGTTCCGACCCTTCGGTACAGCTGTTGTCAGCATCGTGATTGGGTCCCCTGTACAGCTCAGTGCCGGCATGGATTGTTGAGGAAGCGGAGGAGGGCTTTTCTGTCTCTCAGCAATGCGAATCCCGAAGGCAGCGAACACATCATCTAGTCTTTGGGCCAGTGAGCGTGGCTGTGATCCGCCCGAATGCCCGCACACAGCCTCCGCTGGCCTCTTGGGCCCATGGTGCCACTACTGGGCACCAAGACTGTCGTCTGGGACCGGGATAACCCCCACCGTCCCTTGGGGGACCCCCTAAGAGCCTTGACTCAAGGTTCCAGGCTTGTATGGCGGTGGAGGAGTGCCTCTGCGCCGACCACTGTTGTAGGCCGCACATAATCCTCGAGTGCCTCCATTGGAAAGATATGAGTGTTCGGTGCCAGGGTGATAAGCAGCGCTTCCCCTCTCGTTCTCGTTTCGAGGTCGTGCGCGTATTGTCGATTTATTTGTCGTGCAGAGCAGGAGCTGGAGCATCAAAATTGAATAAAACATCTTGTGCCCACCTATTAGCACTGAATATTGGCTGCAGACATAACCCGTAGACCGGAGGAGACTACTGTGGCTATACTCATCGAATTCTAGACAGAGATTGGCGGCTTTTACCGGGTATAGACCCAGAGCTTACAAGACGCCTACTCTCAGACAGCGCAAGGAGGCCTCGCAACCTTCTCTCTCTCAGAGAAACTGGATCTGGACCAAACACACTTGTTGCTGGGCCATTCATGAAGAAGCTCCATTGGCACCAACTTGGCAGTAGACTACGCAACGTTCCATATCTCCTGGGCAAGACCATGACACGGTTCCAATAGGGAGGCGCCGCAGAATTAATTCAGCTGCTGACCACACTCTCACTAGGCCACTGCCTACTTTGGGACAGACCTTTAAACATCTCACCTTCAGGGAGGCCCCAAATTCTACTGGCAATTGGTGGGCCAATGCAGGACTGCTGTAACTTATTCTCATAGATGCAGTATTCATCCAATGTTGGGGGTTGGTTGAGTCTCCTGAATTTATGCATGGCCTTAGCAGTCACAGTTACCAATCTTTAAGTATGCTACCACCATAACACTGTCTGTTGACCTACCATGTTTACCCAGCATGTTCCTTTTCTCTACCATCAAAAAATGTGCAGTTTTATTGCATTCTACAGTGTTGATTGTTTGTACCGATTGATCTAGCTTGTACCTGCTGTTGTGGCATTACAAGTGTTTGTAACCTCAATGCAAAAATAAACTAAAGAATTTAAATATATAAAGAAAGAAAGTATGCATTCACACCGACCCATAACAAACAGGAAAGTTCAAAAAGTTTTATTTTCTCTCTTTATAGGAATCCTTGGGTTGTGAACAGCTGCATTATTATGTCAGCAAGATCTATACACCGCTGATTAACATACTGAACATTACACAATAGCATTAGGAATAGAGGTTGGCTTATAAGATAGACAAAAGATGCATGCCTCAAATCCTGGTTAGGATATTATAAATGACAGAACATGACAGGAGCACATAAAACCCTTATTTTCAGTTGGAGGTAAGGACAAAGGCAGCGATAAATAAAAGCACTTACTCTCAGCGGCTGCAGAAGGCAGAAGTGTCACTGCGGTGGTCACTGCACTGGTAAGTTCATTGAGGCCATTACTCTCACTGGCAGGGTCATTAAGACTGTCAGCCGGTGCCAGTGCTTCAGTAGGCACATGGTGCAATTGCTGCAGCTGCTGGAGTTGCTGCAGGTGCTGCTGTTGCAGCTGTTGCTGCTGCTGCAACTGTTGTTGTTGAAGTTGCTGCTGCTGAAGCTGTTGTTGCTGCAATTGCTGCTGCTGTTGAGCTTCCTGCAATTGCTGTTGCTGCTGTACCAGAGCTGCCAATTCCTGCTGGGTTAGTACAATCGGAATAGTTGTTGCAGTGCCTTCCGGCGTCAGGTGACGAAACTCTGCATGGGCTACATCAGAGGTGTCCATGGGTTCTCCGGCTGCTACTTGGAAACCCGTAAGAGAAAAAAATAAAAAAAATATGATTTCTGGTGCAAATAAAAACACAATTATTTTTCCTATTTTTAACTGACTAATGGATCTAAACCTAGAGCAATCTTTGGTGGCTACGAAAAAAAAATAAAACCTGAAGAACTGGTTCAATACACTATACTCAAAAACCATCTAACTGCTGGCACTGTTTTGTTTGATATAACCACTCTTTGCTACTTACCCATCACTGCCTGCTGTGCAGCTTGTAGGACAGCCTGAATTGCCAGGGCTTGGGCCTCTTCTGTAGCTGCTGCTTGTGCGGCAGCTTCTGCAGCAGCAGTTACTGCCAACTCCTCCGGTGTCAGCCCTGTCACCATGAGTGTGGTTGTCTGTCCTTCTGCCATCAGCTCTTGTGGAAGAGAAAGCTGCTCTACTCCTTGTTGCCCTGCAGTGACAGCAGGCTCCTGACTAGGTTCTGCCTCCATGGCAGCTTGCAGCTCGGCTTCACTATGCTGTGGCAAGGCACTCTCCATGGTCTGTGGCTGTCCCTCTGCTTGCATATCCCCGTGAGGCTGAAGAATGTTTGCAGACAGCTGGGCTTCCTGTGGCTCTGTGCAGGAACCTACATCTGACCCTTGTACTTCAGAGGTAGGTTCTGTCATTGAGGAAATGTTCTGCAGAAGATTAAAAAAAAATTAAAAAAAATTATAAGACATTTCACCAGTTAACAGATACAAGGGAGGAAAGATTTGCTAGACACTTGTCTTTATATCTCACAGTTTTACTTCTTTCAAGAGGCCACACAAACCTCCATATTAAGCGCACAGATGGTTTTAATTTAATAAAACAAACATTTAGTTTGAATAAATAAGGCTGCTCTATATATAAAAAAAAAAAAAAATCAGAAATTTTGAAAGAGGAGAAATCAGATGGGAAATACAACTGGATAACATAGATTATAGCTTTATAAACAACTCTACACAGAAAGGTGGAGTACAGACTGACAACTATTGTCATCCATTCTGTATGTTTCCAACAAGCCGAATGTGAAAGTGAAACATTTTATACTTCACCAATTGCACCCCACACATTCTTTTCAAGAAACCGTTTAATATGCCCGATGTTCCACTTGAAGGCAGACCCATTCACAAAATCCACTTTTACTGTACTAGATCTACCCACTATACTTACCGGCACAGAAGGTCCTGGCATAGGAGTAGATTGTGTCACAGTTGTCACTGCTCTGAGAGCGATGGATGGCACGGAGGAGGGTGTTGGGGAGGAAGAAGCTGCTACCGCCGCCACTACTGTCACAGGAGAAGTTGAAGCTGCATTGTTAATGTTAGCACTTTGTGCAGGTGCCTCTGCAGGGACAGTGTCCTGCTCTGCTTGTCCATTGGCAGCTGGTGGTTGATCTGAAGAGAGAAAAGAAAAAGTTTGTAGTTACTACAAGAAACTCGTGGCTTAAAAACACAAAATTGTATTGCTTACCATGAAACAGTTTATAGCAAAAGGCGCCTGACACAATGGGCTAATTTATGATCCAACTAAAGTGGCTATTGCTGGAAGATCTAGGGTTCAGTCGTAGAGTTTAGAAAATCTTCGGATAAAAGCAGCAATGTCACACATTCGCATTTGTATAGCCCAGATATTTTCTGCAGGGCCGTACAATTTTAAAACAGATATTTCACTAGTAATTGATATACATAATACAAACAAAAAAGGATAAAACGCACTGTTCAAACTAGATTATTTTCTGTGTAATGTCACTTCCACTCCTGATGCTGTAAACCAGGAAGAACAAGGAATGCACCAGGAGTAAAGATACAGCAGCTAGCTGTTTTAAGGTTGACCATGAGCACTTACAGCTAAAGAAATTGAGAGAAAGTTGGAATGTGGGAAGGGTGGAAATACTGCAGGGGAATGAGCCATTTGCACTAACCCACACAGAACTAGAAAGTACAAACAGAAATCAAGCACTTAGGTACATATTTAAAAATATAAATAATTAAATAAAAAATAAAAAAAAAGCATACACCAAAGGCTAGACGATTACACCAGCTTACCTTGATTAGCACCCATGCTGGCGGTAACAGTTGTGGCTGTGTGGGTTGTTCCAGTCTCATGAGTTTCACATGGTGGATTGGAGCATATCTGCTGGGCAGGGGGCACAGGCTGGCCTTCCCCCATGCTAGATGTAGATGTGGTTGCAGTATTGGTGGTGTGTGTCTCATGGGTTTCACAAGGAGGATTGGAGCATACACGCTGCACTAGCCCAACAGACTGTGATGCCACAGGCACCAAAGTTGGGTCACAGGGTGGTCTCTGTACATTGTCATTCTGCTCTGTAGAAATGTTGGACCTGGATGTGGTTGTGGTGCTGGTGGTGCCAGTTTCATGCGTCTCACAAGGAGGGTTGGAACATACAATATTTACCACCTGATCGGATGTATTTTTTAAGTCTGTAGATACCAATATGGTGGTGTGACTAGAATTTGTCTGGTGGGTCTCACAAGAAACATTACTCGGAGAGACCTGCTCAATGAGGTTTGATTTGGCGGTTGTGAGAGTCTCACACGGTAGAGTAGAAGAGTTTGACTCTGCTTGCTCAGTAATTGAGGATTCAGGTAGTATGTTCTCTACACCACGTTCTACTTCGATAAGGTTAGAGGAACTTGAAGTAAAGTTTGTTTTCACAGACATGGTAGTTTTTGTAGATACAATTTGACGAGTTTCACATGGAAGATTGTTTGCGGTCCCTTCCTTGTTCTCTGAAGGCCCTGTGTTAATATTGGATCTGGCTGTTGGTGTGTGGGTGGTGCCAGTGTCATGGGATCTGGCTGTTGGTGTGTGGGTGGTGCCAGTGTCATTGGTTATAGAGGACAAATGGATTGTATTGTTAGGCTGTTCAACTCCTACTGTGCTGTTATCTGGGGTTTCACATGTTGGACTTGAGTCCGCTATTAATTTTTCAGGCTGCGTACTGGCACAGTCAGTGTGCACACTCATGACTGTATGTGTAGAGGTTGTCTGTAAAGTGTAGCAAGGTTGGCTTTTTGCAGGTGCCTTTTGACAATCCTTTTGTTGCGCTTTTCCCATATTTGATCTAGCAGTTGTTGCGGTTGGAGTTGTGCCGGTTTCGTGTGTCTCACGTGGTGGATTAGAACATATCAGGGTCACTCTCCTTGCTTCGTCACCTCCCATATTAGCCGTTGCAGTCGTTGGCGTCTGAGTGGTTCCTGTCTCGTGTGTCTCACAGGGAGGGTTTGAGCAAACTCTGGTAACACTTCCTGTCTGGCCAATATTGGCCATGGCAGTTGTTGCAGTTTGTGTTGTTCCGGTTTCATGAGTTTCACATGGAGGATTGGAGCACACCCTCACAACATTACCGTTAGCCTGCCCTAAAGTAGTTGCAACAAATGTGCCTGGCTCCTGACCTTCACAAACAAACTGTAAAGTGCCGCCAGGTTGTTGAACAATACTACTGAGGTTCACAAGGGTGGTGGTGGCAGTATTTGTGGTTCCCGTCTCGTGTGTCTCACATGGGGGGTTAGAGCAAACAAGCGTAACTGTGCCAGGTGGCTGGTCGCCTTGACCAGAGTCTGCTATAGTTACTGTGGTTGTAGGCTGGTCAGTAGTCGGGGAAGCCAAAATAGACACTGGAAGATCATGAACTGGTTGGGCTTCAACGCCACTAGGGGTGGTAATTAACGTCACTTGCGTTGGTTGAGATAATGGCTGCAATAATCAAGTGTAAAAAAATAATATATATAATTACACACAGGAATTTTAATGTAAAAAATGCGAAATTAAATTTAAAGTAATAAATAGTCTTAAAAATAAAAAAATTGGAAGATGGAAGAAAAGAAAAAGAAAATAAAGTGTCAAAAATGTTTTACCTGCATGGTTATTGTGGGTGTGGTAAGACCGGATGCTGCAGTGAGAGATGTTTGAGCTGCTGACATGGTTATGGCTCCAGGGTTGATCACTTGACTGGAGAGGGTGGCAATAGTGCCCAGGGTGTTAATAGGAGTTGCAAGAGAAGCAGTGTTATGAGCACCTGCCCCAGCTAAACTTGAAGAAACTGTTCCTGTAACAGTGCCAAGAGTGGTAACCCCTAAAATAAAAAAAGATGAATTAAACTTATTATTTCTCTTAACTGACGGTATCGTTGAGAATATTAAGGGTCATGCACATGTAATGATTGAGTAATGTACTACCCCCTCCAACTCTCACCCTCCCACCCCCCCAGAGAAAAATAAATAAAAAGTCGAACTGTTCTGCAAACTGTTCCCAAATTGTTTCAGTTTTATATTTTTACCCTCCTTCCAATAGAACAGCTACATGATTTTGAATGGAATACCTGTTGTCCCTTTAACCACAAGGGTTGTGACTGTAGGTTTGACTGCAGATACGGTAACCGGTGTGACTAGTCGGACGCCACCCATGGGAACAGTTCGAAGGATGGTGCCAGGTTGGCCTGGAGCTCCCTTTAACACCACCTGGAGTTAAACACAAAAAGATGCACAAGTCTGGGACTGAATGAGTGTCATGTCTACATTATAGAAAGAATGTACTGGGGTCACCTACCTGTGTTAGGCCCTGCTGGCCATGGCTGGTAGTGAGCTTGGGCACAGCTGTAATAATTTTGGCAGGTGTTCCAGTACCAGAGGTCACCATTTTTGTTGTGAGTATGGTAATTGGGGACTTCATCCCAGCACTACTTGTTACACCTGTATTAGAGAAGTAAATGTTGGTATGGAATAAACACTTGGAAAGACATTCCCATACACACACTAAGAGCAGACAAATATTTGTTATTGTATTATTGACTGATGCCTACTATACTTTAACTGTAAAAAAAAAGTTCTCAACAAGCAGTAAACTATAGGCGCAGCAAGAAATTCTGGGAGTTGGAGTTCAACTGTCAATGTCCTGCTGATGTCAGCCAAGAGATAATATACAATTCCCAGACTCCTAAAATAACCATATCTACACATTTCCCCAAATATGTGTTGATACCAGTTGCATCCCACGAAGTTATCAAAAGCATCTCTAAAAGACACTGATGTTATGATTAACTACTTCTCCCCCTGCTGGCACTGAGTAAATAAAACAGTCAGACTGTGTTTGAGCCATTATGCACTACCAATGCATTTCCAGGTGAACTTGTTACACACCAACATTATGGAAAACACAGGCTAGTCAGGAGTACCAACTGTATTGTCATACATTCCAACTTATCTGAACATAAATAGTTAAAGGGACATTATAATCACCAGAATAACTACAGCTTAATGTAGTTGTTCTGGTGAATATAGGCAGAGAAAATACAGTGTTTATATTACTCTCTAGGGACAACTTCAGTGGCCACTGGAGGTGCATCGTGTGTCAGTTTTGCACACTCTGCATGGAGACATTCAACTTTCTTCATAGAGATTTATTTATTCAAAGCATTTCTAAGAGGAGATGCCAATTGGCCAGGGAGTCATTTGGCTCCGTAAACAGCCAGTCTCCTTGACTATCTCAGCCAATCCAACGCTTTCTGCCGTTGAGAGTGCAAAGGGGCGAGAAAGCAATTTTAATACTATAGGGGTCAGGAACATGTGTTCATGACCCTATAGTGCTCCTTTTACCACTTTAGAACAGAAGGCATGCAAGTACGGTTATAAAAATGATGGGTGTTGTCTGGTTGTTTTAAACTGTATGGATATCATTGGGAGAAGCATAAAGGTTCTACAGTAAAAGCCAAGTAATACACAAGTGGCCAATTCCTATGTTATTTTTAAAATGTATTATTGAAATATTCAAAAGCAGCACCGATACAGTGTTGGTGTCACTAGCTGAACAATGCTGGAGAACAGAACAGAAACAAATCTTTGACATGCGAATAGAGCAGTGGTTAGTGGTCCACAGAACTCACCAGTAGCCCCTGCCTGTGTGATGATGGCAGACATTGGGATAGTCTTGATGATGGTTGTGGTTCCTGGCTTGGTGGTGTTTGGAGAGACACTGCTGATACCTAGGATGGTAGGCTTAGTACCAGTCCCGCCTGCTTGTGTTGTGGTGATAATTGTTGTTGGTTTGCCATCAGCTGAGGTCACCAGTTTCAATATTGTTCCTGCAGGAAGGGGACCCTTTGTCTGGAAAAGAAAAAACATGCACATAACGATCTGGTAATTTCAAACTCCTGACATTTATGCCACCTATATACAATGTACAGGATAAAGTAATATTTACTTTGCAGCAGTGCTGCTTTTTCACATGCTTCTGTAATACCTAAAGATTAAAATTAAGCCAAGGACCACTTTTTGTGGTACCGGAAATCAGTTAATGACTTAGTGGTGAACTTATGTTAAACTAGGGATTACGAAAAATGTATAAACCTTGTTGTTAATCAGGTCTGGCTAGAAGCACAGGACAATATAGAACTTTACTCACACTGTAAAACCCCCTAAAAAATGATTTCTAAATGCAGCCTTCTTAACTCTGCTTACAAACCTTTGAACATTGATTTATTTAAAATTTCACACCTGTATGATCTGCGTTAGAGGACCAGATGAAGCTTGGCCTGTGATTGCAGAGGTCTGGACAGGCTTGGTTTGCACAACAGACATCATTTTGCCAAGATTTGATATCTGGAAGGAAATACAATGAAAAACTGTAAATTACATTTTCTAAAAGCAAATGTATTCACTAATCATATAAGACTGCATTGGTATTTACCGATTTCTGTATTTAACATTTCCTCCCTTTATTTAAATTTGTATACATGGTTGTGCGGTTACAGTAGCAAGTACATAAAGACATCAGATACAGGTCAAGTAAATAAGAAATAACACCACGCAGCAATGTGCAATGCGGGAACTCAAGCAGGCCAGTCTGCTGTTCTAAAAGAAAGCGGCCGCCTGTTCTGCACACTGGCAACCTGGACTAGGTCACAATCTTAAGACCCACTCCAAAAGTGTTAATTGTCGGGAAAGAGACTAAAGCTTGGCATCAGCACCGCTTACGCTAAATGATCTCATCTGTGCTAGTAATTTCAAGCCTAATAGCTGAAAAGATGAGAAAATGGCAGGAGCGCTAGTGCGGTGTGTCTTTCCAGCATGGCTTCCAAGCCCAACCCTCGACATATTCACCTTTTCTTTTTTTTTTATAATTCTTTATTTTTGGGTTGCATCAAGAAACAATACATGGTCTCGTCATGCCCCCGATGGCTGTGACGAGGCTGAGCATTATATTACAATGACATGAAGTTAACATGTATTAAGAAGAATAGAAAAGATAACAGCAACATTTGACATATTCACCTTTTAATAGCCAATTAGAACTATGCTGACATTACTTGTTAACTTACCAAAGCACTACCACCAGGGACAGAGATAGGACTTTTAACCAGAGTGATGGTCTTTGTGACTCCGCCTACTACTGTGGTCACCACCTGTGCTTGCTGGGCAACAGTCACTGTTCCAGACTTGTGCACGGTGATGATAGGACGTGTCTGAGTATTGGCAGCAGAAGACACGGATGTTCCCACTTGTGCTGCAGCTGTTTTCAGCATACGTGTAGCTGGGTTACTCACCTACAAAAAAAGAACAAAAATATAAACTTGTCCCAGTTCTTAAAAAATGGCTGTGCTTCTAAAAGTTATTTTGTTCCTATGTTTGACGTAAGATTTTTTTTTTTTTACAATTTGAAATAAGAACATAAATCAATTAAAACACAATAATTAAAAATATAATTCATAAAGAAAAATGAACTCTTACCATGATCGGGGAGGATGCCATTTTAACAGTTGTTGGTAGAGTGTTGGCTCCAGAGGACATTGCAACAGATTTCATCATAGTAGTTCCAGCCGGAACACTTAACATAGTGGGAGCAGATGAGGGAGGGATCTTCTGTGTGGCTGCTGCAGCTGCAGCAAGGGCAGCCATTCCACTCATTGGCTGACTGCTACCAATGGCCTGTTTGTAGATATAAAGTAGACAAGTAAATTAATTATCACCCAACAAACCGCAACATTATTAGTACAAATTATAGCATAGGCCACGGATGAGGCAAAATACATTTAAAAAAAATTAAAAAATAATATTGTCAAAATATTTTCCTTTTTTCAACAGAACTTTTGATTTACAATATGTTTTGTAAATGGAATAATAAAACTATAAATAAATAAAATTAAATAGAAATATGAAAAACGGTTAACTAATTAAGTCCTATCACAGAAAAAATGCTCTACAAATGTAATGCTCTACAAATGTAAGGGTAAGTGTCCCTAAGAGGTATTTATTAAGAGGTAGAGGAAAGAGTTTTCAGTTATGGGAATAACTGATGCAAATTTCAACTCATCCCTATTTGATAATACAAAAACAAAGCAGCTTCTATAAAAAAAAAAAAAAAAAAAAAAAAATCTAAAAATCTACAAGTTGGGGTATTTTCTGATAATTTTTTTGGGTGTCTCTATATTTCAAGTAGAGAAGTATTGGATAAAAGACTGGGCAGCAGTCTCCCCCCCGCCCCACCCTCTAACATTGCACTGGCGGCAGGTGCGAAGTATAAACTATTTATTCTGCACTACTTCTGAAGGTCACAAATGGCTACATTTCAAATAGCTTATCCTGCTGATATTCCCACCCCCAGCCAAATTTCTTGACACTGAAGGTCAGTCTACAATTGTTTTATCTGGTACAATGTTTGATGGCTGGTGTAACATTTAATCAGTAGCTTTTGATCGCTCTTTCTACATGAAGAGGAAAACATAGCCCATTCAGTACTGATTCATGGCTTATTAAAGGGACACTATAGGCACACAGACCACTTCATCTCATTGAAGTGGTCTGGGTGCAGTGCCCCTGTTCTCTTAACCCTGCAATGTAAAACTGTGCAGTTATAGAAAACTGCAATGTTTACATTGCTTACCACTGCCTCTAGTGGCTGTCTTCCAGATAGCCTCTCAAGACGCTTCCTGCAGTTGAATGAACTTTGACTATGTAAACCAACGCTTTGCATGACAACATCCGAGTTGAAAACCCCATAAGAAAGCAGAGAGTCAAAGCTATCCTGTGGGGTAGGCCTAAAGCGCACACAGAGTTGCCACACATGTGCTTTGGGTACCCTTCAATTTGGCTGAAAGCTGTTGGGGGCGGTGCTATGGGAAACCAGGGACCCACATTGACTGTTAAACTGCTTAAGATTGCTTAACACCAGGGGACTCCAGGCACTATAACCAAATCAATGAGATTAAACGGTCACAGGGCCTACTAAGAAGAACTGGTGATCACAACAGATTGAATTGAGAGTATTTTGCACCCAGATAGAGGAGGTGGCAAGAAAGAAAGAAAAAGGAAAAAAAAAACTCACAGTGAAAATTCAGAGTGAGTGTCAAATTTAAGGCCAGAGTAGATTAATGGAAAGCATAGCAGACAGATAATATTTCCTGTTACGCTACTTTGACCTTAAATTTTACATTCACTTTGAATTCACCTTATACATTTCCTTTAACGAACAGAGATGGAAACTTACAGTTCCTTGACTAGCTTGGGCAGGTACCACCATACGGACTCCAGGAGGAAGCGAAGTAACAGTCATCGGTGCTTTACCAATCTGATTAGATGGCCGAACTGTGACAAGAGGCGTGCTCATTGTGGACTGGGGAGCTCCTACCTTGAGGACAGCAGGGACAGCTGCAGGAAAAACACATGACAGGTTACTTAACAGAAAGGCTTACATGAGACCATGTATAATTTCATAACATTACTCACACTGAGTGCGATGAGCAGCAGATACTGCTATTGGGCTCCCTGGCATGGTAGGCAAGACCTGGATTGTGGCTGTTGTTTGAGGCACAGATGCAGCTTGTGGCAGGAGGGTGATACCAGTGTGGGTGATTGGTTGTACAGTAGGTGCAGCTGCTGCTGGAGCAGGGCTCTTGGGCGGATTCACTGGCACAGACGGAACAGGGTTGGCAGGTGCCATTGCTGTAGCAGCAGCTGGTATATCATACTTCTGTAGCTGCAACAAATAGCTATCTGCAGTGGACACAGCTCCCCAGCTCACCTCAAGGGAGTTTGTGTTTGCCCTTACAAGCTGGACACGAGCAGGAGCCGGAGGCTTCTCTGTAAAATACATTGTAAAAGAAAGACGACATTAAATGTACGGTCAACCAGCATCCAAATAAATAATTTTTTAAAAGTGCAGGAAAAAAGTGCAGGAATCCTCAATGCTCACCTGTTTCAAGGTACCACAGATCCTTACAACACACCTGGTTGTTCCAGGCTTTGCGGTAGCCATCCCGTCCACTCCATATATAAAGACGAGTATTGATGGCAACCGCACAGTGGCCAGCACGAGCCCGTGGTATGTTGTCCTCTAAAGTATCCATGACTATATGCTCCCAAGCCATAGAGTCTGCAATTTAAAATGAAGCGTGTGTAACAGAATCCAGTATACAGCTTCCACTGGTCAATTACCAGACACATACTGCACAACAATATGTTATACACTTACCCAAATTGAGACAGGCCAGTGTGTTCGTACATTTCCATTCCTTCTCATGTGTAGCTACTTTGACATCATCCATTACAAGAGGTACCCATCCTCCAAAGACATACATTCTACAAATAAAACGTAACCCATATAAATACTGGATACTACAAAGTGAACCAAACATGCAATACCTTAACAAAATTAAAGTATTTATACTAATAATCACATACCCAACCACCTCCCCCCCCCCCCAAAAAAAACACCACCACACAACATATTTTTTACACTAACAACTTACTTGTTGCTTATAGTTGTCGCAGAATGAAGACTTCTAGGGAGTGGTGCAATCCCATTCAAACTTGGTTTACTCCATGTCAACGTGTCTGAAAGGAAAGTACAATGATGGCTAATGAGTGTATACAATACCACGCGCTGGAACAGGAGTGAATTCAGTTAAATTGTATTTTGTTTCAGTATTTCATGCTAATTAAACATTACACATACAAATATAGGGTTTAAACTTCACCCTTGCTTTATATGTAATGTACCAGTAACCTAAAGTCACCAGCAATGCTGTATTAATAATATGTAAGAGCATACCATTAATGAAATGGCTAATATAGCAACAAAAAAAAGACACCAATGTTCTAGATAAATATACTTATTTATAAACTCAAGTGTTCCTCTTCTTATCTACATTATCGGGCCTGTAGAGAAATGTCTCAGCCTTGCTGCAGCAGCCATTCCACCTCTGCAGACATCATCCTTTCGGACGGTATGGGTCCAATCCAATGCGTTACAGAGAATCAACCAAATTTACAGAGCAATCAATCAAATGAAAGTTTCCCTACGAGAAGCCTTGCAAAATGTAAAGACTTTGACGTTACCGCTAGGAAGTGCCTCTAGTGGCTGTCTGACTCACAAATGTGAGGACCGCAACTTCTCAGGTGACAATGTTTACATTTGTCAGAGTGGAGAGGCAGTGTTTATGGATTAAAACAACTACATTAAAATTTAGTAGTTTTGGTGTCCAGAGTGCCCCTTTAAGTGGTGTGTATTGTAAACAGGCTGATCTCCTTGAGGTGTGGAAATAAAATGCTGCTAGATGAAAAGGGTGTTCTGAAACACAGATCCGATAACACAAGTAGGTCAATCCAGGTTTGAAGAGTGTCAATGAGTTGACAATTGACTCACAAATATCAAACCATAGTTTAGTAGTAAAGTTTGAACCTCGTTACCCCTGCCCAAATTTAACTTGCAGAGCTCATGATAGATCCTTTAGCATCCCCTTTCCAAACACTAGTCAAATATACAGGGCTAGTGGGTTATGAAAACACAACAAACATTTCTGTCTCCTGGCACACAAAATATAACGGGAAGGAAAAAATAAAATAACACTATCTGCAAATAGTAATAGCACATTTGTTCAGAGTGCAGAAAGTTAAAATATACAGTTATTCACCAAAATGAGAATCACAGGGAATAAAACGCCAATTTTTAAATTTAGGACAAAAAAGTTCTCCCAGTCAGCTACGCTTTCAATTTGGCCTATACTTCAGCCATCAATCTGAAATTCCCTTCTCCCTTTAGTGAAGAAGCCTGAATACCCCACCCCCACTGTACACAATTATGCCTCGTTTCCACTGAGCGGATCGGTTCGGGTTGGTACAGTTTGGAAGGTTTAGAATGGACCAGCCCATTTTGGTGAGCGTTTCCACTGCAAGTCAGACCTTCAGGGCCATACGGGGTTTAGAAAAAATGCTCTTCCTGTCCACCAATCAACGGATTGTATAGTAGTTCCGCCCTAACCGAACCGTTCCATTTTCTATGGCCCTACATCTGAAGCAGGACCCTGAATGGATTGGTACGGTTCGCTTGTATGGACCACTTTCATAATGGAAACACCCAAAATAGTGAACCGTACCGAACTGAACCGATCCACTCAGTGGAAACGAGGCATTAGAAATACATTTATGGGGAAAAACTGCTCTATGCATCTGCATGGAAGTTATGGATACATAAGAGTAACCACCTAATAAATTGATTTATGTATTGTGAACCCATGATGAAAATGGGTTAAAAAAAAAAAAAAAAAAAAAAAAACATGAAAAGATGTCTGCTGCAACCAGCCAGTGCATGGTGGCTAAAGCACCTAAAGCAAACATCAACAAATATGACGTTTAAATATGTAAAATATCTATTTTTTAGGATCTAAAAGGGTCACATTGAGCACAGTTTGTGTTATTGCTTTTACAGTTAAACAGAGATGGAAGGCTGATGAGGAATGAAAACCTAAAAATGGTGTAATAAAAAGATTTGAAGTGTGTACGAGCCATTAAATCTAGAGGACCTCTTACCAATATCTAACATCCAGAGATCGCCTAGCCTACATCCGCTCATTCCCCCATAGATCACCAAACGAGAATTCTTGTTGTCTTTGTCTGTGTATACAACAGCTGTGTGGGATTCCCTGGGTGGAGGTAGTATGCCATACGTTATAGGGATATCCCAAGCTACAACTCCGGTACCAGGGCGTAGCTCCAGTATGTAGAGATCATTAAGGTACCTGGAAAGAACAGTAAAGCCATTTTAAATCAAATTAGAACTAGAAAGGGTGCAACTTATTGAAGAATCTCTCACAAATTCATAGACAATCTGTAATTTAATACAATAACTATGTGTCACCTGGGAATGTTGTTTTTGGGATCCTCGCTGTCATTGGCCAAACCACCAAAGAGATAACATTTACTGCCCACTAGCGAGAAGCTGTGCCCAAGCCGAGGGCATGGAGGAGGTCCATTTTTAGGTGCTTTGGCCTTCAGTCTCTTCCACTCCCATCTACTAGCCTGAAAAAACCCAAATAGTTGGATTAACAAAAAAAAAAAAACAGGCATGTGTATTGCACAGGTGCATCAAAAAAAAAAAAAAAAAAACCACAGAAAATCTAGAACTAAAAATTAAAACCTGCAGCAAGTGATCAGAATTTTGAGTATTTGTATAAATACAACTGTATGAGGGGTTTCCCAGACAGATAATTGCTCCAGTATAGCAAGACAGTCCTCCACTGACCTGCATATAAAGTTTCAGCTATACTAGATTTGATCTAACAGTACATTGGTCATGCAGTAGGGACTAGGGAGATATTGGATTTTATGAGAGCATGGCTAATGTATGCAAGAGACAACTGCGTTTATTAATGTAGTTGAAAAGCACAGTGGAGTTAATAAGGGAACTAATAATATATATTCAATGCCACCAACTGTATCTACATATTGGATAACAATTTTTTTTAGCAAATCTGCTAGAGATTGCACCATCCACACAATTTGTCCTTAAGGGTCTGAGCTTAGATCTAGATGACACACTCCGATAAAAAGATACATGACAGATTTACCGTAAAGTGGCAGTCACCCCAAACTTGCCTTTCTCCAACGGTTTCCTCTTTTCTGATCTATTTATTTTTAAAAACATAAGGCAATATAGTCCCTATGTTGTCTTATGTCTTTTTCCTACACTTGACAATTCTGACAAAGGGTCTAGAAACTGCAATACTAAGACTTGCCAATCCTCACAATGTGATTTGCAAAAAAGTAATGATGGTCCAGGCACTCAAGTTCAATCAAGTGGGCAGATTTATTGGAGCAAACAAACGTTTCGGCCCAAAACATGGCCTTTGTCAAGCTTGACAAAGGCCCTGCTGTGGGTCGAAACGTTGTTTCAATTTTGCTCCAAAAAATCTGCCCACTGCATTGATCTAGAGTGACTGGACCATCATTACTTTTTTGGCTCTAGTGGCTGTCTACCAGAGCGACAGAAGAAGCACTTCCTGGCATTCCACGTAGTTTGACTCCGTGAAACAATGCTGGATGTCCTATGGGCATGGTTCAACACCCATGCAGCACTCACCGCACATGCACATTATGTCTGCAAATTTCGGTAGAAATCTGTGTTGTTTTTTTGTTGGTTTTTTTTAACCCTTAACTTGCCAATCACACGTTGTTGCTACTTTAACCCCTTAAGGACCAAACTTCTGGAATAAAAGGGAATCATGACATGTCACGTGTCCTTAAGGGGTTACGTTGTACATATGTATGCATGTTAATGCCACCTGTTATATCTGTGTAGGCTGCAACAATCTTCGGAAATGTCCATTAGTAGTAAACTGCCTTGTTAGGCAGTTACAGCCCAGATGCTTGAAAACAGTAACACAAATGTCTGGGGCACCAAGGCTACCAGATAATTAAAGTCTGTGGGACTGAACATGGCTGTACATGTTTTAAAAAATTATAACCCCAACTCGGCTTATACTCTAGTCAGTGTCTGTATTATTTTACATTGCCATAATACAGACTGGGGGCTGGCAGTGAGCGCTTACCTCTCCTGCAGCTCCCTTCTCCTCTGCGCCGGTCCTTTCAGCACCTCTGTCAGCTCCCAGTGTAAGTCTCGCGAGAGCGGCGTGGTCATAGTGCGGCTCTCGCGAGACTTACACTGAGTTGACAGAGGAGCTGCACGGACCGGCGCGGAGGAGAAGGGAGCTGACAGGAGCTGCAGGAGAGTTAAGTGCTTCCTGCCAGCCCCCCTCCACTGAACTGCCAATGCCACTGGACCACCAAGGAGTGAGAGCCCCCTCCCTGCCATGTATCAAGCAGGGAGGGGGGACAAAAAAATACAAATAATAATAATTAAAAAAATTAATATAACAAAAAAAACTATTAAAATAAAATACAAAAATAATAAAATGCCCACCACCACCAAGGCTCTGCATCACACACACATATATATATATATATACATATACATATACATATATATATATATATTTTAAATTGCACCCGCAGTTTGTCTTTTAGAAAATACTTTTTGAATTGTAGTTTAGGGGAAACCCCTCTTGCTACAGGCAAATGAGCCTTAAGGGAAGGGGAAAAAAAAAAAAGTAATTAAAACTTTTCAGTCTAAAAAAAATATTCTCTTCATACGATAAACAAATAAAACAAAAAATACAGTATTATTGTTTAGAGAACTGCTGCAAAGCCATACAAAGTATTACATATAAGGTTAATTTCATGGCACAGTTAAGATTATATATACTAATGTACCTGCAACTCATAGAGATCGTTACTGTATTTGCCGTACTCCACCATTCCTCCAAATACAAGCAAGCGTGTCCCATCACAGACAAATCCATAGGCAGCACATCCAGGTGGAATGTCACCTCTCACTGCTGGAATGAACCACTGGTTTGTTGCTGTTGAGAACAGGAAAAAAAGTTTTTTTTTTTTTTTTAAATTACAAAATAGAAAAACAAGTTGTCTGCAGTTATTTCATTTATAATGAAAGACATTATACAACAACATCAAAACTCACAAGCGGATGCTATGCAAAAGTGGTTTGTAGTTATATATAAAATATTTATTCACAATATACTGTCTGGTATTTCGAAAAAGGGAAGCAAAAAAAAATAAAGTTTTTGTTTTACTACAAAAACACGGACTTGAACAATTTTTTTTTTTTTCCGAGTCTTTATGAAATACATATTTTTCAAGGTAGGAGGGGGTGACAGTGCTGCTCTAAATTTATTGTATCCAGCCCAGGTGTCAATTTTGTCAACTACACTAAGGCATACACCAAGGTTCATACTCCCAATGGTAGTCAGCCGATACAAGGAATAAACTCACACAGGAGACACCAGAGGTTTCTAGGTCCCTTTGAGTTTATTCAAACCTCCTATTTTCTCCTCATTATCACAGTAACCAGTAGGGGGTTTAGCATTTATTTGTATATTCTGACACACAAGTTACATGGCAGCTTTTTTTTCATTCAGCGCTGCGAAGCTAGGACTAAATTAAAAAGACCTGATGACAAACTGTAAAACCTTCCTTACTTGAAAACAAATATGCGTTTAAAGATTTGCAACGGCTTTGTGGAAAGTGACGCACAAACCTAAAGGGCAGTTCCTTCTTTGAGAGTGTCTTAGGGGGGGAAAAAAAAACAAAAAACTAACCCTGTAGGAACCATTACCACTTCAAAGGAAAGTGGCTATGGTGCCCGGAGTTTGTTGGTGCAGAGTCCCACATCACATCACAGTTTACCTCTTATTTAGTAGAGATTCTCTGTCCCTGACAGCATGAAGACCAGCAGTGAAGCAAACATGGCGGAGGCATGGCTGTACCTTGTTTCATACCACACAAAGGACTGTAAGCAGCGATTGGCACAGCGCATCAGCTGAGAACTCTCATCCAGTCATTGCATCAATCCCTGGTAAGAACCAGTATTGTGAAGGATGGAAGCAGGATGTAGTAGATAGGATGTGTGGAGTTTTCCTTTAAAACCAGTATATTCACATTTTAAAGGACCACTCTATGCACCCAGACCACTTTAGCTTAATGAGGTGGTCTGGGTGCCTGGTCGCTCTAGGATTAACCCCCCCCCCCCCCCTTATTTTTATAAACATAGCAGTTTCTACTGAGGGTTAATCCAGCCTCCAGTGGCGCTTGCGTGCTTCTCACTGTGAAAAGACGCCAGCGTCCATAGGAAAGCATTGTAAATGCTTACCTATGCGACCGGCTGATTGCGCGCGGCTCCTGCCGTGCATGCGCATTCAGCCGATGACGTCGCGAGGGAGAAGGAGAGCTCCCCCGCCCGGCGCTGGAGAAAGGTAAGTGTTTAACCCCTTCCTCTCTAAAGAGCCCGGCGGGAGGGGGCACCATAGTGCCAGGAAAACGAGTATGTTTTCCTGGCACTAAAGTGGTCCTTTAAGCGACTTCTACCCTTTATGCTCAGTTGGTGTTGGACTGTTAAAAAAAAAAAAAAAAAAAAATGTCCAACAAATGTCTTCATAAGGCCGCTAGTATAGTATTATGGGAATTGCAGTTTAAACACTTTAGACAAGGGCTTGACAAATTTGTTTGGGATCTAGGAGCCAGGTTGTGGGTTTTGTTTTTTGCTAAACTTACGAAGTCTAATTTTAAACAACAAAACTACAATTCATATTATATAGTGGTTCTGGTGTCTATATCCTGTGTCTGATGGATTTTCAATGTAAAAACAGCTTTTTTTTTGCTGCCCAGTAGCAACTCTAGTGGCAGTCACAGAGATGATTCCAGCACCCATGTTCAGTGTCTCCACACTCTGCACTGAATGTTTCCCATAAATATGCATTGATTCAATGCATTTCTATGCAGAGATGTTGATCGGCGCGTTTTGTTGCACATGCGCAATAGCTTCCCAATGCTTTCTTATGGGAAAACATTGGCTTGGCTGAGATCATCAAGATCTCAGAAATTGTGGCAGGGCCAACCACAGCAAGACTGGCATGTCGTATGGATAAAAGAGAGTAAAAACACCATTCCTATGCGATCGGATGGGGGTCACCCAGCCTCCCGAAGTTTAGGAGAGCTGGAGTAAATCAATTCTCTGGGGTCCTGTGGGGCTTGTATTACCTTTTCTTGCTCTGCTCCCTCGTGCGCTGTTTAGTGATGCCAGGGTGACGTCATGTTCCAGCTCCCAGCATCACAGCAAGGAGAGGGACGGAGCAAAGCAAGAACTTAAGAAAGATTTCTGCTCCCCCGGGCTGACAAACAGCCATGCGCCAGGTCAAAATTCGTACCTTCCATGGCGACCTGGGATTTGTCAAGCCCTGGTGTATGCCAACTCTTATCAACAAGTCTAGCAGGGTATTACATAGAGTATCTGACTTTAATACAGGATACCACAGTCTTTAGACATTGTCGGCAACCTAAAGCCTTCACTGTGTAGCACTAAGGCAAGCGGCTCCTCATGGCTCCACCAGTGCAATTATACAGGGTCACTTGAAGGAGAAAATACGTGACCCTAAAAACTGTTATTTCATAGCCACAACTAGTCCTTGAAAAGTATTGATACCAGCTCCAGAATAAAACCTCAATCTGCAACTTTGCAAGAAGCACAGCAACTTCCTGTACCCAGATTGACATGGTAATTAGCAGGGATACCATCAGTAGCAAGAGTTTGTATTCTGAGAAAGAATTCAACAAGACAGTAAACTTTTTTTATATGTTGTATCCACATTTAACGGTTTTATTTCCTGTCTGTC
The DNA here is from genome assembly GCF_036172605.1 of Pelobates fuscus. Classification (NCBI taxonomy): domain Eukaryota; kingdom Metazoa; phylum Chordata; class Amphibia; order Anura; family Pelobatidae; genus Pelobates; species Pelobates fuscus. The sequence goes on along the minus strand of NC_086325.1, from coordinate 146,612,479 downwards.
TTTTTTAGAAAGCAGTTGAGGCAAAAAAATAAATAATTTAAAAAAGCAATTTATTGTTTATACCAGGGCTTGACAAATTTGTTTGGAATATAGGAGCCAGCTAAAAAAGTTAGAAGCCAGTCATTTTCAAGGAGAAAGTGCAATTCTTAAAGGGACACTATAGTCACCAGAACCACTACAGCTTGATGTAGTTGTTCTGGTGTCTATAGCCTGTCCCTGCAGGCGTTTCAGTGTAAAAACTGCCTTTTCTGTGCTGCTTAGTAACACCTCTAGTGACAGTCACTCGGATGGCCACTAGAGAGTCCTGTGTCACTGCTGCACCACGTGCAGCACCCAGGTTCAGGGTCTCCAAGTGTCTGCATGGAGGTGCTGAATGTTCCTCGTAGAGATTTATTAATGTAATGCATCTCTATGAGGAGATACAGATTGGTACATTTGCTGCGCATGCACAAAATCCTCCCAATGCTTTCCTAAGTGAAAGCATTGGCTTAGCAGGGATCATAAAGATTGATCATCTCAGCCATTGCAAAACTGGCATGGTGTGGGAAAATGGGAAGAAAGGCGAGTAAAAACACTTTCCTCATGCGATCGGAGGGGGAAGGTACCTAAACGCGCACGCACACACACACAGACAACAGGCTCTGACGCACACACTCTGACAGACAAACAAACACACACTAACAGACTCGCTCACACGCACTTTTGTTTTAATTGAAACCAACTCAGCCTCCCTACCTTTGGGAAAGCTGAGTGGGTCTTTCCTGGGGTCCAGTGGGGCTGCTCTCTTCCTGTGTGCGAAGAAGCAGTTGCTCCCTCGCGCTCTGTAATGATGACAGGCCTGGAATTACATCATATTCCAGCTCCCGACATCATTAGACAGCGCGAGGGAGCAGAGAGCAGCTGCAAACAGAGTACTGCTGCCTCGCGCAGCCACCCATAATCCTCCATGCACCCGCGGGCGGCTGTACCCAATATTCCCCATGACTGCCGCCGTCAAAGCTCCCTCCCACACTAGAGAGCTGACAAATCCCAGACGCCAGGGCGAAATTTCTAGTTGCAGTGGCAATCTGGCGCCTGGGATTTGTCGAGCCCTGGTTTATATACACACACACACGCACACTATAAATATATCTCTTACAATCAAGAATATTTGCCATCTGTGATTCAGTTGTATCACAACTCATGTATATTATAATTAAAAAACAAAACAAAAACAACAACACACTTTAATGGAAAACCAAATAGCTGCTGGACATTCTTTTTGGAGTTGCTGGATAACTGGAGCACACAAGAGGAATTAATAAGGCACTCCAAGGCAGACTTAACCTTTTAAAAATATGTTATACAGATAGATAAATAAATAAATAAAGGTAACTTGGAGCTCTAGTTGATCTATTTGGATTTTGCCAAGGCATTTGATACCGTTCCACACAATAGATTAGTGTTCAATCTGAAGGAAATCGGTCTAGATGAAAATGCTTGTTCTTGGGTAGAACATTGGCTTAAAAACAGTACAAAGAGTTGTCGTTAATGGTAAATTTTCAAGCTGGACAGAGGTGGCAAGTGGTGTCCCTCAGGGGTCTGTTCTGGGACCCCTTCTATTTAACGAGTTTATAAATGATCTTGAAGACAGCATTGAAAGTCATGTTTCAGTGTTTGCAGATGACACAAAACTTTGTAAAATAATACAATGTGAGCAAGATATTACTTTGCTGCAGAGGGATTTAGATAGACTGGAGAACTGGGCGCTCAAATGGCAGAGGAAATTTAATGTTGAAAAATGCAAAGTTATGCACTTCAGCGTAAAGAATACACAAGCAACGTATACCCTTAATGGAAGCGAATTAGGGATAACACACGAAAAGGACTTGGGAATTGTTATAGACAACAAACTATGCAACAATGTGCAGTGTCAATCAGCAGTGGCCAAGGCCTGTAAGGTATTGTCATGCATGAAAAGGGGCATTCATTCTCGGGACGAGAATAATCATTTTGCCTCTTTATAAATCACTGGTAAGACCACACATTGAATATGCTGTGCAATTTTGGGCACCTGTTCTAAAGAAGGATATTATGGCACTAGAAAAAGTGCAGAGGCGGGCTACAAAATTAATAAAAGGAATGGAACATATCAGCTATGAAGAAAGGTTAACAAATTTAAACCTATTTAGTTTAGAAAAACGTTGCCTGAGAGGGGATATACAAATATATTCGGGGCCAATACAAACCATTGTGTGGAAATCTATTCACAAACCGGACTTTACATAGGACACGAGGCTATGCGTTTAGACTGGAAGAAAGAAGATTTCGTCAAAGGCAAAGGAAAGGTTTTTTTACTGTAAGAACAATAAGGATGTGGAATTCTCTGCCTGAAGAAGTGGTTTTATCAGAGTCCATACAGATGTTCAAACAGCAACTAGATGCATACTTGCAAAAACAGAATATTCAAGGATATAATCTTTCAATGTAGGTTGATCCAGGGATAAATCTGACTGCCATTCTGGGGTCAAGAATGAATTTTTTTCCTAGCTTGTTGCAAAATAGTGCTTCAAACTGGTTTTTTTTTTGCCTTCTTTTGGATCAACAGCAAAAAAAAAAAAAAATGTGAGGAAGGCTGAACTTGATGGACGCAAGTCTCTTCATTTATGTAACTATGTAACTAGTGACCATCATAGCCAATTCCTGGTTGATAGCCTCTTGTCACCCAGAAATAGACCCTCACTTAAATGTGTATTACAACCACTGCAGTCGCCTGTCACCCTCTCACGGTTAACATTCTAGACCTTTTTCAAACTGTTTGATGCTTACTTGCTTCTCTTTACAGGTATGGCTAAAGGGGATATTACCCTCCCCACATCCTAACTATACACCATCATGACAGGATAAACAGCAATCATTTTGATTGAGATTGATATTGAGATATATATATATATATATATAGATATAGATATAGATATAGATATAGATATAGATATAGATATAGATATAGATATATATATATATATATATATATATATTAAAAAAAAAAAAAAAACACAACTAAGTCTGTAAAATGTAAAGAGAGAACAAAATAGCGTAGATCATATGATATATTCATTACAGGCAGTTTCAACTGATATTAAAAGGTTAGTGTCAGTTACAGATATAAAACCGTAGTTTATAAAGCTTAGTTTACAGCCTCTTAAAGGGGTACTCCAGCACTATAACAATTTAATTTAAATGAAGTTGATATAGTCCCTTCTCTGTCTTGTGTTTTGTTTAGAAATAGATATATAAAAAGAGGAAAAGAAAGCGATTGAGATAAAAAGGTAAGGATGGCGTTACTGTGCTGCTTTAATGTTTATACTCTTCCTCCTCGACACTTGCGCATATATATATATACACACACACACACACACACACACTATCTTTTCTTCCTTGTGCTGAATCTTAATATCGGGACGAGGACATTTTGTTGTCCTCAGTCCATGACGTGTGCGGTTTAACTTTCTGTGGGGTTCATACTGATTGTGGGTAAATTTTGACTGCCAACGGAAACAGAACCTTGCTTTAACCCCTTAAAGCCGTTACGGCATTCTATGTCGTCCCGCTTTAAGTGGGCTTTAAAGCCGTTGCGGCGGCTTAGAACTTCGTAACGGCTTTGAGCCCTGGAGCGCCCGGGTTACTTACCTTCCCGGCGCTCCGCTTCGGGAGGACTGCCTCACAGCCCAGGCAGCCCTCCCACGGCAAATCAGGCCCCCGGGGGCCATGTGATCGCTCTCAAAGAGCGATCACATGGCCCCCTATATCTGGCTGTGGATCTGCCAGCAGGGGGACTGTCTGAAATGTCAGACAGTCCCCCTGCTGGTGGGATCTGTTAAAAAAAAAAAAATAATAATATTAGACATGTTATAAAATATATATACATATATATATGTAACGTCAAACAAAGTCTATTTTAATATTATTATAAGTACATATATGAGTATTAAAATACACTTAGAATGACAAGATATATACGTAAAATTACAATAAAATTAATAAATAACATTTAATATAAATTATATATACACATGTTCATGTAATTTCATTCTAACTATTTTGTAATGTATATATATATATATATATCTATCTATCTCAAAATACACTTAGAATGACATTCTATATATCTATAAAATGCAAATAAATTATTTATATATACACACATACATACGCACATATAATTACATAAAAGATTACATTAGTATACACGTAGAATTCAAATACCTATAAATGCATATATATTAAAAATTCTACGTGTATATTTAAGTAATCTTTTAACATAGTTAGGTGATTTGATTAATTAAAATTTGATTGACATGCCTGACAACACAGGGAGAAAGTGCAGAGAATTTAATTCGCAAGCACTATATTTGACCCTGTAACTCTACAAGACACCATAAAACCTGTACATGGGGGGTACCGTTTTACTCGGGAGACTTCGCTGAACTCAAATATTAGTGTTTCAAACTGGTAAATTGTATTACAATGATGACATTTTAAGTAAAAGTTACGTTTTTTGAATTTTTTTTTTACAAACGAACTGAACTTTTATGGTCTATATTATTGTTGTAATATGTTTTACGGTTTTAAAACACTAATATTTGTGTTTAGTGAAGTCTCCCGAGAATAACAGTACCCCCCACGTACAGGTTTCATGGTGTTTTGGAAAGTTAGAGAGTCACATATAAGACTTGCATTTCATTTTTTTGACATTGAAATTTGCCAGATTAGTTATGTTGCCTTTGAGAGCGTATGGTAGCCCAGGAATGAGAATTACCCCCATGATGGCATACCCTTTGCAAAAGTAGACAACCCAAGGTATTGCAAGTGGGGTATGTCCAGTCTTTCTTAGTAGCCACTTAGTCACAAACACTGGCCAAATATTCGCTTTTTTTTGCTTTTTTCACACAAACACAAATATGAAAACTAACTTTGGCCAGTATTTGTGACTAAGTGGCTACTAAAAAAAACTAAACATACCCCACTTTCAATACCTTTGGTTGTCTACTTTTTCAAATGGTATGCCATTATGGGGGTAATTCTCATTCCTGGGCTACCATACCGTCTCAAAGGTAACATTGCCAATCTGGAAAATTTCAATTTGAAAATGGAACGTTCTTTTCAATTTGAAAATGGAACGTACATTTGACCCTGTAACTTTCCAAAACACCATAAAACCTGTTAATGGGGGGGGTACTGTTGTACTTGTGAGACATCGCTGATTACAAATATGTGAATTTATTTTGCAGTAAAACCTAACAGTATTATGACATTCACAGCTAAAATGTCAGACGGAAATACAAATTTAAAAACAAATCTTATTTTCTCACTTTTTTTTACATTTTATTCAGAAATTATGTTCCATATATGAATAGTTAATGATAAATTAAAGCCCTGAACAAAATGATATATAATAAGTGTGGGTGCATATAATATGAAAGAGTGGAACTACGGGTGAACAGACATATAGCGCAAATGCCAGTTTTTATTTACGTTTTGTTTTGATCAGAACGTGCACTATTGACTCCGTCCTGAAGGGGTTAAGGACCAAACTTCTGGAATAAAAGGGAATTATGCCATGTCACACATGTCATGTATCCTTAAGGGGTTAACGTGGCACTCCACACAAAGATTTTCATCTTGCGGTTACATTTGTGACAATTTCTTAAAAAGTGTGCATTCTAATATAAATCAATAATTTTCTAGAATTCTGACACATGGTTTCTTCCTTTTTTGTAGCGGTGTTACAGTTCATTTAGAAACACTGGAGAGTCGTGAACGTGTGCACGTTCATGGCTCCAGCAGAGGCTTTTCAATGGAAATCTTTTAATTGAAGCATTCCCCACAACACACTAAACATCTGTGCAGAGAGAAGTGAAGGAGTTGCAAAGGCTGTTTTACGATATACCTCCAAGTCAAAATAGTGCCTGCACATTTTCATTATGGGTATATTTATTTATGGTATTTATAATGCGAAAAAACAGATTTTGCAGCGCTGTACAATTTATGGAGAACGTACAACATACACAGACATATACAAAAGGTAGAGAGGGCGCTGCCCATAAGCTCATATCTAGCCATTGAAGCTCTTTTATACAAAGCGCTTAGCTAGGTAGCCCGTGAGCTTACAATCTACATCTGCTCTGCCCATTGTCGAGTATTGTCAACCTGACTGCCATACATAAGGAAAAGTAGTCTTTACTTTTCATTACATATTTTATGAAAACTCAAGATTCAGACACAGGGAGCGCAGAATTATTAGGCAAGTTGTATTTTTGAGGATTCATTTTATTATTGAACAACAACCATGTTCTCAATGAACCCAAAAAAACTCATTAATATCAAAGCTGAATATTTTTGGAAGTAGTTTTTAGTTATAGCTATTTTAGGGGGATATCTGTGTGTGCAGGCGACTATTACTGTGCATAATTATTAGGCAACTTAACAAAAAACAAATATATACCCATTTCAATTATTTTTTTTTACCAGTGAAACCAATATAACATCTCAACATTCACAAATATACATTTCTGACATTCAAAAACATAACAAAAACAAATCAGTGACCAATATAGCCACCTTTCTTTGCAAGGACACTCAAAAGCCTGCCATCCATGGATTCTGTCAGTTTTGATCTGTTCACCATCAACATTGCGTGCAGAAGCAACCACAGCCTCCCAGACACTGTTCAGAGAGGTGTACTGTTTTCCCTCCTTGTAAATCTCACATTTGATGATGGACCACAGGTTCTCAATGGGGTTCAGATCAGGTGAACAAGGAGGCCATGTCATTAGATTTTCTTCTTTTATACCCTTTCTTGCCAGCCACGCTGTGGAGTACTTGGACGCGTGTGATGGAGCATTGTCCTGCATGAAAATCATGTTTTTCTTGAAGGATGCAGACTTCTTCCTGTACCACTGCTTGAAGAAGGTGTCTTCCAGAAACTGGCAGTAGGACTGGGAGTTGAGCTTGACTCCATCCTCAACCCGAAAAGGCCCCACAAGCTCATCTTTGATGATACCAGCCCAAACCAGTACTCCACCTACACCTTGCTGGCGTCTGAGTCGGACTGGAGCTCTCTGCCCTTTACCAATCCAGCCACGGGCCCATCCATCTGGCCCATCAAGACTCACTCTCATTTCATCAGTCCATAAAACCTTAGAAAAATCAGTCTTGAGATATTTCTTGGCCCAGTCTTGACATTTCAGCTTGTGTGTCTTGTTCAGTGGTGGTCGTCTTTCAGCCTCTTACCTTGGCCATGTCTCTGAGTATTGCACACCTTGTGCTTTTGGGCACTCCAGTGATGTTGCAGCTCTGAAATATGGCCAAACTGGTGGCAAGTGGCATCTTGGCAGCTGCACGCTTGACTTTTCTCAGTTCATGGGCAGTTATTTTGCGCCTTGGTTTCTCCACACGCTTCTTGCGACCCTATTGACTATTTTGAATGAAACGCTTGATTGTTCGATGATCACGCTTCAGAAGCTTTGCAATTTTAAGAGTGCTGCATCCCTCTGCAAGATATCTCACTATTTTTGACTTTTCTGAGCCTGTCCAGTCCTTCTTTTGACCCATTTTGCCAAAGGAAAGGAAGTTGCCTAATAATTATGCACACCTGATATAGGGTGTTGATGTCATTAGACCACACCCCTTCTCATTACAGAGATGCTCATCACCTAATATGCTTAATTGGTAGTAGGCTTTCGAGCCTATACAGCTTGGAGTAAGACAACATGCATAAAGAGGATGATGTGGTCAAAATACTCATTTGCCTAAAAATTCTGCACTCCCTGTAGCAGATTAGATAAAGTTTATTTTTGCCGATTAGATAAATTTTATTTTTGCCGCTTTGACTCAAACAACTGCCATAATCGTCCATATAGTTTTCTACTCATCACTGCCCACATAAACTACCTAAACTAACCACACAGGGCATTTTATTTTTTAAAATAAACACATTTATAAATAGATGTATTTAAAAAACACATACAGGGGGTCATGTACAAAGAATTCTGGATCTTACAACGTTTTCTGCTTTCTCCATGTTTCCATAGGCAAAAGAAAAAAAATGTGCAGATACATGGGAGATGGTCACATTTACCTGCCCATTGGACTGGCTTGCTTAGAAAGACCATATAGGCTGCACGTCTTACCCAATTACTTCCACTTCTCTGATTGTGAAGAAATAATTGGGGTGAAGAGAGGGCAGAAGGTAACAGAAGTTTTTATTTTAATAATACTTTCTAGAACAATTAACTACTGTGATCATTGAACCACAGTAAGAATTAAAACTAAACAGCCAGATGGAGGGGGTAGACAGAAAAACAAGGGGAAAGACTGTCAACTGAAAATACACACTGATAAAACCAGCAGTCTTTCTATACAGCTCTGTTGATCTTTGTCTCCTCCACCTGGGAGCTTTCACATGGATGTTAACTGATGAGGAAAAAATGTCCCATATGACTAAAATGAGAGGATTAGGAAGTCTGCAGAGATGCCAACTAAGCACAGAGCTGTTAAGAAAGAAGCAGCAGAAAGTTGGATATCATATCCATCACTAGGTGAGAAATTAAGAATATGTTCATAACCCAGGGCTTGACAAATTTGCTTTAAATATAGGAGCCAGCTTACAAAGTAAGAAGCCCGCCCGCCCCCCGACAAAAATATACAATTCTTAAAGGAACACTATAGTCACCACAACCACTGTGGCTTAATGTAATGGCTCTGGACTCTATAGCCTGTTAATTTAAGAATCGTATACTTGTTGATGGAAAATAAATAAATAACTCCTAACTAAAATCTGCTATCTAGACACTAAAAGAGTTTCCTATCTTCATTCAGCATCCCCACGCTCTGCATGGAGGAGCTGAACGGTCCCCATAGAGATGCATTGATCTAAAGCAGCTCTGAGGAAATGCTGATGAGTGCATTTTGCCGCGCATGCTGCTATGGAAAAGCATTGGATTGGCTGAGATAATCAAGACTGATTATCTCAGCAATGGAGGCGTGCCAGCCACATCAGAAAAAAAAAGTAAAAACACCATTCCCATGTGACCTAAACATGTACATGCACTGACAGACACACACACAAACATACAGATATATGTACACACATTTTTTTTTTTTAAACACACAGATTCATAGATACACAGACTAATACACAAAACATTATATATTATATAAATAAAACCACCCTCCTCTTACCTACCTTGTGGGCGCAGGAGGGGCTTTCCTTGGGTCCTGTGGGACTAGGAGCAGGTTACACTGGGGCTGGATGAGGCTGATAGGAGTGGGTTGCCGCTGATTCAGACTCCCACTCTCCTGTCTGTTATCTCAGTTCGCCTGGAGGAAGTGAAAGGAACTGAACTACTTCCTCCCGGCACTAACCCAGCGCAGGGGAATTGGCAGGCTGGCGTGCGGCTGTCGAATAATCGCAGGAGTGCATGCGGCTCTGCAGAATGGGCGGCTCTGCGACCAGAGAAATCTCAACCTGTTTCCCGGTCAGCTTGTCCTCCTACGCGGTTTCAACGCCAGGAGGAAGTAGTAACAGTTCCCTTCACTTCCTCCCAGCGCGCAGAGAGAGACAGGGAAAAAATTCCCAGGGAAAAAATTCTTAGTCGCCATGACGACCTGGGATTTGTCAAGCCCTGTCATAATTTTTGGTGTGTAGACAATTTTTTATTGACATTGCAATCAACCAGAAGACAACACAAAATAGGGCCTGCTATGTCTTATGAAGAACTATATTATGGCAAAATAAGGGCAATCCAGATCTTTCACAGTCACATCTTGCCATTTTCTCTCAGCTGTTTTTCAGGACTGCTGATGGGAAACAGACACCTTCGTGTATGTTAAGAAATAGACTCTAAAGACGATCTATAAAACATCCTAATATCTCTTAAAATGAACTAATTTTGTACCCTCCCACATAGCGTGCACCAGTGTTGCAAAGTTAATGATAAAATACATCTCTAAAGTCTTAATATCTGACTGACAACTACATTGTTAACTTTGGGTTCTAACAGCAGCCAATTGACTTCACTGGTCAACTCTGCCCAACCACTTTAAGTGGAACGGTAGGTTTTGCTGTTTTTTGGCATATTACAATTATTTAACAAAATCCATCCATTTCTTTATACACTGCCTGAAACCCTCACTCACACATACAATCATTACTTCACATATGAAATTAAGGCAGGGCTCAACAAACCCCAGGTGCAGAATCGCCATAGCTACCAGGTATTTTGAGTGTTTGTCAGCCCGTTTACCACTGGCAACCTTTTGGGCCCCCACGAGGCGGACACTATGTGGAAGGAGGTAGCGAGTGAGCTGTAATATTCCTGCTCTTCTCCCTCCTGCGCCCTGCTTGATGAGATGAAGTCCCTCTGACCCAGGCATCACTAAACAACACGCAAGGGAGCAGAGAATGTAGAGCAGAAGGAGGACAGCAGTCATCCTCTAGATTGTATGTTTAAAGTAAAGAAAGAGTAGAGAGAGTGTGTCAGGTTGCTGAACATTCGTGGGGGGTAACTCCTTAGTATAAATTAACTGAAACAAGTCCTCTAGATTGTAAGCTCGTTTGAACAAGGTCCCCAACTACCTATTGTTCCTGTTACATTTTGTTATTGTCTCATTTGGTAAATTCCCATCTTATTGTAAAGTGCTGCATAATAAGCTGGCACTATATAAATACCAATAATAATAATAATAATCAGTGAGTGAGTCCGTCCGACAGTGAGAGTGTCTTCATGTGCAAATACAAAGGAACTTTTTAGTGCCCAGAATACAAACATGAATTCCTGACACTATAGTGTTTAACTATTTAGGTGACCAGCCCCCTCTGATCACAGTCTAGCAGCGGCTGGACCCACCTCTATGGTTGAGATTATCATCCATCTTGATCAATCCAGAGCTTTCCCATAGAAAAGCATTAGGTTTTTGTGCATGTGCAGCAAAACGCTGCACTTAAAGGAGCACTATAGGGTCAGGAACACAAACCTGTATTCCTGACCCTATATAGTTAAAACCACCATCTAGCCACCCTGGTCCCCTCATGCCTCCCTAAATATAGATATTTAGATAGATATAAAGTCTTACTTGTATTCAAGTCTGCAGCTGCTTATTTTGTCCCGGTTTCCTTTAGATCTGCCCACTGCCTGCTTACATCAGCAGAAGTGGTAGCCTGATCCAATCACAATGCTTCCCCACAGGATTGGCTGAGACTGACAAAGAGGCAGATCAGGGGGAGAGCCAGCATGATTCAAACACAGCCCTGGCCAATCAGCATCTCCTCAATTGAATCAACTGAATTGAATCAATGAATCTCTATGAGGAAAGTTCAGTGTCTGCATGCAGAGGGAGGAGACACTGAATGTTTGGATACATTTTAGGCAGCCATGACCCAGGAAGAATCTCTAACAGCCATCTGAGGTGTGGCCGGTGAAGTTATCACTAGGCTGTAATGTAAACACTGCATTTTCTCTGAAAAGACCGTGTTTACAGCAAAAAGCCTGAAGGTAATGATTCTACTCACCAGAACAAATTTAATAAGCTGTAGTTGTTCTGGTGACTATAGTGTCCCTTTATTTTCCTCATAAAGAAAGGTGAGAAGTAGCCTAATTTAACCCCAGTTTATAAGAGTATGATTTATTTGATAAATTTGCTAGGGAGCAGCCCCCTGGCTGTCAAACAGCCAGGGAGGTTGGCAGACCCCTTCCGTTAGCTCCCCTGTGCCAACGGAAGTGGCAGGCACGCTTCACTTGAGCATGCCTGGCTCCCCACTCACCAGCTGCAGACCTCAAATCGGACGTGTGTGCGCACCAACTCAGAGGATTTTCAATGAGAAGCCTCCGATTTGGCTATTTGGCTATAAGTTAGGAGAGATTTTTTTTTTTTTTTTTTTTTAAACTAGCAAAGTTTAATTTACAATTTAGCTTAATGTAGTGGTTCTGGTGCCTATAGCCTGTTCCTGTAGCCTTTTTTTAATGTACACGCTAGATTTTCAGAGAAAAGGCAGTGTTTACATTACTGCCTAGTAACACCTCTAATAACACTCAGACGGCCACTAGAGAGTAGTGTGTCAGTGCGCAGCACCTTTGTTCAGCGTCTTCACACACTGCATGGAGGTGCTGAATGTTACCCAAAGAGAACATGCGCAATATCCTCCCAATGCTATCCTATTGGAAATCATAAAGATTGATAAACTCAAGCTCTGCCTGTGTGAGAGGGAAGGGAGCAGTAATCTACTTGTGGCTCCGCTCTGCTCCCTGTAGTGATGCTGGGGCCGGAATGATATATTCAGGCTGCATCACTAGACAGCACGACAGAGCAGAGAGGAGCCACAGTAAGATCACTGCTCCCACGCACGCTGTCCCCGCCTGCTGCTTCCATTCTCCCCAGGGCGGCTGCCTCCACGTTCCGAGCCGGTCTGCAAATCCCAGGCGACCGGGCAAAATTTCTAGTCGTAATGGCGACCTGGGATTTGTCGACCCCTGTCTTACGTGACAGTGTTCTTTAAAGGGAATCTCCAGTGCCAGGAAAACAATCAGTTTTCCTGGCACTGGAGGGTCCCTCTCCCTCCCACCCCCCAATCCCCGGTTACTGAAGGGGTGAAAACCCCTTCAGTCACTTACCTGAGGCAGCGGCAATGTCCCTCACCGCTGTCTCCGCGACGCTCCTCCTATCCATTGCGTCGGCGAGACTGATCTCGCCCACCGGCCGAGGGGACCTAATGCGCATGTGCGGCAATGCCGCGCATGCGCATTACGTCTCCCCATAGGAAAGCATTGAAAAATCATTTCAATGCTTTCCTATGGGGTTTTGAGTGACGCTGGAGGTCCTCACACAGCGTGAGGACGTCCAGCGACGCTCTAGCACATGTTTCCTGTGCTAGAACCCAGGAAGTTCCCTCTAGTGGCTGTCTAATAGACAGCCACTAGAGGTGGAGTTAACCCCGCAAGGTAATTATTGCAGTTTATAAAAAACTGCAATAATTACACTTGCAGGGTTAAGAGCAGTGGGAGTTGGCACCCAGACCACTCCAATGAGCAGAAGTGGTCTGGGTGCCTAGGGGACTTTAAGACCGAGACATAAATTTAGATCTCACAACACAAAAGGAGATGCAGTAGTTGCCTTACACTATACATATTTTATAGGGTTCCTTAACTTTAAGACTTGAGAGTAAAAAAAAAGCCAGCCAACGCTAATGGTACACTATTGAGACTTAGGAATGAAGTTAAAGGGTTACTCCAAACACCATGACCACTTCAGTAATTTTAAGAGGTCAGGAATCTTAAATTAAACCCCATTGCTGCCGGCGGTGTCAGCCTGGAACTAGAGCTCTAGGCTGACTAACCTAAATTCTGTTCGAATTTCATTGAAATGTACATTTGCCAGTTATGTCCAAGACTAACCACTACTAGTGAAACACACACTATATATATAATATATATATATATATATATATAATATATAATATATAATATCTTTCATTAGTAAAGAGGAGGAGAAGGAAAAAAAAAGCCATTTTTGTTTTCACTGCCTAAAATAGGATGTTCTGATGCTAAACAGCAGTTTGAAATCACTGAAAGTACTCTAAACTAATTTATTCTACTATGTCCTCCATACAACATCCAGCACACTACCAGCTACTGTATCGCACAGCCTTCTCCTATGAATCTATACAGAATTACGAAATAACTTGCCAGAAAACATCAAACCTGCCACTAGCCATGAATACCAGAAAATACCTGAATCCAGCTACCATCAAAAAGCACTCACTGAAAATACAGTGAAAGTAAAAATGTATTCTCCAACATAGAAATCGCAATGTATCCTTCTCACAATTTTTTTTTTTTTTTTTTTTTTTTTAAATAGGCATTTCATTGATGCCAAGTTTTCTTCAGATAGTGGAAATGAATTATCCTAAACATTGAGATAGTAAGTTTTTTCCCCCCACATGCCTGTGCATAGGATGCATGCACAATAACACATGCACACTTGTGCATTGTTCTTCGTTATCAGCGCATGAACTCTACATTGCAACTGCATGCATATATATCCCAGGCTAGGAGGAACTTACAACAACCAAAGATTGCACAGCACTTTGAAGAGAACAGACTTCAGATCTAAATGTTTTGATCTTTACTATCAATCTGGCAATCTCATGCTTTAGACACGTATTCTGTTTACCTTAAAGTGGCGCGGTCACCTGGAGTACTTTGCAAAGACCCCTAACAGTAACATCACTACTGTGGGTTTCGTGGCTGGAGAGAGGGGGGTGGGGGGCACGGAAAGGAGAGTTCTACTTACCTGAATCTGTCACTTTACATCACTTCTGCAGACTACAGCATTGGGGTCTATGAAGAATCCTGCAAGATCCTCCATAGACAGATGTCGGTAGAGATTGTAGCTCCGACCAGTGTCAGGGGTAGGAAAAATACACAAGGCTATAGTCCCTATTTTGTTCTATGTTTTCCGTTATATATAGACTGAATATGACAAAGTAGGAGAAAAAGGAGAGAGAAAAGAGAAAAAGTAAGAGAAAAAGGAAACGATTGGGAAAATGAAAGTTCGGAATGCACTTTAACAGCTGCTCTCAAAGCTTTAAACTGCTGTACAAACAACCAAAACATACAGAGGCCAAAGGGTTTATTTATTCAAGGGAGAATTCAAAATGAAATTCAAATTTAGGGTCAAAATAGCTTAACTAGAAAAATTCTACAAGTCAGTTTAGCTTCCATTTCAGCAACTGTGCCCTAAATATTTTAATTCTTACTTTAGAAAATAATCCGGTAAGTTTAGAATAAAGTCTCTCTCTCTGGTCTATAAAAATTAATTTATTACAACTTCCAACCTTAAAGGACCACTCTAGTGCCAGGAAAGCATACTCGTTTTCCTGGCACTAGAGTGCCCTGAGGGTGCCCCCACCCTCAGGGACCCCCTCCCGCCCTGCTCTGGAAAGGAGAAAAGGGGTAAAACTTACCTTTTTCCAGCGCTGGGCGGGGAGCTCTCCTCTCCGCCTCCGTTCCTCCCCGTCGGCTGAATGCGCACGCGCAGCAAGAGCTGCGTGCGCATTCAGCCGGTCGCATAGGAAAGCATTCATAATGCTTTCCTATGGACGCTTGCGTGCTCTCACTGTGATTTTCACAGTGAGAATCACGCAAGCGCCTCTAGCGGCTGTCAGTGAGACAGCCACTAGAGGAAATAGGGGAAGGCTTAACTAATTGATAAACATAGCAGTTTCTCTGAAACTGCTATGTTTATAAAACAATTAGTTAACCCTAGCTGGACCTGGCACCCAGACCACTTCATTAAGCTGAAGTGGTCTGGGTGCCTAGAGTGGTCCTTTAACCCCTTAAGGACCAAACTTCTGGAATAAAAGGGAATCATGACATGTCACACACGTCATGTGTCCTTAAGGGGTTAAGGAAAGAAACAAAAACAAACAAAAAAAAACAACGTTTTTACTGTGTAGCAATGGGAAGCAGTCAAACATTTCATAGAAATGAAAATCTATTTAAATGGGTAATCTCACACTCTAAACTCTTTGAGATGACAATAAAGAGTATTTCCACTACCAAGACAGGGTTATTAAAGGGACACTAGGAACAGCAACCACTTCATCTTACAGAAATGGTTATTGTGTCTGGCGCTGTCCCATTGTAAAAAAATAAAAAAATAAATAAATAACACCTTTCCCTCTCTTCTGCTCCGGCTAATGCATCAGGAAGAGCCACATGTGCCCAGTGACCTTTACTCACTGTCAAAATATTTAAGAAATACTCAGGGTACCCAGGCCACCAAAAATACTTCAATAAAATTAACTGCAGTACCTAGAGTGTGTCTCCCCCCCGCCCCACACCAGATTTTTTTTATTTATTTTTTTTTAAACCACACAAAAGAGCATGTTTTCACAATGTGCCTATTTTCTCTTAAATTTGTCAATTCAGTGATGTAAGCACAGTAACCATTACAGTACGCTGTAATGGTTATGGTGTATAGAGCCTGAGAGCACCACAGTTTTACAAAAATAAATAAGCATTTGCAGCATGGCTCACCAGCTAATGCTGAATGAACATTTGCTTTAAGCCAACCAAATGTGGGAGGCAACATAAACGTTGAGGGTGCTGGTTAATCATTGCCAAGTAAAATTGGGCAGGCCAATGCACAAGTTCACTTTCACATTAATTGAAGGCAGAGGCCAAAACTAAAAAAATAGCACATACTTTTTGCACCATAACCACTACATCAAGATATTGTTGTTATGGTGTCTAGAGTGCACATAATGTGTGTGAAGTTCTGTATACAAAAGGTCAGGAATAAGTTGGTTAAAAATCAGATTATTAAATGTTATACAATTGGACAGATGAAATGCTGAAATTGCACTACCTTCATCTCTGACAATCATCTCCTGTTCTGTAGTATATAGCTTAAAATCAACCTCTCGAGGCACTATTTAATTCAAATAAACCAAACAACGAACTGATAAGCAACACATTAAAGAATACAAAATGCCATATTCATATTTTAGAAAGATTGCTTTCTACGATGCTGGACAAGACATGTTTCGGAGAGTACTTGTCATCCAACTGCATTTTTTTCATTAGCATTAAACCCAAAAGCAGGTTAGGGGTTTAAAACAAAAAGATAAGCAGGCTTTTTAAATAAAGTTTTAAATATTCAGGAATTTAAAAGAAAATATATCTTATAAGACCAAAACAGCGGCATTGCATAAATTTGTTCCGTGACAAAACGCACTTAAATCATAGAGAGACTGGTTAGCCAAACATTGATGTTATATCTTTATGCTACTAAACAAGAGAGTGAAAGGAAAACTTGAAACTTGCTTCCTGTGTTAAGAAGAGGAAGGGGAGAGTACTAGCATCAATTGCAGCTTTTAAAAACTTGAAATTGGCGCCTGGAGCAGCGACTGCTATTAGGAGAAGAGGAGGTTTGGTTACATTCATATTCATAAGCCCGTCCCTCTAGCTATAGGCTGAGGCGGGGACTTTATTCAGATAACAGAACTCAGGCAGCCAGAGTCAATTGACAGGTCACCATTGTAATGAGGAACAGCCATGTATTTGCTTAGGCAATAAAGAACAGTGCCTATTTTATCTCTACTGCCAAGCATCCAGGGAGACTATTCTCATGACTCTTCAATGCCAGCAGCAATCATGTGCCCGCAGACCTTGCAAGTCGCAGAGTGGCTTCATTTCAACAGGGAATAACTGCAGACAGCTCTGAAGATCTATTCAGACCTGCATCTGAGAGACTTTAAAAGGAGAGCTTGAAGCTGGAGGGGCTCACAATTGTGATTTTTTTTTGGTCCTGTTCAGATATATTACTAGGGTTCAGCAGTTGCATGCATTATTTACAAAATGCACCACTGACATAAGATGCATATTAGTGACATTTCACCGACACATTTCATATACCCATTGTACAGCGCTACAGAACTTGCTGCCGTTATATATATATATAAAAAAAAAAAAAAAAAAAAAAAAAAATATAATAATAATAATAATAATAATAATAATAATAATAATGTAAATATAAGCTGATTACTATTTGGGATGTGTAACACAATGTTAAAATGTGAGCTATTAAAGCTGCACCTACAATATATAGCTACAAAAAGACATCCTGCTGAGCAGCAATGGTTTGAGTGTAAAGATTGAATAGAATTAAGGTTTCCCATAATAAGAATAAAAAGTTATAAAGACACCAGTGCCCTAATCTTAGTTCATATATCATGCACAAGTTTTGCAGTTTTGTTTTTTTAAGACTACAACTCCCACAATGCTCTGCAAGCCTCAATAAGGAGGAGCCTAGCACTGTGCCAGACCATGGCTCTGCTCAGAGCTGACAGGCTGCTTGCCATAGGCTTGCGTGGCTGACTGATGGCTTACAGCCCCATGGACCGCCCATTCTCCTGTCTGTCTGGGATCCTCCTGCTGGGGGAACCCGCCATTTTTCTTTGTGGCTATAAAAAGCCATATTAAACCCATCTTCCTCTATCGCCCAATGGGATGCTTGGCTAGGTGTCCTGCCATTACTACTAGCCACTAGCCATGTGGCGAGTTATAGCCTAAAGCAGGGGACCTGGACAGACCCCCCCCCCCCCCCCCCGTACTGATACATTGTTTCCAAAACTGCCATCTGTTACACTGTGCATGGGGCACAAAGGTGGCCAAAAAAAAGTAAATCCCAACACAGGACTACAACTCCCGTGATGCTTCGCCATTCGCAGGGCTGCTAGAGCATCATGGGAGTTGTAGTTCCCCGCCGCTTTTACCTTTATTATGTGGCCACCCCCCTGTGAGAGGGTTAATAAGCGTGCATTGTATTTATCTACCTGTGTTATAGACGTGCAGTTCGTCCACGATGCCCTCGTTCCCTCCTCCGAAGACCACGATGAGCTCCTTGATGGCCACTGCCCGGTGTCCGTGCCGGGGCCTGGGGACCGGGCCCGACCAGCCCACCACACGCTTCCACCTCGGCTGCAAGGCGGCGGAGCCTGAGACCGCCGGGGACGAGGCCATGGCGGCTGACTGGCAGCGAGTCCAAACAGTACGATCCAGCCAACAACAAAAAAATTAAACAATAATGAAATAAAAATAATAATTTTAAATGAAGTCAATGGGAACCGGGAGAGAAAAAAGAAAACCGGATTAAAAACAAGCGCGGAGTGGGGCTGTGGGTTCCGGTGTGAGGCGGCAGCACGGGCTGATAAAATGTGTAAAATGTCTGAGGGGAGGCCGGGGCTGAGGCCTAGTCCGCGCCGGTTCTCACTGAGGTGCTGGGAAGTCCATGGGAGCCGCCATTTTATGACGGCGGCCGGGGAGAAAACAAACTCGCTGACTCCCTCTCCGCTCCAGCCAGGGGCCACCCGAGGGGATGGCAGGCTCCTCCGCCACGTCCCCTCCGCAGGCCGTCCTGGGCTGCCCTCTCCCCGGATCGAGTGCCGCTTTAAATCCGCCCGAGAGCGCCGGAGCTGAGGGAGTCCATGGGAGCCGCCATCTTGTGCCGTCCAAACAAACCAATAAAGAGCTGGGAGGAAGAGCAAAGATGGCGGCGAGCGGGGCGACTACACTCAATAAACGCCGCCTCCTCCTCCTCCTCCTCCTCCTCCAGCGGCTGTACAGCGAGGGGGGGTGGGATATGGCGGATACAGTGCTGCGGGGAACACACAAAGCCCCCCTTCACTGACGGTGTGTGTGTGAGGCACTAACAACCGGATACTCCACCACAACCACTTCACCCGGTAGCCACGGCAGCCTGCTTTGTCGCCCGTTAGGTTCGGTTGTAAAACACACACAAAGAAACAAAACGCGGAAATAAAGAAAAAACAAAAAGAAACCTAAAAAAATAGCGACAGCCACTCGGAAAGCGGTTGTTAAGCGATATAATTATTGTGTAAATAGAAGGCAGGAGACCGGAGAATCTTTTCACGCCTCCCTGGGAGCCGCCATCTTGTGAGCGCCCGCCTCCTGTCTTCCTCCTCCTCCGGAGACAATAAGATGGAGGCGGGGACTGTGCAGTGCGGGCATGGAGAGCGAACGGAGGGGGGGGAGGGGGAAGAGAAGAGGAGGAGGGGACACACAGGGCAGAGAATGTCTCTCTGCGTCCTGCAATGGCAGTAACCTAGCCTGAGACCTGCCACTGGCAGGGGCAAGAGCTAAGAGAATATCAAACAGTAGTGCAAAATAATAATTACAAAAAAATAAAATTATTATTTTTTGAACACTTAGATATTTTGTTTTGGTAAAACTAACTCTTTTGGCCTTCTTCTTAGTTATCCAAAATTCCCTGGGCAGCAAATAGCCCTATAGGTAAAATGAGGCAAATAAGATGGGGGTAATTCAATAATGTGTTGAGAAGTCAAAAGATATTTAAGCCAAAATAGTTGAAATGGAAAAATAATCTAAATATGTTATGCCATGTTTCAAGCTGTTTTAGTAAAAATTCACTTACAGTACAGTTTATACTTGGGGGATATTCATGAAACTACGAATTAAAGAAAATCTGCTTCGGGGTGGTTTGTTTTTTTTTGGCCTAAATGTTGCGATTTGGATTTCATTTTTTTTTTTTTACAGTGTGATATTTAACGATTATGGATTTCCTAAAATAATATGGACCCACCAAGCTTATGGGGTGCCAAAATTAATGAAAATTGGGCTGCCACTGCTAAAGGTCCATTAAACATACAAGAAGATCTGTAAATCCTAAGGGTCCTTAGCACCAATATCGATACTGGGTAAGGGCACATTTGAGGGTGGGACATGCTTTTGTCCACCCACCTATGCATAGGTATCAGGTGGAAGGCATTCATTTATTGGACTTGGTGGGAAGGACATCCAGTTGACCTCTCCCCTGCCCTTTGCAGGGGAGTGGACTCCAGCTAATAATAGCCCCTCCTATGAGCATCCCCACCCGGGAAGCCGAGTTTGCCTGCAACTACTGTGCCAAAAAGGTCCTGATTCCCCTTTGTCCCTATATCTATGTGGTCATAAGGGGTCTCTGCCTCATCCTTGGGGTTAATCCTCAAAGCTCAATGGACAGAACACACATAAACAATTTTCACTTTAGCTTAGTTTTTAAAGGTCTTGCTCCAGTGATATTCTGCTTTCCAAATGGTTGGAATTTCCATTGAAGTACCAGTTATTCAGATGAGCAGCAAATGGGGACATTGCGGGCTGGATAACTGACATATCCACCACCCAGATAGCTCAGTACTAGCAGTGTACCCAGTTACCAAGTCGTTATTCTCTTTCATCCTCCAATTGACGGTTGAGGGGAGACCAGAGACATATATATTCCTTATTTCCATTATTTTAATACTCCATCCCACTTCTCAGGGGTGGAGTATTAAAAGTTGAGCACCTACTGGCTCCCCACTTCTCAGGAGCGGAGTATTAAATGTTGAGCAACCACTGGTTGCTCACTATTGAGGGTGCAAAATTTAATCCAGATTTGCCTTTAGTAAATTGCGAATCTAGTAGAAAATCTGTCATCGATTTTCTAAATGTATACTTTAGTGAATAAACCCATCATATTGTTATTGATATGAACTGGTTCCATATCTTTTTGGGCAGTGCATTAAAAGTTCTTGCAAATACTGCATGTGGAAAAACAGTTGAATAAAGAAGTTAATCAATCCCTCTCTTTTTTTTCTACCTGCAACATATGAATGCTACATACTAAGGGCAGCTTTCTTTAATGTTCACCCATATGCATGTAGCAATACTGTGTGGAGTTTTATCTAATTGCAAACTTGTAAAACCAAACACATCAGCAATGGTACATGCCTGCTCGTTTCCATGGCAATTGCCTCACTTTTAGAACTTTGCACCACTTTTAACATCATTAAACTTTTGATAAACCTGCCCCCCCCCCCCCCCCCCTCACTTTATGCAGTTTATATGTCTGAAGTGGAAAAGTAAAAAAGCTGATTTATTATTAAAATAAAACCTGACACAGAGTAATCATAAACTGTAGAATAAACAGTAGCCAAAGCAGGCTACCTGAAGCCACGCACAAACAAAGGGATAACTGGCTGCATGTGTTTAATTTGCTGTAGTGGGCTGTGTTTTTATTCCATGAACCATTTTGACTCAGGCAGTCAGTGAGGGGGAATCTTTCATGCCTCCACGGGAGCCGCCATATTTGGACATGGCCGCACCCTCCACCTTTGGAACACAAACAGACATGGTGGGCGGAGGGAGCTCTGGTTCTGGACTGTTCCCGGCCCAGTGTTTATTATTAGTTTATTATGAATGGGTCAGTGTGGTTCCCCTGCACTGTGTGATTCCCTGACACTGCATACAGCAATATCCCAGGCTATGGGTATAAAGCTGCAGTGGGGTTTTATTAATGTCACGTTCTGTGATGGGAAACGCCATCTTGTTTGCGCTCCTCCTCCGTAGTTAAGGGAGGAAGAGGCAGACACAGTAATGGCGGCGGCGTCTTCTTCTTCCTGCAAATGCCCGGATGTTAATGAAAACAAACAACGAATTGTATATTTTATTTTATTACACGTCACACAAGCCTGCGGTGTCACGTTTATACTAGTGTTTTTACAGCCAGCTCTTATCCACGCTGAATGTTAATGATTTAACTGTCGCCACAGAGCGGGGCTGACCGCCCGCTGACTGTCACTCTAACGGGATGAAAAGACGCCTCAGCGGCCATCTTGTCCTCAGGTCCTAGCAACGGTTGCCAGGGGCCGTTGGCACGCGGCAAAGGGAGCCGCCATTTTGGAAGGGGCGCCACACCTCCGTCGCCCGTTGCGAGGCGGGAGACATGGCGGCCATGTTGGCAAGGGCTGGAAATTCGATTTCTTATTAAAAAAAAAAATTCCATTGTTTTTTAATTTAATATTTTATTTATTTTTTCCTAAAATGCAGTGGTTCACAAGGCGTGATGTAGATATTTTGCTGGCTCGTTATGGCTGCTGCCTTGGCTCCTGCGGCAGAGCATCATGGGAAACGTAGTTCCTGGCAGCTGCAGTGCCAGAGAGCGGCCATTACTGGCAAAATCCAAGTCGGTCTGTGCCAGGACCTGACACTAATAAATAACACACAGATACACATGAGACGTGGGCACTTTATTGCACAGGAAGGAAGTGGTTGGACATTAAATATGACAAGTTTAAAAAAATAAATTAACCCTTTCAGGTTTTGAAACAATGTAGTGGTTTAATTATCCATAGATTAATAGGGGCAGGAGGAACTTTTTTTTTTTTATTATAAACAAAACAGACCAATATGAGTGTCAGGGTTATTCGGCAAAGGGTGAGTTCAAAATATTACTCAAAACGGGTTAAATGTTCCCATTTATGTTCTGTTTTGGGGTGTACTATTTTGGCTTCAATGTTTAAATCCATCTTGGTGAATTGCTTTTTTTTCCCCCAACACCGCACAATAGCACTTTTCCTTTGAAGCCCGTTAACAAAAAAGTGGTTCATTCACTAAACACAGGATTATAGTAAATTTTAAAAAATGAGGTAAAATACCCAATCGGCTATTATTTACAAATAAGCTTTTTTTTGACTGAATTTTGCAATTTAATTTTCAATTCTCTACATTTTGATGTTTAGTGAATAAACCTCAACAAAGTGACTAGTGTCCCGGGAAACATGGTGGAACTGGCACCAAGTAATTATTATTTATATAGCGCCATCACATTCCGTAGCGCTGTACAATTGCACTGATGTCAATCATCTGTTGGCTTGGCCTGGTGTTGCTTGTTTTTTCTTTATGCAGCTCGGGTTTCTTCTAACCTAGTAGAGCCAAGCTTTCTTGCTGTCCTCAGAACAACTTACAACAGCACATCTCCCGAAATTCAAAAGGACAAAGAGGCACACTTCAATTATATAGCTAAGACTAAGGGGGGAGGGGGGGCTGTTCTGAGAAATTTCAGGTGACTTACGAATAACAATTTATGCAAATAAAATGTAATTTTGAACAAGAACAATGTATCTGATTTACACAGGCTGGTTTCTAAACACATTTATTGTAGTTTAAATACACATTACTGGGAGTTTTATTGCTGTGGAGCTCTATGATACACTCCAACACACTGACAATATGGAGCTCCTAGAAAAGAGGTACATTAGGTTAAAAAAAAAAAAAAAGCGTAGCAGAGGGATTTGGGCCCAAAATAAGGACTGTCCCTCCTAAATAGAGGCACTTGGGAGGTATGCAACAAGTAAAACCCATTTGTTACGGCCTTTTGCACATGTAAAAAAAAATATTAGGTTGCAACAGTGGGAGAATGGGTATAAATGTATGCATTTATTTGTAATATGTTTTACCAGAAAAAAAATACATTGAGATGACACTTGTTTGCAAGTATGTCCTGAGTATTTCAAGAAGGAAAAGAGAGAATGGTGCTGATGATTTTTTTTTTTTGTTTTTTCACTCTGCATCCCCCTAGCACCCTTTTGTTGGAGAAATAACACACAAATATATAAATTCGATTTTTATTTTGTTACTCTTTATTCTATACAGTGAAGTGAACCCTGCTTCTATTTTCCTCTGACTGTGGTAGAACATCATCATCCCTGGGGTTCAGAATGAACTGCCCTCCTGCCCACTGGTGAGTTTGCCGCTTTGTTGAGGTAGATTCTATATATCCAGATATTTTAACCCTTGACATTGTCCTTTCAAACCCTGTAATTCCTACTTGTCCCTTTCTCCCTTCTTTTTTTTTTCTCTTCATTTTCTTTGTTGCTTTTCCTTCCATTTCCGTTTTTTTTTGTTTTTGTTTTTTTTTTATAGTCATGGCTAGACTTTTACACTGCCCGATAAATTAGTTATCTCAGTTTTTTTTTTTTTTTTCAAAGATTGTCTATGACTGTCTGTTTTTTTTTTTTCTTTATCCTTACTATATTCATTTCAGAAATATGCATTTTTTTATATAGAGATTACAAAATAATTTGGTACAAACTTGCCAGCAAACGTACAAAATTATAATAAAATACTTACCCAAGGATTGCAGTTGCCTCCTCTAAGATGGCCACCATACTTGTTTGTCTTATCCACCATGTTTTCTCAAACACAAATTATGTTTATGTGTTAATGGACAACAAATGAGAAATGCAGCCATGGCACATGTATAATTTAATACTGAATATAAGAAAGCATATTTAACTACTGGTAAGTAGGAGTGTCAATCTAAATTGTTAAAAGTTAGGAACAATATGAACAAAACACAACAGGCCCTTGTTTGGCCACATTATCGTTCCATAGTTTCCTACTTATTGTCCACAAAGCCCATACCACATAGACAGAAGAAGACAACAAGCAGCATCTAAAATCAGATAGGGGTCTGGGACAGAATTGGGTGACTTGGAGTGTTGTGCATTATCCTCATTAGAATAGCACCTGTTTTCCCTTGATTAATCCCCCAAGTTGTTTTACATTGTGGCTACTAAAGTAGTGGTAACTACACTCAACCTATAGTGTCAATTTTTGAATGGCCTTTGGCTGTGGAATGTCTGTGATGACTGTATATTATATAGCACTGACAAATATTGTAGCCAATGTAAAAGTAACCCAAAGTGGACTGAAGGAGGCCAAGATAAATCTAAGTTATTTTTTTTTCAGGATGAGACTGCTGATAGCTGGTATCCTGAGAGATTTACAAAGATGATATGTAGATATCTTCATTGCAGAAATGTTTTTGAAAACTAAATAAGATAATAGTGCATAGAAAGAACAGCAGTATAAAAATACTGAATTTTGTGGCACATGACAAGAACGAGAAATGAACAAATTCAAGGTTGTGGTGCCAAGTTTGCAGTCTCCATTTTTAGTCACACTGTTTTTAAGAGGTTTGACAAACACAATTCATTCCCCGGCATATAAAATGATACTGAAATGTACTTCCTCGTTATCAATCTAAAACATTTGTGCATTGCAGGCACCCATTGCCTAGTAGAATAACCACTAAAATAAGTTGTAGTTGTTACAGCGCGTGGGTTGTCCCTTCAAACAAATATACAAACCAAAATAAAGCAAGAAAAACTTTGAAAAGTATGTAATAGACATTTATAAAGTTACAATAAACTCAGTCAGATTGCATTGTTTGGCACACCTCCCGGCTAGGGGACTTTCTTTAGCTCCCTCCCCCCCTTCCTTGTACCCACCCAGAAAGAGGGCATCATTGTGCAGCAGCAGGAGAGAGAAACACAACAATGGCACCTACTCTACATGAATAACACTGACCAGACTCCCTCTCTTCTCCCCCTGTAAGCAGGGCCGGACTGGCCTACCCGGATACCAGGATATTTCCAGGTGGGACGGCACACTATCGGACTGGTGCGGGGCCACCTAGTGCGCACCGGGCAGTGGGCCGCACAACGCAATTACAGAGTCATAGAATGTAGCATGACTGAGCAGGCAGACCATGGGTAGAGGAGCTTCTGTTCCCCTACCCGGCCTGACAGGAAGTGCTCACAGATAGCACAGAACTGCTTCCTGTCAGACCGGGTACAGTGAACAGTAATTTCTCCACCACAATCTGACTGCTCGGCCACGCTACAGCAAAGTGCAGGGAGGGGGGGGGACTAATGGGACACATGAGGGTTGGGGGGGACTAATGGGGGCTGGGGGGTAACTTATAGGACACATGGGGGCTGGGGGGAAACTAATGTGACACATGGGGCTGGGAGGGGGGACTAATGGGACACATCGGGGCTGGGAGGGGGGACTAATGGCACACCTGAGGGGGGGAACTAATGGGACACATGGGGGCTGGGGTGGGAACTAATGGAACACCTGGGGGGAACTAATGGGACACATAGGGACTGGTTGGGGGTATAGGGACACATGAAGGGTTGGGTGGGGGTATAGGGACACATGAAGGGCTGGGAGTGGAGTATAGGGACACATGAAGGGCTGGGAGTGGGGTATAGGAATGTATGGAGGGCTGGGAGGTGCTATAGGGATCTATGGAGGGACGGAGGGAGATAATAAGGCACATGGAGGTCTGGGGGGTAATGAGACACATGGAGGGCTGGGGAGATTGGATTGAGACACATAGAGGGCTGGGGGATGGATTGAAAAAAATGGAGGGATGGGGGCTAATGAGACACATGTAAGGCTAGAAGGGGCGGAATGAGACACATGGAGGACTGGGAGGGGGGCTATAGGGACACATGGGGGGCTAATGAGACATGGAGGGCCGGGGGTCTAATAAGACATATGGAGGGGCTAATGAGACACATGGAGGGGCTGAGGGAGCTAATGAGACACATGGAGGTCTGGGGGGATGGATTGAGACACGTATGTTTGGGGGGATGGATTTAGAAGCATGGAGGGGTTGCAGGAGTGATTATACACATGTAAGGCTGGAGGGGGTGAAATGAGACACATGGAGGGGCAGGGGAGTAAAAAGACACATGGAGAGGCTGGGGAGAAAAAAAAGACACGGAGAGGTCTGCAGAGAAAGAGACAAAGGGGCTGAGAAATACGAACAAAAGACACACAGATGGACTGGGGAAGGGGAGAATGAGACAAACACAGGAGCTGTGGAGAAAGAGACACACAGAGGTGCTGGGGCCTGGGAAAGAGACTCACAGAAGGGCTGGGGAAGGGGAGAAGCAGACAAAGGGGCTGGGGCTAAGAGACACATGAAACAGGCTTGGGGGAGAAAGACACAAACAAAATGCATCTTCACTTGTGACTCCTGCTCTCTCTGTAATTTAGAGTCGACCGGTGAGAGAAAAACTTTGTCTTAAAGGGACCCTATCGTCACCAGAACTTCAACAGTTTAATGTAGGGGTTCTGGTGTCTATAGCTTGTCCCTGTATGCTGAGCACTGTAAATGCTACCTTTTCACAGTCACTCAGATGGCCACTACAGCTACTTCCTAGTCCAGTGCTGCACAGTGTGCAGCACCTATGTTGAGCATCTCTACTCTCTGCATGGAGGCGTTGAACACTCCCTATAGAGATGCATTGATGCAATTCATCTCTATGAGGAGATGCTGATTGGTGCGATGAAGCGCAGTGTTTTGCCACACATGCGCAATAGCCCCCCAATGCTTTCCTATAGGAATTAAATTGGCGTTGACTGAGATCATCCAGTTGTCAGCCAAAGTGAAGAGCACACTCTTGTTACTTCAAAATATCAATTTATTTTGACATGTTTGCAATAACATACATTCACAATTTCAGTCCAAATACGAAACTTTCCTTAATATGTCAAGGTAGTTGGACTGAAACATTGATTATATGCAAATGCTGTCTGCTTACAACAAATCCGCTCTTTTGTTTATTTTGAAGCGCTATGAGTGCTTTCTTTCACTTTTGAGTGATAGTTTTCAGTTTTCATTTTTTTTCCCACTTCCATATCTGCACACTATGCTGGCGCGATGCATTATGGGGCTGGTATAGAATTTTTTGCTGCTTTTAATTCCCAGTCCGTCCCTGCCAGTAAGGTTGTTATGTGGCTGAAGAGATCTTCCAACTGCACATGTATAAACCGGTCAGGCATGCCCAATGCACTTTTCCAGCATTCCTAGGGATAGGACACTGATAGGGTAGATCAGTGCCCCCTTTGGAGTGGATGTGGAAAGCATAAAAAAGAACAAGCAGCTTGCAGCCAAACTAAAGTTTTTGGATGAGACAGTTGTCTCAAAGTGATACATGTCCCTTGAAACTTATTCTCATCCGTGAACCATGAAAATGATTAGGCCCCCATAAACAGGTATATGAATTATTATTCATTGTGCTGTCAATAAATAACTTTGGATCGTAGACGTCCTTGCTTTGGTTTCCTTCTATGTTTGGATGCACCAAGAGCCAGGGTCTGATCCTCCCCATTCGAATAACTGTGCATGGCATAATACCACTCAACGCCTGTTACTTGGTTTCCGAGGCGGGGTGAGTTTTATACTGTTTGTGTTTCTGTGTTGCTCTATGAATGCTGTTTCTAATTTGTAGTTGGTTTTCATGAAGGAAGAAAGTGAATTGATTATTTATACATTTTTGATTTGTATTTTAGGTGATGTAACATTTCAGGTGCCGTATTTTCATTTGCATACATTGCTTTTACCTTTTTTTCACCTTTGAATTACCCTTTTGTCGGAATTATGTGCAGTAGGGCATTTAATCATAGCGTACGTTTTATGCATGTTGAACGTTGCTGCTAACCACTCCACACACATAAAGCACTTCAGTTTGCTGCTGACTGTCATATTTGTTACCGTTTATAAAATCAGCACTTTCATAATTGGGGGCAGTAACTCCTCTATGGCTGTCAATCAAACAGCAGGGGATGTTTTCATCTGCATCTGTTAGCTCCACAGAGCTAACAGAACTATCAGACTCACTGGGCTAGTGCGCGCCTCCCTACCACATTCTCAATGATCTGTATTACAGATCTGTATTTGAAAAGCATAGGAAAGCCACAATCACGTGCCCACAGGCAGTCACGACTCCAGCACAAAATATTCTAAATGAGAAGCCACTAAATTGAGTATTCTCTGTCCCAGATTAAAAGTCTGTGCAGGGCTTACAAAGGCTGTTTACAAGAAGTCTGCAGCTTTTGCAAGTTGTTTTTAGATATACAACCAAGAAATGCAGAATTTAATGTGTGTTTCCATTGCGATATAACAACTAAATAGCGATTAATTTTTTTTCTACAAGAGTTTGTTTAATCAACGTATTTGTCCAGCGTTGGTCATTTAGTTTTTTATAAAAAAAAAAAAAAACAACAAACAAACAAAAGGGAAACAATCAACCTGTATGCAATTACATCGTAATGTATGTAATGGATATGGAATAAATAGCCACTCACAAACCGTGCTCTATATTGAACATTGAATAAGGCTGTTGGACACTGTAATGCCAAATTAAAAATACTAGAATATAGACATGTATATCTCCCAACTTTTTTTTTTCCTCAAACATGCCTTTCTCAAGTAGCCTGAAATGAAAAGTAAAAAAATACTGCGCACAGCTGATGGAAATCCGTGGGATTTCCTTTAGAGACTTGATGATGTGACAGTTGTCACGGCAACTTAACATCACCCAAACATCCGTATCAGGGGAAGAAACTGTCCAAATCAACGCCTCCAGTTTTGGATAGGGGGATGGGAGGGAATAATGCGTAAAGCATAATGGCATATGATGGTAGAAGTATTCTTTAAAAAAAATGTCTGGTAGAGAAATAATTGGTGTAAACATAACAACAATATGTATACTGATATATGCATTCACTGTCATGTTAGGTATCAGTAGATATAATTGGTCTCTGAGGATCATGTATAGATACTATATAATAATTGCACTATATGGGCAAAACGCATTGAGACATACCTTTTAATTAATGAATTCAGGTGTTTTAATCAGGCCCGTTGCCTCATGTGTATCAAGCACCTAGCCATGCAGTCTGCATTTAAAAACATTTGTGAAAACGTGGGTTGTTCTGAAGAGCTCAGTGTATTCAAGGGTGTACTGTGATAGGATGCCATCTTTGCAATAAGTCAATTTATGAAATTCCATCCCTGCTATATATTCCACGGTCAGCTGTAAGTGGTATTATTGGAAAGTGGAATCATTTAGGAACGGTAGAAAAACAGCCACAAAGAGGAAGACGGTGTAAAGTCAGAGTGGACTCACCGAGTGCTGAGGCGCGTGGTGCATAAAAGTTGCCAATGCTCTGCTTCCACTGGCAATAATATCAGCACAAAAACTATGCGGCTGGAACTTCATAGAATGGGTTTCTATGGCCGAGCAGCTGCACGCCTGACATCACCAAGTACAATGCCAAGTGTCAGATCAAGTGGTGTAAAGCATGCTGTCACTGGACTCTGGAGGAGTAGAAATGTGTTCTGTGGAGTCATGCTTTTCTGGTTTGCAGTCTGATGGGCAAGTCTGGGTTTGGCGAATGATAGGAGAACAATAACTGCATGACTACTTTGTACCAACTGTAAAGTATGGTGGAGGAGGGATAATGGTAACAGTTTAGGAAAGGCCCTTCTCTATTCCAGCTTGAC
The DNA here is from genome assembly GCF_036172605.1 of Pelobates fuscus. NCBI lineage: Eukaryota > Metazoa > Chordata > Amphibia > Anura > Pelobatidae > Pelobates > Pelobates fuscus. The sequence goes on along the minus strand of NC_086325.1, from coordinate 146,581,951 downwards.
TGTGCGCTAGTGCACAAAGCAAGGTGCATGAAGACATGGTTGGATGAGTTTGGTGTGGAAAACATGACTGACCCACACAGAGCCCTGGCCTCAACCCCAGTTAACTCTTTTGAACTGAACTGGAATGGAGATTGCGAGCCAGGTCTTCTCGTCCATCATCAGTGGCTGACCTCACAAATGCTCTACTGGATGAATGGGCAAAAATTCCCCCAGAAACACTCTGAGAAAGCCTCCCCAGAAGAGTGGAAGCTGTTATAGCCGCAAACGGGTGGGGTGGGAGGCTACATAGTAATGTGTATGTATTTAGAATGCGATGTAATAAAAATCCCTGTTAATGTAATGGTCAGGTGTTCCAATACTTTTGTCCATATAGTGTATATTCCAGTGATATTTGTAGATTAGTCCAACGAGGCTGTTGTGGTTTCAATTTGTCTTGATGCTCAGCCAGCCATTGTGCCTTTCAGCATTTTCTCTTTGGTTTGGTTTTATTTTTAAAGATAACCTATAGTGCCAAGACAACAGAAAGTTGTTTTCCTGGCATTATAGCTCTCTATAGTGCCCCTCTCCCTCGTTAAAAAACCCTTCTGTCACTTACCTTTGGGTGACGCTTGATGTTCTCGTGCATAGTGTGAGGACGTCATGCGTCAGACTAAAAGTCGCCTAACCACCTGGACAGCAAGGCATTAAAAACTGCAATAATTACCTTTGCAGGGTTAAGGGACCTGGGACACTGCACCCAGTCAACTTTAATGATCTGAAGTGGTCTGGGTGCCTATAGTGTCCCTTTAAGTTCCATTTAGTTTTCGTTTTATACATAAACAGAGCTGAACTAATCATAAGGCTGCATAGACAGCCACCTAGGGCCCGGGTTCAGACAGATGCCTGGTGGGCCCCTGTCTGCTCCGGTTCCAGCTCTGGCTGTGTGGGGTACATCCTTGAGCCAGCAGGGAGATCAAAAAGACTGTATTTCCTCCTTGAGTCAAGGGAGTTTTGTGGACAATGCCTCTAGTGGATGCAGACAACTTTAAGAGGTCCCTAGTGGTGCTTCTCAATGACTCTGAGAACCACAGCCAGTCCTCTGAGTCACTAGTTGAGCACCTGACTGCGAGGGAGCTCGTGAAGAAGATTGTTTTCATATTCAGGCTTTTGATTCGACATGATACCAAGGTCTTTATTTTTCCTCTGCCATGTACAAATTGTGTTTTATTTACAGTTTCATGATTGAATTTTAATATCAGTCCCAGCCTTTCTCCACCTGGTTCCAAGATTTTTGATGCATTGATCGTTAGTATGTCACAGTGTCAGAATGATGCACAGCATCACAAGAGAGCATGGGAGTACCACCAGGTAACCTGATATTACATGTGCACTGATAACACCATACCGTCCGTAATGGTACTTTGCCCGTAACTGGCACAGTGAACGCACAAAACTATATTAACACATCCCGGTGAACATCATTTTATTTTGGACTTGGTGATGAGTTTGTATGGGTGACTCTGGATATTTACTTTAGCAGTGATGAGGCCACTGTGACTTGTTATTGTTTATTGCATCATCATAGGTTTGGTATCCTGTTTGGTTTAGTGGCTCATTATTTTCCTCAATTTTAAAAAAAAAAGTTTCCTCTTTTTTTCTTCTTGTTCTTCCTATAAATAGCTCTGGCTTATATTTCTGCCAGTCTGTGTAGGAGAGAGACAGGGCATACATTTCTGTAGAGGAGTATGTTCTCTCACCATTGATTATTTTGGCTTGCATGTGAGATAGCAGAATTAACATTTAGGGACAGATCCTGAGGGTGATCCATTAAAGGACCACTATAGTGCCAGGAAAACAAACTTGTTTTCCTGGCACTATAGTGCCCTGAGAGTGTCCCCACCCTCATTGCCCCCCTCCCGCCGGGCTGAAGGGGGAGGAAGGGGTTAAAATCCTACCTTTCTCCAGCGCTGGGCTCCCTCGGCGCTGGGGAATCTCCTCCCTCTTCCGACGAATGCACATGTGCAGCACAAGCCGCGCGCGCATTTGGTCAGTACATAGGAAAGCATTCTCAATTCTTTCCTATTGACGCTGGCATCTTCTCAATGTGAAAATCACAGTGAGAAGCGCCACTAGAGGCTGGATTAACCCTAATGTAAACATAGCAGCCACTAGAGGCTGGATTAACCCTAATGTAAACATAGCAGTTTCTCTGAAACTGCTATGTTTACAGCAGGCAAGATTAACCCTAGATGGACCAGGCACCCAGACCCCTTCATTAAGCTGAAGTGGTCTGCGTGCCTTTAGTGGTCCTTTAACCCCTTAAGGACCAAACTTCTGGAATAAAAGGGGATCATGACGTGTCACACATGTCATGTGTCCTTAAGGGGTTAAGTGAGTCTTCATAGAGGCAGAAGCTACTTGTAGAATGAAGGGAGGAATCATTGGTAGGGCTAGGGAGGGGCTATAGACAGTGTGCTTGACGAGGGCATTGAGTTTTAGTTTGGACCCATATGTTACTGAAACCTAGCAATGTCTATTTGGAATACTGTATAACATACCATAGATTTTCGAGTTCTGTTTTCAGTATTATTTGGCATTATTCACTAGTGTGAACTGTCAGAATTTCAAATTGTGGGTCAGAATAGCCGAAGTGTAGACATAGCGAAGTGCTATAAGCTAATATATGAAACTGAATATAAATTCCACATAATTAATACGTTAGTAAATACATCTCTGTGTACTATTTTATAAAAAAAGACCTTCATCTGTAGATATTTTTCTATAGTTGATTTTCTTTGAAATGACATTTATTCAGTAAATAGTGAAATGTAAATGTTCTGAAATATATATTTATCACCTGTTATGTGTTAAATGTATGTGTGTGTGTGTGTATATATATATATATATTGTTTGTATATTGTATTTTTTGTAATATTGTATGCTATTGTAACAATGCAATATTTTGTGGACCCAGGACATACTTGAAAACGAGAGAAAGCTCAATGTATCCTTCCTGCTAAAATATTTTATAAATAAATAAATTGAAAACCGAATTGTAACATTCATATTAAAATAAAATCGCAAACTTTGTCCAACACATCTATCCTGGCCTGAATACTGCAGCTCTGCTCATCTGGGTCGAGCTAAGTTGGAACATTTCTCCATATTAACAATTATAGCCTAAGTTTTACCTTTTTAATTTCAATTTACTACAGTTTAGTTTAGTAAATAAACAACAGAATGTAAAATTTGATAACACAGAAGTGAAACTGTTAGCATGATGATAAAGTGTTACCAAATTCAGAGAAACTGTTAAATGATTTGTGTGTAGTGTCTCAGGATAAAAAAAATATCCTCACCTTTTTTTTCTGTATTTTGTTTCCTTTTGTTAGATTTTGGATGCTTTGAAACTTATGGTTGATGAAAAATAATTGAACAGTGCAAGTATTTATATAGCAGGGGAATAATTCTCTGATCAGCCCACATATAAATACTGCTGTGTACTGCATTCACTCGCTCGGGTGGGGGTTGTGCATTGTACAAAGTGCAAGAGAACCTTTGTCACAAGCTACACACCAATCCTGGCATTTGCAGTGGGACGCCTCCTCCTGCAGTCACATTCAGGAAGTGGTAATGGTGCTGAAAAACTAACTGAGGTCGGAGGTTAGAAAATTATTCCACTGTCTGCTTGCTTTGCACAACTAAATGCTCTGCAGTAATTGTAGGGATTACACTTTATAGAAATCTCTTTGCAGTGTTTGATCTGAAATTAGTAACAAATAAAAATAAAAGATATGGGTAGACTGCTGAGCTCTCTAACGCAGGACAAAACTATTTGGCATGTGACCGCTGCTTTCACACTGTGTCTTATCTTTGTCAGTACAGGCGTACTTGACACTGTGACCACAGAGCTTGGGTTTGGACACTATGCAGAGAAACCTATTTCATGGCTTCCACTGTTTCTGGCAATGCCTTTTAATTCTCTTGTTAATCTCGGCTACATTGTGTTGGGAATATATTGGCTTGGTCAAAAAAATGCATCAGTCGGAATCAAGGATCCAATTGGACTGTACCTGAAGAACATCTTCTCTTGGATGGCAATTCTGTATGGCCCTGTCCAGTGGGTCAGGTTATGGACCCAGGCACATTGGGCCGCCGTTCTGGATCAGTGGTTTACATTGCCTATTTTTGCATGGGCATGCATCTGGTGCAATTCGATCATGAAAAACTGGACCACTGGATATTTTCTTATTTTGGAAGTCATCTCGATAAGTAGTTATTTTCTGTGCCTACTGCATCCACAAGGATTCGAAGTGGCGCTCTCAATTCATATTGTATGCGCGGTTGTGGCTGGAGTTAAGTTACAGAACAGATATGGAGATGCTTCCTCAAGGACCTACTTGTTTCTTGCCCTAACATCTTGCTTGGGATTCGTATGCTTGAAGCTGCTCGATCACTGGTTGGCACAGAGTTTCATGTTTCAGACACTTACTGGACACTTTTGGTCGAAAGTGTGTGACATCTTACAATTTCATTATGCTTTCTGTTTCCTTACTCACCTTGACCACTACAGACGTTTCAGGTTGAAAAAATGAATAAGAGGCAACTTGTAATTAATCCTATTTGTTCTTTACCCAGCCACCAAGAACACTGATTAAACGTGGTGTTTTGGTGTATATCGTAAACCTTCAAAATAGCCATTCCTATGTAATGCGGTATGGTTGGGGACAACACTGACATTTCTTCTCAATAAATGTGCTCAAATTAACCAGTACTGATCGCTCACCCTGTTTAGAGTGATAAGCTAACAATTTCTCTTAATAAAATACAGAATAAAGATACATTTAGTATGGTTTATAATTAAGTGTTCTTGCCTAGCAAGACCACTTAATGTTATCTCACATATATATTCTTATTATTATTCTTATTATAGCCAAATTTGCCACCCTAACTCCTCCCACAGTTTTTACACGACATAGACAAAAATATACCAAAACGTGCAGATTGTTCCCGATCGGATTGCTATTACTTTGTGGAACGTTTCGCCGAATGGTTCTCGGAATATCGTCGTTCTTGTGGCGAAATTTGTCCCATTGGAATGAATGGCAAAGCTAGAGTGGGAGCTGGCAAAAGCGGAAAAATCAGGACATGATTTCTAAACTGCCACCACTCCCTCATTTTCAGGCCCACCTACACAAATCTTATATCAAAACGTTCAGCTATCCCTGCTGCCACTAAAAATGTCCACAGCTAAGCCATAGTCCTGATAGTTTTCACAATATGACCATTTGTTTGCAACTCACGCCGTCCATTGACATTCATTGAAACTCACATTTATAGGGCAATTTCAAAACTGCGACTGTGCCTTCATTGTTAATATTGCAGAGACATACTATGCATCAAATGTAGGTCTGGGTCTTGTGATTCTCACAATATAAAGCTCTTCACTGTAGGATTTATAGTTTTTAAAATACGACCGTTTGAAGATGGCAACCGCCAAAATAATCTGACCTGTGCCAGGCTGCAGCAGCAAGTGATGTCATAGACAAAGCCTTTTGTACACCTGCTAATGTTTTTATAAATGTATGTTTTAATGTAACTGTGCAACAACGTTGCAATTAAATGTGCTATATAAATGCTAACAGTTACTCCGCCCACTCTAGTTGTAGACTACTGGTGGAGGCAAGAACACTTCCTACAATTTCCCCAGAAATTGTAGCTTTTCTAGTTTAGCAAGCCGTTCTTTATTTTTTTTAAATTGACCCTAGAGATATAGATGATGACATTGGCTGATGGCCTAATCTTCACTTGACAATAGATACTGATATACCGTACATTCTTCAGAACATCTCCGTCTCTTCCCAGTGTCAAAGAGGTTTCCGTTGACCAGTAGAGGATTGTGAAATCACTGTGTACTGTTTGCTCTCTTTGCTCGGTTCAACCAACGGAAATCCTGTAAGATATTACCTGGACCCAGTATAAGATCTGACCTAGAGGTTAGAGGATTAACCGTATTAAGTGGAGTTACACCTCTAACAGTAACATGAAATGTCTCTGTATGTACATATATAGTGTCCTTGCAGTGTGACCTCTTCAAAACACAGAAGTGGTCATATTGCTTAAAAGTAACCATTTAAGAGCCACAGATTTGGAAAGACTGAATAGTGTTGAAGACTTTTTGGAGCATGTACACTTGTGTAATTATGGGAGTATATGACTTAATGTATATAAAGGCTCTTTCTGTTATATTATTTCTTGTTTGAGCAATGGTTATTACCCCTTTGTGACCAGATGGCTTTTCAATTTTCTTACCGTTAAGGACCAGAGCTCTTTTTACATTTCTGCGGTGTTTGTGTTTAGCTGTAATTTTCCTCTTACTCGTTTACTGTACCCACAACTATTATATACAGTTGTTCTCGCCATTAAATGATCTTTCTAAAGATACCATTATTTTCATCATATCCTATAATTTACTATAAAAAAAAATATAAAATATGATGAAAACATTAAAAAATAAAACACTTTCTAACTTTGACCCCTAAAATCTGTTACGCATCTACAACCGCCAAAAAACACGCATCCTAAATAGTTTCTACATTTTGTCATGAGTTTAGAAATACCCAATGCTAACATGTTCATAGCTTTTTCTTTGCAAGTTATAGGGCAATAAGTACAAATAGCACTTTGCTATTTCCAAACCATTTTTTTTTCCAAAATTAACAAAAGTTAATATCTGTCAGGAATCCCTGAATAATCCTTCACATGTATATATTTTTTAAAAGAAGACAACTTAAGGGTATTTTGACTCTTTTCATGCAAACATTTTACCACCAATCTATGCCAAATTTAATTTTTTTTAAATTAATTGGTGTTTTTTTGACACACATAGCAATTTAAGATTACATGTACTGAGAACTTTAAGGGTTACTGCCAAAGCAACATCTCATGAGTACAGTGATACCACCCATGTATAGGTGTGTCGGGTTCTCTGGGGGCTAAAAGACCTTATTTGGAGGGTGCGCATTCCAGTTTTCCAACTTGGAATTTTCACAGCTGGTCATCATGCACCCATGTCCTATTTGGGATATTTTTGAAGCCGGCCAATGTAATTTACCCCCATCAAACCATAGATTTTTGAAAAGTAGGCACCCTAGGGTATTTCAAAGGGTGGTATTTTAACACTTTCCATGCACTAATTCTACCACCAGTCTTTGTCAAACTTTTGGGTAGTCATTTTTTGTGTGTTATTTTTTCACACACATTGTACTTTAGGCATGGATTATATGCTCCTGTTATGTGTTGCTTACAAAGAACCCCAATATGTGTTCAGCAACATCTCCCGAGTACAATGATACCACCTATGCATAGGTTTGTTGTTTTTTTGGGGGGTGCAATGCCAAATGTCTGACATGTGTTTTTCAAATTTGAAATATCTTCTTTGCCTGTCTTCTTTTTGGGGGCCTTTTTACATGTCCCAATTTATTTTCTTGCCATGAACGTGCATATATTTGAAAAGTTGACACCCCAAGGTATTGTATATGGAGTGCTTTGATGCAACCGTTTTAGCCAAAAAAATTGGAGACAATGTGTGGTGGTAATTTTCCAATTTTCATTTTTACACACACATTTGTGTGTGATTTAGGGGAGTCTGTTGTTGGTTATTGCAAGAAAACACTCCAGGTTGTTTTCTGCAAAGCCTCCTGAGTACACTCATGCCCCCATGCATAGGTTGAACTTGATCATAAAAATAGTCTGGAGCAGTAAAAGTAAAAAAAAAACTGAATGGCAAATGTTAAAAAATAAATTAAAAAAAACGGACTAGTGTGTGATATCGTTTGAAGCAGGCCCCAATGCAGACTCTAGGCTGTCCAGGGCAATCAGGACAGTAAAATACGTGTCCTTTCTCTGCCCCCCTCTTGAAACAGACTATGCATCTTTTTTGAGAATTCTGCTTTGCCGTAGATGGGGGGGGGGGGGGGGGGGGATTTTAAAAATAAAGTGGGTAGCCCCAACTCTGCTCTCTCCCATCACCGCTCGGGGAGCAGGTGCGTCCTGGTACAAAATCCACATATTGATCTGGAGATGAAACTGTAAAAAAGTCAGTTTAATTTCGGGGTTTGCTTTTTTGAACAACAAAAAAGCGTTGTGAGTTGCAATCTGCAGGATTTAGCCCCCAACAGTTTTTGGAGGTGTTTCTGGGCGGTGATGTAATGGGGAACATTGTCGCCCAAACTAATTTATATGCCCATCAGTTCAGTGCTGCAAAGCCTGACTCTTTTTTGGCAAAGCAGCAATGGGCCCCCATCGATGTGCCAGAATTAAAAAAATTCTGGCCATTGACTATATGCTGATGGGCATCATAAAGAAGCCCTCCATCTGCTCATACTGGATTTAGGGGAGTCTGTTGGTGGTTATTGCAAGAAAACACTCAATGTTGTTGTCTGCAAAGCCTCCTGCGTACACTTGATCATAAAAATAGTCTGGAGCAGTAAAAGTAAAAAAAAAAACTCAGGAACGGTTAACGTAACAAAAAACAAATTCTTTTTTAATAACGTTAAAAAAAATAAATTCAAAACGGACCCGTGTGAGATATCGCTCGAAGCAGTCCCCAATGCAGACTCCAGGCTGTCCAGGGCAATCAGGACAGTAAAAGACGGGGTCCTTTCTCTGCCCCCTCTTGAAACAGACTCTGCATGTTTTTTAAGGATTCTGCTTTGCGCAGTAGGGGGGGATTTTAAAAATACAGTGGGTAGCCCCAACTCTGCTCTCTCCCATCACCGCCCGGGGAGCAGGTGCATCTTGGTACAAAATCCACAAAATGATCTGGAGCTGAAACTGTAAAAAAGTCAGTTTCATTTCGGGGTTTGCTTTTTTGAACAACAAAAAAGTGTTGTGGGTTGCAATCTGTATTAAGTAAATTGCAACCTTTTTGTACCAGGCCCTTGTCTTCCATATAATTAAGTAGGGCTGTAGCAGCAGATCTGACAGATCAACCCCACCCATATGCCGTTTATAGGCCTTGATGCACACTGGCTTCCTTGTGCTCTGCCACGTACAGAGACCTCCACAGTCCTCTCGGTGTGGATGGTGGTAAGAAGGTACACATCCTTCTTGTCTCTGTACTTCACTGCCAACAGCTCCTCTTGGTGCAGAGCAGAGGTCTCCCCCCCTGGTGCATGCAAGTTGTCCTGGGAAACCTGCGCGGTTCTCTCTGATTGTACCGCAAGCTACTGTATCAAAACAATACAGTAACTTGAACAAAGGGACACTTGTATAACAAGTGGTACCCTTTGTCCATCAGCGGGAATATCAGGTCCCAGACAATCTTGCCACTGGTTCCTATATGTTCTGGGCAACCTGGAGGGTCAAGGTGGCTATCCGTTCCCTCGTACACCCGGAAGGCCTGAGTATACCCAGTCTCACTCTCACAGAGCTTATATACCTTTACACCATACCTAGAGCGCTTGGAAGGAACATACTGCTTGAATCCCAGCCTTCCCTTATACTTCATCAGGGATTCATCCACGCAAATATTCCTTCCAGGAGTATAAGCCTCTGCAAACCTGGCAGCAAAGTGGGTAATCAGGGGGCGGATTTTATACAGCCTGTCAAACTGGGGATGCTCCCTAGGGGGGCACAGGCTGTTGTCGTTGAAGTGCATGAAATGTAAAATAATTTCATACCTCTTCCTTGACATACATTGGGAGTAAATGGGGGTAGATCAGATGGGGCTACTGCTCCAGTATGAGCGGATGGAGGGCTTCTTTATGATGCCCATCAGCATATAGTCAATGCTCAGAATTTGTTTAATTCTGGCACATCGATGGGGGCCCATTGCTGCTTTGCCAAAAAAAGAGTCAGGCTTTGCAGCACTGAACTGATGGGCATATAAATTAGTTTGTTCCCCAATACATCATCGCCTAGAAACACCTCCATAAACAGTTGGGGGCTAAATCCTGTGACATCCACATTGATGCCAGGAGTTGCAGTGAAGGGTGGGATATCTTTCCTTATGAGATGAGGCGCTACCCACTCCTCAGCAGCACTGCCAGCTAGAGCAGCACGTGTCCTAACAGGGGGCCTAGCAGCCACAGATACATCCCTAGCAGCAGACACTGTATCTAGTGATGTATCTGAGCACCTGGCAGGGTCAAAATCAGGGTTGGAGTCAGACTCTAACGCAAGGATGGCATACGCCTCCTCAGCGCTATACAACCTCTGTGACATTATCACAATCACTTTATTTAGTGATCTGTCACCAAAAAAAATCACTATGACAAATGAACCCCTAAAAAAATGCACAGACAGCAAAATAAGTGCTGCTGTGCAAGAGCCAGTGATTTATAGTGATCACTGGCAAGATAGAGGTTAATGGCCCTGAAAAGATTAATTTTACAAATCCCTACCTAAAACTACTTAAATCTCTCTACCTAAATACAGATCTCTCTTACTAAAACACAATTGAAGAGAGGGAGGGAGATCTACACTGATCAGAGTCAATATTTTCTAATATTGACCTGACGAGACAAATGGGGATCATAATAATAAATATTAGGGGCAAGCTCTGATTGGATGACCCTAGCCTGCCTCTATGGTGACGCAGTCTAGGGACACCCTCAGAAGCCAGCGCCATATTGTAAGCCACATGACTCGGGGGGGGGGGGAGGGGGGAGGAGAATAATACATTTTTATTTATTTTTTAAAATTAATTTTAAGGGGTTAATAGCTCGGACTTTTGGTCATTAAGTGGTGAAAGCGTGGACAGAGCTAATTTCTAATTTTAACCAGGACGTAAGTGATGGTTTAAACCCATCAGTAGAACCTATACAGTAGAAGATTACATTTGGGTCTTTACAGTATTGTATATTTTTTTTATTCTCCTGAGACATGTTGAGGCAGCTTCAGTGCTCTTTTTTTTTTTTTTCTTCAAAGAAAGTGTGCCTTTATCATGAAAAATAAGAGAAAACTATTATTTGCGGTATAATTTTTCAAGTATTTTACTAAGCATGGAAAACCACTCTAGACACATAAAAGGTTGAGCAAATATAAATTTACTTTTATTAACACTTCGTATGGATCTGCAGCCATGCCATTCTTTTATTTCCCTGATTTCGCAAAGGAAGCCATCAGCCCCAATAGCTAAACAGAAGTAAATTGTTTTAGATACTTCAGTTATTAATTCACAGAAATAAACAATTTTAAGATTATAAAAGTTTTGGAAAATGTCACGTGGGGCAACCCGGAAATGATCGCTCCTGAAGAGCGATCACTCGGCGGCCGGGCAGTCAGGAGAGGTATTGCAGGATGCCTCGACATGATCGCTGCATGATCGCTTCCAGCGCTCATATTTGCCGCGGACGGACCGTTTTTTCATTAAGAGGTTAAACGGACACTAAAGGCATCTAAACAACTTTAGCTTAATTCAGGGGTTTTGGTGTATAGATCATGCCACTGCACTCACTGCTCAATTCTCTGCCATTCATGAGTTAAATCACTTATGTTTATGCAGCCCTAGTCACACCTCCTCTCCATGGGACCTACACAGTTATTTTACATCTAATGTGTAAACTTCCTTTATTGCACAGTCTGTTTAATTTAGAATTTCTTATCTCCTTAACTGTTAATAGCCTGCCAGAGCATGTATGCACCTCATGTGTGATTAAAACCAAATAAGGAGCAAGAGATAACCACTTCTAAAGTAAACACGTCACATCTAATTAAAAATGAAACCATTTTTTTCCCACAGCCAGTGTGTTTTAACTCCTAAATGGCAATGAATTGATCTCTACACCAAAACAACTTAATTAAGCTGAAGTTGTTTTGGTGCTTAGAGTACCTATTTTTTTTTTTTTTGTGGGAGATCCAAATTAGGTTTATTAAATAAGCTTGATGACCAATTTTCTATTGCATAAAAAGCCCAGTGACTGGTTTTTCATATATACCGTATTTTTCGGACCATAAGGCGCACTTAAAATCCTTTCATTTTCTCAAAAATCGACAGTGCGCCTTATAATGCGGTGCGCCTAATGTATGGTTGTGCTTTCTGTCCTAGAACCGATTTTATGTGGTACACAGTGCTCAAAATCTGTCAACATGTTTTAGCACGGCCTTGGTAAGCTACAAAGCTGCACTGCTTGCAGGGCCGGACTGGCCCACCAGGATACCGGGAAATTTCCCGGTGGGCTGCATTAAGCTGGGGCCGGGCTGACAGCCCTAATGATTATTATAATAAATCCTCCCCTCGGACTTTGCCAGCCTGTCAGTCCAAGGGGAGGGACGAGCTGGGGGCTGGTGTGGCTGCCAGCAGCTGCAGGGAGACCTGTCAGTCTCCCTACACAGTCTCCAATCATTTCGTTTTGTTTCATTTAATGCGTGCGCCTTATAACCCGGTGCGCCTTATAACCCGGTGCGCCTTATGTATGAAAATAAACCCGTTAGCAGTCGATCAATGATATTGCGCCTTATAACCCGGTGCGCCTTATGGTCCGAAAAATACGGTATTCTAATTTATACTAAAGTTATGCAAAACACCTTCATTAGCCTTTTCTATCTATTTTAAATTGGTCCCCGCTTTCCAACACAATGGGGAAACAATGTGGTTACAAAGAGAGAAGAAGAAAAAATAAAAATAACTTTAATGTGAGAAGTTGACCTCATGATCTCGGCTTCCTTCTTGCAAATATTTGGGAACCAATAAAATCACATGATGACCTCATTGTTTTGCCAGTCCCAACAAATTTCAGCTTTATTTAAAAAATATATATTTGCAAACAGAGCAGCAATATTAAATCAAAATCAACAGCATTCAATTTGTAAATAAAGTCTGTGAGATTTGACAGACAGGGTGGTTTTTCTGTGTTATTTGGCAAGATTAAGTGATCTGAAAAAAATAAATTCTCCCTTACAGGTTGTGTGTGTGTGAAGCTAATACCTGCTTGGAAGATTATTCACTAAACTGTTTGTTTGGAATAGACACCCGAAATACAAAACAAAACAAAACATGGGCCAGCCTCCAAATCTGCTAGTATAGAGTCCAAACTTGTACATCTGTAGTTGTTTGGCAGGGAGTTTTGGAAAGTATCATGCAACAGCAGAGGGAGGGTGAAGGACATACACCGTAATCTGCATGCACACGGATTGTTTTTATACTGGCCTGGGTTCAGGTACTCTATCTGGTTGGAACATGGAGGGCTGGTGTACGTGTATTGTGTATCCTTAACCACAAGTGGTGCATTGTTTCTTCTTTAGATTTGAGTCAAAATGACATACTCTGTAAAGAGACTTCACACAAATAGGAACGTTTACCTTACAGGCTTCTTTTTTTTTTTTTTTTTTTTTAAGGCATTCGTTTTTTCCCCCCGAATATGAAATCATATAACCATATTAAAAATGTTGGTTTTACGTGAGCAAAAAAAACCAAAAACATGGGCACATGTGGTCCAGCCATTCTCCGCAGATATTGCTGAAGCAAACATTCCCCTTCCACGCTGATATTTCAATTCAGTCTAACCTTTCAATGGGTTTTACTGGGTAAGAGTGCTGGGAATCACTCCCCAAAATAGTTGATAGATTTGTGATAAGGAAAAAAAAAACGTGAGAAGATTAAATAAAACCACATATACACTTATATATATTTTTTTTTTTTAAGAGAAAACCAGTTGAAGTGAATACATACAACACACATTTCATATGCAACTTAAACATACAAAGAACTTGCACTGCTTACGGTCATTTACCCTTTACTGTTTCTACAGCTCCATAAAACATCTATGTTTTACTCTGCGTACAATTCTTTGGATTTGTAGTTTTCTTTAGACATTTGTTCAGCTAATTTGCTGATTTACAATCAGTTCAAAGAGGAGGAGCAATACGTTTTATTTACTAAACCAGGGGTAGTCAACTTGGTCCCTACCGCCCACTAGTGGGCAGTTTGGGATTTCAGGTGGGCAGTTGTGGGTTCTTCAGAAAACGCTCGATGGCCGTGGACCAAGGCCAGCAGGGCAGAGCCAACCTTACTCTAAGCCCTTTTTGGGCTGGTGAGGAGATCAAAGCTCCACTTAGTTCCAGTAGAGGGAGGGAAGAGCCTGGGAGGCACTGTCTTCCTCCCACGAGCAGGCTGGTTGGAGCGATGCAGTGTGTTATCATGGCAATGCTCCGATACAGTGCTGTGCTCGCAGGAGGTCAGGAGAATTAGCCTGCAGCCGGAGGAGTTGCAGGCTAAAGTGAATATGCCACCACAGCTTGCAGCATTATGTCCCCCCTCCCTGGTAAACGGTAAGAAGAAGGGGTGGGGGAAGACATTAAGATAGATTTTCGCATCTCACCCACCTACACACAGCATAGACCCTATGCCCCCCTCACACACACAGACAGACTGCCCCCTTGCGCACATACACACAGCACCTCTCACCCACACACAGCACACCACACACACACAAAAAAGTAGAATGAAAAAAAAAAAAGATTTAAATAAGTTTTAAAAAAACAAAAAAAAACCTTTCTAAAAATAGAAAAAAAAAATTAAATAAAAAAAATTCGTATAAAAGTGGGCGGTATGTATTAAAAGTTTGACTACCCTTGCACTAAACAGTGGCAGGGCCTGAGATATAATCCATATTAACCAATTTAGACTAAATTTTATAACTAGCTCATTAGGCATTAAGATTGCAATCTGAGTGGTTATTGACAAACCTTCGGTTAACTCACCACATCTGTTAAAAAGGATCTTACACCCCAGATATTTGTGAATTACATTTCCTAGAATGCTTAGACACCTAAAAGCCTTTGCCTTAGCACAAAGTAGACAAACAATCCCCACGACTGGTCCCTTAATCACATTAATATCAATTAACGAGAAGACCGTGAAATATTGAGGAATTTACATAACCATCTCCCACATTTATTAATAGGGACCCTGCACATCTACCACTGTAGTTTATTGTAGATTTGGGTGCCAGGCGAGTCGAGGCATTTATAGATAAATAATGAAGGGGCTATGAGCTGTAGTGCTTATGGTGTGTAGAGTGTCCCTTTAAGAGATAAGCTAATGACTGGCATCTACTTGAAGCAATCCATGTATGTAAACAAAGCTCTTATGCAACCTGGACAACCCTTATCGTCAGTACTTAAGCTTGAACAATAGTTTAAAATCTTCTCCCTTTCTAGAGACGCAAATGTCTGTACTGAATGCTAACTTAATGAGAGAACTTTGGCAATCGGCCTGGCTGGCTCTTTTACAAAAGTTACAATGAAAACAGGACATTTAGTTTATTATTTCCAAACAGTCTTGAGGATTATCTTTCAAACTCTGCGCACCACTAATCCTGAGCGGGTCAGATCCATACCCGCTGTTCTTGTGCATCCATCTCGTCTTGTTACAAATACTTGTCTGTTAGTCCACCTATTGTAGAGCGCTGTGGAATTTGTTGGCGTTTTGCAAGTTTAGCTTTATACTTTATCCAAATATGTAGGCAATATTATTATTTATACTCATAATATGCTTTGTATTGACTTAATGTTTAAAGTTGATCTCTCAAGTAATTAATCAACAGCCTTGAATTATAAAATGCACTCACAAGAGCATTTTTTCCTAAGGAACATTCCAAGTACCATAACCACTACATCCTGCTGTAGTGGTTACAATGCCAGGAGACACAACATACCTGGGTTCTCCAGGTGCCTGCGCCATATCTGGTCTTCTCCTGCAGATTTTAGATGTTTCAGGGTACCTATATATGTTGCGCAGGCTAGGACACAGCGTGGGGACGTCCTCCATGTGGACGGGGACCTTCCTCCTGGTCCTCCCTCTCTCTTCAGCAGTTCCGACGCCAGCCGCTGTAGCGCCACCCCTTTTTATTGCCCTGTTGAGGTTCTATTTTGGGTCCCTATAGTGCTTTGTATTCCCTGTGTATTCCAGGTTATTTAATCTCGGCTATTCTGACAATTCTCCTTTCTACACTGAACAAAATTATAAACTCAACACTTGTTTTTGCCCCCATTTTTCATGATCTGAACTCAAAGATCTAAGACTTTTTCTATGTACACCAGGCATGTCAAACTCAAAGTCCAGCCATCCAAATAAACAAGGTTTAAGTTTATGTGGGCCGCAAACTCCCCCCCCCCCCAAAAAAACCTTAAATTTTCATAGAAATGTAGGTTTATTTTGAAAAGTACAGTATAAAAAAAAAAACAGCATCCTCCTCTACTAAACCACAGCGCCCCTCCATATACTAAATCCCAGTCCCCCCTCTACTAAATCCCAGCACCCCCCTCTAGCCAACAAGCAGACTCCACTGACATTGCCGCTGCCATTATGTGACTCAAGAGCCCAGCCTCTGGTATATCCCAAATGGCACCGTCCACAGCCTGTGCCAAAGCAGGTCCTCCCACTACTTCTTGACACCCTGTGAAGGTGTAGCACGTCGACGTCACGTTGGAATGTGACGTGTGCACCTCCAAGTCCTCCACTGTCCAGCTGCAGCCATTGCAACACTGACCGACACACACACACACACACTGACAGACAGACACACATTCACTCACAGACACACAGACACACACACACTGACACACTCACATTATTGTAGTTATTCCTGGGGTCCGGTGGGGATCTTCTGTCTGGAGATCTCCTTCCTGCTTCTCACTGCTCCCTCGCGCGCAGTTTAGTGATGCAGTCATATCCCGGCGCCCGGCATCACTACAGACAGCATGCAGGAACACTGAGCTCCCTCGCTGCATCCACCATCCCCTCCTCCCCGGCCGGGTAAATTATAGCAGAGTAGGCACCTGCAATGTGGGGAAAGCAGGTGCCTACTCTGCTTGGAACATTAGGCAATTAGGCATGTACTCGCAGCTTGCCAGGCTGTGAGTTTGACATGCTTGATGTACACAAAAGGCCTATTTCTCTCAAATATTGTTTACAAATCTGTCTAAATCTGTTAGTGAGTACTTCTCCTTTGCTGAGATAATCCATCCCGCTCACAGGTGTGGCATATCTAGATGCTGACTAGACAGCATGATTATGGCAAAGGTGTGCCTTAGGCTGGCCACAATAAAAGGCCACTCTAAAATGTGCAGTTTTATCAAACGGCACAATGCCACAGATGTCGCAAGTTTTGAGGAAGCATGCAATTGGCATGCTGACTGCTGGAATGTCCACCAGAGCTGTTGCCCGTGAATTGAATGTTCATTTCTCTACCATAAGCAGTCTCCAAAGGCGTTTCAGAGAATTTGGCAGTACATCCAGCTGGCCTCACAACCGCAGACCAAGTGTAACCACACCAGCCCAGGACCTCCACATCCAGCATCCTCACCTCCAAGATAGTCTAGGACCAGCCACCAGCCAGCTGCTGCACCAATCGATTTGCATAACCAAAGAATTTCTGAACAAACTGTCAGAAACCACCTCAGGGAAGGTCATCTGCATGCTTGTCGTCCTCATCGGGGTCTCGACCTGACTGCAGTTCGTCGTCGTAGCCGACTTAATTGGGCAAATGCTCACATTTGATGGGATCTGGCACTTTGGAGAGGTGTTCTCTACATGGATGAATCCTGGTTTTCACTGTACAGTGCAGATGGCAGACAGGGTGTATAGCATCGTGTGGGTGAGCGGTTTGCTAATATCAACGTTGTGGACCGCGTGGCCAACGGTGGCGGTGAGGTTATGGTATGGGCAGGCGTATGTTTTGGACAACGGACACAGGTGCATTTTATTGATGAAAATGGAAAGAGAAAAAATCAGCGCTAGATTGCCACACAAGAAAATAATAGTAAGGCTGCAATCCTTAAAGGGGAGTCCCCTTTTGCCAATTATCCATTTATATTTCATTTAATATTCTATATTAAATTGTATTATTTTATATTATTTATTATATACACTCTTATATGTTTTACTGTATATTTTAGGCGCAACCTTTTTTTGTTCTATTTTGCATTTTATTGATGGCATTTTAAATGCACAGAGATACTGTGATGAGATCCTGAGGCCCATTGTTGTGCCATTCTTCCACGACTATCACCTCATGTGGCAGCATGATAATGCACGGCCGTATGTTACAAGGATCTGTACACAATTCCTGGAAGCTGAAAACATCCCAGTTCTTGCATGGCCAGCCTACTCACCGGACATGTCACCCATTGAGCATGTTAGCGATGCGCTGGATCGGCGTATATTACAGTGTGTTCCAGATCCTGCCAATATCCAGCAACTTCGCACAGCCATTGAAGAGGAGTGGACCAACATTCCACAGGCCACAATCAACAACCTGATTAACTCTATGCGAAGGAGATGTGTTGCACTGCGTGAGGCAAATGGTGGTCAGACCAGATACTGACTGGTTTTCGGACCCCCCCCCAATACAGTAAAACTGCACACTTTAGAGTGACCTTTTATTGTGGCCAACCTAAGGCACACCTGTGCAATAATCATGCTGTCTAATCAGCATTGTGATATGCCTCACCTGTGAGGTGGATGGATTATCTTGGCAAAGGAGAAGTGCTCACTAACACAGATTTAGACAGATTTATGAACAATATGTGAAAGAAATAGGCCTTTTGTGTACATAGAAAAAGTCTAAGATCTTTGAGTTCAGCTCATGATAAATAGAGGCAAAATTAAAAGTGTTGCATTTATAATTATGTTCAGTGTATTATTCTGTGACTCAGCTTTTGTACCTTGCTTCTCTGATTTCTTTGATGCAGCTTGTCCCTGGCTATTCTCAGTCTATCTGTACGTATAGCCCGGCCACTCTAAGGACCGGTATACGTTCTAATCTATTATCATTTACACTCTGCGTGTTGGGTCACTGGGTATATAGAGACATCTTGTCACGATTATGCAAGCATTGCTGGTCCAGGACCATGCTTATTGGATGCTCTTAGGGGTGGGGGAAGAACCCCTCTTACTTATAAGCCTTTAGGAGCACTATACTTGTGAACTATCTTTTTATATCAGACAGCTACTTTGGGTAAACATGAAATAAAAAAACAACCTCCTGCCCTCCCAAACACTTGGGGAGTCTCAGAGCCTGAACTTCAGCCCCTCCTCAGCAACACCACTGATTCTAAACAATTCATGGTGCCCCTGTAGAAAATGGCCAGCACTATTCATGTCTAAACTTGACACCTTGTTCATGCAATAATGCTCTATCAGCCTTTGTCTCTTAAACTGTACAGTAAGTCCATGTCTTATGATTGTCCCTTTTTGAAGCAGACTGGACAACATTTACTGTTTATTTAAAAGATACAGAAAGAATTACAAATATGGTTACAATAATAATACAGGCGATCTGCATATTTTAAAATAATTACATGGTAATTATACTTTTTTTTTTTTTTTTTAAATCACTCTTTTAAGCTTCGTTATACCAATTAGTGACCGTGCTAAAGTCCTTTAATAAGTACAACTATGGAAAAAGAATCCAGAAAAGACAAAGGAAGAATATTAAAGCTAAACTGTTGTCCGTCACGGACATAGGACACCATGATCCTCTCCCCACACTGAGCAGGAAATAATCTTACATTCTCCAGTTGGGTCAATATAATCAAATATTACAAAAGATATATATCACTTACAAATTAAATATATTTTCACAATTCAGTTTCACTTCCTCTAGAAAACAGACTTGCTCATAACAAGGGGTAGACATTTAATGCACACTAATGAACGCAAGTGATAAAGAGAAAGAAATAATAAGACACAAAAATAATGCAAAGAGGTTTATAAAACAAAGTCAGAATGCGGAGATGCTCCATCATAACGTACACTTTTATCTGACATTGTGTCACATTTCCCTTGGATGTTGTTTTAAAAAAACAAAATAGGAAAAAAATAATTGTGTGTGTGTGTGTATATATATATATATATATATATATATATATATATATATATATATATATATATATATATATATATTATTTTTAGAATTATATTTAGAATATCGAGCCCCCTAAAAGAAAAAGTTAGAAAAATGTACCTTTAATGTATCACCAGGACAGACTCGTCATTACAGTCGAATCCTCCCTCAATGAAGTATTCAGTCCTGGTGGCATTTGTCCAGTCTGATGCGTCTCATAAATAAGCACGGAGAAAACAGCAGATGCGTTGCAATTGCAACAATCTGCCACATATGATTCAATAACTGAATCTATGTTCGTCTGAAGCCCGAGTGACTGTGTCAAGTGAATAGGTCTTGACAAATAAATCCTAAAGTTATAAATATATCCTTCTCATCGATATAAATTATATGTGTAATTCTGATAGGAGCTGCTACTGCTGTAAGAGAGTGCTCTCAGTTCTTTCTAACTTGCACTCCTTCACTACACTATTGGTCCTGCTACAAAAAACAAGCAGAATGATCCTCTCCCATAACATGTGCTTCATTGCCAGCACACCTGCGTCTAATGTGCTTTCCTATGGGGTTTTGGGTGACGCTGGATGTCCTCATGCATAGCAGGAGGACATCCAGTGTCAGATGACCAAAAATTGGCTAATGACCCGGAAGTCCCTCTAGTGGCTGTCTGGTAGACAGTCACTAGAGGTGGAGTTAACCCTGCAAGGTAATTATTGCAGTTCATTACAAACTGCTAGCTATACTAGAGCACAATGTTTGGCTGAACTATTATTGACTTTCATTAAACTGAGGTTGGGTGTACAAAGGTACACTTAAATATTCCTTTCATCTAAAATCACAGCCTAAATTGTAGCAAAATATATTGTGTGTGTATATATGCCATATTTCATGAAAGCGTTGATTCTTCAATGTTATATTTTAAAAAAAGTTTTGCCCCCCCACTTTCTCTGAGCTACCAAAAAAAAAAAAGTAAATACATTTCTCAGATGACTTCCGTAAATGGTGCATAAGAGACAGGAGAGACACAGGGTGGGGATCCGGTTTGCTGCGGCTGGGCATGGGAGTGTGTCTCCCATAGACTTCTTAGAGGACAGGGAGCTAAAGCGTGGAACCTACTCTCCTCTCCTGTCATTTTCTACCTGTTCCCTCTCTTCATTCTTCTAATCCTTTTACTTTGTGGAATCTGTAATACCTTTACTCATTCCCGAATTCGGTGTCTGGCCTACTGTGATGCGAATGGACCATGTGGCTGCCCTCTAATGGACAGATGTTATGGCTCTAAGCACGTGCTCAATGAGGTTTGGGGATCCAGAGATTCTTGGTTCTTAATTTGTTACTTTTTTATTTTTCATATTTTTTCATCTAACACAGATATGCGACTGTGTGAGGATTATGGGATGTTGTGTGTCTTGTTCTAACAAGTCCCACTGTTTCTAAGTTTGCAATACAGAGGACCTGCGTGTCCATTTGTGGTATTACTGATTTTGGAACCTACGAATGTCTTATTGAAAAATGTATTAAAAAAAATATATAAAATAAAATAAATCAATCCAACCTTGTCTAACAGTATTGCTGTAAAGCATGAAACAGAAACTGTGGGTAATCAGCGATATTTCTTTTTTCAGATATACTAGCCCTCCTCGCTGAAAGAAGTTTATAAAAACATGATCTAAACAAAGCCAAAATTTACTGTTATAATAATACCGACCTACATACAGTAGCACTCTTTACAAACTTCGTAGTGTACTGTTCTGTATACTATATATAATTTATACTCCGGATACAATTTAAACAATTCTGTGTTTATGTCCAAATGCAGAGTATCCGACCCCGGGTCTGCAACCAAAACTAGTTTATGTAACATTTCTACGTAGAATTCAAAATATACCTACACTATGGTTTATTTACAAAATACTGAATTTAGGCGATCGTGAAGATATGGAAACATTTTCCAACTCTGCTACAGTGAGTTTTAAGGAAAACATGCCGTCTAGATAATGTGGACTTTAACTCTCCTCAGTCTCAAAGTTTAGGTAACAGTAATGGGAGTTACAGTTAACTGCCACCTTAGTGATCACAAGGTTTTAGTGAGACATGGCTATAACTTTGCATTTTAAGGACAAGAGTTTTTGTGCACTACCATAATCGTGCTCAGTTGGCGTTGTGCCCTTATAGGTGCCGACACAAATACATCTAAAATGATGCTTGACATTTGGATCAGATTTAAAGTGAATACTGTTAAAAACAAAAGTCATACTACATTTAAAGGGACACTGCAGTCACCGAAACAACTTTAGCTTAATGAATCAGTTTTGGTGTATAGATCATGCACCTGCAGTCTCACCGCTCAATGCTCTGCCATTTAGGAGTGAAGTCACTTTGTTTATGCAGCTCTGGTCATACCTCCCTGCATGTGACTTGCACATCCTTCCTAAACACTTCCTATAACAAGTCATCTACTATTTACACTTCATGTATTGCAAATTATGATCTATACACACAAACAGCTGCATTAAGCAAAAGTTGTTTTGGTGACTACAGTGTTCATTTAATTAACTGGTTTCCAGTTAAAGAGCACTATTTTCCAAATTTCTAATTCAATATTTAACTTTTTTTTTACAAAATACACTGAAAAGTAACTTCCTACAAAATGACAAATGTGAAATTAAACCAGCATCAGCCCCTAAAAAAAAAACCTAACCAAAAAACTATGCTATTAGATTAATGTATAAATTCTAAATATGTACTACATGTAATATGTCCTTTTTGCCTGTAACTCGCGATGCACTCACACTAATGAAAATCTGCTTTTCCATATCCAGTACATAAAAGAATGGTCTGGCTGTAACGGTCCAACTTCAATTAATTTCTCTCCTACTTGGAAAACTCCGTTAATATTTATCCGGAGACTGTCAATGCACATTATTATGAAATCCTTGGCTTTACAATAAATTTAAACTGTGCAAAACAGGCCTGGCTAAGGGTGAATGATGTTTCTCTCCTAACACAGAGTTAGTCAAAATATGGATCAGCAGCTATAGCAGGAATACAACACCCATGATGCTTTGTCAGGCTGACCAAAAGGACTATCAAAAGATTCATATATAGGCACTATTAGTGAAACGTTTTTTTTTTTCCCCCCAATTTGAATATTTTGCTCTAAAACGTGAAGTTCACTTTGAATTCCCAACAATTCCCACATGTGTGAATAAGCCTGTTTGAAATCCAAAGTGAATATAACCTTTACGGGTAAAATAGCTGAACTCGGCTATGCTTCCAGTTTGGCTACTTTGCCCTTAAATATGAATTTCACTTTGAATTCCTCACAACGCTCACCTTAGTGAATGACCCAGCCTGTGCGTTTCTAAAGCAATTTTCACAATACTAACTTTGTTCGATTCTGGTATAGGTGAAGCACATCAATTTTACAATTATTTTACCCATATAATGAATAGGAAACTTAGGGATTCCAACTGAAAATATAATTGTCAGAGATGCTGAAAGGTAAAGTAGGTCCAATTTATTCTATTCCCGTGATGTACAACGTAACGTAAAATTTGATATATTCACGGGGGGCCGGTTACAAGACATCTGGTACTTTAGTTGTTTTAGGTTTGTTTTTTTAGTGCTCAATACGGCTGTGCCTCTACCATAGCTCATACAAAATAAAATAATAAATAGATCTTACATTCGGATACATACATTTTACAAACATTTGTGAACCCCTTGTGTAACTCGTGATGTATTTTAAACATCAAAACTAACAGTAGAAGTTAAACTGGAATAAATATGAAAAAGCAATATTACTAGGATTGGTTTATACTGTAAGGATTAATCTGATCTACCTTGCGGTAGAAGAAGCCACTGAAATATGATTCCCACAATCCTTTGTGATACAACTGCTAGCCATTATGTTTCGGAGGATCATGGGAATTTTACTTGCCAACCGTTACAACAAGAGCCATATGTTGGGTACCACTAATTTACAGCAAGCTCCAGCATAACACAATGTGCTGAAAAAAGGGAATTTTGTTAGTGATGCTGGTATTAGGACAGTCAAATAAATAACAATTCTCCCATTAGTCTGATATTATAATGCAGCAAGCTGCCTTCTAGTAACAAAAACTATAAAACAAGCCAGTACAGTGGCAGTTAAGCTATAAGGAAGAAATATAGTGTGTGGGTGCACACAGTATAAAAGACGGGAATACTGTTGTGTTTTGTGAGACCCAGAAATACTGTTCAAATCACACAAATTTATTCAAGATGCAAAAACCGAACAGCTCCGTGGTGCCGACGTCATCTGCTTTGCGTCTCCAGGTGATTCCTTCCGCGATCCAAGCAAATGGTAATGTCTTTTGTTACAGCTCCTGCATTAATGAGAACTTTGTGCCAAAGTAGATGTTTAAAGCTTTGCTGCTAACTTGGAAAGTCATCGCTCTCTTCTGGGTAGCCACGTGTGTCTGACAGTGATCCTACAGGACAAAATCATTTAAAAATAAATAATACATTTAAATAATTTTTAAAGACCTTTTGAGCAGTTGGTTTTTATGATTGCAACTAGGGGTGCACCGAAATGAAAATTCAGGGCCGAAACCGAAACCGAAAATTCAGGATGCCCTTGACCGAAAACCGAAACTGCTTTTTTGCCCAAATATTTTTAAAATACTTTTTTTTTTCTTTGATTTTATTAATATAATTCTTTTACATGGATTTATAAATCAAATATGAAAAACTACACGCCAATAAAATAAATAACCACACTTATTGAGAGCAACACACCAAAATTGGACAGAATAGCTTTAAAAAAAACAATATAAATAAAAATCTGTTAACCCTGTTTGCTATATATGACTGAATAATATATATACCGTATTTATCGGCGTATAACACGCACTTTTTCCCCCTGAAAATAGGGGAAAAATCGTGGGTGCGTGTTATACGCCGATATCCCATAATTACTTACCTGTCCTGAAGCGTGGGCCGGCTTCACAGCGCGCACCGCGGTACAGGAACTTTAATTTAAGGTTCCGGTTTCCGGCGGGACTGAAAGGAAGTGTGCACAATAGTGTGCACACTTCCTTTCAGTCCCGCCGGAAACCGGAACCTTAAATTAAAGTTCCTGTTCCGCGGTGCACGGTGTGAAGCCGGCCCACGCTTCAGGACAGGTAAGTAATTATGGGAGGGGAGGAAAGTACACTATGGGAGGGGAGGGGAGGGGGAGGAAAGTACACTATGGGAGGGGAGGGGAGGGGGAGGAAAGTACACTATGGGAGGGGAGGGGGAGGAAAGTACACTATGGGAGGGGAGGAGGGGAAGTACACTATGGGAGGGGAGGAGGAGGAAAGTACACTATGGGAGGGGAGGGGGAGGAAAGTACACTATGGGAGGGGAGGGGGGAGAATACTATGGGAGGGGAGAGGGGAGAATACTATGGGAGGGGAGAGGGGAGAATACTATGGGAGGGGAGAGGGGAGAATACTATGGGAGGGGAGAGGGGAGAATACTATGGGAGGGGAGGGGGGGAGAATACTATGGGAGGGGAGGGGGGGAGAATACTATGGGAGGGGAGGGGGGGAGAATACGAGGGGAGGGGAGGGGGGAGAATACTATATACTATGGGAGGGGAGGGGGGGAGAATACTATGGGAGGGGAGGGGGGAGAATACTATGGGAGGAGGGGGGGAATACTATGGGAGGAGGGGGGAATACTATGGGAGGGGGGAGAATACTATGGAAAGGGGGGAGAATACTATGGAAAGGGGGGAGAATACTATGGAAAGGGGGGACACTATGGGATGAGGGGGGAATACTATGGGATGAGGGGGGGGAATACTATGGGATGAGGGGGGAAATTTCCTGGAATTTCTTTCTAAAAATGAGGTGCGTGTTATACGCCTGTGCGTGTTATACGCCGATAAATACGGTATATATTTAATTGAATACCATACCAATAATATTTATTAATAATAAAGATTTAGAAATGTGGACTAGGGACTTGAAGAAAGCACTTTGGGCAGATTGGCACGTGCAGAATATAATTAATAAATGAATGTGGCTATGTTTGCAGTAGGATAGGTTTTCTTAAAGTGTATTTCTTTATACACTTGTGGGTATACACGATGTGGGTAGTTTTACAGCAGGTTGCCCCACTGCTCTCAAGGCACGTCTGGCACTTCCGGTTAGAAGGTTGCGCGGCGGCAGTGTGCGGTCTTCTCACAGCGGTACCAGTGTGGATGGTGAGCAGTGGCGTACACATGACCAAAGGGGCCGCAAAACATGGCGGCGGGCACCTGGTCGCAGGGCTGCGACCGCGGTATGTACACCAGTGCATGCAGATGCACACACAAAGGACCACTACAAACACCCAGATCACATCAGCTCAATGAAGTGGTCTGGGTGTCAGGTCCCTCTAGTTGTAACCCTGCAGCTGAAAGCATAGCAGTTTCAGAGAAACTGCTATGTTTCACTGAGGGTTAATCCAGCCTCTAGTGGCTGTCTCACTGACAGCCGCTAGAGGAGCTTCCGCGAACTGAACGTCTGAACGTCCATAGGAAAGCATTGAGTAATGCTTTCCTATGGGCGGTTTGAATGCGCGCACGGCTCTTGCCATGCATGCGCATTCGGAGCTAAGCGGCGGAGGGATCCCCAGCGCCAAGGGAGTCCGGCGCTGGAGAAAGGTAAGTGCTGAAGACACACACACACACACACACACTCTCACAAACAGATGCATACACACTAGCTAACAGACACACACACTGACAGAGAAACACTCAGCGACAGACATACATACACACTCTTACAAAACATACACTCTCACTGACAAACACACACTCACTAACAGACATCAAACAGACTCACTAACACAAACACACTCAGTAACAGACACACATTGTAACACACTCACACTAACACTCACAGTAACACTAACACACACAGTAACACACACAGTAACACTAACACACACTCACAGTAACACTAACACACACACACAGTAACACTAACACACACACACAGTAACACTAACACACACACACAGTAACACTAACACACACACACACTGTAACACTAACACACACTAACACTTTTTTTAAAAAAAAATTTTTATTTAATCCCCCCAGCCTCCTTACCTTTTGGAGTGCTGAGGGGATTCCCTGGGGTCCAGTGGTGCTGCTGGGCTCCTGGGGGGCCGGTCACCCGGTGGGCGGTCAGGCTAGCGGGCGCGCGAGGGAGCACTCTCCCCTGAGTGCTTCCTCTTCAGCTCCCTCGCGCGCCGCGTACTGATACCAGCGCCGGAAGATGACGTCATCTTCCGGCTCCGGTATCATTGCGGCGCGCGAGGGAGCTGAAGAGGAAGCACTCAGGGGAGAGTGCTCCCTCGCGCGCCCGCCAGCCTGACTGCCCTATTTTCTGCCGATATTTGCCAATATCGGCCGAAATGGATTAGGTCCATTTTCGGCCGATACTTTCGGCTGCCGGAATTTCGGTGCACCCCTAATTGCAACCCAGAGTTATTTTGCATTACAGAAAAATGCATGATGGGAATAGAAAACTGTCCAACCACTCTGCTGATGAATGCTTAATAAAATCATAAAAGGGACATTACAGGCACCAAAACAACTTTAGCTTAATGAAGCAGTTTTGGTGTATAGATCTTGCCCCTGCAGTCTCACTGCTCACAAGCCATTTCAAAGTTAAATCACTTTGTTTATAGAGCCCTAGTCACACCTCCCTGCATGTGACTTACACAGCTTTCTTAAACACTTCCTGTAAAGAGAGATGTAATGTTTAAACCTCATTTGTTGCAGGAGAATTTCTTATCTCCTGCTCTGTTAATAGCCTTCTAGACCTTGCAGGAGCCTCTTGTGAGTGATTAAAGTTCAATTAACAAGGCAGGAGCTAAAACTTCTAAAGCATGTTAACATCGGATTGAAAACTAAACCATTTTTTTCATGCAGGCTGTGTCCGTCATAGCTGGGGGAGGTGTGGCATGGAATGCATAACCAGAAACAAAAGTGATCTAACTCCTAAATGGCAGATAATTGAGTAATGAGACTTCAGGGGCGTGATCTATACAATGCAGGCCACTAGACATGCTTCCTATTTCAGTGCTGTGCTCAGCATTTCCACCCTCTGCATGGAGACAATGAATTATCCCAATAGAGATGCATTGATTCATTGTATCTCTAGGAGGAGATGCTGATTGCTGCAGCGTGGCATTTTGTCATTGCAAAGCATTTGATTGGCTAAGACTGTCAAAATTGATGATCCCAGCAATGGATGGGTCGCAATGGAGAAAAAGGTAAGCAAAGCTACCTTTATACTCCATTCTGAGGGGGGCTGGGGGTCTAAACATGTAGTCCAACACTATAGTATTAGGAATACATTTGTTTGCATTTCTAACAGTATAGTATTCCTTTAAGAACCACTGATTTATTCAACCACAAACTTCCTAAATTGCAACTGCACAGCAGTGATTTCTGTGTGTTATAAACGTGTGATGTAAAACTTTAAATGGAACAGAATTTGGACAGTGTTTACTCAAAATAATTTGGATGATTTCTAGAGAGCGCACGGGCTATAAATGGGGCATATGAGCATTTTCTAGCATTAAGCAGCCCCTGGAAGGAAATGAGGGCTAGGACGCAACTCTGAAGCTGGTTACCTGGACTGATTCCAGATGAGAGAAGCTCCAGGCTGTTTATTTTCCCCTGATCGTACAGTGCCAGCTGTTCCACAATCCTTTGCTTGGCCGGATTCATGATGATCTGGTGATGTGGCATGGAAATAGCTAGAGGGGAGGGAAAAGCCAGCAACACATTACAAACTATAAACGGGCACAGGGTAATAATATTTTTTATATATACAAACACACACACATACGTATATACTGTATTTAAATTATTATTTATATTTTACATTTATCTAAAAAAAAAAAAAAAAAAAAAGACTTAACTCCCATGCCAGGATATATAGCCATATCTTATTCTGGCTTTGTGTTTAGTGCCAAATAAAACAAAAAACTGATGGACAATGTACTTGATTTCTTACATTTAAAATATAGAGCTTAGATGTGCTACCCTAATTCACTGGGAAAGTGAACTACAACACTGCAGCCATAACATAGTTTTCCTCTATTTACATTTAAAACCCAGGGCACAAAACTTGGGCAGATATCACAGATCAGCAGAATAACCGTAAATATGGTTACACACATCGATAAACATGGTCAGTGGACGGAGATGTATTTAAATATTGACAAAATAAGAAGCTGTGCTTCTGCTTCACAGTAACTGTGTGCACATATATTTAAATGGACCACTGCCCACAATTAAAGAATCAGTTTAGGCACCATAATCACTACAAGCCAACATAGTGGTTATGATGGCATTATGATATGGGAACAGTCCCCCAGTTCTTGGTTAACATGTTAGAGATGTTTGGCCAGAATCGAGGACCTCAAAGACTCCATCAGCTCAGCTATTGGTTACATGGACGTTTTACTTTTTCATTAGTAAAATCAGTTGCGGCCATATGGCCTAATGGTTTTAACAATACTACGTAGTGATTATGGTACCTAGACTGTTGTCCTCACTCCTCTAGTGCTGCCACTAGAAGATCCTTCTCCTCACTGGCAATGCTAATTATAGACCGAAGTCATACTGTAGTTGATATCCGCTTATACCCAACTCTGTTTACAGTTTTGTTTAGTAAACAGGACGGTATGCAGAGATAGAGCTGTGGGCCATTCGCATGTGCAGCCATGGCTTTGCCTAGCTTATGTTTTTTCTTTTTACTAACTATTGTAATTCCAAGGTATGCTGGAAAGGCAGGCAGCGTTACTCTGGTAAAGGTGTTATGGTGCTGGGACCCAAGCCATGCAAATTTGTGAAACTCAATCGTAGGATTTGTTTGCTTTCTTTTTTTGTTTTTTTTAAAGAGAAAAATCCACAGGTTCGTGTTGTACCCAACTAACCATGAGTTTTAGAACTTGAGTTTTGTCAAATAAATTAAAAACAGAATGTAAGACTATGCATAATAAGAACAGACAGCTTTACCTTTACTTTTAGGATATCAGATTAGTCCGACCCATATGAAAAATCCCGAACAAACATGCCAGAAGGTTTCCACTGCATATGACACAGCACCCCCAGACTATAGTTTCAGCGATTTATATTCGTCATTAATAACGTATGGCTGCAGTCCCACCTTTAGCTTCCTTCACATAAGCTCTGTGTAAACCTATGGTTCCATCCACGTCTTTTTCAAATTAAGCTATAGACACAAGCATGCATGAACCAGCACCTTCATAGAATACGATGGATGACCTTCTACCAAGTAGGTTGAGACTTGCTGCCCAGTTATCACTCTCCATACAAGTACTTGTACGACCAGGGGAAAGACAAATGTCCTCCATGACACATGAGTGAGGAGATGAACCTAAAGCTACAATGATTTCTGCAAAATAACCTAAGCAAGGTTTGTAAGCAGACTATGGTGCTTGTAGTGCCTTTGTCAGGAATATTAGGGGATCCTACACGCAGAGTGTAAAGGAATAGTAACGTATACCGGATCTTAGAAGGGCCGGACTAACGTCACAAGGACAGAGAGTAATAATAAACGAGTCGTGGTCAGGGATGCCAGAAATCAGGAACAACGAGAATACAAGAGCCAAGGTCAAAGGAATACAGAAGGCAGAATAGTCAATATATGCCAGAAGTCAAAATCCAAGAGAACAATATGAACAAAATGCGCTATTGGGATTATGCAGAACCTCAACAGGGCAATAAGGCTTCCCCAGAGCTCCCCTTAGGTACGGTGTTCCTTGATATGTAACCACGCCCCCAAAACAAAAAATCGGATTCGACCACTTTGGCGGGCCGTGACATCATGAACGTCTGACTTTGGCGCGCGTGCGTCGCAAAAAGGGGTGGGGTATGGAGGCCGGCGAGAGAACCGCTAGAAACGAGGAGAGCTACTGGGAATGTCCCCAATCCCCTGCCAACACACAAGGTACCCTGACAGCCTTGTTAAAAGAAAGAGTGCTTCTGCTATTATTTCAGACAAATGCTACATATATATCTGTGTTTTACAAGTTCATAACGGTCACAAGTACGACACGTTTCTACAGTCATCCCAGTTTGACCATAAATAGAGGACCTCTCATCCATTCATAATCTGTTCAATACAACCAAAATTATATAGCGCACAAAAAAAAAAAAAAACACAATACATACCTGGGCATTTCATTTTGTTTATTTGTTTGTGAACTATATAATTTTGGCTGTATTTTGATTGGCAGTCATCACAATTTTTGGGAAGAGCAATTTATATTAGTCCTGCACATTTCACTTTCATTCACTTTTTCATAACCTATGTCCAGAACCTACCTTGTGACTCCTGCCCAGCCAGGTTACTTAGGGGTGGTAAGTGGCTCGGTCCTTCGAGGGCTGAGGTTCGGTGCGGTGAAGCTGCAGAAGGTGACCTGCTACCACAATGCTCTCTGCTTGTTCGGGCAACACTCAGATGACTGTGTCCGTGAGAGATGAAGGAGTCAGGAAAACTTTCATCACTTTCAACAGGCATATTTTGACCTCTCTGAAAAGTTCTCAAGCTTTTACACGAAGACATATGGACACAACTGTCAAGGTTGGCTTCATACTGGAAGCCAGAGCTGCTGAAAGGCCGGACACTGTCTTTTGCTGTGGGTACTTTGGCTGTGTTCTCTTCAGGACCTATTACCACTGCTTGAAAGCTGGACACAAGGTCAGGAATTGGTGGAATCCGATCAAGCATGGCAGCGAAAGAAGACTGAGGGGGGGCAACTTCATGTCCTCTTCTTGGTTCCAGTTTCTGAAGAAGCCCGTGCAACCGCTTTAGAGTGTCGAAAACCTGGAAAATAGAAGACATAACAAATAAACAGATAAACAATGCAAGTTGCATTTTCTTGTTCCACTAAATTCTAACACACACATGCATCAGGCCTTCCACCTAATTTAATCACCTTTATTTTTAAAATTGTAGTTATGTATGGAGACACAAAACAAGCTATGACAGTTTTATTCAGAATTACACTTAATAAATACAGTCTGTGCGTGTTCCAGTTAAGGACTGCATTGGTTTGATATTTTACTAGTCTTTTCAACTCTCCGTATTAGAACAATGAGAAGAGACAGCAAGGTCAAACTTCTTGCAAGGGAAACGAGGGAGGGGGAACAGGGGTTATACAGTGAGATAACATATCAGCTCCCTGTTTATCCTAGGTTCAGTGATCTGTCTGAACTGTATAAGAGCAGCAGGGAAAGCAGTGTCTGATAAAGTGAGCTAGGCTTCAGAAAGGGGCTGTGAATATTAGATAACACCGACTGCACATTCCAAAGGGAGCAAGGGAAAGTAATAGGAAGAACTGGGTTTGCAGAGGATCAGTACGAGATTTCTGATATTAAAGATTTAAGAGCAACTGCAAGGCCAGTTGGGAGTAGGTAGAAGAGTCAAGGTTCAGAGTAAAGCAGTACAAAGAATGACAATAAGTGTGAGTGGGACATTGGCCTACAGAGAAGGTGACGTGTAGAGAGACAGACTAGAAGATATTGTGTTATACAAATTACTGTGTGTCTGAGTGGGTGGGGGGTGGGGGGTGGGGGGGTGGAGGGGGTGATGCAACGACTTTAGAAAGAATATGGGCAGATAGAAACAAAATAGAAGGAAAAATGAATAAAGAAAAACAAGTAATGATTGATTGCAATGCATACTAAAAATAATTAAGGAAAGCTATTAATACACTATAGCTAAATCTTTTATAGGTTATTCAACTTTTAAAGGGATTCACAAATATGAGAAATTTGTTCTACAAAAATAAATTACCTTCTTACTAAATAGGGAATTTTAAAAAAGTTAAGGAAGAATTTCTCTAAGTTAAAAACACCTCATGGTGCGCAGGATGTAGGTACATACAGCTGTTAGGGAAGCACCTGGGAGCTTATTCTGATGAAATAGACATCTAAGTATTTGAATCTGGCACCGAGGTATTTAAATATTTAGTGGCCAAACCCCCCGCACACCCCAGCAATTGCATTGTGCATGTGAAAAGCACTCTATGATTGTGGTGGAATGCATCACAATCGGTGCACGTGTTCCACCAATCTAACAGCCCAATTGTGGCAAGAAAGAATGTTAATGTTATTTCCAGCAACTGGCTCAGAATAACAGGGAGATAATCATGAATGCAGGTTCTGGGTGTATGTCCTACAAACAAGAAAAAAAAAAAGGTTTTGAGCCACCGTGCAGACTGGCGCCCCAGTAATGAAGATTTGCTCTCACTGAATTGGTTATAGTGCATGGAGTGCCTGGCACTGCCCCTCCATTCAGTGTTAAAACATTTCTAAGCACGTAAAACAATAAATGATGGTTCGTGACCCCCCCACAGTCCAGCCCCTTCTGGAGGTATGGCTAAGGCAGATGTTACACACTTCCTTCTAGCTATACCATATCATACCAGCAATAGGAACTGTGATAGACACTCTCAGCCAATCACAGCCACCCATTGCTGCTCAGCATAAGGTTTCCTCATTAGCTCAAGCAATACAAACAGAATGGGCTGCTGGGGGCTTTTAATTTTTTTTTTTTTTTTTTTAATTCTTTATTTTTGCTGTGCATGCATTAACAACAGGCTTGCAGAGCCACAACAGCAACTGCAGGCTTTTTCATAGTATTTTACAGTGTGGCAGGTACAACAGCACAATTTTTTATGAACAAGAAAGTAATTGACTTTTAAACAGCTGTATGGTGGTTTAAACATGCTTAACTAGACAGGTATATGGACGATTTCTTTGTGTGAAGTTTGTGTGGAATATATGGCAAAACATTCCTGCGGAGTACATACATTCATACACGTGTCAGGATTACAATTGATTTAAGTCTTGCTTTAGTGAAGAATCAAAATGAGCTCGGCAGGTAGGAGAGGTTAGAGAAGACACACAGTGGGAAACAGTACACTTGCGGACATCATGACATTGGTTATTAACGTTGTGTGTCACATACGTCAGCTAGTGGAACTATGCTGTAATTTTACATGCGATATATATATACATTGCTAACTGGGGTAGTCAATACGGTTTAAGGAGACCCATATGGACAACTGTAATAGCTCTGCAAGGGGTGACATGGTGGCAGTGCAAGTAGTAGTACAGTACGATTATTAAGCATGCAAACAGGGTCTGTGTCGCCACAACAGCGGTCACCAGCCGATAGTTTAACACAGTTTTCCGATGTCATTGCCTAGAGAACAAATGCACATTTATCAATATAAGGAACTTGCTTAGATTAAAGAGTTAAGATAGAACCCTGAGTACTAGCAGTGACGACAGGTTGTAAGGACAAAGTGGCTTCACGCTAGGAATTATTGTGAGCATTCCCTTAATTAAGTAGCCCTTTTAAATTGTATTATGTTTGCCGTGTACAAAATGTTATAGGCAGGCTCGAGGTGCTCTCGCTCAACGAGCGGGGTTCTTGTTAAACAGGCATAATTTTATAATATGTAATATAGGCAGGCAAGGTCGTTTAAAGCAGTATAACATCAACTTAAAGTGTATAATTACGCTGTAAACAGGCTGGGTCCATCCGTCGGACTGGTAATAACGTGAGAGATACAGGCTTGTTTAACCTTACCAATGCTTGTTTGCACTGCAAAATATTAG
This sequence comes from Pelobates fuscus, assembly GCF_036172605.1. NCBI lineage: Eukaryota > Metazoa > Chordata > Amphibia > Anura > Pelobatidae > Pelobates > Pelobates fuscus. The sequence continues at coordinate 146,547,427 of NC_086325.1, read as the reverse complement.
GTGCAAGTTTCGTCTGAGGCAACAGCATTATAGGTAAAATAGAAAAAAATAAATAAAATTAAAATAAATACTTTAAGCATAAATGTAAACTACGTGGTGTCAACAGGGTGAGAGCAATGTCTTAGGTGTAATTCTATTCAGTCAGCCGATGCCGGCTCTATGTGCTGTGCTTGCAAGCCGGGGTCGGAGGCAGGGTTGATGAGAACAAAAACATAACAATAGTTGGGTCTAGGGTCGGGGAGGCGTCCCACGGGTGCAGTACTGTTCAGTCCAAGTGTCACTGTTCCTTGTGTGCCAGCCCCGTATAAGGCTCCGGGGTGGTGAGTGCGTTGAAGATGGCAGTCCGTGGTCGAGAGTGCTGGATTGAGCCGTTAGACGTCGACCTCCATAAGCGTGCTGGTTGTAGGGACCGGCAGTCCATGCGGTCACCCTTCTCCGTTCAGGTGGTGATGGTAGCGTAAGAGTCCGGGGTTAGGCCTTGTGGGACAAATGGGACAGTCCTGGCTGGGTCCCATCGATGTTGCGGGGAGGATTGGTTCTGCTGAATCAGTGGTGTGAGGGAGTCCAAAGTTAGGCCTAAGGAGTGCAGGAGTGGCGTCGCGTCACTTAAGTCACGTATGCGGTGTATTTCAGGACCCTGTTGGACCGCAAGGGTGTGAGATGGCCGCCAGCGGTAGCCGAGGCCTTTTTTGCGGAGGATGGCGGTGAGTGGTTGGAGGGACCGTCTCCAAGCTAGGGTATTGCTGGAGAGGTCTGCGTAGAAATGTATATCTTTGCCCTCATGTTGTGGAGGCGCCTTACCCCGCAGGGCGTCCAATATCGCCATCTTGTCGGAGCTATTCCGGAATGCTATTATGGTGTCTCTAGTCGATCCAGTGGGCGCCTTTGGTGACTTGGGGACCCGTAAAATACGCTCTGGGCGGATGCGTTCTGCCTGTGCTGGTGGCATTATCTTTGCGAGTAGGCTTTTGACGGTTTGCGGCAGGTCCGCATCTGTGGCGTTCTCTGGGAGCCCCCTGAGTTTCAGGTTATTACGCCGCCTGGTATCTTCGTTCTCGGCCATGCGGTGGTCGTGAGAGCGTAGCCGCAGCTGCAGCTCCTGCACGGTGCGTTGGAGGTCCCTTATGTCCTCAGCGTGCGTTTCGGTTCGGTTCTCTATGGTGGTTAGGCGGTTCGTCACCCCCTTTAGGTTTCCCCTCAGCGCAGTGATCTCCTTGTGGAAGTCCTTGTGGTGATCGGCAAGCATTTGCTGAAGGATCGCCACTGTCACTGGCATGGAGTCTTGTGGGGGGTTGGTCGGTGGCGAGGGACGTCTGGCAGTGTGAGTCGGTAAGTATTCCTCACCTGAGAGGTCATCGGAAAAATCCGAACAGCCTCCGTGGAGTGTCGCCATGTTGGCTTTGGTTGTGCCTCGGGCCTGCCGCCACATGTCTCCTATGGTGAGTCCTGGGTTGATTTTCCCCGGATTTTTTTTCCCGGTTTTGCGCCCCATGGTGTTGGGGTGTGTGTCGAGGGCTTTTGCCGTGGTTTGGTAGCAGGATGGCTGATTGTTTGCCCGTTTTCCTCGCTTGGGCCTCGGAGCTCTCGATCAGTGCGACCGCTCGCCTCGGTTGCTAAGCACAGAATACAAGCATGGAGCCAGGGGTCTCCGGACACTATAACCACTTCAAAGAGAGGAAGCAATTACGGTGCCCCTTTATATCACATGCAATTTGTGTGGCAATAGAAAATAATCTCAGCAACTACAGCCCCATAAAAGTGCCAATAGTGATTCTACAGCACAAAACAAATGTCTGCAAGTACTCGGATATGTATTTTCTAGCGATGAATGATGTTTACAATTGATGGGTCAGAAAGTAATGTGATCTGATTATCTGGCTATTTTAACTAAAAGCAGCGAGTACAGAAATTTAGACCCCAAGCCTTTACGCATTAGAAAATTCAGCTAATACTAGCAACTAGCAAGATGTGCCTCAATGACAGTCAATCCTGCCTATAGACTACATACATTGTGCTATAAGATGCTCTAACTCGTGATGGCTTTGAGGTTTCTATAGTGCGAGAGAGCACACAGCCACCACGTCTGCTGAATGATCGGGAGAAGGCTCACAATCATGGAAAATAAAGCTTTAGAAAGAGAGGGATCAGATTTCCCGTGAACTACCTCCAGCTGTGACCAACAAACAACACATTGGATCAGCTTTGGCAGAGAACAGTGAAATGAATGTTTCTCCACAAAGGGTACATAACATTGTTATAGAGCAGATTATAAGCAAATAATAGTGGGAGGGTCATCTACCTCTTATTCTGACATTTGTAATAATTACATTTTCTTTTTACAGGATTATATTATTGATTGGCACACACAGCTTCTCAAATCTGAGATTCTCACGGTGCTGCCAGTGAAGCAGCATTTTGTTTGGCACACCAAATAAGGATACAGTCATAACAGAAACAAACCCTCGATTTGCTGCGGTTACCATTTGCGCCTGTGCCAAAGCACGAAGAGTATATTAGCGAAGCAGTGGTAATAATCTATCTGGGGTTAAAGGGTTAATAATGCCTTCAATTCATTGGCCAATATAAAAATAAAAATTGCACACGGACAGACACATTTGTAGAAATGCATGGCAACGTTCCTCTTCATCTACACAGGAAGAGAGTTAATGTTAATGAGAGTAACAGACACACAGAAGAACAGAATGAGGAAAAAAAAAAAAAAAAGATACTGAAATCAAGTGTGCATTGTGATTGGAAATTTCAGCCAATCGGAATTTGGGTAGAAATGAAATTGTGATCACTTAGAATTCTAAGAGTAGAACATATACAAATATGTCATTTGAACATCTATTCCTTCTCTGTAATGTGTGTGTCCTTCTCTAAACGTGCCCTTTCATTAAAAAGGCTGTACTTTGCTCTATAAACATGCAAGTTAGAGGGGATTTACAAAAACAAAAGGTTTCTACATTTATTGCGATATATATTCCAGTTAGACTTCATCTTATATATGATCATATAGCTATTAACAAAGGCAGCGGACATCATTAGCATCTTCTTGTGAGATGTGCGTTAGCAAGTACAATACATTTAGAGGAAGATACACTGACACTCACAGTCTGGAACAATCTCTAATAGATGCTCATCCCACATACTTTAGCATAAGTGAGAATATAGAAGTCATTTGGCAGTGACTCACTGGGCAAACAAGGCTACCAGGAGCTGTACGAAAAGACGGAGGCTCAGAAAACAGCATTTCTGCTGGTTGCTTTAGGGTAGGCATCTAAACTACATTTACCATGTTTTTACATTATTTTATGTTACCTGTGTGTATTTAAAGGGACCATATAGTCACCAGAACAACTACAGCTTATTGTATTTGTTCTGGTGAGTAGAATCATTACCTTCAGCCTTTTATGGTCTTTTCAGTGAAAATGCAGTGTTTACATTACAGCCTAAGGACACCTCCACTGGACACTCCTCAGATGGCTACTAGAGGTGCTTGCTGGGTCAGTGTGTGACTGACATTCAGTGTCTCCACCCTCTGCTTGATTCAATGCATATCTATGAGGAGATGCTGAGTGGTCAGGACGGCATTTGGCTCCGCTCCCCTCACCCTCCCCTCCTCGCTTGCCTATTGGCAGATCAGGGGAGAGCCAGCACCAGCAGACTGGAATAAAGGTAAAATTTTACTACGTTTAGGAGGTCAAGATAGGGTTTTTAACACTATAGGATCAGGAATTCAAGTTTGTGTTACTGACCCTATAGTGTTCCTTTAAAGGGATTCTCTAGTGCCAGGAAAACAAACCTGTTTTATGGCACTATAGAATCCTGCAGTGCCTCCTATCCCACGTCGCTGAAGGGGTTAAAACTCCTTCAGTCACTTACCTGAATCCAGTGCCGATGTCCCTCGGTGCTGAGTCACGCTCTGCATACGAGACCTAATGTGCATGTGCGGCAATGGGCGCGCGCATTAGACCTCCCCATGGGAAAACTTTATTCAATGCTTTCCTATGGGAATTCCGGCAACGCTTGAGGTCCTCATGCAGAGCGTTAGGACATCCAGTATCGTTTAGACGACCAAAAGTCATCTAAGAAGCATGGAAGTCTGACTTAACCATGCAAGGTAATTATTGCAGGTTATAAAAACTGCAATAATTACACTTGCAGGGTTAAGGGTGATAGGAGTTGGCACTCAGACCACTTCAATGGGCAGAAGTGGTCTGGGTGCCTACAGTGTCTCTTTAAGCTGCAAACGCATGGAATCCAGTCCAACAGTGGCAGCATACACGCTAGAAAAACAACAATATTCACAGGCCTTTCTGTGCCATCAAACGGACACATGAAGGCTGCGTCAATTTGGAGCTGTCAAAAGGGTTAGCAATGATTTGTCCACCTGAAACGGTTAACAGTGATTCTACAGCACTTAAAGGGACACTATAGGCACTATAACTATTTAATTTAATTTGATTGGTTATAGTGCCTGGAGTCCACTGGCACTCTCCCTCCATTCCATGTTAAACAATTTTTGAGCAGTTTAACACTGAGGGAGGATCCCTGGCCACTCATAGCCCTGCCCCCACTGGATTTATGGCACTTCCTGCCTGCCATACCAAGTCATACCAGCAACGGGCACGGTGATTGGCTGAAAGCAGTCTGCTGACACTCTCAGCCAATCACAGTTACCCTTTGGTGCTTAGGCTAATGCTTCCTAATTAGCCCAAGTTACACAGAGTGGATGGTTGCTGGGGACTCTTGTTTACCATTAAAACATGGAAATATGGCACCAAGGACACTAGACACAAGATGGAGCAGTTATACTGCCTACAGGGCCATTTTCACAGTGATTCAGTGATTCATGGAATTGCCCATGTAATATTATGCAGTAGCAACACATTAAACTGCCTAGTTGAAATCGAATCCATGAGGTAAACTGCTTTTCTGAAAAGGTCAATCTCTAAGAATAGAAAAGTCATCTTTAAGCACACAAACAAATTAAAATATTATGAACACATCCATTACCTCCACCATGTTTGGTCGCTTCTTCTGCCTTTCTAGACAACGACAAGCCAGCAGACAAAGCTCTTTTGTAATATCTGCGGGGCAGTGGCCTACTCTGTGATCCAAGTGCCGCTGGCAGATACGAGATGCCACGTGAGAAAGTTTGTTGCCTTTGTCAATGCCAGCTCCCTCTTCCAAATCATTCTCCTCTTCCTTCACTAAATCCTTCTGCAAGATGGAGAACCGTGTTAGGAGTCGATAAATAAAGTCCAGAAAGAGGATAAAATATAACAAAGTGTTTTACCAGGGAGCACACACTGAGCAGAAATTAATGTCCTTACTATTAAATTTATGTTATTACTCAACCAAATAGTCATTTTAACAACCTAGAAAGATGAAAGGCTGTGTTGAACTTCAGATGGAACCTACGACTCTGATTAGACCTAATGAATTAGAGTAAAACACTGAAAACTACCTAGGAGCTTAATGTGGCACCTTCTCCACTACAGCCCACTGCAGTGGTTATGGTGCTAGCCATCTTGTGTTTCCGTGTCAAATCATTTTCTTTTAAATATATACCAACACATTCACTACCTAGCAGTTTGCAAATGAACAATCACGAGAAGTCGATTAGGTTTTGCTGTCCCGGAAAGTAATGTTTAAATGTATTCTTTTCCATTTCAAAATGCTTTGGTTGCAGTCCGAAAATATTAATTGGACAAATAAAAAAATAAAACCTAAAAACAAACACATAATGACGGTAAGGAAACAGTGTCGTAAATATATCACGTTTCTGACTATGTCCCCATATAATCTATAATCCTCTCACATATACATTATTTCAGATGAACTGTTTTATAGATATATTATATATACACATACACACAAACACATAAAAAGATAAAACTGTCAAAAAAAAACCACACAGACCCACATTCTCAGGCACACACAGATACATACACAGACATCATAGTAAACTGTCAGAGACATCCACACATATGCATGTTAACAGACACACTGCCACACACACAGTCATAAATATAAGCCCTACTTTTTGTATCAATAGGCTTACATTTTATATAAACATTTATCCTGAATCCAAAACCAAGATCTCCAGCCCTGCCCGCCTACTCTGTCGTCATAATGCCATCTTTTTTTCGCCCAATGAAATGCGTCTCATAGAAAAGCATTAGTGGACCTATGGCGCTTGCCCGGCCATCATCGTGATCTGCCAAGCAACATTGAAGCCAATACTGCTCTGTGAGTAGCATTGATGTGCCGGGTGTGCATGTTTGGTACACTGCAAGCACAATCACAGTGCCTGCAATGTCCTAATGCTATCTTCAGTGTATATTTGCAGAGCGTGAAATTGACAAATGTCAGTCCTGCAAATATTGCAGTACAGTAATGAGGAAGTGCCTATAGTAGCCGTCTGAGGGATGCCCCCCGCAGAGATTTTTCTAGGGAACAATGTAAACACAAGCTTACATCAGAAAGAATGTAGAGGCAGGCGTTTTGCCCCAGGACCACTACATTAAGCTGTAGTGATGCTGGTGCGAGTTCTGTTCAAATGTCTTCTAAAGTGAATGATTGCAGTGTGACTCACAGTTAGAATGTTGTAGAATGTGGCACTGTAAGAGTTAACATAGAGAAACCAGAGTATTTACGTTTGTGGACTCTTGTTCTGTCCTATAAGCAGCATTTCCATTGTGCAGCCATTGTAACTTGTCAAAGTGCAAATATAAAAGGTCTTTTATATGGATCTCTCCCCTCTACGCAGCCAAGCTGTGAACATGAAACCTCAAGCAATGGTAGGAATTCAAAACAGAAAATACTACTACCGCGCTGTTCGAGATTAAATGGATTGCTGAATGGATTCACAGGTTTCTCAAAGTCATCTAAAATAATGGAGGATGTAAAAACAAAACAAAAAAAAAACACGTCCAAGTACCAGATAGCATCCACCTCTTATGGGAAGATAAACGCCTTTGATGGGTTCAATGAAAGGTAAACACATTTCAGTATTGCAGCATGCCAGCATTTGAGGTGGTTAGAAGGATCACCCCTTAAAATAATGGATTCACAGCCTCACAGTCTCAGGAAACAGTTTCTGGAAGTGTCACCGTGCACTTATAAAGTGTTACAACACAGCCTGGCCCATGATGGCCTAACCTCAGGACTGCGCTTCCCAGTAGGCAAAGTAGGCACCTGCCTACAGGTGCCTGTATTTAGCAATTAGATTTTGCCATTTTGGAGCTCAGGAGACCATGTGGCGAGAGAAACACCCAGAAGCCGGGGTGCAGAGCTAGATCTTGAACTCCTAAGACGCGCCACAAGTGAGCTCCGGGTTACGGCCTTCTAAAAGCATATTTATTCCTTATTCCCACATTTAAGTAGTCACAGCCTAAATCTGAAAAAAAAAAAACTCAATCCAAGGTTGAACTCCTCTTAAAAACCAAACACCCCACCATTTTGTTTATCTTCCTATATCTTCCCTACCCATTTATCCAATCCCTTGGATGGAGCCACAAACTCTCCCCCCCCCCCCCCCTTTTTTCTTTCCCTCTTTCCTCCTTCTAGCCTTTACTCATCTGAGACCATTTTAGCTACACCTTATACTTTTTATTTTTTTACTTGTATATAACTACCCTCGTTAACTTAGAAACTATTTTCAAATTTTGCCCCTCCCATATCCCTTATTACTCCAATATTTGGATTAAGTACATTTAAATGTAGGGCCCCATCGGAACCAATAGTACACCTCACTCTTAGTTCATGAATACTACTCAATCAACACAAACCCAAAATCATGTGGAGTATCCCCTTCCCCAGTTATCTAAATATAATATGTATATGAATTAAAGACAGTTCTTGAAATGAGAGATCTTGCCAGATCACAACATCCCTTAAGGTTGTGATACAATATATGGTTACACAGGCCACTGCTTAACGTTGTTACGAGACGCCTTCCAAACATTGTGTCAAAAGAACTGGTCTACCAAAAAATGTACTTTAATTTGCCTATATGTGTACATGTTATATGTGAAAATTAAAAATTATTAAATAAATACATAAATCCATACCCCTCTATGTATCCCAATACTAAACTTAGCCCAACTATAACCCCTCTCACGGTTTAATCTTAATCCAATTTTCACTACACTCACAGATTCAAACAATACATTACAAGCATGGTTATATTCATACCATATATATATATATATATATATATTATACATATACATATACATACAGGTATCAAATTCCAATGTATGCACAATAGACATGTTATGTCTGCAGCCTCCAGTTAACAAATTTATCAAACTCACTTTATCTGCAGTTTTTTTGTTTTGTATTGGGGGGGTGGGAAGGAAAGGATTTGGTTCCCACAGGGACCTAAAATGTAAATCTGACCCTGACTATCATAGCACGTCTGGCTACGTGTTATGGGACATTCAGATTATAAATCACTGAGGTGCCAAGATGACCCATTATACAGTATGATAAAATTTCATAAAGTCCCTAGCACGCTGCCCATGGACATTTACACAGATCACTAGTAATACACTCACTTTATACAATGAAATCAAACATTCAAACCTGTTGGGAACAGACCGTGTCATGGGTAGGCAACCCTCAGCACTACATCTCCCATAATACTACTCCTGGACTATATTAAATCCTGGAAGGGTAAGATCACGCATTAAGTTTGTCCTCTCTCCAAAGGAAGTTTAGGAATACCTACTGCTCGAATTTTCATGGGGTATGCAGGTCATTCAATAAACCAGTAATGTCAGAAGCGGACAATGCTTGAGTGGTTTTGCTGAATGAAAAGCCTTTGGAATGCAAAATCACTGCGTGATTGATTAAATCATGATTTGCTTCATTGAATCAAGTGAAAAGAAAGTTTATTTGACCGGCCCTAAATTTTAATCCCTCCTATACACTGAATGGATTGGAAGACATAAACATCACATCTACTAAGCAGTCAGGTTTAGTCATCAATGTGTACAAAATTTGCCAGTATTCCTAATAAAGGATACTTAAAGGAACACTATAGTCACCAAAACAACTTTAGCTTAACGGAGCAGGTTTTGTGTATAGATCATGCCTCTGAAGTCTCACTGCTCAATTCTCTGCCATTTTAGAATTGAATCACTTTGTTTCTGTTTGTGCAGCCCTAGCCACACCTCCTCTGGCTGGGAATCACAAAGTCTGCATGAAAAAAAATTGCTTTAATTTTTAATCACATGTTAAATTACTTTAATTTTTTTTATATCCTGCTCTGTAATTGAACTTTAATTGCATACAGGAAGCCCCTTTAGGAGTCTCGCAAGCTATTAACAGAGCTTTAGCTGCAAAATTCTAAATTAAACAGAATGTTTAAACATTAGATGACTCTTTACAGGAAGTTTTTAGGAATTCTGTGTAAGTCACATGCAAGGAGGTGTGGCTAAGGCTGCAAAAACCCAACTGATTTAACTCATAAATTGCAAAGAATTGAGCAGTGAGACTGCAGAGGCCTGATCTATACACCTAAACTGCTCCATTAGGCTAAAGTTGTTTTTTGTTACTACAGTGCCCCTTTAACTTAGAGAACTTTGGCTTCAAGCTTTGGATTCTCTTTAGCAATATATAAACAAACACAATTGATATGGAGTTTCAGCTTACTCCTAAAAAAATATATTAAAACACACCCATAGTATAATACCGTTTGCAATGAATATTGCTGCAATTATTATTATAATATAGTGCATTTAATATAGTCTTTTAGGAATAAATTGAAAACCCATATTGAGTGTATATAGGTTTATTCATTAAAATAGAAACTGTGCAGAGTGAAGCAGGTAATTTTAATTTCGTTCGCTCTTGTACACCAATGCAACTTGGTATAAAATGTGCAAATCCCCAATCAGCTCCCATCAATCCCTAATTTACTGAATAGCCCTACAGTAGTAGGAGGTGAATGAAGGTTCTACCTTTTCTTTTATGACACTGCCGAATATTTTGGCACTTTCTAAATTGATAACTATGATCTAAAACTACAACACAGTCTTACCAAGTACTTGGTCTGAGACCCGCCTTGACATTCCATGGCTTTTCTCCCCGTCAAAACCTCGAGTAAAACCTGCCAAAAATACAATGAGATACATTTAACAGAAGGAAGGCACGGCTAGCATAACTATAAATACAGAGGTCTCAGTGAGAGGGAGATATTTTTTAAAGTGTCCCAAAAAGTGGTTTTTACATTTCATCATTTTCATCATATTTTCATCGTAAAGGTTATCTTCAAAGTAAATTTCGCCAGTTTTATCAGAAATTTCCAATTTAGAAAACGGTGAAATTTATAGTGGTAAAAAAAAAGATTTGCCGTGGGATAAATCATACATCCATTTGCTAAAGCAAAAATCCGACAGGTTTCATGAATTCTGCCTAAATTTAGTGCAAATTAGATTGATAACCGTGGGCAACATTTTTTTTTTTAGATGTTTGTTTTAACTCATAACTGTGGCATACAGGGTTATTCACTAACTGCTAATTTAGTCTAATTTCAAATTTTAGAACAAAATGGCGGCTCTATTGCCAGTTAAGCTATTTTGGCTAAAAATGTGATCGTTACTTTGAACTTTAACAATAATTCAAAATAAAAAAAAATCATCTGCGACATGTTGAGGCAGGATCCCGTGCGGACCCCGCTGGTCCCCTCAGACCTCGTTCTGGTTTTGGTTAATGCCTAGGGCCTAAATATCCGTGGAAAACGCTCCAGACTTTTAAGGGTTCTTAAGGCATGCAGGTTGATGGTGGTCTTCATCCAGGAGATGCTCATTAGGGGGGAGAGTGCTGCGGCCATACAGGCCGATTTTGCCCTTTTGGCTTTTACGTAAATAATCCAACTAATAATAGCGACAGGGGTGGGCATCTTGCTTTCCAGACATGTCCCATTTATGAAAGGAGATACTCTCCAAGGAAAGCATGGTACATATATCTTTGTTAAGGGCACGATCGGCAAGGCAACTTATACGTTCACTAAAATCTATGCTCCCAACACTCGCCAATTTCAGTTTCTCCAAGGCATGCTTTTGCACGCTATCAGACATCTTGTAGGCGCTGCTTACCAAGACTAAATCTGCAAACCTGGTTCTCAAGGTGTGCCTCAATGAGGCTGTTTTTATTATATTGTGAAGCTACACGTTTGAAATGCTATTTTTCTATTTATCTATTTCCCCTTCCAGTAAATCATTCACAGTTCTATATTTTTTTTCTCTGTATTTTAACACAGAGTATTACAAATGCTTAACATTATATTCAATTCATTGTGATCTTATAAACATACACAAATTCTCTCAATAAACATCTTTTGAATACAATATAAAAAAAAAAAAAAAAAAAAAAAAAAAAAAAACAGTAATTTTCAAGATGCCTGTAAGGAACAAATTAGTTTAGATCACCTAAGATTTAAGCGTAACTAGAGTACCATTTTTCTATCGAATAGCTTGTTCTATATAAGCAGGAAGAAAATGCTGTCCCCTCGAAACGCAAAGATAGAAGCTTTTATGTCTGCATACATACTATTAAAATGTTTATCCCGTTTTTAAAGGCACCGCTATATGCAGTGTTCTACAGCTTTAAAAAAAGTCCAATTATGGTTCTGACTTATTAGCAAAGATTTACAAGTTATTTTTATACCAGCATATAAAGCAACGCTTGTAACACCAAATCAAAATGTTTTGTGTCACCGTATAGAGTTAATAATATAGAGGAACACAGCGTCAGCCCATTTTTAAAGCTCAACTAAGGAAAACTGGCATGTTAAGGGTTACAGTCACATAAACTGTATTAACCACACTAACCACATACTATTCTGTTTGTCTCCAAGTCTTGGAAGCAGGATAGCATGCTCTGCTCACGAGCACACACAGAGGAAAATAAGGAAGTGCTTGGTAAATAGGCGTTTTGTGATGCAAATTCTGCCGATCGACCTGCAGCTGGAAGAGCGGCCATATTTGTTTTTTTTGTACCTCTATCCCGATAAAGAACGCTGTTTGGACACGGTTACGATGTGCACATCAGAGACTGTAAACACAGATACACTTTTGTAGTTACTGCACAGAGTGTGCTTGGTAATGAATTCAGCTTTTGAAAGCTGATACAATACATAGCCTGGTAAGGATTATGAGTGGAACAATATAGCTTGCAGGAGTATAAAAAAGAAAAGAAAAAAAGAAACGAGGATTACAAATACACCGATATAGAGGGTAAAAATAAAAACATCATTATGGAGACAGGACCAAGAAAGTTTACCCCAGTCTAGAGGGTAACCAAATGAGGTTTCAGGATTATTTTCAGATGCCATTTTAGAGTGTTATGGGCAGGTTAATCAACAATAAAAAAAATGTACAAACTAGTTCAGCATGTAAAAAAACACACACAAAAAAAACAAAACAAAAAAACACATTCCCAAATTACTTCTTTATTAAAAATGAAAACAATGATAATAAAAATTAAATTGTTTATTTGCAGCCTTTACAAGATAATATAAGCACACATTAATGGCTGTTTAAACAGTAAGCGGGGTAATCTTTCACCTGCCTTGCATTGCTCAGGACAGTACTGATTTGCCATCAGTGAGCAGCTTTTTCAAAGAAAATGATGTGGGATAAGTGGGTGACATTTTGCTGGTACATCAAATTTTACGTCTTGTCTTCCGGCAGCCCCTTTTTATTCAGAGAATAAAACAGTCCGGCAGTGACTCTAGCTGCATTGGAGACTTTTTCTAAATATAATTTTATTCAAAGCTATTTTTTGCCTTAAATGAACAACTCGAGTTACACAACTACCTGCTTAGGAGCTTCTGTAAGCTCTACTGAGCCAAGCCGTGCAGTGCAGAGCTAGCTTATTGGCAGAGACACAGATGATCACTCTCAGCCAATGAGCTATTCCCTGCACTGCTGAGCTTTGCTCAATGAATAGAGCTTCCAGGAGAGAGGGGACAGGGATTGACCGTCAGCGGACCCCACGTAGGATGTCAAACCATTATTAAACAGTTTGACTCCTCGCATTGGGGCTTCTAAGGGAACTCCTGGCACGCTGTACTGGTTATGGTGCTTTTAAGGCAAAATTAGCTTAGACTTATAATTAGAATAAAAGACACATTTCTATGCAGCCCAACAGCGCGAACCTTCCAAGTAACATATTTTGTGCTAAACCACTGAAATAGAATCACAGAAATCCAAACGGGGGCATTTATTTTCCAATATTCTGCAATTAGTCACAAATGTTAAGAGAAATAATGTTTTAGTCGCACTTTCAGATAGCTAAAAAATTAGTCAGATTTCAAGGAAATCGGAGTTTCAGTTCAAGAAGGAGGCCAAGACACATCTGGAAGTGATGAGTCAAACAACTGCTCCCCTGGCCTGCTGAAAGCCAACATGCACATTTCAATTAACCAGCCAAGGTATGAAAAGGTCCACATGTGCTAGAGGGGAGGGAGTCTAGGTAGATCCACAGCCCAAACAGGGCACTCTGCCAGCCTTAAAGGGAAACACATTATTTTTAACACATTGTACAGATAAGGTATTTGAAAAAGGATATCTTTAAAGTGAACAGCTTAGGTACACTAACTTCAGGCCGACTCTTCTCTCACAAAGAAGAGGCTCCACTAATCAGGAGCCTCTCATGATGGTCTAGGGTTTGATAACACAGAAATCCTGGTTCGGCAGAGGTTTATGGGAGTCCTACTTTATTTCTAAGGAGTAGTACCACTCATCACATAATGTATTGAATACACTGATAGCCGCCAAACTGACTGCTATCACTTTAAACATATCCTTGCAGCTACAGGCTACTCTCAGAACCGATAGTGGGAGCAGCATACCTTCAGCACCTTAAAGTTTGCAATAATGCAAAACTGATATAGTACTTAGTACAGGGGGTTGCTATATCCAAGGATACCAAATGACGGAGCTCTCTACTAAACTGCAGAAAGGTCAGTTTTTTTTTAAATCTTTCTGCAGTTTGGTAAATAACTCTAATTTGGTATCCTTAGGTGGGATTTAAATATTTAAAGGACCACTCCACATCCGTAAAGGACTTTAGGCGCGTGAGTGCATGGGACTTGGCTTCAGAGGCTTCTCAGTGAAAGCTATTTTCCCATGAACCGACGGTTAGTCTCTTCCAGGGAAAAAGGGGAGAACTTGCAAAGGTTGCACTTCACAAGAAATACAGCTTTTGCATTTCACAAGAAATTAAGCCTGTTCTAAGATATATCCCCAATGAACACCTGCCTGAATATAAGTGTCGTCTGGTCCTTGCAGGATACCAAATTAGGGAGCTACCTACTACAACAAGCATGTCAAACTCAAAGTCTAGCACGGGCCACATAAACAAGGTTTAAGTTTATGTGGGCCGCCAAAAAAAAAAAAAGGGTTAATTTTGAAAAGTACAGTATACAAAAAAAACAGCATCCCCCTCTACTAAATCCCAGCCCCCCCCCCCCCCCTCTACTAAATCCCAGTCCCCCTCTAGCCAACGAGCAGACTCCACTCACATTGCCGCTGCCAGTATGCAACTCCGGAGTCCAGTCTCTGGTATACCCCAAATGGCACCATCCCCACCCTGTGCCAAATCTGATCCTCCCGCTACTTCTTGAAGCCTGTGAAGGTGGAGCACGTCGATGTCACGTCGGAATGTGACGTGGCGTTGCATGCCTCCATGCACTTCCCGGTACACCACTGTCCAGTCGCAGCCAATGCAACACTGACCAACACACTCACTGACAGACACATACTCACTGAGAGGCACACACACACTGACAGACATTCAGACAGACAGACAGACACACACGCACACACACATTTACACATTCTTGCACACACATCATTTTCTTTATGGCTCCCTACCTTTTGGAGTCGATGTGGGGCCTCTTCCTGTGGTCCCGTGGGGATCTTCTATCTGCTCCTCACTGTTCCCTCGCGCAGTTTAGTGGTGTCGGAGAGTGACGTCATATTTCGGCGCCCGGCTTCACTACAGACGGCGAGCGCGAGGGAGCAGTGAGGAGCTGGAACACTGAGATCCCCTGCTGGCCCTCCTCCAAGGCTGGGTAAGTGTTAGCAGAGTAGGCACCTGCAATGTGGGGAAAGCAGGTGCCTACTCTGCTATAACACTGAGCATGCACTCGCGGCTCGCCGGGCTGCAAAGATGCCCTTTGTGGGCCGCGTGCTGCAAGTTTGACATGCTTGTGCTACAAGGTCAAAATAGCAGTTAATGCCTCGTTTTTGGTCACAGATGCTTTTTGTTGGATAACAAGGATTATGCTTTTGTTTTAACTTTTTTTTTTAATTCAGTGAGAAATCTGAAACACAATGCCGGTCTGTGCTTATTTGCATGTCAAGCTGGGAGCTCTGGGATAGTTGTGGAAACATGATTTCTCGAGTTTCTATGCCCAAGAATGGCCTCTCAACGTCCAGCCTGAGATATGCAGGTGATGCAATTTCAGTATTTATTTGTATTTTCATTACAGGGAGTTGTTTCGTGTTTAGCATCACCACAATCTTTTGGGTACCTAGCTACTTCAATGTTGAAAGATCAAAATTATGAAAAGGGCTTTTCCAAATTTTGATCTCAAGAAGGCATTCCAAAAACCCTGACTCCACCACAGATATGAAGGGAGAGGGAGACAAGCTATGCACGCATTGGCTGATATGATGGCAGGAGAGCTATGCGCCTCCTTTTAGATCTGGTCCTTTTTGCTAAATAAAACAAATACTGATAAGTGGTGCTTGGATGCCCATACTTTTGTCATGGGCTCTAACGGGCCTGAAAATTACAGTGGGAGGGCCATAGGTTACCTACCCCAGGCTTAGAGTGATCCTTTAACGCAGGCAAAGCATCAATGGAATTGTAGTTCTTCAACTGCTGACTAGCTAAGCTTGGACACCCTTAAGAATAGTTTAAAATGAATAAATAAATATATGTGGTTTGTGAACAATATTATCGATGATGAATACCCAGCATTATTAGGCTCTGATTTATAATAACAAAAATATCAAAATAATAACAAAAATATAAGTACCGTGTTCCTTACTCAAAAGAGCATGACAAAACTTGATTTAATTTCTAAGCGAAGATTACTCTGGACCCACATCTACCCTCTTTTCCAAAAACAGATAGTGACATACAGAATACTTACCTGTACATAAGGTGTAAAAAAATGTCACGTATTGTTAAATGTAAAGAAGGTTTTAAAGGAACACTAAGCACCATAAAAACGGCAGCCCATTGTAATGGTTTTAATGTAAAGAGAGTCGTTGGGTGCCATTCTCCAGGACTCTTCTTTGGGGATACGTGATAGTTGTGAACTCAGGCTGGAAGGAGGTATTGTTGTCAGTACAACTGGCTAATGTGGAAGTTTGACTCCGTATTGGTTACTTGGCATAGAAAGAGCCAAACATTTCTCTCAAACAATCTTATGCAAGCCCGAGATGGCGCTCACACTCCTTACCCCGCCATAGCTACAATAAGCTATGAGTTATAATACTTAAATGTCCCTTTTAAATTTAGGTCATCTGTGGAGTATCCCTCCTGATTTCTAAAAACAATTTCCAGTTCCTGTTTTTATTGAACCACAGACTTTGAAAAGTTCCAAACATAGAATGTAAAATGTTGCTCGCTTTAGATAAAAAAATAAATAAAAAATTAACTACTCACCACGCCAAAGCTATAGGTGTCCAGCTCACGTGTTAGCTTCCCCATCTTCACATATTCATCTGGTAGGTACGCTAGGGTGCCCCTTACAGTGCTAGTCCGTGCCAAGGTCCGGCTTTTGGCAGCATCGTTTGCGTATCGGCTGAATCGGGCGAGCCCAAAGTCTCCCAGTTTGGGGGTAAGTGCTTGGTCCAAGAGGATATTGGAGCTCTTGACATCTCCGTGGATGATAGTTGGTTGGTAAGTGTGCAAAAACTGGATGCCACAGGCGGAACCCTGCAGAATGCTCACCCGTTTCTGCCAGGAAAGTGTCTGGAAGCTGTCCTGCGGAACAGGTATGTTAAAACGAGGCCCAGAAAGCAGTGCATTGTTGCAGTAAATGCCAACTAAATCTCACAGCTATGTATGCCAACAAGCTGGCTGGCAAATGGCCGTAGATTGGACATTTCTAATTTGTTTAACCTTAACATTTTAGGCAATGCCCTGTTCATTTCCTGTATGAGACGGCTTATTTTCAGGAATACCCATCAACAGAGTGTGTTTAATATATACGGATCTCAGGGAGTCTCCATGCATGGGAATTCCCAACAGGCTGCTCTCATCTGATGAATTTCATCTGTGAGACTTTTCCCTTTGCCTTATGTATTTATTTCTTTATTATGCCTGCAGTACCGCAAATGGCCACAGGGTATCACATTGAGCTATAATTATTATTACTGGGTAGATATGGTCTATGCTCCTATGTGCTTCAAGTATCAGCGACCAGGTCTAGGCAAACCCTTTACTATATAAAGACAAGTAGATCGTCTAGTAGGAGTTAACGAACGCATGAAATCTGCATTTACTGAGCTAATCTGACTAATTTGGGATTGTCTACCAGGGTAATTCACTAAAATGGGAATTGTAGTAAATTTAAAATGAACTTTCAGTTTTAGGCAAACATATCTGAATAGGAAAAATATTGGCAAGGCAGCAATGTTTCCAGCTTGCTAGCCCAGATTATTTGGCATAACATTTGAAATTCACTTTGAATAACCCTTTATGAGCCAGGAGGATCCTTAGCAGATCACTGTCCCTGTGTATAAGGCATGCGCTGGGAAGGGAAATCCCTTTACATAGTACTTAGAGTAGGAATAAGGAAAGGTACACCTCCTTTTACCGACTGCTGGGATTTAATGATTTCTCGGAATTACCGTACCCAAAGAAGACTTTACTCATGTGAGATGCAGGTGATGTAATGCAGTCATTTTAGAATTTGCACATTTAGAATCTCTGGGTAGTTTTATTCACTTTGACCTGCAGTGTGTGTGTGTATGTATGGGGGGGGGGGGCAGTATGTGTGTGTATGGAGGGACAGTGTGTGTGTGTGTGTGTGTGTGTGTAGGGGGGGTCAGTGTGTGTGAGTGTGTAGGGGGGGGGCAGTGTGTGTGAGTGTGTATGGGGGGGCAGTGTGTGTGTGAAAGGGGCAGTGTGTGTATGGGGCAGTATGTGTGTGTGTGTGTGAGGGGGGCAATGTATATGGTGGCATTATGTATGTGTGTGGGGGGGAGGCACTATGTGTTTTGGGGGGGAAGGGACAGGGTGTGTGAGAATGTGTAGCTTAAAGCATATATAAAAATATATTTTTAATTAAAATAATACTAATAATTTATATCCCACCTGCAAATAATTTATATTTCCTGCAATCCCTGGTGGTCCTAGTGGTGAATCCCTGGCAGTCCTAGTGGGGAGTGAACTCTAGCATGCTGCTCCTGAGGCTAGAGTTCACTCTTGTGAGATCCGGAGTGATGCCACGGTAACCGCGGCAATGCTCCGTGCTTGCGAGAGGAGGACCCGGAGGAGCTGCAGGCTGCGCTCCCGGGTCCTCTCTCCCTCCCTACCGGCTGACAGCAAAGCGCCTGCAGACTGGTAAGGGAGAGCTCTAAACTCCCTACCGGTCTGTGAAGGCACACAGCAGAGCTGCCGCTTGGATAGCACCGGCCCTGCAGGGAAGAGCATTGACTATTGGGGGGAGGCGGTCAATTGCCCCGTTGTCTCCCCCTCCCCCCCGGATCCGCCACTGATAGGCATCCAGACCACTTCAGCTCCTTAAACCCTGCAAAAGTAATTATCGCAGTTTTTAAGAAACTGCAATAATTATCTTTGTGAGTTAACTCCACCTCTAGTGGCTGTCTACCAAACTAAAATAATGTTTTCCAATGGGGAAACCTAACGCATGCCCATTAGGTCTCCCCTGCCGGCTGTGGGGAGCAACGGAGGCAGAGCCTAGGGACATCAGCGCTGGACTCAGGTAAGTGACAGAGTTTTTTGTAGATTTTTTTAACCCTTTCTGCACCACGGGATGGGGTGGCCTAAATGGAAATGGGCACTATATGGAGCTATAGTGCCAGAAAAACAACTTTTTTTTTTTCCTGGCACTATAGTTTCCCTTGAAACAGTAGAACCAAACCATTAATATTAAATTTTAAACAAAATATAACAGTGCAAAAACACTGCAGAGACTAGAAAACGGTAAAATACTGTTTGGGAAGCACTTGCCAGTTGCTCTAAATTAGTGGCTCTATAGGTTAAATTACTGACCAACAATGACGCATCTAGTTTTACATACTACACCGGGCTCTCCTGGATAGTATTTCATGTCTTTTTAGCCCTCATCTGCTTGTTTATACCTTGACGTGTAGTCTGTCCTCCAGCGAGCCATTTGGAAGGTAGAGATAAATAAGGCAGTATTCTTCCCCATGTGCACAGTACCCGGCCAGGTCAATGATGTTTGGGTGACGAAGACTGCAGAGAGGAGGGTAAGAAAAATAAATGATATAAAAGGATCCGTGACAGTGATATGGGGGAGTTTGCCCTAAACAGAAGCAACACAAACCATGTGATAGGGAAAAAACAGGAAATATGAAAAAATGACATCAAAATAGCTGGATATGAAAAAGATTTCCATTCACTTATACTCAAATTTGAATTATTCTAGGCAGAGATTTTGAATTCTCCTGGTCAATTCCTAACACCACACAGGAAATGTGGGTTTCAGGAATATCAGTGATTTAGATTTTTTTATGTTGTTAATGTCTTGTTTTAGACAAATTAAAATGACAAAATATGTGATGTTTTTTCTGTCATTCGTTCTCCTGTTTTAAAGATATTTTGAAACAAATCTAGAGACTATTTGACAATATTGTCAATCTTTCATTAGGACTTATAGGGTCCAGTCAGAAAGTGAATTTGTTTTCAGTGCTTGTGACCAACGTCTGTTCCTCATAGCTTACTAAGCAAGTTGACCAATGGATGATTTCAGCCATCAATCAAATCCCCTCCTCCCCCCCCCCCCCCCCCCCCAGATAGTCAATTACTACTAACATTGCAACCTGGACGTGAAGTCTATGATTTTAGAGATTCCATACCTTCCTGATGGCATCAAATGTAGCGATAAAAAAAACAAAAAAAAATAAAATATTTTTTTAGCACTGAGCAATTGTAATTGGAACAATTATCCCAAACTATTCTTAGAACGGACTTAAAATAAATTAGTGTAAAGAATCCTTTATTCATCCCAGAGGTGGTTACACCCTGAATTTACAGACTGTGCAATACAATAGGTAATCAGACTGGTATGATGTAAGGCACTCATAAATTAAATCCTAAACATCTAAAATATCCTAACTAGGAAACATATTATATAATGAATCAGCAGTCCAAGCAGCACACTTCAGGTAATATGGAGAATGTGTTAAAAGTTAAAGAAAATTATTTATGCATACAATTCCAACATATCCTGCGGCGCTGTACAATATAATTTAAGTTTGACGCTCGGTAGAGCAATGTAGGTTTCATATATACAGATATGAGAAGAAATGGAGAACTCACCCTGTGAGCTAACATGCTTAACCCCTTAAGGACCAAACTTCTGGAATAAAAGGGAATCATGTGTCATGTGTCCGTAAGGGGTTAAATATGTAGCATTTGTACATAAAGCATTTAATAAGATGGAGCCAACCTGGTATTTATGCAGATTCTTGCTATAAAGAAGCCTTCGATGGAAACACATTGAAGCTATGAACATAGTACTCATATCGATCCCTATTCCAGTAAAAGTGAACATATGGTGAAAACAATGTTCACAGATCAAAAAACAAACACTTGGCTCATATAGTAATTGTAATATTTTTTTATTTATCACAGCAGCTATGGGAAAGATATTTGATAAAAGCACATGGCGTGACGATTTGGGTGCAAACAACGGACTTGCCGAAAAAAAAAAAAAAAAAAAAAGGAACAGGAATGCAGTCCTAGTGCGGTAATTTAACTAGCTGAGCATCACAGCAACTGCAGTACGTCCATCAACCACATAATTTTTCTTTTCTTTTTTTTTTTTTTTAAAAAAGGTACATGGTGCCGTCACCAACAAGCCTCTAACGACATCCTTGGTGTTTTTTTTTTATTTCATGAATTATTTTGCTCTCCTTTTTTTTATTTTAATTATTATATCACTAGTTTAAGGAGTGCCTATAGAGCACTCAGCAGATACGTAGGAAGTTTAAAAAACAAACAAACAAAAAAACAACAACTCAATTTGCTATCCAGGGAATCGAGATGCTTTGATGATGACATCATCAGTGATGTCATTGTTGAAGTACCCCCAGCATACTAGTTCTGGATAGTAACAAGGTACTTCGTAGCTCTGGCTTGGCTTCAGATTACTAAATATAAGTAAGTATAACTCAAGGCTTAACGACATCTCGGTTTCATTTGCCACATCGTGGTTGAAACATTTATTTGTTTGCTCTTTTAAGCTGATAAATACAGGTCACATTTAAGATACTCTTGTAACGCTTTATGTTTTTATAAAAGACATTGACTCAACGGTGACTAACGGTTGACTTGGCAAATTACTTAAGAAGGCATATTGTTTCACTTTTGGCAAATGCAAGGTGTTGCCGCCTTGGTGATTAATAGACAGATTTGTTTATAATGGGTGTGTTTATTTGTATCTATCTTATAAGCAGCTTAGCATGAAAAGGCACAAGGTGGAGCTCTGCTCATGTCCCAAAAAATAAAGAATTACACACACACAAAAAAAAAAAAAAAAAAGTACCGGTACATATTTGTCGAATATAAATAATTGTTTGCAACATGGCGGATTCGATTTAAATCACGTCAGTTAAAGTACTAGTCGGTAAGACCGTTTAAATCATGATTTTTAAGAATCCCTCCCCCCCCCCCCATAGTTAATTGCATAATGCCCTGTGGAAATTATTCTATATGTACCCCCTACAAAAATACTCAGTTTGCTCGCCTTAATCCAGCGCGGTGCGTAGCTCCCCAGCACTGCTTGGCGTACCACAGTCTGACGTCACGTGAACCACACCGAGGTCCAATCAAAGGCTTCTCATAGAGAGGATTTTGATTGGACCATTTTACTGGCTCAGAACCTATGAAGCTATAAGTCAGTAAGGGGAGCCAGAGTAGGAGGGAGGGGAAAGAGGTATTCAAAAAATATAGTGGAGGGTATTGGGAGGAGAGTGGGCTTCACTCAGGATGGGAAGAAGAGAGAAGAAGTGAACTTGCATGCAGTACGTGCGGACAATAGATGTTTTTATGCACGTAATTGACATTAAGCAGCCTGGAACCCAGAGTTCTGTGTTGCCAATGTCACATTTGCTGGGGGTGCAACTTGGCCCCGGCACACAATTAAATTATCTCTGGATGAGCAGTGTTAAAGTGGTTGGAGTGAACATTTAATGAGAGAGAACCAATCAATGTGATAGGGAAAAGCAAATAAAACACACACACTAAAAGTGCAATCTCAGAGCGCTGAAGTTGACAACTTGTCTCTTTGTGGCACAGAGTCAGTATACAAAAAAAGCAATGTTGGGCATTTCAGTTGGATCACTATATCCATACACTCATAGAGAACCTAAGAGGCCAGTAGGCAAAGACCTTTACCACTAGTGAGACAAGTTACAGGGGGGGAGGGAGACTAGTATCTTCTGGTTAGATGGATACAGGGCTGATAGCTTACTTATTACTCTGCTCCAGCATTATATAAGGGTGTAATAATGGGTGAGATTGGGGAAGACTACTGTTAAAAAGTCTACGTCTTGGGTCAACCGGCTTCTACCTTCTTGAGTTAAAGTTTGGACAGCACATTAACACCTACACTCACTGAAGCATTACACACACACACATACATTCAATTTCATTATACAAGCATTACACCAACACGTTATCCTACTGCATTTGATACATTAAATACAGAATGCACAAGTCCAAAGCATGGATAAACCTAACCGATAGCATTTTATTGATCACAATACATGTAGACACAGATGGTCTGTGATCTAGCATGAGGTCTGAATTAATTTCAAAACCTAATGCACGGTTCATGTTACCTGGGCCCTCTTACCAAGTCAGCTTCTCAATCTCCGTGAGGAAGCTCTTCTTCACAGTGCTCCATTCCAGCTCTGAGTCCTGATAAGATAATAAAGGGATAATCAATAAGGCTCTGAGAATACAATAGGTATGGTGAGAAAGTACAGAAAAAAATCCTCCTTCTCCCATGGTACGGGCTAGATTAATAATCTACTATGGCACAGATGGTATGTACGATTTGCAGAAGAATAGTAGGGGGGCATACTATAGCCCCTGTATGTGCTGATGATTTAATTCCCGTGGGATCGATCAAAATGAATCACATCAAGTTAATACTACATACCTGATACTCCAGTTAATTCAGGTACATAATTAATTATAGACTTAATCAGGGCTGGTTATCTCCATTAGTCTATTTGTTACCAGTAATACAGTGTAGTGGACACTATACATGGCACTGGGTGGGTTTGCACCAATTCCCATCCTAACCAGTAACATTTTTCTTCTGATATTTTTCATGACTGGTCACAACAAGATGGATTATAAATTCCTATCAAGCATGGATAGAATGTCTGATTCACCATTCTCCTCCAATCTCATCCCAAAGAACAAACATCATCCTGTTATGTTTATACATACCCTCTATGAATGGCAACACTATTTTGCAGGTTTTTTTTGGTTTTTTTTTATATAAAAGTCAGAGTGGCTCTATAATTAACTGCAACTAAGCTGTGCAGAGATTTTGACATCCCGGAAAATAAACGTTGCTTATTGTTTCTAGAATATTTTCCCAAATATAAAATGTCTTTGTACAATTAACCCTTCAAGGGATCAGTTAAAGGGTTGAAACAGATTTCATTTAACAATAGACACAGTAATCATTTTCAGTATAACGAGAAGCACACCTGTTTCAGCCGCTTGACTGCGTATTCAGTGTTCCGCAACGTTGCTTTGTAGACGCAGCCGAAACCACCCTCTCCAATCAACAAGGAAGGGGAGAAATGATTTGTACCATGAACCAGTTCATTGAAATTCCACTCCAATTGCTTGGACACCTCAACAATGCTACTGGGTCCAATAGATTCCTGAGGACAAAGACAAAGAACATTCAAATAAACTAAAAAAAAAAAAAAAATATATACGGTATATATATTTATATATATATATTTTTTTTCTCACTGTATGCACTTCCAGGTCATTATAGCAGCTCCCCATTTTGGCTATTTGGGAACGTATAAAAATAAATTCCAGCACTTGCTTAAAAGTAAAGGGACATTACTTTGAAAAGGAAGTGCTGGGATTTATTTTTATACCCGAGTATATACGGATTTTGGGTGGAGCCGGATTCCTTGCACCCATGTGAGGTTTGTAGGTGCTGTTCTTATTTCTGATTTTCGAGTTTCACATTTCAGCTACGGCAGTGGAATGACCAACCAAAGTACGTGTTGAGGATTATTGGCTTTAAAAAAATAAAATGGTTTAATGTTTAACACTGTTAAAAACAATTTTTTTATTTTTTTTTTAAATCTGTGCCGAATTATGCAGTAGAAAATGAATTAGCAACCATTAAAGAGACACTAGAGTCACCAAACCACTACAGCTTATTGTATTTGTTCTGGTGAGTAGAATCATTCCTTCTTTTTGCAGGCAACACTGTATTTTCAGAGAAAAGGCAGTGTTTACATTACAGCCTAGGGATACCTCCAATGGACACTACTCAGAGGTGCTTCCTGGGGCAGTGCTGCATAGTGTAACTGCCATTCAGTGTCTCCACCCTCTGCATTCAGACACTGAACTTGGAGATGATGATTGGCCAGGGCTGTGTTTGGCTTGTGCTAGCTCTGCCCCTGATTTGCCTCCTTGACAGTCTCAGCCAATACTATGGGAAAGCATTGTGATTGGCTCAGAGTTTAACTTATGATTATGTCAGCTCAGCAGGCAGATCCAGCAGCAGCAGACTTGTATGAACGTAATATTTTACTATGTTAAGAGTGGCAACAGGGCAGTGGGGGTAGGATAGCTAGATACATGTTTGTGTTCCTGACCCTACAGTGTTCCTTTACAGTTTTCATCACAATCACCCACAGTGATGGATATTGTAGTATCTGAAGAACTCCAGGTAGATTAAGACAACATAATGCTTGTTTATATTGTTCCTGTGTAAAGGGTTTGACAACTTACAGCCAAGGACTGTGTTGGCTGAAGTTTGGCATTACAGCTGTTGCTGACCATTTCCCAAAAAGGTCAGCCATTCATCCCAATAGCTGATCCTGTTGGGGAAAAAAGGGCCACAAACGACTGAGCTGCAAAATGTGAAGCACTTCTACTTTACAGTAATAGTTTTCAAACCTGCCCTGAAAACCCCCCAAAGATCCAGGTTTTATACTTCAGATTAGCAATCGTTAAATAATGGACCCCTGGTGGGAAAGGACAACAAGTGATCTCTACAACACAAATACAAATAAGGAGCTACAGCTACCAAACTCTTCCAGGCACAAAAACATTCTAATAGGCGGCTGAAACGCTTTTATTTGTTCTCTAAACTCACCTGCACAGACGAGCGGGTGCTACTAACTGAGCTGTTACTGCTGCCCGCTGAGCTGATGGATTGGGACGGGCAGGTACTGCTGGTAAGGAGGTGTTTAGGTGGTGGCTCAGGAAGCGGTAGAGGGAGGCGTTCTGTGAACACAAGAAAAATGAAAGAACAGTCATGTTTAAAGGATAATTAAATTGCATTGTAAACACGTATACCAAGTATGGGTACTTAGATCTTTCACTTTTCAAGATTTTTTTTTTTTATAAATATGCTTTTGTTATTGAAATAATATTTGCTGAAAATCTAAACGCATATCAATCAAACATCAATAAAATTAGAAAACAAAGAGAGCCGCAAGGAAGGCAATTGTTGATAAAGGGTAGGATAATAAGGAGAAAGAGAAATGAAAGACAGAAAGCGAAAGAAATAAAGAAAAGAAGGAGAGAGAGCGGGAAAGAATGAAAAGAGAGGGGAAGACAAAATGAAAAAGAAAAGATAGATTACAAAAGTAGGAGAACATGAAATGAAGAGGGCAGAAAGGAGGAGAGCATGAAATGAAGAGGGCAGAAAGGAGGAGAGCGTGAAATGAAGAGGGCAGAAAGGAGGAGAGCGTGAAATGAAGAGGGCAGAAAGGAGGAGAGCGTGAAATGAAGAGGGCAGAAAGGAGGAGAGCGTGAAATGAAGAGGGCAGAAAGGAGGAGAGCATGAAATGAAGAGAGCAGAAAGGAGGAGAGCGTGAAATGAAGAGGGCAGAAAGGAGGAGAGCGTGAAATGAAGAGGGCAGAAAGGAGGAGAGCGTGAAATGAAGAGGGCAGAAAGTAGGAGAGTGTGAAATGAAGAGGGCAGAAAGGAGGAACTGCTATGTTTATAGCTGCAGGGTTAAAACTAGAGGGACCTGCAACCAGACCACTTCATTGAGCTTAAGTGATCTGGGTGCCTATAGTGGTCCTTTAAGAGGACAGAAAGGAGGAGAGCGTTAGATCAAGGGGGCAGAAAGGCGGGGAGAGATAAACAGTCTCTATGCAGTAGAATGTGTAGGGCACCATAGACAACTATTTCCTTTATAAAACCTGATGAAAGGGTTATTGTGTTAAAAAAGAGAGTTTTGAGTTAACAGTTGTCCTTTAAATCTGAAATTCACTGTGAATTCCTGGCAAATCTTACGCCATGAATAACCCAGTAAGTCCATTTGGGAGGTAAGTGGAAATCACGCTATAATATTTTTAACTTATGTTACACCAACGGCGAGTTCGAACTATTCTATAGCATGGGCCATACTAAATTATTGATAGGATTATTCATTTTAGATTAATGCGGAGTATTCTAGACGAATCCTGCTCTAATATGCAAACTGACCCTTCTTTTATCCTACTGCAAATTCATCACATACAGAGAATCTGATATGACCAACAAGACTACTTTCTAAGGAGAATCAATAGGGAACGGATACGGTCACAGAATAAAGGCAGTTCAGAAATATATTTAGAGCATGCTGTTGAACCAACCTAAAGAGTCACTAAGCATGGTGAGATATGTGACTTTCATATATACACACTCACATATAATATATCTCTAGAAACTCCATTTATCATTATATCTATAAATGTATATCTATATCCCGATATCTGTAGATAGACAGAGAGAGATTGTTTGCGGGCACCCTAGATCTGTAGAATACAATTCCATTTTTGGGAATATTTAATGTTACAAGATGCCATTAGTTGATCTATCGCTTCAAACGATCACAATCATTTCTAATTGTAAACCTTAACCAGTAGTGCAACTGTAACCGGTTACACCGGTAAATCAAACTCTTGTTAAACACAAACATAAAACCTTAAGATTTATTTACCAGAGGAGGGGACAGGCAATGTTCCAATCTCTGTTTGGATCGGTTTGTTTTCTTCTGGATGCCGGTGGTCGAGTTCTGGAGCAGGGGTAGGATGTGGATATGGTGGAGGTGGGGATGGCTGTCGTCTTTGAGGAGCATTTCGCTGTGGGGACAAACGAGCAGCGCACACTGACCACCCTAAGGACACAAATAAATTCGACTATAAATGAAATTGGCAAGACCAAGAAGAACCCCAGTGTCTTCAGCAAAGTCAGGGTACCTGATCCAAATGTCAACCAACTAAAACAATCTTTTTCATTTCACAGAATTTTAATGTTTCAATGTTGATTGAAAGTGTGTGTATGTGAGTGTATGTATATATATATAAATAATCAACATATATCCTTCGGAATTATCCAATGACAAGCCATAATAAGGAATATTCGGATAATGATTAGGCACGTTTGCCGACTAGGATTACACTCCCAACAAATAAAACGCTGCTCCAAACAGAACTGCTCATTTGCAGTGGAAAGCATACGCATAGACTTTGAGAAAGCCTGTAATTAGAGGTGAAATGCAATATAGTGTTACTTTTTACTTGCTTTGATATTTTGTTTCCAATAAAACTAGTTATTCCTTGAATCCTTGGACCTTCCTGCTTTTATTATTATTATAATTTTTTTATTTTATTTTTTTATTCTGAAATTTTTGTCCCCATCTTCCTTGGTGGGGAGTATAGCACCCACGCTGCATGGAATCCAGAGAGTAATTTTCTGTTACTTTTATCTGAGTGATCACTATGTTTCCAGACAGTGAACACATACCACTGGCAGGGATTAGATCGCAAAGGTGCTATAAATGTATTAATATCTCGTGTAGTTTTGTTTATATAATTAGTTTATTTTGCTCTACTAGATGGTAAACAGACAATGTTTCCAACCCAGGACATGTTCAGTGATTTGCAAGACTCCAATACCCAGAATCTTTTGCCAGCCAATGGTAGCTGTTGAACAAGCCTGGGAGTAGGCCCGAGCCGAGCCCATCCCACCGTGGAAGAATTTGGCGAGGAAACTGGAGACAGTCAGCTGCAGGGCTACATTAAGCACACATGTGCGGAAAAGCTTGGCAGAGAATGCCCTCATACCATTGTCTACAACTGTCCAGCAGAGGGAGCTCTTTAAAGGACAACAAATCCTGTTTTCTGGACTTTGACAGATGTTCTACTGAACACGGGGGAAGAATAGCTTACTCTCACTAATTTAAATATTTTTGGACACACACACACACTAAAAAAAATAATAATATATTGCTCTCTCTCTTTACAGCTTAATATCTGTCCTATCCCTGCAGACTTTGTAATTGTAAATACTACCCTTTCAGAGAAAAGGCAGTGTTCACATTACTACCTAGGTTCACCTCTAGTGGCAGTAACTTAGACGGGCACTAGAGGTGCTTCCTGTCTCAGTGCTGCACAGTGTGCAGCACCTACATTCACCGTTTCCAAGCTCTGCATTAAGGCGCTGAGCGCTCCCCATTGAGATGTATTGATGTTATTCATCTTTAGAGTATGAGGAGATGCGGATTGGCGCTGCGCACCTTTTGGAATGCATGCGCAAAAGTCTCCCAATGCTTTCCCGTGGAAAAGCATGGGATTGGCTGAGATCATTAAGACTGATGATCTCAGCCACAGAGGAGGAGCCAGCCACA
Source organism: Pelobates fuscus (assembly GCF_036172605.1). Lineage (NCBI taxonomy): Eukaryota > Metazoa > Chordata > Amphibia > Anura > Pelobatidae > Pelobates > Pelobates fuscus. The sequence goes on along the minus strand of NC_086325.1, from coordinate 146,518,274 downwards.
GCGAGACCTATGTGGGAAAAATCTCAAACAGTCACATATAACTAGGATCTTGCTAAGGCTTAGGAAATGTACTATGGCAACTTGTAACCAGGGGAACGTTAACATGCAACATAAGAGATTCATCACGTAACACTCAAAAATAGCACTTTTACATTAACTCTGCAGATTACCAAGCACGGCCTGTTTGAGTAGTGATCAGAAAGCCAAGCTGCATCTGTGTATGTACTACACTTACCATAATGCTCAGCCAGCCTAAAAGCTGATTTGAGCATCATGGGAAACGCACTTGACAAACACATAGAGTACCAAAGATGGCTTCCAATGTGCTGAGCATGGTTGATCCAACTCTGAAATGCGATTTTTTATTTTAAATAAGTATTCTTATAATGCATTTCCCTGGGGATCAGCACTTACAACTTTCAAAGATATCAACTGCTCGTAACAATTCCAGAGCACGTAGGACCGACAGCAGATCCCCAACACGGGCATTTTTGTTGATCCATGTCCAGGTGACCGCTTCTGTACGACTCCGAGACGCCTGTTGCTCCAGCAAACGCAGCTCGGTCTGGTCAGGAATGATCATCGAGGCTGAAAGTCAAACAAAATGGAATTAGTAAATGGGAGCATGGTATTGTTAACAGGAATGTAAACCGAGAAAATACACTAATAAATAACTATATAGGCTCAGGATATACACCGTTTGTAAAGTTACACATAATCCATTATTCCTATCCCAGAAACAATAGAAACAGTTGGTCAGTGCACCAATTGTAGAACCTATTTATGTTTCAAGGTTGCAGTTTCTATTACTGCCAAGTTCAATTCATCCGGTCATCCTAAGTGACATTAATCTTGTTGACAGACCACCCCAAGCACCAAAACCCCTACTGCTCCCCGGCTTCACTTCCCGAGACCCAAAACCCGAATCTTTCTTTCTGAGCTTAGTCAGATGATGCAGGGCTTAGCTTTAGAGACTTAATTGAAGCTTTCTGACAGGGCCTGGCAGACTTCAGGTAAGCAGTCAGGAGGACTGGTTGTCTACAAAACACTTGGATGAGGCCATTTTCAGTCTGGGATGCAAAATAAAACCTATACGTTGAACCGTCAGCCTCACAGTCTAACATATAGATTAAAAACCATTTTATGCGAAGATCACTCCTGCCTCTTTAAAGAAAGTCTACAAAGCGGTGGTACGTGCATACACTGGGGTTTGGATATCTCTCTGTAGCATTCTACAGAAAGCATGGATCCAAATCCAGAACTGTGGCAGTATGTCAAATAAAATAATAACCTTTATCTATAGGTTTGCTACCCACCTAGCTAGGCCAACACATAGATAAAGACAGGTACCGTAATTATAATGGGACTATGCTATTTTGCATGATTGGGTACCCGACCCGTTTGCCGAATGAAAGAAAAGCTGGTCCGAAAAAAGCCCTGGAACCTAGAACCAAATAGCAGCACTGCACCCAGGTAATGAGGCGCAAAATGTAAACACTGCCGTGTCTCAGAATGACGCCAGGGGACTGGCCACAGGCCACTAGTAGTACTTTTTGTTGCAGTTCTGCAAAGTTACCTGGCAAATGGCACACATGCGCCCTAGCACCCTTATGCTTCCCTATGGAGAAGCACTGATTTGGTGGGGATCATCAGTAATGATGACCTGTGCAGGGTAGGACTGGCCGCCACTGTGAGACCGGCGCGCAAGGGATTTAAGGTAAGTAAACCTATATATTTAATAGTTAAGGGGGGGCAATAATTATATTGTTTGTATTCATTACGTTAAGGGTGTCCCTTTTAAGAGTCTGTTCCAGTAGAACTCTATTTCCCGAAGGTTTTTGTTAAAGTATTTTGCCAAGATCGAGTACCTGTGATAGGAGCCCTCAACCACACCTAAATAATTCCACTGGATTACCAAGCCTCAGTGCACACAGAATGTTCGATTCACAAAAACCTGGCCATCGTCCAATCAAACTTGTACATTCTTTCCACTGACACGAGAACGGTGGTCAGATTAAAAGGGAATAATCTGGTCTGTGATTCAGGTTAAATAAGAGTATGAAAAATATATATAAAGTTATAATATACATTCACACACACACACATTCATAACATTTGCTATGTAGGCTTGGATTAACAGGTTATGGACTATTGTCCAATCCTCTATATCTGCCCATATCTCATACCGTGTTACAAACATTTTGGTAATCATAGATTAGTAGATGCATGGAATAACCTTCCGGCCGCAGTCTTGTTTTAAGCAGAATAACATTGTTTATGTAATGGAACACAAACATGTATTCCCGACCCTATAGTGTTAAAAACACCATCTAGCCCCCCCCCCTAACCTCCCACTGCGCACAAATATAGTAAAATCTTACCTCTATTCCAGTCTGCTGCTGCTGGCTCTGCCCCTGATCTGCGTGCTTGGCTGACAACATCAGAAGTGTTGTGCGAAGCCAATCACAATGCTTTCTCATACGAAAACATTGGATGAGTTGTCAAGATGGCAGAGCCAGTACATGCCAAACACAGCCCTGGCCAATCAACATCTCCACGCAGATGCAGCTCTATGAGGAAAGTTCAGTGTCTGCATGCAGAGGGTGGAGACACTTAATGTCAGTCACACTGTGCAACACTGCCCCAGGAAGCAGCTCTAGTAGCCATCTTTAGGATGCAATGTAAACACTGCATTTTCTTTGAAGGGAATGATTATACTCACCAGAAGAAATACAGTAAGCTGTAGTTGTTCTGGTGACTATAGTGTCCTTTTAAATCTGACTTATTTTTTTTCTCCCCAGTGCACGACTGGTATAACTGTACCAAAATATAAAATTGATCTTATAGCCATTCTTTCGGATTTTACCCAGAGCACAAGCGGTTATCTCGCTCCCAGTGGTTTATGTTGGCCGAGCTCAGTTAACAGAATTACGCAGGAAGTCAATTAACAATCAGATAGTGAAGCTATGTCAGTAAGAAAACAGACAATGCTAAAGAAGTCAACTTCATTTAAACAATAACTTTACTTTCAAAGTTCAAAAGGAACCTAATTAAGACAAAAACAAAACAAAACAAAAAAATACACACAAACCGTTATAGATGCAGAACAACAATAACAGCAAATGTGATAGTACACTTTGGGGCCTACACATATTGAAAACAATGATGGGTTCTAGATGAGGATATAATTAGGTAGGCACACCTGTGACAGGTAACGGCATGACTTGGCCTTAGATCATGTATTGTACTGGACATGACGTGTCCGGGATACATGATGTTCACTAGACCAGGTAAGGTTAACACACGACACTGCAGGCCACTGCCTTGCCGTGAACTACAGAAAATCCCGAAATTCAGGAGATAGGATAACATTTAAACATAACCCTTAGGAGGGAACAATAACCTAGCTGATGATCAATGGAGCTTTTGTTCTTGGGGAATGCATGAAACAAGCAGAGGATTCAGACAATGCCATACAGTTCCCAGACAGGACCGTGTTCCTGCAGATTCAATTTCACAGGAGCCATAATGTTGAAATAATAATGGCCATTATAAACATGGTTTAAAACAAAAATAAAAAAAAGTAATTATCAAGATGGTATGTACCCTTTTTTTTTTTAAGGAATGAGGAGCTACTGATTGGCTTAGAGAATCAGCTGACCACCTTAGCCAATCAGTGGCGCGCCTGTCTGGCGGCACTCCGAACTTCCTGAAAGTCAATTTTAGAAGCTGGATGCTGCTGGGGGAATTGGAGATCCAGTGCTTGAGACAACCTTTGGGGTTAAACTGTTCGAGAACGATTTAACCCCTTCAAATAAGAAAGCATCCAGGGACCTCCTGGCACCATAACAACTTTATTTTGAATAAGTTGTTATAGTGCCCAGAGTGTTCTTTTAATAGGGTAAAGTGCCACACTGGAGTGAGATGCAGAAGGGACTGCACTCTTGGAAGGTGCAGACTGCAAGTTCCACAACTGAACCACCAGGGATTAATGAAGATTCACACCCTCCTTCAAGGCCAAACATATTAAAAGCAAGCCACAGATACACAGCTAACATCATAGTCTGGATAAGTCATTCAACATATACTGAAAAGCTGCACTGGCCACCTGGAGTTAAAAATATTCGCTAAATATTCTGTGCCCACTCTCTGTTACTGCTCAGGGTGATAGGAGTGTTGGCAGTGTAAGAGGTCTGTTCGCATTTGGGCACTCCAGACATTACTCTGTTGTACACCTGTATAAAAAATGCCTGACAGATAAAATTCCCTAAGCATACAATACATGGTATATAAAGTAAGTAAGGCAGGAATAGCCAAAATGGCAACCCATTAACTCCATTATTTAACTTAAAAATAAATAAATGTATTATCCCCATTAAAACAGCGCTGCTGACTATGTGGGTACTATAAAAATAATAAAGTTCCCTTTGGGTATGTTATTTACATACCAATAAACACACACTCCCACACAGTTCCGATCTCGAGTGTAATTTTGCATACAACAGCATGCCTTTATCTGGCCCATTACTCACATGGGAATCTGGGTTTCCCTGAGCAGAATACACGGACCCCGCCTCCATAAAACACGCAGTTCTGATGGGCGCTAACAACGCTGACTGTGTGGGCGGTTCTATTTATATCTATATACACATCAACGTTGAGAGGGAAATAGGGAAACGATTAAACAAGGAACCTTGCAATAGAATAACTTACAGGGATTTCATAATACTGGGCTTAAAAAACAGCCCGGGGAAAAACAGAAATAAGATAAAAAAATACAATTTAGTTATTTATAAAATATATTTTACATTGAGATTTCTCTCGTTTTCAAGTATGTCCTGGGTCCACAAAACATTGCAAAAATACAATATACAAAATATAAATATACACATACACAAATATATAAATACATAACAGTAAATCAATATATTCAACATTGACAGGTGCATTCTATGCTGAGGTATATTGCCATAGAGCTCTCTGTGTCCCTGAGGTTATTCCATAATTGCGGTGCTCAGTAGGAAAAGGAGGATCGAGACACTTTATTTTTGTATTGCGGTATGCTAAATATCGTGCTAGTACTGGATCTGAGGATATAGGAGGTCGGAACAGCCGGGGAGAGCTTTCTACTCAGGTAGGGCGGTAGCTTCCCAGAAATGCTCTTAAACACTAGGCTAGAGGGATGAAGAGTGCGTCGGGATTCTAGCGACAGCCAGTTTAGCTCTTTTAACATGTCACAGTGGTGGGTAAAGTCATTACATTCTAATACAAAGCGGCAGAACAAATTATAAAACTTATTAAGTTTAGTAAGGTGGGTTTGCGGTGCGGGTGCATACACTACATCCCTATAATCAATGACCGGCATTAGCATTTGTTGCACTATCCATTTCCTTACTGTAGGGCTTAGGCAGGATTTGTTTCTGTACAGGGCACCTAGTTTGGGGTTAAGTTTTGAAAAGATTTTGTCAATGTGAAGGCCAAGGGATAGATTGGGGTCTAGCAACATACCTAGATATTTAAAAGAACAGACTGCTGTCAAAGTATATAGAGAGTTACTACATCATTATTATTACGGAGCACAAAGAACATATTCAAATAATACAACCGATTCAGAAATAGTAAAGAGCTCTGATCACAAAAGCTTACAATCATATAGGAAAACCTGTGAGAAATGGTTTTTTCTCCCCCCCCCCCCCCCTCCCTCTTTCCCCACTCAAGTATTGTAGGAACTTGAAACCAATCTGAGGTAATTAAAAGACCACCCCACCCCCACATAATCATGTATTAATACATTTCTGACGCCATTTTAGGACATTAAAAGCCATTTTCTTTTTAGCTGCCAAAAAGCCATGTACCGTGTGACTGTTAATGTCACACTGTGAAAGCAGCCACATCGATTGCACGAGGCGGGGGATCAAAAAACACGATGTGTTGCGATGCATACATTTTTTAAAATAAACTATTATGCGACCAACAATCCAACAGATAGCTATGACTAAACTACAGGTATAACAGTCACAAAAAGCATCAACCCTGCAATCAAACTCCCAAGACTCTTGGGCAGCAGGAATGGCTATAGAATTACTCAGCCCAAATGTATTGACAAAAGAAAAAAAAAACACCTCTTTTTGTATTGTTTATGTGATTGGGCTAATGAGTACAATAACCAAAATTGCTGCCGCCCAAGAATAGTTCTTTGTTATGTTGTTACAGGACGGTCTCCTCCAAAAAGGAGAAACACGATTAAGGCCGTGATGCCTAAAACGTGGTCGTGTTTTTATTGTGTACCGTGCCATATGTGGCTTCAATAAAGGAAACGTTTTATTTCAACACTATCATGTAATGCCCGTACCTCCCTTTTGGTGTACACCAGGGGTGCCAAAAAGGTAGATCGACAGATGTTGTAGAACTACAACTCCCATTATCCTTTGCAGGCCTTTAAATGATTTAGAATGACAAAGCATCATGGAAGCTGTAGTTTTACATCTGGGGGATCTACCTTTTTGGGGCCCCCTGGTGTACATTGTATAACCACGTTGACTGCCCTGCAGGGATATGGAGCTCCACGAATTATGTGGGAAATATTGATCACGACTTCCGAGTGCAGCACTCTACTGTTGGCCAACTACAGGACTGTCGTCCACCTCATGTGTGCCCTATTAAATGGTTACTATAACCCTTTAAAAAAAAAAAAAAAAAATGTAATGTATAAGGTCCTACTATGTATGTCACAGAATATGTACAAACAGCAATTGCCGATTTGGATTTTTAAACAAACTTAAAACTGGATTGTCTAATTGGTGACTTCAGCCTACTACATTTATTTTTTTTTTTTAACAAACTGCAAATTACCGTAATTGCGAGTATAACAATTTTAATGAGATAAGGCACTGTAAAATAGCCGATAACCGACTGGAGTGGTTTAAACATTACTGTATAATACAATGTATTGATAGATGTTTAATAGTATTGCTGGGCCATTTTGTTTGATTTTATAATCCGTAAAATATCAGAAAAGAGGTGTGTGTTTTTTTTTTACACTTTTGGGGGTTATTCACAACACCAAAAACATCTAACAAGGGAATTTGCATATTTCAGGTTAAAATTCATAGATTGTAAAAAAAAAAAAAAAAATCACGTTTGGCTATTTTTGTCCATAAATTTACAACTGCATCCTCAGTCCTTCAAAATGTCTTGTGTAGTAGAGGTAAAAAAAAAAAATGTGGCTTGAGATTTCCCCAATGTCCTTCTAACACATAATTACAGTGTAGTGACACAATGAAAAGAAAAAAAAAAATAGGTGCAAAAGGAACAATAAATAGGAAGTGCATTGAAACACGGCCAAAAACACTCACATACATGTTCAACTTTATTCAAATAAAAATTCTTAGAACTGAAAGGATGCTGATAATTTAAATAAAATAAATAAATCTCAAATACCACAGACCTAATGTTATCCTGCCCCAAAACCTCTCTGGCACAACTGTCACCCCTTGCGAACACCTCTCCATAACACCGGCATGCTGGCTTCGTTTTCAACTAATTTTTTTTAATTATTTTATTTTATTTTTTAATGACTTGGTCACTTTAAATAGGCTTCCCATAATTTTTAGATATTATTTATTTTAAAATCGCTTTTATTTTATTTTAGCCTTGCCCCCAGAAACGAAACTCCCCCCATTCCCCTATGCTTTTTAAATTTTATTTCTATCTCTACACAATGCTGGATCACAACACTGGGTGCCGCCATCTTTGTTTTTCCCCCAATGATGTTTGCATCATGACTACTCTGCCCTTTCGTGGGCGTGTACATTTAACCTCTTGGGACACATCAATGTGCATCACCCTCTCTCTCCATTACTGTAATAATAATTTGGGGATTCATTTTGCCGGTCTAACATTTGACCCAAACCACATGTGTTAGTTGAGCAAACCCATGTCGTTCAGGTGAAATGCAATCCTTAACATATTTTTATTCAACACATTATTTTTAGCTATATAATATTGTTTACATAACATTATCCGATTAAAAATGGTACAGAATTTTAGTAACCGTATCTTCATTCTCGTACACCAATTTTTTTTCCCCTTATTGCAGGTTAGTGGAATTTTCAACGCCTGTATATGTCAGAATAAAATGGAGCGGGGGGGGGGGGGATTCCCAATCAGGAGTGACTACATAGGTCATAATGACCTTTAGAGAGAAAATTCCCAAAGCATTTCTAAGTATTTTAATATCATCTGATTCATGTCTAATATTTTACTTTCAAATAATATCTGTATATAAACACACATTACAGTTAATTTAGTGTTTTTTTTTTTGGTGTTAAAAAAATAATATATATATATGCGAGAGTACAACACTGCCGTAGCCAACAAGGACCTATATCATGAACATGGCGTGGCTGTGGACAGCCAGAGGTAATCAAAACTCACCTCCTCTGCACCTTGCGACCACCAGCCCCCACAAGGTCAATTTTCGGGGCCTTTGCGAAACATGCAATATATCTCAAATGGCACCTTGTGAGATGATTCCTAGGGATACAGCAAAACTTGGGGCTTCCCTCACTTCTGGGAGTATGGTTGACACTCATGTTGCTGATCATTGGGGGAACTGCAGGTGTCCTAGGGGTGCCTCTAGCCCTCTCAATATATCATGCTAACTATTCACCCCAAGGGAGGGTTAGAAGGTACAGGTTCCTTCACTAAACCATACCCAACTTCAAGAGTTACTCCAAGCACCATGACCACTTCAGGAATTTGAAATAAACATGGTGCCTGGAGTCTGTATGCGCAGATAGATATTAAGCCCTCTGCTGTAACTCCACCTACAGCAGCGTCTTAGGGGTGTCATCAGCCAGCATGGAACTAGAGTTTCGAACTAGTTAATGTCAATTGTGTGCAACTTTCGTAGTACAGAATGTCAATCATTGGCTGAGAGCAATCAGCTGACGCTCTCAGCCAATGAATGTTGACTGCACGGCTCTGCAAAAGCCAGAATCTCGACACTGGGCCCCCGGGAAGCATCACACCAGGGGCCCAGGTATGAAAGCAAACCGTTGCTAAATGGTTTGCCATACTACCAGGGAACCAGACCAGGAAACTCCTGGTGTCATAACCAGAACAACAGGATGCAAAGCTTAGAGTAACTATTAACAATAATCTCACTGCACATGAGATGAAGAAAGAGCAGACTAATCAATGGGCTTGTCCAGATAAAGGGTTTTTTTGGAAAAACACCATAATATTTTGAGAGAAATACATTTTTGTCGCCCGCTGGGAGTAGGAAACTTGCCTCGGTAATTTCTCTGCAATGTCCCCTTTTCTCTATTTTGCAAGTTCTAACGGAACCTTGAACAACCTCCTCTAGAGACTATACCAGCGAATTTATAGTGACTACGTTCCACAAGAACCTGCAGTTACAGTGACTACGTTCCACAAGAACCTGCAGTTACAGTGACTACGTTCCACAAGAACCTGCAGTTACAGTGACTACGTTCCACAAGAACCTGCAGTTACAGTGACTACGTTCCACAAGAACCTGCAGTTACAGTGACTACGTTCCACAAGAACCTGCAGTTACAGTGACTACGTTCCACAAGAACCTGCAGTTACAGTGGCTACGTTCCACAAGAACCTGCAGTTACAGTGACTACGTTCCACAAGAACCTGCAGTTACAGTGACTACGTTCCACAAGAACCTGCAGTTACAGTGACTACGTTCCACAAGAACCTGCAGTTACAGTGACTACGTTCCACAAGAACCTGCAGTTACAGTGACTACGTTCTACAAGAACCTGCAGTTACAGTGACTACGTTCCACAAGAACCTGCAGTTACAGTGACTACGTTCCACAAGAACCTGCAGTTACAGTGACTACGTTCCACAAGAACCTGCAGTTACAGTGACTACGCTCCACAAGAACCTGCAGTTACAGTGACTACGTTCCACAAGAGCCTGCAGTTACAGTGACTACGTTCCACAAGAACCTGCAGTTACAGTGACTACGTTCCACAAGAACCTGCAGTTACAGTGACTACGTTCCACAAGAACCTGCAGTTACAGTGACTACGTTCCACAAGAACCTGCAGTTACAGTGACTACGTTCCACAAGAACCTGCAGTTACAGTGACTACGTTCCACAAGAACCTGCAGTTACAGTGACTACGTTCCACAAGAACCTGCAGTTACAGTGACTACGTTCCACAAGAACCTGCAGTTACAGTGACTACGTTCCACAAGAACCTGCAGTTACAGTGACTAAGTACTACAAGAGCCTGTATACCTGGGTCAATCACCAGCATTCACCAACTGCTGAGTAACTACAAAGCCAATTCATGGTCTCCCATTAAAAATAAATGAATATGGAGTTCCCTTTAAAGAAATCGATGGGAGCACATAACATGTGCTTTATCACCAAAACAGCTGCCAGTCACCTGAATGCGATAATGTGGCAACTGGTGTAATAAGAACTACACTCATTACAGCCATTATGGCAGAAGGAATGAATTATCGTCTCTATTTATGGCCTATTTACAAGCTTTTACAATTATACTGGGATTTCCTCCAAGCCAGATACTGTGCCTTTTGCATTCTGACAGTGTCTAGAACAGGGGAAGGCAACTCCAGATGTTGTGGACTACATCTCCCATAATGCTCTTACACCCGGTGAGATGCAGTCCACAACATCCGGAGTGCTGAAGGTTGCCTACCCCTACCTCTGTCTAGAATATGCCTTTTAACACTGGTGACTAAACAGAAAAGTATTTTGCCTCGGTTTTTACTGACAGTCTCTCGTTTGTATAGTCATCGCCCAAACAATTAACGCTTGTAATCTTTAAAAAAAAAAAAAAAAAAAAAAAAGTAATTATAATGTGGAAGCCTGCTGGAGAAGTAATTACATGATTACAAATTAAACATACTTTGTTATTAATTTCCTCTAAAGTTGTGGTCTCTGAGGCCTAATGTGTAAAATAAATAGGCGTTATACACAATCAATAGGTTATACGCTGCGCCAGAAACCACTTAAGGAGAACAGTCGCGTCCCAAGATTTAAAGGCACACTGTAGTTACCCAGACTACGTCAGCACATTGAAGAGGTCTGAGTGCAGTGTCCCTTTTGGCGATAGTGCCAGGAATATGCTTTGTAATCCTGGCACTTATAGTAGTACCCCTTTAATATTATCCTCTTTATTTAACAAATCTGTATGGCAAAAGTGAAAATATTCACTAAACTGAGATTTCCAAGTGAATTTCAGATTTAAGGCCAGATTAGTCAAACTGACAGCACAGCTGACAGAATTTTTCAAGTTTGGCTACTTTGACCTTAAATTTAAAATTCTCTTTATTGATTAACTCTGTAAAAGTAAAAAAATGTGAAGTGAACCTGAGAGACCTGCAATGCTTCAGTGTCCCACAGAGATTAAAATATCATAAAAGGAACACTCCATTATAAATGAATAACTTTGTTTAGATCGCTGGAGTTAATTAAGACTATTTAGATTCCCAGCGACCCCCTCCCCCCTCCCAGTGACTAGCAGCCCACTGTAGTGGTTATGAAGCCAGGAATACCCTGGCCTGGTTTCTCGGTAATGGAGCAAATCGTTTACGGTTATGGTGTTCCCTCTTACTTGGGTCACTGCTGGGCTCTGAGGCTCACAGGCGAACCAGTGACGTGCTCCTGGCTTCTGCAGAGCTACAAAATCAGTGATGATCAACATTCACTGGCTGAGAGCATCAGCTTACCATGCTCAGCCAATGAATGACATTCTGTGCAACTAACGTCAAGTTCTAAGCGGGATGATGATGATGATAGTCTTATGACGCTACCAAAGGTGGAGATACACCCCCGGCAGCTAAGGGGTTAACCTCTGTATCTGCTTGGAATCATTGAAGTGCTCATGGTGCTTGGAGTAACCCTTCAAACCATTCCTGCAGTCGAGTACGAGGAAGAGAACCTCACGGACAAAAGCGTTCTAAAAGCGCTAAGCAATCTTGAAAGAGAGTAATGTCAGGAGACGTTTTAGTAGTTTGGACGGTTCCTTTAACAGTGGGTGGCTGTTCTATTGTAAAGGGGGGGGGGGGGGGGCATGTGACTAGTAATATAATGTACATGAGACCGATAAGTATAATGGCCGTTGCAGTATTGTGTGCCTCGTTAATTTTTATAGTGATCAATTCGTCAGCTTTGGATTTTCAACACACAAAAACAGGAATGAATCACAAGATAAATCCGAATTTGTCAAATGAAGCTAGTATGAGGCAGTGAGTCAGCCAGTTAAATCCTCAGCTGGCAACTGGTTGGCAAACAACAGAAACAAAAATAAATATTTGAACTGCAGAGGGCTGACACTCCCCCCCCCCCCATAAAAATGAAATACATTGAAAAAGAGAATCGCTGTGTATTCTGGAAAAGTCATATTGATGTGTCATGGTGAAAGATAGTTAGGCAGATATAACATGATCCTGCGTAATTTCAACACTCAGATCAAGTTTTCACGACCATTAGCATATGGTGGATGACATCACAGCGTGCATTAAAAACCGTAATTCATGGTATGACGGACCCTATGCAGTTCGAGGTCCCTAACCTCGGGGTATAAATAACTCTGAAGTATGAATACCCGCACTGGAGAGTATTGATAGGCTCAGACCGCGCATGTGATGCGTTCAGCCTATCCCTGACCCACATTGCCACTCAGGTTAACAAGGAAATGTTAGCGGAAGCAGTGGGCCGTGCCACAGGGGGGGGCTAAAATCCTTAATTCCCCGTTAAACCGTTAGTAACTGTTTTAACAGTAGAAAGGGATGGCGACGAGCCCTCATAACCAAATCAAAAGAGATGAAGTTGTTGTAACGCCCAGAATGTTCCTTTGTACAAGGTTATGTTTACTCCATATGCGTTACTTTCTCTTTCAACATGGTGGCAGCTGACCATGTGAACAGATCGGTCTGTTCTGTCCCATAGTAGACAGATCGGTCTGTTCTGTCCCATAGTAGACAGATCGGTCTGTTCTGTCCCATAGTAGACAGATCGGTCTGTTCTGTCCCATAGTAGACAGATCGGTCTGTTCTGTCCCATAGTAGACAGATCGGTCTGTTCTGTCCCATAGTAGACAGATCGGTCTGTTCTGTCCCATAGTAGACAGATCGGTCTGTTCTGTCCCATAGTAGACAGATCGGTCTGTTCTGTCCCATAGTAGACAGATCGGTCTGTTCTGTCCCATAGTAGACAGATCGGTCTGTTCTGTCCCATAGTAGACAGATCGGTCTGTTCTGTCCCATAGTAGACAGATCGGTCTGTTCTGTCCCATAGTAGACAGATCGGTCTGTTCTGTCCCATAGTAGACAGATCGGTCTGTTCTGTCCCATAGTAGACAGATCGGTCTGTTCTGTCCCATAGTAGACAGATCGGTCTGTTCTGTCCCATAGTAGACAGATCGGTCTGTTCTGTCCCATAGTAGACAGATCGGTCTGTTCTGTCCCATAGTAGACAGATCGGTCTGTTCTGTCCCATAGTAGACAGATCGGTCTGTTCTGTCCCATAGTAGACAGATCGGTCTGTTCTGTCCCATAGTAGACAGATCGGTCTGTTCTGTCCCATAGTAGACAGATCGGTCTGTTCTGTCCCATAGTAGACAGATCGGTCTGTTCTGTCCCATAGTAGACAGATCGGTCTGTTCTTGTCAGGGTACCTGGAGTCTCTACCTTTGAGAGAGGTAGAGACTTAGAAGGTTATCCGTCCGGACGCCATGTCTCCTCGGTCTCCCGCGGTTCACTCGGTCTTGCTAACGCCGGCCGCGAGGGAGTCACTTCCTTTTATAACAGAAGGACCGGAGGTAGACGTCATGACGCTAACCCGAAACATCCTGCCACTCAAATCTCGGGAGACGAATCAGGACTCGCCGGAGGCGTGTCCCCTCTCCCTAGCCAGGATACTTAACGGTGGTTCTCTCATTCACTCATTGCCCTGTCGTGGTTCTAGTCCGCCTAGTCACACAGTGCTTTATTATTCACTTGTCTTTTGGTTCTGACCCGGCTTTGTTGTTTACTCTCCTGCCTTTCTGTTATCCTTGACCCGGCTTGTCTCTCGCTTACCTGTCCTCTGTTATCCTCGACCTCGGCTTGTCTCTGACCATTCTATTGTAGTTATACGTTAGTCCGGCCATTCTAAGGACCGGTATACGTATCAGCTACTCTTTGTACTCTGCGTGTTGGATCCCTGACCCGATCCTGACATTACGACAGGGCCATGGATCCTGCAGGTACAAATTGTCAGCTTGGTTCTCCTGATCCTAGGTTTGACGCCATGGATCATAGGATGGATCAGATGGCTCTGGCACTACAGGCGCTGCTGTCTCGCCCTATTAATCCACCTGAGGAGAGGCGTAACACTTCTGCTTCTTCTGTGGGTTCAGGGTTAGAGGTAGCTACTGTAGGTGCTTCTTCCCGAGTTACCCCACCTGTACGTTATGCTGGTTCCCCTGAGAGGTGTCGTGGCTTTTTGAACCAGATCAGTATTCATTTCGAGCTACAGCCCCGTTCATACCCTACTGATAGGGCAAAGGTGGGATTTATTATTACCTTACTCATTGAGAAAGCTCTGAGATGGGCGAATCCGTTGTGGGAGAATGATAATCCATTAGTCTATAACTATAATTCCTTTGTAGCTGCTTTTAAAAGAACTTTTGACCCTCCTGGCAGGAAGGCCAATGCAGCCAGATTACTGTTGCGCCTTAGACAAGACAACCAAACACTTGTGGATTATGCACTAGAGTTCAGGTCTTTGGCGGCAGAGGTAAAATGGAATGAACAGGCCTATATAGACGTATTCTTAAATGGATTATCTGATGTAATACTTGATGAGGTAGCTACAAGAGAACTTCCCGAGAATCTGGAGGACTTAATTTCCTTTATCTCTCGTATTGACGAACGCCTAAGGGAGAGACAGAATACTCGAGATAGAACCGCTAAATCTTTCTCTAGACTAGTACCATCATTTCAAGTTGCTGAAACCAAAGATCCACAGGTTTCAGAACCTATGCAGTTAGGCCTTACTCGTCTCTCAGAGGAGGAGAGACAGTACAGGAGAAGAGAGGGACTGTGTATGTATTGTGGGTTCAGAGGTCATGTACGTTTGAGCTGTCCCAGCCGTCCGGGAAACGCTCGCACCTAAGTTTCTCTAGAGGACAGACCTTGGGTGTTTCGATTTTGTCCTCTACTCATAACTACAAAGAACATAGACTCCTATTACCGGTCTCTTTAACTTGGGAGAAGGGAACTTTAGAAACTATGGCATTGATAGACTCCGGCGCTGCTGAGAGTTTTATCGACCAAAAGTTTCTCACCAAACACACTATCCCATCCCAGTTAAGGAAGACACCCTTGGCTGTTGAAGCCATTGATGGTAGACCTTTAGTTGAGCCTGTGATTTCCCGGGAGACCACACCTCTTTACTTAACTATTGGTATTCTACACAAGGAGGAAATATCCCTACTACTCATTTCATCCCCTTCTGTTCCCATAGTCCTGGGATACTCCTGGCTTAAGAAACATAACCCCGTTATAGATTGGAGATCAGGGGAAATAGTTTCTTGGGGCCAGAATTGTCAAGAGAGTTGTTTAAAGAAAGTGTCACCTCTTTGTAGTGTCAACCCACTTAATAACGCTACTGACTCTACCAAAGTACAGATACCGTCCTTGTATCAAGATTTAAAGGCAGTATTTGACAAAAGAAAGGCTGATACCTTACCACCACATAGGCCTTTTGATTGCAAAATTAATTTACTTTCTGGTACCATGCCCCCCAGGGGTCATGTATATCCTTTGTCCACGAATGAAAACTTAGTTCTAGAAGAGTATATTCGTGAAAACCTAGACAAGGGGTTCATTAGAAGATCCTCCTCTCCTGCTGGGGCTGGATTCTTTTTTGTTAAAAAGAAGGATGGTTCTTTAAGACCTTGCATTGACTACCGAGGTCTTAACAAGATAACCATCAGAAATGTTTATCCGATTCCCTTGATCACCGAGCTTTTTGACCGATTAAAAAGTTCTAAAATTTTCACTAAGTTAGACCTTAGAGGTGCTTATAATTTGGTGAGAATCCACGACGGTGACGAGTGGAAAACTGCATTCAATACTCGATATGGGCACTATGAGTATACTGTAATGCCTTTTGGTCTCTGCAATGCTCCGGCAGTATTTCAGGACCTTATTAATGAGGTTCTTAGGGAGTTTCAAGATGACTGTGTAATTGTATACCTTGATGATATTCTTATACATTCCAGGGATATTGAGACTCACCACAGGCAAGTCAGGAGGGTTTTACACAAACTTCTTCAGCATGGCTTGTACTGCAAACTAGAGAAATGCAGCTTTGACCAATCCCAAACTACGTTTCTTGGTTATGTGATTTCTGGGGAAGGGTTTGAAATGGATCCGGAGAAGCTCCAATCCATATTAGACTGGCCTTTACCTCAGGGTCTCAAGGCTATCCAGAGATTCATTGGTTTCTCTAATTACTACAGACGTTTCATTAAGGGATACTCCTCTATCATTGCTCCCATCACTAACATGACCAAACAAGGGGCTGAGACTAAGAATTGGTCTACTGAAGCTCTTCGGGCTTTTGAGACACTCAAAGAGCTGTTTGCTTCCGCACCAATTTTAGTTCACCCTGATACTACTCTACCTTTCCTACTCGAAGTAGACGCTTCTGAGACAGGTATAGGTGCTGTTCTGTCCCAAAGGTTGGGTGTAGATAAACCATTACATCCTTGTGGATACTTTTCCAAAAAATTGTCCGGTACTGAAAGCAGATATGACATTGGTGACAGGGAACTACTAGCGGTTATAATGGCCTTGAAGGAGTGGAGACATTTATTGGAGGGTACTTTGCATCCTGTTACTATTTTGACGGATCATAAAAACTTATCCTATATTGGGGAGGCTAAACGACTATCATCTAGACAGGTTCGTTGGTCCATATTTCTCACTCACTTCAACTACGTACTCACATATAGGCCAGGTTCTAAGAATTCTAAAGCCGACGCCTTATCTCGCCAATATGAACCTGCTGCCGTATCGGAGCCGGTTTTGTCCTCTATAGTACCCAAGTGTAACATTATCGCTAACACTACTCTCAAAGTTCATTCCCCGCTACTTGATCAGATAAGGAACTTGCAGCATCTGGCACCTAGACTGACTCCGGTTTCCAGACTTTTCGTTCCTCCTGAACTTCAATTGGAGCTCTTACAGTGTCTTCACGAGAGTAAGGTGGCTGGTCATCCGGGTGTCCGCAAGACGTATTCTTTGATCTCCAAGGATTTCTGGTGGCCGTCGTTACGGAAGGATATTAAGGATTTTATCGGGGTTTGTGTGGTCTGTACTAAAACCAAACTACCGCATACGCTTCCTTGTGGCCTTCTACAACCGCTGGAAATTCCTGACAAACCTTGGTCCTGTGTGGCAATGGACTTTATTGTGGATCTGCCGGTTTCTAAAAAACACACTGTTATCCTCACCGTAGTCGATAGGTTTACCAAGATGGCACATTTCGTACCTTTGCCTAAACTCCCGACTTCTCCTGAATTGGCGGAGGTCTTTGCTAAAGAGATTTTTCGTTTGCATGGGATTCCTTCTGAGATCACTTCTGATAGAGGCTCCCAATTTGTTTCACGTTTTTGGAGGTCGTTCTGTTCTCAATTAGGCATCAAATTGAATTTTTCGTCCGCCTATCATCCTCAGTCTAACGGAGCTGCTGAACGAACTAACCAGAAGATTGAGCAATACTTACGTTGTTTTGTTTCCGAACACCAGGACGATTGGGTCGGTTTGATTCCTTGGGCAGAGTTTGCGCACAACAATCTTGTTTGTGACTCCACGCATTCAAGTCCCTTCTTCATGAACTATGGCTTTCATCCGTCCATTCTTCCCCCGGTTTCTCCTTCCCAAGGAGTGCCGTCGGTTGATGTCCATGTGGCCAATTTGAGGAAGTTGTGGGATCAGACTCGACAGATTCTTCTACACAATTCTGTACTGGTAAAGAAACATGCTGACAAACGTAGAAGGGCGGCTCCGAATTTTGTTCCAGGCGATAGAGTGTGGTTGAGCACTAGGAATATTCGTCTTAAAGTTCCTTCCATGAAATTCGCTCCTCGTTATATTGGTCCCTACAGGATCTTGACTCGAATTAACCCAGTGGCATATCGTCTAGCTCTTCCAGCTACTTTACGCATCCCGAACTCCTTTCACGTGTCATTGTTGAAACCTCTAATCTGTAACAGATTCTCCTCCACAATCGCCCCTCCGCGCCCTGTTCAGGTGGAGGGTCAGGAGGAGTATGAGGTTAACTCCATTATTGATTCTCGTGTCTCCCGGGGACGAGTACAATATTTAGTTGACTGGAAGGGATATGGTCCTGAGGAGAGGAGTTGGGTACCACAAGAGGATGTTCATGCTCCTCGTCTTCGCAGGGCATTTCACTCCCGCTTTCCATCTCGCCCCGGCTCCTTCCGCCCGGTGGGCGTATCTGAGGGGGGGGGTACTGTCAGGGTACCTGGAGTCTCTACCTTTGAGAGAGGTAGAGACTTAGAAGGTTATCCGTCTGGACGCCATGTCTCCTCGGTCTCCCGCGGTTCACTCGGTCTTGCTAACGCCGGCCGCGAGGGAGTCACTTCCTTTTATAACAGAAGGACCGGAGGTAGACGTCATGACGCTAACCCGAAACATCCTGCCACTCAAATCTCGGGAGACGAATCAGGACTCGCCGGAGGCGTGTCCCCTCTCCCTAGCCAGGATACTTAACGGTGGTTCTCTCATTCACTCATTGCCCTGTCGTGGTTCTAGTCCGCCTAGTCACACAGTGCTTTATTATTCACTTGTCTTTTGGTTCTGACCCGGCTTTGTTGTTTACTCTCCTGCCTTTCTGTTATCCTTGACCCGGCTTGTCTCTCGCTTACCTGTCCTCTGTTATCCTCGACCTCGGCTTGTCTCTGACCATTCTATTGTAGTTATACGTTAGTCCGGCCATTCTAAGGACCGGTATACGTATCAGCTACTCTTTGTACTCTGCGTGTTGGATCCCTGACCCGATCCTGACAGTTCTGTCCCATAGTAGACAGATCGGTCTGTTCTGTCCCATAGTAGACAGATCGGTCTGTTCTGTCCCGTAGTAGACAGATCGGTCTGTTCTGTCCCATAGTAGACAGATCGGTCTGTTCTGTCCCATAGTAGACAGATCGGTCTGTTCTGTCCCATAGTAGACAGATCGGTCTGTTCTGTCCCATAGTAGACAGATCGGTCTGTTCTGTCCCATAGTAGACAGATCGGTCTGTTCTGTCCCATAGTAGACAGATCGGTCTGTTCTGTCACATAGTAGACAGATCGGTCTGTTCTGTCACATAGTAGACAGATCGGTCTGTCACATAGTAGACAGATCGGTCTGTCACATAGTAGACAGATCGGTCTGTCACATAGTAGACAGATCGGTCTGTCACATAGTAGACAGATCGGTCTGTCACATAGTAGACAGATCGGTCTGTCACATAGTATTCCACCCATTGTTTAATGTAAGGCAGCGCATGACGCGTGCGTTAGAATGAATGATACACTTTACAGAGAGGAAATGTATCTGTTACTATTTGCCGAATCCACATTCAAGCTGAGAGCAAAGAGAATCTATTTAAAAATAAAATCCGTAAATAAACTAGCAATTTGGCCAGCACAATGCATTGATACATCTGAATGCTTTCGAAGTCTCACAGTCACGTATCCGTGGTAGATACACGTTGAACAATACACTTGGAAACAAACATCAGTTTATATACCAGCCCAGTTTCTCTTAAAGGAACACAAATATGTATTACGTTGGTGTTAAACTATTTAGATTCAGGCCATGTGTGACATGTCATGATTCCCTTTTATTCCAGAAGTTTGGTCCTTAAGGGGTTAAACAAAGCACATTATTTACCGTTAGTCCCCGGGCATACTGATCTCACCGCGTCTTCCACTCCTACCCTGGCTGAGATCATATGGAAGCTACATGTGGGATTAATTTAATATGCATGTGTGTCAATCGCTACACCACATATCACCTTCTCATAGGAATATATCTAAGAGGAGATTTAGCATCTTCACACCGAGCGTGAAGATGGAGCAGAGGAGACCACTCTCGTGGCTGTCTGAGTGACAGCTGCCAGGAGACCCCTCTAAAGGTGGCCCTAGGAAGCAATGTAAACACAGCCTTTTCACAGGCAAAGCATTGCTGTACAGCAGGGAAAGTCTCTGCCCCAGAACCACTACATTAGCGTTACTGGTTCTGGTACTTAGGGTGCCCTTTTAACTCGTGGTGCCATTCCTCAAGCCTGCCCCAAGGACATCAAAGGGCAAGGACTTGAGAAAGCAAGTAGCTGTTAAAAATGACGAAGCTCTCGATTGATTTCAGGCCTTTTGGTGGGTTCACATGACAAATTAAAACATCCTCACATTATTAAGTAAAGGATATTCCGATACATGCTTGCTTTCAGTAAGCCATGCTTAAAGGACCACTCTAGGCACCCAGACCACTTCAGCTTAATGAGGTGGTCTGGGTGCCAGGTCCAGCTAGGGTTAACCCATTTTTTCATAAACATAGCAGTTTCAGAGAAACTGCTATGTTTATGAATGGGTTAAGCCTTCCCCCTATGTCCTCTAGTGGCTGTCTCATTGACAGCCGCTAGAGGCGCTTGCGTGCTTCTCACTGTGATTTTCACAGTGAGAGCACGCCAGCGTCCATAGGAAAGCATTATGAATGCTTTCCTATGTGACCGGCTGAATGCGCGCGCAGCTCTTGCCGCGCGTGCGCATTCAGCCAACGGGGAGGAGAAGAGGAGGAGAGCAGGAGGAGATCTCTCCGCCCAGCGCTGGAAAAAGGTAAGATTTAACCCCTTTCCCCTTTCCAGAGCCGGGCGGGAGGGGGTCCCTGAGGGTGGGGGCACCCTCAGGGCACTCTAGTGCCAGGAAAACGAGTATGTTTTCCTGGCACTAGAGTGGTCCTTTAACGGGAACAAGTGTAAGGGATAATTATTTGTACAAATTGTGCTTTTAGTGGTACTTAACCGAAAGAGGACAAAACTGAAACTACGCCACTAGTCTAATGCCCACTGCTTCATCGAGCACACAGTGGTGACCAAGAAAATATGTAAGTATTCCTGTAACCCAGACACTGGGCACCGCAGGGAAAGATGGAGAGGCGAAGGAGGGGTTTATACACACAGCATTTATTTTGTGTCTTGACATGTAAGGTTAGGAAAAACATCTAAAAGGGATATACGCAATGGTGTATTTAGGATTTGTGCTGCCCTCGTCAGGACGGTGCTCGGGCACCCCCCCTAATTTAAATTTTCCCCACCCCTTCCTGTCAAGGCCGCACTTTGGCTGACAGATGCACAATCTCATACACTGACAAACAATGACATACACACACTGCTAGACATATACTTACTCGGACACGCACTCACTGACAGATGCACGCACTGACTGACCGAACAATACACACACACCATTCACTGACAGACACACACACTCACTAAAATTCACTGACACACACATTCATTGAAACACACACATTTCCCCACACAATTATTATAAATTTTTCCCTACGTTTGGGATAGTTGGGTGGATTTTTCACCTGGGGTCCAGTGGGGCTGCTGGGCAGGGAGACGACCGGACGTGCAGTTTTCAGCGAGGAAGCACTTACCCCTGAGCTCTCTGCTCAGCTCCCTTGCGCACTGCAGAGTGATGCCGAGACCCGGAATATGATGTCAAATTCCGGCTCCCTGCATTATTGCGAGTCACGCAAGGGAGCTGAGCAGAGAGCTCAGGGGAAAGCGCTCCCTCGCTGCCCGCCCGAGAAACAACCACCCACTGCCCAGGGGGAGCCCAAAGGTGGCCAGCCGGCCAGCTCGTGGGCTCCAATAAAACGAGGCAAACAAGGTATTTGCCTGGACATTTGCCCACCCCCTGGAAATTGCCGCCCAAGGCAAATGCCTTGTTTCCCTCGCGGTAGACACATCCCTGGATTTACGACAACACAAAATAACCAGCAGGATTTGGTGAAAACCAGGAAGACACTCATACTTTAGATATTTACAACTGTCTCTCTTAACTACACACCATATTTACAAAATGTTCTCAAAATGAAGCCAATTAAATTACTATCATAGAGCAACCAAACTGAAAAAGCACCGAACCTTCTATTTTCTAATTGATCTAATTGCTACAGTGAGAAAATTGTTCAATCGAAGTCCAACAAAATAGTAACCAAACGAAATACAAAATTATCTGCAATGATAAAAGATTACGGTATGGGAGATTTAGGGTTGGGGGTGGTGCAAGGCATCATGGGAACTGTATTTCTAAAACAGCTGGGCGTCTACTTTTTGGATACTCCATTTATTAGAGTACCAACCACGAGAAATGTGAGATCACATCGTTAGATGTTGTATCAGAAGAGTTCTAAGCACAAGAGAGGGCTTAGTATAAGTATAAAACAGAGCCTATACCACAGCTGAGAAAAATACGGTAAGTGGTCCAAACTGACTGGGATAGAAGAAAGAAAAAAAAAAAGTCGGCTGTGGTGTCCCGAAACAGAGGAACAGGTAGACCTTGAAATATCAGAAGGCCCACCTGTCAAATTAATAAAGGGAGTGGTGGGTGGGGCTACCCAGAGTCAGGTTGACTCCCAGAGATGATGAGAGGGGTGTGGGGTGTAGATAAAAGCTGGCTAATCATACACTGAGTTCTAAATATGTTTATTGTAGTTTAAAGACACATTACTGGGAGTTTTATTGCTGTGGAGCTCTGTGATACACTCAGACACACTGACAATATGGTGTCCCTAGAAAAGAGGGACAGAGGGATTTAAGTCCAAAATAGGGACTGTCCCTTCTAAATGGGGACACTTGGGAGATATGATAACATGATCTGGGGGAATGTCTGTTCTAAAGATGAGGGTTAGCTTAGGGCAAGGCGGCCTCGGAGACTTACAGTTAGATTTGGGAGAATTAGGGTTAGGGGGCAGGGAATTACTTCCTTCAGAATACTGTGGACTGTAACTCATACAATTATCAGCCAAGCAAAGCTTGCCTGCCTTATAGTGATAAGTGTTAGAGTCCACAACAATTTTAACAAGGGCACTTCTAAGTCCCTCTGACCATTATCACTGCCCAACATAAACTTTCTACACTACCACACTGGCTCATATGCTCTAGGACAGGGGTAGGCAACCTTTTAGCAGCAATGTGCCGAAATGTGATTTCCCGTAGCATGCCAGTACTATATATATATTTATTTTTTATTGAGGTGTGTGTGTTGCCGTATTCTGATTGTGTTATTTACACTGCAGTTGCTTTGTATCGTATTTGTGCGTATATGAGCTATTATATTGTATATGTTCATGAGTAGTTTGTGGTGTTGTGTATGATACCTATGAATGTGGGCTGTGTATGGGGACTGTTTGTGGAATTGTGTGTGTGGATGGAGTATGTCACATTGTGTGTTTGGTGGTGTGTGTATGTGAGGGGCTGTTTGGGGTATTGCATGTGAGAGGCTGCATATGGGATTGTGTGCATGTATGTGGATTTTTAGCGGGTTACCTTTGTGCAGATTGTGTGTATGTTTGTGTGTGGGCTCTTTGTATTATTTGTATGAGGGGAGGGTTATTCTGCATTTCTGTGTATATGTAGCAGTGTGGGTGGCTTCACTGGGTTCCAGTGGGGAACAGGCTGGTCAGGTGCAGGTCAAGGACAGGAGCTGCAACAGCAGCTGTGGGCTGCTCTACTCCAATGTGGATTCCCATTCACAAGTGCTGGGAGGAAGTGATCTGAGATCACTTCCTCTACGTGCTGCAATGCATACATTGAGAATTGTCCTCCAGATAGGCCAGAGCCTGTTTGGCTCAACAGCCTTGAGTGCCGTGCAAAGACACCTCAAGTGCCGTGCATGGCACACGTGCCTTAGGTTGCCTACCCCTGCTCTAGGATGATATAAGTAAGAGTGTTAAAGGGGAACGGTCACCGTCTGGGGATTTTGCTGAATTTGCAAAGACTCCCAATGGTGAAATCTCCACTGGTGGTCTTGTGGCTAGGTAAAAGGTGAGATTTACTTACCTGAATTGGTCCCTGTGGGGGGGGGGGGGGGGTGGCACCTTCCTTCGGCCAGTCCTCAACAGTGCCAGGAGCCAACATCACTGCTGTACTGAGGTCTATGGTGGATACCGCAAATTCCCTGAGGACATAGTCAGGATTGACTCTGTAGCTCCGCCCAGCGGCCAAGAATGTAAGGCGTAAGAAATATACAGAGACAAAGTAGTGCCTATTTTGTCTCCGTATATCTCTTGACTGGGTTGGAATTTCAGTGACATTCCAACACAGTCAAAATGGGTATTTCATAAAAACTCTATCCTTATGGAAAACTCATTTTTCAGGGGTGAGGGTGGTGACAATGCCGCTTTAACGCAAGTTAGCAGGTTCTATTTGCCATATTTACTGTGATACAATACAGTTTATTTCCCCAATTAGACTCCCTTTCTTTGTTTTCAGGAGATGCTATGTCTGCGGTTTCATTCAGTTCATTAAGACATATTTTTAATTTGAATTAAAAAGGCTCGGTCACTTTTGACCTTTTTTCATAAAGAAAGAATTATGAAGCTCTTTTTGGCTGTTGAATTTTTGTAATTCCAAAACAATCAAAGAATACGGTGTAACACAAAGTAGGGATTCATTTGTCTCATGTAATTGCTAATATTTGGCATTTTGCCAAAGGGTGAAGCTTGAGTCTCTATTTCCCATTAGCCATTTTTACTTAATAGAAATAAAATAAACATATACAAAAAAAAAATAAAAACTAGCACACAAAAAAATATCAAATCAACTGTAGGAGAGAGTGGCCGTCTATGAGCACAATAACCTGTAGTTACATGAAAATGCAATTTTTTTTAAAGCTACATTTACGGTAATTATCTTTTACTTCTATTATTCATGTGAATTGGCTTTAGCATGAGGCCTCTGCTTTTCCTGAACAAAAACAAAAAAAATTCTGTATATTTTCCATTTGCGAAAACCTAAACGGGAAGTCGACCCCTAGTGCCACTTTCATTTTACAGTTTTACACAACGCTGAGAATGGAACTTCCACTAATTAATTTGCCACCTGACAGAAGCACGCGTTGAGTGAATAAACACATTGAGGAGGTGAGGACACCATTGAATATAACCGACAGAGACGCTGAAAGTCACAGTTCCTTAATCTCCCTCCCCAGTAAACGCGACTAAAGATGTAGTGTGTGGGTGAGGAGTGTTGCGGCGGTACAGACAAGTCCCATTCACCTCCACAGCACTTCTATGTCTACGGTGATGTTATTGCCCGATGATGCCTCTGGCACGCTCCTCGACGCAGGCCATGAAATAACATAGATATACAAATATACTACGCAAGTCAAAAAATGAAAACAGGTTTAGACTACGGTAAATAATTTTTTTTAATAGAGTACAGGTCATTGCTGACTTTCTGTTAATGTCAGATGTGATAAATCCGCTTTAAAAATATATGTCAGAGAAATATGTGGAGTAAAAGGTGTCAGCGGCATGTGTCTCAGAAACACAATATAAAATCCAGGGAAGTAATACAACGTTAATCACAGCGCTTTGTAAGCCTCAATAACAAAGTTCTCACATATGACTAGTCAATGACGTTTTAAGTGATCCTGGTCAATTGCCAGGATAACACATCCTGACTATAAATAGTCCATCAATTAGCATGCTGCAAAACAATATTGTATGATTCATTGTTTGATTTTGGTTTCTAAATTATCAAATTAATATGTTTATATTTTCCTCGTGATAAGGAGACAAATCCGTCTACATCAATGCAGCACATGCATGTCATCAGGGCCGGTGCAAGGATTTTTTTTTTTAACTCTTTATTTTATTTGTGCATATGGTTAACAAGCATGTTTGCTGTGCCACAATAGCTGGAGCAAACTGAACTGTATACATAAAAAACATCATTATGGCATTAGAGGCATTGCACATTTTTAAAGTAAGTAATGCAAAAGTTAAGTTAACGCTTCAGTTACTAAATGCTAATTCAGATATACATTACGACTTTACTGTAAGGTTGTAGGGTCACAGGCTTAGTTAAAAATAGACGTTTAGGGGCGTGGCCTGAACCTGAACCGGAGCGGACACCATTTCTGCCTGCTCCTAAGAAGCCTGAAATAAATCCGCAAACATCCAGTACAGGAACCGACCGATTGCCAGACCCATTTTGAATCCGGCATCGGGACGAAGAATCGCACACATTGATGCCTTTTTTTCAACCCCAGAGATCGGGCAAGGTGAAACGGAGGCTCAAGGCCTATCCCTTGCCGACCATCTCCGGGCTCGAGTACTTCCTAGATGGAGTGTACAACCGAGGTGAGCCTACACCCTCAAGCGACCCTCTGCCGACCAACAACAATACCCCAACGAATATGGGGAGACGTACACAAAAAGTACAATCCAGCCACCCGGCAGAGCAGACCGACATTGGGGCTCTACTGCTGAGGCAGGCACAATCCAAGATGGCCGAGAGGCTCAACAAACTCCGATAACGACCCGTGCAGCATCTCAAACACCCGCACAAACGGAGGATGACAGTGAGTACACCTGACACCAACACAGGCACCACCTGACAACACATTGGCCACCAAACAGGACCTCCATAATTGGGTGCAAGACATTAAGGAGACACTGGCCGCAGATGTGGGTCTACTTAAAGGGGAAGTGCAAAAGGTAACTGAAAGAGTAAGGGTGACAGAAGAGAGCATCATGAACATCCAAACAGACATAACACAAGTAAAGGAAGTGATACAACAATTGCAGACCACCCAACAGGGACTCTCCTTACAACTGTCAACCCACGAAGACCGAGCTCGACGCAGCCACGTCAAAATATGTGGGGTACCCTCTGATCACACCTGATGAACTACCTCACTATGTGAGACGGCTCCTGGCCACCATCCTGCCGCCAGTGACAGCAAGGAAGACGCTCCTCGACGGGTTCTATAGGCTCCCACCCTCAGCCACTATGCCTAACACGACACCACACAGGACAAAGCCAACATCATGTCGGTAGTACAGGAAAAAAAAACCTTAGCCTTTGAAAATGCACAGCTGCTTTTCTTCCAGGACCTAACTAGAGCCACACTTCAGTGGCGCCGAACACTATCCCACTTTACAAGCCTATTGCGCTCCGCAAAGGTGCCATACCGATGGGGGGCACCTCGATCTCTGCTAATCACCCACAACGGGACCACGCACAGGGTTTCCGCGACCACAGAAGTGCCGGCAGTGCTCACCAAATTGGAAACGACACAACAGAGACCCCTACACAGAGATGGGACCCAGACAACACTGAACCATTCATTCCGAGAAACACAGGACCGACAAACCGGGACACCTGAAAGACATAGGCTAGAAAGAACTCTCACAAACCACACACAGTTCCTGGAGAAAGGGCGGTGCAAACAAATGCTCCAGCCACAGAACACTTATGATTCTCCTTTAGAATGTTTCTTTTTATTAATGTTCTTATGTTTATGTTTACTGAAATGTTATTACCCAGTTTGGCACAAGTCTCTGCGCTTCATACACTTGACAGCACACATGGAAACGATAACCCACAGATGACTGAAACTCACTGATAGCCTTACACAACGGTCGGGGAGGCAGGAACTCCAAGAGCTCCCTCTCCACCCCTCCCCCCGCCGCCACCCCTTAGGTCAGGGGTACACCATCCTCCGGGTAACCCTAGACAGACGGGTGCCCAGCCCTCCAAAACCCGAACACAAGTCAACCTACAGCCCGATCGAGACATCCTGACATAGGACCCGCTCACATGATGCATGCCGAGCAACCCTATCATATACAACCTCGACAGAGAGCCGGGCCACCCAGCACCACGAACCGCTACAAACCCGGAGACATATACGCCTGAACACGATCAACACACAGTTCTCTTGACTATTCAAAATAGTTGACATCCTGGCACAACTACACATGAACACCTGTACTACCACACCAGGTAACCTTGACGACTAAAACTAGTACCACCATACACTCCTGTTGACACACATGCTTCCACCTATTATCTTATACTAAACTTGAAAATGTGCGAAAACCTCAAATGCCATAATGTTAGATTAACTGAACCACATGTAAATTCTGACTCCGGTTGTTGTGGCAGAGAAAATATATATGCAAACGAATGCACAACGCAAAAATTTCGCTGTTCTATGCCTCTAGATTAATCTAGTGGCAATTTACATGTCTTTATTACCTCACTGTTCATATATTGCCTTACTGTGAATAAGCGTGTTTTCTTTAACCGAAAAAAAAAATGTGCAGCATATCTTGTCCATATCCGTTTAAACATTGTCATTATACCTTGTGTCATGAGACATTAGAAAAACCTGTATTTCACACTGCACACCCAAAATAAAGAATTAAAAAAAAACAAAAAACAGACGTTTATATCTAGCAAATAGTATTCAAAGAAGGTAAGGTAGAGTATTACAAAATAAAGTAAGATACGATAAGGTACCACCGGGGAGAGCGCGGCACATTGGGACCTCATCTGTGAATATACTTTTTGGTATATTTTTTTCTTTAAGTTTTGTCTTACACCCCCTTTAGTTTATCTCTTGCAAGCCCCTTGTGTGTCTCTACCCCCCCCCTCTTTGTATGTCTCCTACATCCTCCCAATCCCTTTGCATGTCTTACTAAACCAAGCTCTCTTGTGTCTTACTCTTCCCAGCTTCTTTGTGTGTCTCTTTCCCCCCCAGGTTCCTCTGTGTGTCTCTTTCCCCCCCAGGTTCCTCTGTGTGTCTCCTCCCCCCCAGGTTCCTCTGTGTGTCTCCTTCCCCCCCAGGTTCCTCTGTGTGTCTCTTTCCCCCCCAGGTTCCTCTGTGTGTCTCTTTCCCCCCCAGGTTCCTCTGTGTGTCTCTTTCCCCCCCCAGGTTCCTCTGTGTGTCTCTTTCCCCCCCAGGTTCCTCTGTGTGTCTCTTTCCCCCCCCCCCAGGTTCCTCTGTGTGTCTCTTTCCCCCCCCCAGGTTCCTCTGTGTGTCTCTTTCCCCCCCCCAGGTTCCTCTGTGTGTCTCTTTCCCCCCCAGGTTCCTCTGTGTGTCTCTTTCCCCCCCAGGTTCCTCTGTGTGTCTCTTTCCCCCCCAGGTTCCTCTGTGTGTCTCTTTCCCCCCCAGGTTCCTCTGTGTGTCTCTTTCCCCCCCAGGTTCCTCTGTGTGTCTCTTTCCCCCCCAGGTTCCTCTGTGTGTCTCTTTCCCCCCCAGGTTCCTCTGTGTGTCTCTTTCCCCCCCAGGTTCCTCTGTGTGTCTCTCTCCTAGGCCACTCTGCATGTCTCTGTCTCCCCTTCCAGAAACTCTGTGCTTCTCTTTCACCCCTTCCTCAGCATGTTTTCACCCCCCCCATCCCTTGATCTCCCCTCCCATCCTGTCCCTCAGTGACCTACCCTCCCCTCCCGTCCCTCAGTGATCTCCCCTCCCGTCCCTCAGTGATCTCCCCTCCCGTCCCTCAGTGATCTCCCCTCCCGTCCCTCAGTGATCTCCCTTCCCGTCCCTCAGTGATCTCCCTTCCCGTCCCTCAGTGATCTCCCTTCCCGTCCCTCAGTGATCTCCCTTCCCGTCCCTCAGTGATCTCCCTTCCCGTCCCTCAGTGATCTCCCTTCCCGTCCCTCAGTGATCTCCCGTCCTCTCCCTTAGTGATCTCCCCTCCTCTCCCTTAGTGATCTCCCCTCCTCTCCCTTAGTGATCTCCCCTCCTCTCCCTTAGTGATCTCCACTGTCCCTCCTGTCCCTTAGTGATCTCCCATGTCCCTCCTGTCCCTTAGTGATCTCCCCTGTCCCTCCTGTCCCTTAGTGATCTCCCCTCCTCTCCCTTAGTGATCTCCCCTCCTCTCCT
Source organism: Pelobates fuscus (assembly GCF_036172605.1). Lineage (NCBI taxonomy): Eukaryota > Metazoa > Chordata > Amphibia > Anura > Pelobatidae > Pelobates > Pelobates fuscus. The sequence goes on along the minus strand of NC_086325.1, from coordinate 146,488,286 downwards.
TTAGTGATCTCCCCTCCTGTCCCTTAGTGATCTCCCCTCCTGTCCCTTAGTGATCTCCCCTGTCCCTCCTGTCCCTTAGTGATCTCCCCTCCTCTCCCTTAGTGATCTCCCCTCCTCTCCCTTAGTGATCTCCCCTCCTCTCCCTTAGTGATCTCCCCTCCTCTCCCTTAGTGATCTCCCCTCCTCTCCCTTAGTGATCTCCCCTCCTCTCCCTTAGTGATCTCCACTGTCCCTCCTGTCCCTTAGTGATCTCCCATGTCCCTCCTGTCCCTTAGTGATCTCCCCTGTCCCTCCTGTCCCTTAGTGATCTCCCCTCCTCTCCCTTAGTGATCTCCCCTCCTCTCCTTTAGTGATCTCCCCTCCTGTCCCTTAGTGATCTCCCCTCCTGTCCCTTAGTGATCTCCCCTGTCCCTCCTGTCCCTTAGTGATCTCCCCTCCTCTCCCTTAGTGATCTCCCCTCCTCTCCCTTAGTGATCTCCCCTCCTCTCCCTTAGTGATCTCCCCTCCTCTCCCTTAGTGATCTCCCCTCCTCTCCCTTAGTGATCTCCCCTCCTCTCCCTTAGTGATCTCCACTGTCCCTCCTGTCCCTTAGTGATCTCCCATGTCCCTCCTGTCCCTTAGTGATCTCCCCTGTCCCTCCTGTCCCTTAGTGATCTCCCCTCCTCTCCCTTAGTGATCTCCCCTCCTCTCCTTTAGTGATCTCCCCTCCTGTCCCTTAGTGATCTCCCCTCCTGTCCCTTAGTGATCTCCCCTGTCCCTCCTGTCCCTTAGTGATCTCCCCTCCTCTCCCTTAGTGATCTCCCCTCCTCTCCCTTAGTGATCTCCCCTCCTCTCCCTTAGTGATCTCCCCTCCTCTCCCTTAGTGATCTCCCCTCCTCTCCCTTAGTGATCTCCCCTCCTCTCCCTTAGTGATCTCCACTGTCCCTCCTGTCCCTTAGTGATCTCCCATGTCCCTCCTGTCCCTTAGTGATCTCCCCTGTCCCTCCTGTCCCTTAGTGATCTCCCCTCCTCTCCCTTAGTGATCTCCCCTCCTCTCCTTTAGTGATCTCCCCTCCTGTCCCTTAGTGATCTCCCCTCCTGTCCCTTAGTGATCTCCCCTGTCCCTCCTGTCCCTTAGTGATCTCCCCTCCTCTCCCTTAGTGATCTCCCCTCCTCTCCCTTAGTGATCTCCCCTCCTCTCCCTTAGTGATCTCCCCTCCTCTCCCTTAGTGATCTCCCCTCCTCTCCCTTAGTGATCTCCCCTCCTCTCCCTTAGTGATCTCCCCTCCTCTCCCTTAGTGATCTCCCCTCCTCTCCCTTAGTGATCTCCCTTCCTCTCCCTTAGTGATCTCCCTTCCTCTCCCTTAGTGATCTCCCCTCCTCTCCCTTAGTGATCTCCCCTGTCCCTCCTCTCCCTTAGTGATCTCCCCTGTCCCTCCTCTCCCTTAGTGATCTCCCCTGTCCCTCCTCTCCCTTAGTGATCTCCCCTGTCCCTCCTCTCCCTTAGTGATCTCCCCTGTCCCTCCTCTCCCTTAGTGATCTCCCCTGTCCCTCCTCTCCCTTAGTGATCTCCCCTGTCCCTCCTCTCCCTTAGTGATCTCCCCTGTCCCTCCTCTCCCTTAGTGATCTCCCCTGTGCCTCCTCTCCCTTAGTGATCTCCCCTGTCCCTCCTCTCCCTTAGTGATCTCCCCTGTCCCTCCTCTCCCTTAGTGATCTCCCCTGTCCCTCCTCTCCCTTAGTGATCTCCCCTGTCCCTTAGTGCTCTCTCCCCTCCCTCCCCCTTAGTGGTCCTCTACTCTCTCCCCCACCCCCTTAGTGGTCCTACCTCTCCCCCACCCCTTTAGTGTTCCTTTCCCTACCCCCCATTTAGTGGTCCTCCTCCCCCCCCCCTCAGTGGTTCTTTCCTCCTACCCCCCTCCCTTGTTTCTCCTCCTACCTTTGTAGCGTGTCCAGGCGGCTCGGGCGGCAGACCGCGGTACAGGAGCATCTGTTTTCTGCACCCAGGCCAGACTGACAGGAAGTGCTCTCTCCATGAGCATTTCCTGTCGGTCCGGCCAGGTACAGGAAACATATGCTCCTGTACCGTGGTCCGCCGCCCGCACCGTCTGTCCACGCTACACTAAGTGACTGGCAGGAGGGAGCGCTGTGCACTTCCTTCCTGCCGGGTCACTCAAATATTGCACTCCCAAGCCGGTACGGCCTAGGCCTAAGTCGGCGGAGAGGAGCTTGGGCAGAGCCTGACCCAGCACTGAGGGACATCGGCGCTGGATTCAGGTAAGTGACTGAATGGGTTTTAACCCCTTCAATCCCACGGGAGAGGGGTGCGAGGTAAGGGAGCACTGCAGGAGCATATCGTGCCAGGAAAATGGGTTTGTTTTCCTGGCACTATAGAATCCCTTTAAAGAGTTACTCCAACCCCCATGACCACTTCAGTGATTTGAAGTGGTGATGGTGGTACGAGTATGCATCAATTTGAAAAACTGCATATACCAAGATATTTGTAATTGTGTGCTGGGGGCTTGTTGCACACCTGACATTGGTGGCCTGGAATTCTGTTCTGGGCTACCAATGTCAATTCTGTGCATATTTTAAGAGCACCTACCTGGAAGAGGAATATTGCTTCCCCCTCCCTCCCACTCACTGTTCATCCCTCCTGCCTTCCACCATATTATTATTTTTATTTATTTATTTTAAATCCCACTATCCCTCTCTACTCTCTCCCTTCCTTTCCCTCGCCAGCCTGTAGTGCGTGCATGCGCACTGAGACGCCGAAAATGACAGGCTTCTCTGGAGATCAGTGCCAGGAGCTTTGCCCGGTACTAGATTCCAGGTGAATAAAAAAAAAATGTTATTTGCAGGTTGGAGGGGAAAGGGTGACTGGGACCTTCTCCATAGTGCATCGGAACTCCCCCACCCCAAAAGGGTTGGAGTAACCTCTTAAATGTGAGTTTACAAAGAAATTTGAGCAGGAACCTTTATGATGGAGGATTTAAAAAGACCAGATGGAAACATTTTACTTTGAGGTCACACAAGGTTCAGGACGCTTAGGACTAAGACAGTAAAAGGATTACTAAAACATTAAGTGTGCTGAATTTAAAAAAAAAAAAAAAAAAAAAAAAAAACCTGAGTAATTTAGGTCAAAAGAATGACTTCCAGTTTTACTGGGGAAAAAAAAAAAAAATCTTCAAAATTTATGCAATCTGGTTTCTCAATTAGGCGTAATTCTAAGAAGGTGCTGGAGTATTTTTCCTGAGCAGCTAGATTTAAATTCAAATTTGATTCACTATAACTCTGTGTTTAGAGAGGAACTCTGACTTGATACACAGTAACAAGCAAGGTATGCCAACTCGGTATTTGGAAACCAAGTTGTTGGTGTCTGTCAAGAAAACACGTTTTCTCAAAAAGAGGACACAAACAAACCGAAATTTGTATTTATTTATTTTCAACCTACCAAAGGTTAAGGAACACTACAGTGTTAGCAATACAAACATGTCCTGAAACTATAGTTCTATCAGCGATTTATTTAGGTGACCAGCCCGCCTTGTCCCCTGTTAAAAAGGTTATTTACGGACCTTTTTCCCCATCACCGCACGGGTCTCCTTGGGCCTAGCTCCGCCCCTGCTTCACCCTCTCTTCGCCCCTTTGGCTGAGATCAAAGTTGATGATTTCATACAATCCAATGCATTCCCATAGGAAAGCATTAGGAGGCTATCGCACATCCGCCAATCAGCATCGTATCAAATTCCTCACTGGTCTTTTTATAAGTTTATCCATAAAAGTCAAACGGTTTGCTGTAAATACCAGTATTTGGGATACCCCTCTAGGGATCACATTTAGTTATTTTTCTATAATTGGTGATAGGGTTTAATCCCAGGGTAGAACTGGCACTATCCAAACTGACCAACCCATATTGGGGATATCTTGCCCAGTAAGGTTCTCTTTGTATAACTATAATCTTGCAAATCAGGATCTCATCGTAGAGATGTAGTGAATCAATGTATCTCTATGGGGAGTGTTCTGCGTGGAGATACCGAACGTCAGTGTTGCACACTGTGCAGCACCGACCCAGGAAGCACCTCTAGTGGCCATCTGAGTGACGCCACTAGAGGTGTAACTAGACCGTAATGTAAACACTGCCTTTTCAATGAAAAGGCAGTGTTTACACTAAAATGTCTACAGGGACCGACTATACACAGCAGAATAGGAAGTTGTAGTTGCCCCGGTTGACTATAGTGTCCCTTTAAAGCGTCTCTGCTATTGCATGTTATTACAGAGTTTTTCATACAGATAAAATATTTATGAAACTTTCATATTGATTATGTTTCTGATTGATAAGAAAATATTTATATTGCGGCCCTTCAGATGTTTTGAACTACAACTCCCATGATTACCTGGCTATCCGTTTCAGTCAAAGAATCATGGGCGTTGGCTATACGTTTCATTCAAAGAATCATGGGCGTAGGTTATCCGCTCACCCCAAACCAATAGCTCACTTTGATCATACTCTGGATGAGCTCTAAAAGGGAACTGACACTTTCCAGGATTTCTTCATATTATATTTACTACTTATTCCGTATCTTTAGCAAATGTGTATTTAAGAGAAGTGGAAAATAAAATTAAAGGAACACAAACATATATCCTGACCCTATAGTGCTAAAACCACAATTTTGGTGGCTTGCTCCCTTCTCCCCCCTTAAAGGGAAAAAAAAATAAATCACATAACTTCCAGTGCCGCACGAGTCCGCCAGCGCTGGTCACACTCTCAATCCGCTTCCTTGGCTGACATCATCAGAATTGGTGATCTCCGCCAATCTAATGCGAGATCGTCAAGGAGGCAGGGCAGGGCTAAAGGCTGGCTTGGCCAATCAACATCTCCTTATAGAGATGCATTGAATCAATGCATCACTATGGGGAAAGTTCAGCTTCTCCATGCAAAGCGTGGAGACACTGAATTTAAGTGTTGCACACTGTGCAGCACTGCCCCAGAAAGCACCTCCAGAAGCCATCTGAGTAGTGACCACTGGATGTGTCCCTACAGTGCAATGTAAACACTACCTTTTAACTGAAAAGACAGTCTTTATAGCAAAAAAGCCTTCAGGGACAGGCTATAGATACCAGAACAACTACGTTAAGCTATAGGTTGTTCTGGTGACTATAGTGTCCCTTTAAATGTAGAAATAAACTTTTTTTAATCCTGTAACTTTGTGCCTCCCTCTTAACACCCCATCAATCTTTATTACAAGCTCTGTACTGGCCTCTGACTGTCAGTGAAGAAAAAAAAAAAAAAAAACATACAAATAAGATACATTTTATAAAAATATTTTTACTTCTCTTAAAAGGGAAACAGTAGTCACCTGAACAACTTTAGCTTAATGAAGCAGTTTTGGTGTAAAGAACATGCCCCTGCAGCCTCATTGCTCAATCATCTGCCATTTAGGAGTTAAATCCCTTTGTTTATGAACCCTAGTCACACCTCCCTGCATGTGACTTGCACAGCCTTCCATAAACACTTCCTGTAAAGAGAGCCCTATTTAGGCTTTCTTTATTGCAAGTTCTGTTTAATTAAGATTGTCTTATCCCCTGCTACGTTAATAGCTTGCTAGACCCTGCAAGAGCCTGCTGTATGTGATTAAAGTTCAATTTAGAGATTGAGATACAATTATTTAAGGTAAATTACATCTGTTTGAAAGTGAAACCAGTTTTTTTTATGCAGGCTCTGTCAATCATAGCCAGGGAAGGTGTGGCTAGGGCTGCATAAACAGAAACAAAGTGATGTAACTCCTAAATGACAGTGAATTGAGCAGTGAAATTGCAGGGGAATGATCTATACACTAAAACTGATTTATTTAGCTAAAGTAATTTGGTGACTATAGTGTTCCTTTAACTTGTAATGTATGCAATCACTGTGCCTCGACTGATCTGGATTTAAATTTGATTTGCTAATTTTTTTTAAATACAAATTTAATCAAAAACAAAACAGATTATCACATGAATCCTGCATCCTTACAATAGTTTAAACACTCATTAATATTTGTGTGTGTTTGTATACATGATCTACATATCTATATAATACACATTTTCTCTAATGTTCTCCCTTCTATTTTTCACTTTAACACTAACTTCTCTCATTACTAAAATATCCCTATCCTTTCGCTCACCTGTCCCTGGCAAAACCATCATCATTACTTCCACCTTACTCCCCTCCCCTCTCTATTCACCCCATGCACTCTACACATACCTTTCCAGCCTATCTCCACCAACTCCTCCCAAATCCTCTACATACATACCCTCCTACAAAACTTTCAAATCCTACTCCCACCTTCACTTCCTTTCTATCCTTCTGCTCCTAGCAGCTGGTGATGTCTCTCCAAACCCCGGTCCCCTCTCAACAAACTCACCACGTACTAACCCAAGGATCCACACTAATCTCATACCCATCTCATGTTCCTCTAAATCCTCCTTCAATACTGCCCTCTGGAACGCACGCTCTGTTTGCAATATAACTAAATCCACTGCTGTCCATGACTTCTTCATCTCTCGTTCAATAGATTTACTAGCCTTAACAGAAACCTGGCTCTCCCCCTCTGACACTGCCACCCCTGCATCTTTGTCCTTCGGTGGTCTCCAACTTACCCACAACCCAAGAAACTCTGAATGTAAAGGTGGTGGTGTTGGGTTTTCCCTCTGCCCTCACTGCTCCTTTAAACCTCTTCCCACCCCCCCTTCCCTCTCTTTCCCGTCATTTGAAATACATTCAATTCGCCTTTTCAAACCCTTCTCTGCTAACATTGCTGTTATTTACCGTCCCCCTGGTTCCCCTCTTCTCTTCCTTGACCACTTTGCTGCCTGGCTACCCTATTTCCTCTCTTCTAACATTCCATCCCTAATTCTCAGGGACTTCAATATTCCTATAAACCCACCTTGGACCTCTGCAGCCACTAAACTACTTTCAATTACTTCCTCCCTCGGGCTACCGCAGTGGGCAAACTCTCCCACCCATGTAGCTGGCACTACCCTTGACCTAATCTTCACTTATGCATGTACAGTATCTAATATCTGCAACACTCCATATCCACTCTCTGATCACCACCTCTTATCATTTGCTCTCGCGTACCCCCTCACCCAACAACCTCAGCCTAACCCCCCTCAACTCAGGAGGGACCTTAATTCCCTTGATCTCCAGCAGTTGTCAGCTGACATTGATTCACGACTGCTGTCCATCCCTTCCCTCTCCTGTCCTTCACTGGCCATCTCCACATATAACTCTACTCTTACATCTGGCTTGAACGCTGCAGCGCCACTCCAAACAAGCACCTCGAGGAGGACCCGCCCCCAACCATGGCATTCTAAATCAACACGCTACCTGCAAAGATGCTCCCGTTGTGCTGAATGTTCCTGGAGGAAGTCTCGCACCCAATCAGACTTTCTCCATTATAGATTCACATTGTGTTCATACAGTGCAGCCCTTGCCCTTGCCAAACAGTCCTATTTTTCCTCTCTCATTAGTTCATGTTCCCGCAACCCCAGGCGTCTCTTTGACACCTTTAATTCTCTTCTTCGCCCTGCTGTGGCCACCCCCCAAACTAACCTTACTGCTGATAATTTTGCATGTTACTTCACTGACAAGATTGAACAGCTAAGGAAAGAATTCTCCCCTCCTTGCCTTTCTGTTTCTCAACCACACATAGATCATGCCTTTCCTACCCTTCAGACAGACATTCTCCCCAGCTACTGACCAAGAGGTGGCTGCTCTTCTTTGCTCCTCTCGCCCCACCACTTGCCCACTCGATCCTGTCCCATCTCACCTTATCAGATCTCTCTCCACTTGTCTTGTGCCTTCTTTAACACACATCTTCAACTGCTCTCTCTATTCTGGCATCGTCCCTGCTGACCTTAAACACGCCACTGTAGTACCTATACTAAAATAACCATCCCTCGACCCATCCACCCCCTCTAACTACCGTCCCATATCCCTGCTCCCTTTTTCCTCAAAGCTTCTGGAAAGACTCGTCTTTACCCGTGTGTCTCATTTCCTCAATTCCAACTCTCTCCTTGACCCCCTTCAATCTGGCTTCCGCCCTCTCCACTCTACAAAGACTGCCCTTATCAAAGTTACTAACGACCTAATCGTAGCTAAATTCAAAGGCCACTACTCCATACTAATTCTTCTTGACCTCTCAGCGGCCTTTGACACCGTTGATCATGCTCTCCTTCTTCAAACTCTTCAATCGCTTGGTCTCTGTGACTCTGTCCTCTCGTGGTTTTCCTCTTATCTCTCCCAATGCTCATTCAGTGTCTTTTTTTCTAATGATACCTCCTCCCCTCGTCCTGTCTCGGTTGGAGTCCCCCAAGGCTCTGTCCTTGGTCCCCTTCTATTTTCTCTTTATACTGCCTCTCTTGGCAACTTATTACCTCTTTTGGATTCCACTACCACCTGTACGCTGATGACACCCAGCTATATCTCTCCTCCCCAGACCTCTCCTGCCGTCCTGCAACGTGTCACTGCTTGCCTTTCTTCCATCTCTGACTGGATGTCCTCCCGCTTTCTGAAACTCAATCTTTCAAAAACTGAGCTCCTTGTCTTTCCTCCTCCTAATACGGATCCTCCTCTTTCACTCTCCCTTCAAGTTTGTGATACCAACATCAGTGCATCCTTGCAAGCGCGCTGTCTTGGCGTCATACTTGACTCTGGTCTCACCTTTGAGTCTCACATCCAGCATGTTGCCAAATCCTGTAGATTCCATCTTAAAAACATAGCCCGCATCCGCCCCTTTCTTGCACCAGATACTACCAAGGAGCTTGTCCATGCTCTAGTAATTTCCCGCATGGATTATTGTAACCCTCTCCTGATTGGTCTTCCCAAAAGCCATACTGCACCCCTACAGTCCGTAATGAATGCTGCTGCTAGACTGATTTTCCTCTCTAGTCGTTCCTCTCACACCTCACCCCTCTGCCAGTCCTTACATTGGCTTCCTGTATGCTATAGGAGTCAATTCAAGGTACTAACTCACACCTATAAAGCACTGAACAGCTCTAGCTCCTCTTATATCTCCTCACAGATCCATAGGTATGTCCCTTCTCGGTCTCTCCGCTCTGCCCGTGACCACCTCCTGTCCGTTGTCCGCACCCGTACGGCCAACTCACGCTTGCAGGACTTCTCGCGGGCGGCTCCCTTCCTATGGAATAGCCTGCCTACCGCCATCAGACTCTCCCCATGTCTTGCATCTTTTAAGAAGTGCCTTAAAACCCATCTCTTTAGGAAAGCTTATGGCCTCCAAGACTAACCCCTACCTCACATACCTAAAGGGCAGCCCACCTTATTTGATCGCAAATTCCTGTCCTAATGTGTTTTACACCCCACCTCCTATAGAATGTAAGCTCGATTGAGCAGGGTCCTCTTCAACCTACTGTTCCTGTAAGTTTATTTGTAACTGTCCTATTTATAGTTAAATCCCCTCTCATAATATTGTAAAGCGCTACGGAATCTGTTGGCGCTATATAAATGGCAATAATAATAATAATAATGAAAATGATCAATACAGATAGTGCACTTCCCAGAGAAGAGATGAGACCATTCCCTCTTAAAAGAGACCTGGTAATGTTATAATTAAGGGATTTCGTTATTCGTCATAAAGAAAGAATGTTACATTGTTTTCACCGCCCGTTTGCTCCTTTGGTTAATCTGTAAACTGTTTGAACTCACATTACGAGAAATACTCAGAAACTTTAATTGAAGGAAAAGAGAAAGAGACATGGAAATTTCTGTAGTTCAAAGTGAATTTCACATTTGAATGCTTGAGCCTCACTAAGTTGCCTACAACATGTTCCTAATTATACATAAACACCATATTGATTTAAAGGAGCTCAAATATATTGTATTATACCATTCGTTAAATAGTGATTTAGAGTTTAGTGAAAACAGGGTGGCAAAATTCAGATCAAAAATATCAGATTTGGAAAGGTTTGCCCATCCAGCCGGTCGGTCATTACTTGGCTAGTTTAACCCCTTAAGGACACATGACATGTGTGACATGTCATGATTCCCTTTTATTCCAGAAGTTTGATCATTAAGTGGTTAATATGAATATTGCAATAGTTTCATACTAAAAGCTTTCTGATATTTCACATCAAGACCTTTGACTTCATACTCAAAATTCCAATAGAACATTAATCAATCATCAATGGTAACAAAGTGACCGCTTTCTGATTTTCTTCCCAATATGTCCCTACAAACCACATCACCATCATAACCTACCATATAAGTGAGCAATCGCTGAATGCAGTGTCCCACCACTATATGAGCAATAAGGGCCTCACATCATTCATTTACAACTCCAGATTCTTCACGATCAGGGTTTTTACCTAATGTGATCGTTCAAAGTGGAATTCAAATTTAAGACCAAAGTAGTTGCACTAATAGCAGTTAGCTTAGACAGTTATTCCAGTTCAGCTACATTGGCCTTATATTTTAAATACACTTTGAATACACACAGTGAATAATCTTATATACATCAAATAACATCTCCTAATCCCCACCACTACCTGTCACCAGAAAGACCTCAAAAACAAAGCATTTCTTTTCTCTATGACCTGATCAGCATCAGTCTCAAATTCCTAGATCTCCTGGACCACATTTTGATGAATGACAGTCTAAAAATCCCTTCCCTAAATCTGTTAATCCCTGAAAGTCCCTCTAGTAAAACTTTCACAGTCTCAAAACTAAAGATCACCAGAGAATAGTAACTACTGCCCTTTCTTATAGCCATAACCATTAACATCACCCATGACCAGCAGCCCCTCGGTCACTCATGACCAGCACTCTCTGGTATCACCCCTGGCCAGCACTCTCTGGTATCACCCCTGGCCAGCACTCTCTGGTATCACCCCTGGCCAGCACTCTCTGGTATCACCCCTGGCCAGCACTCTCTGGTATCACCCCTGGCCAGCACTCTCTGGTATCACCCCTGGCCAGCACTCTCTGGTATCACCCCTGGCCAGCACTCTCTGGTATCACCCCTGGCCAGCACTCTCTGGTATCACCCCTGGCCAGCACTCTCTGGTATCACTTCTGGCCAGCACTCTCTGGTATCACTTCTGGCCAGCACTCTCTGGTATCACTTCTGGCCAGCACTCTCTGGTATCACTTCTGGCCAGCACTCTCTGGTATCACTTCTGGCCAGCACTCTCTGGTATCACTTCTGGCCAGCACTCTCTGGTATCACTTCTGGCCAGCACTCTCTGGTATCACTTCTGGCCAGCACTCTCTGGTATCACTTCTGGCCAGCACTCTCTGGTATCACTTCTGGCCAGCACTCTCTGGTATCACTTCTGGCATCACCCATGGCCAGCACCCTCTGGGATCACCCATGGTCAGCACCCTCTGGGATCACCCATGGTCAGCACCCTCTGGGATCAACCATGGCCAGCACTCTCTGGGATCAACCATGGCCAGCACTCTCTGGGATCAACCATGGCCAGCACTCTCTGGGATCACCCATGGCCAGCACCCTCTGGGATCACCCATGGCCAGCACCCTCTGGTATCACCCATGGCCAGCACCCTCTGGGATCAACCATGGCCAGCACTCTCTGGGATCACCCATGGCCAGCACCCTCTGGTATCACCCATGGCCAGCACCCTCTGGAGCCAGGAGCCTGGATCTTGTCACTGAGCCAATGTCCACAGGACCCCTATTCTCACACCCTAGGGGCCACTATGATCAGTGCTTGCCCCCAGGTGACAGCTGCAGGGGGAAAGGAATCGCTGTGATTTGTGGGAACTCACCAAATCTCTTCCAGACGGAGTCATCCAGGGAGTCCATGACGTCCCAGAATCTGCACATGGTGAAAGAGGGCACTTTGTACAGGAAGAGCTCCTCCAGGGAGCCCCCAGACATGGCGAGGCAGACAGCCACCAGGGATGGCAATGGCTGAAGGCTCCGGACACAGTACACCCAGACACAAGGGGCAGAGCCGGCGCTGTCACATGGCTATAGACGGGGTAATGAATAACTACATTAAAAAAATGAATCACTTCCCTTTCTAGAGAGCCATGTACATCACCCCGCCAGTGACGTCAGTGACCGGACCAGGCGGCCATATTGAGTGGGGCAACGACAGGAAACTGCATACCAGGCCCTTGCCAAAAAATGTCAAAATGTAACCTGATCTGTGACCTCTGAGGGATATTTCCTCTCTTTCAATTCGACTTCGGGAGTTACTTGTGTTCTCATGTTTAATCAGTATAATTGTCTTAATAGTTATTACACAATATAGAGTGAAAAGCAAAAAAAATGAAAAAATAAATAAATCAAACAATCCTTATGTCTCTTTCTAGCAGTTTGTGATGTAAAATATATTGCTGGCTTTCATTTAATAAAACACAATGGGAACTGGCCATAGAAAAATTAGGGTGTGGGGCACTATTAGGATTCATTATATTATTCATTATCTGTGAAATATTGGATTTAATTAATTTTTTCTTTTTCATTTTTACATCTTTGCCCTAAAAGTCAGAACATGTTATAACTGTACACTTCTTAACTAAATACTTCAGGCACCAAATAACCATTATAGCTCGCTGTAGTGGTTATGGTGCCAGGAGTGTCCTCCCCCCTCCCACCGTTGCAAGGAGTCAAACCGTTTTAGAGTGTTTTAATATCATAACATGGGGTCCACTACCTGCAGCCACTATTCGTCACAAAACCTCGAACGTCTTCAGCTGGAGTTAGTTAGCTCTCCTGAGCTAAGCCGTGCAGCGGAGGGCTAGCACATTACTTGAGAGTGTCAGCTGATCTTGTGAGTTTAAGGGCATCTCTCTTTAGTTTACCCTTAGTTGGTTACTACAGTCTGCTGAAGTGGTTATGGTGCTTGGTGTGTAAATTTAACCTATTTACTACGAAGCAATGTTAAAAAAAAAAAAAAAAATGAACTCACCAGAATCTGAGAATTTTGGGTGTCCTGGAAAATAATGTTTTAATGTATTTTTTTATTTATTTCAGTATGCATAGCTAGCACATGTTATTAATATTTAATGTAAACAAAAACGAAAATTGCAGTGGGACAATTTTTACCCAATAATGAAGTTACACGTATGAAAACAGTGTAAATAAATATGATTTCTAAATATGTAATATTGGTATATATATATATATATATATATATTCCTAATGTACTTGTATTGTGCATACACACACACATTTATCAATGGCCCGAACCACCAGAAATAAGGTGGTAAAAAAGGTAGATCCCCATCTATCGTACAACTCGTACAACGCCATGCCAGCTGGGGATCTACCATTTGCTCATCCTTGCAAGGTAGTATTTGTGCACATACATGTTACCATGTTTTTTAATAGAGTATGTGTGTTAATATAGGGGTGCATTTGTATATACCATTGCCACTGTGTTCGTGTATAATTTTGGCATTTTAATACAGGGGTGTGTTTGTTCGTGTTTAAATGCATTGGCGTGTTTGTATGTAGTGTCGGCTTTTAAATGTGGGTGTAGATTTGTGTGTATTGTTTATGTTTGAATGAAGCAGTGGGTTTAAGTGTAATTTTGGCGGCGGCGCCTGACTTCCGGTACGGATGGGCGCACACTGAAAGAGCTCCGTACCTCAGGGCCCTAAATCAGCTATCTTAAGCACGCTCAACCGCCCGAAAACCACCGAGGCTTACCCCTTTACTCCCCCAAAGCACGTTCCAACCCCAGAATGGGTAGGAAAACGAGAACCGACCCGATGGTAGCGCCGATATTCCGCAACCGCGCCGACAAAGGCCGCACAGGCGCAGAGGACCGGCGGGAAATTACAATTACCAAAGGGGACCTGAAGGGACTTCTAAGGGACATTAACGCCAACATGGCTGCAGAATTAGCCAGACACATGGCTCCCATTAAAGAAGGCCTGGAAGACCTGACCAGACGCACTCTAGCAGTCGAAGACAAAATGGAGGACATCTCCACAACGACTAGCAGACATGACACAGCTATACAAGACCTCCAAGCACAGGTACAAGCCCTTGAGAGCGCGCAAGAGGACCTAAACAATAGGTCGCGCAGAAATAATGTCAGGATCAGGGGGCTCCCCGAATCCATTGCCCCTGACACCCTAAACACCACCCTCAGAGAAACATTCAGCGGAATGCTCCCCGAGGCCCCCCCAGCTGAACTCATCATCGACAGAGCGCACAGAGCTCTCAGAACCCAGCCTCCATCGAACACACAGCCTAGAGATGTCATTGTCCGCCTCCATTATTTCCACGTGAAAGAAGCACTGATGAGGGCCGCACGTGACTCCCCAGTCCACGTAGACGGACACCAGGTTCAATTATTCCAAGACCTGGCCCCTAGCACGCTTTTCAAAAGGAAGACCCTCAGACCCCTAACTCAAGCTCTCACGAGACAGAACCTCAGGTACGCTTGGGGGCACCCCTTTATGCTAATGGTCCTTAAAGGAGACAGGACCTACACTCTCCACGACACAGCGGACGCTGCAGACTTTGCGGCCCAACTAGGCCTACCTCGCTTAGAACCGGATCCAGACAGACAACGAGAACGTAGAGAACTACCAACCACTGCAGGAAGAAACTGGCAATCCCAACAGAGGGGTCGCAGACCCTCCAGAAGAGACCAGTCCCAGCATTAATCCTGGGCTCAGACACCTGCCTTCCACCCGGCCGCCTAGCCGACCAACCGGGAACAATCCCACCTGCAACCACCCCTCACACTCCTAAATAGACTCCACTTGCCATCCCCAAAGCAGCATGACAACGCATCACCCCGAACAAAGACCCTAAAGATATGGACACGAGATGAACAATCAGACTGGCACACAACACACCGGCTACTAACTCATCACCGGCACATAAAGACTTATCCCCAACGCCCCTCTGCCTACATCCCTCCTCCACAGACAACCACCCAAGGGACACTAACCATCGACAGGACCACCTGCTGCTAGACCACCAGCTACCATGCCCCGGCGGACAAGAAAACTAAACCCGGGGACCGCACACCCGCCAGGGCCCACGAACTTTCTCCACCAGCTCCATAGAACCGGGACATTGCCTTACTTAGCCCACCCAACACTCATAAAATGCTTATATCTATGCACGGGTGGGAGAAAGGGTAGAGGGAAAAAGGGGGATAACACATTGGACTGACACGGACCGAAACCACGGCCTCGCATTCACCACTAGGGAGGCCCCAAACCCAGGATGGGCCCTCCCAAATCAGAAACGCCACCATGACTAGGACGCAGGGTTAGGGAACGACCCACCCCGACCCTAGGGACACCACACATACCACGACCCATGGACCCCCGAGCATAGATGCCAGCTCTCCATTCTCCCTACTAAACACCCCCATAGGCCCACATCACCACCAAACAGCTGCCCACAGACCCCCTCACGAGAGACCGAACCCAACAGACATGAGGAGGGGACCTTAGGCAATCTCTAAAAACCTCGCACCCCCTAATGACAGTCCGAGGACCACGGACGGGACGCCCACTCCAAGGACTCATAGCACCGACACCTTAGTAGACGACAGCAACGATAACACAGGTGAACCATGCTGAGGGATCCGGTGGGGAGGCGGGAGGGAAGGCAGGGAATGTCTGGAATTGTCAAACTAAATGTATCACATATAACGTTAATATGTTCTTTTCCTGTTCTCTTTCTCTTATACTCGTATATAGGTTCCAGTGTACAACACGTTTTAATCTACCATTCCATGTATAATACCTTTAACATTTGAAATGTTTTGTTCCCACTAAGGGGGAGGAGGGGGACAACCCAGATGGACAAACGACAGACCAGACGGGCAGGAGAGCTCAGAGAGGCCCCACGGAGACTTTCACTGCGGACGACACACCTACTAACTCCACCACACCTCCGCAGGGAACAACCTGACTGTACCTCCTACGGAACGTAGGAGCCTAAACTGTAAGTCCAGCAGCAACACACACACACACATACTCGAACCCGGCTGGTCCGGGTTGCAGGGACCCACGCCCCTCCGTAACCCCCAAATACCCCCCTACCCCACCTCAACACCAACCCAATCACCCACTCCCAAAGGGACACCCCGCACACACAGCCACGCAACATGCCAACCCACCTCAAGTGCACTTCCATCAACGCAAAGGGCCTCAACTCCCCCAAAAAACGTCACGCACTACTCAGATGGGCCCAGAGGCAACAAGCAGACATCCTCCTAGTCCAGGAGACCCACTTCACCGCACTCAAACACTTCCCCCTCACGAACCGGACATACAAAACTAGCTTCCTAGCCAACTCCCCAACGCCCAAAACCAAAGGGGTAGCCATTATCTTAAGAGGCACAAGCCCCCTAACAGATATAACCGCACACCCTGACCCCTCAGGCCACTTCCTCACAATAACAGGGAGAATAGGCACCAATCATTACTCCTTTTGCTCTATATACGCGCCTACCCAACCAGACCCAGACTTCTGGAATACATTCTCCGCACACATAGCCACACTATCCAACACCCGCCTCATCATAGGCGGGGACTGCAATGCAGTACACTCCCCACACCTGGACAGAACACACCGCGCACAACCTCCACACCGACCTGCCAGAAATGACACACTGTTCCAGCAGTTCCTCTCCTCTCGAAACCTCATAGACATCTGGCGCGCCCAACACCCCTCCACCAAAGACTTCACCTTCTACTCTAACCCCCATAACTCATACTCGTGGATTGACCACTTTCTGATCTCCCCCAACGTCCTCTCCCAGACAAAGTCCACGAGCATAGGTACGATATCATGGTCAGACCATGCCGACATCAACCTAACACTGTGCATTGCAGACATCACACGCCCATGGACGTGGAAACTAAATCCCATACTACTACATGACCTCCCCATCACAGACACCATCTCCAAAGACCTATCAGACTACTTTGAACTAAACTCAAACCCAGTAGAAACATCCCCCACGACCCTGTGGACAGCGCACAAAGCGGTCATCAGGGGCAAACTCATAAGCTTAGCCTCAGCCCGGAAAAAACGTAGAACACAACAGATCACAGACGCAATAGCGGAGATACACCGCCTCGAAGCCATACACAAAGGGACCAGAGACAGCAACACCCTAGATCAATTGACCGAAGCCCGAACCCTACTAAAACGCCTCACCATGGAGGACACCGCGAAAGCCCTCCAGTGGCTCAAACAGAAATACTACGAAAAAAGCAATAAAGCTGACACCATGCTGGCAAGACGCCTAAAACGCCGCATTGAGGCCAACAAAATCACAAGCATACGCGACCCAGGCCGAAACATGTGCACCCAACCCGACCAGATAGGCTCCATATTCCAATCTTACTACCAACAACTCTACAACTACACGGCACCACTAGGAGACACCACGCAGGACGTCTCAACCCTCACACAGACATTCCTGAACGCACTTAAGCTCCCAAAGCTAACCACAGAGATTAGCCAGACACTAACAGACGACGTAACAGTGGAAGAGATGACTCTAGCCCTCCGCGCATTCCAGCCCAATAAAAGCCCAGGCCCTGACGGATTTGGGGCAATATATTACAAAACCTTTAGCCACCTCCTGCTCAAACACCTCTGCCCGGTATTCAATGCCATGCTGCGCGGCGAGAAGCTGCCGACAGACATGGTAGCAGCAAACATTTGCCTCCTCCCAAAACCAGGCAAGACACTAGACGAACCAGGACATTACCGACCCATATCCCTCCTAAATGTAGACCTTAAAATCCTTACAAAAGTCATGACCAACCGCATAAACCCCCTACTACAAGCCCTAATCCATCCCGACCAAGTAGGCTTCATCCCCCACAGACAAGCGGCAGGCAATACCAGAAGGGCCATAGACCTCATTTGGTACACCACTCACAAACACACCCCCACGGCAATAATCTCCCTAGACGCCGAGAAGGCATTTGACCGCCTCCTATGGCCCTTCCTCTACCAGACCCTAACCCACTTCGGATTCCCCACACAATTCATCGCCTTCCTAGAAGCAGCCTACGCACACTCACAGGGTTCCCTCCTCCTCCCTAGCATTGCCCCCCCCCACATTCACCATCTCTAACGGGACGAGACAGGGGTGCCCACTATCACCTATACTATTTGCCCTATCACTAGAACCCTTACTGGAAGCAATACGATCTGACTCAGACATTAGAGGAATCACCATCAGAGACCAGACCTACAAGGCATCCGCCTATGCGGACGACATCCTCCTCACCCTCACAAACCCAAGCACCTCCATCAACCACCTTATGACACTGATCCATTCCTACTCTCGCATATCCGGCTACAAACTGAACGTCACAAAATCCGATCTAATGCCGATACACATACCCCCACATGAACTAACCAACATCAAGGACCAATTCCCATTATGCATCCGCCCAACGGCCATCGACTACCTAGGCATAAAGCTCACCGCCGACATCTCCACCATGTATCAAACTAACTACACACCCATACTTAAACGGGCACACGCAGACCTGCAGACATGGGCCCCACTAGGGATCTCGTGGCTGGGCCGAGTTGCCTCAATCAAAATGAACCTCCTACCACGGTTGCTGTATATCTTCCAGACACTACCCATAGCAGTTCGCATAGCAGACATAAAATCTTTACAGAAAGCGGTTAACAATTTCATATGGAACCACCGAAGGCCCAGAGTAAGGCGCGAAACACTATACTTCCCTAAGCGTTCAGGTGGCCTTGGATTACCCAACTTTATGCATTACCTATACGCTGCCCACTTATCCCAAATCCAAATGTGGCATCTCCCGCCCATGGAGAAAAGATGGGTGGACATTGAACACTCAATCTTTGGTCATGACCACCCTTCCCAATACATGTGGACCCCCAGACAGCACCGACCACTGCCCCCCCCAACCGCACCCACCATAACACACTCACTCGACCTCTGGGACAAAGTACACCTGAAATACGATCTCTCCTCGGAACTCTCCCCAATGACCCCGATTCTCAGGAATAAACTCTTCCCCCCGGGACTTACAGCCCAACACTTCGCCCAATTCGAGAGGAGAGGAATTGCCAGACTAAGCCACCTATACACGAACAACCAGCCCATCACCTACGAGAACCTACCCGAACCCACCACACTCACCACGTTTGACTACTTCCGCTTCATTCAACTCCGCAGCCTGGCAGCAACACCCTGCATCCAACAAGCAGGCAAATCCCAGCCCACTAAGTTCGAACGAGACTGCACCACAGCCCCGGCCAGAAAGGGACAAATTTCTGACATATTCCTTTCAATAGCGACCCACACAACCCATATCAACCTCCCATACATCAGGGCATGGGAGACAGACCTGGGCGCACCAGCTGACACAGGAGACTGGGCCGAAATTTGGGAAGCCACCGCATCGCTAACGATATGTGTAACATTCAAAGAACAGGCCTATAAAATGCTATTCCGCTGGTACCTCACCCCCCAGAGGCTAGCATGCATGCACAGACTACCCACAAACCAGTGTTGGAAGCAATGTGGAGAAACAGGCACTTTCCTCCATTGTTGGTGGACGTGCCCAAAACTCCAACCCCTTTGGCACTCCATAGGAGCAATCCTCACCAGAGTCCTGAATAACCCATGCCCCCTAGACCCATGGACCATGCTCCTATCCAAACCAATGGACACATTCACAAGAGCCGAAAACAAATTGATAGCAAGAGTGGCCCTTGCCACACGTAGAGCAATTGGCGAAGTATGGTCCACAACCACAACACCCAACCAACAAACAATACTTAGGAAAATCCAAGATCACATAGACATGGACAGGCTCACCGCCCAAATCCACGAAAACACCAAACAGTTCCACAAAACATGGGACCCTTGGCTCATGGCCGACACAGCTTTACCCTGGTAAGACAACACACACCACATACCACAAATCAGCATCAGCAGAACACGAACCACGACCCTCACCTAATCACAAGCCGACCAACGCTACCTGAGACACACACCGAGGTGTACCCACCCCCCACCCACCCTCCCCACCCCCTCCCCGGGGGGGCCGTGGGACCCTGCAAGCGAACACTTACTCTCCACCGACGATCTGACCCCACCGGACCGACGACCCCCCCACACAGTCCAGACGAGGACACCCCACCCACACCCTGACAGATGTACCCACCAACCGCACCCCTCCTGCAATCACAGGACCACTCACGACGCAACTACCACACCTACACAGACGCGGTACCCACCCCACGAGACAACCACTTCTTATCCCGAGGACCATCCTGACAGGAAGACCGAAAGGGCCATACACGGCCAAAACAACTCGGAAAGAAGCTAATTCAGCAACGAAATTATGACCATGTAATGTATATATGCTGATCCGACACTTGCTGTTACAACGCTTGGACCCCACAACCTCCCCCCTTTTTTTTCTTTCGTTCTGTACCCCTGCCCTTGAATACCAAAATTCTACAAATAAGGAATTTTAAACAAAAATAGGGCATCCGTATCCCCTTCATTTTCTATTTTTGTACCCCTCCCTAACCCTTAGATCCAGAGCAGCAACGAATGTTACATACAGAGTACAAATGTACTAACAAACATCCGATAATGTAACCAAAGATAGACCGTACCTAACCTGTATCTTATGTATGATTGTCATTCACATGGTAAATAAGCTCTGCGATCTTTGTAACTATAACCTTATTCCCTTGTTTTCTTCTGTACCCCTACCCCAATGACACTGAAAACAATTCAAAATCTGACAAAATAAAGAATTTAAAAAAAAAAAGTGTAATTTTGGCGTGTGACTGCAGAAAGGTGTTTGTCTGTAATATTTGTGTTTGATTTGCAAGGGTGTGCATGCATGTAGAACTGGTGTTTGATACTTGGGATGTAATGCACATATACACCTATGTACATATTTATACAGATACATATACAAATTGACAATCACACACAAATACACACTGACACACACACACTGACACACAGACACACCCAAACATACATACACACACATAATTTTTTTATTTTTTTTTTGTAATTGTCCTGTTTATAGTTAAATCCCCCTCTCATAATATTGTAAAGCGCTACGGAATCTGTTGGCGCTATATAAATGGCAATAATATTAATAATAATAATAACATACTTTTTATTTGCAGGACAGTGGCTTCCCTGGGGTCCTGCTGCTGGCTGAGTTTGATGGGAATGTGGGGCTGGCTGATGGGTGTCTGCCTCCTCCTCTCTTCGCTACCCACTCGGTCTCTTTCTATGAAGCTGGGAGGAAGTGGCCTGCACTCACGTCCTCCTAGCATTGGCTGCCAATACTACAGGGGCCCGATCACGCTGTTAAAGGGCCACTGCGGCCGACAGGACCCCTGTTCAGAAATATTCATCAGGTGCTAAGTGCATGAACTACCCGATGGGCCCCTACAGCGTGCAGTTCCCGGTGCAGCTGGACCTGTGGTAGTTAAAATGATAACGTTAGGAATACATGTTTGTATTCCTAACAATATAGTATTTTTTTTTTTTTTAAAGATACGCTATAGGCACCCAGACCACGTCATCTCATTGAAGTGGTATGGATACAGTGTCCCTGGCCCACTTAGTCTTGGAATGCAAAAGACTGCAGTTTTAAGAAACTGCAATGTTAAAGCATAGAAACATAGAATGTGACGGCAGATAAGAACCATTCGGCCCATCTAGTCTGCCCAATTTTCTAAATACTTTCATTAGTCCCTGGCCTTATCTTATAGTTAGGATAGCCTTATGCCTATCCCACGCATGCTTAAACTCCTTTACTGTGTTAACCTCTACCACTTCAGCTGGAAGGCTATTCCATGCATCCACTACCCTCTCAGTAAAGTAATACTTTCTGATATTATTTTTAAACCTTTGTCCCTCTAATTTAAGACTATGTCCTCTTGTTGATGTTTACACTGCAGTGCTAAGACACCCTGTAGTAGAGGGATATTACCTCTGCATGAAGACATCCAGTGTCGGTAAAATCAGCACTGGAAAGCACTGAGTCAATGTTTTCTTATGGGGAGGGCTTAATGCGCTTGCTGCTCATGTGCGTTAGGTTCCCCCTTCTGATGATGTCAGAGGAGGCGGAGCACCGACCAAGCGCCAAGGGAGATTGGTACTGGAATCGGGTGAATAAAATTTGAGTTTTTTAACCCTTAATGTGAGGGTGGGTGAGACCAGAGAGCACTGTAGTGTTATTATTACAGATTTCTATTCCCAACACTATACAATCCCTATAACCCCTTAAGGACACATGACATGCGTGACATGTCATGATTCCCATTTATTCCAGAAGTTTGGTCCTTAAGGGGTTAAGATTGAGGAGACAGTTAAAGCTGTCTTGTCAAATTTATTGATACAATTGTTAAAGGGACACTCCAGTGCCAGGAAAACAATCCATCCAATCCAGTCCCCTCTCCCTCCCACCACCCATCCCAGGTTGCTGAAGGGGTTAAAACCCCTTCAGTGGCTTACCTTTATCCAGCGCCGATGTCCTTCTGCGCTGTTTCAGGGTCCGCCCACGCTCCTCCCCCGCCGACGTCATCCGGCGGGGGAGACCTATGCTTTCCTATGGGGATTTCAGAGAAAATCTGTGCTTTAAACCAGGAAGTGCCCTCTAGTGGCTGTCTAGTAGACAGACACTAGAGGAGGAGTTAACCCTGCAAGGTAAATATTGCAGTTTATGAAAACTGCAATATTTACAGTTGCAGGGTTAAGGGTAGTGGGAGTTGGCACCCAGACCGCTCCAATGACATGGTTGTTTAAGAAATGAGAAGCTATTCATTGCATCAGTTGGGGTTAAATAACTTGTTGCCAGCTGAAAGATAATCGCCCATGCAGTAACTATCCAATAGGAGGCTTTTACCTATTTGCTTAGTTAAATCCAGGTGGCGACTTTTCTTTTGGCCAGGCAGTGTATAAAGACACAATGTTACCACTCACACAATAAGAAATATAGAAAAGTCAGAGGTTACTAATCCCCTTATCGTTTTCATTCCATTAAAAAAGGAAATGAAAGGGGTGCTGTCACTACCCAGGATTGTTAATATTATATTGACTTATCCTTGTTAATAAATATATGTAAAAAAAATATTTAAATATATGTGGCTGAGCCTTAAAAATTTAATGAAATGTAGAAAGCCACACGCCACCACCCTGGAACTCCGTATGCCAATTTTGGCTCTGTCACTTTAAAAAAAAAAAAAAATGTTTTTGTTATATGTTAAATGTTTTGTTCAATGGTATATTTGTGTACTTACCACGACGGTTGCAGGTAAATACAGGGTAGGCCAAAATTCAGAGTATGTTTTGACAGGTAAATAACTTAAAGGATCCCCCTACCTTGGCGCGGAGTTAAAACTTACCTTATTCCAGCGCCGGGCTCCCTTGACGCTGGTGACCTCTCCTTCCACTCCGACATCAGCGGATCTGAATGCGCGGCAAGTGCCGCGTGGCATTCAAGCTGTCAATAGGAAAGCATTTCTCAATGCTTTCCTATGGACGCTCTGCGCGATGGAGGCATAATATGCCTCCAGCGTCGCAGATGCGCCTCTAGTGGCTGTCTGGAAGACAGCCACTAGTGGCTGGCTTAACCCTGCAATGTAAACTCTGAAACTGCTATGTTTACAGCAGGGAGGGTTAAAACCTGAAGGACCTGTCACCCAGATCACTTCATTGAGCTGAAGTGGTCTGGGTGACTATAGTGTCCCTTTAATAGCTAATTTGAACTGTGGCATAAACCTAAGAATTGTATCTAGTTGAAATCATACAATATGCGATTCTTTGGAATTATAGTGTAACAATTTACAGTATATGTACCAACTCAGACCTTTTAAAGAGACATATTATACAGTCAGACCAAAAAACTGTGATAAAGTGATAGGTAGGTATTGATTACAGTTTAAGTACCTATCACTATATTACTGTTTTTTGTATATTATATTTTTTCAATATTTTTCTTCTAGTTATTTTCAGTTCTTTAAGATAGACTATTTTATCAATACTATTAAAAGTGATGTTTAACTTGGGTTAATTATTGGAGCCAATCCCTCAGGTGGGACTTGGCTTTAATTAGTTGTGATATATTATTTAGGGTGAGGCCTTTCTAATTACCCTGTCAGCCAGGGCCGAACTGGGAAAAAAATCACAGCTCCAAGTGAGCTTGCCACATCTTACCACTGGGATTTTTGCCCATTCCTCCTTGCAAAACTGCTCCAGACCCTTCAAGTTGGATGGTTTGCGCTTGTGAACAGCAATCTTTAAGTCTGACCACAGATTTTCTTTTTCTTTTTTTTTTTTTTTAATTCTTTATTTGTCATGACATAGCAAAACAGATTGACAGAGAATACAGTGTCACATAGTATTGGTTTACAGCTTGAACAAGGTGTAACAGGGTTGCAATGCATCAATCGCCTGGCAAGTTATTGGGTTACCCCTGTCTCCCAGCATCCCCGTTCACTCTCGCATACGTTACGGCTCTCTGTGGGTAATCTGGTGTGCCTGATCCTAAAGCGGATCTGCCCTCCCATTGTCGGAGTGAGTTACTGTCTAAAGTTTTTCCGGGCCATGGGATGCTCCCTGTGGAGCGGCTGTTTGGGCTGCTGTCGTCTATCCCTAAATAAAATGTGCCTCTTGTGACTGTTCCCATGTATGCGGAATGTTGGTCATTTATTTTTTATTTTGTGACAAAAGTCAGAAGAACTATAAAGAAGGAAAAAGCGAGAGAGAAGATCAAGAGGGGGGAGAGGGGGGGGGGGGCGTCCGGGCCGTCATCAGGATCTGACTATGCGTCAGTGTCCCAGGGTGAAGTTTTCCCAGGGTTCCCAAATTTTTTGAAAGGATCTGGAAGTGCCCCTGAATCGAGCTGTAAGATCATCCATCAAGTGGACCTCTTTTACTCTGTTAATAACCCCCACCATGGGAGGTGTGCCTGGTTTAAGCCAGTCGGAGGCTACCGCCCGCCTGGCCGCTAGGGTTATCTTGTGGAGTAGCTTTTGCTCGTGCCTAGTCCAGCCCTCTAGTGTCCTACTTAAGAGGAAGAGCCATGGGTCGAGATCTGGGGGTCTGCCGAAAACCTGCGCCAGTAGCGCCTGTATTTGTTTCCAGAAAATGACCATCAGTGGGCATTCCCACCACATGTGGACATACGTCCCTCTCTGGCCACATCCCCTCCAGCACACGTCCGTGGGGGTCTTGTGCATTTGGTATAGCTTAACTGGCGTGGTATACCAGCGCAACATTGTTTTGATAGATTGTTCTTGAAGGGAAACACATACTGACGAGGTGTGGTTCGCCTCCCAGATCTCTTGCCACTCTATGCCTTCCAGCGTGTCACCTAGGTCCCTCTCCCATTGATCCGTATAGGCTAGTTTTCCCCAGTCCCTTGCTTCCGAACAGAGGTGAGCGTACATGCGCGCTATCATGCCTCTGGGTATGAGCTCTCGGAGGCAAATGCGTTCATAAAACGACATCTGTTTCCGCGCTGCCATCTTTATGTGCGTCTGGTTCGCGAAGTCCCTGATTTGTAAATATCTAAAAAAATCAGCGGGAGTGAGATGGCCCCGCTGTCGTAGGGCCTCGAAGGGGACGACCTCTGTTCCCTCGTATAAGTGACATATGCGTTGTAAGCCTATGCCTTCGAGGTTTTTAAAGTCTCTCGCCGACATCCCTGGGACGAAGGCTTTATTGCGTAAGTATGGCATAAGCGGGGAAGGGTCTGATGTCAGCTGATATTTAAGCTTGGAGGTGTCCCATATTTGAAGGGAGTTAATGATTGATGGGCATGTGGCCCTGATCTCTGGTCTAAATTCCTTTGGGACCCACATGAGAAGCTGTGGGATATCCACGCCCGTCATCAGGGACTCTATGTCCGCCCATTTGCGCTCCCCTGGTGGGGAGTGCCACATCGCCACCTGTGATAATTGTGCCGCCACGTAATAGAAGTATATGTGAGGGAGGCCCAGACCCCCCCTCGAGCGCGGCCTATATAATATAAACCTGGATATTCTAGGTCGTTTGTTCTGCCATATAAAGGCTCCGATCGCCCTCTGCAGGGGCTGTAGGGAGGCCCTGGTAACGCGTATAGGGAGCGCCTGGAATAGAAATAAGATTCTGGGCAGGATGTTCATTTTAACGGCGTGTATGCGCCCTATCCATGAAATTGGCCTGTCTACCCACGCTTCCATCTCCCTCACCAGCTGTTTTAGCAGTGGCGTATAATTACGGTCATAAAGGTGGTCTGGTTTGGCTGTTAGGCGGATGCCCAGATATTTGAGTGCCTGTTGCTCTATATTTATATGGTAAGTATCCCGTATCCTAGCTGTGGTTTCTGACGGTACCCCTATGGGGAGGGCGCCCGATTTTGCCATATTCACCTTATATCCGGAAATGGCCCCGTAAGTGCCCAGCAGCCCTTGTAGGGCCCTCATGGATCGCACCGGGTCGGTCACAGCCAAGAGCACATCATCCGCATAGGCCGAGACAAGGAACTCCCGTCCCCCCACCCCCACACCCGTGACATCTGGATGCCTCCGGAGTGCCTGCAGCAAGGGCTCCAGCGATAGCACGAACAATAGGGGGGAGAGGGGGCAGCCCTGCCTCGTACCGTTAGACAGTTGGAACGGTCGGAGAGGGGCCCCCGAGATTTGCACCTGTGCCCTGACGTTAGTATACAGTGCTGTTAGTAAGGTCATGAACTGGTCTGGGAAGCCTAGGTGGGTTAGCAGAGTGAACAGGTACGGCCACATCACCCGATCAAAAGCCTTTTCTGCATCAAGTGACACGAAAAGCGTTGGGGTTTTCGTGGCCGCCTGCCTCCATATTAAGTCGATATTCCTGCGAGTGTTTTCAAATAGCTGTCTGTTTGGTATAAAGCCGACCTGGTCGGCGTCTACCAGGGACGCAAGGAAAGGGTTCAGGCGCTCTGCCTGAATTTTCGCTAGGATCTTCATGTCATGGTTTATAAGCGAAATAGGCCTATAACTCTCCGGGGCCAAAGGGTCTTTATCTGGTTTTGGCAGTAATACGATGGTGGCGAGGGACATGTCCGGGTTGGGAGCACCGCCAGTTTGGAAACTCTGGAATACTGTTGCTAGGTGAGGGACTAATTCCTCTTGGAATGTTTTGTAATAACTTCCGTCGAACCCGTCGGGTCCTGGGGCTTTATTACCTTTCAGTAGCGTTATTGCACGGTCTATTTCGTCCGGTGCGATCTCAGCCGCCAAGGCGTCCACCGCCTCTTGAGACAGCCTAGGGAGGCCGAGGTTCCGGACAAATCGTAGGGTTGGCTCGTCCGTCTGCGACAGTCGTGGGTTTGCAGTTGGGGAGTGGTTATAAAGGGATTTGTAATAGTCCGTGAATACTTCCGCGATATCTCTAGGTAGTGTTTTGACCGTCTTATCCGTATGTCTGATGGAAGCTATGTGGCCTCGTTTCGCCCTGGGTCTGAGGACACGTGCCAGTAAGGTGTCCATTTTATTTGCCCGTTCGTAAAAGTTTCGCTTGGTCCAAGTCATGGCCCTCACCGCATCATCCACTAGCAAGGTGCGTATGGCATGGCGAGTTGCCTCAACCCGTCCATACGTGTCCCCGCTTGGCTGGTCTTTATGTTTTTGTTCTAATGCCCGCAAGTCTGACAAGAGTCCCTGTAGTTTTTGGGTTTTCACTTTCTTTTTAACAGTCGCTATCTTAATGAGAGATCCACGTATTACCGTTTTGTGGGCTGCCCACAGGATTTCCGGGCGCATGTCCGGTGTGTCATTGGAGTCGAAAAACTCCAGAATATCCGTACGGATCTGCTCGACAGTCTCCGAATCCCTTAAGAGGGATGAGTTTAGCTTCCACGACCATGGAGGGGTAACGCACAAGTTCCCCAGTGTAACGTGGACGTCCGCGTGGTCCGACCACGAGATGGATCCTATCTCTGACCCTGTTACCCGTGCTAGCGAGCGCCCATTGACCAAGAACATGTCGATTCTAGAATAAGTACCGTGAGGTGTCGAGTAAAACGTGAAGTCCCTCGTGCTTGGATGATGTGCTCTCCAGATATCCACCAACCCGGTGTCCACAATAAATTTGTGTAGCTGCCTGTCCTGTCCCCCCCTTCCACCGGTCCCCGGGTCCCCCCTGTGTGCGCTTCTATCTATCGCCGGATTCGGCGCTGCGTTCAGGTCACCACCCAAGATTGTGAGCCCGTTGTTTAGGGTGCTGAGTTTGGCTGTTAGGTCGTCCCAGAAACCCTGGTCCGGGTGAGTGGGGGCATAAACATTAATGAGATGAACCTTGTGCGAGAGGAGTGTGCCAGAAACTATTATGTACCTCCCGTTCGGGTCCGCCGTGGTGGAGTCAATTTTGAAGGGGCAGCTGTTGCGGATTAATATCGCCACCCCGTTATGCTTTGTGTGTTTGCGTGCTTCATATGATACCTGAAATGTGTGATCCTTCAGTTGAAATTTTGCCTGTCTCGGCAAATGCGTTTCTTGTATAAACGCGATGTCGGACTTCATTCTCTTCAGTTCCCTGAAGAGAAGCCGCCTCTTGGTCGGCGTGTTAAGCCCCTTTACATTTAAGGATGATATCTTCAGAGCCATCCTAAGAGGTTGGAAGTTTCGTGCGTTCGCGCGGCCGCCCCAGTCCCCCTCCACAGGGTGAGAGAGGAATAGACAACAGGGTTAGGGTAAGAGAAGAGGTAAAGAACAGAAGAGAAAATAAACAAAGGAACAATAAAGAACCGCAGCCTCGCACACGCGGTGCTTGGCTGACTTCGTCTGGACTTATCCGTCGCCAGACTGGTGTGGGGTTCACATCTCCCCATCTCGTCCGCGCACCGCGCTCGAAGAGATGTGGATGCATGAGCCGCAGACCATGTAGCGCTATCTTGCTATTAGTTAAGTTTGCATATGTACGCCTTGTGTTCTACTCCTTTTTGTAACGTGTCATCGGTAACCGGTTTGTACATAGGTTTCAGGTAGCAGGTATACCACTTAGCAGGGCTAGTAGCGACCAAGGATCCCCCCATATGTAGGAAGTTGTGCAGCTCCCCAAGAGTTGTGTGTGTGTGTGTGTGTGTGTGATGCCGCTCATCCCCCTGTCCTCAATTACCCCCCGCTGCGAAGTGGGCTCTCGAGCCCCCTCAGGGTCCCCCCCCTCCGGTGCCCCCCGCACATCTCCCTTCTCTGGGACTACACCGGTCCGCTGCCCCCCCTAACCTTCCTCATGGGGCCCCTCACCTTCAACCTTACTCCCCCTTGCTACTCATACAAAGCTTATGCTTATACTTAAACAATATATAAAAGAAATATACACCCATGGCCAAATTATTGTTTATACATTCAGATATAATGCGTTCAATAGATTCTGTCTTGCTGGTAATGGCCTCACTATCTATGTTGACCCTACGGTACTTGCTGTCCAGGATCACATTTATAACATTTATGTTGACCATTTATTTCATGAGTAGCCAGTCGGGCATTCTTAATCATCATGCTTAGTCGGATTTTATAAGGTCCAGCCTGTTCAGAATCCTTGGTGCTCCAAGGTTTGGACAATAGCGTGCGGGGTCTGTACCTTGTACTCTGTACAGGAAACCCGCCGCTACATGCCTCAATAGCAGGTTGTCCCCCAGTTGCCTCCCCCCCCCCCCCTCCCTCCCACTGACATCTATGGGGCGGCCGAGATGCGCACCCCCCCCCCCGTGGATCCCCGGCTTGTACACTCATTCCCATTCCCCCCCGTCCCCCTCCCTCCCCCGTCAGCTCTGGGGTGACCGAGACCCCCCTCTCAGGTGGGGCCCCCCCTTGTGTGCGCTGTTCCACTTCCCTATCAACCATGAGGAGATCTGAACCCCCCCCCCCAGGTAAATCCCCAGCATGGGAGCTCGTTTCACCCTCCTCCCCCCCTCCATGAAATTACTGTAAGCTACCCCCCTCCCAGGACTTCCGAGGTCCCTCCCCCCACCCCCAAGCGAGCCCGCCAAAAATACAAAGAGCGGGAAAATGCAGGGGGAAAAATAAAAGAAAAAGAGGGAGAAGGGAAAAAAAAAAAGATCACCACCGCCAGCCATGTCCCCGGACCTCCTGGGACTGAGTGTTAAGCGACCCAGACATCCCATCCCCACCCACCCAAATAAAGTCACAGGTTCCCCCCCGCATCCCCAGTCACTCTCCTGCCCCGCTTACATTCTCCAACCGTCCACCCATGTACTATACCCGGTCCGAATGTCAATGCCTCCGGGCTCTTGCCTCCTGCCACTCCGTCGGCAGGGGTGCTAGGTCGTCACCGGCCTCCTCTCTCTCCAACAGCTGAGCTGGAACTGGAACCTGGAGCTCCTGAAGGAACTTCTTGGGGTTGCCCCCCGGTGCCAAAATCTGGGCTCTCCCCCCGCGGAAAGCCAGCAGCTTGAACGGGTGGCCCCAGGCATAGCGCACTCTGGCCTCCCTGAGAGCTTCTGTGATCGCTCTCCACTCCCAGCGACGCTGCAGCGTGCTGGGGGCCAAATCTTGATACAGCTGCAGGGTAACTCCGTCGTGGTGCAGTCCTCCATCTCTGCATTTCGTCATCAGGGCCTCCTTTGTGGTGAAGTGGAGGAACCTGATGATAACGTCGCGCGGGAAGTTGGGGTTCTGTCTCCGAGCCCGGAGAGCCCTGTGCGCCCGTTCGATGCACCATTGTGTTGCAGGTATGTCAGGCAGCAAGGGTCTGAACAGTGCCAGGAGTGTAGTCTCCAAGGGGCCCTCATCTTCTCTCTCCGGTAGCCCCCTCAAGCGGACATTGTTCCGACGGGAGCGATTTGTCATGTCTTCCATGGCCAGCTCCAAGTCTGCCACCTGGGTTTCCAGCCTGCGCACATGTGACACTACCGCGTTGTGCGCCAGAGTCGTGTCTTCAAGGCGCTCTTCCAGCCTCGCGGTCCTCTCTCCCACCGCAGAAATCTCAGCTCTGAGGACCGAGGTGGACCTCTCAATCTCCCCTGCCAGGTAGGTTTGGACTTCGGTTAGCTTAGTGAGGATTTGCGCTGCCTCACCCCCCTTGGGACTCGCGGCCCGCGGCCCGCGCGGTGAGGGGGAGCTAGGAGTCAGGCCCAAGTCGGCGCCATCTTGGCGCTCCGCAGTGCCTGCCTTTTGGACGGTCAGCATGTCCAGAACAGAGGTCCCGGGGTCAGGACCCTTCTTGTGTGGCTTCTTAGCACTTCTTTTATCCATTTTATTTCGGAGTAGAGTGAGGTAAATTGCGTATTATTAGCTAAATACAGCGCTGTGGGAACGGAGCTCTAGCTAGTTGCGTCCAGCTCGTTCCCTGGTCAGGCCACGCCCCATCACAGATTTTCTATTGGATTGAGGCCTGGGCTTTGACTAGGCCATTCCAACACATTTACATGTTTCCCCTCAAACCACTCAAATGTTGCTTTAGCAGTGTGTTTGGGGTCATTGTCCTACTGGAAGGTGAACCTCCCTCCTAGCCTCAAATCACGCACAGAGTGGTACAGGTTTTGCTCAAGAATATCCTTGTATTTAGCACCATCCATGTTTCCCTCAACTCTGACCAGTTTCCCAGTCCCGGCTGATAAAAAACATCCCCACAGCATGATGCTGCCACCACCATGTTTCACTGTGGGGATGGCGTTCTTTGGGTGATGTGATGTGTGGTGTTTGCGCCAGACATAGCGTTTTCTTTGATGGCCAATAAAGTAAATTTTAGTCTCATTGGACCAGAGCACCTTCCTCCATACATTTTGGGAGTCTCCCACATGCCTTTTCGCAAACTCAAAATGTGCCATTTTGGTTTTTGCTGAAAGTAATGGTTTTTTTCTGGCCACCCTGCCACTCTATGGAGCGTACGGCTTATTGTCGTCCTATGTACAGATACTCCAGTCTCTGCTGTGGAACTCTGCAGCTCCTCCAGGGTTACCTTAGGTCTCTGTGCTGCCTCTCTGATTAATGCCCTCCTTGCCCGGTCCGTGAGTTTTGGTGGGCGGCCGTCTCTTGGCAGGTTTGCTGTTGTGCCATGTTCTTTCCATTTGGTTATGATAGATTTGATGGTGCTCCTGGGGATCATCAAAGATTTAGATATTTTTTTATAACCTAACCCTGACTTGTACTTCTCAACATCATTGTCCCTTACTTGTTTGGAGAGTTCCTTGATCTTCATGGCAGTGTTTGGTTAGTGGTGCCTCTTGCTTAGGTGTTGCAGCCTCTGGGGCCTTTCAAAAAAGGTGAGTATATGTAATGACAGATCATGTGACACTTAGATTGCACACAGGTGGACATCATTTCACTAATTATGTGACTTCTAAGGGTAATTGGTTGCACCAGAGCTTTTTATGGGCTTCATAACAAAGGGGGTGAATACATACGCACATACCAATTTTCTGTTTTCTATTTCTAAAACAATGTTTTATGTATATATTTTTCTCATTTCACTTCACCAACGTAGACTATTGTGTTCTGATCCATTCAGATTAATAAAACATTGAACTTAAGGATGTAATGTAACAAAATAGGTAAAAAGTCAAGGGGGGTGAATACTTTTGCAAGGCACTGTACATACAGACAGACACACACACACACACACATACATACAGACATACACACACATACATACAAACACACAATGTTTAAGTCACCCTCCTGTTTCCTACCTTTTAGGTGCAGGAGGGTGACACTCCCTGGGGTCCAGTGGTGGCTCAGGTTGATGGGAGTCAGAGTTCCCTCCTCTGCTTCCTCCCGCGCGGAATCTGTGTATGCTGGGAGGAGTGACTGGGGCAGGCACTTCCTCCCAGCATGTGATCTCATTATAACAGCATGGGCCACCCGATGGACCCCTTGGACGGCGGCCCAGGCGGTTTCCCACGCGGTCCAGGGCTTCAAAAGATTGTGGCGTGTACCCGGTTACAGGGGTCCACAGGGCGGCCGGGCCTCCTGGAGTGACGGGCCCGGTCACAGCTGCGACCCCTGCGACCGCGATATGTACGCCACTGGATGCAGTGAGTGTTGCATAGGTGATGTAGTGTATGTGTGTATAGGTTACATTGTGTGTGTAGATGCTGTAGAGAGTGTATGTTTAGGGAATGGAGTGCGTGTTTTTGTGTAAAGGGGATCAAGTGTGTGTGTATAGGGGATGTAGTGTGTATTCTGGAATGTAGTTTGTGTAGGTGGTGCAGTGCGAGTAAGGGATCCAGTATGTGAATAAGGCAAGGAGATGTGTGTGTGTGTGTGTGTGTGTGTGTGTGTGTGTAAAGGGGTGCTGTACGTGGGGAGGGGTCCTGCATGTGGAGCAGTGCTGTGTGTGGAGGGGTGCAGTGTGTGTGTGTGTGTGTGTGTGTTGAGGGGTGCATTTTTTGTATGTGTTGGGGTGCAGTGTGTGTGAGCAGTGTGTGAGTGGAGAGGTGCAATGTATGTGTTCTTACTTTTTTCTCAGGAAGGGGGGACACTGCATGCTCTGGTGGCAAGGTGGATTCAAGTTACTCTGCCTGCAGCGCCTCATTTTCCCTCGCTTTGATCTCCCCACCGGCCCTAGTAGGCGCATAGCAATGTTCAAATTCCCCTACCTGTAAAAATTCCCTACCCTCGTCACTTTCGTTGAGGGGAATCAGCTAGGGAATTTTTATAGGGAAAGGGATTTTGATAGAACCCCAGCATGGGAGATCAAAAAATCTCCCCTGTTGGCCTCGGCCCATGGCCATCACGGCCCACCAGGCGTTTTCCGGATGGCCAGTCCGGACCTGCTGTCAACCATCTTTTGGATGCAGTAATTCTTTCTACTGTAGCTTATTTTTTCCTAAATATATTGTTTGTCAGTTACATTTTTTGTTGCAGGTACATTTTATAACTGAGACTTGGAAGATTCATCGTGGGTAATTTCACAAAGGAGAGACAAGTAAAAATGCTGGAATTTTATTTTCAAACTGTTCGACAAGCTGATAATTTCAAGAAATTCTCCAATTAATTGGCCACCACATTTGCCTGTCCTTTCAGTTACTGATCAGTTCCTGTGGGGATATCTGAAGGAGCAGGTGTACATGAACAATCCGCGAACACTTGATCAGATCAAGGAGAATATCCGTGCAGAAATTTGAGCACTAGAGCTTCAAACATTAGCTAATGTTATGAACAGTGCAACTGAAAGAGACCGACTTTGCGAGGCGGCAAATGGAACTTATGTTAAATATGTCCTCTTCCGTACCTAGTCAAACAAGTCTCCATATGTTAAGCATTCATTGTATGAAATATCATTAAAGTTGGTTCATTAATAAAAAGTTATTGACGCCTCAAACCCTACTCTGAATTTCGGCTCACCCTGTATGATTATTTATATTTACCTACTTCTTTTTTCTTATGCTTTCCACGCCCACTCCAGGAGGGTGGGGTATCGTTCTAACCAATCAGTGTCCTATCCCAAGGAATGCTAAAAAAAAAGTGCATTGGGTATATCTGTCATATTTACACATGTGCAATTGGAAGATCCCTACACCTTGCAACATCCTGACAGGATGGGGTGTGGGGGGTGGGAGAGAGGTCTGATCAGTGTGATTCATGCAGAGCAGGCTCCGTTCTCGGGTTTCTCTCTCCTCTGCTGCTGAACCATGATGCTCTGTTCTGTCATTAGTGGACTGGTCTGAAACTGAGATGGGTAAGTAAGAGGTAGGAAGCTGAAAAAAACGAATCTAGCTGAGAGGTGTGACAGGCAATGCAATCTGATCAAGTTTATAGTGAGTTTATAAATGTTTATTACATTGCTTTATTTTGGTTTGTATGTTTGTTTAAAAGTGTTTGTTTGCTGGTTTAAAAAAAAAAAAATTGTCAACTAATGACCAGTTAAGTAGGTTTATACTTATTAGCCAGTAGGGGTGCTGTGCTTCTTGCAGTCTTCTCCTCTCCGCATCATGTACAATTATAAAAATAAAAACAAAATATCATCATGTACGTGTAAAAAAAAATAAGGAAGATCCTGCTGCCAACGTCACGCTAGTAATTTACACAGCTCATCTCACGTATGTGATCTATTACACATCTCAGGAAAAGATGCCAAATATGACAGTGACCACTGGTTGATGAATCATGTGAATAGGATGTCTTACAATATAATATGACCAAATAATATTTCACAATCATTTGCAAAGTTATAATTATAACAGTAAAGAAACTATTTAAGTGTGATTCTGAAATGAAACGAAAGTAAATGGAAAATATCCTTAAGTAGGCTGTTTGATGAATGAAGTTTATGAAAATTCCATAAATATAATCATTCTCTAGCTCACACAACCTTCAAAAATAGGTGGGGCAGGGGGGCGGGGCCTGACCGTGGAGTTGAGCGGACGCAAGAAGCAACAGCTCCCGGGCCAACAAACAATAACCGCAGAATTTGCCAAAATAGACACCCAAATCGGGCTCCGGGATGCAGAAAACGAGCAGAGGACAACAAGCCCTACAGGAGGACACCTCGAACGGCGATGCCCTGCTCGGCGCCAACATGCGGCCTACCCACACGAGAGGCGCGGGAGAGACGGCCGCTCTCCCGCCGCTTTCACACTCAGCAGACTTCCTACCGGGCCCACGTTCCCCCCCCTATGGACCGGCGGGGGTTATCCCGGTCTGCACTCCACGGGGCCACAGGACTCCACAAGCCTCCGCGACTATACGCAACCCGCACCCAGCACCCAAAATGGAGACTGCCGAAAGAGCTCCAGGGCCTACACTCACCAAACCTCGACCAGAGCGACAGGCAAACGAGACCCGCCAAGATGACCGCATAACAACAGCCTTCAACCACTTTTGGGCACGGTTGTGGGCCACGATGACACGGGCCCGAACAGCCACAAAGGACCCTCGCCTTCCCTCCACCTTACCTCCACCTACACCGACCCTGAAGGGCAGCACCAGGCCACCTTCCAGTGAGAAGCAACGGAGGAGTGCGGGGACCGCGCCTGTACTTCAGGGCCGCGGACCGCGCACCCGTCAATGCCTGCCGGGGTCCCGACAAACCGAGGGAACCCCCACACACGACCCACCACCACACAACATTGTGAGATACACTCGGAGGGCCCGAGCTCAGCTCGCGGCCTGCAGAGTCAAGAGGGTCACCCAGCGTATCAGCCGCCGACAATGTTCCACAGCGGCAACCAGGGCCCAGAAGGGCTTTGCTCCCACAACACGAAGAAAAGCAGAGACACCAATCAACAGATCAAAATGGGGAACAGAGAGGTGGCCCCCGAGCGCTCAGCCTCCTCCAACGGCTAAGGCTCCAAGACGGCGACACCATCATAAGCACCCCCCTGCCGTGAAACGTATGACAGATCCAGTAGCTTCACCGACACTTAAGCGGAGGGGGGGACAGACAGGCTCACCAGTTCATCGACCACCTGCACGACGAACAAATACCCGACAGCGTTGTAAAGTATACGCCACTGCAGTGAGACTCTCCCGTCACCTCACAATCGATCAAGGGCCGCTAAGACATCACAGGAGGCGCCCTAACAAGCACACAGCGAACTTTGTCGCAGGCACCAACTGGGCCCAGACCATGAAGGTCCAACACTCCTGGCTTAGGGGACCCTACAGAAATGGCATAGGGTGAAGAATAGCATGCAGAGGGACCTGTCCACTCATCATGAGAGCTGGTTCTGGCGATACACTACCTACTACAGGCTACACTGACGGCTTCAATTCATAAACAATTTACAAAGCTAAGATTGATCAAAATGCATAGGCGCTATCCCATGTCTAGATATATCCACAGTGTTGCTAACCTAACCTAGTTTACCTCATATAATATATTGTAAAACGTATGATGTTTCTTCTCCTTAAGTGCATGCTACAACTTAGCCTCCACAATCATCCTAATAACACCAGACAGGTCTTTAGAACTAAGCCCTGCAGCCTGCCGCTTGGCTAATAGCGTCATCTTATGGCCCCTTACAGCCACTACCCACCATACGCTTCGTTATAGCATCTATTGCAACCCCATTCCTCTGTGCCATCGTAAGTAATCCTAACCTGGGCGACCGTATACGGAGGCAGGGATACAGTGGCACCATTTCTCGTTGTACTGCATAACACGCTCATTGTTGATCTAGCTACAAGATGCACTCAGTTTAAATGTGATACCTACAATCTATGACTTGTATTTCATAACCATGCAATCTTACCTCGAAGCTAAAATGTTTAGGCAGCATGTATAGTCTGTTAGTCCCTTTCATTAAGATATGCTTGTCGGGGGCGTGTCCTGCGACCGCATGGAGTAGTCGCACTGTAACGGAGCTCCGCAGCCACCGAGCCTAAAAGCCGTCTAAAACGAGCCAGACATACCGCAAAACTCACCCATCCAGACGCCCCAACACCCTAAAACAGCATGGCACCATCAAGACAGCTGAAATTGACGGACCCGGTCCGGAATGCCAAAAAAGACCGCCCGCGGCAAAAACAAGATGGCGACGGCGGAACTCCAGAAGCCTCTGATTTTGCAGATGCCGCTGCAGTATCCATCGAAGATGCAGATCAGACCCCCCACGGAGACTCCCTGGTAACTAATCACAGCCTTCGTTTAATGCTGCAAGACCTAAAAGAGTCTCTTAGGACCGACTTCAAGCAGATTACCAAAGAACTGCGCGACGATATTCAAGAGCTAGGAGACCGCACTGACCGCCTGGAAACCAAAACGGATGACATGTGCACAGCCCACAACGAGCTGGTGGACCACATACACCGCTTGGAGGAAGATCAAGCAACTCTAAAGCTTAAAATGGCCGATATGGAGGACAGGGCCCGTAGAAATAATCTACGCTTCAGGGGCATAGCTGATACAATCCCGAATGAGGCCCTTTCAAAATTTCTACAAACCCTATGCTCAGCAATAGTACCACAGCTCGGGGCTGAGGCCTGGACGCTGGACAGAGCGCACAGGTTGCCGAGACCGGCCAGGCTAACGGCAGACACGCCGAGAGATGTTATAGCACGCTTCCACTACTACAGCTCAAAAGAAGCAGTCTTGTCTGCGACGAGGAAAATGGAAACGCTACCTGAACCGTACCAAGGACTCAGTATTTTTGCCGATCTCTCAGCAGCTACCATGGCAAGACGACGTGAGTTTATTAATATTACGAAAACCCTACGCAATCGACAGATCCCGTACAGATGGGGTTACCCTACTAAACTGCTAATTTGGCACAAAGGCAAAACTGAAGTAGTATCAGACCCGGAGGCCGGAATGGCGAAACTTAAAGACTGGGGCCTACACCATAACATGGGCCGCAACTCTCCCACGCACACGCAACCAAAGAAGCTGACAGCTGACTGGATGATGGCGGGATCGACTTCGAAAACGGCAGCACCTTAAGAACTTTGAAGCAGAAAACCCAGGGCCTAAGCCTTGCCGGCTCACTCACTTAAGTATCACTTTCTGCAATATGCCTTTGATTTACTAAATAACTTATATACATGTATTCAGGGTTTCCGGTTAAGCCACATCAGTGGACATAACGGTTTTGTTTAATGTTCGGTTTTTAATTGCAACTGATCGTAGCTGTTCTGTGTTATGTTTATGATACAGTAGTTTAGCAACTTGCCCACCCAGCACCCTGTAAACGAAACTAATGCAATCCAGCATAAGGTTTACATAAACCAACAGGGTGACTCTTGCCTATAGGAAACCACGCAAAGTAATAACTGTCGACCTCCCAACTGGCCCATGAGGTGGATCCCCATAGCGAAGTAATATCTCTCAACGCCACAAGTAAAACCCTTAGCCTACCTAACAGGCGTGGTCGGTACATGTTGGGGGAGCCGGTGTGGTGTACACCCCAGATCCGACACCATTAGGACATATATCGCTTAAATTGGGCTACCGACAGTTATGTTTTAGTATGCTTTAGATTCGGGCCCCCAACACCACATTCTAATGGGTACCTATCTCACCCCATTTGGCTCCTCAAGGTAGAATTTTAATAGGCTCGGCTTCGGTGGAGCCGTCTGTCCACACCCCCCATCACCCACACTCGAGAGATGCCAAACTCTCACCTGAGGCGATCTACATCCCTGTGCTGGACACAGGTATCCCCTAGTTCTCCCCCCTTCACCCCATCCCAAGGTTTAAATGTGTTTATACGATATTTGTTAACATGTATGAAAATGTTCCTAGATGCTATGCAAGGTACCAGTATTCCACCTCTCATAATGTGTGTAACTGACCTAAATACGCAATGCCTGTGCGTTTGCCTACCCTTGATCGCACGCAACACTCCCCAGGTTGGCCGCCAGGCCCTACTGGCCCCAGGCGCTAAAGCTCTGCATCCCCACACACAACCATGACGCTGCCTACGTTTAAAATCTATTCGCTAAATGTCAAAGGCCTGAATAGCCCGCATAAGAGGCGCCTCCTGGTGCAAGAAATGCAGAAATCTAAAGCGGCAGTTATATGCCTCCAGGAGACACATCTCTGTAACCGCAAAACCCCACGCATTCACTCCCCTCACTACCCCCAGGTATTCCACGCGCTCTCACCTACCAAATCCAAAGGGGTCGCTATTCTCTTCCACAAGGATTGGGTCTTTCAAGAAACAAACAGATATACTGACAAAGACGGGCGACTGCTGGTTCTGGTGGGTAACCTAAATGGCATGATGATGACTATAGCAACACTATACGCCCCAAATGAAGCCCAGAATAAGTTTATTCGTAAGTCTTTGCTGCACCTCGCTAAAATCAAACAAGGCCACACGATAATATGTGGTGACCTTAACTGTACCCTGAACCCTGATCTTGATATACAGCGAGAAGGCCAAAAACACCCCACCGCTCAGTCAAGAGCGATAAGCGCTGACTTAAGCAAAACAATTTCCCATAATGAGCTTTATGACACATGGCGCTCTATATATCCTACCAAAAGAGACTATACGTTCTTTTCACAGGTACACAGAACGTATTCAAGGATAGACTACTGTCTGGTAGACAAGGTGACCTTAAATAATATAGAGGACATACACATAGGACTGAGGACGTGGTCAGACCACGCCCCGCTATTAATCACTTTTAGATCTTTACACTCGGCGAGAGGTAGGGGAAAGTGGAGACTCAACGAGAGCTTACTAGATAACCCACACATACTTGACACAGTAGTCAAAGAAGCAACGGAATACTTCCATATCAACTCATCAGATGACACCCAAGCCCCAACCATCTGGGTTGCTCACAAGGCAGTTTTACGGGGAGTACTCATAAGGGAAGGGTCCAAACTTAAAAAGATAACTAAAGACAAACGAGCCCTCCTGCGACTAGAACTGACACCCCTTGAGACAAAAAACAAAGCTAATCCAACAAAAGCTATAACAAAACAAATCTCCGAAATACAAAGGGAAATACACGAACTAGACCTCTTATCCACCGAAAGATGGATGAGGTCTCTCAAACTCAAATATTACACGCAAGGGAACAAAGCAGGGAAAATATTGGCCAGGAAACTCAAACACAAACAACTACAAACCAAAATCCCTTACATTGACTCCCCCACAAGAGGCAGACTATATAACCCCTTAGATATCGTAAATGAACTGGCACATTACTACGACACGCTTTACAACTTGGAAAAAGACCCATCGACACCCCAACCCACACTTGAGACAATAGAGGCCTTTCTAAACAAAACATCACTACCGCGACTCTCCCCAATAGCCTGTAGGCAATTGGACGAACCATTCACGGAAGAAGAGGTGCTCAACACTATTAAGTCCCTACCCAAACACAAGGCACCTGGCCCCGACGGGCTCTCTAATTATTATTACCACAAATTAGCACAGACATTGACACCCCACCTCACAGACCTATTCAACACCATTAAACAA
Organism: Pelobates fuscus; assembly: GCF_036172605.1. Lineage (NCBI taxonomy): Eukaryota > Metazoa > Chordata > Amphibia > Anura > Pelobatidae > Pelobates > Pelobates fuscus. Next base: position 146,447,441 of record NC_086325.1, on the reverse strand, counting down.
ACAGGCAATCTCCCGGCGGAGATGCTGGAGGCACACATTGTTACCCTGCCCAAACCAGGCAAGCCACCCACTGAAAGCGAAAACCTTCGACCCATCTCCTTACTGAACGCAGACATTAAACTGTATGCGAAACTTTGGGCAACAAGATTGAAACGTAACCTCCCCGACCTAGTCTCGGCCGAACAAGCGGGATTTGTCCCATGTAGACAAGCGGGTGATAATACTAGACACTTCATCAATATGATCAACTGGGCTAACAAATATAAGAAATCAGGAGCAGTTCTGGCGCTTGACGCTGAAAAAGCGTTCGACCGCCTGAACTGGCTATACATGGAGGCCACCCTATCCAAAATGGGTTTCACTAGCCAATCCCTGAGAGGTATTAAGGCATTGTACCAAATGCCATCAGCCAAGATCTTCAACTCCGGCTTCCTGTCAAACACATTCCACATAAGCAACGGCACACGCCAAGGATGCCCGTTGTCCCCGCTACTTTTCATCTTATGTTTAGAACCACTTATACAACGCATCAAACATGACCCCCTGATAACAGGCTTAGACACCCCAGCAGGGACCCAAAAACTAGCCTTATTCGCAGATGACGTGTTGGTATACGTTTCCGAACCAGAACGATCAATCCCAAATTTAATGACTCTTCTCCAAGAGTATGGAAGAGTTTCATACTATAGGAATAACCTCAAAAAGACACAAGCCCTGCCCATAAACCTCCCCCAGCGCACCGTGCAGTCCCTCATGGACTCACATCCATTTGACTGGAGGAAGGTATCCATAAAATACTTAGGTATTAATCTGACCAAATCAGCCCAACATCTTCCTAAAGAGAATCACACCAAGGTGGCCCATAAACTGCAATCGCTACTAGATGGCTGGCAAGATCTGGAAGTGTCATGGTTGGGTAGGGTGAACACCATCAAAATGATGGCACTGCCACATATCCTATATCTATTCCGCACTATTCCCATACCACTTAATGACAAACTACTACACAAATTCCAAAGTATCTTCAATGCCTACATTTGGAAAAAAAAGCCACCAAGACTAGCTAGGCGCCTAACCTGGCTGTCCCCGAATAAAGGGGGGCTGGGCATCCCCAATATCAGGATGTACTATAGAGCAGCAATCCTGGCACAAGGTCTGGAAATACTCACACGCCAACACAATCCCATTTGGGTTTCCCTAGAAAACGCCTGCATTAAGCCACTCACCGTGCAAGCCGCACTGCGGGCAGGTGTACTCGGTAAGACGCCTGCGAACAACCCCTTACAGAGCACAAACCATCTACTAAAAAGCTGGAAGAAGTGGGCGGGCACACTCACAGGTGCGACTAATCTCCTATACTTCGCACCTATACAAACAATCTCAGACTTAGCTGAAAATATCACTATGACAACATGGACTGCGAGTGGCATACACTCGGTAGCCCAACTGTACACAGAAGCAGGCCTGAAACCGTTTCCAATGCTCCAACTGGAGTTCAACCTTCCCCCCAGGGACATTTTCAAATACATCAGGATAAAACACATCTTACAAAATTTAAACGCACATTACTGTGAGGAAACACAACTAACACACTTCGGCCGACACTGCATAAAACGACCCACGCAATCAAAATCATTATCCATGTGCTATACAGCTCTCAACGATAGAGATCCGCTCCACAAGCACACCTACATGCGCCTATGGGAACGCGAGCTCGAAGTAAACATCCCGATGCCACTATGGCTACAAGCCATTCAGACAACTAGAAAAACGTTTAACAGCCTAGCGCACTGGGAGGCTTACTGTAAAATACTTATGAGGTGGTATATGGTACCAGTCAGGCTGGCTCTCATATATAAGACCACACCACCTAACTGCTGGAGATGCGATACCCCCAGGGGAGATATGTTACACATTTTTTGGACATGCCCTGCAGTGACAGACTTTTGGAAACAAATAGGGAAAGCCATCAAACTGATTACACCTCGCAGACTCCCATTCACACCAGAATGCTTCCTCCTCCATCTGTCTCCAGAATTGTTAAATGACAAAACTAAACATGTCCTCCTGCACATTTTAACCGCAGCTAAAACCAGCATAGCATGTCACTGGAAGAAAAGAAGCGCCCCAACACCGCTAGAGGTATGGGGTAGACTAGACAATATCGCTATGTACGAACGCATGGCATACAAACTGCAGGGTCGTGCCGAATCCTACTCCACACACTGGGAAAATTGGCACACGGCACGCAAGGAAATATTGACACAGTGAAAACTCACACCACTATCATTTAACACACCTCATGACTTCAAAGCCATCGCCCCACAGGCTAGCACCTGGGAATTTACAAATTTACAAATTTACAAATTTACAAATTTACGCATTTAAGGTATAACGCATAGCTCAGACAAGTAACACAAATTGAACACTACATGGAACTAGCACAAGACTCTCATATCGTAATGTGTAAACACTGGTTACTAAGTTACCCCCTTGTTTACTTTAACTAACACCACCTATCCCCCTACACCCCACCCTATGATTATGCATACAATCTGGCGAACACACACAGTCCACAGGGCGGACATCAGTCAGCACTATATGCAGGTATAGGCACAAAAAAGTACAGAAGGAAAACAACTTGGAAAATGGTACTTAATAAACGATGTGTAATATGTATGCACTCTGTATGTACTTTGCATGTACCACCTGAATGTATCAACACCTGTCGTCTCCTTAGTTTAATTCAGATCAATGCTTAATATGTACTGTGAAATGAGATAATACGACTTTGCATATTCATGTCCCCATCCCCTTTCTTCATTCTGTACCCCCTTACATTTGAATGCAACAAAATTTCAATAAAAACGAAACATTGAAAAAAAAGATATGCTTGTCTATGTTTACTCTTGTTTTCCTTAACAAAAAAAAAAAAAAGTGCAGCGCATCCTGAATCTGTTACCATAAGGTTACCAATTATCTACTGAATGTAATATCATTTGTCATCACTGACCTATGTATTTAACACTGCACGTTCAAAAATAAAGAATCTAAAAAAAAAAAAAAAAAAATAGGTGGGGCATATTTACTAGATACCGAGTTAAATTTGGTGTTTAGTTAATTAGCCCCTCTCTTGAAAACGTTCAGACAAATGAAATACAAGCCAATCAAATAGTTTTAAAATTATAGATTATTCTTACACACCTCCTAACTAGTGTCGTAATTTAGGAGGGACAGTTCCTATTTTGGACCCAAATCCATCTGTGCCTCTTTTCTACCCTAATTTCCCTCTTTTCATATTGTTGGTGTGTCTGAGTGTATCACAGAGCTCCACAGCAATAATACTCCCAGTGATGTGACTATAAACTACAATAAGTGTGTTTAGAAATCAGTCTGTGTAAATAAGATACATTGTTGTTAATTTTAAACATAAAGGAACACTATAGGGTCAGAAACACAAACGTATTCCTGACCCTATAGTGATAAAAACACCATTTAGTTGGCTTACACAACCTTAGCTGCCTTAGAAAATGTTAAAAAGAAAAAAATGTCTAGCTGCGTGGTCAGCAGGCACTGGCCCTGCCCCGAACCGCCTCTTTGGCTGACATCATCAGAATTTATGATCTTAGCCAATCCAATGTTTTCCATAGGGAATGCATTGGTTTGGTTGAGATTGCCAAAGAGGAGGGGCCAAACGCCAGCCTGACCAATCAGCATCTTCTCATTGAATCAATGCATCTCTATGAGGAAAGTTCAGCGTCTCGAACGGCAGTGCTGCACCCAGGAAGCACCTCTAATAGTCATCTGAGGACTTTTCACTGGAGGTGTCCCTAGGCTTTAATGTAAATACTGTCTTTTCTCTGAAAAGACAGTGTGCGCATGAATATGGCTGCAGCGACTGTCTATACTCACCAGAACAACTACAACGAGCTGTAGTTGTTCTGATGTCCATAGTGTCCCTTTAAGGCTAAAAATATCTGAATTAGAAGAAGTCTCCAAGTCAACAATGCCCCCAATTGGACTATTTTGGTCTAAAATGTGAAATTCATTTTGAATTGCTGACAATCGTCATTTTAATAAATAGCCCTAAGAGTATTTTTTGCCTTACTGTGTTCTTGTAGCCTCCCGTATGTGAATTATATTTTGCTACTGAATGCATTGCTGGAGGTAAGAGGATTTGCTGACTGCAATACTATGAGTTGTTTGGTTTGTTTGTATGTTCCGTAAACCTGGACAATCCCCTTTTTTCCCGTAGCCACCATACTGTGTACTAAGTACAGCTTTTCTGGTTCTTATCAAATTTTTATTTTCGAGTTCCATTGAGAGTTCCATTTCAGTTATTTTCATATATATTTCATATATGCTAGACCAGGGGTGGGGAACCTTCGACTCTCCAGATGTTTTGGACTACACTTCCCATGATGCTTTGCCAGCATTATGTGTGTAAGAGCATTATGGGGGATGTAGTCCACAACATCTGGAGAGCCGAAGGTTGCCTATCCCTGTGCTAGACGTTGTAGTATAGCTTTGCAATATTTATTTTTTGACACGCTAACTACACAGGATATTTTAAATAGTTTACTGACATTTACTGCACTTCTTGACCTGATGGTAATCAGATATTGTTATGTGTTGGGGTGGATATTTTTTCTTTTTTCTGCATTCGCAGATCCCAGAATCTGATATGGGTATGTAGATTTTTATTTTGTTTATTTCTTTTTGCACAATGTAAACTATAATGCATTGCTATGACCATTCTAGTATTTTAACCCCTTCATGACTTCAGGGCTGCTGAATATTTTGGCGCGATGTCAATAATTGTAATTGTAAGATTGTAAGATTTGATGACAGATGACTTGCTGTCATGATAGGGATGATAGGGGATTTGTCTTACCCCCTTGACATGAAGGGGGTTAAATACAAACGTTCCTGGCACTTTGCTGACACCAGGTTATGGTAAATGTTATATTTCCTGTATTTGTCTGATAATACAGGCACAACTATAACTATATTTTTGTTATCTTTGTAGCAAAAAAAAAACAAAACCATTACCGCAAATCTCTTTTTTCTAAAAGAAAAAAAATATATCTATATTTTTTTCTTTTCTAAAAAAAGAGATTTGCTGGAATGGGTTTTGCTATAAAGATAACAAAAACGACCTTGTACGTTCCTAAAACATGCAAGATCCAGCGCACTCACTCATTCACTAAACAGCAATTTCAAGGCTCACAGAATGTAATAGTTTTACTTTTAAAAAACAATGGGGGCTTTAGTTACATTATATGATCATACATTGCATAAGCCTGCCACAACGTCAATGTATCTATGGGAGTACATATGCAGCCAGGGCCGATGTAAGGATTTTTTCTGCCCTGCACATAGTGTGTGTTTACATTAAAAAGCCTGCAGGGACACCGGCTATAGACACCAGAACCATTATATTAAGCTGCATTGGTTCTGGTGACTATAGTGTCCCTTTAATGTGAGGTAAATTAGAGATTAGTGCCACTAATAATATATTGGATTGCCTACTTACCTCCAGATGAGGACAAGAGGATGATGATGGGCTCAGGCTGCAGTCTGGCTCCACTGGTCTGGTGTAGAAGAGGCTCTCTGGAGACTGTTTGTAACAGTGCACACAAAAATCAACGAACAGGAAGCAGCTCAATTTTTGGGGCCCCTTACACAGCTCAAGGACTGGGCCCCCAGGGCCTGACCGTGAGCATGCCTACAAGGCCCGCCCATAAGTCCACCTACATGGCCCACCCATGAGTTCGCTCACAGGGAGTGGAGTGTATGTGTGTAGGGGATGTGTTATTGTAGAGGATATAATGTGTGTGTGTTCTTATAGAATGTAGTGTATAGGGATACCAATTTGTGTAAGGGATGTAGCATGTGTATAGGGGATGCGGTGTGTGTTTGTGTGTAAATAATGGGTTGTGTGTTTCTGGGTGTGTAAGGGATGCATTGTGTGAATCTGTGTTTATATGTGTAAGGAACGCAAGGTGTGTTTCTGTGTATGTAATGCAGTGTGTGTCTGTAAGAGATGCATTTTGTTTCTGTGTGTGTGTAAGAGAAGCAGTGTGTGTGTGCGTAAGGGGTGCATTGGTGTTTCTGTGTGTGTAAGGATGCATTGTGTATGTGTGTAGCGTGAAAGAGAGGATTTGTGGGGTAGGATAAGGGCTGAGAGGGGAGCAGCTCATTATTTATTATTTTTATAGTGCTCTCCCATCCTGTCCCTCAGTGCTCTCCTCTCCTGTCCTTAAGTGCTCTCCCTTGCCCCCCTGTCCCTTAGTGATATTCCCTCCAGTCCATTAGTGCTCTCCCCACCCGTCCATCAGAGCTCTCCCCTCCTGTCCCTTGGTGCTCTTACCTCCCCCCCTGTCCCTTAGTTATCTCCCCTGTTCCTTAGTGATCTCCCCTACCCCTCTGTCCATTAGTGCTCTCTCCTCCGCTCCCCTCCCTTAGTTATCTCCCCTCCGTCCTTAGAGCTCTTCCCTTCCCCCTGTCCCTTAGTGGTTTTTCCCCTCTCTTCCCTGTCCTTTAGTGTCTCCCCTCTCTTAGTGGTCCTCTACATTCCCCCCTCCCCCCCTTAGTGATCCTCTCTCCCCCACCCCCTTCGTGATTCTCCCCCCCCCTTAGTGAACCTCCCTCTCCTCCTCCCCCCCTCTTAGTGGACCCCCCTCTCCTCCTCCCCCATTTAGTGGTCCTCCCTCTCCCCCCTGAGTGTAATCCCCCCCTTCCTGTTGGCCCTCCTATCTAGCTTTGTAGCGTGGCCGGGCGGCGCAGACCACGGTACTTGAGCTTCTGTTTCCTGTACCTGGCTGTACTGACAGGAAATGCTCACTGAGGTGTATGTTTTGAGCTGGGCTGCAGTGTCCAGGGCAGAGGTGAGGGTAGTGGTATATGAGGAGATAGTCATAGAGGGGCAGGAGAAGATAGGGATATATGCGAGTTGAGAATGAACATCAGATGACAGTCGCTGGAGGTCAAGACAAGCCAGGTTTCTCCTAAGTTGAGGAAGGTTAGGCTGAGAATGTTGGATTAGGGGACACTCAAAAACAAAAGATAAGTGGTGGTGTTCTGACAGAGGAAATGGAGTGTTATAGAGATTAGTCCCGTGCATGTATCTGAAAAAATGATTATCTTAATTTACCAATTGTAAAGCTCTACGGAATATGGCGAAACTGCACTATATAAAAACTATACGAAACTGCACTATATAAAAACTATACGAAACTGCGCTATATAAAAACTATACGAAACTGCGCTATATAAAAACTATGCAAAACTGCGCTATATAAAAACTATACGAAACTGCGCTATATAAAAACTATACGAAACTGCGCTATATAAAAACTATACGAAACTGCACTATATAAAAACTATACGAAACTGCGCTATATAAAAACTATACAAAACTGCACTATATAAAAACTATACGAAACTGCGCTATATAAAAACTATACGAAACTGCGCTATATAAAAACTATACGAAACTGCACTATATAAAAACTATACGAAACTGCGCTATATAAAAACTATATGAAACTGCGCTATATAAAAACTATACGAAACTGCGCTATATAAAAACTATACAAAACTGCGCTATATAAAAACTATACGAAACTGCGCTATATAAAAACTATACGAAACTGCGCTATATAAAAACTATACGAAACTGCGCTATATAAAATCTATACGAAACTGCGCTATATAAAAACTATACGAAACTGCGCTATATAAAAACTATACGAAACTGCACTATATAAAAACTATACGAAACTGCGCTATATAAAAACTATACGAAACTGCGCTATATAAAAACTATACGAAACTGCACTATATAAAAACTATATGAAACTGCACTATATATAAAAACTATATGAAACTGCACTATATAAAAACTATATGAAACTGCACTATATATAAAAACTATATGAAACTGCACTATATATAAAAACTATACGAAACTGCGCTATATAAAAACTATACGAAACTGCGCTATATAAAAACTATACGAAACTGCACTATATAAAAACTATACGAAACTGCGCTATATAAAAACTATACGAAACTGCACTATATAAAAACTATATGAAACTGCACTATATATAAAAACTATATGAAACTGCACTATATAAATAATTGTACTTGTGCAGCAAAAAAAAAAAAATAATCCTTATGTGTATAAACACAGTACAATTTAATGTCCAATATCAAAGCCCTCTCTATTCCCTACAGCTCTTTTACCTGTAATTATACTTTAACTGACACAGGAAAACCACAAATGATTTTTATTTTAAAGATTTTTTTTTCCGATGTTGAATTTTGGGGAATTTCCACTCATCCTTGTGAAAACATGTAAAATATATTCAAATTATGTTCCCCCCGAGGAATGCTGTTATATACATCTGTGAGTTTCAGTTGCAGTAAAACATCGAAAATGTTATTTTCTTTGAATTTAGAAGCAGGTTGTGGTGGTCTGTTTGGTGGTCTCTGCATTTTAAAACTTTGGATTGTCGCTATCAGGTGGGGAAGCACAGTTTGCTATCTCTTTCAGTGCTTTGTGACGCTTGCGGGGCCTCTTAGTAAGTCAGCTATGCAATCAAAATTTACAGCAAGGAGCTATCCTATAGAGATGGAATGTGCCGATAAAATACGCAGTTTATTAAAACACAAGCATGTGCTAGACACATTAAAAAAAAATAACAATAAAGCTATATTTACGAGGACCAAAAAAGGGCCAGGAGCAGTGCTTTGTACCAATAGAAAACAAACTTTAGATCAGTGGTTGAGACCCAAAATTTTCTTCCTATGCTATTTCAATAGATTCATCAGACTCCAGGCAACTGCCCACATTAAAGAAGCACTAAGCCCTATGACCAGCGCAGCATGCTGTAGTTGTTATGGTGCCAGGAGCACCCTGGCACCCCCCTAAAACGAACATTGTAGTGTTAGGAATACAAATGTGTATTCCTAATACTATAGGGCTCTAGACATCTAGGTGAGCGGGGCAGCACTGCCATGCTCAAAAAATGTGATTTACGTTCAGCGCTCCATTCTCCCTGGTTTAGCTCCAGCTCTTTGGCTGAGATAATCAGCGTTGATGATCTCAGCCAATCCATTGCTTTTCCAAAGGAAATCATTGGAAGACTAATACGGATGCGCAGCAAAATGCAGATGTTCTCCTGAAACCATTTGACTAAAATAGTAGAATTTTACAGAAGCGTCTCTAGTGGCTATAATACTGACAGCCACTAGAGGCAAGTTAACCCTGCAGAACGTCAATGTTCTCAACTGCAAGGTTAAAACCACTTCAATGAGATTAAATGGTCTGGGTCCTATTGTGTTCTTTAAAGTAAGTATTTAAACCACTTCAGAATGGTTTGACTTCTTCCCTGGAGTAAGGGAGCTTCCATGAGCTGTCCTGGGCTAAACCATGCAGTGCAGGGCTACATCGCTGGCTCAGAGTGTCAGCTACACTCAGGCAGAGAGCTGCCACTTCACATGAAGGACAGACCCCAGGTAAGAAGTCAAACAGTTCTCAAAATATTTTACAGTTTACAGTAGGTGGGCTCCAAGGCACTCCTGACACTATAACCACCACAGTGTGCTGTAGTGGTTATGGTGCTGGATGTGCTATTTAAAGTTAGTTACTAAAGCAGCACTGCAGTGCAATGGAGACTCCTCTGACATGGTGCAAAGTCTCAAGAAGGCGATCTGCAGAATTAATCTGTAAGAATAGATAGCAAAGGTGTAGCCATGTAAAATAAAAAAGGTTCAAGGGACTCTCTAGGCACTGTAACCACTGTATCTCATTGAATTGGTTATTGTGCCAGTAGGCCCTTGCACCATATCTCCATTTAGAGAGTTATTCCCTAAACGCTGATTTTTATTAATTTTTTTCCCCATGTATTAAAACCGAAAAACCCCTAATTTACAGAGCTCCCACTTGCCTCGTTACACCACTTGATGTTGATGTTACCTGTGCATTGTAGTTTTGTCGCACCTCTTTGTTGCACTTTTCTATCTGTAACGGTTGCGTGTTGTCAGCTTCGCTTAACATCCATCGCGGGATCAAGGAATGAAATTATGCATTGAGTATTAATACATAAATATAGATTTTATTATATCTGGAGAAAAAAAATATCTGTATGACAAAGTGTAGAATGTGTTATGCTGAAGACATAATTACTGCAAACATATAGAAGGAACAGATTGGTTGGTATTGTCTATTTGTTAAATACAGATAGTTTTCAACAAGGGGTACCGTCTTTATTGTGTGTTTCTGAGCTACACTGGATTAACAAGAAGATTCTATTAATTTGCATAATGTCCTTAAGAAGCTTCAACACTTCCTGTTGTTCAAGTGTTGACATACAGCAGCTTTCTTAAAAAACAAACAAAAAAAAAACAGGTCAGTGCCAGGTGTCTGACCCAAAATATCAGTGGGGTACAGTACAGGTACGTCAGCATTCTAGTTCCCTAGTGAATATTTAGTGGATGCAGAACAAAAATCAAAGAGTGGTACATTAATTAACAATAAAGGGCTTAATGAAGTAGTTTAAGTGTATAGATCATGCCCGTGCTGTCTCACTGCTCAATTCTCTGCCAATTAGGAGTTAAATCATTTTTGTTTCTCTTTATGCAGCCATAGCCACACCTCCTCTGGCTGTGACTGACAAAGCCTGCATTAAAAAATTGTTTCATTTTCAATCGGATATTAACTTGCTTTAGAAGATTTTATCTCCTGCTCTGGGTAGGGTACAGGGTACAGGAGGTTTTTAAAAGAGCAGGAGATAAGAAATCCTAAGTTAAACAAAATGTGCAATAAAGGAAGTTTAAACATTAGATATCCCTTTACAGGAAGTGTTTAGGATCGCTGTGTCACATGCAGTCACAGGCAGGAAGGTGTGACTAGGGCTGTATAAACAAAGTGATTTAACTGCAGGGGCATGATCTATACACCAAAACTGTTTCACTAAGCTACAGTTATTTCGGTACCTATCGTATCCATTTTAAGTAAAACTTACAAAGAGGTATTACCTAAATATGTATAACTTAGAGAAGAGAAGGGAGAAAGGTGACATAATAAAAAAGTTGAAGTATATTAAAGGGATTAATAATGTAAAAAAAATTCCAAGCCCAAATCCCATCGACTGCAGAAACTGCTTGATTGCTCTATAGTCCAAAGACTATGAAGATGCGCGCTTAATGGCTAAGAGTGTTATCTGAGAGGCATCTGGCTTCTCTTGGTGGTGAAGACCGCATTCGGAGCTGGCACCCAGCTGAGCTCAGGGAAGCTGTCAAACTGTATTAAAATGTTTATACTGTGGGATGGTGCCAGTGGTTGTGGTGTTTTGAGTGTTCCTTTAAAGCAGATAGCATTTTTAACAAATCAGAGCTTTACCAGAACAAGGTCTCATGCTCTCAAGGAGACCTCAAGGTCTTACGAGAGTATCAGGTCCAGCTGTGATTGTGCTAAGCATTTCTTTACACATAAGGAGGTTGATCTGTGAAATAGACGTTCAATTGAGATGGTGAAGACAAACACGTAAGGAAATTCATGAGTCTGGATGTTATCCGAAGAGAAACCAAGTGTTCTATTTGCATGCAAACTTGTTTCTATTCTCAGGTGTTCATTGGCTAGTGCAGCTGTCCATCATGTACACCTGACCCTTTTACACACAATAAGGCAATCAACGAGAAAAAAATCTAGAGATTGTGACACACTATCATTTGCTAGAAAAACTGCATTATGGGATGTGTCATGTTTTCTTTTGCCTGGTATTATGTCTCTATATTGCTCCACAATCTATATATTTACATTGTTTATAAGTGTTGGGATTAATTCACGGTATGTGTTTGTTTCCTTGTAGAGCTGTCAAAATGTTGGCATCCTCGGTTTTGTGTAACTTGTTTGATGGATGTGTCAGCCAACACTCCAGTTACATGTTCTGAATTGCAGAGGAAGTCTGATAAAAGGATCCTCGCAATTCGCTTATTGAAGCAACTGGAGGGTTATATCCACACACCCTCTCATACTTACACACTATACACGCTCTAAACCCATATACACACACTACAGCCCCTGCATTAACACACAAACACACTATACACACTCTAAACCCATATACACATCAGAGTCCCTGCACTAACACACAAACACACTATACACACTCTAAACCCATATACACACACTACAACCCCTGCACTAACACACAAACACACTATACACACTATAAACCCATATACACACACTACAGCCCCTGCACTAACACACAAACACACTCTAAACCCATATACACACACTAGAGCCCCTGCACTAACACACAAACACACTATATACACTCTAAACCCATATACACATCAGAGTCCCTGCACTAACACACAGACACACTATACACACTCTAAACCCATATACACACACTACAGCCCCTGCACTAACACACAAACACACTATACACACTCTAAACCCATATACACACCACAGCCCCTGCACTAACACACAAACAGACTATATTCACTCTAAACTCATATACACACACCACAGCCCCTGCACTAACACACAAACACACTCTAAACCCAAATACACATCAGAGCCCCTGCACTAATACACAAACACACTATATTCACTCTAAACCCATATACACACACCACAGACCCTGCACTAACACACAAACACACTATACACACTCTAAACCCAAATACACATCAGAGCCCTTGCACTAACACACAAACAAACTATACACACTCTAAACCCATATACACACACCACAGCCCCTGCACTAACACACAACCACACTATACACACTCTAAACCCATATACACACACACAACAGCACCTGCACTAACCCAAACACGTTCTAACCATATATATGCACACTATAGCCACTGCAATAACGCACAAACACACTACATACAATCTATACCGTTATATACACACTACAGCTCCTGCACTAACACACTACACACACTCTATATCCCTATATGCACACTATACCTCCCACACTCACACAAACACACTACACACACTGCACCCCCAACACTCACATATACACACACTAAACACTAGCCACAAATAGTACGCCACAAACAGACCCCATCACACACACAAAACAACACACATAGTCTGACATACACATGCAATCTCAAAAGCAGCCTTCAAACACATACAACACCACAGGGAGCATCTCCACACATGCACAACACACTTTGACAGCCCTGTTCCACTTTTTTCTCTGATATCCCACTATTGAGAACACCAGAGACAAGTCATCAGCAAAGGCAGTGCATGATTACATTGCACAACGCCCCCCCAAAAACAGTACATTTACTTCACCCAAGAGCACTGGAGGCTCTGGAGGGGCATCACACTAACATACGGTACTCATTTGGCAGGGTAGGAGGGGGGCCTGCTTGTCAATGGTGATGACAATACATGCCCCCTTTCTGGCCAGAAGGCGGTTCTGAAGCGTTTATTGGCGCGCAGAGTGCAGTGGAGGAGAGCATACATCATATTTATATCCAGAGCACTTTTGGATGCTGTCACCATTTCTCCATTGATGCTCAGGGAACCTGCTAGTTTAAAATTATTTTCTCAGACTGGCGTACGAGCTCACGCACACTTAATATTCTTTCATAGTGTTGTATATAGGAATGTACAATCATATTACAAAGTTAGACAGGATCCATGTTGTTAGAGTCACTGTCGACTTTGTTACATCTGTGTGAAGGAAGATCAAGAGGTTCCAAGGCCGTAGCAGCTTACATCTGATACCCAGTATCTGAGAGAGAAAAGGGAAAGTCCAAGAAACAGAACAGAATTGGAAAACGAGGGGTCTGCATGTGGTAGTGTACATTCAATCTATCCGACCAGGCCCGGACTGGCCATCGGGCACACCGGGCAAATGCCCGGTGGGCCGCGGTGGCCGTGGGCCGAGGCCGCCGTGGGCCGAGGTCAGCAGGGGAAGGTCCCAGGATCTCCCCTGCCGGTCTTTGCAGGGCCGGCACTATCCTAGAGCCGGCCCCGCTGTATTCCATGGAGGGCCGGTGGGGAGATCAAAGATCTCCCTCACCGGCCCACATGCTATCAAAGGCGGCCGCCGGCGGGGAGAGAGAGGGAGGGAGCCAGCCTGCCAGCAGAGGAACCCGGCGGAGCTCTATCTTGCAGCTCCGCCGGGTTCCTCTCGCGAGATCCGGAGCGTTGCCATGGCAACGACCGGATCTCGCGAGAGTGAACTCTAGCCCGCAGGCTAGAGTTCACTCACCGCTGGACCACTAGGGAAGGTGCACCATGCCGGTCCCCCCCTCCCAGATACTACCATGCCGGTCCCCCCCTCCCAGGCTAAAAGGTAAGAAGGGAGGGGGGGACATAATGCTTACTTATTTTTTTTTTTTTACCCCCCACACACACACAATCCCTTCTAACATGTATACACACCTAACACTCAGCATTTACACACATCACCCACAGCACTCTCACACACATCACACTCACACACAGCACTCTCACACACATCATCCACAGCACTCTCACATCTGCACTCACACACATCACCCACAGCACTATCACACTCAGCACTCACACACATCATCCACAGCACTCTCACACTCAGCACTCTCACACACATCACACTCACTCTCACACACATCATCCACAGCACTCACACATCTGCACTCTCACACACATCACACTCAGCACTCTCACACACATCACACTCACACACATCACACTCAGCACTCTCACACACATCACACTCACACACATTACACTCAGCACTCACACACATCACACCCAGCACTCACACATCACACTCAGCACTCACACACATCATCCTCAGCACTCTCACACCCACATCACACACAGCACTCTCTCACACACACGTCACACACAGCACTCTCACACACACATCATCCACAGCACCCACACACACAGCACCCACACACACATCACACAGCACCCTCACACAAATCAATCACACACAGCACCCAAACACACAGCACCCTCACACACATCACACCTCACACACACACACTGCACCACACACATACACACAGAACCCCCCAACACACTGCACCACACACATACACAATACTTCCAAACATATTTATATATATATATATATATATATATATACACACACACATACACACACACTAGATTCCTTGTAAGCAAACACATACTACACTCCTAAACACACACTCTCTACAAACACTACATCACTTATACACACACACACTATAGCCTGCATGCACACTCTTGCTACATCCCCTATACACATTCTCTACAGCCCCTAGCCACATATGCATTACATTACACCACAAACACAACATGCCTAAAACCGACCTTATAACACAATACCACACCACAATCAGCTCACTCTGCACACACACAATACCACAAGCAGGCTCCAAACACATGCACAATACTCTTTCCTGGCATTTTTGTCTCCTGGTATCCATTTATAGAGACACCAGAGACAAGTTGCAAGTGCAAGCATGTTATTAAATTTGCTTGCGCTGTGCAGAACAAATGCAGGGCCTTTTTCTCATGCTAGAGCTCTTCAGCAGAGCTCTGCGCATGGTCTGCCCTGGAAGAGCATTGAACCAACATGCTCACTTTGAGAGGGGGCGTGTTTGTCATTGGTGATGACAAAACACATCCTCTCTGCCCCGCCCCCTTCTTAGTGGGCCGCTGTGGTAAAAAAATGCCCGGGCCGAATTTTTTTCCCAGTCCGGCCCTGTATCCGACTCAATAGCAGGTTCGGAACCCAGTGTATTGTGAGAACAGGCTAGGAAACACAGACCCCACTGGGAAATCTCTGGCCAGAATGAGTTCTTCACTTGGCTAGATTCTCTGAAGATTGCAGTAGCTATCCAATAGGTATGGGCTTTTCAGTTAATTGTTGGGTCTCCTGGATAGAGGGTGTTTTAGCTCCCACAACTACCAGTCTGGCTCTACCCGTTTACTGCCATAACACTGCTGGCCTTGGGGCACAGGGTGGCCCAGTTCCTGCCCTTATTGTAACTGGACATGGGATGCCTCTATTCTAACACGTTTCCAAAGTTTATTGAGACAGATTCCACAAAGTGAGAAAGAAGTTGGTGTAAGTGGCTGTAACTTCTCTGTATTCTCATTCCCCTTGAAATCTCAACCAGTGTCTATGGTTAAAGTTGGTTGAGATCCAATCAGCGTGATGTTTTGATTCTCTATGTGACAGTGCGACTCCTATCATCCCTCCCCCAGCATATCACCCCAAATGACTAGGATTTCACTTTGTTTTTGGTACTGTTTATCACAGACTGAAATCCTTGTCCTAATTAAAGCACATCTGCATCAAAGAGCTGAATTATAATTTCACTTGAATTCAGCTCTCAAATGTCAACGTGCGGTAGTTATGGTAGACACACAGACAGCCTTTGTAGCATGTGGAAGACTTTATTTCATGGCGTATGCTGGCGCAAGGAGCGGAATCTTGATGGTGTCATTTTCTGAAAGCACGGAGATAATAAAGGATTTTTCAGAATGGGTTAGGAGTGACTATGTAGGCAGGCTTATGTGCAAAGCTCTGTAAAACATTTAGCTCTTTTTTCGCGCAATCTATACATGACTGTGCATGCGCAAAAAGACAGCATATTATGGAAGCCCAAAGCTATAAAATGAACTTGAGTTGTGAGAGCTCCATGGGAAGCAATGTTGCAATGCCTTGGCTGCCCATGTCTACTGGTAATAGGATATGTGGAGCAATTTGTTATTTTGTCCGTTCCTTATATAAATAATATGTTATATATATATAGATATATATATATCTATATATATATAAATAAAGAATATGTTGCATGTTAATATATCTCCTACACATACCCTTTCACTCTCATACTCTACATGATCTACTAATCTGTTCCTGTGTTTTGGAAAGTAGAGATTGTTCTGCCCTTTGGAGACATTAATCTGCTCAACACCACCATATAGAAGCACTGTGCTTTCTGCTCAGATATTACATACCTCTCAACATTTTAAGGGGACAAAGAGGGACACTTTAACTTAGGGATGTGAGTGGGGGCATGGCCAGGAACAGGGCTGCTCTAAAAAAGATCTGGCGACTTACTAATAACAACGTACGCATCTATAATGTAATTTAGAAGAACAATGTATCTTATTTACACAGACTGATTTCTAAACACATTTATTGTGGTTTAGAAAGAGACATTGCTGGGAGTATTATTGCTGTGGAGCTCTGTTATACACTCCGACGCACCAACAATATAGAATTCCTAGAAAAGAGAGCCCGAGGGATTTGGGCCCAAAATAGGGACTGTCCCTCCTAACTAGGGACACTTGGGAGGTATGCATATCTCTATGTTTGAAGTTATTGTTAGTGATGTGCACGAAAAGACCCTGCTTTGTTTACACTCTGGTCCCAATAAATTACTAGAGCTTCTGCCAGGAAAGTAATGGGATAGAATTGGGCAGAAACCAGCAATATTGAAAGGTAATTATTCAGAAACCTGCACTAGTACAGTTCACCATAAGGAATGATTTGCTTGACAAATCTTCAAATCAGGAGGGAGTCTTGCAATTTTTAATGAGAGAGCAGTGTGTGTCCTTACCTATAATTGCTCCCTATACAAGATGTGTTGTATCACAGTTTGCACAGAGATATGACATCCTATCCCAGACCCTCTGGCTGACAGGGTGCGATGTAAAATGTCAAGAGAACGCTATGCCTGGAAAGGGAACGGGTAGCAATGTCTACTGTTTTATATTACATAATTAAATAAATTCTACACACAAAAAAAAATATTAGACTTCTCCTATTCAGAAAGGTCTTATTGCACTGAACAAACAGTGATTATACATTAATCGGCTTATTGGAAGGTGTATGTTACAATCAGTCAGGACCAAAAAACTATCTTGGCAACCCTGGTTGGCCTCCGACCTATCTTCTGCTCTAGTAGTTATCGTTAAATGGTTTTCACGTTTAAACCAATGTTCTTTGGCGCAAAGCTTTTATGCATATTTTTTTTTTAAAGGATTCTTATTTTTGTTTTTTACAGAATAAAAGGGAATAAATACGGGAAGGGGTACAGAAACTAAAAACTGTTATAGAGGGATAAGGGGGTACAGGGTCAATTCTACAATTCATTGTGTTGCATTGTATATAGTGATATATATGTATACATTGGACGTGTGCAATGTTTACAAGGAAATATACTTTGATTACAGGTGAAGGGGTGGGTCGTAGGAATTCCCATTCACTCCACACCCTGTCAAATATTTGAGAAATGTCAACCTTATCTGCCTTTTTCACAGTTCTTTGTTACTGTCTAATATAGGTGTAACTGATGTCAAATTAAGGATGCTTTGAGAGTTTCACAGCTTGGAAATAGCCTCATTAGTGGTTAGAAATAAATGGACAGTCAATACAATGTCGTTATTGGAGTTTCCTGAGGGAAGCGATGCTGTTTATGCCGTAAGTGGGATGTACAGTGAAAATACATCTGCTTTAGGATAGGCAGTGTCTTCTAATATGAAAGAGCTGTCAAGTTCCATTTCCCACGTTGGTATAAACGTAGATTTAAAGGACCACTAAGCACACCCAGACCCCTTTATCTCAACAAAGCGGCCTGGCTGCATAAGTCCTGTAGTTTTAACGCTGCAATATAAAATACCGCTATTTTGTAGATACATATCTCATATGCATGAGATGAGATACGCATTTCATCCCTAACGATCTTCTATGGAATGCATTGGATTGAGGAAGCAATGCAGGGGAGGGTAGAAATTACAAGAGAGTATCGGCACTTGAAAAAAGACATCTAAAAAAACATTAAACATATTTTTTTTATGTGCATGGAGGAATGGTTCTAAAGCTAATTAGGCACTAGTGGTATGGCTTTGTATTCCTAGAACGATAGTGTTCCTTTAATTTCTCCATATTGGAAAACCAGTGACTTATGCCTCTTTTAGCATAGAATCATGGGAGGGAATGCACAGATTAGTAGCATTTCTTTTGACAGAAAGTAATGTACTCAAAGGAATTTAAAATGATCTCTTTCGGGCAAATTCCGAGTGTTTTGGAGAGTATCAAAATTGTGTATTGCATTATTATGTAGAAAATCCCCTAATGTTCTTATAACACTTTGATGTCACAAGGTTATATCAATGTCTCACAAGCAGGCTTCCAGACCGTGCAATGCAGTATAGCATCAATCAATGATTGATTTGGGGAGTGTTTAACACCAGGGCATCACATAATTGTGGAACGACCTCCCGCATGCTTTAAAATCTTCCCCAAGCCTAAAGTCCTTTAAGAGATCCCTCTCTACCTCAAAACAGAATGCACGTGTCATGGTTGATTATATATTTCCTACCTGTTCTATGTTACATTTTGTATATATTGTATATTAATACTGTTTTTTGTATTTTATTGTACCCTATTGTAACAATGCAATGTTTTGTGGACCCAGGACATACTTGAAAACGAGAGAAATCTCAATATATCTTTCCTGGTAAAATATTTTATAAATAAATGATTATGTTAGGAAGTGGAGTGGTAGGCTGAAGGCTAATAGTAGTTGGGTAGTTTGTTTCTTTTGAAGAGATAAGATGAGTTAATTTTCTATTTGAAAAATGCAAAGATTACATTACTACCCATGCAATTTATCACTGCGTTGCATAACAGGATCAGCAAGGAGCAAAGTGCAGATATGCAATATTGGTATATATTGGCGACCTGAACTCCCTGCAATTGGGGTAGGTTCAACGCTTGACAAGCAACACTTCAAAGATCATTAAGTTGATCATTAGGTTTAATACCCAGTCATGGTTTTGAGGGGTCGCAGTGGAATTGTGTGAATTAAGTACAGTGGTTTGGAAAGGATGTACAGTTTTATCACTGCCGTTCTTACTAAACAAGAATTATAGGATTTTCTCGATAAAACATATTTCTAGAGACCGTGTCGTGTCAATGGAAGTTTCAAATAAACCTCAAACTTCTTTCTCTACTTTCTATTCTTCCTCTTCTGATCATTGTTTTCTCTTCTCTGGTTGGTAATAATATGACAAAGCTTACTGCAATCTCTATCAATTCACGACTAGAATGGGCAAAGCCATAAGTAATTGCAGAACTTGGATTTTAGATATATTGTTTGATAGATTGTTTGATGCGGTTATGTTCCCAGCCTTACCTCGTGAATATTTAATTTAATGAAGTCTTATGTTTTCTTTGGTCTTGTTACTTACATGTACATCTATACCCCAAAAATATATTGAAAATAAAAAATAACTAAATAAATAAAACCTCAATGTAAGCGCTACAGAATCTGTTGGTGCTATATAAATGGCAATAATAATAATTTAGTAAAATCTGTTGTGTAATTTAAAATCCAGATTATGTATGTTTTACCACTGAGAGATGAATGATGCCTTCAATGTTCCAGATTTTTTTTTGTTTTATTTGAATTACACAGGCCCTTACAATCAAACGAAAACTACTCCCGTAAACAAAGAAACAAAACTACCCAACCTGCAGAGTGTTGAAGGTCAGATACCCGATCTGAAAATTGACAGTGTGGTATATCTGTGAACAGTCAAAATCTTTCTTCAACCTACAATGATGTCCTGTAGTAAGGAGGTCACTTTTCCTACAGTATAGACATAATATATGTAGCACTGGGATTTCCATCATTTCGCAAGCAGGAAGTAACTAACATTTTCCATCCATTACTACACAATGTTGAAAGTTGGTTACTTACTGTATAACATGTAACAGAAAAAAACGAGGGATCGCCATCCAAGAATTTTTAAGTTTTATGCCCTTAGACGTAGGTGGCATTAGTGTGCCTGGCTACACCATATTGTCCTTGTACAAGTTAATATTTGTAATTCGCACCATTGCCACTGAAAGGGAGCAGTAGTTGGACTAATTCATCATAACTGTGTTGGCTGGAATGTGTTTTTCGATACTACAGTGTCCGTGGTTCGCTGTATAATAATGTGGTTATATGATTTAACCTTACGGGGTACGGCCAACCCATTGGTATGAGAGCCATACTGTACATTGTTGTTGCTCAGAAATTATAAATCTGCACTCCACTGTAGTACGAATTCCCTGATCAATCTGGTAACGTGGTTGTATTTTAAAAGCCATATAGTGTTACATTCCTCTGTAAAGTCATAGATCTAGTTTGTTATATCAATTTATATACCTGAGCACCACCTATTGCCTACTGGTTGTATTGCCTTGCATGTGGTATTATAGCTTGTTTTCAGAACTGTCTGGCTGAACGTGTGATATTCTGTAAATTCTGATTAGATAAATAGATTGATGTAAGCAGATGTGGTACTCCCCCCCCCCCACTATTGCTACTTATGCACGAACAGGCGTGCGTATTTTAGCAGCGGTGAAATTAAGAGCAGAGCAAACAAAAATATACATAAATGTACAGACTTGGGGTTATGTGCTGAGCTCTGCAATGCAGAATTTGGTAACTAAGCCAATGTTTACAATCCAGTTATTCACAAGGCTACTGTGCGAATACAAGTTGCAACAACTCGCTGTTTGTTAATACAAATTAGCATAAAAGAAGCTGTGAATAACCTGGATGTCACTCTACAGGCTTATAACTGCAGCTAGAATTTGATCTGCAAGGCAGCCAGTGCTAATCTTGTCCAAGCTTTGTGTGTGGTGCACAGGCACAACTTGGATTGATCTCTCTGATGTGAAGCCTTGTTGATATTTCACAAGTGGATGGTACTTACCCCTTCGAGCCTGCTCTGTCATCCTTACTTCCCATATCCAACATTGCATGACTGACACATACACACCAACGTTACAGTTAACAGATTCTTTACACTCAGTTTGTGTTGAAGATATAGGGTGATTGATGATCTTATTAATCAGCAATCTTTGTAATGATCTAATCTTCATAACATTTATTTACCATAATTTGGCCTCTCCCTACAGATTTAATTACTAAAGCAATGATAAAAATAAACAGTGTTGCATTAAAGGGACATTCTAGACTCCTAAAGCACTGTATCTTGCTGAAACGTTTGTGTCCTTTTTTCCATTTTGCAAAAAGTGCAGATTTCAACAGAAACTGACACTTTTATAAGTTAACCTGGTTACGCCTCATTTGCATTCAAGCAGACAACAGGTAAATGTTAATTCCTGGTTTTGTTAGCTCAGTGGAGCTAAACTCAAGAGGCAGAAATTGCTCAGAGCACCTGCCTTACAAAGAGGTAATTGAGCTGCATTGGAATGTTTGTGATTGGACAGCCACAGAAAGTCTGGGCGTGGTTAGAAGGGGTATAAAGATGGCAGATAGGAGAGCTGCAGGTTTTGCTACCTGTTTTTATATATATATATATATATATATACACCTACAATGAAAAATGAATTAAATGCATGCAAGATTTTATTTTTGGGTATATCTATTAAACAGTAATTTTTTATTTATTTTGTATTTGGGGAATGAAGTGTTTTTCTTTTTTTGTTTTCTTTTATGACAGTTTTTCTACTTATGACCCTGTTTGCACACAAATGCTCTGTACTGTGCCTAAAATTAATAGTTCGACCTTTTGGTTTGCAAGTTACCTCTCCAAACACATACATCAACTCAGATGATTGATTCAAACTTCTTCGGCCCTCATCAGTGAGGTGTAGCCAATACCCCACCTCTCAGCATTCTCATGTGTTTGGCTGACTTGCACAGGATAAGGCCGGTGAAATAGCTCAGTGGGCTAATGCATCATCAGTAGAATCGGTTCAACTCTTGGGTTCAAATCCTGACAGGGTTGACTCAGCCCTTCATCCTTCCGAGGTAGATAAAATGAGTACCATTAAATTGGGTAATAGTAACATCCCCTGGATGTTGGGCAAAAGTAACATTCCCAGGACGTACTTGAAAACCAGAGTAATCTGAATGTACCTTTCCTGATTCTATACTTTGTTATTATTATCATGGTCGCTCTATATTAAAGGGGTAATCCAGAAGTGGATCCCTTGCTCACTGGTCCCGGCAGGGTTTGAATTATTAATTTGTGGTTTAATAATTTTTTCAAAAAACTTGCTGGCATTTTGTATCTATACTTGGGATGTGACTGGCATCAGTTCTCTTTCAGGATTATTCACTACAGTGAGAATTCAAGGGGAAATTCAAATTTAAGGGTAAAATAGCCAATCTGGAAGAATTCTCTTAGTTGTGCATTTAGATCAACTACTCTAGCCTTACATTAGAAGCTCGCCTTGAATTCTCAGTTTAGTGAATAGCCCTGTTTGTAATGGCACAAGTCTGCTAAAACTTGTATGAAACTTGAACAGAGACTAACTGAAGTGGAAAAAAAATCCTTTACAATCTGAATGAGCCTTTTATTCCCAATTATTTTAGCAACAAGGACTCACCTCCATTCTCTATAGAATAGTGTTGCTTCTAAGCATGGTTTGATAGTAATATAGCAAATGTCAATCATCAATAAGTGTATGAGACAGTTCAGATGACATTGACCATTTTTGTAGTATCAACAGCAAATGACTAAGATTAACGAACAGTTAAGTTTTAATCAGCCTGCCATCCATATGCAAGTTAATTCTAAACACCTCTTAAGAATTCTAAGTGTACAATAATCAATGCAGAGTGGTTGAAACCTTTATAATGCAGTTCATTTTTCCTGCATTAAAGTGTGATTAAATAGCAAGTATCTTGAAAGAAACCTACTGCTTGCATTTCAACAAAATGCTTGCAGAAACATCTTAATGATTTCAACTGGAAAAACTGCAAAGTATACAAAAAGGTTAAGAAAATGTGATAAGCCCTGACCTACATATTGTGAGACAGAATGTTTAAATTGATAGAAAATAATTGTTTTAGTTAAAATATATTTACACTATATAAATATTTATTTTTGTTAAAAAGTTTTGTATTTTTGAAGGACACATTATATAAGGAAACACGATCCACCCTCAACCCATAGGGTGCTCCGTTCCTAGAAAAACACTGATCATCGAACATGAATGATAAACAAAAATTACAACAGGTAATTGAAGCAGGTGTAAAGCGAAGGTTTTATTGTTGGTCACACAGCAACCAAATATGTTTTTGCTCTATGTTACTGTTGAGGCTCTGACCAACAATAAACCCTTCACTTAACGCCTCCTTGAGTTGCCTGTACATTTTGTCTTATAACTTTCATCTGGCATAGGTTTCATGGTTTTATGCTCATCCTAACAAAAAAAAAATATTACAGGCGAGCGTACACATTAGTTCTTAAAACAGTCTGAATTTGTAAAAGAATTGTATGTGTAAACTAATTTAGAAAAATAAAAACAAAGCCAATCAACTTTTGACATCCCTGTATTTGTTTCAAATATCCAGAATGCGAGCCTTCTGCAGTGAGCGCTAGTAGACCAGAAATCGTAGTAGCCAGAATTTCTGACATTAGGTATACTGGCTTCATTTTCAATAAGATATTACAGCACAGTGTGTTTACTTTAGAAGTTAAACCCTGCTCTATTTACTGCACTTTAATCAGACACAGAAGTCTGTTGCAAGCTTTTTACAGGGCAGAGATAAGAAATTCTGAATTAAACACTGCAATAATGAGCTTTTTTTCTTTCAAGAAATGTGTAGGGAGGATGTACGTATCTGCACTCTACAAACAGTTGTATTGGCAGTCAAAACTATTGCTTCAGCCCAAGATGTAACCAATGACAGAGAGATAGGCTTACAATATAAATTCCCAAAGTATATTTAATTATAAAGCATGAGGGATATCTTGGCGACAAGCCATGCTCATTGGATTCCAAGTATGGTTCAGATGTAGTATTTGGAATAAGAATGTACTTTAAAAAAATGTTTTATTTTTGCAAATAATGTGGATACACAACTTTCTTTGTGCAAGTGTTTACAGGGTACAAGAAAAAAAGTGTACTCTGGTGTGAATTTAAATGTCGAGTGTGGTTTGAGTGACACAGTAATGGTGCTGCCTGTTCTGTCATGTACACAGTGGTTAATTGTACCATTATAATCGAATAGTGTAGTTTCCATTTTTTTTTTTTTTTTAAATTGTGCTACTTTAAAGGGACACTGTAGGCACCCAGACCACTTCAGTTCATTGAAGTGGTCTGGGTGCAATGTCCCATGTCCCATAACCCTACAGTGGTAATTATTGCAGTTTCTGAGAAACAAAATGGACCTTGAGACAGTTATCTGAAGCTGGGTGCTCTGTGTGAGGACCACCAGCATCAGATTTTGCCCCATAGGAAAGCAGTAAATAATACTTTCCTATGGGGAAATCCTAATGCGAGCGCAGCCATTGCAGAGCCTGACCCAGCGCCAAGATAATCAGCGCTGGATTCAGGTGACTGAGGGGGGTTACGAGGGAGTGAGGCACTTACAAAATGGGTTTGTTTTCCTGGCACTATGGGATCCCTGTGCACAAAGCCTTTCAGCTACACTCAACAAATCAAATGCATGTTAATCAATAGACAAGTAGTTAAGTATCTAATAGTAAACTAATCTATTAATTTGCCTTCGACCGACTTTTTCGACGCAGCTAAAAGGGATTTGTGCACAAGTTTAGTGACAAGAATCGTTTCAAAATCCTTTTAAAAAATAAAGTGAAAAAATTAAATAAATTTAAAATATATATATATATATATATATATATATATATATATATATATATATATATATATATATATATATAATAAAAAAATGGTGATTAGTAAATTCATTCCGGAATGACCTTTACACCTTTCGAGCCAACTTAAAGTATTTTGAACTTTTCTATAAAAAACTGTTTAGGTTTTTGTCTCAGGTAGCAGCTTTACTTGAAATTGAAAAAATAGTTTATTTGTGGAGTTAAAGAACAAACTGTTATATGCTGCACATGCCCTAAATGTTCACAAACCTGCTCATGTGTTATTTTGAGGGTAAAATCATAGTTTGTTCAAAAGACAGTTTCACAAAGTAGTTATTACAACACATGAAATAAGTGAGGCACAGACATGTTTGAATTGAGCAAGGTTAAGATTTTGTGTTAACAATGGGGCCAGGAGTAAAGTAGCGTTTAGCATATTTATTAATGTGTTACAAAGCAGTTGTGTTTGGAACAGTTACTTCATTTTCGTTTAACAATACTAACTTCAGATAAAACATTTATCGACGTTGTCTTTTACCCATCAAAATCTACACACAAATATAAAATTTAAACACCACAGTTTTAACGGACTAGCAATTAATTCAATGTCTGGAAACAAAATAAAAAGTTAGAGAATAACCTTTTGAGGAAGTCTGGGGAAAGGAAAAACAGGCACTAGTCTGATACACATGTTAACAGAGCGGAACTGTACAGAGAAAGCACTGAGCATACATTTATATAACAGTCCTTGTATATTTGGTCATATGGTGATTACTACGGTTCTTGAAGCAAAGTCTGTTTTTGTACGACTGTTGACGGAAGCAGTGGAGAACAGACCTCTGTGTCAAATACGAGGAAGCTACTAAACACACACACACAAAAAAAGTCATCACTTTGCACTTCTCGTTTATAATGCTGACTTGTAATTAGCAATGTTGCATCTATGTCAAACAGGTTACAATTTGCTTGGAAATCTCTTGTTAGTTAATTCAGTGGTGAGGAAAATTCATTATACTGCTAATACGGATAATTACCTAAATCCGATATTTTGCATTCAAGAAAAGGTTCAATCTCATAGCCCAACTGAAATACATTTTATAACAAATTTAGCTATTCAATCATTGCCAAAAATAAGATCCCAGGCTAATGTCGAGCTACAACTTGCATGATACTATACCTGGCTTGACAGCTTGGAATCTACATTATGGCCACTCCTGGACTATTTTTTTTTTTACTACAGACCTCTTAGTAGAATGCTTTACAGAGTGTAACATAAAAAAACAAAAATGGTATTTTCCTGTGTGAAATATTGCCCATAGCAAAAGGTCATCTGTTTGAAACAGTCTTGAACACTTTTAATGTGCTGGTAAATTGGAAGAAAGGTTTAAAAAAAAAAAAAAGAAAATTAAAAAAATAGAATAATCCAGAACACGTGTGTGTTTTTTTTTTTTTACAGCCTGAAGAGTTTGTTTGGAAGAACAAGGTCTAGAAGCATCTCAATTCTGTGGAAGATTTGGGGGTTGCAGTGAAATAGTTTTGATCGACCATCAAATGTGTGTTTCTAAAGCCGCATTCACTTCATCATCTGAATAAGCTAATTCTCTGATAAATAAAATCTAATTTCAGTAGGGTATGAGATTTTAAAGAAATGTATCTTGTTGAGAAGTGTAAGTAATAAGATGTTTATTTTTTCTAATTCTGCCTCCATTTAACATAGGGTATAGAATAAAAAACCAGAAGCAATGGGCATTCACAGATCTGCTTAACACAGATGTAGGCTGTGCTTTTTTTTGTATTTTTTTGTATTTTGATCTAACCTATTGATAGGGATTAATTGAAAAATAAGTAACTGGTATAATTCTTACTTACTTAGGAGCCAGGTGTAAATGATTTATGAAAATGAAATATACAGATGGGAATTTTATTTTTGAAAATTAAAGTTTTCCTCAAATAAACCACCCTAAAAAACAAAAACCACAAACAATCTACATTAGGGGAGGAGGCCATCTCATAAGCAAAAAGACATTTATAAATCGGAAAAAGTGTAGTAACATTTTCATGTAAGTTAACCCCTTAAGGACACATGACATATCATGATTCCCTTTTATTCCAGAAGTTTGGTCCTTAAGGGGTTAAAAGGCCTCCCTTTTCCAAGTCACTATGTAATAAATAAGGAAAGACTTTGCTTTTGTTGGTATATATTTTCTGTAGCACAACATAAAACTAAAGACGTTCTCCTCACTCTATTTCATGCTATATATACCTTGCTAGGTGCCAGGAAATCACTTTTATAGAAGTATGGGTTCATAAATAAACACCAAGAATATACAAAATAAGGAGGGGGAAAAAATCCTTCAAATACAGTTTCTAAAAAAGATGATTTAACCCCTTAAGGACCAAACTTCTGGAATAAAAGGGAATCATGACATGTCATGTGTCCTTAAGGGGTTAATCAGAAATCAGTACATAAAACAGAACTGGCAAACTATTTTGACAGAGGATACACAGCGCCGAGCTCCTTACACTTGAAAATCCACATCATTTTACTATATTTGTACATAGCATTCAGAAGTTGTCTGGCCCAGAACAGTTCAGGGCTACTTTGTGCAGTAGTATATTAATCACTTAAGTGGTTTTCAACATCTTCCTATATAACCACTTAACTCTAGTAAAGTAACAAAGGCACATATATCTTGCAATTTATTACAGACTTACTTCCTCAAAATTATTATTTGTATTAATCAATGAAATATAGGTTGATGAGATCTGTATATTTGAAGAGATATTTCTGTACTTCAAAACCGTACACAAAAATGTGATCCTCGTACAGTAAATTTACTGTAGAAGAAAGGGAGATGAGATATTTGTACAAAGAGAAAGACTAATCTCTACGCAGTCATGCAAAGTGTAAAGAAAAGCTCAGGACTCCACATATAGTTCTACTATACTACTAGATATTAAGCTAGAGAGTGCTCTAAATTAGATCTGGCCTGCCCAATGTTTCCTGTAACATAAGGTTGATTTACATCAGAAAAAAAAACAAAAAAAACACCCACATGAAATAAAAGGTGTTGCAGTAATGCATTTTTGTTTATCTCCAGCTGTGTTAGAGTCACAATCATGATCATTATAACAGGAAGATACAAGAAACACCACAAGGATTTTAATTAATTTAGGGTCAGAAGGGTGCTAGCTCTAAATTAATGCTCAGCTTCTTGACAGTCAATATATACAATGCATACACTGGGATTCCACTTAACTCTACCAATACCTAAATAAAATAATTCTATTTGATAAGTATGAATTCATTATCAAAAATGTTTTTTTTTTTTTTTTTTTTTTTCTTTCCTTTTTCGAAATGAGTCCCACCAGCAGATACAATACTTTTGAATGGCATCTAAGTACCCCCAAACACATATACTGTGGCAGCAATGTGGGTTGCACTATTTTTTTTGTAACCGTAAACCACAATCACAACATACTCCATTTAATAGAACAGCTAATTTGTCAATTACTACCAACAAATTGACTTGCAATTCATTTGGAAAAAAAATTGTGTTTATAGCTTAACAAGTAAAAAAAAAAAAATTATATATATAAAAAAATAAATAAAATTTCCACTTTTTGAGAAACAAAGCCTAAAAGTTAATTCTATGTCATTCATAAGACAAAACTATGCAGTTGTCTATCGTCTTTTAGCAAGAAATACGATAAACTGAATTGGCTGAAAACCACACACTGCAAAAGCTAGTAATGAATGATAACAGGTAGCAAGCACAGAGTAGCTCAAAAAACGCAATTCAGTAAGTAACGTGATACATAAACATGCTTATCAGATTCTGTAACTTAAAAGAGGCAAATAAACACTACAGCTTAGAGTATTGTTATGTTTCGTAGAGTGCCCTGGAACGGTCCCCTCAATTAATATCAAACAGTTTAAAAGGTACATTCCACTGTTCAAATATTTCATTTTTCTTTGTAAAATGAAAGGAACAAAAAACCCTTAAAATACACTCTTCACGCAAGCATCTTTCCCATCTTGGCTGCATTAGTATTCCAGAAGTATTATCAATGTCAATTTCACCCAACCTGGATGAGACTGACTTCAAGGGGCACTTCAATCACCAACACAATGTAAATGTGTTTTGACAGATTGTTGTATTTTTCCATTGCCACATTTTTTTTTCTCCTTCAGAAAAACAAAACATAAAATATTTTGACGGGGCGGAGCCTAACAACGGACCGGAGCGGACACACATTTCCGGAGCTCCGGTGTATTCCACCGCAATCCGGCAACATAGGAGGCATCCCGCACAAATCCCGGCCACACATCCAGCCACAGACCGCAAGGAACCCCACTGTGACCGCTGATGCCGTTTTTCCTGATGCCCGGCTCCAAAAATAGACGCCGAGGCGGCAAGGCAGCCTCAGTCCATCACGGGAGAACACTGGCCCTGCAATATCCCAGACTTGAAGGACTGGTACCCTAGCACACAGAGCTCAGGTGAAATGGGGCACAGAACGCAAAAACCGCCCCAAAACCGCAGCGCGACATAGGCAAACGCTACAGGTCACAAGCGCAGTGAAGGCACAGACCCCCCGCGAAACATCCCCGGTACCAGAGAGACAGCCCACACCCTAGTCCCCAACACCCCACACACACGTGGACACCAGAAGCCAGCGCACCGGCCTCAAAGCAAGATATACAGGCAATGCTGACAGGCCTGAAATAGAACCTGAGACAAATGTGGGAAGCGGATCTGGCAGTGCTTAAGCTAGACGTGCAAGCAGTGTCCACGCGCACTCAGGCGATAGAAGAGGAGGTAAAGGGACTAAGGGTGAACTACCAGGAACTGTGGAAGAAGGTGCGACACCTCCAAGCCTCACAAGCGACAATGTCCAGGCAAGTTACCCTTCTAGATGACAGAGGGCCCCGCAAAAACATAAAAATTCGAGGGGTACCTGAGTCAATACCGCTGGAAGAATTGCCCTACTTCACCAGATGCCTTGTGACCACACTCCTACCGACAAGACAAACCAAAACATTCCAGTTCGATGGGGTTTACAGGATAGCCAAATCCCCACGGGACATAATATTGAGATGCCAATCAATGTCGGACAAACTGGGGCTAATGGCAGCTATACAAGGGAAGACCCCTTTTGACTTTGAAGAAAGCAAACTTTCTTTCAGGACTTGAGCAGGGCCACACTATTATGGCGCAAAAGTATGCATCCAATAACCAAACAACTCCAAACCGCAGGAGTTGCTTATAGATGGGCAACCCCAGGAACTCTCTGGATCACTAAACATGACAAGCACTACAGGGCCACTGACCACACGGAGGGCCAAGCACTGATGACTGCACTAGGAATATCGAACCTCGCAACGACCTCGGCGACACAGCTAGATCATCGGCCAGGGACAACGAGCGCAGATTCAACCGCAACCCCTGGAACAAGCAGGGGCCCGAAAACCAAAACCTGAACGAATTGCCTTACCGATGGCCTCTTAGGCTTTAGTCTAATTAGTTTAAATATTTTGAGTTAATAAGACTGTTCATTAAGTTATATATAGTTCTCTCTCACTGACCACACCGGTTCTGACGGCACCCCTTCCCCCCCCCCTCCCTGGGGTTAAAGGGAACTGACATCAAGGGCGACATCGTAACCCTGACTGGTATCAAGCTCTTCCGCAATGTCTAATATCCCTAGCCTAAAGCCCCACGGGCACAACTTGATCCTGGCACACTACAACCACTTCTATATACCTAGGCACAAAATCCATAGTTGCTACACTGACCAGCAACCACCCGCAGCTACCACTTTTGACGCCTGGAGCACTACACACATGGGTGCACACCAATAGCTACAATCAGGGACAAAAAAAGGGAGCGGTCCTAGTCCTAGAAGGGGTACCCACAGAGAGACCCCGCAATCATCGCAACCCTCTCCCTGCCCACATGCAGAAGGGCCAAGAGACACACCAAACACCCATAACTTAAAGACACATGACCTGGAATTAGGAACAGCCATTGGACTTAGCTGTAACTGCCCACCCCCTTTCACCCACGACTTCACGGAACAAAGGGTGTCTTAGGAAGACAGAAGTCTTCCACCCCCACAGTTATTAGATTTCAAAACCTCACTATAACAATGTGACCTATTGTAAATACAAAATGTGTGTGAATAGCACACAGCAATGCCTTGTACTTAATATGCACGGATTCTGATTGTTGTGTAGAGGCTGTTGTGGCCAAATACATGTGTCTGTTATCTTTCCACACGAAAAATAAAGAAAAAATATAAATAAATAAAATATTTTTACGCTTTCTGCAGCATAATTCACGCAATATGTTCCTTATTTGAAGTCCTCAGTGTATACACACAGCTGAGCCAATGAGAGATTAGCAGGAGTTATGCTGCTAAAATAACTCTGTCCTATAACCATAGTCTTTTTATTATATGCACAATTATTTTATCTTAGAAAAGCTAAATCAAACAGGAAGACATTCTGAGAAAAGAGGAGGTGGTGTTATACTGCAGAACACAGCATTTAAAAAAAACAAACAAAAAACAACTAAATAGATTTGAGCAAGGAGAAAACAAAAACCGTAAATCAAAACCTAAGCACCACTAAATAAAACACAGATCACTTTGTCTCAATTACTGTAGTCTGGGTAAAGTGGTCCTATACTTTTAACCCTATAGTGCAAAACACTGCAGTTTTGTAATGTTTTGTTAACATTGCCTGTCTGAGATGTAGTGATTAGGTTACCTAAAAATGTCCCTTTAAACTGTAACGCTCATGTCACTGTTTTCGGCATACATTCTATACACTGTGCTGGCAAGTTTGTCAGCAAAAGATATGCTTACCTGGAGATCTCCTACTCCACTAAAGCTGATGGAGCAACTTCTTTGCCTGCAAATGCAGAATAAGGCATCCTGCAACTTTCCTGGCAGGAAGCACAGTGTCATTTAGAAGCAGGGCAGCGGAACATAGATACTATATTTCTAATGTTTGCTAAAAGCACAACCACGACTACTACTATGAAGGGAAAATAACCTGAAAATGGATATACCATTAAAACAAAATATTTCTACTGATTCCCCATTCTACAAATAAAAATGATACTGTTACACTCACGGCACGGCCAATTGCGTCTGCCCACTGAATTGACGGCCACTAGAAGCATAAATTTGCAAGTAAAGCATCTAGGCACTAAGACCATTGGATTACACGCAAGTGCTCTTGGTGTCCCCTAAATATTTACTGCTGTGCTGATGAGTAATCAAAGTGCAAGAAACTTTGTGGTTTCACACAATTCTAAAGTACCCTTGTGTGCTAGGTATAGTGGAATACCTTTGACGTCCCGCCCATTCCCAGCATATATTCTGGATGACAAATAATAACGTGTAATGAAACTGTAACTTTTAATTCATACAGTTTCATTTTCAACCAGCACAATGAGTAGATGTAATTGTTTAAACAGGTTCACTTTGAGGTGGAGAGGCTGAGCAGTCTTAAAAAGCTCACCGGGAAGAAGAGAACATGATTACGTAGCTCGAGATCAGCTCAATAAAAAGGCATTAAATAAGAGAATTGCTGAGAGAATGATGTGCAACCTAGGATTGGTAGTATAACTTGAAGTAGTTTTGGTGCTTAGAATGTTCCTTTATGTTAATGAAGTGATTTGGGGGCATAGATGGTGCAGTATCCCTGCAGCTTTGCCAATGAAAACCTACCATGTATAAGAAAAACACAGTTTGCAGTTTCCACCCTGTTTAGTGGCTGGTATTCAGAGAGCTACAATGGGCAATAGGCTTTGGACTAAGGTCTCTCCCTTCACATTCTATTAAAAATAAACCATGTATATAATACATCCAGTTACATTCTTATGCCTACCTGGTTTGTTCACCAACATAGTTCAAATTAAAGAGTAACTTGCTTCTCTGAATACCCATCCTAGCCCCCAAGGGATTTTATTGGTGGCATGCAATGTCGTTGAATTTGCAAATTAAGGTAAATTGAAAAGGATTGAGATGTTATTTGGTACCAAAACGTTTTACCTCATTATGACAGATCATGTGCAAGGACTGCCATTATTTGCCCAACTTCAGGTCATAAAGAAATCGTGTTAAATCTATATGAAGCAGGTAAATAGTCAAAAGCAAATGACCACAAGAAATTACATGGAAATGTAATACAAATTGTGGCATAACTAGAATATTAACTGGGAAGCACAGCTTAAACCAAAACATTTTAATTTAAAATTTGAGCACTACTGAAAATGAGATATTTAAACAATGAATTACAATCCATGCACAAACATAGTCAAACATTAGGAAGTTAGATAAAATACCTAATTTAGATGCATTTAATCCCCATGTTCTGCACTTAAATGTAATTAAAGGGAAACAATAATGCCAGGAAAAAAAGACCTGCATATATGCACCCAGGTCACTTCAATGAGCTGAAGTGGTCTGGGTGCCTATAGTGTCCATTTAAGATTGGTAGCTTGTGTAAGTATATTTATTTATTCTAATTCCCCCCTAACCCTCCCAATCATATATAAATGGTGAGTGAAACATGATTTTAGCAAAATAAAAAGGAAAATAATAATTCAGGAGAGAGTCAACATTTTTATCTCTTTTTGCTAGCATAGTTACACATCAAAGATGAATTATTTTCTGTTAGTGGTCAGATGTAATAGTGAAGTAGCCCTAACATAGTAATACAGGTTGAAAGAGGAGGGGGAAAGAGAGAGACTTATCAAGCTAAACCAAAAAAGTTGACCAAAGCTGCATATGGCTTACGATTTACAGCTTCTACAGGAATGCTCTGAGGGAAATAATTTCCTACAGAACCTAAATTAGACATAAAAAGATTTCACTTTCATAAAATCTAGATATTATTTAATTTGCAGATTTAATGTATTAAAGGGACGCTCAAGCATTCTAATTACTGCAGTTCTTTTTTGTGGTCAGTACTATGTGTCTACAGGTATAAACAAAACACAAAAACCACAGGGCTCACTCATTGCTCGCCCCCTCTAAAACTGCACTTAATACATAAATTATGTTTCAAGTGCAAATACTGTCCAATCTTGGACAGCAATGACAAAAATAAAAGAACAAAATCTACTCAAGTGTACATTTAACCTCCACCATACAGTAGTCAATGTAGCCAACAATAACAAAAATAAAATGATTTTAAAAAATGGTCATTAAAACACCTTAACCACTACAGCACACTTTAGGTGTTCTGGCACCAGGAGTCCCCTGGCACTGGACCATGTTTAATAGCTGCCTGCAGTCTGGCTTCTCTTCATAGAAATAGCAGTATCAATTCTGTCTGTATTTTGGTGGAAATCATAAGTTGAGAGCAACAGCTTTCCAAATCTGTGCAAAACTGCAACATTTTTAGGACCAAGGCACACTTCAACAAAAGATTTTTTTTCTAAATATCCAATGCACTCCTGCTGTTTATTTTTATCTTCATATTAATCTTATAAGATGTCACACTACTTGCAACCTTGCTAGGCAATGATGCAACATGCGTTGTCTGAGTGTCTACCTGGGTTGACTTTAAATAGTTACTCCAACCATCATGGCCACTTCTGCTTTTAGAAGTGGCCATGGCAGTAGGAGAGTCAGTATGTGCAGAGTTTCTGCTTCAAACGCTGAACATTCAGATATATTTGCAAAAAAGAAAGATTATTACAAAAAGAATTATAAGTCAGACGGAGTAACCTTTTAATATTTATTGTTTGTTTTAGCAATTGCTGGATACTGTTAGTAATACATAGTTACATAGCTGAAAAGAGACTTGCGTCCATCAAGTTCAGCCTTCCTCACATATGTTTTTTGCTGTTGATCCAAAAGAAGGCATAAAAAAAAAAACCCAGTTTGAAGCACTTCCAATTTTGCAACAAGCTAGGAAAAAAATTCCTTCTTGACCCCAGAATGGCAGTCAGATTTATCCTTGGATCAAGCAGTTATTACCCTAAAGACTATATCCTTGAATATTCTGTTTTTGCAAGTATGCATCTAGTAGCTGTTTGAACATCTGTATGGACTCTGATAAAACCACTTCTTCAGGCAGAGAATTCCACATCCTGATTGTTCTTACAGTAAAAAAAACTTTCCTTTGCCTTAGACGAAATCTTCTTTCTTCTAGTCTAAACGCATGACCTCGTGTCCTATGTAAAGTCCGGTTTGTGAGTAGATTTCCACACAATGGTTTGTATTGGCCTCGAATATATTTGTATAATGTTATCATATCCCCTCTCAGGCGACGTTTTTCTAAACTAAATAGGTTTACATTTGTTAACCTTTCTTCATAGCTGATATGTTCCATTCCTTTTATTAATTTTGTAGCCCGCCTCTGCACTTTTTCTAGTGCCATAATATCCTTCTTTAGAACAGGTGCCCAAAATTGCACAGCATATTCAATGTGTGGTCTTACCAGTGATTTATAAAGAGGCAAAATGATATTCTCGTCCCGAGAATGAATGCCCTTTTTCATGCATGACAATACCCTACTGGCCTTGGCCACTGCTGATTGACATTGCACATTGTTGCATAGTTTGTTGTCTATAACAATTCCCAAGTCCTTTTCGTGTGTTGTTATCCCTAATTCGCTTCCATTAAGGGTATACGTTGCTTGTGTATTCTTTACGCCGAAGTGCATAACTTTGCATTTTTCAACATTAAATTTCATCTGCCATTTGAGTGCCCAGTCCTCCAGTCTATCTAAATCCCTCTGCAGCAAAGTAATATCTTGCTCACATTGTATTATTTTACAAAGTTTTGTGTCATCTGCAAACACTGAAACATGACTTTCAATGCTGTCTTCAAGATCATTTATAAACATGTTAAATAGAAGGGGTCCCAGAACAGACCCCTGAGGGACACCACTTGCCACCTCTGTCCAGCTTGAAAATTTACCATTAACGACAACTCTTTGTACTCTGTTTTTAAGCCAATGTTCTACCCAAGAACAAGCATTTTCATCTAGACCGATTTCCTTGAGTTTGAACACTAATCTTCTGTGTGGAACTGTATCAAATGCCTTGGCAAAGTCCAAATAGATCACATCCACTGCAACACCCTGATCTATACTTCTACTTACTTCTTCGTAGAATGAACACATCACAGCCCTAAGGTTTGCATTTGGCATAAAGATTGAAAATCACTTTGCCAAACTATGACGTAAATAAACAGTCTTGAAATGGAGAAATAGAATTATATTGTAAGAGAGTATGTAATCTGTTAGGTGCTATAGCACACTGTAGTAATTTCTAATCTATAAATTCTCAGATTCAATACAATTTAGTGTCATTTTGCCTTTCAATTCATCATAGACGCACTGAAAGACCGCAACAAAATATTGACACAGGAATAATACACGTTTTTCACTGGTTAAACAATTTTATATCAAATTAAATTGCAGCCATGTAGGTCTTGGTGGAATCAAAATGGTTAAGAAGCCAGTGGACAAAGTAATGAAAAGATAAAAACTAACTACAGCAGCCCATTCACAGAAACAAGTAATGTGACTAGAGCTCTCCCCTCCAGAATCGAAAAGAGAAATTCAATACAATGTATAACTACATTTGGCCCATGTATAAAAAGGATTAAGCAAAACCTTAATCTCATATATCGTGAATGCACATTTCCTATGTTACATGTATGGTCACTTATGATACAGTTGCTGCAAGTAGGATCCTTGATATACAGGGTTATTCACAAATGTGAGAATTTAAATGTGAATTCAAAGTGAATTTGAGATTTACGGTCAAGAAAGCCTAACTGGAAACATTATCTAAGTCCGCTATGTTTTCAGTTCAGGTAAGATGGCCTGAAAGAACACTAGAGTGTTAAGAAAACAAACACAAATTCCTAGCACTATAGTCTTCACCTATCTAGATTAGCGTTCCCCCTGCCATGTGAGTGCTGGAAAGGTGAGTTTTACTTACCTCGCAGCCCTCTTCGTGTTGGTCTCTCTTAGGGAAGCTACGGGACCTTGGCTAAGATCCAATAGGAAAGCATTGGGACGCTAGTGCGCCTGCAATGTAAAACAGATGGTCTCTAGGATACTATCTGATTGAAATAGAGTTTTACTATGATATTTTGTCAGTATGACTGACAGCCACTAGAGACAATTAAATCCTGCAATGTAAACACTGCTGTTTTTTGCAGAATGTCAAGGTTTTCACTTGCAGGGTTAAAACTAGAGGGACATGGCACCCAGACCACGTGCCTATAGAAACCCTTTACATTAGAAATTCACTCTGAATTCTCACTTTAGTAAATAACCCTGTTAGACATACACTTAAGAACACTCTGTGTTGTTTATTATTTTATTAGGTTAAACAGCTGCTTTCCTTTATATTTGTATGTTGATAAACACTTAATAACATACCTTTGGAGCAGTCTGTTATTAGGAAAAAGTTTTCATAGCAGTTCATTTTGTACAGCAATATAGAAGTATCACCTTAACTGAGAAGAACACAATTCTGCAGCAAATTATTCAACTACTTAGATTTGAGTAGTAGATCAATGCCGGTTATCTTAGATGCTATAGTCAGAATAAGACTTAAAGGACCACTCCACACCCCAAGAGCTTTATGGGTGAGGAGTACTCTCATTTAACCCCAGTTTGTAAAAGTGATGATTTCAATAAGACTTTTATAAATTAACTAGGGAACTCCCCCTGGTTGTCAAACAAACGGCCAGGAAAGATTCCTTCATACTTCTGTTAGCTCCCGATAGCTAACAGAAATGGCAGACACGCTCTACTCCCCCTCTCTCCCTCACAGCCCTCAGACCAGCTCCTCAGCTTCTTAAGAGAACACGCAACGCGATGTCAGTGCGTGCACGATACAGCATACGTGCATGTAACAGGGTGCCCGTGCGTGTGGGAACTAACTCAGAAGCTTCTCAATGAGAAGCCTCTGATTGGTTATTTCCCTGTGAAGAGGCTGAAAGAACATTTGCTTGAACAGCAGTGATAGACTTTCCATCCATCACTGGCCATCTGTAATGCTTTAGAAAGGTATGTAGATTTGAGAGCAGCAGAAGAAAGGAAGCTGGGGTAGCATCTGGGTGACTCCACTTAAAGGAACACGATAGGGTCAGGAACACAAACATGTATTCCTGACCCTATAGTGTTTAACCCACCATTTAAGTGGCTTGCCCCTCTTCCCCCCCATAAAAGTTAATAAAACTCACCTTATGTCCGGCGCTGTGCGGGTCAGCCAGCGCTGGCCCCACCCCCTTAGTGGCATAATCAGAATGGCCAATTTTTAGCCAATCCAATGCTTTCCCCTTGAGGAAAGCATTGGATTGGCTAAAATTGGCAAGGGGCGGGGCCAAACACTATTTTGGCCAATCAGCACCTCCTCATAGAGATGCATTGAATCTTTCTCTATGAGGAAAATTCAGCATCCCCATGCAGAGCGTGGAGACGCTGAACCGCACTGCTGCCTGCTGTGCAGTA
The DNA here is from genome assembly GCF_036172605.1 of Pelobates fuscus. NCBI lineage: Eukaryota > Metazoa > Chordata > Amphibia > Anura > Pelobatidae > Pelobates > Pelobates fuscus. The sequence continues at coordinate 146,408,289 of NC_086325.1, read as the reverse complement.
CTGAGCCAGGAAGCACCTCCAGTGGCCATCTGAGAAGTGGCCACTTGGAAGTGTCCCTAGGGGCAATGTAAACACTGCCTTTTCTCTGAAAAGGCAGTGTTTGCATGAAAATACCTGAAGGGAGCTATCATACTCACTAGAACAACTACATAAAGCTGTAGTTGTTCTGGTGACTATAGTGTCCCTTTAAGTGTTAAACCATATAAATATTTTTATTTTAAAGCACTTACAAAGGTATGAAGGACTCTGTGCACTCGGTGCACCATAACTACTTAATTTACACAAAGTGTTTTGGATGCCTGGAATGTCCTTTCACATTTCAGAAAAATCTTTTTAAGGGAAAAAAAAAAAAAAAGCCTTCAAGAACATTTCAAGCTGAATGTAACTTTGCAATTGCAGCTGTAAATAAAATACGATTTTGAGATCAATCTCCACTGAATAATGGGAATTGGGTTGTTAAAGTTTAAAGTAAAGTATAGATTCATACACAAAAAAGACAAACATCAAATGAAATCTGAATTGCGGCATCTGACATATTATGAACACTACCAGTTTCATGAACTCTGTACCGAGATGAAATACACATAGCTAAAAAAAAAAAAAAGAAAGAGAACCTGGATCTGAGATCTGATGTATTATGGCCAAGATTGAAGTTCTGAAACCAGAGTAAATGCAGGCAGCTGCAGTACACAGAGAGCTATCAGCATTGGAGGTTGAGGTAACAAATGAGACCTAAGCCCTTTGACTTTCAATAGCCAATGTCAGCTAGTGAGTATAAAGAGATGGGAGCATGTTTAAAAAGGAAGAAGTGACACAAGCGATAACCTAACGATAAGAATAGCTTAGCTTTTAGAACAGTTCATGACTCTAAGGGATAGCCTATGCTTAGATCCCGAGCGGAGTCTTCAAAGAAAACACAACACTGCCATGTTCTAAAGCAGAAGTGTAAAAGACAAAACCCCAGCTGTTGTAGAACTACAAATCCTGTAAATGCTTTGCCAGCCTCAATGCTGGGATAGTAACAAGAGAGCTGAAGTTCTATTTAGTAAAAAAAAACATTTTGAGAAGCAAAAAAAGAAAATTCTTCTTTAGAGTGATACTATCTAGAGATTAAAGGGACAGTATAGTCACCAGAACAACTACAGCTTATTGAATTTGTTCTGGTGAGTAGAATCATTCCCTTCAGGCTTTTTGCTGTAAACGCGGTCTTTTCAGAGAAAATGCAGTGTTTACATTACAGCCTAGTGATAACTTCACTGGCCACTCCTCAGATGTCTGTTAGAGGTGCTTCCTAAAATGCATCCAAAAAATCAGTATCTCCTCCCTCTGCATGCAGACACTGAACTTTCCTCAGAGATTCATTGATTCAATTAATCTCTATGATGAGATGATGATTGGCCAGGGCTGTGTTTGAATCATGATGGCTCTGCCCCTGATCTGCCTCTGTGTCAGTCTCAGCCAATCCTATGGGGAAGCACTGTGATTGGATCAGGCCACCACTTCTAATGAGGTCAGCAGACTGCTTGTTTTTCTGAGTCTAATAGCATGCAGAGTTACAGCTTCAGGCTTAAATAAAGTAAGATTTTGCTATATTTATTGAGGCATGAGGGGCCCAGTGGGGCTAGATGGTGGTGTTAACACAATAGGGTCAGGAATACATGTTTGTGTTCCTGACCCTATAGTGATTCTTTATCAGCGATTCCTAGAACGAATAATCAGACATGCTCTCTCAGAGAGTGAAAACATGAGTGATGGTTCTGGTTTATAAGATGCTGCCAGTCAGATCGATCTTTACCGTTTCACCTGGGTTCAACAAATGTCAAAGACTTTTTACAATTCATACAATGGTGTTACTACAATTCTGGAAAGGTGTTAAATTCACGTCCCAAAATAAACTACACTGTGTTAAACTGCAAGCCAATGGATATTGTTACTGCTCTCTCTATTCTTCCACCCTCTTTAGTTCGTATGGCTATGCCAGAGGCATAGCTTATTGAGCACGGAGAAAGATGTGCATACTGACAGGCAGAAAGCCCATACTAAAGCTATGAGCCATGCAGGAGGACACCACACATCTTAAAATGAAGACTGCTTTTTTTTTTTTTTTTTACACTATGATCAGTTTCCTAACTCTCTTACTGGCCATCACTGGCTTACTGGCATCACAATGCTTTAGAAAGGTATGTAGATTTGAGAGCAGCAGAAGAAAGAAAGCTGGGGTGGCATCTGGGTGACTCCACTTAAAGGAACACTATAGGGTCAGGAACACAAACATGTATTCCTGACCCTATAGTGTTTAACCCACCATTTAAGTGGCTTGTCCCCCTCCCCCCCCATAAAAGTTAATAAAACTCACCTTATGTCCAGCGCTGTGCGGGTCAGCCAGCCCTGGCCCCACCCCCTTAGTGGCATAATCAGAATGGCCAATTTTTAGCCAATTCAATGCTTTCCCCTTGAGGAAAGCATTGGATTGGCTAAAATTGGCAAGGGGCGGGCCAAACACTGTTTTGGCCAATCAGCACCTCCTCATAGAGATGCATTGAATCTTTCTCTATGAGGAAAATTCAGCATCCACATGCAGAGCGTGGAGACGCTGACCCGCACTGCTGCCTACTAAAGCTATGAGCCATGCAGGAGGACACCACACATCTTAAAATGAAGACTGCTTTTTTTTTTTTTTTAACACTATGATCAGTTTCCTAACTCTCTTACTAGTTAACATCAACAGTGGTCAACAATTCTAGTCTTGACTCAAGTAATACCCGATTACACAGGGTTCATAGATCAGTCTAGTTTCCAGTGGGTGTTCTCAAAACAAGGTACACACTAATTACTTACAAATTATAATAAATCATGAGTGCAGCTTATCACAATGAGGTTTATTCAATACTGACCCAAATAATGTTTCAACTTGGAACGATCACCTTCACAGTACGAAACATTGCCAAGTCAGACTTATGGCTGAGTAAGCATCACTGTCACATGCTGGACTTCGAGCTTTACATGTTATAAGTTATCACAAAGAAATTTTTTCCAAAAAGAAGTCCCCATAAAACCTGGGGTCCTCTTTTTTTGACAGTGCTTACCGGATGTATACACTTACCCATGATGTCGATACTGACAAAGGCAGGTTTGCTAACCTTTATCCCCATGACAATTAAAGAGATACCCAGCGTGATATGTTTTTATTGCTATATTTACTTTTCAGCGCAGCCCATCATACTGATGAATAAGTCTTTAATTTGAAACACATAAAACAATAACTCAATAGTTAATGCTTACGTTGAAAAACCCATCCATCTAATAGATTGCTATAATGTCGAATTTGAAACACTGCTACATGTAGGTATTACCACCTCTAGGGAAAATCCCTTAAAGAGCTCTGCCTTTAAACAAAAACAAAAATAAAAAAATTAAGATTTTATTTTATTTTTTAGCAGAGTGGAAGGCACAATTCACAATTAGAAATAAAGTAGAGCATGGGAGAATGTGAACAAAGCGAATAGTAAATGCACCTTTTCCTCAACACTAGATTAGTCTATGCTATAAACATTTAACTGTGCTAAAAACCTATTTTGTTTTTTTCTTCCTTTCTGAGTGTCCATTTAAAGTAAATTTTCAGATATCAAATTTATCAAACAGGCTTCATTTTGGACATTAGAATGAAATTCTTGGCTGAACCTGTCATTTTAAGAGCTGAAACACAGCAGAGATAATCAATAAAAGGTGCTATTTTTTCTGATTTCCATTGATGTACAGGATTGTTCTCTCTGTAAATATTTATTTCTTTAGGAAAATCAAAATAAAAAAGCAGGTTAATAAGGACTTCCTTAATACAGGATATCATCAACACAATTGCAAAAAAATATATAAACAAAAACATTTTTTTTTAAATGACAACTGTTAAAATTCCTACCATACAAAATACAGATGACAGTAATGGTATTTTTTTTTTAAAATTTATTATATTTTAAATATGCTTTGGAATGAGCATGAAGAAAACATGATAAACATTATATACCTGTTTATATTTATAGCTAAATGTTGTACTATACATATATAATCTGAAACGCAAAATATGTGTGCATATACATATAGTTATATGTATATATTTGAAGGTAACTGTTACTAGGAGTTCTGCACGCCTTTGATTGAAGTGTAAAACACATGCAAACTCACACCGTCTTCACTAACAAGTATCTTGATTCAAGGGAAAAAAACAAAAAACAAAACAATCAAAAACACAAACCCAAAACAAAAACACTTTAGAAAGGCCTTCACATGACAAGAGCTAGCACAAATCTCACATTCACTCAGTTAATAAGGGCAAGGGGCCCACACATATTACTGTAGAACAGCTTTCTTGAATTTAGATCTCATATAAAGCAAGTGCTATGGTTTGTTCTTGGGTACTTGGGAGCGCAATATGGTTCCTATACTAAAACAAAACAAAAACTAACTCCTAAGTGGAAGTCCTTATGAAACTGCAAAAGAAAAAAAAATGCACTAGAACTCTTTAAGAGATTTGCAGCTTCCTTTGACTGTTTGCGTTTAAACACAGTGCTGTCAATGAATACATTTGGATCCTTCCATGATTTTAATTACAGTATTCCAAAATTATATTTTCAGGTGTGTTTATATATAATAAAAAATATTTGCAAAATAATAAAATAAAAAAAACCAATACAACAATGATTAATTAAAAAACAAAACCAAAAAAAAGTAAACCTACTTGAGATAAATTAAACCGGAAGAACTGTTGAAACTGATTTCCCTTATAGCGACTCTTGAAATGCTTGAAAACCATATGTATCTACTCTGGCAGTACCAAAAGTACCCAATCTACTTTAATGGTTTGTCATTTACGTTTCTATGTAACGTACGTTATTGCACTAACATTCATAATTTTAAATTGATTACTCTGTTCTTGAAAAACAATCTGAGCAATTAGGATACAATTAAATATAGATTTATATATATTTCAATCTTTCTACACTGGTTTCAATACTTTGAAAAATCCAATTCATTATTTTTAAAATGACCCCATCCCGTTTAGTTCAGTATGACTATGTGCGTACCTAACTGTCAGAAAAATAACAAAATATATACATTAGCCTTTGAGGTAATACACTATGTGTCATAGTGAACTAAGTGGAGTAAATAAGAAGACTGGGCAAAATCTCAAAAGAAAACTCAAGGCAATGGGCTGTTTCTTTAGCCATTAGATGAGATATCTCAGGAAATTAAGAAAGGCTGTTTTGTTTTTCTCCCTCTTTAACTCTGGCTCAGTCCATGGGACATAATCATTTGGCAAAACTATAATCTGGGTGAAATCGACTATGATTTTATCATAGGCAATTTATATATCAAATATATTATGCCGTTTTGGTGTGGTGTAAGACCCATGTGTGATGGCACTGGGTTTTAATTTGCAGACAGGAACAAAGCTATAGTTGGCATACCTAAAAAGTTGAGAAAACAGCCCACCTTGGTCAGTAGTATGATGCAGAGTAAGCCATGTTGAAAGGAGCCTATTGAGTATAAAAAAAGTGCAAAGCTGCTTCTGGCTCTGTTAGAAGTCTTCACCCCTGACTGACTGTGCTCGTTGTTATTAAAAAGATCCACATTCGACATTCACTCCCACCCCAAAGCTACGAAACTCCTAGCTACAGGTGGAGAAAAAAATAGACTTTTCTTTACTTCATGTATAGGGAAGCTTTGTCAGAGCCCTGCCCACAAGGAGAAGAGACAACAGCTGCCTTTATTATTAACGTTTTTTTTGTTTGTTTTTTAAAATCTTCGTAAAGTCAGCTAACTCTCTCAGTCACCGGCGTTCTGGTGTCTACAGGATCCTCCCTGGTCGGCCTCGGTACAGCCGAAGAAACAATGTCTTTTCTCTCACTTTCCCCTCGGTTTTTGCACTTGTCAATGGACTGTGTTTTAGGTGGCTCCTGGGCGCATCCGTCACTTTCTGGCAGATTCTCATCTTTGCAAACTTTGACACTTAAGTCCTGCGGCTCCTGGGGGTTTACACTGTCCTTTGAAGTCTCTGGCTCAGGGTTGGTTGTGGGTTCCTTAGTTTCGGAGTGGTGATGGTGGTGGTGGTGGTGATGATGCTGCTGCTCTTTTTTTGGGAAGGTAGTTCTACCTTTTGGACTACTCTCTTTGCTTTTGCTCTCTGGACTTCTTGCAGGTTTCTGTCCTTTACTGCTTTTGTCTAAGACAGAGGAAGCATACTCTGGTATCACGGTGTCTTTAACATCTACAGTCTCCCGGGTCTTACGTTTCTTTATTGGTAATACGGTCTCTAGGAGAGGCTTGATGGAAGACTCTTTAATTGCTTTTTTCCTTGCTGCTTCGGCTGCTGCAGCAGCTGCTGCTGCTGCTGCAGCAGCAGCAGCACTGGCACTGCCTGGTTTGCGTCCCCGTTTTTTTGGGGCGGACGGTGGGTCAATCTCGGATTTTCGTTTACGTCCAGGCCTTTTGATTACCAAGACCTGTTCTGAAGTGGTTGCGTCAGACTCTTTAGTTTCTGAGAAAGGCATTTTGACTAGCAGTTTTCCAGGACTCTCTTCTATGACCCGTTTCACCTGAACACCCTCGGACTTTACAGCTATCTTTGATTTGACACTCCCTTTGGGTCTTCCTCTCCCTCTGCCTGTACCAGCAGGTTTTGAAGCTTTGGGTTTTTTCGGCTGTTTCTGTTCCCTTCGAGATGGACTCCCTCTCCCAGTTACTGTAAAGTCAAAATCATTTGGATCAAGGGATGTATCACCGACCTTTTGGAAGTATGCTATAAGTTCAACTTTGGAACGAAAAGCTTTCCCTTTTGGACTGTACAAATGAAAGAGGAAAAAGAAGAAGAACATAAGAAGAAAAAAATAAAAATAAAAAAAGTTACGTATTTGTTATTCTCAAAACTGTATGGAAGATAATATTTGCTATTTATGTTTGTTTGTGTTGGTTTTTCAGGTAACAATCATATGCAAGACAAATTTAGGATTGCATATTCAGAAAGATTTTACATAAATAAAATGATTGAATCTCACCTGGAATGTTCTTTTATGTCCTAATCCACCTATTTATGGGTATAGCAACCGCAAATAATTGCCTGGTAATTCCAGACGTTTGTAATCACCTTTTCCTTTGCAAAAACATCTTAACCTTTCTCCCTTTGCACTTTCTACCTATTGACTAGGGCAAACAGACTCACATTATACATTCTACGCATGATCCCTAAAATAAATTTCTAGCTCAAAACACAACTACAAAAGAAAACACTGCTGCCGCTATAAAGTAGCATAGTCTGTCAGGCAGTATGGAACATGTACCTCTTCAATTTTGTCCCTATTGTTTGAGCAACGTGTGCAAGCTGCATGCCCAGTAGGGATGGCTCTCTACTGATAGAGAAACACAGCCCAGATCACTGTGAACCAAACTATGTTTAAAAAGATAGCAGCCTCCATTTTGCAATTTTTTTTTGTATTTAAAAAAATAAAATAGTATAAAGCTAGTTTTAACCCAGATTAGTACACACATAATACCTATAAAATGTAGTAACATATAGCATATAGTGCCTTATTTAAAAGATGGGGATACACAAAAGAAACCTTACTGACTGTGTAGAATATGTACGTTTTATGTGAGTTTTATAATACTTTTTGTGTACTCTGTCAAACAAGTAGGGCCCTCCCCTTTCTTTTGGGCTCCATTTTCCTAAATGTGTGTTTGCACAGTATATAACATATTGCAATGTTAGCATTTCATGAATCCTTACACAAAAATAAATAATAATAATAATAATGTATATGCTCAGACTATTCTAAATTAAATTAAAAAAAGAGAGAAACATTGGCAATTATGGATTTAATAATACTAACAGGGCTTCTTTTTCCTAAGGGGATTCAAATCACTTTTCTTAGCTCTTGGACTTAAAGATCACCAACTGCCTATTCGATGTATCCAACTTCATAGTGATGAAGGGCAGAGATGGCCCTATTTGGATTCTATCCTACAACCCTGGGATTGAACAGGCACAACAATTACATAGCCACGGAGGCAAGTAATTATATAAAAACTTCACTTTAACATTTCTGACTATTTTAAACTTTTCTGTAAGCAATACTAAATCAATATGTATTTTATCTACTGCTCCCTATTTTCTTACTTGATCAAATATACGTCATATTTCCCAGCTGAACGGCCAGATTTCCTTTGTTTGAGTTTCCTTGTCCAGCCCTCCGGAAGAGTTGGATCGTCATACATTGGCCCTCTGTCTCTAATCACAGACCGCCTCTGCTTGGGAGAGGCAGAGGCTTCTGGGCCAGTTAGGGATTCATCAGCACTGTCCTCTGCTTCCGCAGTCCCTGCAGGGTCTTCCGATTGCTGTGCTGAAGGATGCGGTTGTTCAAGCTTCTCCTCATCATCCTTTGGATCCTTTTTTACTTTCCTTAGTTTTGGCGGCTTATCTTTTTGGAGATCCTGATCTTCTGACTTTTCTTCCCTAAAACATAAAGCAATAGTTCAAATGATTTTAGTAACAAATTTGAAGCAAAGTGCATTGAAGACAAATAATGATAATATTTAGCAGAATCATACCAAAAGTATGCCCAAGTCAAGGCACAAATATTCAATATCTTTTTTTTTTATTTCTCCATTCTTATTACATCCAGCAATGACATTTCTGAAAACCCATCATGACACTGCTTTCTCTCCTTCTGGTGAGTGGATGAGCTCCAACATGAGCATTTTCTACAGTTTTGTGAAAATAAAAACTTGAGAAGAAGACAATGAATTCTGGACCTATATGCCACTAAAACTAGCAGCTATTTGCAAATAAAGGCACAAGAGCCATTACACTAAGCATGTCAAACTTGTGGCCCATGGGCCGCAGGCAGCCCACAATGAATATATTTGCAGCCCACCAGTCCTGGGGCCGCTTTGTGCTGTGGCTGCGACCAGTCGCAAGACAGGAAAAATATTTCCTGTATGATTATCGTCTTTTCTCCCACGGCCACAAGATCACAGAGCAGGTCAGGCACTTTCCCTTCTGCTCGCAGTGCCAGGAGAGCGTCTGGCCTGCTTGACCAGAAAAGAGCAGAGCTGGAACTGGAGGACGGGCGGCTCATCTTACGGTGGAGGAAGGGGGCTTGGGGGACCTTCCTGAGTAGTGTGTTAAAATGGGGAGGGAGGAACCAGTGTATTAAATTAGGGTAGGGAGTGGGGCGGCTGTGTATTAAGAGTGGTGGTGGTGGTGGGGGGGGGGGGGGGGGGGAGTATATTAGTTTGGACTAGGGAGAAAAACTGCTCTGACCCCGAAATATGTAACCAACAACTCCAGAAAGTGAAACAACAGTTCATAGAAAAAAGATATGACGAGAAAGCACTAGATACAGCTCTCGAAAAAGTGACAAGTATAGAACGTGTAAACATCCTACACAAGAAGCAAAAAAGAGCAGAGTCAAATATGAATACTGATGATTTATGCCCTTTAGTGTTTAACTATAGCGCCCAAGCATATAAGATCAAAAACAGCATACAGAAACATTGGCACCTACTTCGCCAAGATGCGGCTTTGGCTACGCTTTTACCAGTTAAACATAGTTATCTTTAGGGGGGCGCCCACGCTACGCAACAGACTAGTACATAGTTATAATAAGCCAACTAGATCAAATCATTTTTTGAGTGGCCAAAAGGGGTACTACAAATGTGGCAATTGCCACATATGCATATTAAGCACTATAGGAAAAAATTGTACCACCTTCCAGTCCTCAATAACTAAACAAACATTCCAGATTAAGAACTGTATCACGTGTAATACAAAACAGGTCATATATAAGTTGGAGTGCCCGTGTGGCCTCCAATATATAGGTCAAACCAAAAGAACACTTAAAACCAGGCTCAGGAAACATGTATACAATATAAAAAGAGGATTTGATAAGCATACACTCTCAAATCACTTTAATGTACATCACAACCGTGATCCCACACTCCTATCATATTGTGGCATTGAAAAAATAGAAGTTCCATGGAGGGGAGGAGAACTAAGTAGAATTTTAACATATCGAGAAATGTTCTGGATCTACAATCTTAAGACCCTTGTCCCCTTGGGCCTGAATGCAGAGCTGGAACTAGTGAATATAGTGTAGTTATTGATTCGTGGGCTCCACTTTCTCATTACACACTAAACCCTTTTTATGATTTATTTTGGTCATGAAAAGGTTTAGCTGATATACCCCTATTACCGTTGGGATTATTAAATATATAATCCATTTGGGTTAGGTGGAAAAATATGGCCCAATAGATATTGTGATTTATACAACATCTGCTACCGCCATGTCTAAAATATTATGATACAGGTCCAAGCTCCGATGCAGGAGAAGATATTTTATTTTATTTAATTTTCATATATGTTTGATAAGACATCTTATAGTGTTGGTGCGACCAGGGCACAACATTCAAACAGTCACCCCTTAAGAGTATTAACAAATTGTTGCTCTTTAAGTAAAGAAAAAAGGGGGGATTTCTGGTTAACCTATACCTGCATTTTTATTGATAAGATAATCTCTGAAATAAGATTGGCTCATTTTGGTATTTTTTTATATACAAATTCAATTGTTTTATTTAATATAGTAAAAATATGTAGCCACTATACGGAAAATTCACTAAGATGTTGCTACATTAGTGAAAGATACACAGATGTAGCATTTGTAACTTTATTTATTGTTGCTATTATGTATTTCAGATTTTATGTGTTAAGATGCATAGACATCACAATTTTAATTATTGTTACAATTATCTGTATATTTTATGTTACAGCCTTTTAATTGAAATGAAATGTTGATGTTTATGTTGGTTGAAAAAGTTTTTATTCCGCCAAGCCAGGCATGAGACACCTATCTTGAGAAAGCCCTCGGAGAAAGGGCGAAACGCGTTGATCAGGTGTCCACCAAGATTTTGTCTGCAGCATATCCTGCTTTACCGGCTTCTAACTAAAGCCGCATTTGCCGCAAGTTCGTTTTTTCCTGCCAGCATCAAAGACAGTTTTCCCGAGTGCACCGGGCAGCTCCTGTCTTCTTGGAGTAATTGCAGCTTCATCCGAACAAACGACTGGGCATGGAAGGCACAAGAGCCATTACAAGGCACAAGAGCATCATTTTGCTTTATGATGAGTATCTCTTTTTTCGTGTAAGAGTATTTATGTAGGGGGGGATTTTTATATCTGGAATAAATTTTGTAGCGGATTTACACTATATACCGTTTCTGTTTCCCTTTTATCCAAGGTATTTTCGTATATTTGGACCCCTACTTTCCATTACACATTGGGATTTTTTGTGCAGGACTCACACTCCTATTTAGTGGACTTTGGATTTTCTATAGTGGTATTTTCCCTCAATTGATTCCGGACGATTATTTGCTGGATTTTATTATTTTTTCTTTTTTATCTTTTGTTCCATATATCGTTTATTGTTCTATATGTTTTTTACTATTTTTTTTACTGTTTCTTATGTTGAAGACATAAGGGGATTATCTATTAAGCGCTGAAATTTAAATATGTATGGCTATAGTTCTTGATGTATATCTTGGATATATCTTTACCCAATAGTTAAGATGGTAACAGCATTTTATGGTGCATGCATCAAGTAAATAATTTTTTAATTAAGCTATGTGACCTCAATATGTTCATGACGCTTAGTAATTGATGGGGCTCTTGATAGTTTGAGCTTTCAGCATTTTTATTCACATACGTAATATACAGTGAATAATAGCCCACAGGTATCTGACAGTAAAGCGGACGTCACAAGCCTACCCCTAAGCTGTCAAGTACGCCCACTGTCTATCAATGTTAGATCCCACCCATACATCCCACGTGGGATAGGATATACCACACTGTGATGCGGTGACTCCCAGATGGGCGTGTCGGTACTAGCGAGAGGGCGGCCTTTTCAGATTTATGACGGCAACGGGTAATGTAGTTCATCTTTTCGTGATTACTAGATCAACATATGGTGGTACAAACGCCATGTAATGTTAGATTATTGGTGCCATTCCATAACCCCTTAAGGACCAAACTTCTGGAATAAAAGGGAATCATGACATGTCACGTGTCCTTAAGGGGTTAAGCTTATTAAGCATACACCTCTGAGGGAGTCTCTTTGTATATCGAACCAGGCACATTGGATAAGACACTATAGGGAACACCCCCTTAAATGCCTGATCCTAATTAGGGTTAATGAACCCTTGGGTATTTAAATGGAATCTTTGATGAGAGAGCTCACTTTGGGCTTGACTTATTTAGTTTTAACCATGCACTTTTGCACTTGTTAGGTAGCACTTTTGTTTTTGAGTTATTTATATAGAGTCTTTGGTTCAGGTAGGCACTAGCTTCGTGCGGTGCCGAGGTATTAGGGACAGATGTGGATTAATTCTTACGGTATGGTGGTTATGGTGGGAAAGGAGCAGTCATTTTAATAATCGTTTGGGGAGTTTCTTTTCCGTTTCGTCTCGGATTACTAAGTATTAGACTTCAACTAGCTGATGTCTAGGAGGTTCTCTCTTTTTTAGTAGAGATTCCGATTATCCCCCCTTCCCTTATCACCTCTCATTTGTTTCTGCCCAATAGCAGGGTATTCTTTTCAAGTGGAACGCTCATCTGCACCTTATGGCTGATTCCCTTATACCTAGTATGTACATATTGTTCATATTTAGGACCCTTTAATTGGTAAAGGTAGCTCTATGCCTTAAGGACAAATAGAGGTTTTACATATCTTTGGCTTTTAAGGTACTAATCTAATTAAAGTTGTACTTATTCCTAGACATCCACTTCGAGTGAATGTCTTGGATATTGTTCTTTTTCTTTGTCTAGTAATTAGGGTTATCCCCTGCTTAAAGGGACACTATAGTCACCAGAACAACTACAGCTTATTGAATTTGTTCTGGTGAGTAGAATCATTACCTTCAGGCTTTTTGCTGTAAACACGGTCTTTTCAGAGAAAATGCAGTGTTTACATTACAGCCTGGTGATAACTTCACTGGCAACTCCTTAGATGGCTGTTAGAGATCCTTCCTGGGTCATGGCTGCCTAAAATGCATCCATGTAACGAGAATATACCCCTACACGCAGGATCCAGCCAAACAGAAGACAGCACAGAGGAGAGATACGTCTACCGGACCTTAGAGTGGCCGGACTCGACGTAATAGGAGAAGTACAGAGTCAGGAACGATCCGAGGTCAAGGGCTCAAAGAGACAACGTAAACGAGAACTAGCCGGGGTCTGGTACACAGGAATCAGCAAGCCGGCAAACAGAACAGACAAGGATAAAGCGAAAACAAAGTCAGAATACAAAGCCAAGGTAAAATACGGAGAAACACAACTGAACACAACAAGCACTAAAGGGAACTGTAGCAGAAACCACGATAGGGCAAGGAACTAAGGGAAAAGGGTAAGTATAAATAGCCTTCAAACTAATGTGATTGGCTCCTGTCACTTCCACACCCCCAAAAGGTAAGTGTATGGGGTGATTGGCATGACAGGAGCCAATGGGAGCCTTTTTGCAATTTAGGCTCCCACTGTCTCTTTAAGAGCACGTCCGAGACTCGCGGCGCGCTCTTAGCTGCAGGCGGGACACGTGACCGCATCTCGCGGTCACTGCCCGTCTTCCTGTTAGGAGAGTCGGATGAGCCGCACGCGGCTCGTGCAGCCGCAGGACCGCGCGCGGCTCATGCAGCCGCAGGACCGCGCGCTGCTTGAAGAGAGGACCGCGGCCGGCCCCCGGATAAGTTAAGTAACGCTACAATCCAAACATTCAGTGTCTCCTCCCTCTGCACGCAGACACTGAACTTTCCTCATAGAGATTCATTGATTCAATTAATCTCTATGAGCTGTGTTTGAATCATGTTGGCTCTGCCCCTGATCTGTCTCCTTGTCAGTCTCAGCCAATCCTATGGGGAAGCATTGTGATTGGATCAGGCTACCACTTCTGATGATGTCAGCAGACTGCTTGTTTTTCTGAGACAAAGCATTCAGAGTTACTGCTTCAGGCTTGAATACAGTAAAATGTTGCTATATTTATGGAGGCATGAGGGGCCCAGGGGGGCTAGATAGTGGAGTTAACACTATAGCGTCAGGAATACACGTTTGTGTTCCTGACCCTATAGTAATCCTTTAACTAGTACAACTAGGTGACCTCTTTTTGCCTAGGGGATATAGTCATAGGTCTCCCCTAGCTTATGTTTTTAGCTAGCAGAAGATGTCCTGACCTATCCCATGGTTAATATCTTTCTTTATTTAGTTCACATTGTTTCTCTGTGACCTTTGCACCTGACAGTCAGCATACAAACAAAAGGAGAAATGAAACAACGTGGAAATGTATTAAAAAAACAAACAAAAACCAAACATAAAAACTGTAGCATTCGTGTTCATCTTTGCACTGAATTTGTACACATTCTCGATTTTCTTGTGTATAAAATGGATACTCCACTCTTTATGCATTAATACAATTTTGTTAACCTTTAGTGTAATGCAGGAGTAGGCAACCTTCAGAACTCCACTTTGTCAATATTAAAGGACCACTCTAGTGCCAGGAAAACACTCGTTTTCCTGGCACTAGAGTGCCCTGAGGGTGCCCCCACCCTCAGGGACCCCCTCCCGCCCGGCTCTGGAAAGGGGAAAGTGTTTAAAACTTACCTTTTTCCAGCGGTGGGCGGAGAGCTCTCCTCCTCCGATCCTCCTCTTCTCCTCCCCGTCGGCTGAATGCGCACGCGCGGCAAGAGCTGCGCGCATTCAGCCGGTCACATAGGAAAGCATTCATAATGCTTTCCTATGGACGCTTGCGTGCTCTCACTGTGATTTTCACAGTGAGAATCACGCAAGCCCCTCTAGCGGCTGTCAATGAGACAGCCACTAGAGGAAATAGGGGAAGGCTTAACCCATTCACAAACATAGCAGAAAAAATGGGTTAACCCTAGAAGGACCTGACACCCAGACCACTTCATTAAGCTGAAGTGGTCTGGGTGCCTAGAGTGGTCCTTTAAAGGAGATGTTGTCCACATCTGGAGTGTCCAAAATATCCTACCCCTGTTGTTGTACATCAAAATAATCCTTTTTTGCGATAAGTTTTACTCCTCTTTTGGATTCTTTGCTCCTTATTTACCCCATGTATATTTCAACATTGATTACATTCACAAAAATAAGACAAATGAGCAATATAAGGTTTTATGAATCGGTACCTACTGTCAAATCTAATACTTCTTCCTGAGAAGCATTAGTCACGTTAATGTTGTGGCTATGCACGTTTTGAAAAACGAAGATCTTAAGTAGCAAGCACCTCGACTCGCTGTCAATTTTAAATCCCCTAAAGCCATATTACCAGACAAATATAAACATTGCAGTTTCTCAAAAATTGGCTATATGTTATAGTTTATTTTGGTGCTCAGAGTGTCTCTTAACTATAAATGAAATAAAAATAAAATAACGGAGCATGGGGGGCAGAGCCAGCGCAGATGTACATTACTGAACTCTGTGTCTTACTCTGCAGTATAATTAATTTTAAGGTGAAAATTGAACTGTCACCCAGCTGCAAAACCAGCTTCCAATATTGGATAGCAAAATGGGCCAGAAAAATAAGAAACTTAAGGCTGATAAAGGCACGGCCAGCCGTGACTTCGGCCATCTGTTACGGAGCTCGCAAATAGCCGCGTGGCAAAAGATGGCGATGGGGGGACAAAGGTTCCTCTTACTCTGCATAGGACGTCTCCTATGACCCTGAAGAAGAGGCATCATTTGGCCAAATGTGTGGGCTCAAAGCCAAGTCACCGGCAGTCTGGGAACCTGTCACAGTGGACTTGCTCTCTTAACTTTGACAGAACATTGCAGCTGACATGGCCTACTTTAAAAACACCGTTGAAGGCACCTCCACAAGCACACACAACTCACCTCAGTGGAGTAAAAAGTGGACGACCTCCAACACCAGCTAGTCAATACCTCTGAGACAATTGACGCAATGATTAGGTTATTGAAGCAATGATTATGGATTAGCATTTTAGTCCCACCAACATGCAACCAATTGATAGGAGGTGCCTACCACTTACACTCCTGCCGTACTCTTGCTCACTCTGGTATAGCCCTACCGAGTCGGCCTTTCTGGTGGGAAAAAAGTCAGGCCTACATAAACACATAGTATAAGACAATTTACGTATAAATTGCTTGCATACCTTATTTACAACAAAGCACAAATATATCCTTGTTACACTGAAACCAAATCACCAGAATAATAGTTTACATTCGGATATCCTAAATTTTTACTTTTTTTTTTTTTTTTTATTCTTTATTTTTGCAATGGTATATGGTAGACAATGCATAGTGTTGTGGCTCGTGCAAGAGCCTATTGAGTTTCAATAGATAGTATCCATTTACATTCATGTTACAGTACATGGTTGGTTATTCAAGTTAGGCATGGCATTGCTACGGTTAACCATTGTCTTTTATGTGATAAAAGAGAAATTAAGAGATTAAGAGGAGAACAGAAGAACATAATTAACACAATAACAATTGAGTAAATACAGTAAATACACGGGCCGGGACACCGGTCGTCTCGACCCAACTATGGTGGTCGTGGGGGGGGGTAACTCAGTCTGTTGTGAGTAACTACTCTTCACTCCATTTTCCCTGTTCTTAACGGTCAATATATGTTTCCCATGGTTCCCAGGTCTTAGTGAAGGCCCTGGTGGTACCCCGCACTTGGGCCGTTAGCTTGTCCATAAGGTATTGTTCTTTGATCTCATTTATCACTGTCGTGGCCGGGGGGGTGTCGGGTTGTAGCCATGTTTGGGCCATTGCTCTCCTGGCTGCTAATGCTATTTTGTTAAGTAATTGTTGGCTTGGTTTAGGCCAGTCTTCTTGGGGTCTGGCCAATAGGAAGGTCCATGGGTTGAGGGCGATAGGTCTGGCCAGGACTTGGGCGGATAGGGTTTGGATGGTTTTCCAGTAAGTCTGGATTTTGGGGCAGTGCCACCACATGTGGGCATACGTCCCCTTCTCTCCGCAGTTACGCCAGCAGAGGTCTGTGGGTGTTTTTTTCATGTGGTATAACTGAACCGGGGTGGTATACCACCTGAACATTGTTTTGAATGATTGCTCCTGCATCGTGACGCAGATGGAGGTTTTGGTATTTGTCTCCCAGATGTCCTGCTAGTCTATGCCCTCCAGGGTTTCCCCTAGATCGTTTTCCCACCTGTCAGTGTAATGAAGGGTACCCCATTCCCGTGTGGTGGAGCAGAGGTGGGAGTAGAGGAGGGATATCATGCCCCTGCGGTAGCGCTCGGCTAAACATATATTTTCAAAGAAAGTTGGTTTGGTTTTAGCCGCTGATTTGACCGACTCTTGGTTAGCGTAATTTCGAATTTGTAGGTATCTAAAAAAATCTGCCGGGGTTAAAGTCGTTCTCATTTGCAGTTCCGAGAACCGGACGACCTCGTTCCCTATGTATAGTTGATAGATTCGTTGTAGGTCCGCCCTTTCTAGGCCTTTAAAATCTTTAGGCCTCATGCCTGGGGTGAATGCCCTATTTCGATATATGGGGGTGAGGGGGGATGATGATGCTGTTAGGTCATATTTTATTGCGTACTTGTCCCAAATGTGGATTGAGTTTGTGATGGCTGGGCAGTCGGGGTCCAAATGTAAAACTGTGGAAGATCCGATTGCATAATCAGAGACTCCAGGTCTACCCATCTCCTGGTCTCAGGGGGGGTGTGCCACATTGCAATTTGCGTCAGTTGGGCCGCTAGGTAATAGAAATGTAAATGTGGAAGGCCCAGGCCGCCTCTTGCTTTGGGGCGGTATAGGATGTTGCGGGCTACCCTATGTCTCTTGTTGTGCCAAATGAAGCGGTCAATAGTCCGCTGTAGCGGCTTTAGGTCATGCTTTGTTATGGGGAGGGGCAAGGCCTGGAACAGGAAAAGGATGCGGGGTAGGACATTCATTTTGACCGAATGGATCCTCCCGATCCATGAGATTGGTTTGTCCGCCCAGGTCTCCATGTCCGCTATAAGTTTCGCGATCTGGGGGGTATAATTTAAGTTGTGGAGTGCTGCATGATCTGCTGATAGTTTAATGCCGAGATAGGCGAGATAGGATTGGGATACCCGTATGTGGTACTCTGAGGTAATTAGGGTGATCTCGTGTTGTGTGAGAAGGAGTGGGAGGGCACTGGATTTCTTCATGTTGACCTTGTAGCCCGAAATGGTGCTGTAGTTCTGCAAGAGGGGCATTAGCGCGTGTAGGGAGTTGAGGGGGTCAGTCATGGTGAGGAGGACGTCGTCCGCATAACCGGAAATTATGAATTCCTGGTCTGCTATTCTCGCCCCTGTTATGTCGGGGTGTTCCCTGATCGCCTGTAGGAGGGGTTCAAGAGTTAAGACAAAAAGCAAAGGGGAGAGAGGGCAGCCTTGTCTAGTACCGTTGTGTATACGGAATCGTGGGCTGTTCGACCCTGTCAATTTTATTTGCGCTGTCACGTTCGTGTATAGTGCGCGTACTGCTGTGATGTAGGGGGGAGGGATGTGTAAGTGTTCTAGTAGCGTAAACATGTAAGGCCAGTTCACCCTGTCGAACGCTTTCTCAGCGTCGAGGGATAGGGCTACTGCTGGTGTTTTGGTTGTAGTGAGCGTCCAGATTATGTCAATGTTTCGTCGGGTATTTTCAAAAAGCTGTCTGCCGGGCACGAACCCCACTTGGTCAGCATGAACGAGGCGGGTGAGGTGTGGGTTGAGTCGCGTCGCTAATATTTTGGCTAGAATTTTACTGTCATGGTTTATGAGCGAGATAGGTCGGTATGCCTCGGGTTGGGAGTGGTCTTTGTCTGGCTTCGGTAACAGTATGATGTGTGCTTGGGTCATGTCTTGAGTAGGTGGTGTCCCCTCCATTAACTCACGGAACAGAGTTTCCATGTGTGGTATCAAATCCTCTTGAAAGGTTTTGTAATAGCTATCTTCGTAGCCATCTGGGCCCAGGGCTTTGTGGCTTTTCAGAGACTTTGTGGCTGTTTGATTTCGTCCTTGTTTATTGGGGCGGAGAGTTCCTCTATGGCTGCGGTGTGAAGTTTGGGAAGGTTAAGGTGCGTTAGGAATTCTAATGTTTTCTTACAGGTGGTAGTATTCGGCGTGCCGCCTAGAGGGGTGTGATTGTATAAATTTTCGTAGAAGGAGGTGAAGACCTGTGCTATCTCTGTTGGTGTGGACTTCAGGGAGCCGTCTGGGCCTCGTATGGATGTAATGTGGGGGCGTTGTGTTCTGGGGCGTAAGGTGCGGGCCAGCAATGTGTCCATTTTATTTGATTTGTCATAAAATGTCCGTTTAGTCCATGTCAGCGCACGTGCTGTGTCGTCTAGTAGCAGTTGCCTGAGGGACAGGCGGGAGTCTTGTAGGTGTTGTAGTGTTTGTGGGTTCGGGTCTGTTTTGTGACGCTGTTCCGCTGTGCGGAGGGCGTTTAACAACTGGGTGAGTTTTTGGGTTTTGATTTTCTTCTTGTGTGTCGCTATTTTAATGAGGTGGCCGCGGATTACTGCTTTGTGGGCTGCCCATACTACTGTCATCGGTACATCTGGTGTCAGGTTTTCTGTAAAGTATGTATGCAGTTGTTTTTGTATATCTGCAACAACAAGTGGGTCGTTTAGTAGGCAGGTGTTGAGCCTCCATGTCCATGGGGTGGGGTGATATGGGCCGTCCAAGTATATTGCTATGTCCGCGTGGTCGGACCAGGTAATGGAACCTATTTCCGTTTTCTGGGTTTTCGTGAATCCTATTTGGTTGGTCAGAAAGATGTCGATGCGGGAGTAGGTATCGTGGGGGGGGGGGGGGGGAATAGTAGGTGTAGTCTTTTTGGCTAGGGTGTTGGGCTCTCCACGCGTCTATGAGACCCGTTGTGCGAATAAAATTATGTAATTGTTTATCTTGGGCGCCCATGCCGTGGGATCGAGTCTGACCCGGTCGTGAGCTTCTGTCGACTGCTGGGGAGGGGGTTGCATTTAGGTCCCCCCCAAGTATGATAGCTCCAGTAGGTAAGGCTAGGACTGAGTCTGACAGTTGGTTCCAGAACTGTTGTGAGGGGGTGTTAGGGGCGTAGATATTGATCAAATGTATGGTTTGGGAGTAGATCTGGCCTGTCGCTATAATATATCTACCGTCCGGATCGGTTAGTACACTAGTGATGTGTAAGGGGCATCTTTTATGGATGAGGATGGTCACCCCGTTCCGTTTTCGGAAGGCTCGTGCCTCCGCTGCTACTCGGTAGGTATGGTCGCGGAGAGAGACCTGGGCGGATTTTGGTAAGTGGGTCTCTTGGAGGAACGCAATGTCTGGGTTTAGTCGTTTCAGCTCTCGGAAGAGCGTTCGCCTCTTGCGTGGGGCGTTGAGGCCCTTAACATTGAGTGAGGATATTTTCATAGCCATATGTTCTGGCTTAAAGTGTCTCCAATGGGGTTGGGGTGTCGGGGTGAGTCGCGGGGCTCAGCCCTCTACCACCTCTGCTCCCCCAGCATCCGGCCTGGGTGTGTCTCTCTGCGGGGCGGAGTCTTAGAATTAGTTTGTGACTGAGTTACGTGGGTAATGGGGGTTGGAACAAGTTGTAGCGGTGTAGATATGAGAATAGGGGAGGGGGAGTGGGGGTGGGGATGTGGGGAAGGTACAAATGTACCTGTCTGGTCTTATGCCTTGCCAGACCGTGGGGGGGTACTTGGGCCCTAGCCTCCGTCTGGTTGTCTCCCATCGGGGGGATTCAGGTAGTGAACCAAGTCTCCGGGGGCAGCCCCTATACCATTAAACTGTCGTGTGTCAATCGCTGCTTCTAACTGAAACAAGTCATATGTATTGGTTGCCCTTTCTGTCGCTGGTGCTAGTGTTCAAAGCCACTACGGTCATTTGAGTAAGGGGTGTGGGGTCCTCTGAGTCGTGCCTTTTCTTAGCATCCTGGTGCATATTACGAGGTGAGGGGGGGGGAGGATAGGGAGGGGCGTTCTGCCCTGCTGGACTCCCATTGCTATGCCTGGTTGTAGGTACTTGTGGGCAGGTGAGAAGAGTCTTGCCCTGTATGTTTACTTGCTGGGGGGGTATTAGTTCCCGTTGACACTATAGGCTGCATTATGCGCCAGCGGGGCCCCGAAGGGTAAAAAGGGGTGTGGAGCCCTAGCCATTCTCCCTCCCACCTGTCCCATCCTGTGCTCCCTCCATGCCAGTCCGTTTCGGTCTGTGAGGTTGACTTTTTCTCTGAGAGTGGACCCTGCCTGTGGGTAGTCGTGCGGGGTGGGGTGTTGGGGATGTGTGAGAAGGGGGGGGATGTCGCTGAGCTTCCTCCTCGGTCGTCAATTCACATGTCGTATTGCATATAACACATACACATACAGTAAGACATTATCAACAGTTTCTCTACAGCTTCATCAAGTTATTTGCGTAATGAGTTTAGTGTCCCTCCTTCCCCTGCATCTGGTCTACAGTGTTGCTTGATCAGGTAATATAGGGCCTTGCTTAGGCAGCGGCCTTGTGGGCGTATGTATAGCCCGGCTTGCCGACGTTGGCTAGAGTACCGTGTGGGCGTCCCTATAGTGGTTGTGGTGTCTATTGGGATGCAGGTGTCGGCTGCTGCGCCGTCTTTTATTTTAATTAATTTATTTATTTGTTATTTAGTTTATTTTTTGTTTCCCCCCCCTTTTTTTTCCCTCTGTGTGCTTTGGGTGGCTCTAGTGTAAGTGTAGTAAGTGTAGTGTGGAGCTCAGATGGGTGGAGTGTTTCGTTTTTTTTTTTTTTTTTTTTTTTTAATTAGATTGTTATTTAATGAAGGGTTTTTTGTTGTTGTTTTTTTTTGGGGGGGGGGGGGGAAGGATTGTGTGTGTGGTACTAACTGTATAACTTCTCTGCAGTATTCCCTGTCTGTGTATGTGGGGAATAGGTTCCTATGGGAGGCTGTGTGGGGTGTGTGCTACCTGTAAGCTAGGTGTCTCGTTTGTGTGTGCTGGATATACGTTACATTACTGTTCATTTGGCAGGAGGTGATGATGGTCGTGCTGAAAGTTTTTAACGGGGTGGTTCTGCCGCAGTCCAGGCAAAGTCAGCTGCTGAGCAGCGCTCGGTGGTCAGCTCCAACAGTCCGTCCTTCTCAGGTACCGTGTGGGTAATTCCGGTGCAAGGCATGGGTGGTGGGAGGATCGCAGATGGTCCCTGCGCAGCTTTGTGGTGGGCCTCAACGAGCGTCTTAGTGGGAAGGGTCCTCTCCTGAACAACTGCCGTCGTGTGCCGTGGGTCTCCGCTGGGTCGGGATGGGGAGTGGTGAAATAGTGCAGGCAATGGGTGAATCCAACAGTGATGGCGGCGGTGGTGCGCCCTACTCCGCGGCCAGGTACCAATCCCGTGGTAGGGGTCGGAGTGCCGGGAGTGCAGCTGTAGGAAGGCTGAGATTGTTGGGGGGTGCTATGCCCAGGTCTCGAAGGAACGGCGCAGGATTTACTCCCGGCAGGAGGATGTGGGGTCTACCCTGCTTGAATACCATTAACTTGAAAGGGTGACCCCACGCGTATTTCACTGCGTTTGCTCTCAGCAGGTCCGTGACTGGGCGCCACTCATGTCTGCGCTGGAGTGTAATGGGAGCTAGATCCTGGAAAGGGGAGATCGCTGCGCCGTTGTGGGTGATTGGGTTGTCTCTTGCCTTCTTGAGAACGGCTTC
The DNA here is from genome assembly GCF_036172605.1 of Pelobates fuscus. Lineage (NCBI taxonomy): Eukaryota > Metazoa > Chordata > Amphibia > Anura > Pelobatidae > Pelobates > Pelobates fuscus. Next base: position 146,385,581 of record NC_086325.1, on the reverse strand, counting down.
TTTCGTCTGGTAGTGGAGGAAGCGTACTATAATATCTCTAGGCCGCGTGTTGTCTTCCCTTCTGGTGCACAGGGCCCTGTGCGCCCTGTCAATATGCCAGTGTTCGTCTGGGATGTCTGGGAGGAGGGGTTGGAGAACGGTAAGCACCGTGGATGCGAGTGGGCCCTCATCTGCCCGTTCAGGAAGGCCCCTGATACGTACATTATTGCGGCGTGTGCGATTCGCCAGATCTTCCAGGGCGGCCTCTGATGCCTCCAGGCGTGTGGTGAGTGCATTGATGTTGCCAGAGGCCGAGTTATGTGCTGCCACTGTGGCCTCGACGCGTTGCTCTAACTCTGAGGTCCGCGCCCCCAATGAGTGTATCTCCGCCATAACTGCCTTGGAGCTCAGCTCAATTTCTCCCGCCAGGAAGGACTTCATCGCCGCCATTTCGGCCAGTATGTGTGCCGTCTCCTGTGTGGGTGAGTGCCTCATCTGGGGTTGTTCTTCGTCCGTCGGTGAGGTCGGAGTTCTCAGGCCGTGCTCGGCGCCATCTTGGGAGCCTTGGCGGGAATGGCGGGAGGCCGCGAATAGATCTTTTACCGTGGCCGGAGTTTCGGTGAGTTTTTTGGACTGCTTTCTGGGTGTGCGCTTGTCCATTGTCGTTGGTCAGCGAGTTGGTGTGGGTAGATTGCCGGTGTGATGGCTAAAGTTAGCTGTTGGTATTGGGGTCGGTGAGGAGCGCTAGACAAACACGTCCAGCTTGGTTCCCGGTCAAGCCACGCCCCCTAAATTTTTACTTTTTAACCATTTTATTTGGCAGATGTTTTGTATAGCATGCGTTTTCTTTAAAAAGGAACACTCCAAGAACAGTAACCACTATAGGCAACTGTGGTGATTATAGTGCCAGGATTGCCTTGGCACCACACATAGTAAAACCATGTTCTTACACTTTGAAGTTTTACCTGTGGTCTTATGACACCACCTCTTGCCCCTTCCCTTCTGATCTGAGAGCTGGAAGATCTATGCCCAAGTTAGCTTGTTACCTGAGAGCTGTCACTGTCAGACAATGAGCTGGTCCTGCACAGCTTTGAAAGGAAATAGATTCTTAGTTAAGGGGACACTCCACTACCCATATTAATAAAAATCACTGTTTAGTAGATATACACCAAATGAAAACTTGCATGCATTTAATTATGAATTTTTTTCCATTTATTTACATCTAAAAACAGGTTTAAAAAGTTGCAGTACTGCCTTTGCAATCCCTCCCCTTCTTGCCCCACCCAGACTTTCTGTGGCTGTCTAACAGACAATCACGTATAAAGTGCAGTGCAAAACAATCGACAAGCTTAATGGAAATGGAAATTACCCTTTCTTAAAAATGTAGATATGTACCAAGGATTCCTCTAAGTCCTCAAAACAGAAAGTATATATACGTATTGGATATCTACAAAATAAAAAAGGCCATATGGTGTAATAACATAATAGCACTTATATAAAGTGAGAATTCAAGATTTAACTCACAAATTAAACACCCCCCCCCCCCCCAAAAAAAAAACAGTTTGAAGCACTTTCAATTTTGCAACAACCTAGGAAATAAATTCCTTCCTTCTTGACCAATGGTTTGTATTGGCTCATTGGCACATAAAGCGTTTCAGCAAGCTAAAGTGGTTTAGGGTTCTGGAGTGTTCATTTAAATTAGGTTAAAAAAGTTAAAGTAAAAAAAAAAAGTAAATACATTTAAAATAAATAGAAATTCACCCCTACCTGGTAGTATAGGACATAATATACATGCCCCTTTGGTCACAGTTTTTGAATATAACAGTTTGTTGGTCTGATGAGGTCACTGCACTGTGCAGGGAGCGAAGCAACTAAGACCATAGAGACTATATAGAGGTTTTAAAATTAGTGTCTGACCCAAGGTGCATGTATATGGCTGAAGGATCCTGCTTCATACTAAAAGGTAAGGATGAGTTTTTCTCATTTCTTCCATATATTTAATTTAACTGCCTTTCCTAACTTGATTAAAGGATTATTATATTGGAAAAGAGTTTGGTGGGGACAATTGTTCTTTAAGTGTTCTTAAGATAAGATCGACCAGAGAAATGAATATACATTACTCAATAGGAAAAGGATTTGCAGGGCACAAGTAGTAGCAGTCGGCTAATTTTAAAGGCGTCTTTAAATGTTGGGAAATCCGTCACAAATTATTAATATGGTACATGGTGCCAGTGTGCACCCAGCTACCGCCCCTTTATGCTGGAGATGCATTGCTGAACCTGGTACTTTGGCAATGTACTGCAATTACAAACTACTGGAGGGCACTCCAATCCTTGATTTCTAATATCACAGGTTGCATCCTAGTAGAGATTCCGATTATCCCCCCTTCCCTTATCACCTCTCATTTGTTTCTGCCCAATAGCAGGGTATTCTTTTCAAGTGGAACGCTCATCTGCACCCTATGACTGATTCCCTTATACCTAGTATGTACATATTGTTCATATTTAGGACCAGACCTTTTTGCTGGACACGCTGCCATATGATATTAAGAAACCAGAGAAACATTTTATGCTTCATATCTTGGGCAGGGATTGACCGCTATTATTTCAAAAGCAGATGCAGATTATCGGTCACCTTTTAAACCGATTAACAATAACTGGATATTCTGTATATTTTAAGTTTTGAAAAAGCAACACAATTTCTGCGCAAATCTGGAATTAACCGAACAGCAGTCACACTCCTATCACTCTTAGGCCACCAGCCCCGTGCATTACAGTAGATTATTCACTTTTTTCACCTCCCTGGTTTCTGCTGAGCTCCACATGTGGGGACTCACAGGGAGGGGTGAGATTGCGCGTTCGGGCCTCTTTGGCTGCAGTTTCCAGATGCTGAAGACCACATGCGGTGGGCTGGTAGAGGTAAGTTATTGGTAATATCAGTAAATTACAAGTCTGATCATCGAAAATTGGAGAATATCGGCTCTAATAATCAGTCTATTCCTATTTTGGACACTCCCAAAAAACAAACTGGCTAGCCAGAGGAAATCTACAAACACTATTCTATACACCAATGCTCAGTTCTCTACAATCTACACACAATTAAGCGGAAATGTCATAAAAACAAATAGCCTCATCAAGGTCTCGCAAATTTCAAATCTCTGGGATAAATTAACAAAGAATACCTTCCACCCCTTTTACCCCTTAACAGTATTTCCATCGCCAGGTAAGCCTGCATACGTAGGCTGTAGTGGTCTGGGTGCTGTGCCCCTTTTGCACTTAGTGCTGCAATGTAAAACATCTACCAGGAAGCCACTAGAAAGCTTCCTGAATCGAAACGGACCTTAGGTCCTGTATCTGACGCTGGACATCCTCACACTCTGCATGAGGATATTCAGCGTCAGATTTTTCAATGCTTTCCTATATGGAGGTCTAATGCGCACGCAGCATTTGCCGCGCATAAGCATTAGCACCCGCTCATCGAGGGAGGTCAGAGAGGGCGGAGCATCGACCCAGCACCGAGGGACATTGGCGCTGGAAAAAGGGCTATTTACCCGAGGAGGGGGGCACAAGGGAGGGGGAGCAATGGTTTCAGGAATACAGCTTTGTATTCCTGGCTCTATAGTATCCCTTTAATTCCCATAAGTCAATTTTTATTTAGAATGGATCTGCTTTCAGGAAGACCTGTCATTTCAGAAGTGATCTATTAATACAGAAGCTCAGCATAGTGCTATAAGCATTCAATCTGAGGAAATTATAAAGAGGTGTAATACACCAGTTCAGCCAGTAGATGGAGAATCTAATGATGTGTTACGACCTGATTGAATGCTAATGGACATTTTTTTTTTCCAAAATGGTTCAGTATATACTAAAGGGAAAAAAATAGCTTTCTTTAGAGTAAGTATAGTTATTAAACACAATGAATAGTCTGAAGCGCTGGGAAGATTGATTCTCTCTGACACGATGATATCTATGGTGACACAAGAGTGCTGAGAATTACAGGGAATGGCAGCCTTTGCAGACATTGGTTTAGGGAAGGGGTTCCCGAACCCAGTCGTCAAGTACCCCCTACCGGTCCAGGATTTAGGGATTACCCTGTTGTGTCTAAAGTGGGCTTTTTTTATTTTTCTAAAACCACCTTCGACACAACTGGGTAATCCATAAATCGTGGACTATTAGGTGGTACTCGAGGACTGGGTTGGGAACCACTAGTTTAGGGTATGTAATATGCAATTTATAGGTTTTAAACTAAGTCAAATGATAAATCACTTTAGAAAGGTCACTGTTAGAACAATGAGTCAGTGGTGACTGTTCCATAGGGACCATTAGGGGCCAAGGAGAAGCTCCCCATATGATTTTGAAATGAGGGGGAAAAAAAGTAATCTAATCAACTAATGATAATGTGTGTGTGTTGAAATAAACATGTGTGGTGTCTGCCATGATTGGCATTGAGGTTTTCTCCCCCTCTTTAGTGATGCCTGAATATGCTGCTTAGAGGATGAGCAAAAAGTCTTGTTAAAAATGTGGGGTATTTTTGGAAAACAAAATTCCGCTCTATGAATATAGACCCCTAAGATATGGTTATTAGCCTTCCTTATAATTCACCAGCCGCCATTGGCAATTCAAAATGGGGCTAAAATCACTTTAAATTTAGTAAAGATAAAGGAATTGTGGGCACACCCAAAACATGCATTTCGCAGGAATGGTGCTGCCGTAGTGACCAAAATTCATACATAATACAGATTAAGAAACAGCGCACACACAGAAATACATTTTTCAATTCTATAAGGCTACTTAAAATCACCTATCTCGGGGGCGGAGCCTGACGACCAGCCTGAAAAGACGCCATCTTACCCAGCTCCCAGGTTGCTGAATACAATCCTGGAAAAATCACCCTCCACAGGGGCCATCCACTACAACAAAGTGCACACCCAGCACCAAGACATCGGGGTGAACAGATTGATGCCCTTTTTCCAAGCCGCCAAGCAGCCTAGGCAGCGGCGCAAAACCGCGGCCTACCGGGCCTCACCAATCCTCAGCCTCGAGGCACTTCTCGGCGGACAGAGAGTGGGTCCAGACTACCCGGTTTACCCCCCGCAGGACTCACCTGCCATGGGCCGACGTACCCCCAAACCTATGGCTGGAGACCATACCCAAGGTAGGGACATTGGGGAAATGCTGCTCCGGCCACCGCACGCCGCGCCAGCACTTGCGAACCCCTCGCCAAACATGGCCCCTGTCCAGGAGATGGAGGGAGGGGAGGCTTCACGCACAGAGAACCCCCAGGGGGGACCCACAAAACCCCCGGCCTCGCCAGAGGAATCAGCCCCACTACTAAAGGGGACCTGAAAGTCCTCCTGGTAGACATCCATCAGCTGCTGGCTGCTGATGTGGCCCTAATTAAAAGAGACATGCAGCAGGCCACAGACCACATTACAAACGCAGAAAAGGACATAGCTGGAGTACACAATACTATAACTACCCTGAAAGATTCAGTCCAACAGCTGCACATGGAACAACATGTCTTAGCAACCCAAATAATGTCCCTTGAAGACAAGCAACGCCGAACACACATAAAGATCCGCGGCATACCCAACACCATCACCACTGAAGAACTGCCGCACTAAACGCGACGACTCTTGAATACCATCCTACCACAACCAGTAGCTAAGAAAATCGCACTGGACGGTATATACCGAGTAACAAGCTCAGTACGCATCACACCTGACACCTCCAGAGATGTCATCCTGCGTTGTTTAACCATACATGACAAGATCCAAATAATGACTGCCCTGAAAGGCAAAACGCCACTAGAATTTGAGGACGCAAAGTTATTATTTTTTCAAGACCTCACAAGAGCTACATTACTTAGACGCAAATCCTTCAGCCCAGTGACGTCCACCCTACGCAAAGCAAACATACCATACAGATGGGGTAACTCCGGCTCCCTGCTAGTCCATCACGCTGGGACCACTCACAACCTTACCTCCCCGGTGGGAGCCCCAACCTTCCTGTCTGCATTGGGACTGCAACCGAGCCAACCTCCTAATACAGCAGATAACCAAAATGTAACCCAGGACCCAGCAGGCAGCACCTCAGCCAGACAAATGGCGAACTGCCTGCAACGCCCGCACACCCGACCCTAATCTGGGACTGAGCCAGCCCTGCCTCCGAGCAACCATCAGGCTAACTAAACTACACAGACCAACTACACGCTCGGACTTAGATCCAAACCAATCAAGAGTCTATAATGTTATGCTACCATGCTTATCACATATTGTATTGTATTGCTTTTACTCATTTACTCTAATTTTCTTTTTACCTTTCACTTTTGCTTTCTAGTACGCTCACTCAGACAACACACCCAAACCCCTGGGAAAGGTACCACAACCCCCAAACAAAACAGGGTCTACACACCTCTCTCACTCAGCAAGCCGCTGGCCCTTAGGACCCAGGCAACCTGGCGATAAGAGGCGCCTTCAATACCCCCCCCGCCACTCCTATAGGGCAGGGGCAACACTAAGCGTGCCAGGCAACCACCAGGACACCAAATGGTCCAACATCCACACAAACATCACATAGTACCCAAAAAGCACACCCTGGCACTATCTACGCATATAGATACCAACCTGAGACCACACAAACTAAGGCTCCTACGCAACACTGCGGCCTCATGCAACACAAAGGAGCATACTTCACACCTCAAGCCTGTAGTACCCCGGGAGTGCAACACACACCAACCACTAGCCTGCCGAACTCTAACTAACCCCGGGCTTGTCCCCAAACACGGTTAAAAATAAAAAGCGCTTGACAAACGCATTTCACTGTATATCCTGAAACTAACCTTAAAATGTTATGGGAACACTTGTTACTGCTAAATACTTGCAAACTAACAATCTCATGAAATGCTGAATGTAATTCCTTGTACAACTGAGCACAGAAAAATAAAGAATTCAAAAAAAAATAAAAAATCACCTATCTCAGCAAATAAATATGGGGATTCCGTTCCACCATACGCCCATATTGTGTTAAGTCAACTACTACGTCACAGTATCCCAATATCAGTGGGTCCTACACAAATTCCAATGTGGGAGACAAATCAATTAGTGCTAGTGCTAAATAAGCTAAGATGTATTTAAATCTATTTCTAAGAGCAATGTGACTATATATAATTCAAAATTAATATGATAAATTAATGTAATAAATGCAGTCTGTTTAGTTTGAAACTGCATTTTTTAAAATTACATTTATCACATTAATAAACATGTATTTTTATGTGTGTGCTGTTCCTTAGTCTGTATTATGTTTAAATTTACTTTCCAAATAAAAGTGCCCTGCAACCCTAGGTTTAGAGGTTACCTAAGGGTAGACACAATCTACCCCTAACTCTCAGCTCCCTGTGATGTGATCTACCCCTAACCCTCAGTGCCCTGTGACGTGATCCACCTCTAACCATCAGTGCCCTGTGACGTGATCCACCTCTAACCATCAGTGCCCTGTGACGTGATCTACCCCTATCCCTCAGTGCCCTGTGATGTGGTCTACTCCTATCCCTCAGTGCCCTGTGACGTGGTATACCCCTAACCCTCAGTGCCCTGTGACGTGATCTATCGCTAACCCTCAGTGCCCTGTGACATGATCTACCCCTATCAAGAAACCAGATAAACATATCATGCTTCATATCTTGGGCAGGGATCGACCGCTATTATTTCAAAAGCAGATGCAGACTATCGGTCACCTTTTAAACCGATTAACAATAACTGGATATTCTGTACATTTAAAGTTTTGAAAAAGCAACACAATTTCTACGCAAATCTGGAATTAACCGAACAGCAGTCACACTCCTATCACTCTTAGGCAACCAGCCCCGTGCATTACAGTAGATTATTCACGGTTTCACCTCCCTGGTTTCTGCGGAGCTCCACATGTGGGGACACACAGGGAGGGGTGAGATTGCGCGTTCGGGCCTCTTTGGCTGCAGTTTCCAGATGCTGAAGACCACGTGCGGTGGGCTGGGAGAGGTAAGTTATTGGTAATATCAGTAAATTACAAGTCTGAGCATCGAAAATTGGAATATCGGCTCTAATAATCAGTCTATTCCTATTTGGACACTCCCAAAAAACAAACTGGCTAGCCAGAGGAAATCTACAAACACTCTATTGTATACACCAGTGCTCAGTTCTCTACGATCTACACGCAATTATGCAGAAATGTCATAAAAACAAATAGCCTCATCATCAAGGTCTCACAAATTTCGAATCTCTGGGATAAATTAACAAACAAAGAATACCTTCCACCTCCCTTACCCGTTACCAGTATTTCCATAGCCAGGTAAGCCTGAAGGCTATTGTGAATGTCATATGTCTTATATACAAACAATAGCTAACATTGCATACAATATGTAAAGAAAAATACAGATATGCATTGAAACCACTGTAGAATAGAAGTGGGTATATCATTGACACAGGAAAGTCACTTCTAAATATAATTCCTTTGGTTTTTGATGAAGACTCTGTGCTCTGAGTACCATTGTCACTTCGGGGTTTTTCAAACAGGTAGATTATTTATGAAACATTTGTAAAGAACATAACTTATTTAAGATGTATTAATGTGAAAAAACCTGAAAGGAAAACTATCCCTGTTGATAAGCATCAGGGGGGGCTTGTGCATGTGCGGCAATTGCAGTGCTGCCCCAATCAGCATTTCATAACAGGGATGTGCTGACTCAATGTATATCTATGGGAAGCAATTGGAGTCTCCATGACGAATGTAGAGATGTCAAACTACAACCGGGTATTCCCCCTTTAGAGGACGTGTTAGGTAGCAATGTCAACACTCTTTTCCCAGAAAATGCAGTGTTTACTCTGCTGTGAGTGCTGGGACAATCTTTTTGCCTCAGAACCACTTCATTAAGCGGTAGTGTTTCTGGTTCTTAGATTGTCCCTTTAATTAGGCAACACTTGAAGCTATAGCTATGTAGCTATGGGGATTTGTTCACCATTGATCTTTACAACTAACCTATCACTTTATACACATAAGCATAACTGCGAGTAAGAGGTAAGATACAAAATTCAAATCCTTGAAAAATTTCAGAGCAGTTTTAAGGTAAATAGGCATTTTTTATATTTTATTCAAAGGTGTAATTTAAAAAAAAAAAAAAAAAAAACGACTCTTCCCCTTAAGGGGTCAATAAAGAACTTTCTCATTTTCTAAACATGCATAAAAGAAAACAAAACCCACAACTACAATATTCGTACAAAGCACAGGAACAAACTAAATGGCCCATAGAATTCCCACCTATTATAGAAGCCAGTGGTTTAATCGGAGCCAAGTATTTGAGTATTTAAATAAAAGAAACTGATGGACACCAGTACCTGTTATACATTGGGGGAACACAATTATATTGAGCGCAGAGTTTAGCTTTCTGATGCAGATCGGAACTTGGTTGTAGTTGCAAAGACAGCCATGGGGAAAAAAAAATGATCTAAACAATGATCTAAAATATATTCACAGCAGTAAAATGTTAAAAATATTCTCTCTTCATCTTTTCACTTTTGAACCACTTGATAGCAAATTGTCAACTAAATGCTAGGAGTATGTATGAATCACCTTTCTGCAATATCTACATCAGGAAAAATGTGCTTTGTAATAACTGTACGAGATGTTCTGTGTGAATCTTTACACGTCATTAAGTCACAATGCTCAGGGAACAGATGAGTGTAACTTCCAGCCATGGTGTAAGGTAAGCCATATTTCCTCTTCACTCTCCTAAATACAGCTGCATAGAACAACCCGTGACCCTTAGAGCGGCTTTGTCACAATTTCCTTTTCCCTTTAATGTCACCCAATTCCTTAACTCCCCAGTGTACCCAATCAGTGTTTATATGCTTTCTATTCATCCCCAAGAAAGTTACATTTTACAACTAATGCGGTGCTGGATCCTCATTTCCAGCGTCACCATCTTCTAACTGCAGACAGTGACGGAAGGACACTGCCTTCGCTTGCCTATGCGACAGGGGAGCACTTTGGAGATGACCAGGACTGCGCATGCCCAATAAGCCACAAGGGATGAAAATGGAACTATGCATGCTCTGCACTTGAAAATCTCGGGTGGCAACAGATGACGGACAGGAGAGGTGAGTATTGTGGGAATGCTAGCTTGACAAAGGAAGTGGAGCTTGCCTTAAAGGGACACTATAGTCACCAAAACAACTTTGGCTTAATGAAGCAGTTTTAGTGTATAGAACATGCCCCTGCAGCCTCACTGCTCAATCCTCTGCCATTTAGGAGTTAAATCCCTAGTCACACCTCCCTGCATGTGACTTGCACAGCCTACCTAAACACTTCCTGTAAATAGTCATCTAAAGTTTATCCTTTCTTTATTGCAAGTTCTGTTTAATTTAGATTTTCTTATCCCCTGCTATGTTAATAGCTTGCTAGACCCTACAAGAGCCTCCTGTATGTGATTAAAGTTCACAGAGAAAGAGATACAATTGTTTAAGTTAAATTACCTCTGATTGAAAGTGAAACCAGTTTTTTTTTTCATGCAGGCTGCGTCAATCAGAGCCAGGGGAGGTGTGGCAAGGGCTGCATAAACAGAAACAATGTGATTTCACTCCTAAATGGCAGAGAATTGAGTAGTGTAACCTGAGAGGCATGATCTATACACTAAAACTGCTTCATTAAGCTAAAGTTGTTTAGGTGACTATAGTGTTCCTTTAAGCTCCACCTTTTTGTCACAATTGTCAAAAGGAAGAGAAAAGGAAACAATAGGAGAAAGGCAAGTTTAAGTTGACACAGTCACTTTAATGGTTAAATCCAGGAGTTAAATAAAGAAGTAAGTATTTTGTACCAGTCTATCAAAGATATATGTTTGAGATATAGGACTATGTTACATTGGAAGTGCCACTAGTGATTGTGAGAGGTCATATGTCCTTTTTTGTTTAAGATGGATATAATTTGTCATAATTTGTTGTTCCTTGTGACTTTATTCAGCTTGATATATGGTCTATGTATATTAAATAAAATTATACTAATTATGGGATGTGCTCCTCAATTGTTTTCTTAATTGTAGTTTCAGACTCTATTAGGAATACAGACTTTGAGTGAGCTTCCTTTCTTTGTAGCGTTTTGAGTATACTTATTTGTCTGTTTTTGTCCACAGTGCGCCCTCCTTCTTAATTATCCTTTATATTACATACACACACACACACACATTTAGTACTTCTCCAAAAATATATCTATGTAACATACATGCAAAGCAAATTGAAGAGCAAATGTTTTCCTTTCGTAAAGTGGCAGTACTTACAAGTGGGATGTTCCTTCTAGTTGGGACAAGAAGTTCCCCCTTCTTTTTAGGATAATTGAAGTGCTCCGCCTGCTGCCTCTATATAACCTGCCAGTCAGAAGAGAATACCAGTTCTTCTTGTCCCAGCTAACGGGACGGACACGTTTTCCCCCAGGATCCAGGTGGAGATGGTGCGGTCAGCACAGGCTGCTGGCCGGGAGGTGAGGCCCGATAGTTCCCTGGGTGGGAGATGAGCGGCAGTGATACTTCCAGGATTCGCGTTACGGAACGCGACCGGATATCCGTCTTTGTGGCTTCTGTGGGGAGTTTCTGGGCGGACCTCCCACCGAGCTAGGCGCATGCGCACAGCAGTGGAATGCATGCCTGGGTAGTTTTGCGTTCCACCGAACACCGAATCGCGCTACTGAGCATGCGCGAAACAGTGTTCGCAAATTTGGCGCCAAATTAGAAATTTGGGCGCATATAAAGTTGTGCAGAACCTATCTGGTCCCAAGGGTGGGTGTACAGACCTGGTTCTCCGTGTCACCAGCCCTCCTACACGGTTCTAAGGTGGTTTGAGGTGAGATTTAACTCTTTAAACTCTCCCTTATCACCTCTCTCTTTTGCATGCTCCTATACAAATGTCTGTTGTTTTTTTACAGATATGTGCAGTCCTATTTTACCGGATAAGGCAGAAAAAGATCGAACCACTTAGCTTGTCTGGAGTGTGCGGTCCCTCTACCTGATGGATGTCGAAAAAAGACGCGTAATCAGTGCGCTACGGAATTGCTAGAAAAAAACAAGCAAACTGATGTCTTGCTTCCTGTGCTGGTTCCAGGAAAATTTATCACAGACTTTTGAATCTTTTAAAGATGCTGTTAAGAAGCTGGCTTTTCAGGAGAAGCAGGTTAAGAAACGTAGGAGAGATAGATCTCCCTCTCTATCTGATATCTCATCAGGAGAATGCTCTTCCTCCTCGCCTTCTGATATTTCCAGCGTAGCTTCAAGTGTGGAAGAGGGTTTTCCACCAGAAGAGCTTAAACAATGTATTAAAGAAGTATCTACAGCTGTTCAGGAACCTGAACCTACCAAGGGCAAGGTTAAAGGTTTCCCTATGCCTCCTAAAATAATGGAAGAATCCTGAAAGGCGTGCATTTATTTCAAAACATTTTAAACTTCTTTTCAAACTACAGTCTGAAGAAAAATGGGAAGATCTTCCCAAGGTGGACATTCAGATAGCACAGCTGTCAAAGAAGACCACTATATCCATTGGTGAGGTCTCGGGACTGAAAGACCCAATTGACAAAAGAGCCAAAACTTTGTGTAGAAGAATTTTCCAAGCCGCAGGGTACCAGTGTAGAGCCGAAATAGCAGGTTCAGCGGTTCTCAGGGCACAGAGAAGTTGGCTCCAAGCCCTTGAAGAGTCCCTCATGGGCAAGTCTGATTTCGACCCTGCCCATCTTATGTTCCTCCTAGAATTATCAAACTAATTTCTTTCGGATGCCTCTGATGAGATTCTTTGTTTATCAGCCAGAATCATGGGATTGTCATCTGTGGCCAGAAGAGCTCTGTGGCTACGAACATGGACAGCTGATTCAGCTTCTAAGGCAGCTCTATGTGAACTTCCCTTTGAGAGGAACAAGCTCTTTGGCACTCCTTTGGAAGACATTATCAGACAGATGTCGGAAAACTAAGAAGGCTCTACCTCTGGAGTCAAGACCCCAAAAGTATAAAAGATATCAGTTCAAGGGTTGGAATTCCTTTCGTTACCAAGGGCGTTCTTGGAGATTTCAAAAACAGAATGAATCCAGCAGCCAATGGTCTAGGCAGGATTTCAACAGACAAGATAAAAAGAGGAAATTCTGACGCCAAGAGAGTAGGAGGACGCCTTTGGTTCTTCACCCACGAATGGGTAAAGATTACATCACACAGATGGATTCTAAGAACTCTTTCAGAGGGTTACAGAATAAAGTTCTCTGCAATACCACAACCATCTTTCCTTCTGTCAAGCTATCCATCAAAAAAGAAATCGGAGGCTCTCCTGCCAGAAGCTCTTTTTCTTGTACAAAAAGAGGTTATAGAAAAAGTACCAAAATTATGGGAATTTCAAGGGGTGTGTTTTCGGCCTATCCTGGACCTAAAAAAGGTCAACGCCTGCATACCCTATCACAGGTTTCGTATGGAGAATATTCTGTCTGTCATGCACATCTTGCAAAAAGGGGGATTCATGGCAAAGCTAGACTTAAAATATGCTTACCTCCATGTTCCAATGTCAGAGTCCTCCCGGAAGTTCCTCAGATTTGCAGTTTTGACAGGAAAGCAAAGAATTCTCCATTTTCAGTTCAAGGCTCTACCTTTTGGCCTGTCATCGGCTCCTCGTGTATTTACGAAAATCCTATCACCCATAGCAGCTGCTTTGCGCCTGAGGGGTATTTCGATAGTTCCGTATCTGGACGACTGGTTCTTAAAAGTCCAATCGGAACAACTGCTAAGATCTCATCTCGTGATCGCTATGAAGATGTTGAAAGAGCACGGATGGCTCCTGAACCTAAAGAAATCCCAGTTGAGTCCTTCATTGAGCCTGGAATTTTTGGGTCTTCGAGTGGAATCAGAATCCCGGTCACTTTTTCATCCAATAGAGAAACAGAAAAGGATTTTCAAAACCGTGTCAAGTTTGCAAAAAAAACTCAAGCTCCGTTAGGGAGGCTATGAGTTTACTGGGCCTCCTCACTTCTGCAATCCCAGCAGTAGCTTGGGCAAAGGCAGAATTAAAGCCATTACAATGGGACATTCTCTCTCAATGGTCAGGGCGACAGGAGGATCTAGATTCTGTCTTTCACCTATCCGAAGTGGTGAAGAATCAACTGAACTGGTGGAAAGAAAGAAACAACATTTGGAAAGGCCTCTCGTTTGCTCAACACCAGTGGATTACGTTAACCACAGATGCTTCCCAGACTGGTTGGTTCGCCCAACTAGGTTCTCAGTTCCATCAAGGTGTTTGGAACAAGGAAGAGGCAAACTCTTCCTCAAACATCAGAGAGTTGAAAGCTGTTTGGAAGGCACTGAAGTCCTTCAGTTCAATGATCACCAATCAAGCAGTAAGGATTCAGTCGGACAATGCCACTACAGTCAGTCAGTCAATCAAGACTTCTCGCGATTACGGCTACACATATCAGAGGGCAGAAGTCATTGGTCTCAGGCGGACTGGTCACTGTCAAACCAAGTTTTCTTGGAGCTGGTTACCTGCTTCGGCCGGCCGTATATAGACCTGATGGCCACAAGGAGAAACAGAAAAGTTCAGGTTTTTGTTTCTCTCTAAGCACGGGATTGTCCAAACATTTTAGACTGTCTATCGATCACTTGGAATTTCAACATAGCTTATGTTTACCCTCCAATAGCACTCATTCCCAGAATTATTCAGAAGGTAAAATGGGAAAAGCTAAGAGTTCTAGCCATCCTCCCCTTCTGGCCAAACAGGAGTTGGTTTCAGAAGTGGAAAACATGACCATCTCAAGTTGGACTCTCCCAATCTCTACCAACATGATAGAGCGGGTGACTTTTCCCTTAGAAACCCTGGCAATGTTCCACCTGACGGCATGGCTTCTGCAAGGTTGGTCCTCCAGGGACATGGTCTTTCAGATCGCTTATGTGACGTGTTGCGGTCTTTAGTACGCTTGTCCACATCTAGAATTTTATTTCAGGGTGTAGTTAAAGTTCAGGTCCTGGTGTTCCATTCGAGGTTCGGATCCTGTCAGAGCATCAGTCCCGTAAATTCTGTCCATCAAAGATGTTGATGCGAATAGCTATATTGAAATGAACAGCTGCCATTATCCACCTTGGCTTAAGAATGTTCCAAAAAGTCAGTTTCTACGAGTACGTAGAAACTGCACACAAGAAACCGATTACATCTCCCAAGTAGAAAAAATTAAAGAACAATTTTTAGATAAAGGCTATGACACCAGCACTTTACAGAACTGCATTGAGGAAGTTAAACAAATCGATAGAAAAGACCTTATACGCTATAAAAAACCATATAAGAAGATTAGCGATAAACATGCACTGAATATGCCTTTTATATGCAATCATAGTGGTAATAATCACAAAATAAACAAAATTGTAACCAAGTATTGGCCTATTTTAAAAGAAGATCCAGTATTATGTCAAATTTTACCTAATCGACCAAAAATGGTGTATCGTGGATGTAGGAATTTAAAACAGTCCCTAGTAAAAAGTAGTTTTAGAGTACAACCCTCAACACACTTTTTAAATAAAAATAAAGGATTCTATGGTTGTGGTTCATGCCTTGCCTGCAGGGAAACGGATAATATAAAAAGACACATAACTTCATTTGTATATAAAGATCAAAAAGAATTCACTATAAAAGATCAGTTAACTTGTTTTTCAAAGAATGTCATTTATATCCTTAAGTGTCCTTGCAATCTTATGTATGTGGGGCGAACAATCAGGTGCCTACATATTAGAATTGCCGAACACATACGTAATATTAAAAAAGGTTTAGAGACACATAGTGTCTCACAACACTATAAAAGATGTCACAACAGCAACCCAAAAGGTTTAATGTTTTGTGCTATTAAATTAGTCCCAAAAAATTGGAGGGGAGGTGATTTCAGCAAAAGAATTGGTGAAGAAGAAATGCGATGCATATACAATTTTAATACACTTATTCCAAACGGTCTAAATCAAGACTTTGAATTATGCCATTTTTTGTGACATCGTTTGTAATGTGTTAAACATATTGTGCAATTCTCTGTATATAGTGTCCTTTTTTATATATGCTTGAGATACATATGAATTTTCTATTATCTAAAAAGTCTCTTAATATATTAATATTGCACATTGGCACTTTATATCTATATATTACCCTTTTTTATTTCAATTTTTAATACATATATTTTTCTTGTTACTTATTCACACTGTGATATTGCTCTTATTGATCTCTCTGTATGATATGATAGTTTAATATATTCTTATTATGTTTTTTTTTTGCAGTCAGTCTCTCTAATTCATGTTATTTTGTTTTAAGGGAAGTTCCCCTTTAAATTTTCGTAGGTGGAACGCATATGCGTTCCACGGCCGCCATGTCCGCTTATTTCCTGGAGTATGGGGCGGATGTGGGGAGGGGTGGAACGCATGTGCGTTCCACAAGCATCTAAGAACTTAACCATGTGACCGGACAACACAGGAAGCATGAAAACAGCCCGATCATGTGATCGGACAATACAGAAAGTTAACACCGACCCGGAAGTGATGCGTTCCACTGATGAATCTGTGCGTTCCACGGACGAAAAAGGCGCCAAAATCAAGCATATTTAAGAGAAGAGACTGTACACAGCAAGTATTCACCAACTGAGGAAGCCTATTAGGCGAAACGCGTCTTGGTGACTTTGGTGACTATATGGACTTTGTTTTATGCCGTTCTTTTATTTCTGGAATAAAGTAAAATTTTTTAGAAGCACTTATTTGTTCCTGTTTTATCCTTCTCATCTGCTGGAGTGGGATTTGGATCTCCCTTAAGGATCCTATTGTTATCCAGACCAGAGCCAGGTTATCTTATGGCTCTACTTTTGTGAGTGTGCTATTTAAAGACACAGCGATCTATCTCCATTTTATCAGTTTTACACTATTGTATCCCCCTCTGTTTCTGTTTCAGTTTCATTGTTTTGGCTGGAATTTTGAAGAGAGGGAAGTATTTATATTTATATTTGCTATATTCTGCTCCACCCATTTTTGTTGTATTATATTACTGTATTTGTGAAGGTGAAGGGGATACCTCACTGGTGTGTTGAGCAGCCTTTAATCTTTGGGACGTACTTGCTTGTGTGTATACTATTGGGTTTGAAACCGGACTAGGGGTCTCTACTCTCAAGGGACAGATTTCAGCTCTAAGTAATTTCCTGGTTCGTGACATTGCCTCTGACCTGCTTATCCGCAGGTTCTTTAAAGCCATACGGCTGAAGCGGCCTCCCAAGATAGTCCCTTTTCCTACCTGGGATTTGTCCTTGGTGCTTCAGGCTCTTTGTGAACCACCGTTTGAACCATTACTAGAGGTTCCCTTAAAGCTTCTGACCTTTAAGACAGCATTCCTTGTGGCGATCACCTCTGCAAGGAGCATAGGTGAAATTCAGGCTCTATCCTCCTCCCCTGAATTCACAATTTTTCATCAAGATAAAGTTGTCCTGCACCCCAGGCCTTCTTTTTTGCCTAAGGTTATTTCAAGCACTACTTTAAACCAACCTATTATTTTGCCTGCATTTTGCCAGTCTACTTCATCGGATCTGGAAAGAAAGTGGCATCTCCTTGATGGTAGAAGAGCACTGAAGATTTACCTCCAGAGAACTATGGATTTTAGGACCTCAGGTCATCTCTTTGTCTCCTTTCAAGGCACTCACAAGGGCTGTGCTGCTTCCAGACCCTCTTTATCCAGATGGCTGACCAATGCGATTAGGTTAGCTTATCATTCCAAAGGGACTCCTCTTAGATTTCCGTTAAAAGCCAATTCCACTAGGGCTATGGCAACCTCTGCCTCGCCTGAAGACATCTGTAAAGCCGCCACTTGGTCATCGTTTCATACCTTTATCAAACATTATAGGCTGGACATTTTCTTATCATCTGAAGCTGCTTTTGGGTGTAAGGTGCTTCAGGCAGTTGCCTCCTGTGTCCCCACCCATTTAGTCTCCAGGGATCTTGCTATATCCCACTTGTAAGTACTGCCACTATACGAAAGGAAAAACAGTAATTTTACTTACCGTAAATTCCTTTTTTCTTAGTATAGTGGCAGTACTAGTTTTTCCCTTCACTTTGATATGGATTAAATATTTTTTGCAGTATTCAGTCTCCGTTTGGTTATTTTGGATTACTGGTGTTCTCTTCTGACTGGCAGGTTATATAGAGGCAGCAGGTGGAACACTTCATTCATCCTAAAAAGAAGGGGGAGCTTCTTGTCCCAACTAGAAGGAACATCCCACTTGTACGTACTGCCACTATACTAAGAAAAATGTATTTACGGTATGTAAAATTACTGGGTTTTTTGTTTGTAATAAAAACAAAACATTTAGATATTTCCATCACACATGGTAAATGTTATCCAGTGTAGTGGGGGGACAAATACTGAAGGGAAACTTCAAGAGCAAAAACAACTTCTACTCATTGCATAGTGCCAGAGGAGGAAGCAGAGGGCAAAGTGGATAGAGCCCTCATGAACACTTTGGGGTTAAATTGTATAAAATAAATAAAAATATATATTTGAAGCTTAAGCCCATAAGACCCCAGGACTTCCAGACACTGCAGCAACTTCATTGTGCCAAGTTCTTGTGGTGCCCTGGAATGGAATTTTAATCCCTGTTTTTTCATGAATGAAACTACTGCCCAACTACATACTCCATAAACCTATGCAGATGTCTATGGGATATGCAGAGTCATCTCACTGAAAAGAATTAGGAGAGAAATCGGAGCGACATCTTCTAATATTGTAACACAGTGGGGATTATGTATTTATATATATATATATATATATATATATATATATATATTAAAAAAAAAAAAATACATTAATTAAAATTTTTTTTACAAAAGCAATCTTATCTTTGTGGCATATTTTTCTGCCACTGTCAGAGTGGTGAGTTTTACTGTGACTTATGAGCAGTGTTCATATTGACCCTTTGTATTTAATGTGCATAAAACCTTTACATTGAGAATGCATATTTGTTTTCTACTAATATTACATATTTTTCTATTTAGCAAGCGAATTTGATGGTAAAATCATTAAAATAATAAAGTTTTTATACACAAGAAAATGTCACATGTGCACAAAATGTTGCAATGTTTATAAAGAAATTCCCCTATGTATATATAACTGCTACATCTTCACCTTTCATACAAATTAGTTACATGTAGCCACTTTGAAGAGTATTATTTTGGCCTGTGTATTTTATGGGATAATTGTTTTTTAAAACTGCATTTGCATTCCGATTATCTAAGAAACACATTTTGAAACTTCTTTAACATTACATTTGATGCAGAGAAAACTCCAGCCTTTGCTAATCAAAATTACTTTCAAAGGCTACACTTTTCACATCAAGAGACAAAATCTCCAAAGACTAGAAACAGTCTTATGGAGTGCCATCGGCATGCTGCCAACTTACCAACATTACTACATCAAACTATATAGCAGGACTGAATTGTCGAGCAGCAAAATCATTACAATAATCAATAACTACAGAGAACACCACAAATGCTAAATGGTATAAAGAAACTATTTCTTAATCAGCAATATATATATATATATATATATATATATATATATATATATATATATATATATATATATTTATATTTTTTTATTTTTTTTAAGTACAAGCATAAAAAAAAAGTTTCCTGGTCCTACCTGGAAACTAAAAAAATAAAAAATAAAAATACACGAACAGTGAAAACATTTAAATCAGCTTATGCTTGTTTAGGCAACTTCTAAGAACAAATGATCCTAAAATGCAAATTGATGTGCTGACCTAAGAATAGCTGAGTTCTGTGGGCATATCCTTGGGTTGTGGAAAATTGATCCGATTCAGGTGTATAAAACAGAATGGAGGTTAAGTACTACAACACTTTGAGATAACTTCTGTTTACCGATCTGCAACTAGCACTGAATTCACACTGAAGTATCTGCAGGTTTTTCTTTTCTTGCCGGTTTGGATAATGTTGCTGTAGTAGAGAGCAAACTACATAGAGCATAAAACAATATTTACAACAAAACGGTGTAAACATCTGAAAACAAATATAAAATATTCAAAGAACCCCCCAAAATATTAAACAACTGAAAACAATTAAAGGGACACTAAGGCACCTAAACCACTTAAGTTTATTGAAGTGGTTTGGGCGCACTGTCCCACTCCCCTTAATTCTGCAATTGTAATGATTGCCGTTATTGATAAACTCCAATAATTACCTTGCAGGGTTAACTCCACTAGAGGCACTTCCAGGTCCTTAGCGGACTTTTGGTCCTAAATGACGCTGTACGTTCTCATGCTCTGCGTGACAATGCTTTCCTATGGGGAAGTCCTAATTCGAGTGCAGAGCGAGGTAGGGAGTCATTATAGGTCAATATAGTGCTAGGAAAACAACTTTAAATAATTAAAAATTATTTGTATTAGTTATCCTCAAATATCTTCTATTCAGTATACAAAGCATGATCATGAGATCATAAAATAATATTAAAGATTGGCGGCCTTGCCTAGAGCCGTGGACAGGGCTATTTAATAAACTTATTTTCACAAATTAAAGGGACACTCCAGTGCCAGGAAAACAAAACGTTTTCCTGGCACTGCAGGTCCCCTCTCCCTCCCACCCCACATCCCATGTTGCTGAAGGGGTGAAAACCCCTTTCAGTGACTTACATGAGACCACCGACTATGTCCCTTGGCGGTGGTTTAGGGTCCGCTCACGCTCCTCCTCCCCCGCCGACGTCAGCCAGCGGGGGAGACAGATTGTGCCGGCGCAGCCGCCGGGCGGGATGAGACCTAGGCGCATGCACGGCAATGCCGCGCATGCGCATCAGATTTTTAGTCTATACAATTTCAGTTTTGTTGCATATATAAGCAATGTGTATACACACACGTAAATATTAATACATATATTAAAGGGACTCTCCAGTGCCAGGAAAACAAACCGTTTTCCTGGCACTAGAGAATCCTACAGTGCCCCTCTCCCTCCTGCCCCCCATCCCATGTTGCGGAAGGGGTTAAAACCCCTTCAGACACTTACCTGAATCCAGCGTCGATGTCCCTCGGCGCTGGGTCAGGCTCTGCCCATGCTCACCCCCAGCGGGTGAGACCTAATGCGCATGCGCGGCAAAGGGCGTGCGCGCATTAGACCTCCCCGTAGGAAAGCATTATTCAATACTTTCCTCTGGGGATTAAGATGACACTGGAGGTCCTCATGCATAGCGTTGTTTAAGTGACCAAAAAGTCATTTAAGAACCCGGAAGGACTTAATCCTGCAAGGTAATTATTGCAGTTTATAAAAACTGCAATAATTACACTTGCAGGGTTAAGGGATATGGGAGTTGGCCACTCCAATCGGCAGAAAAGGTCTAGGTGCCTGGATTGCCCCTTCAACTTACATGTTTATATGTATATATGCACTATACGCAAAAATTCAAGAATTGTTGAATTTGTCTCAGCAAACAGTGTCCTCACTAAGAGCCGCTTACTGGCAAAACGCGCGTCAGGGCTCAGACGCACTCCTTACCGGTTAATAAACCTCAATCTCTGCATATAGATATTCACAACTAAATTTATTAGGTTGTGACAGGGAAAGTGTTTAGCTATCCTAGTGCATAGATAGCAGTAATTAAAGCTTATCTATCCTTTTCATTTAGCAGCAGCTTAGGTGCTCTTGAAGGTACAGATTTAGGGTTTTACGTTACCAACAGATATTGGATGTCTCCACTGTTAGACATATATTCACTAGACATTTAAGTGCCTTTTAAGAACAGACTTAGGGCTCCTATATTTTATATCTATTCCACGACCATACCCTATATTCTAGCTTCGCTAACCTAATATCCAGAAAGGTACCTTATATAAAACTGCACTTGACTTAACTCACCCTTTTAAATACTCTTTGTGCACAGTCATTATATATTCGCTTTTGCTTAATAGATAAACTGCGGTTAGAAAGGCATTTATCTACTGGTCTAGATTTCGATATATCTAGACATTTCCTTTATGTCCCATCTGTCTGCCACCTACAAGATATATCTAGCTGCACTGATAGTTGCTACAGACAGCTACTTGTCTCTATTCAGTTACATTTCCTACTCAATGACTCGATTACATTGTTACTATTTTTTGCTACTATTCAACTCTCTTAGAGCAATCTAGCAGTATACTGTATTTAGAACATATATCTAGACTTTATCCTTAGTGACTTTCGTCTCTATTCTCCACTATTTGGATATTTTCTAGTATATATCGTATCCGTATAGTGAATATTTTTTTCTCCATTGTTTGGATGTTTTTACCTTTTTAATTATACTTATTAAATGTTATATTTTATACGTGTTATTTTCTTATATCAGTGATTCTATTAGGACAGATCACGTTCTCTTGTTCTCTTATATAAAGTGTCCTCACTAACATACACAAAAAAACCACTGACCCACACACTCATTCTGAAACACAAACACACTCCATACTCACACACAGACAACATACATTTACGCACAAACCACATAAGACCTACATACTGTAAAGCCCCATTACATTACCAGCAGCATTAATCCTGCAGTCAGTCTGAAGATTGTCCCCTTGACTTTTCTGTCCCCAGTGCACAAAGTGCCGCCTGCCAAGATTTGATATCATAATGCATCCACGGTGTCTTTTAGCTCTGAGCATTGCAAGGAGCGGCGGCTGCTCCTCGCACAATCTCATATCTGGCAGTTTAATGTGGCCCTTAGCTACGTACTATTTCTGAATGACCTGTTTTTGCCTTGACCCCCCACACACAGCCCTGCCGCTTGCCCACAGCAGGGCTAAAAGAATTTAAAAAAAAACTGTTCACCCAGAAGTTATAAATTCCACATCCCTGACAATGATCCTCTCATACACACAATACACTGTACCTGTGTAGAATTGCCTTGACACTACCAAGTATCAATTTAAATTGCACATCTTGACCAAAGGGCTACAACTAACACAAAGTAGCAACAACTCCCCAAATTTAATCCAAGGAAAACAAACATGATGGTTTATCATAAATATCAACACAATATTTAAAAGATCTGTAACATAATTTGAAAACCTTGCTCAAAAATGAAAGGGGGACCTAGATCAGATAAAGATGATGCATACTATGAACTAAAACATAGGGATCCACGAATCATCCTAAGGTTCTACAATATCAATTTTGGCCTTACAACCTGCTAGTACTAGTAATATAAAAACAGTACTCAGTAGTTGGGTGGGGCTTTTAATTTAAAAAAAAAAAAAATGAAATTACCCCTCACATAGCTAGGCCATGATGTGAAAGAATGTAGGGGTGTTTTTTTTTTTCCTTCCTCTAACACCTGCTGATTAATATGTGTTTGTAACATTACAATTTCAAAATAGTTTTGAACTTCATTCTTACCAGTTCTTGGAGTTAGTCTAATCAGTCTCATAGCTCTGCCAGGGTTACTTGGGACTAATTCAGTACACATTGAAGAGTACTTCATTTACAAACAATATGGGTTATTTGTGCTGCTGAATGGTAAATCTAGTGGCTTTTCTTCACAGCAGGAGTTGCTTAACCCCTTAAGGACACATGACACGTGTGACATGTCATGATTCCCTTTTATTCCAGAAGTTTGGTCCTTAAGGGGTTAATCCAGGGCTCGACAAATCCTAGGCGCCAGGTCGGCATGGCGACTAAAAATTTTGCCCTGGCGCCTGAGATATGACAGCTTTTTTTTTTTTAATCTAAAACGGCCAGCTGGGCAAATAATGGAGCCGGCTGGCTGTCCACCCGCGGGATCATGTGGGCGGCCGGCTCAGTGAGCCCTGTAAGTGGCTGCCCTGGTCTTTATGGTAGTGGCCTGCTGAATGAGCTTTGTAGCCGGCCGCCTCCATAAAGTCCAGGGCAGCCGGCTACAACGCTTACTAAGCTGGCCGCCTACGAGGGAGCAGTGATCTTCCAGCAGCTCCTCTCTGCTTTCTCGCACTGTTTAATGATGCCGGAATAGGATGTCATTCTGGCCCCGGCATCACAGGGAGCAGCGAATAGCTGCATGGTAGATTACTGCTCCCTCTCACACAGGCAGAGAGAGCAGCCAAGTCCACTCAGCTCTCCCAAAGGTAGGGAGGCTGGGTGGATTAAAGTAAAAATTGAGAGAGAGAGAGAGAGAGTGAGAGTGAGTGTGTGTGTCCACAGCTCTCCCAAAGGTAGGGAGACAGGGTGGATTAGAATAAAATCAAATAAAATGTGTGAGTTTTGAGAAAGTTGATGTGTGTATGCCTGTCAGTGTGTGCGTGTGTCTGTAAGAGAGTGTGTGCCTGTTTAGGTACCTGCCCTCCTCCGATCACATGATTGGTGTTTTTACTCACCTTTTTCCCCCCACGCTGTACAGGCTTTGCTGTGGCTTGTCCTGCCTCCATTGCCAAGTTCATCAATCTTTATGATCTCAGCTTAATCCACACCAGGTTTAGTGGTATGGACAATCTGTTAAGCACACTGCAGTTAAAAACAATAACTATACCAAGAAAAATATTAAACATGAATGATACATTAAAAACGTATGTTTATTCACACATCTGAAATGCCAAAGACACGATATGGATAATAAAAAAAAAAGAAGGCAACATATTTCTCTAAATCCGCAACAAGCACAACCAAGCCAAGTTCCATGACCAGACTTTCTGGAAATCGTAAAAAAAAAAAAAAAAAAACAATGTGATCATATTAAGGGTGACAGCCAATGAGCAATCGTTCACAACCCAATCCTCGAGGCACATCATCTGTCCAAAAGTTCAGCTTTCCCCCCAATTCTTTTTCAATAGAAATACAGTCAAAATCATGGCAAGCCTTGATTAATAGGCTAGGAATCCTGGCCTAGACAATGAGAAGGTTTAATTATAAAGGAGTTATCAGTCGTGTTTCAGATGTTTGTATAGAACAGGGGTGCCCAAAATCCCCAGATGTTGTAGCACTACAACTCCCATGATTGCATGCCTTTAGAATGACAAAGCATCATGGAAGCTGTAGTTTTAAAACATCTGGGGATCTACCTTTTGGGAAAAGCATTTTAGGTCATTGGTGAAGAATATTCACTAAACACAAAGATTTTGTAATGCACAACAATTCACTGACAAAATAGGTAATACATACGTTGAACTGTAATGAAATTATATTTAAAAATAAAAAGGGGGGGCGGAGCCTGACTGTAGAGCTGGTCGGACGTGTTTTGGCTAAGCTCCAGGAACAAACTACTAAATCTGCCTAATTCACAGAAAACTCTCCCACTGGAAAATCATACTCTATTTGCTTCTACAAGCACCTGTGACAACATTCCTGGGGCAAATTTTCAAGTAATTGGTGCATATATGTCCAGATACTGTTGCGGCCTACATACGATCAGAGTGGGGAGAATCGGCCGCTCTCCTCGCTCACAGGTCAACAAAGTCCAGAGGGGTTATCCCGGTCCCCGCTGGTGAGCTCACCCACTCATCTCTGCTGATTCCCACAACTCCCGCGGAGTTGACTCCCTGCACACAAAGCGCCAAAATGGCCGCCGATGGGAAGGCCCCAGCCCTTGCGACTTCCAATTTATGGGCTGCACGGGAGGAGAAGCTCAATACAGCTTTTGAAAGAATATGGGAGCAATTCTGGCACAGAATCCAGACTTGTGCAGAGAGACTCGGCACTGTACCTAATCCCCAGCCTGATCCTCCAAGCAAATGCCACGTGCTGAGATCTGCTGGGAAAAGCCTAAAATCAGTACCGCTAGTTAAGAAGCAGAGGTGGACACCTCGGAAGGTGCATAAGCTTCGAATACTCAATCCCGTTATGGATCACCATCTTTCCGGGTGAGGGTTCAAGTTGGGAAAGCTCCCTGCGAACATCTCATATCCTCGGAAAGCCACATCACTGCGTATAAGAAAGCGGTCAATTCAAGGGCATCGAGACCAAGCCCGGGTCATATTCTTCGACCAGACTAATGAGTGTGATGCTGTGGACTGTTCGAAGGCCTGGGGCTGATGGGATATAGCAATGTGGGACTTCATCAACATTACTTGGGCAGTGCTTATAACATGCTGAGTATTGGCTGAACACACATTTTGCTCCTATAGATACATACTCTGCTTTCTTGTTAGGGTTTTTTGGTTTTCTCTGCTCCATTTGTTTTGTAAAATCTTTTGAACCATTCCTCCATACAGCACCCAGTGGTCTTGATTACTCCAAGTCTGCCATCTAAGCTAGGCACCATGCCTCTGTTAAGCTTGGTTTTGGAAAAGGAAAATGAAAAGATCACGAGTTCTAACAAGTAGACCCAAGATCATAACTTGGATATCTGAGAAAAATGGTCTAAATCTTAAAAATGTGATATCTCCTACTGTATCAATTACGGCCAGGAGAGGCAAGAATCTCAAAGATATGCTTGTCCAGAGTCATTTACAGCCCCAAAATAAAAACAAGGGAAGCTGGCTTACGGTACATGGCACATATAAATGCGGCAGATGTGTCGCATGGTGTTTTATGGCCAAAGATTCCAAAATTTTATTCGACTCCACAGGCACAATCAATATCCCCATAAAACAATTTTTCAACTGCAACTCTGCAGGTCTGGTGTATCTCCTGACCTGTAGTTGTGGTATGAAATATGTGGGGAAGACTATACGTCCTTTCAAGAGAAGAGTAATGGAGCATGTCCACTCTGTAACATCAATTAGAGATACTCCAGTGGCCAGACACATGAGACAATACCACAAAGACTCACCAAGAGCCATGAAGTTTGCAGGTATAGAACGTGTCTTTAAGGGCAAAAGAGGTGGAAACTTTGATTTAATGTTAAGAAGAAGGGAATGCTTCTGGATAAACAAATTGGACACCATGTCACCAAAGGGTTCTCTTTTACCCCGTTCATTAATATTTAGACCAGTAATATCGTGGTTTTATTACTATGATTTATAATAATTTAAGTAATTGATGTTGCTTTAATTCTAACAGATTACAATGTTGAACCTAAATAGACTCAGTTGGTGTAGTTTAGTGCTAGCCCAGTTCTGTGTATTACCTTGAATTAGCCATCCTATAACCAATAGATATATACTTCACATTGTCTAAGGCCCCAAAGGGTTAATATGGAGTAGGTTTGGCCACAACTTAGGGTATACACCCCTATAGGTGGAGTTTCACCGAGGATGTACCTAAAGGGGCGTTACAGTTGGAGGTGAAGCGCCTCTATCTGCACGGTGCGTTCCAAGCCTCACTCTGGCGCGAACGCACATCCGCGCACCGAGAGCAATTGGTGAATTGAGGTTCCCCGGCACATACAAAAGAACACTGTGGAGTAAGTGCTTTAGCAGCGCCGAAACGCGTTAGGCATTATGCTAACTTTTTATTTTGCATGATTTATTTAGTACATTTTCTTTGATTATGGGGGGGGGGGGGGGGTGTCTTTTCAGCCGTTCTTAAGAGCAGTTATTTTGCAGCTTTCTACTCATTAGGGGGCATCTCTGCCTTGAGACTACAGTTTTTCTAGTTGGTGTACAGAATTTAGAGTAGCTGTAGGACGGAGAGGACTGCAGTTATTTAGATATTAGCCTCTATACTTGCATGTTGCAGTTTTAGGCTTCTAACCAGGTATCTCCTCCTTGCAGCTGCAGTTTCTTTAGACACATAATTGGTCTCTAAGGTTTGATGCACCTGTAGGACAGAGATTTCTGCAGTACTAGTGTATTATGCAGCTCTAGGCAGATAGTCTATCTTCTTTCAGGTGTTATACCTAGAGCCTCCTTGAGATTTGTGTATCAGGATTTAGTCCATTTTTTTTTCACTTTATTTAGCGTCTTTTTTGGTTATTGTTGCAATCTTCATGCGCTACTATAGTTTTATACTGGATACTCCTGATACCTTTTAGTAGATATTCTGCAACTTTTTTGGTGCTGTTATATAAGTCTGGAGGAAGAATATGATTTGTCTTAATTAGGAGGGCTTTGCAATTACCCTCCAGATAGGTTTAACCTTTGGCATTATTTTTCCTATCTCAGGCTAGTTTTGCATCTGATGGTTTAGTATGGCTATTTGACACTTTGAGCTTTTTATAGCTCCCCTCTGGGATTCACTGATTTTTATCCATTGAGCAGGTATTCTAATAAACATTTATTTTCAATTACATTTGATTTAGACCATTTTTCTCAGATATCCAAGTTATGATCTTGGGTCTACTTGTTAGAACCCGTGATCTTTTCATTTTCCTTTTCTTTTTTTTAAGTTACCAGGGTTACCCCCTTCCTCTTGGATATCTGGTAGACATTACACTTTCACCTTTATTAGGAGTCTGTGTTTTCTTTTTTGTTTGTGTTTTTTTAAGCTTGGTTTTGTCCTCCCTAGCATAGGCAGCGAGATTACTTCCAAAATCCAGCATGTATTATGTTTTCTTTTCTGTTTTCATTTTTATTTCTCACCCTCGCTAACTGTCAGGTAGTAAGGTATTGCTTCTCTGTTTATTCCCTATTGACATGTCTGATACCTTGCCGTATGTGCTTACCACCAATCTCTACAGTCACCTAAATGCCATATCCTACTGTCATTTATTTACCAATCCTTAAGCGAGGTTCATCATAACTTGTCAGACAGTATGAATTGCACAGACCCAGTATAAGTACCCTGACAGACTAGCCTGCAAAAACCTGTAAGTTACTTGTTTACACACTCAATTAATATAACTAACCGAATAGCCAAAGAGAGGAATTGCAATTCTAATAATTAAAAAAACAGGACTAAGTATCAAAATAATAATACAATGTAACTAAAGTAAGTGTCTGCCTGAGTGAAAACAATCTCAGCAAGGAGCACAGCTGTGATTGCTCTATCAACAGGCCAATATGCTATGGTACTGGCATAAAATTCTCACAGAAAAGTACAGAAGTAAATATGGCGGTTAATTTTGTATTCTAGATCGCTGTGAGGATACAGTCACTATAGATCTATTGCTATGGTCTACAAGTGTATTAACTTACGTACTTTTTTCTGTAAGGATTTTTTCCCAGTACCATAGCATATTGGCCTGTTGATAGAGCAATCACAGCTGTGCTCCTAGCTGAGATTGTTTTCACTCAGACAGACACATAGTTTAGTTACATTGTATCATTATTTTGATACTTAGTCCTATCCACTGCTCTATCCTGGAGTGAGACTTGTTTCACTGGACTGCAATTGCCTATTTGATATCACAACTCAAGGCATTTCATTCTTAATTTTATTACAAGACACTGAGGCTCATATAGCATATCCCTTTCTTTACTGTTCACCAATAGCAGCAAAGAATACAAAACGGAATGAAAAAAAAAATGCATACATAATAACATAGGCCACTGCCAGCCAAGTCCCAGTATAATAGTAGGCACCACCCTCAGATCTTCCTTTCTTTGTTGCTCCACAGTCAGATAAGTACCTACTTTCTCTCTGTTCTGTGTTTTGTTTTTTTGATAATTTGGTGATTTGTTAGTATTTTCAGTTTGTATTTACTATGTTTATGGTAGATTCAGGGCCCCAGACCAACTGGAGGCTCTTTTACCTGTTTGGGGGTCTTTTGTTGTATCCTTTCTCATTTTTCTATTTTCCTTTCATCTATACTTGCGGTTTTTCTGGTTTGGTACCTGCTGTCTGAGTTTTTTTCTGCCTTTGTCTTGTCCTTCTCAGTTTTCTTTTGGTGCCCCTGTGTTTTTTCCTATGTTTCTGGTGCTCCCTGGAAGTGCTGGTCCGTCCGTGGAAGTCCCGGACTGCCACATTTGGTGGACCTGTCTCGCCACGACGTGGGTGCACAGGCCTCAGCGCTACAGCGCTCAATTACAGAGGCAATTATGGCAGCCATGGGGTCCATGTCATCAGCCCTGTCTCAAGCGATTTCACAGGCCCTACTCACACGTCTGGGGGACATTCCATTTACTGGCTCCATGGCACGCCACACGCATCAGGCAGCGGATGCTTCAGGTGTGGCACCCTGGAAGGCTTTACACAAAGCCAAACATACCTCCCCCTTTGCCTCCAGAACCGCTATGATTGGCGTACCTTCGGTCGCCACAAAAAGCGTGTCCAAACCACGCAAGAGCCTTTACGCACAAGGCAGAACGGCGCAGCGAGGGAAATGTGAGAGAGCAGTCAAGGCTTTGGCTCCGCAGTCAAGGCTTTGGCCTAATAGCCTACCTGGACGACATCCTGATCAATGCTCAGGAGCATGTTGATCAGTTTTAAACTTGCAATATGAGCCTCCGTGTCTTGTAATAAAATTACATGATTTTCCTATTACATGACGTAAAGTCATGATTTTATTAAAGACACAGAGGCAAGTATTGTCCCACCCATCATGAAGCAATTTCTCAGTTTGTTTTCTACTTTCCCCACCCGTATTGTTTGTTATAGGTGATTGGATTTGTTGATATGGTAAATGGGGAATTGTATTTAAGAGGTTGGGTTTTGATTATACCAGTTTAGAGTTTTGGGATGGGCTGTTGCTCCTTATGGGATGTAGCTTAATGCCTATAATGCTCCTGGCCTTGATGTTGGTCTATGGTACAGATTTAACCTTTTGGGCTCCTGTTCTTTATGTTTTCACAGCATGAACCGGTCCTGTTGATGTCTCTTAAATCTACCTTGGGGGAGTGTTATCTTGTTGGAGCTGTTCCTTGAATGTTCCGAATTGGTTTCCTGTTGTGGATTAAATGGTCCTGTGTTCTCAATGATGACCTTCTATATTTCGTTTGCTGAAGAATTATGTCTGCTGGTTTCCTGTTTTGCAGACTTTTTCTGTTGTTGTGTTGCATCTTCAAGAAAGAGGGAGATCTCAGGGTGGTGCCTACTATTATACTGGGACTTGGCTGGGAGTGGCCTATGGTATATGTATGCATTATTTTTTTTAATTGTTTTGTATTCTTTGCTGCTATTGGTGGAGAGTAAAGAAAGGGATATGCAATACTCGCCTCTGTGTCTTTAACAAAATCATGACTTTACGTCATGTAATTTTACTCACTGATTATTTACCAGTTTGTACCTCTTTTTCCAGTCCCTCATTTGTATATATTGCCTCCATACATTATTTATTGTCCCCTATTTATTATATTCTCTGTTTTGTTTTTTTTACTAGAATTTATCTAATTACTTTTTACCTATATAGTGGCTTTTTAGTGGGGGGCCTTTTTTTTCCCAGCAAACAGATGTTTTAATACTCTATTTCCATTGGTTTATTTTATATTTTGAGGACTTAATAGATATCTTATTATATATTCTTAAACAAATAGCCAGTTAGCCTAGCTTGTGTCACTCACTATTGATTTCTTACTCACTGGCTTATCTCCTATGAACGTGTTTTCTAAAAATGTGCTATCCCATGACATTGTGTTGATTTAACATGCCTTTAAAAATCCCAAATAGCTTAGAGAAGAGTATGCAACTATTTTCTCTCTTTCACAATGAGGCAAATATGATATCAGGAAAAAGGTATAAAACGTGACAGTTAATCACATCAATCGGTATCAGTAAAGTAAAGGGACACTATAGTCACCAAAACAACTTTAGCTTAATGGAGCAGTTTTTGCGTATAGAGAATACCCCTGCAGTTTTACTGCGCAGTTCTCTGCCATTTAGGAGTTGCATGTGACTACACAGCCTTCATAAACACTTCCTGTAAAGAGTCATCCAATGTTTACACTTCCTTTATTGCAAATTTTATTTAATGTAGAATTTCTTATCTACTGCTCTGCTATTAGCTTGCTAGACCATGAAGGAGCCTCCTGAATGTAATTAAAGTTCAATTTACAGAGCAGAAGAGAAAAACTTTTAAAGTAAGTAACATCTGACTGAAAATGAAACCATGCAGACTGTGTGAGTCACAGCCAGGGAAGGTGTGACTAAGGCTGCAAACAAAAGTGATTTTATTCCTAAATTAGATAATTGAATAGTGAGAATAAAGCCAAAACTGCTTGATTAATCCAAGGTTGTTTTGGTGCCAATAGTGTCCCTTTAAGGTAGGCTCGACATTGAATGATCCAATCAAAGATCTAAATCAGTCCTAAAGATCTTATGGAACAATTGTCTAATGCAGAAACACTTTAAACACCATAACCTGTACGATCTGC
The DNA here is from genome assembly GCF_036172605.1 of Pelobates fuscus. Taxonomy (NCBI): domain Eukaryota; kingdom Metazoa; phylum Chordata; class Amphibia; order Anura; family Pelobatidae; genus Pelobates; species Pelobates fuscus. Next base: position 146,353,473 of record NC_086325.1, on the reverse strand, counting down.
TATAGTGGTTTTATTGCCAAGAGCGACCTGGCATTTCCAAAGTAGTCAAACCATTTAAGAATAATCTTACTGGGTTCTACCAGTCGCTTAAAGGAACCCTATATACATTGCATTCCTAACAATATATATATATATATATATATATATATATATATATATATATATATATATATATATATATAGTTCTAGTTACCATTTAGGTGACTGGGACAGCGCTGCCAGGGTAGTCTGGTGACTACAGTGTCCCTTCAAGCAGGGGCAGGTGTTTGTCAGTTCCGGCCACCTTAGTGCCTCCTGAGGCTGGCAGCTGTAAGCAAAGGAGGTAGCAGTGAGGGAGCTGTCATTTTCCTGCTCTTCTTGCACTGCTCCCTCGCGTGTCCTGCTGTGATGCCGGAATATTATGTCAGTCCGGTGGGAGCAGAGCAAGAAGATGACAGCAGCCACACTGGACCCCAGAAAATGAATCTACTCCAGCTCTGTATAGGTGTCTGGCTTCCCTTCAATTGCGTGGAAACTATGTTTTTCTTCATCCCTTTTCCCCATACCATGGCTGATCTGCCCCAAATGGCTGAGATCACCAACCTTGATGATCTAGGCCAATTTAATGTTTTTCCTTAGGAAAGCATTGGAAGGCTAAAATGCTTTGCCAATCAGCATATCTACGGGGAACATTCAGCACCAACATTCAGAGCATGGAGACACTGACCCTGGTGTTTTACACTGCACAACCCTGGACTAGGAAACACCCCTAGTGGCCGTCTGACTGGCTACCACTAGATGTAACTGGCAGCAATGTAAACACTGCCTTTTATTTGAAAAGGCAGTATTTACATTGAAAAGCCTTCAGTTATAGGATATGGACACCAGAAGCCCTACATTAAGTTGAAGAACTGGCGTGCCCAAGCCATGGCTCTGAACCTCTTGTAATGTGGCCCAGTTGCCACATTACTGCTGTGAGGGAGGCAGGGAGCTCATTACTTTGCTGATCAGCTCCTCTCAAACCCTGCACTAAGCAGGCAGCTGGGATATGACATCATCCCGGCATCATCTGGGCGTGTGTGGGACCTGTGCAAGAAGAATACAGTGATCCTATCACAGCAGCCACCAGGGAGAGGATCCACTACAACCCTCCTAGAGCAAGGTAGGGAGACTGGGTGGACCTCTTAATTAACAAATGTGTGTGTATGCCAGTAATTGTGTATATGTAATTCTGTGTGTGTGTTTGTATTCATGTGATTGTATGCGTTTGTCAGCCTGATTGGGTTTGTGTATGTCTGTGTGTATAGGCATGTGTACTAGACAGCTCCCTTATTTGGTATCCGTAAAAATGGCAATCTACATAAGGATAACAAATAATGGAGGTATTTACTAAAACAAATTAAATCTCAAAATTAGGAAAATTACTTTTGAAGTTTTATTATATAAAATTATACTATAAATTTTATGTGTGGTAATAAAATATCATTCAAATACAATTCCTCTTCACTCAATGATGTCCAAGGAAGCCAAAAGGTTGGACACCCATGCTGTAGAGGTTCTGGTTACTATAGTGTAACTTTAAGAATTGTATTGTCGTTGAAAGCTTTGTTAGTGCTTTTTTTTTTTTTAACTGGCTCCTAAATTCAAAGCAAATTTTGTCAAGCCCTGCAATAACAATTACGGGGCTTTCAGTGTTCCTTTTATATTGTCCCAATTTTGCTTTGTCCTGTGCTCCTTTAAAATAGCCCATCAACTGTCGGTTTTCTTCTTGTAACAGTCAGCAGAAACAGGCAAAAGCATATGAAAGCTTGTATGGCAAAACAAGATCTATTTGGTGATACTTTAAAATGGCCCTTGAGATTTTGATGTGATATGCAACATTGGTGTGCTTGCTTTGGAGAAAGATTAGAAATGAGGACCACCAATCATCGATTTTAAATTACCAATCTGTTATGTAAATTCTTCTAAATGTTTTTGAATAAATATTTTGTTTCATAATAATTGGTACACATTTGGTTGTTACCCTTTACATGATCACTTTCTACACAGACTTTCCCCTCAATTTTGATTGATATTTACAGTGGAGGCAATTTGACTGTTACATGACTCAACTTCAAAATGGTTTATTTTTCCTTCTTAGAGGGATGGTAAAAGCAAGCACACAACCATGTATTGCACTTGTGGGTAGCCAGGGGTAGTATTTAATCCTGCCCAGATTCCTACTCCCATTGTATACTGTAGCATCCCATGTGTTTTTTTTCACTCCCACCGTCACCTTTTTCTGCACAATTTGACTTGTGTTTGTGCACTGAACTAATAGCATGTTATGAAAAAAACCTCAGCATCGAAATGCAGCCACTGGAAGGTACCACTGTCCCTCCTTGGTGTTTACGTGCACTAGATATAAGCACCCTACTGCATTATGGCTTCTATCTTTGTTCAGTGGGCTCACGACACACAACTTAAAATAGAATAAAATAAATATTTCCATGCCATTGTCATAAATATCAATTATTTTAAGGGAGCGATTTCATTTTATAGTGTCACATTAATTATTTGTAAAATATATTTACACATTTCCTAGTTCATTGTAGAAATGTTAAAAGCCACTCGATACTGCAAGATTAAAAATAAATGAAAAAGTGTTCAGTAGATATACCTCTAATACATGCATGTGTTTATGCATGTAGTCATTGGTAGTATATTGTAAAAGTTTGCAAAAGCTGCAGCCTTCCACTTGTTCCCCAGAAGAGACTATTTCTTCTAGGAAAACTATCCAATGAGAGGGTTCTCATTGAAAACTTGGTTTCTTTCAGGACTCTGCCCACAAGGGCATTTGTCTTTTCATGCGCATGGCTTTTGTTTTTTCTTTTTCTTAAAATCAAAGTGCCAGCCGGACAAGCGATAGAACGGAGATTTGTGTCTAACTGCACAACTCTCCTGAACTCTGCTGCTGCATGCTATCTAGAGGAGATACTTTACAGAAGGGGTGCCATATGTGCACGCAATGACATTGGTGTGGTGACTTTCAATTTGAACCAAGGGCATTAGGGACCAAAATTAAATGCTCAGTGCAGCTAAACAGAAGGAGGAAGTGAAACTTGAAAGTCTACTTGTAAAAGTGCAGAATTCTCAGTGAAATCTGCACTTTTATAAACAGAGCTTTAACCCCTTAAGGGCACATGACATGTGTGACATGATTCCCTTTTATTCCAGATGTTTGGTTCTGCACACAAACATCAGCAAGGTAAAGTGCTTTATGCGTGTGGAGTGACCCATTAAGAGTTTGTGAACGTGCGTTATTTAGTAGTCCAAGTACAACACAGATGGCTAGGTTTTAGGGATTGACAGATATATTTTTTTTTAGAGCAGATACTGAGAATCTGTGAACTTTCAGGCCGATAACTTACCAATACTCTGTACATTTACCATTTTGAAAAAAAAAAACAAAAAAAAACTTTCTAAAAGGTAAATGCACAAAATATACATGCCACATGTAGTGGATGCAGTGTGTTTAGACAGAGGAGCTGTGTGTGTTTGTGTAATGTGTATATAATGAATGCAGTGTGTGTTTGTGTAATGTGTATATAATGAATGCAGTGTATGTTTGTGTAATGTGTATATAATGAATGCAGTGTGTGTTTGTGTAGTATGTGTATAGTGAATGCAGTGTGTGTTTGTGCAGTGTGTGTTTGTGTATATAATGCGACTGTGTTTTTCTGTAGGTGTGTAATTTGTTTAAAATGGGGGGGGGGGGAAGGGGAGGCAATTTAATATATTTTTTTTTCAAATATTAAATAGAAAAATAAAAAAAAAATACTCCCTGCTTGTTACTTTGCCAGGGAGGGGGGTTATGGCATTCCTTGGTGGTCTGGTGGCATGTACTGAGCAGTGGGGGCCCAGCACACTCTTACTTACCTTCCCAGCGGCTCCCTTCAGCTCCCCTGTCTAACTCTCGCGGCCTGCGTGCCACGCGGAGCAGCCATGGTAACCCGTGGGAACACTGGTCTGAGTTCTGTGACTGTCTACTGTGCCTGCCACTGCCGTTAAACTTAGGAGAGCTAAAAGAAGAGGGCTGCAAATCTTCCAGGCTGTTTGACAACCAGGGAGGTGTTCTCTAACAAAATTATAAAAGTGCTGATTTCTCATGGAAATCAACACTTTTATAAACGGGGGTTAAACTACGCTACTCCTCACGCACAAAGCACTTCAGCAAACTGAAGATCTTTTGGGGTGTGGAGTGGTACTTTAAAAAGTGGCTTTGTCACCGCTTGGAGTCTTTACAAATTATTCAAAGACTCCCAAAGCAGGGGAAGGTTAGTTATACCTGAACCTATCCTGTGCTACCACAACCATGATTTTCCTGACAGTTCTCTTCAACTCCTGGCGCTTCAAGCTGCCATTATCTCATGAGATTACAACACAGATCTATGGATGATCCAGCGAGACCCTCCATATCAGTGCCTTTGGTCAAGCGTAGGAAAAATAGGAAGGAAAAGTATTCCCAACACAGTCAATGTGAGTATTTCATAAAGATTTTATCTTTATGAAATATTTGTTTTGAAAGTGGGGTGAATGTGCCATTTTTAACACTCAATTCCCAAATGATATAAGGGACAACCTGACACGTAAAAGCGCAAACTCATTATAACTGCCCCTGAATGACAGCATGCGCTTGTTTACTGCTTGGTACACTGAAAAAGACAAAAGAAGCAGAAGTTCTTATTTAAATCCGCATTGCCATAAAAAATAAAAATTACAAAAAATTGGAACTTAAAGTAGGAAGCAACAAAACTGCAACCATGGAGATAAAAAGAAAACCATAATACGTGTAGCTCTTGCTAAAAACAAAACAGTAAGACTTGTGTGTTTATTGTAATAATACAAAAATAAAGGAAATCACAGGGCCGCTTTAAGAAACAGGCCAGGGTTTAATGAGTAGAGCCACATGAAAACCCAAATATCCAGTTTAGACAAAACATCCTTATCTGGAAAGATTTTCAAACTCTGCTATAATCAAAGTTTTTTACAATAAGCTTTTTACTATTTGGTTGTAAATCACCGTTTAGTGAATCATTTCTAATACATCCCTAGTAAATTTACTTCTATGAAAGAAACATTTAGCACCAACATGTTGATACCGCACAATAAATCTAGCACGAATAATCACCTACCATACATGGAAACTGATCTACAAAGCTTGCAACCTGCAAAGAGTTTTAGAATGGAAAGTCTAACATTTTTCTTTAGAACGATTGAGAGCTGTGCAGTCAGACATGCTTTGCCGTTTTTGTTTATTTTTGTAACTGAAACAAATTCATAGTTGCAGGAACATAAAAACATATTTTGGTTAAATTTGCAGTTAGCAGGCAAACTGATTAACAGAACATGTATGGAGATTGGCTATATAGATTGCCAACTTGTAAGTTTGTTCCAACTGTAACAATCTATATGATAAAAACACATATGGAAAGACTCCTGTGAATGTAACAAAAAGTGTGTTTTTTAAGGTGGTGTTGTTACATAATTATGCAAAAATGTATGTGGCTATCATGAAACGGCAGTTGTGGCATTAGAACAGGTATACACAACTCCAGCCCTTGAGGCCCACAGATTCTATTTAAAATGCCAACTTAAAATGCATGCTTCATTATGCGGCCTCTTCAAAAAATAGCACAGTATCTTTATACTGACCTTTATAATGACTACGGGCATTACAGTAAGGGATGCGGCATTTAGAGGCAAGGTAGCGTCTCCCCTGGCTCTTAATTTGGCTTGCACAGGGTGTAGATCAATTTTTTTTTTTTGCCCTTGTCAGGTTTCTTATGACGTGCACTTTAAACAATGGCATTCAGGACTACTTCATTCTAGATATGCGATCTTGCAGCACACTTGTAATAACTGTACTATAGATATATGGCATGTTAATCGTGACCAGGAAGGCACATTTACCACTCCAAAACACATTGACTTTTTTCCACACCTTGACAGTAATGTGTCCCTTATTAGCACTATTAATTTGTGATCTGTAAGTGCTACTGGATTGCCTTAACCAAACAGCGCTTGTTCCTCACGAGCATTAAAAACACGGTCTAGTCTCTCAGCAAGTGTGCAATACATAATACGCCGATGAGGTTCTTCAGTCAAGCCACACGAACAGTTAAACACCACAACATCCTCCCTGCAGAATGCATTACTAATTATTTCATAGAGCAGGAAGCAGCAGCTGTCACATTGAGTGTGCATGAATTAGGGCATGACAAATATTTGTAGAATTCATGAGCCAGACAGGCATAATTAGGAGCCAAACTGATATTTTAGAAGACCCAGGGTAATCATACATCCAGAGACTTGCGCTTATCAACTAAACTACGAATGAAAGGCTAAATTGAAGAGTTTAGGTTAAAATAATAGGGGAGGTGTTTTAGTTATTTATGCAATAAATAATTAATACACTACATATAAAGGAATTATGTATGCAAACAATATATTTATTTGTGAAATTATTACTGGATTAATGCTTTTAAATACAATCCCCTCCAGAAGTTTTTAAAGGAACACTCCAGTGAGCTACATTAGGTATGGTGCCAAGTGCAAACTAATGTAAGTAGCGAAAGCATTTTCCGTTTGAAATCTTACCTAGGGTCTGCCAGACACCGCTCCTTGCCTCAATGAGAGCCTGAAGCTGGGATTGACAGAGCAGGGCTCAGCTTATTGGCTGAGAGCTATTATCTGACACTCATCAAATGAGCTGGTTCTGCACTGCAGGGCTAAGCTCAGCAGAGTCCACGGAAGCTCCTAGCATGATATGCCAGCTTTCAGCACAAAACGCGAAGGGAGCAGCACCGAGCAAGCAATTAGCAAAGCTGTTTGACTACTTATATTAGTAATGTGTCAGGACACTCCTGGTACTATAATCACTGCAGTGCAGGTTAGGAGCTATTTTTTTCCATTCTTGTTTAAAGAGACACTATAGTCACCAGAACCACTACATATTAATGTAGTTCTAGTGCCTATAGCCTGTCCCTGTAGCCTTTTCAATATAAACGCAGCATTGTCATTGCTGCCTACTAAGACCCCTAGTGACAGTCACTCAGACGGACAGTAGAGAGTCCTGTGTCAGTGCTCAGTATGGAGGGTCTGAATGTTACCCATAGAGAACATGCGCAATATCCTCCCAATGCTTTTCTATTGGAAAGCATTGGCTTAACTGAGATCATAAAGCTTGATGATCTCAACTATGAAAACTGGACAAGCAACAGCGAAACCGGCACAGCATTGGAAAAAAAGCGAGTAAAAACACCGCTCATGTGATTGGTGGGGGCAGGTACTTAGACACACACTGACAAAGAAACACACACTTTCTTAGTCCAATGGGGCTGCTCACTCATCCTGCATGCGAGGGAGCAGTCTAACTGCAACTTCCTTTCTGCTCCCTCTCACTTTCTATAGTGATGCCGGGGCTGGAATTACATCATATTCCGGCTCCCGGCATCACTACACAGTGCGAGGGAGCCGCAGGTAGACTGCTCCCTCGTGCGCTGCCCCCAGCCTGCCACCTCCACGATCCCTGAGCTGACCACCCCCATGCTCCCCAGGGCAGCTGGCTGGCTACAACACTCCATGAACCGTCCGCCTCCATGCTCTCCTGGGCCGCCGGCTACAACGTTCCATGAGCCGGCCATCTTCATGCTCTCCAGAGTGGGCAGCCGGCCCCATTGTTTGCCCAGCCGGTAAAAAGGGCTGACAAATCCCAGGACAAAATTTCTAGTCGCCATAGCAACCAGGTACTTGTTGAGTCCTGGGTTATGGTGCTTGGAGTGTTCCTTTAATACGTACCATGTCGTACTACCTGCTTTATTGGTCTAGTTTATCAAATTTACAAAAGAGCAAAAACCTGCAACAAGGTGTTCATTTCTGGATCATGCTAAAATAATTAGGAACTGAGATTGTGTAATCATTTTAATTACATTCCTCCTACAAAAATAACTGATCTTGCATCCATCCTATCTTACAAACATGGATTAAAGTTTCAAGTCCTATGCTAATAGCCAGGCCTTAAAAGTTACTCACAGATGTAAGCCTGTAAGATCCATGGCACACACTAACCAGGGGTGACTACTCCCCAGGTATACATTTTCACAATCCAATTGCTAGTGGAGAGTAGACATTTTGGGCCTTATTAGGAACACTTGACAGTGGCAAAGAATTACCCATCACGCCTTATAATAATTAAAGCTTGCGTGCAGATATACCAGAGTTAGAGAATTAAAGAAAACCTTGAGGTTGAAACGTAGGCTGGATCCAGTTTTTTTTTTTTTTTAATGAGCTGCACTATATATATATATATATATATATATATACACAGATGTTTTAGGTTTAACTGCTGCTAAGCAATCCATGGTATACAAAAATGTATATGTAAACATTTTGGATATGTGTTTTTATACAAAAAAATATTACATTTCAAGGTATTTAAAGGGTTAATCCAACACTATGCTGCATGCAGTTTTTACGTGAAGTGTTTCTCTATGAAAAGATCCTTGGTCTCCCACTTCCATGGAAAATATTAGGAACATACAGTTATTCACTAAAGAGCAACTTGTATTTAAAGGAATACCATCTACATTTTTAAAACACGCCTATTCAATTTTTTTTTTTTAAAACAAATCACTTGGCTGATAAAAGGAATGGGAAAGGTAGTCAACTTTCTACACTTTCAGTCAGACTGTCAATTAACTGACCAATTCTCAGTTTTGCAAGCGTCTGTTGCTTATCAAAATGGTATGCTCCTTCTGCCTGCAGCATGTTCTGTCAGGCCATTTTGAAATACAGTTGCAAAATAGTAAGCACTGGGCTACAACCTGACTGAAGGTGCATAATGATGGCTACCAGAAAGAGGGAGTGGGAAACGTAGGCAAGTGATTTTATCAAAAGAATTCCACATAGTAAATAAAAAATAAAAATAAAAATTCAAAAATTTAAATCTATATATCTTTATTATAGATTAGGGTATTAGAATTGTGTTATTGATGACTGTGCTTCTTTAAACTGAATTTCAAACTACATACACCAACAAAGGGTAAATTGGAAACATTCCACAGCTGTTTTCACATCATCTATTTTAACAATTTACACCTTAGTGAATATCCATGTCAGAGGCAAACATTTATAAACATGTCCTATAAACTTCTCAAGTGTTCAAATGCAATATGTTTGCTTCCAGAGCTTCCAGATGACAATTTCTTATTTATTTGAGCACACATAAAACAGTAAATACTAGCTAGAGCACCGATGTTTAAATTTTTAACAGGCATAGCTGCTTATTTTTTTTATTTATTTTTTAAGAGAGCAAAAATCTTACATTATTGTAAGAGCATTGGTTGTTAAGCTCTGGGACCAGATAGTACAAATTTGGCATCCCGACCTATCTCAGTAGGCCATCGGTGGTTGGAAATCGCAGAATTGATTAGGATCAATTCAGCACTGGGACAGTCTCCTCTCCTGAGATCACCATGACAGATCTTGGTCCATTAAAATGCATTGGGGACCAACGACAATTCCTAAACTTCCCTAGTCTGATGCGTCTAATAAAATAATGCATCTTTATAAGAAGAATTCGCTTCATTCAGCATCATCCTGCTATTTTCCCTCCATTGGCTTCCGTAAGATATAGGGCTCAATTTAAGATCCTGACACTTGCTTACAAATCTCTACACAATGCTGCTCCCACCTACTTATCCTCACTAATACACAAATATGTCCCATCTAGGCCCCTACGCTCTGCCGGGGACCTACGTGTAACCTCTGTTCGTACTCCTACCTCTGATGCTCACCTTAAAGACTTCTCTAGGGCTGCACCGTTCCTATGGAACGCCCTTCCTCTCTGTTAGACTCTCACCCAATCTCCACTCCTTCAAAAAAAGTATTTGAAAACATTTCTTTAGGAAAGCATATCAATTAAACTGTGAACAGCTTTCCCTCAACGCACCCAGATTCCTCTCCTGAAACTCATCAAAACAAAATACTAAGCCCTCATCCTAGCAACCTACCCTATATTTTGTGGCACATTACCCCACTCCCTCTAGCATGTAAGCTCACTGAGCAGAGCCCTCAATTTCTCTGTTCCTGTGTGTGCACAACCCATCTGGTTACACATACATGTCTGTTAGTCCACCCATTGTACAGCGCTAGAGAACTTGCTGGCGCTTTATAAATAAATACTTTAGACTATGGAAGTACTTCATGAGGAAGCTTTTGGGCCAGCAGTTACCTTTACTCATTGAAGGTTTAGTGCAAACCCCCACGAAGAAAAAAATGAACTCAATGTGTTAATGTCACCATGCTGATGACAGATGCCAAATGTGTACAAATTTAATAGCCAAGATGTTGACAGAGGTGGAAGTACACCTCCGGCAGTAAAGGGCTTTAACTTTTTAGTGAGAAACTCTGCACATACAGACTAACACTTTAAAGCCATGACTAAAACTCAAGGTAAATATGAATATTTTTAATATTGACACATGGTAACGGAAGCCATGCACACACTGTTTCCTTTTGTGTGCTTTATAAATGTGACAAATTGTCACCAGGTCAGTCATGCACTACACGGTCTTTCACTGATTGCTGCATTGCTACACAGCAGACCTGATCACAATTAATTTAAGCTTAATTTATCAAAATTACAAATGCAGCTATTTTAGCAAGGAAGGGGTTTTAACCCCTTCAGCCCATCGGTAGGAGGGCCCCAAGGGAGAGGGGGGGGAGGCCTAATAACCCTGTAGAGCCAGGAAAACAAGTTATCCTGGCACTATAGTGCTCCTTTAAGTCAGCTCCATTTTCTGTATCAAAAAGGTACTTGCCCTTCTACTTGACACAGGAAATGGGGCTGACTTAAGCTCCTCCTTTGGATAAAGAAAGTCAAATGTAGGAAACATACATAAGACAAAGTAGTCCCGACTTTGTCTTATGTTTTAAAGAAAACTAGATCAGAAATAAAGAAAATAAGAACAGATTCTGAGAGGAAGAGAAGAGAAAACAATAGGAGAAAGATACATTTGGTATGACAGTGCCACTTTAAGCCGTTGTGGTTCTGGTGACTATAGTGTTCCTTTAAGAATTGTATTTTTGTTGAAAATAAAGATATTTTTTTAAATGGTTCACTTGTTTTTAAAAAAAGCTTGCTCCTAGTTTCAAAGAAAATTTTTCAAGCCGTGTCTCATCTCAAACTCCAATATTAATTACACACAGCATGTAAAAATATCTAAAATGGCATTTCTTTAAAAGCATTGACCAACTAAATAAGTGGCAGACTGAAATATGTGGATAGTTCATGCAATGTTAAACACACCAGGCGTATGCAAATGAGCTCAACAAAGAACCACATTTTTGCCTCAATTTCACTTTATACATGGATTCCTTGGAGTATGTGTCTGTTGCATGCAACAGCTTTGAAACAACTCAGAAAGAGGTGCAATGCCAGTGAACCACTCATGGACATGAGATAGGTACCGCCAAGCCTCCATAGCAAGCCAGTAACCTATCTCATGCTGATGAGTTGAAATAACGAAACAGCTGTCCATGAGTGGTTCACTGGCATTGCACCTCTTTCTGAGTCGTGTTTTAAAGCCGTTGTATGCAGCAGACACATACTCACAGGAATCCATGTATAAAGTGGAATTATGAGGAAAAAATTTAAGAAGAAAAAAAAATCTGTCTTGAGCTCATTTGCATATGCCTACACAGAATCCCTTGCAGTAGTGAGAGGACTGGTAAAGTGAGATTTCTGTGGTAAAAGCAAGTCTTATCGCTTGCCTGGTGTGTGCATTTGTGTTTCACATTGCATTATATATACACACACACACACACACAAAATATGCACTTAAACTGAAGACAAAGTTTTCCATCCCAAACACATAAGGTTATTAAAAAAGATTTGGCTTTTAGATGTTAAAATCAGCAAAATCTCTATATGTGCTTGCGAAGTCTACTTTTAACAAAAAAAATAAAAAATAAAATATACAACCACAACCAAATCTGCATAATTTGATTTATCCAAATCCCCTAACATTGACCAGAGTAACTGCACTAGTGACCCTTAGTTTAAATCACTATAGTGCTATGACCCAACAATTAGGCTGCTATGCTAATTCAACTAATCTCATTTGAAAATAGCAGGGAACTATTCTGTTAACAGTGGTTAAGATTCGTACAATATAAAATACGTCAAAATAAGTATCACTTCAACTGAAATAAATTAAGCCAAATAAAACTAACACCTAAACTAAACTAAATTTAATACCTGATGAATTGACGCTAATTTTTTTCTGACAATTTTAGGGAACTTTCCTTGCGTGTACGTCTTCTGTAACAGCACCTGTGTAATTAACTCACGAACTATGTACACACACACACTATAAAATGTTTGATCAGACGGCACGAACCACAGGCAGGTGTATGCAAGACTAAAGTTACTTAAGGAAAAACTTAGAAAAAAGAAAAACACTCAAAGACCACCTATGTTGCATATGGATATTATCTGCAGATATAAAGCTTTATACATTATTCCCATAAATACGGTAGAGAAATTATTTAAACACCATAAAAGGTCCATGCGTGCACACAGCACATATGACGGCTAAACATTTTTGTTGAAAAGCATGCAAAGAAAATGCAATTCATGGGGAAAAAGCTCATTCGCAGCCCACGTACGCTGTATATATCAGTTTGCAAGCTTTTCAAAGCATGTTTCCCCATACTAGAGAGGGATTTGTGTGCACTGAATGCTTTCATTGAAAACATTGTATATATCTACAAGGCACGAGAATAGACAAGGCAAATAATACTGCTAAAAACAGCACTCTTTTTGGCAAGATGTTTTGGTTCCCTGCATTTTAGCACCCTAAATGTAGATTCCCAGCTGTTGTAAATCTACAACGCTCATAGCATTATGTCATAAGGCTGACACAGCACTACGGGAGTTGCAGTTGTACAACACTTGGGAGTTCTACCTCTTACACATCCACGCTTTAGGATGTTACACATACAATATTATTCATAAAGTGCGACCTGTTGGAAATTAATTCAAATTTAACGTTGAAATAGCCAACGTGAAAGAATATTTTTTTATTTTAAATCGACGATTATGTACTAAAAACTGTAGCGTATTTAAACTTAAGGGGGGGGAAAAAAAATAGCTTAACTTTTGCCGGTTACTATTTTTTTTTTTCTAAATGTAGCCAGAATTTAATCTATTAGACTTCTAGTTATTTTTTTCTCCCATTTGGTTATTTTGGCCTAAACTTTAAAAATATTTGCGCTAATTTCCGACAATTCACGTCTCGGGGATTCGCCCCCTTACATTTGTTCAAAGTGAAACGCGTCACTTTGCTTTTCATTTCAAAGTCAGGCCAACACGGCCAAACCGAAAACAAAACTGAATTTGGAGAATCCGGCAATTTTGGTCTAAAATGTGAAGTTCACTTTGAATACCCAACAAGTGACACTTTAGTGAATAACCCCCTGACAGGGAGGGGGGGGGGCGGGGGGGTGTAGTATACAGGCAAAAGTGGGATTAAACATACAGAGGATCTACCAAGGAGGCATCCTGTGTACCTGATCACCAGTGAGCCCTAAAGAGGGGTGTGCCTGCCCTGCAGCAAGCAGCCCATCATGTATGAACACCAGGCATACATACATAGATAGATAGATCCTCTGCTGCTGGCATTCCAGCTGCTGGAGGAGGGGGGGGGACTACAGCCCCCAGAATTCTCAGTCACAGACATGGCTGGCTGAGCATCATGGGAGTCGTAGTCCACCCATCTCTCTCAATAAAGATATTAATAAAATGGTCCCTGAGCCTCCCCCCCTATTTATTTACTGTCTGAGAGGACTGGATGAGGATTTCCAAGGCCTGGGGGTTCAATGACGCACTGAGGAAATGGCAGGCTGGGGGGCCACTTACACCCCTTCCCCAAAATCCCCAATATACCCAGAGGGCTCCTGAGGAGCAGCTACACAGATACCAGCAGGAACACACCCACCCCGTCTCTCTCTCTCTCTCACACACACACACACTGTGACATTTTATTCTCCCGCTGCCCCGCCTCCCAGCCCCCCGAGGGGGAGAAAACTGCAGCCCACACAGGACCCCCAGCGGTGACATCCCCCTCTCCACCCCGCACCCACAGCGACCATGGCAGGCAAGCGGGACTGGGGAGACAGCAGACCGGCAGCGGACCCGCACTCACAGTCTCTCCTCTCCGCTCGGCGCAGCGGCCATTTTCTAACGGCTCCTCCACAGGCTGAGGAGGGAGGGAAAAAAAAAAAACTGACAAAAAAAAAAAGGGCGGGATCGGGCAGCGCGAGAGCCGCGGCTCGGGTGACGTCACCGCGCCGCGAGCCTGCCTCTCTCCCCCCCCTCCTATTCCACTCGAGGAGATCAACGTGAGGGATGTTTGTTGGACTATGAAAGGAGGCGTGGCCAGAACGAAAGGGTGGGGCGTGGCTCGCCGCGAATAGGACGCTGCCTACTCATAGGACGGGTATCCTTACGGTGTGTTAGAAAGAAAAAGTGTGGGGGGCGGGGTTTCGCTGCTTGGCTGCGTCAGAGGTGTTGTGACGGGTAGGATGATGCTTTGTGCTGGAAGGCGGGAGAAGCGTGTGTCGCTCTTAAAGGGCCAGTAAGCACATAAATAAGGCTGCCATTTTGGTGTTGGGAAAAAAAAAAGTTTATTCATTACTTTGTACTGGCCAAGATTGCTGGGGAATGGAGTGTATTTAAGGTTATAGATCATTCTGTATGGGGGAAATATGACCGTACGTTTCCAATACCCCAACACATATAAATATAATTATTAAAGTGTGAATTTTAAAAAAAATATATATTTTTTTTACTATCTAAATAGAAAAAATAAGCCGCAAGAGATCCATCTGTATAAACGTCAATGTTTTTATATGTATAAATGTGCGTTGCTCATTCTATTTTATTATTTATTTTTTCAGGAAACCTGCGTGGGAGGGTCCGAACTGCCATTCTCCGTGGACACACCACTTGTAGACCTTATTACTAATTCTGTGAATTTACCAATTAGGCGTTTTCTTGGAATATAGCTACACGTCATATAGGCTGCTCAGGTTCGGATAGCTATTGTTGACATTGTGCAACGTTTTGTTTTGAGAGCTGCTGCAGGGGATTTCACCCGGCTCGAAGTGGACGCCCGGGCTTCTCATCCGTTGATTTCGGCCTAGTGCAAGTATGGTGCGTTTCCCGATACCTGCGCCATCGCCCGTGTTGGCCTACAGTAGCCACACCTGGGCACGTCTATATATCTAGCGGTCGGCCCAGCTCCCTTCCCAGCCGGTTTTAGTTTTGCTGGACCCGTATACTTATTTGGACACGGATTAGGTGGAAATCCGATGCTCTCTCTCCTTGTTTGAGCATGGTAAGCACTATCGAGCTGATGCTATCCTATTTGAGACTGGAGAAGTGGCAGTGGTCTGTCTTCGGATGTTGGAGCATTGCCCTGTGGGTCCAAGCTGGCTTTGGACGGGAGGACTGGAGAGAGGAGTCTGTTCTGCAACAAGCCCAGCGGTTGATCGCGGACTAATGGTTGGGCCTTTGTCTCCTGTTGCACCTGAGTGGCCGGTGATATGATATGGAGGTTCCTGTTACCCCTTGGAAGGGCATTGACTATGCAATGAAGGCTCTGTGATCCAGTGGCATGGGAGTTCCACAGGGGGGATTCCCCTTGGACTGTTCTGGGGTCTTGTGGGGCTGCTGTATAGTTCGCTTCAACTCGTTGTGGTTGGGATAGAGCTACTGGACATTGAGACCGTATTTCCGAAGTTAGCTAGATGGGCATTGGGTACTAGTACACATAATTTACTGACCTGGAGTCATGTTGCTTCCTAGGGATGCTGGTTCACCCCCTATTTATTTATAAAATATTTTACCAGGAAGGATACATTGAGATTTCTCCCATTTTAAAGTATGTCCTTGCTGTGTCTGATTATTTTTGAATGCATCTAATATTAATATTTTTTTTATTTTTTGTTGTCCTATGGAGCTATACTACAACATCAATATTCGCTAACTGTTTTAGCCTTGTACTGTAATGGACAGTATGGAGATACAAGATGAATCTATTAGACTTCTGCTACTTTCAATAAACCTTCAATGACAAGAAATAAATATACATCAATGTCTCAAGCAAACTGAAATGTAATTACTTTTTTTTTTTTTTTAAATAACAATTAAAATATTACCTAAAATGATACAAAACTTCACGTGAAAAAAAATCACCCAAATTATGGGTTCCGATAGAACTCACGCATACGGAGAATAAGCTCCCCTGGCTGATCTGGTCAGATAGAGCGGCGGGCAGACATTTTGATCATTCGAGATCCATTGACAGGACCAACATTGGACGTGTGGAATGCAATCAGACACAATAGTCCGCTGACAACGTCTCCTAACCCTTTGCTATCAATATCACACGACCCGGAACTAGCAGGTGGGGTTCGCCCATCTGAGCTTCATGGGTTTAACTTAGTTGACTGGATATATCTGGAATACGCGGAATAGACATTTGATTTATTTCCCTTTTGTAACCCTAATTCCATTTACTATGTAACTGTTCCATATGTGATTCAATGCAAATAAAACCCAATAAAGATTGTAAAAAAGAACAAACCACAAATACAAAAATTGAGCCATAATATCACCCAAAGATTGTTGTTTTTTTAAAAAAAAAATACAAGAATTGTGTCACAATATCACGATTTTGTTCAGTGATAACATGAAGTACCCACAGAAACCGTCAATTTACATGGTTAATCCTATAATGAGTAACTAAGATTCATGCAAAACGGATGTAAATACAGGGGGCAAATAATAAATCAATATGCTTATATTGCCTATGTGTTTGGCCATTAATTGACAAATAACATAAATGGGATCATTTCCCGATTTAACGTTGGCTTAATCTTCCAGCAACAGATTTATAATGAATGTTTTAGCCCTAAAGCTGAACTTAATACGAAGTTATTTTAATATTCAGACTTATATGAATTTTGTCTGATTGATTTGCTAACTTTTTGTCTCAATTCGGGGCATTTCAGCAGCCCATTAATTTAAATGATCCCATGAAGGAATATATATTATTATTAATAATAAAGCACCAACAAGTTCCATAGCGCTGTATAATGGGTGGACTAACAGACACGTATTTTTAACCAGATGGGTTGGACGCACAGGAACAGAGGGATTGAGGGCCCTGCTCAATGAGCTTACATGCTAGAGGGAGCGGGGTATAGTGATACAAAAGGTAACGGTAGGGTAGAAAAGTAGGTTGCTAGGATAGTATTCATTGAGGGCTTAGTGTTTTGATGAGTTTCAGGAGAGGAATCAGCGTGCGGGGAGGGAAAGCTGTTCACAGTTTAATTGATAGGCTTTCCTAAAGAAATACATTTTCAAATATTTTTTGAAGGAGTGGATGTTGGGTGAAAGTCTAACAGAGAGAGGAAGGGCGTTCCATAGGAATGGTGCAGCCCTAGAGAAGTCTTTAAGGTGAGCATCAGAGGTAGGAGTACGAACAGAGGTTAGATGTAGGTCTCCGGCAGAGCGTAAGGGCCTAAATGGGACATATTTTTGTATTAGTGAGGATAAGTAGGTGGGAGCAGCATTGTGTAGAGATTTGTAAGCAAGTGTCAGGATCTTAAATTAAGTCCTATATCTTACAGGAAGCCAATGTAGGGACTGACAAATGGTGGAGACGTGGGAGGTGCGGGTGGACAGGAAGAAGCTGTAACTGTGACGCTGCTACTGCTCCTTTTAAAGGAGAATAAAACATTTGTTCAGTAGTATTTACCAAGTGCAGCAGTAATCTCTAATTTTACTATTGCCTGATTTTTTGTTCTCTAGCAAATTAGCAATGTGACTAAGATTTGGAATTTTGATCATTTGATTTGCTTGGCCTGTGTCTAATTTTGAGACATTTTAGCAGTGCACCATCAAAACGCACTGCATTTTGCTGAGAATTTAGTCATTTCTGACATTTTACCAACTCTTTATCTGAAATTGCCATCGATCTTCTCAAAAGTTCACTATTTTCAAAAGTAATGGGTCATTTTAACATATTTTTAAGCAACAGTTTTACCAATTTTTCCATTGTTTTGTGCTCATACTTTTTCTTACAGTGATGCTGTTGAATTGGCGAATAGTGTGTGTTCCAATGAAGTAAAATAGCTGAAAATGTGTTTATCTACATACATTACCTGCATCATTTTAGGAACATACACTACCTGCATTATTTTAGGAACATACACTACCTGCATTATTTTAGGAACATACACTACCTGCATTATTTTAGGAACATACACTACCTGCATTATTTTAGAACATACACTTACCTGCATTATTTTAGAACATACATTACCTGCATTATTTTGAAATATACTGTCCATATTTTTGACGTGTTCTGTTAATTGGGCCTAGCCTTTGGATTCAACTAATAGCATATCACATGAACTTACTTCCATAAAATGTAGATATTTTTTTTTCAATAATCCGTCTGGATATTACATGCTGGAGATTTAAATTTTTTTTAATCATGCAGTTTTACTGCTAGACGCAATTGGCTGTTTATTGTTATAAAGGCCAAAATATCTCACTGCCTACAAAGATACCTACTTAGTTATTTATCTAAACTTAAATAAAATTATGAAATATGCAACCAAGCTACCCATTTATATTACAACACCCCTAACTAGTCTAATTTGTAGTTTTGTAATTAGCATGATATTTCTTTGCCTTAAACAACATCTTGCAATATAATATCAACCACTGATACCTTCCCTAAAAACCTTGAGTTTAAAAATGATATTTAAAAAATGTAACTTATAATGTAAAAATTGATCAGTGCAAATTCTGATCATTTTGACGACTATATGTTACAGCAAGAAAAAACTACATGCAGAAAAAAAAAAAAAACTGATGTACTGCTACCTATATAACATACTGGTATGTCTTACATTCTGAAAGGTTTCTATTTTAGAATTTGCCTGAACTGGTTTTCATTATCCATACATTTGTGGGTGATAAGTAATTCCTCTTTTTATTAGGAATATGTTTATTTAAACTAACTTAAGCCCATTACTTGTAACATAATTATTCATTTTATAACTTTTATATTTTGTCAATGCTCGCTGAGTAAATCAAAGGCAAATTTAGATGTGAAATAACACGCAATCACTCATGTAATATATAATACTTTATATTTTATAAAGCAACAGAGCATACCTGTAAATAAAATAAATTGACTTGTTCTGTATATTCACATATACTTTGCCAAATAAATTGACTAGTTCTGGTGGTAAATAGTTATAAATACAAATTAATTTAGGTGTCCAAGATTAATTAAAAATGGTGAGGCTCTTATATCATTTAACCCAAAAAAGCTATAGAAACAAAAATAACATTTTAAATTTGAAAACAAATTTCAGTTGCATTTGGGTTTGTAACCATATAAAACTATTCATTCTCATATACAAATATAATTTAATTTAACAAAATGTCAATTATAATCAGATTTAAACACATCACTAATGAGACTTAAAATAGTGATAAGACTAGCGAAGTTTTAACAGACATTGGAGAACCCAGCATAATTATTCCAAGTGAATTTCCATACCTCCCAACATTTCTAATGAACGAAGAGGGACCCTTTAATTTTAGGGGTGTCAGTGGAGCTGTTCTGAGAAATTTGAGGTGACTTCCAAATAACAATTACTGCAACTAAACTGTAATTTAGAACAAGAACAATGTATCTTATTAATACAGATTGGTTTCTAAACACATTTATTGTAGTTTAAAGACACATTACTGGGAGTACTATTGCTGTGGAGCTCTGTTATACACACAGACACACCAACAATATGGAGCTACTATAAAGAGGGACAGAAGGATTTGGGCCCAAAATTGGGACTGTCCCTCCTGAACAGGGTCTGTTGGGATGTATGAATTTAATTTGCTATGCTTTAATATGATTACATTGGCCTAAAACTTTAACATTATTTTAAGTTCATTTTAAATTCCTTACAGTCCACTTAATGAGTAATCCTGTGATACTGAAATCACATTATGGGTTTTAACTAAGATGTATACAAATAAAAGTTCATTTATAAATGAATAGGTATAAACTAATATATTTGTAATGGAAATGAGAACTGAAAAAAATATGAACACATTGAAGTATCAAGAGATTTACAGATAAAATATATATACATAATATAAATGTATTTTTTAAAAAAGAAACCCAATGAAATAGCAACATGTAAATATTGTTCATCTTCTTTACCTAAATGTCAAATTGTAGCAAATTAAAAGCTGAGTGGATAAATTCAGGCAAAAATAGCCAAATTGTGACTATAACCGAGTTGTAGTTTAGATTCCGTTTAGAATTTCACTTGCTACTATTTGCAATATAGTGAACAAATGCAACATGTTAAAAAGGGTTACAGTAAAGCTACATACAAAACAAAACAAACCGCAGAACCGCACCGAGGCAGTGCATCTTTCAGTCAAAACTAGCTCCACCAGACAGAGATATGGTCTATTCACTCGTGGTGAATCGCAAAATTCAGTCACGAATAACTGCAGCTGAATTGGGGATTTTTTTTTTCAGCTTTGCTAGAAAAAAAAAGACAAGAACATTTAGGTAATAAAATCTAGTTTATTGCTTTCTCTTTAAAAATTAACACACATCATTCACAGAATTGAGAACAATTAAATGAAAAATGCATTTCAAGATGCGAATCCCTTAATCCAACGCCATTGTATTATAATAAATAAAATATAAAAAAATATCAAATGCATTTTGATTTGTCTAGTGATAACGCTGTAATATAATATAAATATTCATAGCTGAAAATTATATTACACAATAAAATGACGTTATAACATGCTTGTAAACAGTGCAGTAAATGAAAAGCTTTATACAAAGGTTATTTTAGAAAAATACTAACATAGTCTCATTAGATGTCTCACAGGTAGAACGTAATGGAATTTCAATTGAATAAGAACACTCAATTGTAGAGTCAAGGTTATGTAAAAAGCAATGATGTTGTGACATAGTTCTATTGTTTGCAATTCTTATTTAACCCCTTAAGGACACATGACATGTGTGACATGTCATGATTCCCTTTTATTCCAGAAGATTGGTCCTTAACCCCTTAAGGACGCTGGACGGTTCAGGACCGTCATCGGCATTTTTCACTTGCCGACCGACGACGGTCCTGAACCGTCCTAAATTTAAAATGTACTTACCCGATCGCCGTCGTTCCCCCGGCGGCGATCGGCGGTGCTCCCGGTGTGGGGAGACTGCCTGCAGCCCAGACAGTCTCCCCATGGCGGTTTAGGACCCCTGTGGCCATGTGATCGCCCAACAGGGCGACCACATGGTCACAATAGGTGTCCAAGTATCTGCCTGCAGGGAGACGGTCTGTGCTGACAGGCAGTCTCCCTGCAACTGTAAAATCAGAAATAAATTTAAAGTGAAAGTTAATAAAAAAAAAAAATATTATTATATATGTGTATATATCATATATATAATGTCATGCTAAGTGTATTTTTATATTAATATGTACATATATTAATATAAAAATACACTTATAATTAATTTACACACGTATATATATAATATATATAATAACTATATATATTGTATATATATATTATTATAAAATACGAATAATAAATAATTTAAATTAAATTAAAAAAAATAAAAATAATAATAAAAATTAAAAAAAAATTATATATCTATACGAAATTTTATTCTAACTGTATTTTGATATTAATATATATATATTTATATCAAAATACACTTAGAATGAAATTGTATATATATCTATGTATATATAAATAAATAAAAAGAATGCGAACTATTCATATGTCCATATACAAAATTACATAAATAATTATATAAATATACACGTAGACTTCAAATATATAAATATGCATATATATTTAAATTCTACGTGCGTATTTATGTAATATTTTTACATAATTAAGTTATTTTATTGATTGCAATTTAAGGGACCTGCCTGCCAACCCAGGCCGAAAGTACAGATAATTTAATTTGCTATCACTGTATTTTACCCTGTAACGTTCTACGACACCCTAAAACCTGTACATGGGGGGTACTGTTTTACTCGGGAGACTTCGCTGAACACAAATATTAGTGATTCAAAACAGTAAAACATATCACAGCGATGATATTGTCAGTGAAAGTGACTTTTTTTGCATTTTTCACACACAAACAGCACTTTTACTGATGATATAATTGTTGTGATACATTTTCCAGTTTTGAAACACTAATATTTGTGTTCAGCAAAGTCTCCTGAGTAGAACAGGACCCCCCATGTACAGGTTTTATAGCGTTTTTGAAAGTTACAGGGTCAAATATATGGGTCAAATATTTTTACATTGAAAATGGCCAGGTTGGTTACGTTGCCTTTGAGAGCGTATGGTAGCCCAGGAATGAGAATTACCCCCATGATGGCATACCATTTGCAAAAGAAGACACCCCATTTGCAATACCTTGGGTTATGTCCAGTCTTTTTTAGTAACCACTTAGTCACAAACACTGGCCAAAATTAGCGTTCAATTTAGTTTTTTACTTTTTTCACACACAAACAAATATGAACGCTAACTTTGGCCAGTGTTTGCGACTAAGTGGCTACTAAAAAAGTCTGGACATACCCCATATTGAATACCCTGGGTTGTCTACTTTTAAAAAAATATGTACATGTGGGGTGTTATTTAGCAATTTATGACAGATAATAGTGTTACAATGTCACTATTGATACATTTTAAAAATGTATGTTTTGAAACCGCAATATCCTACTTGTACTTATAGCCCTATAACATGCAAAAAAATAGAAAAAAGCATGTAAACACTGGGTATTTTTGAACTCAGGACAACATTTTGAATCTATTTAGCAGTTTTTTTCATTCGCTTTTGTAGATGAGTAAAAGATTTTTCACATAAAATTCAAAAAACATATTTTTTCATTTTTTTAAAATTAAATTACATGAGATTATATAAATAATGGTATGTAAAGAAAGCCCCTTTTGTCCTGAAAAAACAATATATAATTTGTATGGGAACAGTAAATGAGAGAGCGGAAAATTAAAGCTAAACACAAACACCACAAAAGTGTCAAAAAGATGCCTGGTCGCAAATGTACAACATCGCAAAAAAAGTCCGGTCCTTAAGGGGTTAAGGGGTTAGGAACAGTTTAATAATAATAATAATAATAATAATAATAATAATAATAAAAAACAATTGTGTGTGCTGCTTTCTTTATAATTTTAGATTACTAGGCCCCATAAAAAATTAAACGCACAATCTTCTCTGTAATCCACTGACAAGGTGGACTCCTCACTGCAACCTAATCCTCTTCCAGTGAAGTCATCAATCCCAATGATTTTGTCCAATCAGATGCATTGAGGATACACTGCGCTTGCATGGTAAACATTTGCCAATTCGATGCTTTTCACACAGTGTCCAGCATCACCATACTTTGCATGCTAACATCAGATGTCAAAGATATTTTCTGATTTAATTTTTTTGTGATGGAAGCCCCGAGTCACTATCTGTCTCAAGAGATTACAAAATGTAAACAGTGCTGTTTATCGAGAAATGGCACTGTCATCATTTGCGAGGCTGCAGGGCAGCAATTACGTAAAAAAAAAAAAACCTACATTACAAATAACACAATTTGGATGTTTAGAGAGTCCCTTTAAATAGGCTAAACAAAAAACATTTTAAAAAAAAAACTAATTTTTTTTTAAAATAATGTGGAAAGAAAAAAAAAATCTGAAAAAGGTGACAACCTTAAAAAACGTTGTATTTAAATTTGTGGAAATACACTCACAAAATATTCTTCGGTAAAGCGTCTTCAAGTGAACAGGTCTTTAAAAAATTTATTTTGGACTCAGCAATATAGAAAAGCAGAGACCGATATAGTGCAAATGTTTAGGCTATCTCTAAATGGAGCTACCATATTGAATAGCTACCTGGTAACTAGATACCCGTATATGGACAAATGCCATTATGTAACTTGTTTTTTTAGTTTTACAATCATTCTGTTTGCTCGATAGGTTAGTTTGATATCTAATAGAAAGGAACATTTTTCACATGTATATTTTTTTTTAGATTTACCTCATGTGCACTTACTTATTACTGCTTAGTAACAAGGTTATAATACTATAACATTTTTGGCCTCAGTTATTGTTTGGTATAGCTTTGTCGAGGTACATTCATTCTGGAGACAAAAGACCAGATTCATTGCTGACATAGTAGAGGGCTCCGAAATCAAAATTATTGTGATTTTAAAAAGGTTACAATAGAGTTGACGATGATCACATTTTAATGGGTTATATAAAATGCCCAAATATACAAGTAAAACCATTTAAATAAAAACATTTAAGTTTAGTAAGCTGCAAAGGAACTTGTTAGAGTAGCCTTTCTCATACTATAAGTACTTGAATTAGCAGGATAATGTTTAAGAGAGTGTGGACTTAGAGTTGAGCTCTACACATTAATTTGCAGGGACTAAGGACCTTGTTTAACTATAACCTATACCAACAGCGTAGATTAACCACTATCATGGTGCTTGGGATGATTGGTTTATTGCTATCCATCATACCACGGGTTAAAGGGATGGTTTAGTATAGTGGCTATGGTGTAAGGATTCTGTGCAGTCCCTCCATTATTCGTTAAATAACGGAGCCATTTGATAAAAACTGGGGCTCTCTTCCAACCCAAACCCAGGACTGTCTTCTTCCATATTGGACATCAATGATAGGCTATGAGGACTGGATGATAATCACTCTCAGTATAACTGCATGAACCAGAATGCTATATGGATAACTTGCTTTCAACCCCTATCTAGGTAGGTCCATTTTGGGTGGAGTCTATTGCATCACTTGCTCAACCCCTCGGCCTCTCCCACCAGCATCTCGATTCTGGGACTGCCGAGGTTGCGACGTATGGTTTAACCTCCAATTTATCATGTAGGCAAGCATTAATCCAGTCCATTTTTCAGCAATAGTGCCAAGGGAATTATTCACTAAATAATGAATTGTATTGGATTGAAAACTGAACTACAAAATGTTAACTAAAATAACCAACTGTGACTATAGTTGAGTTGTAGAGTTTCTGACAAATTGTTTATTTTCGCTTATCACAATTAGTTTTTAGTTTTGTTTAAAGTGTGTAAGTGTTTAATTTTAAATTCCTGCTTCAGTGTATTTTAAACAAACCTTACCATTCATACTCTGATATTTTATGATGACCAACGCAAGCAGCAATTGTTCAGATTTGTGGATATACATACGGTTGTTTGGAAATTGTGGACGTTTCTCTTGTACAAAGAGATGTAACTGTGAATTGTAATCATTTCGCAAAATTTAGGTAAAAGTATTTGAGCTAGCAGAGGCTGGCTACAAAATGAATAAAATAAATGGTGCGTTTTAATTTGTGAAGAAAGGTTATCAAATGTAAATCTCTTTAAGCCTCAGAGGATATATGATCGCATTATACAAAAATATTCAGGGCCAATACAAACCATTATCTGGAAATCTATTCATAAACAGGACTATATGTAGGAGATGAGGTCACGCATTTAGATTGGAAGAAAGGAGATTTCATCTAAGGCAAAGAAAAAGTTTAGTTTTTTTACAGTAAGGACAATAAGGATGTGGAGTTCTCTGCCTGAAGAGGTGGTTTTATCAGAGTAAAGATGTTCAAACAGCAATTAGAGAAATACTTGCAAAAACAAAATATTCAGGGATATAATTTTTAATTAGTGGGGTTCTTAACCCCTTAAGGACACATGACATGTGTGACATGTCATGATTCCCTTTTATTCCAGAAGTTTGGTCCTTAAGGGGTTAAACCAAGGATAAATCTGACTGCCATTCTGGGGTCAAGAAGGAATTTTTTCCTGTTTTTTTGCAAAAAAAAAAGTGCTTCAAACTGAATGTTTTTTTTTTTGCCTTCTTTTGGATCAGCAGCAAAAACATGTGGGCAACCGGACCCTGGTGCATTCCTCATTGCAAAACCACTAGATACCCTGACACACAGAGAACAATATGAATGTATATCTCTTGTACAGTACCTCTACCAGGTATTGGGATGGGACCATATTGCCAGCTGTGCGTGGTCGTCTTGGTGGTTGTACGTGGCCATCTTGCTGTCTATGTGTGACCGCCTGGATGCCCGCACATGGATGTTCTAGGGCCTGAGCAAGAACATCATAGTGTATGTATATAGCCACGGTGACAACTCTTTGTAACCACCTTATTACCTGTAAATAGAAGACTTAATATGTACCTGTAACCACATGGACGTCTCTGTATATCCGCTCTGATGATAATGTGTAACCGACGTGGTGTGTGTATATAGCCTCTTCGATATTTCTAAGAGACCAGCTCAGCGTCTCAGTAAAGCCATGTTGATATGCATCCCTATGTACCGGATAACACGAGCAGAATGCTCACTTTTGTACCCAGAATGTGCATGACTTGACAAATAAAGAATTTAAAAAAAAAAAAAATGTGGGAAAGTTTGAACTTGATGGACGCACGTCTCTTTTCAGGTATGTAACTCTGTAATAATACACTATGTAGAACTGATCTCGGGGTTAGCTATACAAGAATTTTCAAATGCAGTCTACTTTAGGAAAAATTGGTTACTATTACCAGATTTCAACTAAATTTGTAATACGTATAGTTACTAAATTCCAGCACAGTTAAAACTAAATTTGTCCTGACAATGCAAGCAACCAGCAGGTAAATGGAGAAAATAATAATATATTCAAAACATAATATGCGTGATATTATTATTATTATTACTTATATAGCACCAACATATTCCGTAGCGCTGTACAATGGGATATCAATTGAATTTAAAAAAAAAAGTCACTTTAAACAACCTGAACAAGCTTACTATTGGACCCTTATGGAGTTAACCCGTTAGCAATCAAAATTGTGCAGATTTTAACCCGTTAGCAATCAAAATTTTGTCCAGTCAGATTTATAACACCTGGTTTTGTATTTTGAGAGTTTGTTGACATTTCTTTCATCATTCATTTTTGCGGTTGCTGAGCCTCGACAGGCAGAAATCTAGTTAATGTCCAAGTCTTTAGAGACGGTTTATTATTAAATACCTTTATGTATGATAGACGGGAAGTGTAAACCCGTCTATATTGAATCTGTTGACGTGGATATATATTAGATTTTGTGTGCATTATATGGCTACAACTTACAGTTAATTTTTGCAGTTTCTAAATTTGTTATATAAAAAAGAAAATTCATAAAAAAATATATTGTCTAAGATTTATTGTTACTGTTATATTTGGCATAACAAAATGGTGAAATGAAAACTCGTTGCAAATTAGTAATTGGGGTAGCCTCAGTTAGCTGCAATGATTTTAAGGGACACTATAGTCACCAAAACCACTTCAGCTTAATGGAGCAGTTTTGGTGTGTAGATCATGTCTCTGCTGTCTCACTGTTTAATTCTCTGCAATTTAGGAGTTAAATCACTTTTGTTTCTGTTTATGCAGCCCTAGCAAAGCCTCCCCCAACTGTGATTGACACAGCCTGCATGAAAGAAAAATGGTTTCATTTTCAATCAGATGTTAACTTACTTTAAAAGTTTTTATCTCCTGCTCTGTAAATTAAACAGAATTTGAAGTAAAGGAAGTGTAAACATTAGAAGACTTTTTATAGGAAGAGATGTAACCCCTAATTGGCAAAAATTTGAGCAGTGAGACTGCTGGGGCAAGATGTATTGTTTTGGTGGATATAGTGCTCCTTTAACATTGTCTGTATCTGTTGATTAATCCAAAGCATTAGTTCAGATGTATTTGGGCCCACTCTTTACAGAATTGCTTTATGCACAGCCGTTGCTAGTAAGGAGATTTGAGGGCTGAAGCCCTCCTGTGGGACTCTTGACCTAGGGATTTCTACAGTTGATGAAGGGAGCTGAAGTATATTAGTGTTTTTTTGTTTCTTTTTTAAATCAGGGACCTTCTCCTGAAATCATCCATCTATTATAAAAAAAATAAAGAAATAAGCTGAAAAGCAAGTAGCAGCCTATTTACAGGCCAGTTCAGGGTTTTCTAAAGTGACCTTCCAAGTGTCGGTGGTGCATGTACACAACCACAACTCGGGTTCTCTCTCGATGAAGAGAGAAATATCAGCTGAACAGAGGTTGAAATGCAGCAAAGTTAGTCACATTGTTGTTTGATGTCACCGAACCAGGTAGCAATCTTAAAGCCGAAGTGATTTTTACAAATATATAATATATAAATCCAAGTGAAGTATTTCCATGAACCCGCATTTATAAGTGTTTTACTTCAGATTGAGAGTGATCACCTAAATTAGGTTTTCAAGTATAGCGCTGACACTTTATTTTGTTTATATATTATGTGTACAGTTTTTAAGGATCTTTATTTGTGTATAGCTGCTGAATTTACTCACGTTCTTATTTATATTTAGTTTTAGACATGTGCAATTCGTTTCGGTCCGAATATGAATTCGGCCGAATTTCGGGCAATTCGGACATTCGGGTACTTCTGAATGTCCGAATTGCCGATGTGCCGAATTGCCGAGGTCCCGAAGTTCCGAAATTACCAAATTTCCGAAGTGCCGAAGTTCCGAAGTGCTGAAGTGCCAAAGTTCCGAAGTGTCAAAGTGTCGAAGTGCCGAAGTTCAGAAGCACAGTATTGCCTAAGTACTAATATACTTACCCAGTGAAAGAAGAAGAATGTTACTTGTATACAATTTAAAAGTATACAAACATAGCCAGGATTCACCTGTAAGCATTTGCAACACTTACAACAATCAAGTAACATACATTCATATAAAATGTAAGTTACTTGGCCAGTCAGTGTAATGACAGGAATGAATAAGTAGATAACTCCCTAATTCCCACGGTATTAGGGAACTATCTACTAAAAGGCTGAAAAACCTAAATTGGTCTTTCAGCCAAATTTACTAATACTAAGTAAAGATTAATACCGCAATACTCGCTATACCGCAAGTAGGGGCATGTCTATTAAACAGTGAGCAGCCTGTGGCTGCTCACTGTTAAAAAAAAAAAAAAAGGTCCCCCTTCCCGAGCCCCCACCTGCACTTTTAAACTAAAGGGGGGACCAATTGCCCCCCCCCGCCCCCACCCCTGAGCGGCAGGTGGGGGCCCTAAATTATAATAAGGGGGGACCTAATGTCTTCCCCCCTGCCCCCACCCCTGAGCGGTGGGTGGGGGCCCTAAATTATAATAAAGGGGGAGACCTAATGTCCTCCCCCCTGGCCCTCACCCCTGAGCAGTGGGTGGGGGCCCTAAATACAAATAAGGGGGGGACCTAATGTCCTCCCCCACGGCCCCCACCCCTGAGCGGTGGGTGGGGGCCCTACAGTAAAATAAGGGGGGGACCTAATGTCCTCCCCCTGGCCCCCACCCCTGACCGGTGGGTGGGGGCCCTAAATACTAATAAGGGGGGGACCTAATGTCCTCCCCCCTGGCCCCCACCCCTGAGCGGCAGGTGGGGGCCCTAAATACCAATGGGGGGACCTATTGTCCTCCCCCCGGCGCCCACCCCTGAGCAGCGGGTGGGGGCCCTAAAAAAAATGTCCCGTCACCCCCTCCACCCCCCCAAAAAAAATGATCCCCCTACCTACTACCCCTCTCACCCTAAAAATAATGAGGGGGGGGCCTTTAACTTAGAACCTGTAAAAAAAAAATTATAATAACTTACCATTCGATGTTTTCTTTCTTCTAAAATCTTATTTTTTCAGCCCCAAAAAAGGGCAAATAAAAAACCATAATAACCGACGCAATTAAAAAAAAATTATCCTTCTTCACCCATGGAGGGCTCCGTGCAGACTGAGCTCTGCAGGGCGGGGGAAGGATTTTAAAGCCTTGCCCCGCCCTGCAATTAGGCTCAGAGCACTCTGATTGGTGGGTTTAAGCCATCCAATCAGAGTGCTCTGACAGGTAAATGAAGAGACTGACAGGTAAGTCTCTACATTTACCTGCCACAGCACTCTGATTGGTTGGTTTGAAATCCACCAATCAGAGTGCTCTGTGTCATTTTACACAGCGTGGGAAAGTTCTTTGGAATTTTCCCACGCTGTGTAATTTGACTCATAACTCTCTGATTGGTGGATTATTTATTTATTTTTTTACAGGTTCTTAGTTAAAGGTCCCCCCTCATTATTTTTAGGTTGAAGGGGGTAGGTAGGGAGATCATTTTTTTTGGGGGGGGGGAGGGGGTGACTAGGGGTTTGGGGACCCCTAGTCACTTGGGGGGGACGGGACATTTTTTTTAGGGCCCTCACCCGCCGCTCAGGGGTGGGGGCCGGGGGGGAGGACAATAGGCCCCCCCCCTTTATTAGTATTTAGGGCCCCCACCCACCGCTCAGGGGTGGGGGCCAGGGGGAAGGACATTAGGTCCCCCCTTTATTAGTATTTATTCCCCCCGCCGCTCAGGGGTGGGGCCAGGGGGGAGGACCTTAGGTACCCCCTTTTTAGTGTTTAGGGCCCCCACCTACCGCTCAGGGGTGGGGGCCAGGGGGAGGACATTATGTCCCCTCTTATACCAATTTAGGGCCCCCACCCGCCGCTCAGGGGTGGGGGCCAGGGGGAGGACATTAGGTCCCCCCTTATTAGTATTTCGGGCCCCCACCTACCGCTCAGGGGTAGGGGCCTCGGGGAGGACAATAGGTCCCCCCCCCATCATTTTACTTAAGGGCCCCCACCCGCTGGCCTTTTTTTTTATTTAAAACAGTGAGCAGGTATAGCGAGTAGGGGCAAAATTTACTAATACTAAGTCATTTTTACTTAGTATTAGTAAATTTGTCTGAAAGACCAATTTAGGTCTTTCAGCCTTTTGGTAGATAACTCCCTAATACCGTGGGAATTAGGGAGTTATCTACTAAGCGACTGCAATAGAAGTGCCGAAGTCCCGAAATTCCGAAGTTCCGAAATTCCGAAGTTCCGAAGTGTCGAAGTGCCGAAGTTGCCAAAGTTCCAAAGTTCCGAATTGGCAAAGTTCCGAAGTTCCGAATTGCCAAGGTTCCGAAGTGCCGAAGTTCCGAAGTGCTGAAATGCCGAAGTTCCGAAGTTGCCGAATTTCCGAACTGTTGAACTGACGAAGTGCCGAAGTTCCGAAGTGCTGAAGTGCTGAAGTTGCCTAAGTCCCGAATTGCGAAAATTCTGAATTTCGGAATGCTGAACCGAACCGAAAAATGTCTCCGTGCACATGCCTATTTAGTTTTATTTACTTTTAAGATCTGCGCTCTCCTATTTTGTCTAGATTTTTACAAATAGCTGTATTCATAAACGTTTCTGGAGAAGGAGACCAGGAGCAAGATACTCTCTACACCATAACATTTGTAATGGTGCAAAGTTGTTATGGTGCTTAGAGTGACTCTTTAGGCTTCAGCTTATGAATTTACATCCTGATATTCTTATGTAGAATTCATTGGTACAATCTGTTTCCTGAATCACTGCAACGATTCCAATCAAGCCCCCAAATGCCTCTGTTGATTAAACTGATCTCTAGATCCGCTTTCCATCAAAGTCCAAACTGAACTCATTAGCAGGCAGTTCACGTGTGTGTTTTGCATTTTTAGTTTAGATATTTGCAGATGAAATGTTGCCGTCAGTATTGTTTGAGCTCTGTAATTGCAGAGTTATGAATGCTGTAACAGTGTAGTGCATCTGACTACTCAGCCATTTTAACATCACTGACCAGATTAGGGGGTACTTACCGTTACAGGGGTTAGCGATAGATCACAGGGTAAGGGGTAGATCACGTCACAGGGCACTGAAGGTAAGGGGTAGATCACGTCACAGGGCACTGAGGGTAACAGAGTGGGTTAAGGATACAGCATACGTAGGGTATATAATATATTTCTTACTCTATAAACATTTCATGAATCCGAAGTGAATTAATGAAACTACTCTTAAGCTTCTAAGATTTGTATACATCTTAGCTTATTAATATTTAGCACTAGCACTAATTGATTTGTCTCCCACATTGGAATTTGTGTAAGACCCACTGATATTGGGATACTGTGACGTAGTAGTTGACTTAACACAATATGGCCGTATGGTGGAACGGAATCCCCACATTTATTTGCTGAGATAGGTGATATTAAGTAGCCTTATAGAATTGAAAAATTTATTTCTGTGTGTGCGCTGTTTCTTAATCTGTATTATGTATGAATTTTGGTCACTACGGCAGCACCATTCCTGCGAAATGCATGTTTCGGGTGTGCCCACAATTCCTTTTTTATCTTTACTAAATTTAAAGTGATTTTAGCCCCATTTTGAATTGCCAATGGCGGCTGGTGAATTATAAAGAAGGCTAATTATTATTATTATTATTATTGCAATTTATATAGCGCCAACAGATTCCGTAGCGCTTTACAATATTAAGAAGGGGATTAAACTATAAATAGGACAATTACAAATAAACTTACAGGAACAATAGGTTGAAGAGGACCCTGCTCGATCGAGCTTACATTCTATAGGAGGTGGGGTGTAAAACACATTAGGACAGGAATTTGCAATCAAATAAGGTGGACTGCCCTTTAGGAGAGGGCAAGAGACAGGTATGTGAGGTATTGGTTAGTCTTGGAGGCCATAAGCTTTCCTAAAGAGATGGGTTTTAAGGCACTTCTTAAAAGATGCAAGACTAGGGGAGAGTCTGATGGCGGTAGGCAGGCTATTCCATAGGAAGGGAGCCTCCCGTGAGAAGTCCTGCAAGCGCGAGTTGGCTGTACGAGTGCGGACAACGGACAGGAGGTGGTCACGGGCAGAGCGGAGAGACCGAGAAGGGACATACCTATGGATCTGTGAGGAGATATAAGAGGGGCTAGAGTTGTTCAGTGCTTTATAGGTGTGAGTAAGCACCTTGAATTGACTCCTATAGCATACAGGAAGCCAATGTAAGGACTGGCAGAGTGGTGAGGGGTGAGAGAAACGACTAGAGAGGAAAATCAGTCTAGCAGCAGCGTTCATTACGGACTGTAGGGGTGCAGTACGGCCAGGGCCGGACTGGGAAAAAAATTCGGCCCGGGCATTTTTTTACCACAGCGACCCACTAAGAAGGGGGCGGGGCAGAGAGGATGTGTTTTGTCATCACCAATGACAAACACGCCCCCTCTCAAAGTGAGCATGTTGGTTCAATGCTCTTCCAGGGCAGACCATGCGCAGAGCTCTGCTGAAGGCCCTGCATTTGTTCTGCACAGCGCAAGCAAATTTAATAACATGCTTGCACTGTGTTTCCTTGCAACTTGTCTCTGGTGTCTCTATAAATGGATACCAGGAGACAAAAATGCCAGGAAAGAGTATTGTGCATGTGTTTGGAGCCTGCTTGTGGTATTGTGTGTGTGCAGAGTGAGCTGATTGTGGTGTGGTATTGTGTTATAAGGTCGGTTTTAGGCATGTTGTGTTTGTGGTGTAATGTAATGCATATGTGGCTAGGGGCTGTAGAGAATGTGTATAGGGGATGTAGCAAGAGTGTGCATGCAGGCTATAGTGTGTGTGTGTATAAGTGATGTAGTGTTTGTAGAGAGTGTGTGTTTAGGAGTGTAGTATGTGTTTGCTTACAAGGAATCTAGTGTGTGTGTATGTGTGTGTGTATATATATATATATATATATAAATAAATACGTTTGGAAGTATTGTGTATGTGTGTGGTGCAGTGTGTCGGGGGGTTCTGTGTGTATGTGTGTGAGGTGTGATGTGTGTGAGGGTGCTGTGTGTGATTGATTTGTGTGAGGGTGCTGTGTGATGTGTGTGTGGGTGCTGTGGATGATGTGTGTGTGAGAGTGCTGTGTGTGACGTGTGTGTGAGAGAGTGCTGTGTGTGATGTGTGTGTGAGAGTGCTGAGGATGATGTGTGTGAGTGCTGAGTGTGATGTGTGAGTGCTTGGTGTGATGTGTGTGAGTGCTGAGTGTAATGTGTGTGAGTGTGATGTGTGTGAGAGTGCTGAGTGTGATGTGTGTGAGTGTGATTTGTGTGAGAGTGCTGAGTGTGATGTGTGTGAGAGTGCAGATGTGAGAGTGCTGTGGATGATGTGTGTGAGAGTGAGTGTGATGTGTGTGAGAGTGCTGAGTGTGAGAGTGCTGTGGATGATGTGTGTGAGTGCTGAGTGTGATAGTGCTGTGGGTGATGTGTGTGAGTGCAGATGTGAGAGTGCTGTGGATGATGTGTGTGAGAGTGCTGTGTGTGAGTGTGATGTGTGTGAGAGTGCTGTGGGTGATGTGTGTGAGTGCTGAGTGTTAGGTGTGTGAGAATGCTCTGTATACATGTTAGAAGGGATTGTGTGTGTGGGGGGGGGTAAAAAAAAAAAATAAGCAAGCATTATGTCCCCCCCTCCCTTCTTACCTTTTAGCCTGGGAGGGGGGGACCGGCATGGTAGTATCTGGGAGGGGGGGACCGGCATGGTGCACCTTCCCTAGTGGTCCAGCGGTGAGTGAACTCTAGCCTGCGGGCTAGAGTTCACTCTCGCGAGATCCGGTCGTTGCCATGGCAACGCTCCGGATCTCGCGAGAGGAACCCGGCGGAGCTGCAAGATAGAGCTCCGCCGGGTTCTTCTGCTGGCAGGCTGGCTCCCTCCCTCTCTCTCCCCGCCGGCGGCCGCCTTTGATAGCATGTGGGCCGGTGAGGGAGATCTTTGATCTCCCCACCGGCCCTCCATGGAATACAGCGGGGCCGGCTCTAGGATAGTGCCGGCCCTGCAAAGATCCTGGGACCTTCCCCTGCCTTCCCCTGCCGGCCTCGGCCCACGGCCACCGCGGCCCACCGGGCATTTGCCCGGTGTGCCCGATGGCCAGTCCGGGCCTGAGTACGGCTTTTGGGAAGACCAATCAGGAGAGGGTTACAGTAATCCATGCGGGAAATTACTAGAGCATGGACAAGCTCCTTGGTAGTATCTGGTGCAAGAAAGGGGCGGATGCGGGCTATGTTTTTAAGATGAAATCTACAGGATTTGGCAACATGCTGGATGTGAGGCTCAAAGGTGAGACCAGAGTCAAGTATGACGCCAAGACAGCGCGCTTGCAAGGATGGACTGATGTTGGTACCACAAACTTGAAGGGAGAGCGAAAGAGGAGGATCAGTATTAGGAGGAGGAAAGACAAGGAGCTCAGTTTTTGAGAGATTGAGTTTCAGAAAGAAAAACCATATCTTAGGGGTCTATATTCATAGAGCGGAATTTTGTTTTCCAAAAATACCCCACATTTTTAACAAGACTTTTTGCTCATCCTCTTAGCAGCATATTCAGGCATCACTAAAAAGAGGGAGAAAACCTCAATGCCAATCATGGCAGATACCGCACATGTTTATTTCAACACACACACATTATCATTAGTTGATTAGATTACTTCCCCCCCCCCTCATTTCAAAATCATATGGGGAGCTTCTCCTTAGTCCCTAATGGTCCCTATGGAACAGTCACCACTGACTCATTGTTCCAACAGTGACCTTTCTAAAGTGATTTATCATTTGACTTAGTTTAAAACCTATAAATTGCATATTACATACCCTAAACCAGTGGTTCCCAACCCAGTCCTCGAGTACCACCTAATAGTCCACGATTTATGGATTACCCAGTTGTGTCGAAGGTGGTTTTAGAAAAATAAAAAAGAGCACACTTTAGACACAACAGGGTAATCCCTAAATCCTGGACCGGTAGGGGGTACTTGAGGACTGGGTTCGGGAACCCCTTCCTAAACCAATGTCTGCAAAGGCTGCCATTCCCTGTGATTCTCAGCACTCTTGTGTCACCATATATGAGTCATCGTGTCAGAGAGAATCAATCTTCCCAGCGCTTCAGACTATTCATTGTGTTTAATAACTATACTTACTCTAAAGAAAGCTATTTTTTTCCCTTTAGTATATACTGAGCCATTTAAAAAAAAAAAAAAAAATGTCCATTAGCATTCAATCAGGTCGTAACACATCATTAGATTCTCCATCTACTGGCTGAACTGGTGTATTACACCTCTTTATAATTTCCTCAGATTGAATGCTTATAGCACTATGCTGAGCTTCTGTATTAATAGATCACTTCTGAAATGACAGGTCTTCCTTAGAGCAGTAGACATGTGCAATTCGTTTCGTTCCGAATGCCAATTTGGACAAATTTCGGGCAATTCAGACATTTGGATACTTCAGGGGTGGGCGCCGGGGGGGGGCGGACAATAGGTCCCCACCCCTATATTGGTATTTAGGGCCCCTACCAGCCGCTCAGGGGTGGGGGTCAGGGGGAGGACAATAGGTCCCCCCCTTTTCTAATTTAGGGCCCCCACCTGCTGCTCAGGGGTGGGGGCCAGGGGGAAGGACAATAGGCCCCCCCCCTTATTCTACTTTAGGGCCCCCAGCTGCCGCTTAGGGGTGGGGGCCAGGGGGGAGGACAATTGGTCCCCCCCATATTGGTTTTTAAGGCCCCCAAACACCGCTCAAAGGTGGGGGTCGGGCAATAGATCCCCCCTTATTCTAATTTAGGGCGCCCACCCTCCGCTCAGGGGTAGGGGCCGGGGGTTAGGACAAAAGCCCCCCCCCTATTCTACTTTAGGGCCCCCACCTGCGCTCAGGAGTGGGGGCCGGGGGGAGGACAATAGGTTCCCCCCCTTATTCTGATTTAGGGCCTCTGCCCACCGCTCAGGGGTGGGGGACGGGGGGAGGACAATAGGTCCCCCTCCCCTCATTCTACTTTAGGGCCCCCACTCGCCGCTCAGGGCATGGGTGGGAGCTCGGGAGCCACTGCTCATTGTTTACTAGACATGCCCCTACTCGCAGTATAGCGAGTAGGGGCAGAATTTACTAATACTAAGTAATCTTTACTTAGTATTAGTAAATTTGACTGAAAGACCCATTTAGGTCTTTCAGGCTTTTGGTAGATAGCTCCCTAATACCGTGGGAATTAGGGAGTTATCTACTAAGCGGCTGCAAGAGAACATCCAAAGTCCCGAAGTTGCCGAAGTTCCGAAGTGCCGAACCAAAGTGCTGAAGTCCCGAAGTCCTGAATTTCGGAATGCCGAAAAGAACAGAATATTTTCCCCATGCACATCCCTATAAAGAAGATGCATTCTGAATAAAATTTTACTTATGCTTTTAAAGGGATACTATAGTTCCAGGAATACAAAGCTGTATTCCTGGAACTATTGCTCCCCCTGACTCCCCCTCCAGGGCCGGCGCGTCCATAAGGGGCCGCCTTAGGGCGCCAGAGGAGGGGGGCGCAAAAATCCGAATCCCCTGCCTCTAGCTGGAGACTCGGATTTTTAATCTCACCTCTCTCCCTGCAGCCAGCACACAGGAGCCTGGCAGTGAAGTCAGCCGTCCTCCTCTGATGATGTCAGAAGGGGGCGGGACTTCTACTGCTTCCAGACTCCCCAGCGGTCCTGACTCTATCTGCAGCAGCTCCAGCCTGTCCCAGCCGACCACCAGGGATAAGGTTCTCCCTCCTGGCCCAAGGTAAGCCCCTGGGAGGGGAAGGGGAATAACTTTTAGTATGTTTACTTTTATTTTATTTTTTTAAATCAAAAGGTTTTTTTGGTTTTTTTTTGCAGCCCCTCTCTACTGCCCCCACTATACTACCCCTGCCCCCACTATACTACCCCTGCCCCCACTATACTACCCCTGCCCCCACTATACTACCCCTGCCCCCACCATACTGCCCCTGCCCCACTATACTGCCCCTGCCCCACTATACTGCCCCTGCCCCACTATACTACCCCTGCCCCTACCATACTACCCCTGCCCCTACCATACTACCCCTGCCCCACTATACTACCCCTGCCCCCACTATACTACCCCTGCCCCCACTATACTACCCCTGCCCCCACCATACTACCCCATGCCCCACCATACTACCCCTGCCCCCACCATACTGCCCCTGCCCCCACCATACTGCCCCTGCCCCCACCATACTGCCCCTGCCCCCACCATACTGCCCCTGCCCCCACTATACACTATACTGCCCCCACCATACTGCCCCTGCCCCCACCATACTAACCCTGCCCCCTCTATAGCCCCTGCCCCACCATACTACCCCTGCCCCCTCTATAGCCCCTGCCCCACCATACTGCCCCTGCCCCCTCTATAGCCCCTGCCCCACCATACTACCCCTGCCCCCTCTACAGCCCCCTGCCCCACCATACTACCCCTGCCCCTTAACAGCCCCTCTATAGCCTCTGTCCCCACCATACTGCCCCATGTGCCCCTCTCCAGCACTTCTACTTCCCTCTATAGCCCCTGCCCCCACCATTCTGCCCATGCCCCCTCTACGTCCCTCTATAGCGCCTGCCCCCACCATACTGCCCCATGTGTCCCTCTACAGCACCTCTATAGCCCCTGCCCCACCATACTGACCCTGTCCTCCTCTACTGCCCCATGTGCCACTCTACAGCACCTCTATTTCCCTCCATAACCCCTGCCCCACCATACTGCACCTCTACAGTCCCTCTATTTCCACCTACAGCCCCTGCCCTGTCTACAGCCCCTCTATTTCCCTCTAAAGCCTCTACCCCACCATACTGCCCATGCGCCCCCTATACAGCCCATGCCCCCCTCTACAGCCCGTGTCCCCACTATACTGCCCATGTCCCCCTCTATTGCTTCTGTGACCCCCTCTTTATCCCCTGTGCCTCCTCTATTTCCCTCTACAGACCCTGCCCCCTGCCTCTGCCCCCCTTTCACACGCCTCTACTGCCTCTGTCTCCCCCCCTCTACTTCCCCTACCCCCTATACAGCCCCTGTTCCCCCCGTCCCCCTCTCTACTTCCCATTTACCCCCACCATACTGTTCCTGTGACACTGCTTTATTGCCGCAGTGTCCCTCGTTACAGCCTGTGCCCACACCATTCTGCCCCTGTGTCTCCCTCTACTGCCCTTTTCCAACCACATTGCCCATTTGCTCCCACCACAGCCCCTATACTCCCTTGTACAGCCCCTATTCCCTTACTACAGTCCTTACCCCCACTACAGCCCCTCTCCCCCAATTGCTGCCCATATCCCCCACACTACAGCCCCTGTTCCCACTTGCAGCCATCAACCTACTTCAGTCCCTAACCCCCTACTACAGCCCCAATTCCCCACTACATTTACTAAGCCCCCAATTACAGCCCCTAACTCTCAACTACAGCCCCTGTCCCCCTACTACAGCCCCTAACTACTCAATTACAGCCCCTAACTCTCAACTACAGCCCCTGTCCCCCTGTCCCTGGGGGGGGGGGGGCGGCAAAATTCACGTTCGCCTGTGTAGCCAAAAATCGTTGCACCGGCCCTGTCCCCCTCCCTTGCGCCTTCCTGCCCGGGTAAAAAAACTTTTATTTACTTACCTTTTTCCAGTGCCAATGTCCCTCGGTGCTGGGTCGAAGCTCCGCCCCCTCCGACCTCCCTCGACGAGCAAGTGTTAATGTGCATGCGCGGCAAATGCTTTCGTGCGCATTAGACCTCCATATAGGAAAGCATTTAAAAATCTGACACTGGATATCCTCATGCAGAGTGTGTGTTTCGATTCAGGAAGCTTTCTAGTGGCTGCCTGGTAGAGGTTTTACATTACTGCACTAAGTGCAAAAGGGGCACAGCACCCAGACTACTACTGTGTCCCTTTAAGAAAAAAAACGAATTTTACACAGTGGGTCAAATGTTATAATTCTACCATGCACATTGTCACATTACACGTCACATGATGGGGGCAGAGACAGCTTTGTAAACACATGTTTTTTGGTTTATTTGCTAAATTATCAAAGCAGAAGAAGTATTAAAGTATTTAGCATGTATAACATCACTACAATGACCTTCACTGAAATACATCCCATAATGCTTTCAGTCTGAAACCATTGTAACTTTCCAAGTGTGTGATGGCAAAAATGAAAAATTATGGTAAATCCTTAAAGAATACCTCCTAAAACTAACCTGCCAATGTGAGTATGTTGTTGTTTATTATGCATTATCTATATAACATTTAAAACAGTGAGTTAGTGATGAGGATGTTGGTATTTAGCCTCCAGTGGCCCTTTTTAATCTCATTTTCTAATTACCGTTCAGTCAATACATGTATTTTCAAAGACATCCCTTAAAGGGACACTATAGGCACCCTGACCTCTTCATCTCATTGAAGTGGTCTGGGTTCAGTGTCCCTATCTGTTTAACTCTGTAATGTATCACAGGGTTAACTTCACCTTTAGCTGTCTTCCTGCGCTTTCCACTCCCTAATAGAGTTTTTCTCTATAAACGACTTTGGACGTCTTGCATGAGGACATTTAACATCAAATTTCCCGTAGGAAAGTATTGATTCAATACTTAAATGTGTGGCACTCTTCACGAATGCGCATTAGGTCCCACCATCGCCGTGACATTAGAGGACACCTAGTCAGCCAGAGGTAGCCTCGGCGCAAGAAAAAAGGTAAGTAAAAAAAGGGGTTTTAACCCTTTAACCATGAAACAGTGAGGGGAACCTCTAAAGTTAGGGACAGAGATTTGTATTCCAAATGCTATAGTGTTCCTTTAAGATATTACACAATGAGAAAGTAGATCGGGAGTGTTGGCCACTCCAGTATATATTTCATAAAAAAGTTGTGCTCAGATCTATAAAGTGCAAAATCTCTCCACTGTGTCTAGGTTAGATTTTCTGTCTGATTTTCCAAAACATTTATTGTTTTAAGCAAGGTAGATATATACAGTGGTTGTCTGAGTTACAATACCAATCACTCCAGCTTGGATTAAAACTTAGATTTTTAAAAATAAATTTTTAAAACAAAACAAGTGTAGTAAAAAAACAAGTATTATGCATTTAAAAAAATCATGGTCAGTTCCGGTAATTATCTTTTGCTAAAATAAAATAATTTATGATGTGGATTTAGCAGAGTAGTGTGTTTCAAATAGATTGTAAGCTCACAAGTAGGGTCTTCTGTTCCTTTTGTGCCAGAATCTAATCTGTTACACAGCACTGCGTAATATGTTGGCGCTATATAAAATCGAAATAATAAATGATAAAGGTATACCTACAGAAGAACCGTTCTTGTACAACAATACACAACCACAAGGTGGTGCTGTAGATTCAAAAAACATAGAGGCAGTGGAAAACTGTTTGTAGAAGATGTACTATGCAGATGGGATAATAGGAGGTCCCTGCATAGATCGGACAAGCTGCAGGAGTACCACTGCTCCCTCCCACCCCCAACATCCCTCCAGTTCATACTGCATAATACTGGGGACGATAAACAGGGACCGAGGAGCACTTTCTCTGTGCAAAATATAAACAGGGTTATTCACCAAAGTGTGAAATGTCTGAAATACAATGTAAATTCTAAATAAATTTCAAAGTTTATGCAAAAAAAAAAAAACATAAAAAAATCCAGAATGAGTGGCGGGGCCTGACTGTCATGGTTGAGAGACGTGTTTTGCTGGAGCTCCTTTCCTATACCGGCAATTATAGCGAATTCAGCCTGATCTATTATGTTTAAATCGTACCCAGCTACTTGCCTGTATCTAGCCCTAACTACTGTACAACACAGGGGTCGTGAATTGGCAGGAGCTCACCTACTACACAACCCAAACCAGCAACCCAAACTATGCTACCTGGAGCTCACCGGGTGGGGGAAGAGGCCGATCTCCCAGACCGGAGTTGCCCAAGGGCATTCAGCACTGAGCAGATGCCCCTTTTATCCAGCCTTTGGACTGGCGGGGGACATCCCGGTCCACTCCTGGGAGGCCATCCTGACCTAAGGAGAGCAAAGGGTGAAGCCAACGCAACAAATGTTCCATCCAACATGGCGGATGCCATGAGGTACCCTGACACTGCTGAGGAAAAGAATGATATCGTGTCCAAGCTAGACAGGATTTTTGTATGATTTCTGGAAGAAACTCGAGCAGATAATGCATCAAGCTGCCCCTAGAGCAGCAAAGCAATCACTCACCTCAACAGCTGACTTTCCCACAGCAGCAGAAGCCTGTGGCGTTGGCAAAAACAAGGGCCCCAAGATGACGGCAAAGCGCGAAGCACCCAACGCTCCAACACAAAATGACACAAAGAGGGGAGCCATCAAGAGCCAACATTGGGACTCATCCAAAGTGTCAAAGGTACGACTGTTGCGGTCCAAAGCTGAACCCAGTGGAGACCCAGAGGGGCTGCAAGGGCTCCAGACCCGGTCTTTGACTTGGACCAGCCTGCCAGCATTGTGGCTCAGGGACCTGCCATGTACCTCCCTGCTGCAGAACTGTGGTCTACCCATGGAGGGCATAGGATGAACTCTGCTCATGGACTCGACACTGAAAGACTTATGGCTGCTCACCTTTGGCCTCTTATCAAAACTCAGTGAGGGACTTACCTGTCCTATAATTTAACGCAAAGAGCATTTCCCGCGCTACTTCTTTCTGCTTTCTTGCATCGCTTTTATCCCACTAACTTGGGGGCCTCCTAGGGAGCTAAATCAGAGAAGGTACTCGTTGTTGTTAACCCTTTTATTACTAACCACCTTATTGTGACCACTCTTATGCACGTAGCCAGTTTACTTAATGCTTTACTCTCTCCTTTGTTCTCAAAACTGTGCAGTTATTTCACATGCATTGCAACTGAATTGTCCTCTATAACGCTGATCCTGTACTTGCTGTTGGGGCATGGCAGGAACTTCTGTTAATCTCATGCACAACAAAAAAATAAAGAATTATAAAAAAAATCCAGAATGAAAACCTAGTTGTCATGGATAATTTTTGCCTAAAATTTTAAATTCACAACAGTTCACACTTTATTGAAAAACCATGATGGATTCAAGGGATGAACACACCAACACATCAACAAAATAATAACAAAACCTATTACAAACAAACTAAAAATGACTGCTCAGGAAAGAACGTGCACATTGTTTAACAAACATTGGAATGCTGCGAGGATGGCAGCATAATAGTGTACACACTGTCACTGTGTAGGAGCCACAACCAAACAGATGTAACATATTCTAGAGCTGGCTTTTGTTTTAAACTCCTTTCTTTGTTCCATTGCTTAATTTTCTATCGCTGTATTTTTTATTCTTTATTTATTTTAAATAGACGTAGTAAAAAATACATAACAGAAAACTAGTTATAGATCATTATTCTTTTTTTCTCCATAAGTCTCTTGAGAAAATGTGATCAGCCTCTTAATAAGAGTGATAAATCAGCTAAATTCAAAATATATTTTGATCTTGAGTGACTGAGCCTGGACCTAGAGAAATAGGATTCCGTTTTTGATTGTTTTTGTGTTTTTTTGCTTTGGACCACCTGCTTCATCATTACACCACCGTCCATGGAGAGCGAAGCATTGACTGGTCTAGGGTGGCCAAAACATGGATGCACCCACCACTAAATGGACAGTCAGAATTCAGAGGACAAACCACTGATTTAACTTGAACAGGAGACAGTGAGACAGTGAGTTTAACTCGTGTCTGCTGTGACATAACCATCCA
The DNA here is from genome assembly GCF_036172605.1 of Pelobates fuscus. Taxonomy (NCBI): domain Eukaryota; kingdom Metazoa; phylum Chordata; class Amphibia; order Anura; family Pelobatidae; genus Pelobates; species Pelobates fuscus. Next base: position 146,309,962 of record NC_086325.1, on the reverse strand, counting down.
ACCCTGTTCAAGCGAAATCCATATTTTTTTCTTATTAGATTGTTGTACTTTTCTATACATATATTTGTACTTCTCTGCAGAGCTATTTAGATAAATTAGAGGTCTGGACATGAAAGCCTGTTTTCCCCCCAATGACACCAGCAGCATCCAGCAAATCGTAGCATATGGGAGCTTGGGGGCTCCCTAATATTTACCTTATCAGAACTTTGTAACAACCTGTTTGTAAGTAATTTGGGCATACTTTGATTTAGTATATGCGTTACATCATGTCAATCACAGTGACGTCAGGAGATATTATTTATTTCACTGTGATTAACGCTTATATTTTTTTATGTGTCTCTGTATATCCATGAGGAGAGAGGAACTTACTGTTGATCTCTCTCACCTATAAATCCATCAGTTTTATGGAATGCATGGAGGCTGTTCATTGTAACCTATAGTTTAAACTACAGGCACCTCGCTCGTGCTTAACCCTTGCAATGTGGGGCAGTCATGTAGTCTCTATATGTCCACAGAAGCAGGACGTTTTGGTATTTGGTGCTGTTTTGTTTAGAACTCTCCAGTTTTACAATGCATTAAAAAAAAAAAAAAAAAAAAGCCTGTAGCAAATTCTTCCTGCACTGTCCCTTTAAGAAGGCACACGGAGGCCATCAGGAATCCGACTGTGACACAGATTCACCTTGGGAGTTGAGAGAAGCTTTAAATTATCTGTAAGAGCTTAGGGTGATTAAACAGCCACTGCCAAACACATTAAGGACATAACAGTGCTAAAGACATACATTCTACGATCCACATCCATGGTCTGCAAACGAATTGGAATAAAATGGGAGAATATTGAGAAACTACAGACAGATAATTGTAAAGAGGAGATAGGGGTTTAACGGCCAAGGCAGCAGCAAGCCTTTATATTATTCTAACTGAGAATAGATTAGCAATTTAATGTACACTTTATTTAGTGCAGTGTGTTTCCTACCCAATACAAAAATGTTCAGAAATAAATATCTATTATAAATAAATCAAGATATTAACGTATATGATGTTCAAAACAACAACAATGTAGTTCTACAAATTATTTACATGTGATGGTATTACTGTAAATTTTCCTTTTGCTGTTAAAATATGGTGCAGACTGAAAGTTATGGACACGTAAACGTAGCCCTCTGATAAAAAAAACATTCCTTTGGTTTTCATGATAATGACTCCATTTTTAGAGTAACGCTCCAGAGTGACCGATTATCAAATAAGGACCAATATGGTACAGAAAGTTTTTACATTTTTCTTTCTGTCCCACAATACATCTCTATAAAACCGGGCTCCATATATATTTTCTGGGGGACATAGAATTCTCCTTGGCAACTTTTCTGCACATTCTAGATTGCTGTCATATCCTTGTGCTCATTGGGTTCAGAGAAGGGCTACTAAACTGGTTCATGGATTGCAGGATAAAACTTACCAGGAAAGGTTAAAGGATCTTAACATGTATAGCTTGGTGGAAAGACGAGACGGGGGGGATATGATAGAAACATTTAAATACATAAAGGGAATCAACACAGTAAAGGAGGAGACTATATTTAAAAGAAGAAAAACTACCACAACAAGAGGACATAGTCTTAAATTAGAGGGACAAAGGTTTAAAATAATATCAGGAAGTATTACTTTACAGAGAGGGTAGTGGATGCATGGAATAGCCTTCCAGCTGTGGTAGAGGTTAACACAGTGAGAGAGTTTAAGCATGCGTGGGATAGGCATAGGGCTATCCTAACTATAAGATAAGGTCAGGGACTAATGAAAGTATTTAGAAAATTGGGCAGACTAGATGGGCCGAATGGTTCTTATCTGCCGTCGCATTCTATGTTTCTATGTTTCTGTGTGTAATTCAATCCATGCCAGTCGACATCCCTTACGACAGATATGCTGCTTGAAGCTACAGTCCCAGCAAAAGAGAAGAAGGGCGAAGATTTAATTGGGGTCCTGGACAATTTAGGACTTGTTTGCAACTGCTAGTCTTGTGACTTCTATAGTTGTAAGTTTAAGGGATGGGTTTAAACCAGAGTTCTTGTTCCCACAATAATATTCCTTCTCTCAGCAAATGTCCTGGATTTCAGTCTTGGCAGAGGGACAATGAATGTCTTCTAAAGCCTTAGATAAGAATAGATAACAGCTGCTTACCCTGGGATGTCAATGAACCTTTGTAAAACATCAAGTGATACTAATCATGCCCTTTGGATTTGTATATGATTTGAGAAATTCGGGAGCAGCTAATCAGAATTATTTAAACAGTCCCATATCTGTGGATAAATGGAAGCTCGTCAAACAAATATTAGAAAGGTACATTTCTCAGTATGTACCATTGGTTAATAAATATAAAAGAAACAAATTAAAACCAATGTGGCTTAGTAGAGAAGTAAAACAAGAGATTAAAAATAAGAAAAGGGCATTTAAAGCATTTATATTGGACAAATCAGATGCATCCTATATAAGATTATTATTATTATTATTATTATTATTATTATTGCCATTTATATAGATATAAGGAAGCCAATAATACTTGCAAAAAGGCAATTAAAGTGGCTAAACTAGAAAATGAGAAATTGAAAGCCAAAGAATGCAAAACCAACCCCAAAATTATTTTCAAGTACATTAATTCTAAAAAAACAAAAAATGAAAGTGTAGGTACACTGAAAACAGAGATGGGTCTGTTAGTCAATGAAGACCAGGAAAAGGCAGACATTTTTAATAACAATTTTTTTCAGTATACATTAATGAGGATCCTATGGCAAGAGATATGCAAATGATGGCTGCAAAAAACTTGCAGATAACTTGTGATTGGATGACTCGAGACAAGGTGCTACAGCAGTTAAACTTGATGGACGCAAGTCTCTTTTTAGCTTTGTAACTATGTAACACTAACATTTTCCACTTCATGATTGTAGCTGCGAACCCCCAAACCCAGGCCGTGCTTCCACAAAAGGTGTTTCCAGCCCTCGGAGCCTTCCGAGATGATTTGTCCATGAGTGAACCATTGTTTTGTTTTTCATTCTTTAACCCCTTAAGACCGGAGGGCGTACTATTACGCCCTATTTTAAGCGGCTCTAAACGCCGCCGGGTGTAACAGTACGCCCTCCGTTTTTTTCTTACTTACCCGGTCGCCGGCGATCCCACGCCGGCGATCGCGGTTGAGGGGACTCCCAGGGAGCCCCCCCGTGGCACGTCTGTCCTCCTGGAGCCCCCCGGCCATGTGAGAGTGAGGTCCTTGCGAGGACCTCACAATCACATGGCCGGGATAGCTGGCTCAGGCATTGCCAGCAGGGGGACTAACTGTAATGACAGGTAGTCCCCCTGCTGGCTGGAAATAAATTAAAATGAAATGAAATCAGTGTAAAAAAAAATAATAATAATATACTTAGATCATATATATATTATATATATATATATATATATATATGATCTAAGTATATATATACACATATGCACACACACACATACACTGTCTAGGTGTATTTTAATATTAATATATATAATTATATATATATATATATATATATATATTAATATCAAATTACACGTAGACTGATACTGATTAAATATATATATAATTATTGTTATATATATATTTATATGTAATATAAAAAAATAAATATGTAAATACGTTACAAAATAAAATTAAAAAAATATTTAAAAATAAATAATTAAAAAATATATAGATGTGTGTTATTTCGTTCTAACTGTATTGTGAAATTAATATATATATATATATATATATATATATATATATATATATATATATTTATATCAAAATACACATAGAACAAAATAATATATATATCTATATACATAAATATATACGTATATATATATATATACCTATATACCTATATATAAATAAAAATATTTTAAAAAAATTATATATATATACATATATTAATTCTACACATATATTTATGTAATATTTTTACATAATTAGATATCTTAATTAATTACAATTAAGTAGCCATTTAGTAGCCACTTTTTTAGTAGCCACTTAGTCACAAACACTGGCCAAAATTGGCGTTTTTTGCATTTTTCACACACAAACAAATACTAGCGCTAACTTTGGCCAGTGTTTATGACCAAATGGCTACTAAAAAAGACTGGACATACCCCATTTGCAATACCTTGGGTTGTCTACTATTGCAAATGGTATGCCATTATGGGTGTAAATTTCATTCCCGGGCTACTATACAGTCTCAAAGGCTACGTAACCAATCTGGCGAATTTCAATTTCAAATGTAACACGCTATATTTTACCTTGTAACTTCCCAAAACACCATAAAACCTGTACATAGGGGGTACTGCTTTACACGTGAGACTTTGCTGAATACAAATATGTGTATTTTAGTGCAGTAAAAGCAAACAGTATTATGACATTGACAGTTAAAATGTCATGTAGAACTAAATAAATAACAAAAAGGTCTTATTTTCTCCCATTTTTTTCAGATTAAATTATGTTTCATAGCTAAATATTTGATATGAAATGAAAGCCCTGTTTCCCCTGAATAAAATGATATATAATAAGTGTGGGTGCATTTAATATGAAAGAGGTGAATTACGGTTGGACAGATCTATAGCGCAAATGCCAGGTTTTGTTTATGTTTTGTTTTGTTCACAACGTGTACATTTGGCTCAGTCCTTAAGGGGTTAAATAACACAGATTTATGTGTGTCAAAACACAGTCATACACAGAGAACTCAAATAGATAATGGCATCGAAACCCCAAATTTCTTCTATTTTACACCTATATGTAAATATTGAAAATAAAGAACAGAAGCAACAAAAATCAAACCTTGTTTACAGAGAGTTGTATGGAGCCGATAAGTTTTAAAATCTCATGGGGCCCCAAGCAAGGTACCGGTTTAAGGCTATCCTTCACTCTTAGTATAGGGAGGGTGAAACGGGCCAAGAATTGGTCAAGAATCATGTTCATGGCTCATGTCCAACGTCTGGACCCTAGGCAGCCGACTTTCTTTTAGCCGACTTAGGTGGCCTGCCACACACAAAAACCAAACCAGCGCACTTACTAAAAAAAACACCACCAACTGCAAAGCTCACAAAATGTGTTAGTTTTGAAAAAACAAACAAACACCTGATATAGGCAAAAATAATGGGGGTTTTGTTAAAGTATATTATCATACCGTGCATAAGTCTGCCACAACGTCAATGTACCCCATTTTTGGCCAATTCTATTCTAGCAACCTAATGCCTGCTCTTATGTGATTAACCCACTTTACGCAGGAAATCTGTCCTCCAGGTCAAGGTTAAACAGGTTCCTGGAATGAGGCACCTGTGACAGGGAGGGGTGCAAAGCCACGGGAGTTGGCCTGGGGGTCATGCATATATTCACACATGAAGCAAAGAGGCTGCACTCCCCTAAATATGCGTACATTATAAAGGTGCTGCTAGGTCCAATTAATACAACACACAAGATCCAGTGCACTCACTAACTAAACTGCTAATCGTGCTGCAGAAATTTACTAGGGCCATATATTGTAACTAAATCTGTGTGTCAGGTATTTAAAAAAATAAAAAAAAACTATTACATTCTGTTGACGTTTATTGAGAGAGTGCGCTGGATGTTGTAAATCAGGTTGTATAAATTGGCCCAAGAAACACCCTTATTATAACCGTCTGCAGAGACGGCGTTTGCTGTATAAAGACAAAGGTTTTAATAATCTACCGATACATTCGAAGAAAGAATAAGTGACTATCAATTCCAGACAATTTGTACATGAATAAAATATTATTTTGGATTGGTCACTGATATGGGAGGGAGAGTATATTTCAAAAAGAAAGCAACAACTCATTTCCTTGCAGCTAGATTAAATTTGTGTTAAATCCGTTTTTATTAAGATCAACATATTGAACAGTTTTCCCACCCAGGGGAAGAGGTGCATACAGAGCAAACAATATGAGAAACAGGATTGATTTAGATTTCCATCTTATGTTTCGGTTTTCTCTCTTTATTGTTTTTATCTTCCTTGTTTTTTTGTGTGTTTTTTTTCCCCAGTTGTGCGGCATTTGAACAATACAAAAGACATTAGAAAGCACATGCTGTGGACTCTAGTGGGTAATGTAACAATGAAAAGAAAAGGGAAAAAAAGAGGGGAAGGGGAAGAAGGAGGAAGGAGAGGGAGGGGGCTGCTTGGAAGCTAGTATGGACATCGCCCCCGGTCACCGCCCCCAGCCCACCGCTAGATTCAATTATAACACGAGTTTGTTCTTACATTTAGTCTATTCGTCCACGAGGTGATAAAAAAAAAAGCAAAAAAACTCAATTAGAAAAGAAAATACTGGTTTATGGATGACCAGTGCTACGAAATCAGTCAACTCGGATTAGAAAGTAATATTTTATAGCATTGCCGCCATAAGTGATACAAATTAATTTTTTAATTACATAATAAGGGCCGGCACACACATCCATTGCTGCCTTACAAATCACAGCACTGAGAAAGTATACTATCTATATGATATTTTCGTTGCATTGGAACCATTGACTGTGAAAGCGTGAATACCCTGTATTGCTCCGCAGTAAACATGGGATTCTTGTTCATTGTCCAACACCGTCACATACCACCCTGCAAAGTGGGACGCCAGTGCGAGGAGTAAAAGGGGGTGGGCCACCGATGCAAATACCGTCACTGACTTTGCCTAAAGGGGACGGCCTCACCCTACCCAGCGAGTCTGCCTATAGGACTGGCAGGCCAATCAAGTAGGCTGGCCCAGTAAGGGCAGTCAATGCAGGGACCACTGTCCTAAAATGCCACGAGCATAGTGTGAGTGCGTCTAATGTTGCACTCATGTTATGCTTGTATTCCCTGATGTCCAATAAAGCGGCACACCGGGGAACAATGTTGGAATAGCGGGACAGGATCTGAGACTCTTAACTGGCACTCTGAAATCGGGAGGGTTGGAAACCTGCTGTCAGTAGCAATGGCAAGATAAGGGACTAGGGGGTTGATCAAGACTGTCACTAAAATCCAGATTGTAAAAAAATTAAAGCTGAATGACAAAATTGAGGCTTCCCTTACCTTTGTGTCACTATACCCCACTCCCTCTAGCATGTAAGCACATTGAGCAGGGACCCCAACCCCTCTGTTCCTGTGCGTCCAACTTGTCTGGTTACAATTACGTGTCTGTTAGTCTACCCATTGTACAGTGCCATGGAACTTGTTGGCGCTACATAAATAATAATAATAATAGTACTAAAATAGCTTACATGAAAAAATGATCCAACCCAGCTATCATCACAACTAAACTATTATAAATCGGTTTTGAAAATAAGAATTAATTTATTACATTTTACATTTACTTGAATAACCTGTGTGTAACGTGTTAGTGTCTAAAAATCAATAATAAAATGGGGTCTCCCCAAGGTCTGTTTAATGTTTAACAAGGAGCCTGTTCAGGAATCTTCTTACCATTTTTATGTTTGGGGTTACTTTTTTTTTTGCAAAGACCTCGTAACGTAACATGCCCACTGATGTTGAAGTGGCCAGGAGCCGTTGTCACTAGACTTGTGTGAAAAAAACTGGTTTGTCTGAAATGGTTTGTCGAAAAAAAATATTTTGTTTCATCTATTTAGTGTTATGATATGGACAGATTTAGAACCAAAATGGCACGAAAATGCACCTGGCAGTCATTGCAACTGGTGCCTGATGGGAAATGCCAGTGGAAACTCTGCCTTTTACCACAGATTACCAACAGATTGCCAATTTCACGTGACACAGAAGTCCCTACATTGTATAATGTGTATCTTTTGATTCATCTGTATTACAAGCTCAAAAGTGCTGGATTCAATTTAATATAATTTAATATAAGTATTTCACATATTGGTGCTTTTATCACATTACAAACATAAAAGAATATAGTGACAGATATAAGCTGGTCATATTAGAATGCTTAGGCAATGTTAGGAAAGAGCACCATTTAAAAAAAACAACAACAAAAAACACACTACAAAAAAACACACTGTAAGTCAACAGCCTGGTATATGTATTGTAAATGTACAATACAGTAGGACAAAACGTGTGTCTAGTAGGGGGTGAGTATGCTGGATGCAACAGGTTCGGAGTCAGCTTACGGAGCAAGGGTTAGAAACAAAAAACAAAATAAAAACCAGTGGTAAATCGAACAGTATTCAGTAAAACCATATGTACTGATAAGGAGCACTCATTTAAATAGTGCCATACAAGAGGGCTGTTCATGGTGGTGGGTCTTTGGATGTTCGAGCTGCTGTGCTCGGTACAAATGGTATAATTTGGTCTACAGACCATGATGGATGGTGCACTGCCGGAATGGATCCTGCCGGTAGCCCCAACTCTCCTCTGAGAGGTGAGTGATCGGATAATTATTGACACATTTCTTCACCAGAAGTCGTCTTGGGCCCCACTTCTTGGCTCTGGGTCTTAATACCTGCCTTAGTGGAGGGGGCAGTATCACATCTTCCATTATATGCATTATGCTCATTGTGCACATTACATACTTATTGCAAATGTTTTTTTTTCTAATTCACTGTTTTTATCATACTTCCTGGCATGCCATAAGATTTGTATAAACACCGCACCAACACGGCGATGTATTATTAAATAGTGACAATTCCATCATCACAAGCCAGCATTCAGAGAATCAGGTCAAGACTTTAATGCCCTGAGCTCAGCAGACCTGTAGGATATACTTTGTTTCCATAAAACTGCGTATGTAGGGGTCGCCCAAGGTCAATGATGGCGAGAGGAATAAACAAAATCCTTTTTACATCCTACTATTAGAAATACCGTAAATAGCAACAATCTCTTGTTGACGCAGGAAGAAATTTAGAGTTGAAAGAATTTTTTTTTCACCTCTTGAGAGATATTGTGTGCGTATTTATTTATTCATCGATTGATTGATTTTCGCCTTCTTTGGATCAACATCAGTTACAAGTAGTGATGTCCCGAACAGTTTGCCGGGAACCGTTCGCAGCCGCGAACACGCGCGATGTTCGGTCCGCCCCTATTCGTCATGGAGGTGAGAGGGTCTGGGAGGGAGGGTCTGCTGCTGATTGCCTGGAATGTGTCTGCTGACTGTGAGGTACAGGGTCAAAGTTTACTCAATGATGACGAATAGGGGGCGGACCGAACATCAATCTATGTTTGCTGGCGAACGGTTCCCGGCGAACTGTTCGGGACATCACTAGTTACAAGAATATTATTATAACAGTTCTAATACCTTTTAATTATAAAGTGGCATTTTGCATAAGAATGGGTGAATTCAAGATTACAGCCCGCTTGAGTAAAACATTTTTTTTGGGGGGGGAGGGGTTTAGGGGCCGGCATTGATAGGGCTAACACTTGAAGCGTTAAAATGTAATTTCACATATGTGAGCACCTCCACAGTGCTATGTATGTAGACAACCTAGAATGGTGCTGCCAACCTGGTATTCATTTGCATCCGGATAACACAGACCTTTTTACAGCCCTGACGGTTATCATTACCGCAATACGCTATCCAAACGTCAGACACCCTAACTATCAATTGGTGGTGTATCGAGCAAGTAGGCACTTGTAATGAAAATTATTCACAATGTACAAGACAAAGGTTTGTGCCTATGGCGTATCAATGGCATCTTCTAAGTTTTAGACTTTGCTGCCACCTAGTGGCTACTTTATGTTACTTCTTCTCATACTACATAATGAAGGATGACCTTTTTATTCAGGAAATTATCGGACTGATTGTCTGCAGATAAGGACTGAATTGGTTATTTAATTTGGGATGTGTTTGCATGAATCAAATTTTTCCAAAATAATGATAATGTAGCATGCCTTATACCTCAAAGGGGTTTTGAAGTAGAGTCTTGCAAGACACAGGGCCCACTTTCATAAAATTCTTGTTGTGGTAATACAGGTATCTTGCGTGGTGGCTATCACAAATACAAATGAATTAATTGATTATTTCACAAAGCTCTTTATTTGGTTCCGAGTGTTGAATGGACTGTGGTTGGAATCACAATCAGTAGGGATAATGTCCCTTTCCTGGTTAAATACGTTGTTGTTGTTGTTATTATTATTATTATTATTATTATTATTATTATTATTGTGGTATAGCAATGTAAAAATGTCTGGGTAGTAAAACAATTTGTCGACGCTCGCTCATGAAGCTTTGTGCCTCACACATGGGTTTATTCTTGCAATGCTGACTTGCATTGAAACTAATTTGCAAAACGTAGGATACAACAGCCCAGTGGTAGATTCAACACCCAAACTAAGGAGGGTCAATGCTAGATTATCTGAAAAGGGGGACATACACATCCACACAAATCAAGAAGCACAAATAATAACAAAATACCTACATATATTCAGGCAGCTTCTGTCCGACCAATTAAAGGGTTACACCAACCACCTGACCACTTCACTGATTAGGAGTGTGTGTGTGCAGTGTTTCAGCCTTGGCAAATTTCTTTATCAACTTGGATGCAGGCATTTGGAGACAGAGTCATTGGTCACAGCTGTGTTTGTAACTGAGTTGGGAAATTTTCCCAAATGAGCTAGTTTTTTTGCTTACATTGTTCTTATTCTTACTTTTATTAAATTCGGAGTTTAGTGAATAAACCCAAAATAGTTTCTTTGCAGACCCAGATGAGAGGATTTTACGAATAATCACAGCCAGAAGCAGGGCTGGACTGGAAAAAAAATGGGCCCCATTATTTGAAATCATAGCAACCCAATCGCCAATGAGAAGCATGCCTTCTCTCAAAGAGAGCAAATTTATTAACATGCTTGTGCTGTGTTTGTTTGTGACTTGTCTCTGGGATCTCCAGTAAACATGGGATACCAAGGGAAAAAAAGGGCCAGGGAACGCAGTGAATGTGTGCATAGAGGTTATAGAGTATGTGTGTTAAGGTGACATAGTGTGTGTAGGGGCTGTAGAGATTGTGTATTTAGGGAATGTAGTGTGTATTTGCACACAGGGGATCTACGGGGGTGTAAGAGGTGTGGTGAGTGTGAGGGTGCAATGTGTGCTAGGGGTGCAGAATGTGTGAGGGCGCACTGTGTGTGGGGTGCAGAATGTAGGGGTGTAGTGTGTGTGAGTTGTGTAGTGTGTAGAAGTGCAGTGTGTGTGCACGGTGCACTGTGTGTGTGGGGTGCAGCATGTACGGGATTAGTGTGTGTGAGTGTTGTAGTGTATGTAGAGATGAAGTGTGTGCGAGGTGCACAGTGTGTGTGGGGTTTAGCAGTGGGGTCGCAGCTGTGACCGGGCCTTTCACTGCAGGGGGCCTGGCCGCCCTGTGGACCCCTGCGACCGCAGTGCCCTCTGGCCATGTTACCGCATTGTTGTTGCCGCATTGTAGGGGTCCATCTTGTGGTGCTGTTAGGGCCACCCGATGCTATGTATTTCCAGGGGGCCCGGTCAGCGCTGTGTTTGTATGTATGTGTGTGTGTGTTTGTATGTATGTGTCTGTCTGTATGTATGTGTGTATGTATGTATGTGTGTGTATGTCTATCTGTATGGGTGTCTGTATGATTGTGTCCCTGTGTGTGTGTTTGTATGTATGTCTGTATGTATGTGTGTGTGTTTGTATGTATGTATGTGTCTGTCTGTTTGTATGTATGTGTGTGTGTATGTATGTGTGTGTCTGTATGTGTGTATCTCTGTATATGTGTGTATTTGGGTCTATGTGTGTTTGCATGTGTATCTATTTGTCTGCATGTGTGTGTGTGTGTGGGGACGTATCGGAGGGGGACGATAGAAGTATGGTGGGATGGTGGAGGGTAGACATATAGGGGGGACCCCAGGGCAATTTTCCCACTGGGGCCCCGTGGTTTCTAGTTATGCCTCTGGGCTGCTGTGTGTGTAGGGGTGCAGTCAGTGGCGTACACACAACCCATGGGGCTCTGGTGCGAAAACTGATCCGTGCCCCCCCCCGCGCACTTACTCCACGCGGGCTGGGGCCGCAACACATGGCGGCGGGAACCTGGTCACAGGGCTGCGACCCCTGCGACCGCGGTATGTACGCCAGTGCATGCATAAACACATACACTTAAAGGACCACTATAGACACCCGGATCACATCAGCTCAGTGAAGTGGTCTGGGTGCCAGGTCTCTCTAGTTTTAACCCTGCAGCTGAAAACATAGCAGTTTCAGAGAAACTGCTATGTTTCACTGAGGGTTAATCCAGCCTCTAGTGGCTGTCTTATTGACAGACGCTAGAGGAGCTTCTGCGATTCTCACTGTGAAAATCACAGTGAGAAGACGCTGAACGTCCATAGGAAAGCATTGAGTAATGCTTTCCTATGGGCGGTTTGAATGCGCTCGTGGCTTTTGCCACGCATGCGTATTCGGAGCTGAGAGGCAGATCGGGGCGGAGAGATCCCCAGCGCCAAGGGAGTCCGGCGCTGGAGAAAGGTAAGTGCTTAAGACACACACACACTCTCATGAACAGACGTATACACACTAGCTAACAGACACACACATTTACTGACAGACACACTCAGTGACAGACATACATACACACTCACTGACAGACAGACACAAACTCACTCACTTACAAAACACAAACTCACTAACAGACGCACACAAACACACTCAGTAACAGACACACACAGTAACACACTCACTGACACACTCTAACTCTAACACACACTAACACACACACACTCTAACACACACTAACACTAACACACACACTAACACACACTATAACACTAACACACACACACACTAACACACACTAACACACACACACACTCTAACACACACACTAACACACGCACACTCTAACACTAACACAGACACTAACACACACACTAACACACTCACACACACACACACACACACTCTAACACACTCACACACTAACACACACACACTGACACACACACACACTCTAACACTAACAAACACACATGCACACACTAACACACACACATCTTCCGGCTCTGGTATTAGTGCGGCGCGCGAGAGAGCTGAAGAGGAAGCACTCAGGGGAAAGTGCTCCGTGGCGCGCCCGCCAGCCGGGTGCCACCAGGGCCAGCCTCGGGGGGCCCTGAGGTGACTGGCTCCTGGGCCCCCTAGGAGAAGAGGCTGGCCACAGTGAGTACATACCTGGGTCGCCGGGCGGCCGGGCCCCCTGGTGGGCCGGGCCCGGTCGCAACCGCGACCCCTGCGACCCCGGTATGTACGCCACTGGGTGCAGTGTGTAAAAGTGCAGTGTGTGTGCACGGTGCACTGTGTGTGTGGGGTGCAGCATGTGTTGTAGTGTATGTAGAGATGAAGTGTGTGCGGGGTGCACTGTGTGTGAGGGGGTAGCAGTGGCAGAACTACCGTGGTCGCAGGGGTCGCAGCTGTAACCGGGCCTTTCACTGCAGGGGGCCCGGCCGCCCTGCGGACCCCTGCGACTGCAGTGCCCTCTGGCCATGTTACTGCATTGTTGTTGCCGCATTGAAGGGGTCCATCTGGTGGTGCTGTTAGGGCCACCCGATGCTATGTATTTCCAGGGGGCCCGGTCAGCGCTGTGGCGCTGTGTGTTTGTATGTATGTATGTGTGTGTGTTTGTATGTATGTTTCTGTCTGTATGTATGTGTGTATGTATGTGTGTGTGTATGTCTGTCTTTATGGGTGTCTGTATGATTGTGTCTCTGTGTGTGTGTGTGTTTGTATGTATGTCTGTCTGTATGTGTATGCATTTGTATGTATGTGTCTGTCTGTTTGTATGTATGTGTGTGTGTATGTATGTGTGTGTATGTATGTGTGCCTGTATGTGTGTATCTCTGTATATGTGTGTGTTTGGGTCTATGTGTGTTTGCATGTGTATCTATTTGTCTGCATGTGTGTGTGTGTGTGTGTGGGGGGGACATATGGGAGGGGGAGGGGGAGAATAGAAGTATGGGGGGATGGTAGAGGGTAGACATAAAGGGGGGGCACCAGGGCAATTTTCACACTGGGGCCCCGTGGTTTCTAGTTACGCCTCTGGGCTGCTGTGTGTGAGTGGTGCAGTATGTGATTGTGTTGGGTCATACAGAGTCTATATTGTGTGGGGGTGAGTATATATGTGTGTTTGCAGGTGTATCTATTTGTCTGCATGTGTGTGTGGGGGGGGGGGGGACATATGGGAGGGGGAGGGGGAGAATAGAAGTATGGGGGGATGGTGGAGGGTAGACATAAAGGGGGGGCCCCAGGGCAATTTTTACACTGGGGCCCCGTGGTTTCTAGTTGCGCCTCTGGGCTGCTGTGTGTGAGTGGTGCAGTATGTGATTGTGTTGGGTCATAGAGAGTCTATATTGTGTGGGGGTGAGTATATATGTGTGTTTGCAGGTGTATCTATTTGTCTGCATGTGTGTGTGGGGGGGGGGACATATGGGAGGGGGAGGGGGAGAATAGAAGTATGGGGGGATGGTGGAGGGTAGACATAAAGGGGGGGCCCCAGGGCAATTTTTACACTGGGGCCCCGTGGTTTCTAGTTGCGCCTCTGGGCTGCTGTGTGTGAGTGGTGCAGTATGTGATTGTGTTGGGTCATAGAGAGTCTATATTGTGTGGGGGTGAGTATATATATATATATATATTTATATATATATATATATATTTATATGTATTTTTTTATTATTACTTTTATTTAAAAAAAAAAACCAAAAACTTAATATCCCCCCTTCCCGTCTTACCTTTTCCCAGGGAGGGGGAACATTGTAAGCCCAGGTGGTCTGGTGGGGTGAGTTACTGTAGCCTGCAGCTCCTCGTGCTGCAGACTGAAATCACTTCTCTCGCGAGATCAAGCACTGCGCTGTGTTGGAGCCGTACCGTGGCAATGCTCAGATCTGCTGAATTGCAGAAGGAACATTCAGCCTCCTCTCTCCTCACTCTAGTGCCAGTGAGCCAGTGAGGAATATATTTGATCTCACCACCAGCCCACAAAGGCACACAGCAAGGTCTGCACTTCAATAGCGCCAGCTCTGCATCCTTTGATCACTCCTGTCAGCCTCGGTACAGGGCCATTATGGCCCACCAGGCATTTGACCGGTTTGCTCGATGACCTGTCCAAACCTGGCAAGAAGTAACATCAAGTAAATCATTATTGCGTGCATGAACACATCCTGACACTGGTTTCAAATTAATTACCCCCCTTGACCTTTGACTTTGTCCTGTTGTTGCTTACATGTGAAATACAGTTTAAGGAACCATGCGCACACACAAACAAATACAGTTTTAAACCATAAAATGTTGTCAGGGTCCCTTGCATCAAGGCACTTGGGGCACGCCCTCCTGGTGACCTACCTGTGATCTCTCTGTGGGCTCTTCCAATATTCCCAGAGGTCTGAACGCAGACCGCTATGGCTGCGTCCACTTTTAAGACACAATGTGTGTGCACCCACGTCATGACGTAAATGACATCACGCAGTGTCAATCTCGGAGTTCCCTCACGTTTTGGAGGTCAGGCTAACTCGGTAATGAGCCACACTATGAATAGCTACTTACTGCTTGGTTCTATGTCCTGTTGTGGTTCTTATTAGTTCCCAATAGCACGTTATATTCGTGTTGATAATTCTGCTTCTGATGTTAACTATTAATGATTAGTCTCCTTTCTGTAATCCTTGACTAAACTATTGACACTCGCTATTTCGTTTCTGGTTTCCCTTCATCTGGCTTGTTCCTAACTATTCTCCGTTTGTCTACATAAATTCCGGCCAACCTAAGGACCGTTTATATCTGTTATTCATTTTTATTTTAGGATACATTTTGTGTGTTGGGTCTCACTATCCTGACACATATCTACCTTGAAGTAAGACGATGACACCCAAAGCTTTCAAATACAAGTTAGGTTCCTAAAACTTGTGGAAAAGTAAAACGAAAACCAGAGATTAAGAATTTCTCAAGTGGATCCATATAGTTGTACAATTATCAGGTTTGTGGAGAGCAAAAAACAGGGCGCATTACAGAGAGAAAATCTCTGAAACATATCAGATTGGTCCCACCCATACGGGCAGTCCAGAATTGAAATGCCAGCAAGTTCCCTCTGCACGAGAGACACAGCAACCCCAGACGATCGTTTCAGCCTTGTTAGGCATAGCTGATATCTCTCTAGGCACTGTGAGCAAGGGGTCCACGTCTGGATTACCCTTTACAATTGACAAATTTACAATTATCAGGTTTTCACCTATCCACCCGCTAAATACACTTGAATTTATTATGCAGGATTACTGGTAACAAATGTTTAAATGCTATGCGATGCTCATATTCACAGTGGGAATATTTTTTTGGTAGAGTAACAGGAATACTGAATGTAGCAATGTCTATTCACTAGAATGTTTGATAAACTTTAGCCTGTGAATTCCAAATTCTCAAATTATTGGTGTTAATCCAGAAGAGAAAGTACAAGTCGTCTTGGAGGCCTTTGGACCCCTTACAGCAAAAATCCCACAGTCTACTATGGGCACAGTTATTGACATAATTAATTAAGTGTCATATAATTGTGTGAATATTCTTGCAAAGTGTCTTAGCACAGGAGATTAAAACCATCCTGTTCTGATTAGGCGACAGTAAAGAAGATTGTCTGGCAGATTATCTCTTTCCACCTTCCAAAGCAAGTCCTCCATTCTGCAGATTCCATCATCGGATAAAACCATTAAGCCTAGCTTTTTGGTTTTAAATAAGATTATGAGTGAAACTCAAATTAGGACCCATGCCAGGCCTTTTCTTGGTTTTATGACTATAAAAGACACCTGGCTTGTCCTTTGCTTTGTACTATAGGGGAAAGGCTCCATCGGTACCAGAAGGACCATCAAGTGTTCTGGGTTATCGGGCTCTGTTTTATGACTTCGTAGTCCTATTCGTAACATTGGTGGTGCGTTCTCCAGTTTTTTTAAAATGAGCAAAGGCCGTCCAGATTTGAGGATGGAAATGCCAGACGACTTCTACATTCCCATTCCTCTGGAAACCACTAACATTTCCTCTCTTAGCCCATTTTTGGTACCCCAGACACATTTGGGTAGCCCGGGTATCTTTATGAGTTTGTCAGCCTTTATGTTATTTACCATCATCTTTGGTTTTCCCCTCAACATCCTGACCGTCATCTGCACTGCCAAGTATAAGAAGCTACGTTCCCATCTCAACTACATTCTGGTAAACTTGTCTATTGCCAACCTTGTAGTGATCGTCTTTGGCTCCACAACTGCCTTTTATAGCTTCTCTCAAATGTACTTCACCTTGGGCACATGGGCATGTAAGGCAGAAGGTTTTATGGCCACGTTGGGAGGTAAGTGGTTTGCATCTATTCTTCCTCCCATTCTATAACTTCATTACTGAAAATTAGTGAGGCCTGTTACTAAAAACAGTATGTATCAAATACATCAACCCATGGTTCAAGCTGCGATTAAAACAATATTAGACTAATATTAATATTAAAATCTCTCCCTCTCTCAACAGGGCAATAGTTTATGTATGGTCTTCAGAGGGAACATGATAGCATTATACAAATACATTTGGGTCCAATACAAACCATTGTCTGGAAATCAATTTATAAATAGGACTTTACATAGGACACAAAGTCACACATTTAGACTGGAAGAGGGGAAATTTAGTCTAAAGCAAATGGAAGGGATTTTACAGTAAAAACAATGTGGATGTGGAATTCTCTGCCTGAAGATGTGGTTTTACGAGAGTCTATACAGGTGTTTTAACCGCATTTGGATAATTACTTGCAAAAACACTATATAGAGGGATATACATTTTAATTAGTGGGGTAATCCTTTTGATCTAAGGAAATATCTGACTGCCATTCTTGGGTCAAGAAGGACGTTTTTCCTAGTTTGTTTCATAATTTGAAGTGCTTCAAGCTGGGTGTTTTGCCTTGTTTTGGATCAACAGCAAAAATCCAATGTTAGAAAGGCTGAACTTGATGGACGCATGTCTCTTTTCAGCTATGTAACTATGAATATTCTCGAAATTCAATTAAATTCTTCACCAGTTCCAGACACATGCAAATAAAACAAACCTCTGCTGATCATTGCATAGAATAATGACAATGTCTATATGAAAGCAATCCAGTAAAGTGCTCCCAATCCCATCTATACAATAACCAAGAGATCTTGGACACATTGTCTAACACCCCACAAATATTAATATCCGTGTTTTTGTCTTTTGTGAATTATTTTTATAATCTCTGATTGAGTTGTACAATTCACAGGTTCTTCTGTGATCCTTAGTCTCGGTTTTAAACTCTTTACAGTACCTCTAACTTTCCATCTTCGAATGAATCACTTTGCCACATCCACCCATGCGTCAACTGAGGACATGTTGATTACTCCAATAAGCCCATCTATTCGCAAATGCCCTCCTTAACTCTCCCTAGTTTAATCCCTGTATCTATCTATCTATTGACCTAGCTTTCTATCTATTTCTCTCTGTCTGTCTGTCTCTCTATCTATTATGAATATTTCTTCAATTGGATCCTTCCAGGAATGGTCAGTTTGTGGTCTCTGGCTGTGGTGGCCTTTGAGAGATTCCTGGTGATCTGTAAGCCTATGGGGAGCTTCACTTTCCGGGAGAGCCATGCCATCACAGGCTGTGTCTTTACATGGGTCATCGCACTGGTGGCAGCAGTTCCACCTCTGCTGGGCTGGAGCAGGTAAGCCACTTCTTATTCAAGATTCTCATATACTGTATACATATGAGAACTATATATAATGCCCCTCAAGTGTCCCTATTTAGGAAGGACAGGCCGTATTTTGGGGAAAAATAAATAAAAGTCACAACCTGTAGACAAGAAATGTGAATTATAGTCAGAGTTTATGGTGTGATTTAAACAAAAAATAAGGCCGTTTTCAGTTCAGACCCCCAAGAATACCTTCATCATCACCACAAACACCCCATCATCCCTTCACACTATCACCAGTTCCTAAATTCACCTCCTGCCTACATTCCTTCTGAGTTTGCTCTGAGTGATATGGACAGACTGCAGGTATGTAAGGCTCAATAGCAGGCAGCACAGCAACAGCAGTTTGGATGACAATTCCAGGTGACACTGTGCACGTGTTTTTATGGATCTATTCACTAGGTAGCTAAGATGTACTCAGAGTACAATGTATGTTAGAACAGCACTGATATAAAATTGTTTTGGTCTATATTTTACAAACATATTGTCAATTTGTTGTTTAGAGCTTGATCAACTTGTGGCAGGATTGGTTTTTGAGATTAAACGGTTGATATATCTCATCACAATCCGACAATGAAGACCAGCATTGTCCAAGTATTTTTTTAACGCGGAGGACCAGACAGTAATAATTTATTTGTTATATTAAAGGGACATGATAGGCTTCATGTCCCTTTACTGTAATGAAGCAGTTTTGGTTTATAGATCATGCCCCTGTAGCCTCGCTGCTCAATTATCTACTATTTAGAAGTTAAATCACTGTTGTTTCTGTTTATGCAGCCCTTGCCACACCTCCCCTGACACAGCCTGCATAAAAAAATGTTTCATTTTCAATCAGATGTTAACTCACTTCAGAGGTTTTTATCTCCTGCTCTGTAAATTGAACCTTAATCACACAGAGGAAGCTCCTGCAGACTCTAAAAGGGTATTAACAGATCTGGAGATAAGAAATTCTAAATTAAACAGACTGTGCAACAAAAGAAGTTTACACATTAAATGTTTATTACAGGAAATGTGTATGGATATTACTGTGTAGGTCAGTGGTTCCCAACCCAGTCCTCGTGGAACCCCTACCAGTCCAGGATTCAGGATTCCAAGTTGTATCTAAGGTGTTTTTAGAAAAAAAAGAAAAAAAAAACACCTTGGACACAACAGGGTGATCCCTAAATCCTGGACTAGTAGGGGTTCCACGAGGACTGGTTTGGGAACCACTGGTGTAGGTTATTGTAGAGGACATGTAGAGGGTCTCTGATTCCCCCCTCCCTGATAGTACAGTCACATCATGCATAACGTCATAAAGTTCGTAGTTGGTGAGCATGAAACTGCCAACTGCTTCTCCTCTCCCATGATGTGGGATGGATAAATACATTATTATCTATAAAGTACTTTCAAACCATTGGTGGCAGTAGGATGCATATTGTTCAGATAACATATTTTCCACTTTTACGTTTGACTTAGGGTGTGTTTACTCACTCCAAAAAACACCCAACAAAACCTGTCTATTAATTTCTCGCACATCCCTCTGGCTATGAAGGTCTGGTTTATGCTTTGCAGATGGATCTTTTGAATTTTATTTTTTACTCTTTTCAAAGTTAGGAAAGTTTTTATTTTTTGTAATAGGTGCCTGATTTAGTTGAGAGAAAACGAGCACAATATGGGCATTTCTTGCCAATCATTCGTTTTTCTTTTTTTCATGATATCGCTTGCCCTGGGAATGTTAGAACTCCGCAGGCCTAGAGACAATTAAAGGTATTATTATTATTTTTTTAATTTTTTTTTTTATATGCAGCTCTGAATATTTTTATGCTTTGCCCAGGTACATCCCAGAAGGTTTACAGTGCTCTTGTGGACCTGACTGGTATACGGTGAACAATAAGTGGAACAATGAATCCTACGTACTTTTCCTTTTCTGCTTTTGCTTTGGGTTTCCCCTGACCGTCATCGTATTTTCTTACGGGCGCCTCCTGCTCACCCTTCACGCAGTAAGTTGAATTCAAATGTGCAGACAGAATGAAAGTGTTCTTTTCATGCAGACTGTAATAGCCAATACATTTGCAAATACATAGATATAATATAAATTTTACTTTAAAGCAGGAAGCTCCCAAAATTATTTGAATGCAACTGATGACCAGAGAATCACGGGAGTTGTAATTGTGTAACGGTGTAGCCAGAATTTGAGATGCCTGGTTTATAGGGATAGTTAATTCTGTCTGTGCAGGAGCTGGAGTAGGCGCATGTACATCTGAGTTTGTCACATCAAAAAGCTTAGCGAGCGACTATCTACGAGGTATTGTGGCAATCCGTTCTTGGTATTTTAGTAATTTATAAGTATAAAATAACTGTCTGTTTTAGAAGGTTCAAGGAGCCACCAGACTGTGATGAGCAACAAATCCACCACAAATAACTCTTCCCGGTGTCAAAGAGGTCTATATTAAACCGGAGAAAGCAGTGTTGCTATAGTAACCCATTTATAATGAGCAGTTGTTGGCAACGTGATAATGTATCTATTCTAACATCTGAGACCTGCAAAAACAAACTCGGATCCCGAACCAGTTGATTATAAACCAATGGATTAGACCAGGCATAGGCAACATTCTGCACTCCAGATGTTTTGGACTACACCTCCCATGATGCTTTGCCAGCATTATGGGTGTAAGAGCATTATTGGGATATAGTCCACAACATCTGGAGTGCCGAAGGTTGCCTATCCCTGGGTTAGACCATAAATAACGTAGAAGTAAATTACATTTAATGATACTTTTCTTTTTCTTTGTTACAAATGTTGTTCACTTGCAGGGTCATAATTTTTGTGGCTTGGTCCTTATAGGTTGCAAAGCAGCAGGAGCAGTCAGCTACCACTCAGAAAGCTGAACGGGAGGTGACCAGAATGGTGATAGTGATGGTTGCTGGGTTTTTGCTTTGCTGGCTTCCCTATGCCTCCTTTGCGTTATGGGCCACTACACATCGCGGGGAACATTTCGACCTACGAATGGCCTCAATCCCATCTGTATTTTCAAAGGCCTCTACCGTCTACAACCCTTTTATTTACATCGTAATGAACAGACAGGTGAAGAGTTAGACAATATTGTGCGAAAGTGATCTGACTGACTGACTGAGGATGCCATTAAATGAACAATCTAATGTTGAAAATAAATATATTTATTTTTAACATTAGGAGCTTCATTATTTTCTTTTAGATTCAGGGCCCCCCTACTTTAAATATAAATGTGAAAACCTTTTAATTAACTTGTAATCCACTACGGGGACAGTCTCCTTGCAGTAGCTTCTCCACCATAGTTGAGATCATCATTACTGATGACTTCTGTCCAATTCAATGTTTCTCATAGAAAAGCACTATGGACTTACAGTGGATGTGCTGCAATTGCCGTGCTCCACAAATCTCATGCGTGTCATAGAGAAGCATGGAGCACAAGTCCTCTCTAAGAGAACCAGCTGTGTTCCATGGAATGTAATGACGCAGAATATGCTTTTTAGAGATCTGAAGCAAGAAAGTGCCTCTATTGGCTCACAGTCTGACAACCAGTAGAGGTGCATTCTTGGACAAATGTAAACATTGCCATTTATCGGAAATGGCAATGGTTTTTAATTGTCCGATGAATAGGACAGCATCTGCACATGAAAACCACTACACTAAGATGTAGTTACATAGTTACATAGTTACATAGTTGAAAAGAGACTTGCGACCATCAAGTTCAGCCTTCCTCACATATGTTTTTTTACTGTTGATCCAAAAGAAGGCAAAAAAACTCAGTTTGAAGCACTTCCAATTTTGCAACAAGCTAGGAAAAAATTCCTTCTTGACCCCAGAATGGCAGTCAGATTTATCCTTGGATCAAGCAGTTATTACCCTACATTGAAAGATTATATCTTTGAATATTCTGTTTTTGCAAGTATGCATCTAGTAGCTGTTTGAACATCTGTATGGACTCTGATAAAACCACTTCTTCAGGCAGAGAATTCCACATCCTGATTGTTCTTACAGTAAAAAAACCTTTCCTTTGCCTTAGTGGTTTTGCAGTTGAGAGTGTTCCTTAAGGAGCTTTGCTGGATAGTAAATCATATGGAGATTGCACAGATTCATGAATGGGCTTGTATCTGTCTTCCTACACACTACGCAGTAGTTTTGCTACACTGAAGACTGTGGCTATGAGATGCAGAAAGAACTCTTGTTTAAAATATTGCATAATAGGTCACATTCTGTTGTTAGAGTAGAGTAGTCTCAGTAAAAACATTCTTCTCGTGAGGAGTGTAGCTTAATTAGCTACACTTCTGGCTTGAGCAAGGATCATAAGAGCCAAACTATTGCTGTTTCATTCCTGATTGAAGTCAGCATAATTTGGATTACTTGTCCATGTCCGGACAATGTATTCTTTCATCTACTGTAGCTTAATTAGTCTGCTTTGTAAAATAAGCTTATTCCGTACTGTGTTCCTAATGGAACACTCCGGGCATCATAACAACTTTAGTGGAGCTGTTGATTGGCTGAGAGAAAGAACCTGATAGTCTCAGCCAATCAGTGACTCCCCATGGCACCATGAGCCAATGCCAAGGACCTCCTGGAACCATAACAAGTTAACTTCGATTAAGTTGTTATGATGCCCTAACTGGTCATTTTTGCACGATGGCTCTTTGTCTCCTGTCATCTCTCACACTGGCCTTGCGTCCATCTCCGTAGACATATAGGGCCAGTTTATTGTCATTTTACTGATGCATTGTAGAGTTTTTTTTGTAGATTGTGTGTAGCTCGTTCTAATGCTTTTTTATTGTGACTCCTTCCAGTTCCGCTCATGCATGATGAAGATGATCTTCTGTGGCAAGAATCCCTTAGGAGACGATGAAGACACATCCGCCTCTGGATCCACTCAGGTGTCTTCAGTGTCTAGCAGTCAAGTGGCCCCAGCATAACGCCAGCCACGCCCGGCTTCTGTTCTGCCACGTTTGCTGCCACGGCTATGTGCCCTCAAAAGCTTCCAAGTGGCTCCACAACCAGCCAAGAACCCACTTCCAACCTCACATCCCACATCCTGTTTCATAATCCAAATGAATCCTAATTTCACACAAACAGACACAGGAACAGGGGCCACCAAATCCCTTTCACGGTAGTAAGAGGTCTCAAGATTGGATCCCCCATTTTCCCTAGAATTCTATTGTGTAAGGCCTATCTCATGGGTAGGAAATTGCATTAATGCCGTTGTTGGGATACAACCTCTATCATCCTCAGCTACGGAACAAATAGCTGAGGACTATGAGAGTTGCGGACAACTGGTTAAATATTATAGTTGGTCCACTATTGTTTTTTTAGTCTTGCGAGACACATGAGTATTTTTTTCTAAAAGTAACATGTTTTCAGCTGATGAAACTGATTTTAGGTTTAAAGGTGTCTTAATGTCCCTCATAACAGACATTATTGCACCTTTAGCCTAATAATGAGAAAATCTACACATTTGGAATGCAGGACAGAATGGGGACTTATTATGTCAAGTGGATGCAGGTAGGAAAGCGGTTTTATGGAGCTGTGGAGATTTTTAAAATTGATATATTTACGGTAACTGTAATTTAATCTGCAGCCCTAAATCACAAACCCTTTGTACAAAAAAAAGCAATTTATACTAATTTATTTGATGTAACTGAACAGAGTACTGGGCATTTAGCTTTCTTCTGATTGGCTCCCCAAGCTTAACAGAAATAACCAAGAGACTTCCATACTTGGTTGCAACACAAGATCCCCACAATGTACTTAAGTGTTCTCTAAGGCGAACTTTACATTTTAAGGGACGTAGTATTTCCAGGTCCAGCATAGAAATATGCTAACGTTTCTTTAAAATGCATATGTTATATGTTTAAGGATTCCTATGAAACAAGAGTTGAGATGTAGGATGTAGTTAGATGCATTGGGGGTTCGATACAAAGATCAATTTTTGGTAAAAGTTTTAAATGAGGAGCAAACACATGTTGGAAACCAGAAGACTGTTTCATCTCATGGTTACCAAATCCCTCTTTGTGCATAACCCTCCATATATATTAGAATCTACAAATATTTAACCATCTTAGAAAACCAACCACAAACGAGGTATCATGTTAAGTTGGACCCTGACATTCTATGCAAACCATAACTACTAACATATCTCTCGTGGTAGTTGGTAATGCAATTAATTAATTTAGCCGGAATATTTTTCGGATTCCCATGCAGTTGCCCATCCCATACACGTTCCTCATTTAGACAGAGTTAGTGCGTAAACATTTTTCAAATGACTTTTACTGGTATTTTTTTATTTCGATTTTTTTTTTCTTATAGTGAATTTCAGGAAGTGACCAGAATTATCAATTATGAAAAAGTTTGTCCATGTTTATTAAATGATCTATTCTAGAGCATGCTATCTGGATGTTGCAAGAGAGGGACGTAAAGAATGAACTGGTTTAATATCTCATATAATTCCATTTAATGAAGAGAGGCTGTTCCTTTTTATCTTATCTTTTACTTGTATTATTGTTTTGTAAAGAGACTTCATCCCAGCCCACCATATGCTGCCGTTAGAGGTAGAACAACATCATAGAAGACTTTATTCCCTTTTACATTGGACAAGACTCACACTCCCTACACAAAACATGGTACAACAGTTCCAAAGATTCCAAAAGGTTTTGTTCTGAGACAAAAAGAGACCGTGAATAGATTTTCTGCCCAGATTTACGTATAATCAAGAGCTGGTGTTTACCCAAATTGCAAAGACATACCAACCATCGTTTACTTTAAGAAGGAAATACTCTTCCAAGCTGGTCAAAAGCAGAACATGAAATGTCAAGTAGTGAAGTATTCATCTTTTCCAGTTACTATAAGCCCCTAAGCCTTTTCGGGAGCTACAAAATACCCAGATTCCATAGTCAACTTTTTCCATATCCTATTCCACCTTTTCCGGACTACAATCCTGATGTCGATGAAAATGTTTTTTTAGATTAAGATTGTTAACTTGGTCTACATTGTAAATATCATAACCCAGGGCTTTATCTCCAAGCTTACACATGTACTTCCTTACCTGTAAAAAAAAAAGATAGCTTAGATTTCAGGACTTGTCTTTTCATTTAATAAACATATCAGATGCATCTTTACCACCTGCTTCTTGGAACCTGTTTTATAGATTTAGATGATGTGATTGAATGAGCGTTTTCGTTAAAAACAAGAGGCATTTTATTTAAAAGACCTCTTATTTAATATGTCATAGAAATATATTATTTGATAAAATTAAAGCAATGTGTAAATACAAAATTAAGTCTTATACTTTTAAGTGTGCAGCACCCCTGGCCACCGTGTGGTTCTAAAACCGGAGAAAATATTTATTTTAAAAGAAATAGTCAGAAATTATGGATAAATTATGGTGATTCTGGTGGAAATGAACTTTGTCTATAAAAATAACTGGGCCCACCCCCAGGCCTTCTGGTTCTGCGCTGTTCTTCTTGGTGGGATAAATCAGATATTCAAATAGTATGTTTACATTCTGAAATGGCACAAGGGAGCTAAACTTGTTAAAAACCCTCTAGAAATTTTCAAATTTTTGTCCATTGTCTATTGTTGGTCTCCATGTCTTTGCTCTGAGGTTCTACAGTGATGTAGTTCTGTATGTTCCAGTTGGATAATGAACACATAGCCTGTATAGATTTGCTTCTTCTTAAGATAAGTCCTATCCATGAGTGGTACACGGGATGTTTATTGGCTGGGTATTGGTGTTTAGAAGTCAGGTGTTGGATATTTGTTTTTAAATAGCAGTGGGATTTATTATGCACAAGAAAAAATAAATTTCAATCAAGTCCAGGTCTCCCTACTGCACATGCAAACCCACCTTGGTGTCCCCAGTTCCCAACTTGTGATACTCTGTGTTCCCCTAACCGTCTCTCCACTTCAGACTCAACTTTTGAGGAAAAAAATAAAAACATACTAACATACATACAGTACACATTCAAGTTTCACATACATACACATGTCCACTAATATACAAACACACACAAGAGACTGTTTGCTACAGTGGTGAGCATCAGAAAATATACATAATGGAGGTGTGCCTTAGTCATGAGATTAACCCTGCACCCAACAAAGGCTAAGTGGTTATCACAAAAAAATATATCTATAACACTGTTTTTGGTCAGAGTACACCCTGACTGACATGGTACCCTCTCAAAAAAATTAAAAAATAATAATCAAGATTCCATGCTGAAGCCAGGTTCTCCCAGAAGTCTGATCTTCCTCCTGAGATGTCACTTTTCCTCACTGCCGGGAGAAAGAGGTCCCAGAAGACAGGCTGAGGTGAGGACTTGAGCGACACAGGGAGGGTGGAGGGGGCAGCTATTGGTTGTCTGTCACCAGCATGATATGCACGCTAATATGAGATGTCCAATATACACAGATTTAACATTAGATAGCCCAGAACGTTCCATGCTGGCTAATGGCGCAGCCAAAGGGGCGAAGTTACATATCTGGCAACACTTGGCTTTAACAAGCAAGGTTAGCAGGCAAGGTGGAGGGGCAGAAGAGGGCAACCTCCACCAGACGCTGGTGTGATGGGGCACCCCACTGGCATCAGAGACATATTGTCTCTGATGCCAATGTACTGGCTGACTATCGGCCAAACACCCGATGAGCTGTTCTGGGTGGCCTGTATGATCTGCACCTCCAGTGGGTACAGGCAGCCTTTATCTCCCCACAATGCTGCCCCTATTCCCCCCACAGTGCTGCCCCTTTTCCACCACAATAAAGTTTCTATTCCCCCCAAGTACTGCCCCTTTGCCCCATAATACTGAGCGCCAAATTAAAGCCCCTATCCCCAACACTGAAGCACCTATACCTCCCAATACAGCCCTATTCTCCCTAAGTAAAGCCCCTAAACCCCACACAATGCTCCTATGCCCCCAATACTGCCCGCCCAAAATACTTTCCCTAAGGTAAAACCCCTACACCCTACACTAAAGCCCCAATACCGCCCAATACTGCCCCTACTCCTCACAGTGCTGCCAATTATCCCCCCATTATTGCCTCTATCACCCACACTAAAGCACTATCTCCCAATTCAACCCTTTAGCCCCACAGTAAAGTCACTACTTGCGCTCTCTCCTAAATCCCTATGTATATTTAAACAAATGGAGGTTATTTAGTTACTCTAATGGCCATTGGAGGGAATGCCCGCCTGCCAACGTCAAGGCAGACCCCCTCAGGTGGGTCCTAACACTGACCCTTCAGCCTGCTTCCTTGAGCTTCTGGCAAAGATATCTCTAATGAGACAGAGAGGGGTATTTTTTATATACACCCCTTCATACTTATTAACCCTTAATAGGGAACACATGGGATGGGCGGCAGGATTGTAACATAGCTGTGTGATACAAAAAGTGAATACAAATACAAAAAAAAAAACAAGTCCTGCGCTCCCTCCCATCACTGGGCGGCAGCAACAACCATTGTACACATAAGCCCCAACACATACAAAGCCAAAGAAAAAAGTTACCTGCGCGCTCTCCTAAATCCCTATGTATATTTAAACAAATGGAGGTCATTTAGTTACTCCAGTGGCCATCGGAGGGAATGCCCGCCTGCCACGTCAAGGCAAACCCTTATGTTCTTTTCTATAAAAATATTTTTTTTTCTATTTTTACAGCTCAAGTTATTGTTTAAGTGATTTATACATGATAGATATACATGGAAGTTTGGGACTATTGATAAGCTGTTTGCGGTAGGTGGATAAGAATTGTGGTAGTCGTAGTCCCAAGTACCTTCAGTACCAGAACATCTTCATTATAAGATATGGTTGTGTTCGCATCATTTTTTCTCCTTACCCCCTCCTAGTGGTGATGAACTGTCTGTGCATCCAGAAGGTCTACCACGAAAGTTAGCTTTAATGAACAAATCACAAAATATCAACAGTGAATAAAACAATCAACAAGTAAATGACAAAAGAATAAGAAAGCAATAGCCGACAAAAAAAAAATCCCACGCTTTATAATGACATCTGTTCAAATGAGAGATTACAGTTTCAATGTAAACTTTTAACCCCGTAAGGACACATGACTGAAATTTTTCGTCACGCTGGCCTTTTACTTCTGAAGCTGTGTCCTTAAGGGGATAACAGTCTCCAAATAAAATAAATTATCCACAAACGCTGGAGTAATAAATGCACACAGGACTTAAATCCACAGGCAGCTCATACCTGGTTTTCCGCAGTGACCCCAATCTTTTATGGGATGTGGTGGTCCAACCACACAAACGTGTGCACAAAATAGACGGATGACAACAACTGGATTTCAGAACAGAATGTTAATCTTCTCTATTCTCTCACATGTGGGTATAAAAATGTATTCAGTAACAAAATGACAGATAGCAGTATACGTGTTTCGCACCCTTTTACGTTAACCAAGACCTACAACTTTGAGACATTTTTATACACCACAAAAAAAATCACTAATTATTTTTACAGTAGAACAGATATCATACTGTATCTATTTATGTTTTCTAAATTAAATTATATGGTGGATTCACTATGAAGTCACTCCGTAAAAATAATTTATGGATATTAAATACAACTCATGACTTCAAGTTAAGGCATTTTGCACGCATGTGTGCAACGAATCATGGGAACTTGATTTCTTGAAAATGGTAGAAATTGGTGGTCAGTTAAGATGATAGATGCAAGTTGCCTTTAATTAAATTAAGGTTGCTATTTCTCCCCATTAAACTATAAGGGTTATTCACAAACGTGTAAAATGTATAGTGACTTCATAGTGAATTTCAAATTTCAGGTAATGATTGTCAGTTTGAAAAAAAAAAATCACGTTTGTATTCAATTTAGCTATTTTGGCGCAAAATTTTCCTAAACGACAGTTCACACGTTAGGGCAGGGGTCCTCAAACAGTGACCCTCCAGATGTTGCTTAACTACAACTCCTATGATTCTTTGAATTACACAGATAGCCAGAGAATCATGGGACTTGTAGTTCAGCAACATCTGGAGGGCCGGAGTTTGAGGACCCCTGCGTTAGAGAATAATCCTGACTGTAAATAAACTACAGAACTAAATCTGAATCGATTGTTAAGAAATGTCTGTGCTGACGGTGTAAGTTACATTACAGCAAGCTGTATCCTACAGCACTTTTGGAAAAGCATACAGTTTTGAACTGTTCTGGACTTCATCTCCCATAATGCTCTGACAGCCATGACGCTGGCAAAGCATCACGGGAGATATAGTCCACAACATCTGGAGTGTGGAAGGCTGCCTACCACTGGCTTTGTTGGAGCAAACCTACAGAGCACCCTAGGAGGCACAGAACAGGCACCAGTCCTACCAGAACCTTAAATAAAAAACACAAGGTTGTGGTACCCAGGTCACCTGCTCAATGCTACGAGAGAGGGTGAGATGACTTTTGGCAAAACATGTCATCCGTCTCCGGCTCTGTCCTCTAGCTGCTAGTGTAGTACTTGGCCGAGTTCTGCTAGTAGTGAACTTTTATTTAGCAATATGTAATAGTTCATAACTAGCGGAATTCCTACCTAGTATCCTGAGAGAGAGGACAGACGGTGGCTGCATTCAGACTCAAACCATAGGAGACAATTAGAGCTAACGTTATAATTACCGAAAGGCTCCGATTAGTGCAATGCAAGTGCTTTAAGGAATAACTTGCAGTTACTCAGGGGTGGTGTATTCTGGGGCAGTAGGGAAAATGCTTTATAGATTCATTTAATTGTGAATAGCTGAACGGTCAGCAACATCAAACTTTTTTTTTAATGATCAATAAAGCAGTTACAATGACTACAGGGTCATATAGGGATGACTTTAATGCTTGGTGGACATTTAGTTGTTTCAGATTGGAATTTTCAATTTGTCAACAAAAAAAAAAGTATATTAACCCCTTAAGGACTGGACTTTTTTTGCGATGTTGTACATTTGCGACCAGGCATCTTTTTACACTTTTGTGGTGTTTGTGTTTAGCTGTAATTTTCCGCTCTCTCATTTACTGTTCATATACAAATTATATATTGTTTTTTTCAGGACAAAAGGGGCTTTCTTTACATACCATTATTTATATAATCTCATGTAATTTAATTTTTAAAAAATGAAAAAATATGATGAAAAATTGAAAAAAATACATGTTTTTTGACTTTTATGTGAAAAATCTTTTATTCATCTACAAAAGCGAATGAAAAAAACTGCTAAATAGATTCAAAATTTTGTCCTGAGTTTAAAAATACCCAGTGTTTACATGCTTTTTGCTATTTTTTTGCATGTTATAGGGCTATAAGTACAAGTAGGATATTGCGGTTTCAAAACATATATTTTTAAAATGTATCAATAGTGACATTGTAACACTATTATCTGTCATAAATCGCTGAATAACACCCCACATGTACATATTTTTTTTAAAGTAGACAACCCAGGGTATTCAATATGGGGTATGTCCAGACTTTTTTAGTAGCCACTTAGTCGCAAACACTGGCCAAAGTTAGCGTTCATATTTGTTTGTGTGTGAAAAAAGTAAAAAACTAAATTGAACGCTAATTTTGGCCAGTGTTTGTGACCAAGTGGTTACTAAAAAAGACTGGTCATACCCCATTTGCAATACCTTGGGTTGTCTTCTTTCGCAAATGGTATGCCATCATGGGGGTAATTCTCATTCCTGGGCTACCATACGCTCTCAAAGGCAACGTAACCAACCTGGCCATTTTCAATGTAAAAATATTTGACCCATATATTTGACCCTGTAACTTTCAAAAACGCTATAAAACCTGTACATGGGGGGTACTGTTATACTCAGGAGACTTTGCTGAACACAAATATTAGTGTTTCAAAACTGGAAAATGTATCACAACAATTATATCATCAGTAAACGTGCTGTTTATGTGTGAAAAATGCAAAAAAAGTCACTTTCACTGACAATATCATCGCTGTGATATGTTTTACTGTTTTGAATCACTAATATTTGTGTTCAGCAAAGTCTCCCGAGTAAAACAGTACCCCCCATGTACAGGTTTTAGGGTGTCGTAGAACGTTACAGGGTAAAATACAGTGCTAGCAAATTAAATTCTCTAGACTTTTGGCCTGGGTTGGCAGGCAGGTCCCTTAAATTGCAATCAATAAAATAACTTAATTATGTAAAAATATTACATAAATACGCACGTAGAATTTAAATATATATGCATATTTATATATTTGAAGTCTACGTGTATATTTATATAATTATTTATGTCATTTTGTATATGGACATATGAATAGTTCGTATTCTTTTTATTTATTTATATATACATAGATATATATACAATTTCATTCTAAGTGTATTTTGATATAAATATATATATATTAATATCAAAATACAGTTAGAATAACATTTCGTATAGATATATAATTTTTTTTTAATTTTTATTATTATTTTTAATTTTTTTAATTTAATTTAAATTATTTATTATTCGTATTTTATAATAATATATATATACAATATATATATAGTTATTATATATATTATATATATACGTGTGTAAATTAATTATAAGTGTATTTTTATATTAATATATGTACATATTAATATAAAAATACACTTAGCATGACATTATATATGATATATAGACATATATTATATAGGTATAATATATGTCTATATATCATATATATATACACATATATAATAATATTTTTTTTTTATTAACTTTCACTTTACATTTTTTTTATGATTTTACAGTTGCAGGGAGACTGCCTGTCAGCACAGGCAGTTCCCCTGCAGGCAGAGACTAGGACACCTATTGTGACCATGTGGTCGCCCTGTTGGGCGATCACATGGCCCCAGGGGTCCTAATCCGCCATGGGGAGACTGTCTGGGCTGCAGGCAGTCTCCCCACAACGGGAGCACCGCCGATCGCCGCCGGGGGAACGACGGCGATCGGGTAAGTACATTTTAAATTTAGGACGGTTCAGGACCGTCGTCGGTCGGCAAGGGAAAAATGCCGATGACGGTCCTGAACCGTCTTGCGTCCTTAAGGGGTTAATAAAGTTACGGTAATTGCTTTACGTATCAGAATAGCTGCAATGTAAACAGAATGATGCAGTTTTAAATAAAGTTTTTGGCTTTAAATTACTGAACTGCTATTGGTGAAGCTATTTACCAATCATTAAACTGTGCCGTTTTATTGGATGTCTCAAACCGATGATTGACAGGCACTCTCTCCAATAGCAGTGTGAGGAGGGCAATAATAAGTTGGCATCAAACGTATAGCTGATATTAACCCCTTAAGACCGCAGGACGTTCTATGCCGTCCTTATTTAGATGGCTCTAAAATCCGCAGGGCGGCATAGAACGTCCTGCGGTCTTATGTACTTACCCGGTCGCCGGCGATCCCACGCCGGCGATCGCGGTATGGGGGACTTACCTGGGAGCCCAGGGAGTCCCCCTCCGTCCTCTTCGGCCCCCCAGGGCCATGTGATCGCGAGGTCCTTGCGAGGACCCCGCGATCACATGGACGGCATAGCCGTCCAAGGCAATGCAAGCAGGGGGAGTGCCTGTAATGACAGGTACTCCCCCTGCTGTCTGAAATTCAAATAAAATCCGTTAAAACAGTGTAAAAATAAGATTATATATACTTAGATCATATATATTTATTATATATATGATCTAAGTATATATATACACATATACACATATACACATAAATATACATACACTGTCTACATGTATTTTAATATTAATATATACTTAATTATATATATATATTAATATCAAAATACACGTACAATGATATTGATTAAATATATATATAATTTTTATTATATATATATTTATATATAATAAAAAATAAATAAATATATAAATACGTTAAAAAATAAAATTAAAAAATAATACAAAATAAATAGATAAAAAATATATAAACATGCGAAATTTCGTTCTAACTGTATTTTAAAATTAATATATATATATTGATATCAAAATACATGTAGAACGAAATAATATATATATCTATATACATAAGTATATACGTATATATCACTAAATATATACCTATATATAAATAAAAATAATAAAAAAAATTATATACATATATATGCACACATATATATATACACACCTATATATATAATAATTCTACGCATATATTTATGTAATAATTTTACATAATTAGGTCATTTTATTAATTACAATTAGCTGGACCTGCCTGACAACCCATGCTGAAACTATAGGGAATTTAATTTGCTAGCACTATATTTAACCCTGTAACTTTCCAAGACTCCATAAAACCTGTACATGGGGGGTACTGTTTTACTCGGAAGACTTCGCTGAACACAAATATTAGTGTTTCAAAACAGTAAAATATATTACAACGACGATATCGTCAGTGACAGTGACATTTTTTGAATTTTTCACACACAAATGGCACTTACACTGACGATATAATTGTTGTGATACGTTTTACTGTTTTGAAACACTAATATTTGTGTTCAGCGAAGTCTCCTGAGTATAACAGTACCACTCATGTACAGGTTTTATGGTGTTTTCAAAAGTTACAGAGTCAAATATAAGGTTTGCGTTTCAGTTTTTTCACATTAAAATTCGCCAGGTTGCCTTTGAGACCGTATGGTAGCCCAGGAATGAAAATTATCTCCATGATGGCATCCCATTTGCAATAGTAGACAACCCAGGGTATTGCAAATAGGGTATGTTTTTTTTTTTTAGTAGCCACTTAGTCACAAGCACTGGCCAAAATTTGCGTTCAAATTAGTTTTTTGCATTTTCAAATATTAACACTAACTTTGGCCAGTGTTTGTGACCAAGTGGCTACTAAAAAAGACTGGACATACTCCATTTGCAATACCTTGGGTTGTCTACTTTTGCAAATGGTATGCCATCATGGGGGTAATTCTTATTTCTGGGCTACCATATGGTCTCAAAGGCAACGTAACCAATCTGGCGAATTTCAATGTGAAAAAACTGAAATATGTAACATGCTATATTTGACCCTGTAACTTCCCAAAACACCATAAAACCTGTACATAGGGGGTACTGTTTTACACGTGAGACATCGCTGAATACAAATATGTGTATTGTATTGCAGTAAAAGCAAACAGTATTATGACATTCACAGTTAGAATGTCACGTAGAACTAAAAAAATTAAAAAAAAATCTTATTTTCTCTCATTTTTGTAATATTTTTTTCATATTAAATTATGTTCCATACCTAAATATTTGATGTTAAACGAAAGCCCTGTTTCCCCTGAATAAAATGATATATAATAAGTGTGGGTGCATTTAATATGAAAGAGGTGAATTACGGTTGGACAGACATGTAGCGCAAATGCCAGGTTTTGTTTACGTTTTTTTGGATCACAACTTGTACATTTGGCTGCGGTCTTAAGGGGTTAAAACAGGAATCGATGGGGAAAAAAATGTGCACGTTCGTATCCCAGATAAACATTAAAATATTAAATAGAAAAATGAAGGGAGCATTTTCAAAGACACCTAAGTTTTCAGCTCAACTATTGACCTCAAATTTGAAATTCACATTAATTTCACTTTGCATTACCAACAATTAACACTTTAGCGAATATTACTGCAAGTGGTAGGTGTAAAAATCCTCAGAAAAATGGTTATATCAAAGATTAAAGCTAGTATTTGTAGTAGTAGGTTTCCTGCAAAATGAGGCAAGATTTTTTCAAATATTAAAAGGACACCATAGACACTCAGACCACGTCAGCTAATTGAAGTGGTCTGGATGCAATGTCCCTGTAGAGGGACACTATAGTGTTAGAAATACGGGTTTATATTGCTAACGCTATAGTGTTCCTTTGCTGTTTGGATGTCAATACAGCTTGGTTACAGTAGGGGGCGCTTGGTTACCAGAAATAACGGTTGCTAGTTTGAACAATGCATCAATAAAATATAAAACAGTCAGTGAAAGTTACGATGCAAGATGCAGTTTACCATCCAATCCAACAAACCTGAGATTAGTTACACAGTTTAACTTCTAATGGTTTACCATCACTATCCAGTAAGGAACGCTTGGAACCGTTAGCTCAATTCATTTATTTTTAACAACAAGTAGCAAAATGTATAGAGTTGTGTCCATTTATACTGTAATTCTATTAAAAAAGGAAAAAAAAATTATCTTCAGTGCAGCTCTCTTGGTCTTAAAATGGCACTGTCACCATGTGGGGACTTTGCAAAATTCGCAAACACCCTCGACGGTTACAATGCTGCTGGGAGGGGGGGGGGGGGAGAGCGGCACGAGAAGGTGAGCTTCGTTTACTTAAACCTGTCCCTTGCTGTCGCCACCATGTTCTTTCAGTCGGTCCTCTGTCCTCTGACAGAGATTGACAGGGAGGTAAAATGGAGGCTCTCAGACGAATGACAAAGAGGTGTGGATATCTTAATTTCATTTAAATTTTAACACCTCACAAATACATATTTGTTAAATGTAGGGGATAAGTAAACATAATATAAAAAGTCCTGGGAAGTGAGAGTTTAATTTTAATCTACTGTTTTCTATTTTCTTTCACCTAGTCGTCATTTAAATAAAACCCACGTCTATTTTTATTAGTGATTGATAAAGTTTTGTAAAATATACAAATTACCCAGAGCTCTGAGGAAACATCCTTCTACATTTAAAAACAAAATGTTGTCTTGGCAACAACAGGATGTATCTAGACAAACTAGCTCGGCCATGTTTTCTCAGACAGTTCCATTTACTGTCAGGAAATACAAGGAAGAACAGCTATCACCTCAAAAATATTTGTAATGATATGGTTTTATGATAATCCTTTGGTCAAGTTTTAAAAGGTCTTTTAAATTAAGTATCTAAGGGAAAAAAAAGGATAATAACTCATCCCTGCCTTTAGCAAATGACATGATCCTTCAGCCATATACATGCACCTTGAGTCAAACACTGTATGAAAACATACAGTTAGTCTCTATGGTCTTCCCTGTTTCTGTGCAGGGAATGAGGCAAGGAAGACCATAGAGACTAACTGCGTGTTCTCAAAAACTGTCTGACTCAATGGCCGAAGGATCCTTCACATAATAAAGGTGGGGATGGATTTTTCTCATTTTTTTTCCGTACATATACGTCATAACAAAAAAATAAATACAATTAAATAAAATTATATATATATATATATATATATATATATATATATTATTTTTTTTTTTTAAAAAAACATGATGAAAGGGTCATTATGTTAAAAATAGTTTGATCAGTTGTCCTTTAAGAGTAACTCAGCAGACTAAATAGTAGTTAAGTATTAGTCAAACCTGATAGAATATATCTGAATTCTACATACTGTCAAGCAGCTCTATTCATGTATCTCCCAACAGCAGGTGGAACCTAGAACTGTAAAGGAAAACACATATTTTTTTTGCCCTGTAATTTGTAAACCCATTGGCATCTTACTTTTTTGTGAATACACCAATTCGACCATTGCATTCCCTAGTTATCACCATTATCAGAATGTTTCAAAATTCTATTACCTGTCCTACACATGGCCAACGTTCTTTTGTGATTGTGGTTGGCAGGATTGACTTGTAGTCTTCTTGTCTTCAAGTCCTCATCTCTCTTCAACAAGTAGAAATCTGCAATTCAACGTGGACATCTCTCTCTCCAAACTAATCAATCCCCTAGCATTCATGTACCTTTACTCTCCCCTGTCCCTATTCTTTTTTCTTTGGCCATTACTTAGCCTAAATTCTGCTTTCCAATTCTTCCAAGCATTCAGGATTAAATTGTTTCCTTTAATCTTCCTTCCCTGGCCTGAACTGAGAATCCTATGGGGGGGGATTAATGTTGGGCATGAGCATCTGATGTCATTCCTCATCAGGATCGACCCTTCAGTGTGACACATTTATAAGATTTGGGGTTCTTTGTGCTAACTAGTTCCTAGTACGTAGCAGAAAGCAAAGATAATCTCAGGTGCATCTGTCAAAAGGCTTCTGCTAAGTATCTGAATTAAATTACCGCTTGAATTGAGAGTAATTAGTCAAGGTGAAAGCCTTCCCTTGTAGACAGACATATAGCCTGTTCGAATGGAAAGCAGTATTTGTGACAGATATAGAACAGAATAAAGGACATCATTCTTTGAAAGGGCACTGATCTGCCGGTGAGAAAATGGGAATGTGACATGTAGAGATAACAAGCTATGATAGCAGTATGACCTTGTACTGATCTAATGATACTGCTATTTCACACTTAAACGGTAGGCTAGCAAAGATTGCAAGGTCTCCTTCAGATATATCGAGGGGGTCCTTATAGCTATCGGAATGGGGGCTCAATATTTTAAAACCAATTGGCTGCAGGGAGATCTCATCCAGGGTGGTCAACAGGACTATTGTTCGGGGTTACTCCCTGGGTTGCCGAGCGGTAACTCAATTGCAGGTAGACAGCACTCCCTTGCGAAACACCTCTCCAAAAGAAGGCCTGAAGATGGGAGCAGGAAGTCTGTGATAGCATGGAGGCTTGATAGAACAGGAAACAGAAAAAGCAGAGACCCTGAGAATCAGGAACCGCAATATCAAAGCTGGGAAGGTGTGAGAAGAGGCCAGAGTCAGTCTATCATCAAATCTACATTTCTATGTAAAATGTTAGAAAACATACTCGGCAACTTAGTCAAACTTCAAGCTGAAATATGTTGTGGAACTGTAAATATTTACTGTGAGGTCAGAACATTGCTGTAATTGGTTGGAGGTGCTATATGTAATAGATCCTATTCTCTAAATTGGGAATTGTGTAGAGCTCCTAAGGGAATTGGAGAACTTTTCAAAATCTGAAAATTTAGTTTGTTTTTTTAAAAATATATTAGTTTTCTTCTATCTGAAGTGAGATAGATGACTAAATAAATAAATAAAAAGGAAATAAAGAACTGTGATTGGTGGCAAAAGTGTCTGGAGTGGGATCAAAAATTTCCTTTTCAACCTCAATTTTTCTGCTACTGAAGAAACAAATTAATTATTATCTCCTACTTGTTTATATGTCTGTGTGTCATATATTTGTGTGTGTTTGCTCTTGGCAACCTTTGATGCATTTGCACAGATACTTAACATTGATTAACGGTTTAAACTTCCACACTTGCCGTGACACGAGATTTTAGCGCAGATTTTTTTTTTTGGAACCCGACAACTCTTGTAAGTTACGGATGACATTAGAGAAAGTGAGGGAGGTTCCAAAACTTTCCCCGAGTCTCTAATTGAATTTTCTCTCCATTGACGTTAAGACAGCCCAACCATCTGCAATTTTTTTCTAAAGAAAGTCTGGAAGGCATTAGAATATGGGATAGAAATAGTGTCAATTACAGCAAGGAAGGGACCGTGACTTTTTTTTTAATATACTATTTGAAATTCTCCTAATTAGCACAGTGACCCCAATTTCACAAAGTGTTAGGAAGGGTATTAGTAAATGGAAAGACATGGAGAAGAT
Source organism: Pelobates fuscus (assembly GCF_036172605.1). Classification (NCBI taxonomy): domain Eukaryota; kingdom Metazoa; phylum Chordata; class Amphibia; order Anura; family Pelobatidae; genus Pelobates; species Pelobates fuscus. Next base: position 146,270,882 of record NC_086325.1, on the reverse strand, counting down.
GAGATGGGATTTTGAAGCTAAAAATCTCCCAAGCCTCTCCCCTCCTCTGTCTGTTTCTTTTATCTGTGACAGAGCTCTTATCCTGTCACCCGAAGTGTCCAATAAAGTAACTATTAGCCTGATTCACTGACGTAAGCCCCCAGCAAGGAGTCACAAGTCACAGTGGTAGCAGAAAGAAGAGAAGGAGGGGTGAACTTTAAACTCATACGCCAATTAAGAGATAAAAAGTTTAAGGGGGCTTGAGCTTGTTTCTAAGTGTCTAGGCTAATCCATCTGAGTCTGGTATATAATAGGAGAGAGGTCACATCTCAACCAAGTGACAGCCAGGTGTAGGGGAAGACACAAAATTAGAGAGAGAGTGGAGGATAGGGAGAAAGAAGGAGGTGGTTGGAAGGCAACAAGGATTTAATTAAACCACAAAGAAAGAGGAATCTGGAATCAAAAGAACACACCGGTTATGGCTGCATCATGGAACGAAGCCGTTTTCGCTGCTCGAAGAAGGCAAGAGGATGAGGACACCACCAAAAGTAGTATTTTCACGTACACAAACAGCAACAACACCAGGGGTGAGTAGTTTTATTAGCCCTGAAAGAGTACGGTTTGGAGAGAACGAACCAGAAATAAGAATAAACCTCTGAACACCATAAGCGAGTAGTACCGTGGTCATTTGAGCAGTTTCTGGGTTCAAAGTTGGATTTCTATGCTATTTTAGAGGAAGTCCATAGGTTAGACCAGGCACATCCAATTTGTCATGTTCCAAGAAACTGCAACGATTTATGGTTTCGTTTACCAATTCTGTCTTTCCAAGTGTAGTGGAGACCACTTAAACTTTGGGAAAAGTCTAATGAAGTTGTTTATCAGAATTAATTTTCTTATTTCTTACATTGCTATCGAATAATATGTAATTGATCTAATGTTAAAATTGGAAACAAAAGGTTATTGAGTTGCTTTTTCGACTCAAAAAAACAGGTCACTGATCTAAGTTCACTGTTCATAATTGTGGTCCCTGTCAAATAATATCCTCTAAAGTATCAAATATAAATATGTCTTTTATGCATATGGACTGGACATATTCATTTCCTATCAACATTCCGAAGCAACTAAGCATATTCCTTAGGACATAGCTGATGATGGCGTGAAAACTTAGCTTCTCTGCACGGAAAAGGGATGATAACGATAAATATATCTCCACTAATTGATTTAATTAAGGGACAGTTCAGAGCAGACATTGCCTTACAGATCGATCTTGACAGTAAGTCAGTCGACATAATGTAATTGTGTATAATTATATCAAGTATTAATCTGGAGGAGGGTTTAATATATGGTAGCACTATAAAAATCAACATTTGTGAGCAACAAAGTGCGACTCTCTTAATAATATTTTCTCTCCAGATAATCATGGGAGAATCGGAGCAATTAGATACCACCATCATAACGACGTTGAAACGCATATATTTTACTGTTTAAGCAAAATGGGATAAATACAATGTATTTGAAAGGAGTTGGTTATCTTTACATAGATATTAAAATAATTACATTTAATAAGAATGAAAAAAATATCACTTGATAAATATACTTTTTTGTTATTTTCTGAAAGTTTTTTGATAATTTAATAAATTATAAATAAATGTTTTTTTTATATTGTATAATAAATAAAAGATTTTTAGTGAAAAATTATATATTTGAGGCTGTGTAGCTCAAATAAACTATATTTACACCGTGTTCTATGAATAGTTCCTCCAGTGATACGGTTTCATTTTGCCTGTAGAAATCAGCATGGACTAGAATATGCTCATAATCCGCACATAATATATACAATTATTGTAAGGAATATGAACATCAGAGCATCAGATGCGATAAGATAACATATAAAAGTTTTAGAAAAAAAAAGGAATGTATACAGAGACTGATCCCTGCTGCTCTCCACTGGACCCCAGGGATTAGGTACCACTCCAGATCTCTTCAAGGTAGGAAAAGGGAGGGTAGGTGGACCTCACTGTTAAAAAAAAATAAAAAAATAACAATCATAAAATAGAAATTAAGTGTGTATGTATGTATGTGTCGGTATGAGTCAGTGTGTGTATATGTGTGTATATGAGCCTGTATGTCTGTATATATGAATGTGTGTGTATGAATTTCCCTATTTACATGAATATGTGTTTGTGTAGACTATGTGTGTGTATGAGTCTGTGTGTGTGTACATGTACGTGTATGAATGTGTGTGTCTGTGTGTGTTTGTGTTTGTGTATATTTGAATGTATTTGCGTACACAAATGTAAGTGCATGTGAAAAAGAATGTGTATGTATGCGAATGTGTATGTGAATACCAGTATGGGTAATGAATTTTCCTAAATTAGCCCAGTGGGAGCTGGTGGATATAGAAAGACAGTTTTCTTCTACAGTTCTGGGGAAAGTTGCCAAAATACATCTGAGCACTGAGGCCATTCCTTCACTGCGTCAAATACAGTTATTGCTAATTTATAGTGAGTTCATTGTATAATTGTCAACATTTCAGTCCCATACTTTGACTTTTTTAAAAACAATTGAAAAAATGATAACATCCATTTAAATATCAAATAGTACACACAAGAATACTGGTGAATGAAAGTACAAAAAGTACCCAACACTCCTCTTCCCACTTAATATATATTAATGTATGTATGTACTGTATATGTGTATATACATATTCCTTTGAATTCACTAATGATTAAAAAAATTAATAAATTCATTTACCAGCAACATGTTACTGTGGGTTACTGTTCAAGGTACCATAAAGTGGTGTTCTCCAGTCTTTTAATGTGAATCTCATAAGTTATATTAGGTTTGGGGAGAGGACTCCATCAAATTAACACACCGTGTAGGTCAACCCTTCAGTATTACATGAAAGCCTTCGTGATTTAGGGGAAATATACCTTAGGCTTTTCATGGAAAATGGCGAGAAACCCCTTGTTGGCTCCATTAACCTATCAAGTAGGACCAGTAAGTGTAAATATCTGTAATTGAATTGTGAATTTTACTTTATGTTTAATTTTTAAAATGTGAAATCAAAGTGTCTTTCGAATCATAGGCTAAAATATCGAAAAACATAGCTTACTTTAATTTTTTTCCCCCATTTGTGTATTTTGATGTATAATTTGATCATTCACTTTGAATTCCTAACAAGTCACACTTTATTAAATAACAATTTGACAAACGGCAATGCTATGAGTTTTCTGTGTAGAATATGTTTCAATTGGAAAAATCGGATTCCATAAAATAACGTTACCACTTAATATAGTTACCCAAAGTCTTCACTATATTTATATAGTACACATCGGTTCATCTCCATTTTGGATTTCTTTTTGCGGGCACTGCTTGCAATATTGTAAATGTCTGTTTCTCAACCTCAGGTCCCTTTGATGGTCCAAATTACCACATCGCACCTCGATGGGTCTACAACCTCACTACACTATGGATGATCTTTGTGGTCATGGCCTCTGTTTTCACCAATGGCCTAGTCTTGGTTGCCACCTATAGATTTAAGAAGCTTCGACATCCTCTGAACTGGATCTTGGTCAACCTAGCAATCGCTGACATTGGAGAGACACTTATTGCCAGTGTCATCAGTGTCATTAACCAAATTTCTGGTTACTTTATCCTCGGCCATCCACTTTGTGTTCTGGAGGGTTTCACAGTTGCAACATGTGGTAAGATATTATAATAGTTATTATCAATTAAATGAAAACCTGACAAGTGACATAATCAAAGGGCTCACTTATAGAAATTTCAACTGGGTAACTCATATGGTAAAATAAAAGAAAACCAAGAAACTAAACAGAAACACCTGCTGTTTTTTTTTAATTCAACATTTTTTGTATTTTTTATTATTAATTTGTGCAGAATAGTTTACAAAATGGCAGATGTTTTTTGTAGAAAACATCTGATTACCTGCTGTTTTTTTATATAGATACTCTGGGCGAGTTAGCCTGTTTTGAAAGTTTGACCTTCTGATTGCTAGAACATTTCTCTTGGCCTAGACACGCAAAGCTCAGAGTAAATGTAACTCTACAGTAGAAGTGATGTTATCAGAAAACTACGCTATTAAATGATCAGACGGTTAAGGTTTTGTTTTAGGATTATTTAACCTTCAGGTCTCAAAAAGATCTCAGAACAGTACATTCCGTGCTTTTTAATGGTCAAATGAATCAAAATCTAATTTTTTACTTACTTCCGTTATTTGCATTTTACAATGTAAATCTTTGAGAGAAATTCTGAATAGCTCCTGTCATTGAGACTACTTTGTCTCAGTATTTTTCCAACACTTGACACTACTTGACACTCGGTAGAGCTACTAACCTCAAGAAATGTCCATTCCCCAGCCATCACGGCTGCAGGGAATTGGCTCTATCTATGGTGGATCCTGCGGTTTCGCCATATCCTCCATAGGCTTCAATGCTGTACACTCATGCATGTGCGAGAGTACAGCAGTGATGTCAGCTCCTGACGCTGAATAGCCAGATGCAGAGGAAGACCATCCAACAGAAGATGGGGGGCACCCATGAGGGACAGGTTCAGGTATGTTAAACTCACATTTGCCTGCCGCACTGGGCCACCGGTCTCCCAGCGGCCATGTTACCATCGGAGGTCTTTGCAAATTATACAAGGTCCCCAGATAGTGAAAGTTCTGCTTTAAACAGAACACGATTTATTCTACAAAGCACTAGTTTTTTTTCAAGGTACTTTTTACTTGATTGGTAGGAAAAGGCTAATCATGTTGATTAATCCCCAGGTAACACATAGCAAGTTATTTACTGCAACGGCATTGCTGTCCCCAATGCAACAAGGAAACCTTGGAAATTGTAAAAAGTCTAATTATGGTATTCTCCAGATTTTATTTTAAAATTAATTAATAAATTATACAATTTGATTTTCCAAAATTATAGGTTACTGAGAAAGTAACATTTTTGGTCCCTGACTATATATCAATCTACAAGACACATGCCACCAGTATCTAAGGATATAAGGCACGTATTGAATACAAATATATCCAACTAAACTGAATAACCTGACGAGGCAGACGTCATTCTGCATCATTGCGCATGTCATCACGGCTTCATTATGCAGTTCAAACAGTGCATTTTCCGCTTTGCTGCACATTGGAATGCTGGGAGCTAAAATCTAATGCAATTCAATGTTCAACCCCACCACGAAAAACTGTCAGCTCTTCAAATATAAATAACACTGTCACATGAATATTGTTTTAAACTGAATGAGGTTAAGAATCAAATATGTTGCAACTTTAAGACGTATCATCAAAATAAGCTACCCTACACATGTATGTGTATGTGTTCACTTTATGACTTTGTAGACCTTACTTCACAACAGTTACATTGTTTTATCTGTTTTGTCAGGAATCACTGCTCTTTGGTCTTTAACCGTCATTGCCTGGGAACGATGGTTTGTAGTCTGCAAGCCTTTTGGAAACATAAAGTTTGATGGAAAATTGGCAATTGGGGGCATAATATTTTCGTGGGTTTGGTCAGCTGGCTGGTGTGCACCTCCAATTTTTGGTTGGAGCAGGTAAGTTCCTTTGAATTTGTAATCCTTCTATGAAGTCAAACACTTTGAAACAGGGGTCGTCTAGGCTACTTTATTAGATAATCCCCAATATGCGTACTCACATAGTTTACAAATGTCAAAGATGTTTAAACCCATTGAAAACAGATATCACGTTATTAAACTGAGCCTACAAATTGCTATCCAGGGTTATTTTCTAAAACAACAATTGTTGGCAAATGATGAGATAATTGCAAATTGTATCCCAATTTAGCTGCGCTTGAAAAATAGCTGATCTGGAGAAATCTCTCAGTTTGGTTATTTTGATTCAAATTTTTGTCAATTCATAACAATGGTCAGATTCAGTGATTAACTGATTAACTCTTTATGGTTAAAATAGCAGAGGACTTGAATGTAACTCACAGGTGCGTGCAAGGCTTCGTGAAGTCACCATTCTCAGAGTAGGCTGGGGTTTTTTGAAGTTGCCCCCAGGGTATTTAGTTTGGGAGCACTGGTAACACTAAGATAGAGCAGTTTGGTCCCTTAAGAAGATACCCCACACATGTCACTTGTATGCACAAATTAGGTTACTTTTGGTTATGATAGGTGAATGTTTCTTTTTTTGTAAACTTATTTTTTTATTTTATATATTCTTTAAATTATAAATAATTTTAGTGTAAAGAGCTCTTGTGAGATATGGCATATATTCAACAATGCCGCAGAAATATATGGTATCCATAAGCCTGACCGAGCCCTATCCTGGTCTAGAGAGAACGTATTACATAAGTAGGAATTCCTAGGGATTTGCAGCAAATGTAGGTACGTCAGTTGTTGGTATTTTGGTTAATGCTTTTCGGGATCAATGACATGTAAAGGCCATCATAATTATTTGAGAGTTAACAAACATTACTTTATAATGTATGTATTTTAAAGGGAGCATGCAACCGCATCATCACCTGCATTAATAGCCTGCTAGAGCCTCTATATAATGCAGGAGAAAAGAGTGTGTGAACTCCAGACTGGAGTGTCCCTTAATGTATTTTAAAAGATCAGGGAATCCTTTTAAATGTACATATCAAGTATATAAAGAATTAAATGACAGCCAGTAAGAAAATGTCAGCAAATGCCAGCATTCTGAATCTATAGCTATCAGGAGCGTTCTATTCAAAATACTATGAATCCCCAACAAAGCAATGCTTTCAGGCATGGCAGAGTTCATATCGTTTGCATTACCTGCTGACTATATGAGTGTGCTGAGTGTGCTGATGCCATAGTGGCCCCCTAGAGCCCGTATCAAAATTATAAGGCACGGGTAGTTTATGATAAAAGGGCGCTGTGTAATAGCATCAAGCATTAGACTTGAGGTTTAAAAAAAATGCTGAGTAGGCAGAACAGAGCAGGTGTGCATAGGTACCTTCACATCACCTCAATACTTGCTCCACACTAGCTAGCCAGAAGAAGATCTGAAGTAAGGGCGGTACATCCATTATAATCTGTCCAGATATTCTGTTTTTGGGGGATAAAGTGACAAAAAACCATTCCATTTAACATCGTAACCTCAGAAATAAGACCTGCAAACACACTGATCTTCTCCTGCAGATATTGGCCTCATGGTTTGAAGACCTCCTGTGGTCCAGATGTGTTTAGTGGAAGCACGGACCCTGGCATTCAGTCTTACATGATGGTACTCATGGTTACGTGCTGTATAATTCCTCTGGGTATCATTGTCCTCTGTTATATTGCCGTTTGGTGGGCCATCCGGAAGGTGAGCGATGTTTTTTAAAATGCTACATTCATGGTTAAAGGGTTACCCTAACCACCACGACGACCTCTGCTTTTAGAAGTGGTAGGAAATGTGTGCGTAAAATACATCTTATTATTATTTGAAAAAGATTAGACTAACTCTTTAAGCAAATGGTTGGCTTAGTTCTGGCACTAAATGTAACAGTACACACAAAAAAAATCTTTACCTAAATCACTATAAAAAGTATAAAGCAATGTGCTTCGCTAAAAGGACACACAGTGCGCACTCTGGGCATCAACACAACTTAAATGAATTTGATAGAATTTTTCCATAGAAAATATTAGTCTTTCCGCATTTAAGGGTCTTACTTTTTAGCTCTGTGTCCGTTTTACTGTGTCTCTAACCCTGCTACAACTAACTAGATATATTTTTTTCTTATTGTGAATGTCCTACGAATTCTTTTGCTACTCTTTGAATCCCTCAGGTTGCCCAGCAGCAGAAAGAGTCAGAATCCACTCAGAAAGCCGAGAGAGAAGTGTCCAGGATGGTGGTAGTCATGATCTGTGCATATATATTTTGCTGGGGACCATATACATTTTTCGCTTGCTTTGCCTCTGCCAACCCAGGATACAGTTTCCACCCTCTGGCTGCCTCATTGCCCGCGTACTTTGCCAAGAGTGCTACCATTTACAATCCGATTATCTATGTGTTCATGAACAGACAGGTGAGCAATGCAATGAACACCGTGATGTCATACTTAAGGTTTGTAGGAATGCAAGGTTTAAAAACACTACTTTAAAGGGATTCTATAGTCACCAAGACCACTTTGTCTCAATGAATTGGTCTGGGTGCAATATAATCAATTGCAGTCTTTAGTTTTTTTTTAGAAATGGCAGTTTAACAGGAGATATGATAACATTATACAAATATATTCGGGGCCAGTACAAACCTTTATCTGGAAATCTATTCATAAACATACATAGGACAGAGGTCACACATTTAGGCTGGAAGAAAGGAGATTTCATCTAAGGCAAAGAAAAGTTTTTTTTACAGTAAGAGCAATAAGGATATGGAATTCTCTGCCTGAAGAGGTGGTTTTATCAGAGTCCATACAGATGTTTAAACTGCAATTGGATGAATACTTGCAAAAACATACAGGGATATAATTTCTAATTAGTGGGGTAATAGCTGTTTGATCCAAGGAGACATCTGACTGCTATTTTGGGATCAAGAGGGAATTTTTTCCTAGTTTGTTGCAAAATTAGAAGCGCTTCAGACTGAGTTTTTTGCCTTCTTTTGGATCAACAGCAAAAAACATATGTGAGGAAGGCTGAACTTGATGGACGCAAGTCTCTTTTCAGCTATGTAACTAATACAAAATCCAACTTTAGTGGCTGTCATGCTGATAACAACTAGAGGTGCTAAACAAATAAAACTTGTCACGTGATACAGAAGTCCATAAGGAAACTTGAATGTGTTCGTTGGATTGGACCATCATGGAGGAGGTGAGCAGAGCTGGGGGAGCTACGGCGCTGGAAAAAGATAAGTAAATCATTTGTTATATAAAATTTTTTTACAAACCTCGGCGCTGGAGAAAGTTAAGAAAAACATTTATTTTATTAATTTTTATGACAAACAATACAACTATGGACAGGGACACTATAACATTAAAAATATAGGTTGTGTATACCTAATTCTATAGTGTTCCTTTAATTGGAATTTGGGACATCGAAAAAACTAGACATAAGAACTATTTTTGTGCTGATACTGATTGTAGAAAGGTAAAAACAATGTATCAACTCATTCTCCTAACATATAAAATATATAATTATAGTATAATTTATGACATTTGTATTTGTGTATTTCATGGTTTTTACTTCTTATTCTTGGTTAGACTTTAAAGCCGATGTATTTATTAATGCATTTTTGTTTATTAAATTTCTCCCATAGTTCCGGAACTGCATTTATCAACTTTTTGGAAAAAAGGTCGATGATGGATCTGAGTTGTCCACTACTTCAAGGACTGAAGTGTCTTCCGTTTCGAATTCGTCAGTGTCGCCTGCCTAAGATACCCACGGCTCTTAAATTTTGTCCTTAATCTATTATCTTGTATTTATTTCTCTGTTTATTCTGTATATATTTGATTCCCGGGGCAGTTATAGACAGTTAATCACAACGTAAAATACTTTCTCTCTTACGTGTCCAGCCACAAGTGACATGAGGCTATGACGGCACTAATAACACATTATTTGGCAGTGTCAAAAGCACATTTTGCTTATTAATGACCTAATATCAAACATGCACCTACAACTAAATATTATTATATGGGCAGCCGGACTGTCCTGTTCTTAACATGCTAAATGCAACAATATAGCAATCTTTCAAATGTAGCTGGAACAAAGTGGACAGAAATTACCAAGAGTGGATGAATCTTGGTTTAATGTGTCCAAGCTATCACCAAGTCAAGACCTCTCGACTTGCACAAATAGCTTAGTCCGCCATGTTTGAAATCCGACTCTGCCTTCAGCAGGCTCTTCAGCTATTGGTGAATGAATGGCATATGATATGAAACAAGCCTGCACTTGGATGGGAATAAGCTGGGTGAGCACACTAAGAGTTGTAGCTCAACAAGTGCAAGAGAGTTACCTGTTACTTGTAGCCCCGTCCTAAAACATAACTTCAACACAGCATTGGGCTGTGATGCATTCACTTAAAAACACGAATGAAGGTTACAACACAGCATTGGGCTGTGACGCATTCACTTAAAAACACGAATGAAGGTTACAACACAGCATTGGGCTGTGACGCATTCACTTAAAAACACGAATGAAGGTTACAAATGTAAGAACTCACTTGATGCATGCCCCTCTTTTAAAATTGTATTGAAGGTGTAAAAATATGAATGTTAAAATGCAGAATACATATATGCTTGAGTCTTGTTTTGATTGCAGTGAGAGTTTTATTTTTATTTCGCTCTTGCAGTATTGAAATTGTCAGCATTCTATCATCACAGAACGATTAATATAAACCTGGTGGGTTGATCGATAGACAGGAACCACTAGTATTAACCATTTGGCCACTGCCAACTCCATACCAAATAAAAGGGGCTAGGGTCCAGAAACATCTTGGGTTTGAGCCCAAAGGAAAACTTGATGACCCGTACACTAACACAAAAACAGGTCATGACATACTCTATGATCTCAATCAAGGCATAGCCAAGTATTCAATGTGATCATATCAAGAGAAACATAAAAACAAAGAATGTGATGGCAGATAAGAACCATTTGGCCCATCTAGTCTGACCAATTTTCTAAATACTTTCATTATTCCCTGGCCTTATCTTATAGTTTGGATAGCCTTATGCCTATCCCACGCATGCTGAAACTCACTCACTGTGTTAACCTCTACTACTTCAGAAGGAGGGCTATTCCATGCATCCACTACCCTCTCAGTAAAGTAATACTTCCTGATATTATTTTTAAACCTTTGCCCCTCTAATTTAAGACTATGTCATCTTGTTGAGATAATTTTTCTTCTTTTAAAATATAGTCTCTTCCTTTACTGTGTTGATTCCCTTTATGTATTTAAATGTTTCTATCATTTCCCCCCGTCTCGTCTTTCCTCCAAGCTATACATGTTAAGATCCTTTAACCTTTCCTGGTAAGTTTTATCCTGCAATCCATGAACCAGTTTATTAGCCCTTCTCTGAACTCTCTCTAAGGTATCAATATCCTTCTGGAGATACGGTCTCCAGTACTGTGTACAATACTCCAAGTGAGGTCTCACCAGTGTTCTGTACAATGGCATGAGCACTTCCCTCTTTCTACTGCTAATACCTCTCCCTATACAACCAAGCATTCTGCTAGCATTTCCTGCTGCTCTATTACATTGTCTTCCTACCTTTAAGTCATCTGAAATAATTACTCCTAAATCCCTTTCCTCAGATGTTGAGGTTAGTAGGGTTTCAAATATTCTGTACTCTGCCCTTGGGTTTTTACGTCCAAGATGCATTATCTTGCACTTATCCACATAAAATGTCAGTTGCCACAGCTCTGACCATTTTTCCAAAATCATCTTGAGAGTTCCCCAGCACCCCTTCTTAGCAGCCACCGGAGGGGGCACCACCCTCTGCCCTTAAGTAGTCTGGAGGCACTATCTTCCTTCTTAGCAGCCACCTGAGGGGGCACCACCCTCTGCCCTTAAGTAGTCTGGAGGCACTATCTTACTGATCTTAAAAAAATAAAAATATAAAAATATAATGGGTGGCTGCTTTGACAAGCTGCTGCTTAATGTTACATGAAACAAAAAATGAATATCCACGTGCCCTCCTCCCCCCCCCCACCTACAACTGCCATATTTACTTAAAATAGGATTTATTGTGAAGATGACAATAGATAGTATTAATCAGTGATCATACAACTGTAACACAAAACATGCTTTAAAACATATCAGATTATAATTGCTATATCAAATCGAACAGTATAATCCTGATAATTAACAATTATGTTCCTGAGTCAAAGAATTTATAACCAACAACTATGCAACAAATTAGTAAAGAATATTGCATTAACATGAACTATTCTTCATGATGATATGATAGGGTATCACATTACAATATCTCCTGTAATAAAGAAGCATTAACCATTGTATTCTATGAGTTCAGAAGGAACATTAAGTTTGTGTTACTAGAGATTGATATCAAATCCCCCTCAAAAAACATTTATCGGTTGTGTAATAACAGAACAATAATTGATGTTAATTAAAGTGAAATATCCTGGTAAATCAGAGGTGTATTCACAGTATATGAATAGCATTTGCACATGCAGCTAGCATACATTTAAGGATGGGTTACAGCCAGGGGTGAAACTAAAGAAGACAGGGCCTTGGTGCAAGAATTTTGAACCCCCCCCAATCTGCGCCCCATCGCAAGGATGAACAAAAGGTAGTTTCCCATCTGTCGTGTTGTGTATTTCTCTGTACTGTTGTAAAAGTTTAGTAAAAGATACACAGATGCAGAAATTCACACACTGACACACATACAAATACTCAGACACACACACTAACACACATACAGATACACAGATACATACACTGACGCACATGTAGATACACACACACACACTCTGACGCCCATACAAATATGCACACACACACTAACACATACACAGATACAGATATACACACACTGACTCTAATGCAGATACAGAGACACACAGAATGACACACAGATACAAACACTGACACACATACTGATACACATACAGACACACCTATAGATATACAGACACACACACACACAGATTTATACACAGGCACACAAAAACAGACAGACACACACACACACACACACATATATACACAGACACACAGATACACACACTAACTCTAATGCAGACACACAGACTGACACACAGATACACAGAATGACACACAGATACAAACACTGACACACATACTGAAACACATACATACACACAGATAGATACACAGACACACAGATATATTCACAGACACACACATACAGACACACAGAGACACACAAACAAACACACAAAGAGATACACAGACACACACATACAGACACACATACAGACACACTTTTATATACACAGACACACACATACAGACACACACACAGATAGATACACAGACAGACAGACACACAGATACGCACAAACAGGCACACATGCAAAATGTAAATATTTTAGCCATCCTCCTGTTTCCTACCTTTAAGGTGCAGCAGGGGGCTTCCCAGGAGAGCAGTTAACTGCCTGAGGCTGTTGGGAGTCGCTCCCTCCTCTCTGCCTCTCCAATGTGTTGCTCTGTGTTAGCTGGCAGGAAGTGACCGGATGTTGCTTCCTTCTAGCGCTGACATCACTAAAGGGGCTCAATCAGCACTGCAGATATCACGCATAGCTGAGGAGGCCCCTGAAGACACATTGCCATCTGGTGGCCCTTTACTGAATGGCAGCCAAAATTCTTGTAAGCTTGATGATCTCAGCCATAGAGTCAGGGCTAGTCGAAGGGAGACCAGCACGCCGTGGGGGGGGGGGGGGGGGAAGGTGAGTAAAAACACACATACACACACACATACCATGACAGACACACACCATGACACAGACAGACTGTGACACAGACACACACCGTGACACAGACAGAAACACACACACCGTGACACAGACAGAAACACACACACCATGACAGACACACCATGACACAGACAGACACACACTCATACCATAAAAGACACACGCCTTAAAAAACACACACACACCTTGACACACACACACACCATAACACAGACAGACCGTGACAGACATACACCGTGACACAGACAGATACACATTACATGACACAGACAGGCACACACACCATGACACACAGACACACACACACACCACGACACAGAGAGACCGTGACACAGACACAGACAGACCGTGACACAGACACACATTACATGACACAGACAGACACACACACACACACACACCATGACAAACACACACACACCATGACACAGACAGACCGTGACATAGACAGACACACATTACATGACAGACACACGCACACAATGACACAGACACACATTGCATGACACAGACAGACAGACACACACACACACACCATGACACAGACAGATACACCATGACAGACAGACACACACACACACACAATGGCACAGACAGACACACACAATGACACAGACAGACACACCATGACAGACAGAGACACATACACACAATGACACAGACAGACACACACACCATGATACAGACACACACACATACACTCACACTGACACACACTGTGTGCTGGCGGCCGCATGGGTAGCTCAGTCTGATGGCGGCCTCATGGGGGAGCTGGCTCTTCTGGCGGCCACAGAGGGAGCTCTTTTGGCGGCCGCAGGGGGAGCTGGCTGTTCTGTCCCTGCTCCCCCGCCCCAGCGCGCTGCTTACTGAGACCGAGGCCGGTCTAGCGTGCGAGGGGGGGGAAAGCAGAGACAGAACAGCCAGCTCCCCCTGCAGCCACCAAAAGAGCTCCCTCTGCGGCCGCCAGAAGAGCCAGCTACCTGCTCGGCCCCAGGTGCCGACAGCCCACTGGGAAATTTCCAGGTATCCCGGTGGGCCAGTCCGGCCCTGGTATCAACTCAAATTAACTTTCTCCAATCCTCTCAGCAACCAAAAACATCTCATCTTGGAATTGCAAACTGACAATGTGCAAGCTAAACTATGAGATGGTCTGACCATTATATAGAGCATAGAGCAGAGACATTTTTCATCACAAAATCTGGCACGTTAGTATCACATTCTTTTTATCTACATCCACCCATGATTTTGGTTAAAAGAAGAAACACTTTTAGTTGAGGGCCAGGTTGTATGAAAATGTTATATTTCGAGGGCCACAATTTTTACTTTACACAATTGCACAATAAACAATGGAAATGTACTAAATGCAGTGTCAAGAATAGTCCTCCCAATCTAGGGGTCAGGACTCAGTAGTAGTTGCAGAAATTTTGGGGCCCCTAACACTGCTCAAGGCCTGGGCCCCCGGGGACCTGCCTCCAAGCCCGGCCCCAAATCCTGCCCCAGGGCCCGCCTCCAGAGCCCGCCAACAGGAAAATACACACACAGACACAAACACATGCACTGATACAAAAAGGACACAGATATACACACACACACACAAAGATACACACACACTGACAAACACACATACATACTAACAGAGACATCCTGAAACAGACACACACATACACATACACAGACAGAGACATATACAATATACATACACATACTGACATACATATACATACACATACTGACATACATACATACTGAAATACATACACATACATACATACATACACACACATACATAGACATATATACACACACACAGAGCTAATTTTTTCAGCCACCCTCCTGTTTTTTACCTTTTCTTTGCAGGAGAGTGGCTAGGGCTGATTGGAGTTAGCTGCCTCTCCCTTCCTCGCAGCCTGTCTCTCTTCCCTCCCACGCAGAGGGAGCTGGGAGGAAGTGGCCGTCCGTCACTTCCTCCCAGCACTTCCTCCCAGCAGTATTTGCGGCTGCATTTTAAAATATATGCTATATATGCTATATATGCTATATCTTCAGGGGCCCCAGTGCAGCTACACAAGTGGCCAGCCCCCCCCCCCCCCCCCCCGCACTGATGTGCCCAATGTGAAAGTGGATATAAGATATACAGTGGGATGAAACTTGACAAAAATTGTATATCTTCATGGCTCGCTCTAGGCAAAATGGCAAATTTCAGCCCTGATTTTATTTACTTTCAGAAACTGACACTGACAAAAAAAGAAAACGAGATACAAACTGTATTAAACAAATTACAACATGATAACTGGAGGACATCAGAGAACAGGGAGTGTGAACCACACGGTGCCACACTGGGTTACTGGGTCAGTTTGAGATTGATATGAGTACACCAAGTGTTAATTTGTGAGATGAGTATATCAGTTTTGGGTCACAGTCCATCTGGACCAAAGCCACAAAGCCGGCTCAAACACCTGACTACCACCATGTTATTTATACTGTACTATGCAAGTGAGTGCCAACTTCTAACTTGATATGCTGTGAGCTCATCATCTAGGCTGAATATCGCAGACCATTTAAATGCAGCACTGCTCGGGTTCACAATCTGCATCTTCGGTCACAGGACGAAGACTTCTAAATTGCCTTTGTATTACCATAAAAATAGAAGAAATAAAATATTCTGGAAAAAGCTCTATCCAAAAAAAAAAGCTCCTCATTTGTTGAGTGCACACTCTCGGTGAGACATCATGCTTAGTTTATTTCTTCATAAATATAACTTAATATAATTAAAATAAAGCGCCACTTGGAAAAAAGTGGATTTGACATTACCGATGCATTTGGGATTTTTCTAAACTACACAATAAACAATTTCCTTTTAAAAAAAAACAAAACATAAATTACAATAACCAAAAAGTGGACAGAGCTAGAATAAATCTCCACGATTTCCAATATATGTTTGTGTAACCCCTCCAGCAGCATTTACCCACACAGTGAATACAATCCAAAACCAGAAAACAGTGTTGTGCTGATACTTGATATAGAGAAAAATTCCAGAAAAAAATGCATACAAGAAAAAAGTCTAAAAAACACATAGTACAGACCATCGGTAATGAGTTAATTTAACTTAAAAAGTAGGCATGTGCATGGGGAAAATTTTCGGTTCGGTTTGGCATTCCAAAATTCGGGACTTTGGCAATTCGGGACTTCGGCAATTCGGCACTTCAACACTTCGGAACTTCGGCAACTTCGGCACTTCAGCACTTCGGAATTTCAGAACTTCAGCATTTTGGAATTTCGGGACTTCTCTTTCAGCCGCTTAGTAGATAACTCCCTAATTCCCACGGTATTAGGGAGCTATCTACCAAAAGACTGAAAGACCTAAATTGGTCTTTCAGCCAAATGTACTAATACTAAGTAAAGATTACTTAGTATTAGTAAATTTTGCCCCTACTCGCTATACCGCGAGTAGGGGCATGTCTATTAAACAGTGAGCAGCCTGTGGCAGCCTGTTACAAAAAATAAAAAATAGGGACCTTAGTTTAAAATGAAGTTTAAGTAACCAATCAGAGAGTAGTGAGTCAAATTACGTCCAAAGAACTTTCCCACGCTGTGTAAAATGACACAGAGCACTCTGATTGGTGGATTTCAAGCCAACCAATCAGAGTGCTGTGACAGGTAAATGAAGAGACTTACCTGTCAGTCTCTTCATTTACCTGTCAGAGCACTCTGATTGGATGGCTTAAACTCACCAATCAGAGTGCTCTGAGCCTAATTGCAGGGCGGGGCAAGGCTTTACAAGCCTTCCCCCGCCCTGCAGAGCTCAGTCTGCGAGGAGCCCTCCATGGATGAAGATGTATTTTTTTTAATTTATTTTTTTTAAGTGTGTCGGTTATATGGCTTTTTATTTGCCCTTTTTCTGAGGCTGAAAAAAGAAGATTTTAGAAGAAAGAAGACATCGAATGGTAATTTTTTTTACAGGTACTTAGTTAAAGGTCCCCCCCTCATTATTTTTAGGGTGAGTGGGGTAGGTAGGGGTTAATTATTTTTTTGGGGGGAGGGGGTGACTAGGGGTTTGGGGACCCC
This sequence comes from Pelobates fuscus, assembly GCF_036172605.1. NCBI lineage: Eukaryota > Metazoa > Chordata > Amphibia > Anura > Pelobatidae > Pelobates > Pelobates fuscus. The sequence continues at coordinate 146,253,449 of NC_086325.1, read as the reverse complement.
TAGTCACCTGGGGGGGGGAATTTTTATTTAGGGCCCCCACCAGCCGCTCAGGGGTGGAGGCCGGGGGCGAGGACAATAGGTCCCCCCCTCTTGGTATTTAGGGCCCAAACCCGCCGCTCAGGGGTGGGGGCCAGGGGGGAGGATATTAGGTCCCCCCTATTCCAATTTAGGGCCCCCAGCCGCCGCTCAGGGGTGGGGGCCAGGGGCGAGGACATTAGGTCCCCCCGCTTATTTTACTGTAGGGCCCCCACCTGCCGTTCAGGGGTGGGGGCCGGGGGGGGCAATAGGTCCCCCCTTCAGGTAAGAAGCCCCCACTCGCGCAGCACAGGTGGGGGCTCGGGAGGGGGGGACTTTTTTCTTTATAAAAGTGAGCAGACATAATCTGCTCACTGTTTAATAGACATGCCCCTACTCACAGTATAGCGAGTAGGGGCATAATTTACTAATACTAAGGAAACAGTGGGAATTAGGGAGTTATCTACTTATTCATTCCTGTCATTACACTGACTGGCTAAGTAACTTATATTTTATATGAATGTATGTTACTTGATTGTTGTAAGTGTTGCAAATGCTTACAGCTGAATCCTGGCTATGTTTGTATACTTTTTATTTAAAATTGTATACAGTGTAACATTCTTCATTCTTCCACTGGGTAAGTATATTAGTTCTTAGGCAATACTGTGCTTCGGAACTTTGGCAACTTCGGAACTCTGGCACTTCGGCAATTCGACACTTCGGAAATTCAGTAATTTCGGAATTTCGGGACTTCAACCATTCGGCAATTCATCTATTCGGACATTCGGAAGTACGAAATGAATTGCACATGTCTATTAAAAAGACTTATGTAGAATACACTCACATGTTGCAGAGCCTTATCAACCCTGGCTCTGGGGAACTGAGGCTTCATGGAAAGGGAACAGATCCCACAAATAGATATATCCAAAATTACACTGAAATCTTCTTACTAAGAATGCACTGTATAGGAGACAGAAGCAGGCACAGGAACCCCCAATGGCACAGTAAAACACATCTTTTATTTGCACACAGATAAAATTATGCTTACTTGCATAAAGGTAGGTATGCACAGCAGAAAACCCACACAAACACAAAAGTCTTAAAAAGTCTTAAAAACGTCCATAAACAAACAAAAAAAGTGCTCCCTGTATTTCAATCACTCTGGTTCCTGCCTGCGCCCCCCTCGTGACGTCACTCCAGGATTAATAAGTCTCTGTGACATGTGAGTGTATTCTACATACGTGTTTTTAAGTGTATACCCCTTACTGAAATCATATCAGATGCTCTGCACTATGTGTTTTTTTATATTTTTTCTTGTAGGCATTTTTTTCTGGAATTTGCTCTGTTTTGTTCAATCTCTGTCTGTGTACCTCTATCTCTGTTTGTCTGTCTATTCCTATTACTATCTGTCTGTGTATTTCTATCTCTGTTTGTCTGTCTCTTCCTATTACTATCTGTCTGTGTACCTCTATCTATGTTTGTCGATTCCTATTACTATCTGTCTGTGTATCTCTATCTCTGTTTCTCTGTCTATTCCTATCACTACCTGTCTGTGTATCTCTATTTCTGTCTGTCTATCTAGCTCTGTAACATCCCTACATGTTAACCTTCTATTGTCATCTTGTATTTATTTTGGAATGGTACCAAGCATTTAAACTTCAGTCTTCTAAGTCTGGAGGAGGCTGAGGCTGTCTCCATGGAGACGTGACAGGGGAAGGATGCAGCTACAATTACTGCAATGAAGGCAGCTGATTGGCTGAACCAGATTCTCATTCTCCCCTTCACTTTTGGGTTGCAGCAAAAAAAAAAAGATCAAGCACTTGGATGAAGGTAGCTATTAGAATAGGAGTTATATTTAGAAATCGATTGAGTATTGCATCTTGGGTAAGTGTAACTATTTTCCATTTATATCTACTACATATTAATGTTTAATATTTATATTTCATGCAGGTTACAGTTTGCATTGTTGTGTCTTTTTCTCTTATTAGGAAGTGCGTTTCTCCTGTGCAGTAAATATGATTCTGCCCTGTATATCTTACTATTCTGCATTTTTATTATATAAGGCTGCCTTATCCCAGGCTGTCTCCCAGTTAGAGTTACAGATTGCATAGATCTTGTTCACTTAGTCATTTAACTACGCATCAGGTCTGCATTGTATGTGATGGTTACAATTTTCCTGAATTCCTAGAAGCAGTGCTTGAATTGTCTGTCAAATGTTCCTTCCATTCAAAGTTTTAGATGTTAGGCTGTAAGTAACTCCCATTTGTTAATGTATTATATTCATAATTCGTTAATATAAATGCATAAAAATATATATAAAAATAAAAAAGATATCTACTTAATCATTTCTTTAGCTGTTGCTCTCACTCATTCAAGTTGCAGTTCAGACACTGCCTTCCCAAACCAGGGCTACATTTCACCAATCAAGAGCCTTTTATTCTGGTCCCTGGGGTCTGATCTTATCACAAAAACCTCTCATCACAGTTTCGTGAACAGCTCTAAGCACAGTGTTCCCCCTAAGCTGCTGACGTCCATGCAGTAAATTGAGATATCTTCTAGTAACAATGCAGGTTTTAGGATGCCTCTGCTCTGCTACTGAAATCTCAGGTGAACTATATCCAGTGAACATTGCATCATAATATAATTAGCCTAATTCCGATAATGGCATTGAGACAAATAACAGGAATCCTATACTTTACAGCCCTTTTTTCAGGACAGTCAGTGCATGTATTTTTGTCCACACAGACGAAAATGCATGTTGTCCTCCCCCCAAATGCATCTTCACCTATTTGTCTCTCCCCCCTTTTGAATTTATTATCCCATCTTTTGAATATCTTGCCCCCTTTAGTGTATCTTATCCTCATTTTTCCCCTTTGTATGTATCTTACTCCCCCCAGCCCCTTTGTGTGTCTTTGACTCCTCAGAGCACCTTTGTGTGTGTCTCTCCCCCCCAGCAACTCTGTGTGTGTCTCTTTCTGTCATGGTAAACTTAACCCCAAAACGCAGAGTGTAACTTCACACTAAATTAAAACGTATTACATTAGAATGGCCTTGCTTAACATGATACAAAAATAGAATAGTCGGGAGATAGACGGAAAATGGGAGAACGCAAATGAATAGCCACGTCAAGGGCAACAAAGGACAGGATAGTCAAAATACACAAGCCTAGTCAGAAACCAGAAATAGACACAGGGAATATAAAGCAATAGAGGGACCAAATATTTGAACCACAATAGGGCATTGAATGAGGCAAAAGTCGCTCTATTTACAAGTGAGCACCTTTTGCTTTAAATACACCTCCCAAAACATTAGAGGGTGCTGTAAATGATGCAAATCCGTGTCATTGATGTAATGACGTCATAAAAAGGGGCATGACTTAAGCATCCGGGATCAGAATTCCTGGGCACCCTAGGAGAGGAGTGTACTTCAAGGGTCTCTCCATGTGGTCACCCAGGAGCAAGGTAAGTAATCATGACACTTTCTCCCCCCCGCTCCTTTGTGTGTCTCTTTCTCCATCAGTCCCTTTGTCACTTTCTCCCTTTGTCTGTTTGTCCTCTTCTCCAGCCCCTCTGTGTTTCTCTTTTTCTCCTTTCCCAGCCCTTCTGTGTGTCTTTTTCCCCCAGTAACTTGTCTCTTTTCCCCCAGCCCCTTTGTGTGAATCTGCTTCTTACCAGGCCCTTTATCTCTTTCTCCCTTTCCCCAGCCCCTTGCTGTGTTTACCCCCCCATCATCTTTGTGTGTCTCTTTTTCCCCTTCTCCAGTCCCTCTATGTGTCTCTTTCTTCCTTTCTCTGCCCCTCTCTGTGTCTCTTTCCCCCAGTACCTTGTCTCTTTCCCCCAGCCACTTGTTGTATCCCTTTCTCTCCCCAGCCCCTCTGTGTTTCTCTTTGTCCTTCTAGACCCTTTTGTGTGTCTTTTCACCCCAGTTCCTTCTGTGTGTCTCTTTTTCTTTTTGATCTCAACAAGCAGCTTCCTCTCAGATCGTGTAGAGGATACAGAAGACCCTGTACATCGGTTCGCATGATCATGGCCATTCTATATTAAGTGAATGGCACTATGCATAAGATGAGGTAGAGGCATAGAATATGCCTGCACTATCTTGAATATAAAATGCACAAAAAAGTTAAGCCTGAGCTGCAGGAGCTCCTGACTGTAGTTCCAACAGTGTAGCCAGCAAAGAGAGAAAAAAAAGTTCTGCGCATCAAGTACGTTTATGCACAACCAGGTGCTACTGCAGTTTATTTGAGGACACAATACAAACAGACGTTTCGGGCACAAGCCCTTTTTCAGGACTTTAGCATTGAAAAAGGGCTTGTGCCCGGAAAAGTCTGTTTGTATTGTGTCCTCAAATAAACTACAGTAGCACCTGAGTGATGTACAGAACTCCATCTTTTTCTCTGTTTAGGTGAATGGCAGGAGGAGAGCGCTGTCCTGCCAGTAACACAGACCTTGCGCCCCCCAGGCCTGCGCAAGCTAAGGAGGCCACCTGTTCCGCTTTATGGTTGCGCAAGGCCCTGAATACACAAAGGGATATTACACTTTGCTTACTGCAATAAGGGACCTGGTGGCTGGGAAGTCTGGGTCGCAGTTGTTAGAGATGTTTTGTGACATGTTTTAGAAATACTTATGCTAGGGGCCGGTTGAGTGGGAAATGGGGAGTCACAAAGTAGTAAGGAAATCATGGGGGGACAAAATGGACTTGGTGGCATAGAAGACACAGGTGTAGGAGGTATGAAGAACATGACAGGTCCTAGAAAGAGGCATCAGGTGTGGAAATCATGGCAAGAGGCACAAAGTGTAGGGAGCATGAGAGGAATCACTGCGTAGAAGAATTCAGATACCAGTGGGGGCCTAGACAGGTTACCAGTCTCCCCCCCCCTTCATTCTTCATATAGGAATGGTTAATGGGGCAAAATAAATGTATGGTTCCAGGGCCCCTGTCTAACCCCTGGGCCATGCTAGTCTGTTCACAAAATCTCATTCTGTGTTACTGTATATTACTTTGGTTTCAAAGGGACCATTAAAGTTGTGAGATCAAATAAATGGCATATCAAATATCACTGCCTATTAAATAAATTACTCTCATAGGGAAACAAGGGGTACATCACGTACATGTTAGTATTGAAGAGGATTCGGCAAACCTTTGATTGCAGTAACCAAGATAAAACTACATAGAAATTCTAAAAATACCGAACTGTGCTGATGAAGTCATTCTTTAATTCTAATTAACGTCCCTCGTGTTCCTGCATGATAAAAATCCCCCCTTGTCTTTTTAAAAGCTGCTTAAGTGGAGGACTGTACTTGCTCTACATTTGACTGAAAGGAATGTGATAAACCTCTTCTCCTCACCCCAAACTGTCATTTAAAATGGATAGTGTAATTCTCTTACTGACACAACTGATAACGTCTTAGAAAGGGAAAATCTATAGTGACAATGACTGGTTGTTAACTCACATTGCTCATCTTCACGGTATCGGAACGAGAACATTTTACAGAAAAAAGGTTTACACAGGGACAAGAATAATACAAATATTGCTGCCTTAAGATGAATAAAATAGGACATTTATGGAAAATGTATGTTATGCCCTCATTTTAATTTGATTATTTTTGGTGAAGGAGGTGGGATACAGAATAAAAAGTATAAAAGTAAGTAATAACAATTCCGTTACACAGACTTCCATAATTATCCTGTACATATACTATGCAGAAAACACAAAGAACACAACAAACAATTTTAAAGAAATTGTAAAAAATAAATATCCAGTAGATCAGGGGTTCCAGCCAAAATCTATATCTATTTATATTTACTTTATTTTATATATAGTTTTTTTCTTAATGTTATTACCACAATAGGTTATTAACTTCAGTGTGCTTTGTGATAAAACATGAATGGCTAGGGGTATTAAGATAAATGTATAAATGTATAAAAGGTATAAATGTATATAGTAAAGAGACATGCCTCCATGTCTCATGTCTGTTCTTGTTGTTGATGTAAAAGAAGGCAACAAACTAGGGAAAAATTATTTATTGACCCCAGAATGGCAGTCAGATATCTCCTTGCATCAGGCAGCTATTAAAAAAAAAAAAAAAAAAAGTCCCTGAATATTGCGTTTTTACAAGTATTTATCCAGTTGCTGTTTAAATATCTAAACAGATTTTGATAAAAAAACCCTGTCTAGGCAGATAATTTCACATCCTTATTGATCTTACTGTAAACAACCCTTTCCTTTGCATTAGAGTAAAACTCCTTTCTTCCAGTCTAAATGGGTGAACGCATGTCCTATATATAGGCCTGTTTATGAATAGATTTCCAGATAATGGTTTGTAATGGCCCCAAATATGTTTGCATAATGCTCTCCTCTAAAGGTGTCATTTTTTTAAGCTGAGCAGATTTAAGTTTGTTAACCTTTTTTAATAACTAAATTCTCCCATTCATTTTGTATTCCTCCTCTAAGCTGTTTCTAATGACATAATATCCTTCTTTAGAACAAGTGCCCAAAATTGCACAGCATTTTAAAGGTGGTCTTACGATAGATTTCTATATGAAATTTTAAAATCCATGAAATACTCCAGGTTACAGATTTTAAAATCTGTACCTACCAAAATTTAAGGCTTTCATAATAGTAACCAAATAAATTAACCAAATTGACAAAATATTAATTATTATACTGAAGACCAGTGGGAGAAAGAGGGTTACTCACCCTGGATCTAAACCAGACATAGCCCCTTGTTAAAATCTGGTCCATTAACCATACCATATATCAATGCGGATTGTACTTATGCTTTTACAGCCATAATGTAGGCAAAGCATCAGGAGATATGTAGTCCATAACATCTGGAGTGCTAAGGGTTGCCTGCTCTTGGCATAGACCATCATTGGCACTTGTGGAGTTAAAATACCTTTATCACAAGGCTAGCTACTGAAGCAGTCTAAGAATGTAGTTTACAAACTTCTGGGCTGATACAGTGAGCTTTCGTTGGCCCATACAGTGAGATTTGTTGTTGAGTCACATATTACAATGTGCTATAACTCACATCATTTGATAGATATGTAATACACACGATAAGATCTTCTAATCATGCAGCTCCAAACTCTCAAATTGAGAGAGTTTTTATTGGTCCCCGTGACTTCCTTGCTAAACTTCAAAATCAGACAGGACCACTAGCAAACTTAGAAGCTCTAGAACAGGGGTGCCCAATAGGTAGATCCCCACATGTTTTAAAACTACAGCTTCCATGATACTTTGCCATTCTACAGCATTCTAAAGGCATGTCAAGCATAATGGTAGTTGAAGTACTACAACATCTGGGGATCTACCTATTGGGCACCCCTGCTCTAGATGAAGATATTACCAACCCCAAGGTAATCCCCAAAATTCACATACCAGTTGGTCTGGCTGAATTTCTGTTGAATTCCCTAAAATGTGTATCTATTTCTCTTTAAGGCAGGCTGGTGGTCAGCCTGTCCTTCTGACGATCAGTTACTCTGTGTAATTCTCTATCGTAAAAAGGATCTGATTAACATATCATAGCAACGAACAGTGTTTTACAGAAACAATTAATCATAGGGTTCTGGAGCCAACATATAGAGTCTCAATACCCAAAAGATTACCTTATTTCCCCATATCAAACTATTCACCAGTTGCAATTAATTTTATTACCTGTTGGATATTTTGTATTACTTTTAATAAGTTTCTTTGTTTCACAGCAGCAGATCTATGGGACATTATCCGTTCCTTCCCAATCCCTGCACTTTTAAATACGCATGCACACGCAAACAGACTGACTATCGCGATTCACGTACAACCAGGCTAACTGGGGTCAACCCAAACCGACCCACATGGCTGACATAAACTGACACACACAAACGCACAGACTGACATATAAAAATAGACCTGCTCTAGAAGACTGGCAAAAGGCGCACAAACTGATATAGATCTTACCCCAGACTGACACATACAGACATATATAAACTGATACATGGACACATACATAGATTGACAGTTTGACAAACACGCACTAAAACCACACAGACAGGCATAGACTTTACAAACATCCTATACTGACACACACAGTTCGGTGGTTCGGTAATGGATCTTTGGACGGCATCACGTCATGGATCAATACATCCAATGTACAGAACGTATTGAAGCTCTTTGTATTGAAGCTCTTTGTAAAGTTTAGATCCATATAGTCACAATATGATCTCTGTAAATTGTAGGTTTATAAACCACAATGTGCCTTTCGAAATAACAAACTTTTTGGGTGTAATAATCAGCTATTTCACCCAAACATTTGATATTTTATACTATTCAGTTGTTGGCAAACAGCAAACTGTAGCTACAAATATTTAGTAATTTTTCGTAAATTTAGCTATTTACAAACTGCCAAATAGCAACTTTATGGCAACCAAGTTCCCTTAGTTTTTTAATTCAATTCTTTTGATAGACAAAGGAAATTTTACCAGTAACTCTAAACTCCCGAACCCTATGATGATATCCAACCTTTATCTTGCCATAGTTCTGTCTTTTATTTTTTTCATGTTAGGGTCACTTGGTCTGACCCATTGGACTCAATGTGACTTTATTTGGTCGGTAGACAGAGTACAGTGACATTAAATCCGTCCAATTTAAATTAAATGAAGAATATAGAGTTAGAAATACAAAACTGTTTTACTAGTGACTAGCGTCCTGATTGCAGATTAGTTTTAATTCCCCGTCTCTGTTTTTTTCTTGTGTGGAAAAACAATAATTCATTTTTTGTCCAAGACTCCATCTATGCAGCTGGCTGCTCAGCCTCCCATGACATCATCTATCTTTTCTGCAGATTGTCCAATCCAACGCTCCTGGTAGCATTGAGAACTGATGAGCATGCGCAGTTAGTGCCAAAAGCAACTCCAAATGCTTCTCATTGAATGAAATGCTTTCTTATGAACTTTAAAGTCGCATGACCGAGTTTAGTTGTTGTAGAGAATGCACCTCTGGTGGCTGTCAATATGACAGCCACTAGTGGAGTGTTTTACCCTGCAATGGAAACATCACAGTCTCTACAAAATGACAATGTTTTACATTGCAGGGCTAAAATGACAGGACCACTGCCCCCAGACCTCTACACTGAGATAGTGCATTGCAGATCTTAGCTCCGACAGAGAGCAACAAATCTCTCTGATAAGTAATTGTGGAGGCGTGTAGCAGGGCCCAGTGGATAGCAGGTAAGAAGACTATAAAACTATATAGAGATGGTACCCGGCGTATAGTGGAGGGGCCCCAAGGCTCTCCAGGCACCATAAGTACTACACTGAGCCGCAGTGGTTATGGTTCATGGAGTGTTATGTTACCACTATACCATAATTTCCCTCTGTTAAACTCATTATAAACCTTCCTTATGTCACTGTGTATTGATATCCACCTCTTTTTCACAGCTCCACAGCTGAGACGCTCTGCTTGTCAATTTTGATATCCTGTAGCATCACATACAGTGTCAGGGAAATAGTGACAGAATTAAAACAGCTGTGATCACATACTGATATGTAACGCTTTTTACTGGCTTACAACATTATCCACTGAACCAGGAATTGTCCAGGATTCAACAGTGAATCTCATACTAATAGCTAAACTGCAACATTCTACAACTCCACCATATATTTTCACTATTCACTATTTTGACCTAAGGTTATAACATCTCAGGTTACTTCTCACCTGCTTCAGGTTTAGTGAACAAACCTTTTAGTATTTATAATATTCAGTCAGTGTCTCACAGGGTTTTAAACAGCAGATCTAAAAAACATCTAAAAACACACCTTATCTCGCTGAAGTGCTTTATGTATGAAGAGTGTGTTTTATTTTTATAATTTTACAAAAAGTGCAGATTTCAATAGAAATTGGAATTTGTTTTACAAATTAACCTTGTTACACCACCCTGGCTGTCGTCCAGGAAGTGGCCCTGTTACTGGTTGTTTGGTTCAGGGGAGCTACAGTAATTACCCTGATACCACGGGCAGTGATACCCCGGCCATTCCCAGAGGCAAGCATCTTCTCATAAAAAATAAATTGGGAATAGTGCAGCGCCTCCTTACTGACTCAGGAAGCACCTCTAGTGGCCGTCTAAGTGACTGCCACTGGAGGTGTCCCTAGGGAGCTGTGTAAACACTGCCTTTTCTCTGAAGAGACCCCAGCCCTTCTGTGGGGCCTCTGTGTGTCTGTTTCCCCCCCTTTATTGTCTCTTTGTGCCCCCCAGCCCTTCAGTGTGTCTCTGAGTGTCTCGTTTGTATGTCTATTTTCCCCCAGCCCTTCTGAGGGGCTTCTGGTGTCTCTTTGTTCCCCCCAACCCCTTTGTGTGTCTCTTTGTGTCTCTCAGTATTTCTTTTTATGCTTCTTAGTGTGTCTCTTTGTCCCCCCTCAACCTCTCTGTGTGTCTTTTTGCCACCTCTCAGCCACACCCCTGTTTCTCTTTTTGCCCGGCAGCCCCTCTGTGTGTGTGTCTTTGTCCCCCCTCAGCATCTTTGTGTGTCTCTTTGTGCCCCTAGCCCCTCTGTGTGCCTCTTTGTGCCCCAACTAATTCTTCTGTATGTATTTTTCCCCACAGCCCCTTTGTGTGTCTTTTTGTGCCCCCTTCTCCTGTTTCGTTCTTTGCCCCCTCTTTCATGTGCCCTTCTTTTGTCCCCCTCCCACCCCACTCCTCTCCTGTGCCCTTCTTTTGTCCCCTCATAAGCTGTGCCCCTCTTTTGCCTCCCTCCCCTCCTGTGTCACTTGGAGATCGTGCCCCTACCAGGCACCCCTAATGAGCGGCACCAAAGGCAGTCCTCCCCGTTCGTATGCCACCAAATGCAGTAATAAAACTGACCCTAGCAGGGTCAAACATTTGGTGCAGTATTTTTCCATCTGAGATTAAAAAGACTATAATTTTCTCTTTCTGCCCGAAAGACTTTGATCCAAAATTATAGCTACAAGCATGAGAAACGAGTAGTTTGATTAAGTCAAGTTATTTGACATGAATGAGCAGTCACCCGTATATATATATATATATGTGTACGATTTTTGGTAGATCTGAAGAACTTGCTGTCACATTATGGGGCTCATAACGGCTTGACAGATTGTCAGATGAGATGCAAGTCACTGTGTGAGTCGTACTATGACAGTTAGGAAGGTAGGGAGAATAACTTATGTGACATTTGAACAAATGCTATTAAGCGTGGATAATTAATTAGTGATAGGGCAGCAAAACAAAGGTTAGTTTGTAAGTTTACCGGCACGAGTTCAGCACATTTTCTAACTCTGTGAAATTCTGTATCGCTGAAAAGGAAGGACATTCTGGATTTTTTAAGGAATTCTAAGGCAAGTTTTTAAAAGTGCTTGTACAATGTATGATTCAGGCAAAAATATTTAGGAGAAACAGTCTCGATTTAATATTTTTGGATAAGCTTTTTAAATTATTTGATATTTTTGGCTATACTATTAAAATGGTTTATTTACAATAGTAAAATATTAAAATATTTTTCAAAATATAACATTTTACAGGGGTGTCAGATTGCGACCTTCAGCCGTTGTAGGACCAGAAATCCCATCGTTTTCTATTAGCTTATCACTATGGCAATGAATTATTATTACCCCAGTACAAATCTGATTAAATCAGACATACATAGCATTCCGGGGTAAATCTGATTATTTGCAGGAAATAAAGACACTTTTATCAATCTGTCCCATTGAGTATTGTATGCAATTAATTATTTTTACCCGCAGTGAATTAAAGATGAAGGCTTTTGTACCATCATGCTCACTTTTGCTCCTTGGCTTGTTACTTTGTGGACTTGGTTCTGGTACTGGTGAGAGAGGCATAGACAGTCCGGCACAGAGCGCAGAGCCATTAATTCGGGAGAAGAGAGATGAAGAGCCACAATATGCAGGTAATCAAAACATATGCAAAAGAAAACAAATTAAGTATGTATTATTATTACCATAAACACACCCACACACAGTGGTACTTAACTTATATAAATTATGCAACTTCCCAGGTGTTTGTTTCCAATTTACTACCCCTTATTGAACAACGAGATACACACAATATTTGGGATTCAGCTATGCATCTGTAAAGGGATACAAACAAACCATATAGTAAAGTACAGTAAAATCACAGTTAGCCCTGGGCTCCAGAAATGCACTCAAAGGAAATATAAGAGTCTGGCGCGTTGGGGGGCCTCCCCTGGTCAAGGCTGGGGGTCTATCACCTTCTTGACCTCCTTCTTCCAATGATATGGTTCAGAAAAATCGGTGTAAAATGTAAAATCTTTTTCTCCAAAATGATTTATTGTATACAAAATAACAAAACACAAACAATGTAAATCAAACAAATAAAATGTCCTACGCGTTTCCTCCACAGGGACAGTAAAATATAATTTTAAAAAGCTGTATTTTTATCTGAGGGTGTTTGCAGTATGGTTTTGTATGGTTTACTTTTATCCCTTTACAGATGTAAAGCTAAATCCCAAATAAAAACATATATACATGCCCAAAGTTTAATGTCCAAAATGCATGTTACCATAGGGGTGCTCAGAACATTACCAGGTCTCCCAACTATCCAGTATTCAGTGGCACAGTCCACACTTTCCTGCTGTCTCAATTTTGTTCCCTGGCCCGAGACAGTTGTTTGGTGACCCGTGATGCAGGACATTAGGGAACTAAAGCAGGACTTGACCCGGAAGTGGTAACAGTTGGGAGGCACGCATTAGATCAACTTGTGTGGCCGGCACTAGGTCCATGCAGAGAGCAGATTAGTAGCCTTCTGTGTTGTGGGCCTGGACACAGAGGCTGTCAGTGAGTCTGGCGTCCTTGCTCCCTGGCTGCTACGCTCCAATCCCATACTGCTTAATGTTGGGAGGTGTGCATTAAACTAGAGTGTGCATCCAATTAAAATCACCATCTAAACTTTACTTAAAAATACAAATTTGAAAAATCAGGAACAAAATGCTGATATTGTACTGCAGTGATAATGAGTTTTATACTATAAACATATAAAATAAATATTAACAGGGAGCAGAAAAATGTGTAGCAATATGATCCCTTATACGATCCTATGCATGTCTTAGTTAGAGATCAAATGGAATGGGGTATTGGTGTTACTGAACATGTGCAGACACACATACATGTACAATATCAATCCATTTCACATGGAGATAACTTGTTAAAACCTCTGCCGACACTGCCTATTGCCCAGCAAAAAGCTTTTACAGAAAGTGTACTTGTCACTGGGAGGCAGGGTCCCAGCTATATTTAGACATGTGCAATTAGTTTAGTTCCAAATGTCTATTCGGACGAATTTCGTGAAATTCGGACATTCGGTTACTTATGAATGTCCAAAGTTCCGAAGTCCTGAAGTTCCGAAGTGCTGAAGTGCCAAAGTTCAGTAGTACAGAAGTGCCGAACTGAATTGCCAAAGTTCCGAATTGCCAAAGTTCCGAATTGCCAAAGTTCCGAAGTGCTTCGGATTTCTGAAAAGTGGCAAAACAAGAGAGAGGGAGGGAAAATTACATGAATGATGATGGGAATCTTGACCAATAAGCTAATTCCTGGCACTGGGAGCCCTATAGACGTGTAAGTGGTTGTGGTAGCAATCCTGGCACTGGCAGCCCTACAGATGTGTAAGTGTTTGTGGTGGCAGTCCGGGCACTGAGAGCCCTATAGATGTGTAAGTGGCTGTGGTGGCAGTCCAGGCACTGGGAGCCCCCTGCCCGCTCCCAGTGCCAGAATTGCCACCACAACCACTTACACATCTGTAGGGCTCCCAGTGCCAGGAGTGCCACCACAACCACTTACACATCTATAGGGCTCCCAGTACCTGGACCACAACCACTTACTAGACATGTGAAATTCGTTTCCTGCAATTCGGACATTCAGATGCTTACGAAGTTCCGAAGTGCCGAATTAACGAAGTTCGGAATTGCCGAAGTTCGGTAGTTCGTAAGTGCCGAACCGAATGCCATTGGTCCGAATTGCCAAAACAGGCGATTTTATTTACTTACCCGAATTTCCAAACTAAACCAAATTTTTGGCCCATGCACATCGCTAGCTATATTACATGACTGCTGACCACTTCACCTCCATGTACCTCATCTTCTCTTTAAATAAATAGTCAAACCCAAATTTCCATAGGTGGATAGGGCAATGGCCACTGCTTTTATTTAAACTTATTTAAAACTTAAGCCAGTAAAATGTAATACCAACTGCTGGAAGCCGGCCGGATAACCAGCAGGCAGAGAACTTTAACTTTATAAAAAGTTACTTTCAGTCTGCATCCTTTCTTCAATCAAAGGCAGATTGTGACTCCGCCAGCCCGTTCTGGGCAATGCTTCATCAAAAGTGGCAAAGCTGGCAAAGTCTAAAACCTAGAGCTGAGACAAAAAAAAAACAATGAACAAAACTCTACAAATTCAATAACACTTTTTAAACAAGTAGAGGGCATGTGGGAAACTCTGCTAACCTCCCTCAGCAGGTTCTCAAATCAACTGTCAAACCTTTCCAGTGTGACCGGACCAGGTACATTTCTCTACATTGTAACTACGGGCCATGACTACTCCACATGGCAGCAGTCATGTTCCCCCCTTTACATCCACTCGGAGGTATGTCTTTCTCCCATGTAGCCACTGCACATGGCCTGCCTTGATTGACTGTAGGGGATATCCATCAGGGACAGTTTCTTGGTTAGCTAACGCCTCATATTCTTGGACTCAGCTCTGTCCAGAGGTTATTTTGCAGTCTACTCCCCAGGGTACAATTTTAACCAATTATTGGGGGGTTTATAATGCAACAGTTTGGATGTATGCACTTTTTATGGCATCACATGTGATTTTTATTTATTCATCTTAATTATTTTTAGGCACCAAAATGGTTTTATCAATAAATATGTCTTCTTAACTTTTTTTTATACATTCTTACCTCCAACATTGAGAGGTTTGTAATTGGGAAAGGGGGGGGGGGATAGGGTCTGAGAGGCGTTGCCGCTAGTGACGTGACTCTCATCACTGGCGATGCCCATAATGGGCTGGCCTGCCCCCTTACTTATAGGACCATGCAGGGAGGGGAAGTTCTCTCCGTATGGTCCTAGTGCATGGTCCTAGTCCTAGAAGGTTTTTTTTTGCTCTTTCCTTGCTGCAAATCATGTATTTGTTTTTATTTTATTTTTTTTAAGATGAAAATTATTGGTCTGGTGAACAAGACCGATGGCCAATATTTGATGAGAGGTCAAAGTATTCAACTAAAAAGAAGCGACTTCTTGGAAAGAGAGATGACTTGGAGGGAAAGGTGATCTATGGAACAAATCAAATGGAATTGAGAAAACGAACACCAGAAAATGACAACGACATTTCCAGTAGAGTAAACTTGGAAAAGAGCTTATTTGATTTTCTTTCAACAAGATCGCAAAGTCCTTCCAACAGGGGGGACAAAGACAATCTAAATGACTTGTACTTGGCAGCAGAATTGTTGAAAAGACATCGGGTGCCAAGAGGCTTAGATAATAACAATGGCAAAGTTGAGTCAGGTCATGATATGAATGCCTACAACCCATCTGAAGAAAGTGTTCAGTTTGATAGTATCGACAGAGGGGCTAAATTAGTTAAATCAGTAATTTGAGATTGTTAAGGCAATCAGAGTCAGATTGATCTACAGTAAAATTAAAACAATATTTAGAACACAGAAAGTATACTGAATTAAACAACAATTAAAAAAAATCTATATAGCATTAGTTTAGGTTTGTAGTTGCTTAATCCTATCAAATTTGATTCCTCATCGTACTGCCAAACACAACTGCCAAACACCTGAGGCCAAATTATAATAATTCAAAGATTTTTTGGCTACAGATCCCATATTTGAACTCTGGTATGTGTGAGTTGTATTAAAAAAGAAAGCAAGTGATGTGTTGGTCTCCCTTGACCTTGAAACACCCCCCAAAATATTGGAAATTCCAAGCTAATGAGAAGATTGATAAAGACATCTAACATTTCTTATAATTCTTGAACCTTTTTTTTTCCACCAGTGTAGAGACAGACCTGGCAAAGACTTATGTATTGTTACCTTAACACTGGGCAAATAAACCATCTTAATCAAAGTTATTATTATTATTACTGGTATTTATATAGCGCCAGCATATTCCGTAGCACTTTACAATATTATCAAAGGGGGAGATTTAACAATAAATGAGACAATTACAAAAACATACAGGAACAGTAGGTTGAAGAGAGCCCTGCTCAAACGAGCTTACAGTCTATAGGTAGGATGGTATCGCTATAGAGGCACAGAAATTATACTACATTCACAAGAATAAGAACGCCATGGCATTACACCACAGTTTCTAGAAGTTACGTTTATGGAGGAGTTTACGTTATTTTTAAGGTACGGGGCAAACAGAGTAAACTTTGTTTTTAGGGGGATTGTAAGGGTTCTGAAGCATTAGCGATAATCCCCCTGAAGCTACTGCAAGTAAAAAATAATAGGAGGGACTGTAGCACCTTTGCATTTATTTTGTCTATATTTTGTCTATATTCCCTACAATTCACAGTTTAGTGAATACAAACCTTAGAGTTTACGTGCAGATTAAAAAAAAAAAAAGCATTGCAGTTTGCTTTTAATTTAATATATTTTTTGTAAAACTCTTTTTAAGTAACAGTCTTCCGTGGACCTTCATGGTAGCCTATGTCGTCACATGAAACTTTAGTGGGTTTTGCGAAATAAAAGGAAAGGTGGTTTACTTAAAGATGTCTGTTGAATTATAATGTCTGTTCAATTATAAAGTATTCCTATTTAAACTAAGCGGGTCGTTTTCAGACTCAGTTTCAGGAGCCAACGTCACGACTGCTGTACTTACGCGCATGCGTGAGAGCAGAGCACTGAGGTCTACGGAGGCTCCCACAAGACCGTCGGTTTTTCCGAAGACACATACAATTCCCCGCAGCCATCATTGGTGACAGCTTATGGGATTAACACTGTAGCTCCGTGCAGAAGTGTCAGGGGTAGGAAATATACAGAGAGAAATTAGTCCCTATTTTGTGTCAGTATATCTCTAGACTGGGTTGGTATTTTAGTGAAATTCCAACACAGTCCAAACGAGTATTTCATAAACAATATTACAAAACATACCTTGAAAAATTTAATATAGTGTTTTTTCTTCTTGATTATATTTACATTGCTAGATAGGCAGTTTCCACAAGCAGAGTATATGTTTTTTTGTTTGTTTTGTTTTTAGTGTTGAGTATGTAGTGTAGATCGTTATATCATGTGATAGCAAAAAAAAATTGCTTTCTTGCTTTTAATATAATTAGGATATAAATAGGGTTATTCAATAAAAGTGAAAATTCAAAGTGAATCTTAAATTTAAGGCTAAAGTAACTGAGAATTTTTCCGGTTTGGTTATTTTGACCTTAAATTTAAAATTCAGTAGTGAATATCCCCGTAAATGTAAATTTTAAAAGAAGAAAGTGTGTTACATGAAAATAAGAAAGATTTACCTATTTCCATAGAACAGACGGTTACTCTTTAAGTGGGCCTGTTTGTGTTTAGTTTCCTTACATTTAAATATTGTCCCGATTCCCCAAAGCTTTGAATTATCACCGTAACGTGCTGTAGAATACGTTAATGCTGTATGATAGATGTTTCTGGGTCTAAATAATAATACATCATGTCATAATAAATATTAGACATTTCGGATTATAGTTCTCTCCGTTCAAGTGAATTGTGCGTAAAATATCCCTGTGCTGGAATTATGTTGTCAGTGTATCTGTGATATTTTATTTAATGTTGTTGGTTATATATTTTGTAATGTTTGGAAAATATGTTGCCTTGCATAACCTGTTAAATAGCATGACATAATAAAGTATTTGCTTCAAGAATACGATTTCCTGTTCACTGAATAGAAAACGATTTAAAGTGAATTTTTAAATATTATATTTACTGATTTACGGAAAAGCCAGAGGGCACGGGAGAACCAGGTAAATGTCAAACCATATATAAGCAGTCTGACAGCTTGCAATGAGACAGCGCCAGGAGACTGCAGGCACAATAACCACTACAGTGCACATAGAGTGACCGTTTAACAACAAGGAATGACACAGAGCACAAATAGTAGAAAAATGAACAGAACAGCAGTAGTTGGAGTCAGTGGCGTACTAAGGGTAGACGGGGGGGGGGGCGGTCAGCCCCTGGTGTCACCAGGTAGGGGGGTGCCATGACCCTGGTCTGGAGGAGAATGTGTGAACTGTGCGGCTGCACAGTGCCCCATGGCAGCTGGGGTGCCGCACAGCTCTCAAGTGCAGAGACCAGCAATTACCAGCTGAACTCGCTGCACGGAAGGAAAGTAGGGGTGGAGCTAATAAAAGGCATGGCGAAGCCCTTACCCGCTGTTACTGCTGCACATGGAGGTGAAGCAAGAAGGAATCCCTGCTGCTTCTCCAACTAACAGGCTCCAGGGAAGGACTTCAGTGAATCCACTCCTCCTCCAGCTCACACTGTCTGTAAGTAAGAGTGTTTGTGTGTGTGTGACTGTCTGCCTATGACTGTGTGTGACTATATATGTGACTGTCTACCTGTAACTGTGTGCGTGACTGCCTGGCTACGACTGTGTGTGACTACCTGTAACTGACTGTGTGTGTAACTGTCTGCCTATAACTGTGTGTATGACTGTCTGCATGTGGGTCTTCTATAAGGGGGGCTGAGCAGGGGATTTGTGGAAGGGGAGTGCAGGGGTTTTGTATAAGGGGCAATACAGGGGTTTGTAGAAGGGGGGCGGGACAGGGGTTTTACAAAATTTACAAATCAAATGTGTGCAATACATTAAAAATACATTAAAAAAACATGATGTAGTTATTTTTTTTTACAAAATTGAAGGGGGAGGTGAGGGGGTTCTAAACACAGGATGCGTTCGGGTGCCAAATGCTCTAGGCACGCCCCAGGTTGGGGTTACACATGCTGTCAATAGGAAATCAGTGTCATATTGGGGCGAGGGTGAAGGAGGACTCCCGGAAAAGCCACAATGGGTGCAACTGTTACACAACTGGGATGTGACCTACCAGCATTGTTTCAGCATACAGAGGTGTCAGCCAAGATTCTGTACAGAAAGGTATAGTAAGGTAAGTTAACGTGAACTTCAGCACATCTAACCATATTTCATTCTACTTATTTTCACTGTCTGCTCTAAGATCATCTGCCAGTTCACCCTTTGCAATGTTAATAAATATAATATTTTTGTACATTAGACATTTTGGCACCGACAGACTTCTTTTCAATATCAGAAACTACTTCGGTTTTAAAATATTCTTTTGTTATACCTAACTCACTGGTGTGGGAAGTGTTTGAAGAATAAATACTGACATCTGAGTTATACAATAGGTAAAAAAAAACACAAAAAAAACCCAAGAAGACATCATGTACAGAAGTGACAATTCCACCGAACTGAGGATTTTTGTATGTGTCATAGAGCAATTATTAATATTGACGTGCCAGTCGTTGGCGGTTAAAATAAGAGTTGGCACACTATAGCTTGACATATAAGTTAAAGAAACAACTAACGTGTCATACTGGGGATACTAATGATCCAGAAAAATAACCTTAACCACAGGCCTCCTGCTTGTTATGGACCAAAAAAAAGGGAAATTAGAATTATAAACTGTAGCTAAGAGGCAGAGAACCATAAGGAAATTACGCCTCAAAGCCAATTAAAGCCTTAGTATCCATGTAAAGTGGATTTGAGGTTTTGGACACTCCGCATCAGCGTATTTCACTAAAAACAAAAATATTAAGCTTACGAAAATAAAACAAGCAATTAATCTACAATATTGACACATCAACCATTCTTGGCTAATTAATGTGTAGCTTCAGGTAGTAGCTGCAGCAAATGCGTCTGAAGAGGCAGTTGAGGAATAAATGGAGTAATATACGTGGATCCCGTCTGTGAACCGATTTCGTTGCCTGTCGCAGCCCAGTCTGCCACAAAGAGTCCCATGGAAAGCCAAGGGTCTCCAGGAGTGCCACCACTCCTTGTAAATCTTGAATTGGATGTGAACAGTTCCCACGCAGTACTACAAGAGTGCAGAATAGGCACCTTCTATAGCAGATAAAGGGTTGGAGAGAACTTCTCCACACCAGTGTGCAACCGCAGAGGTTCGCATAAAAGGTTGGCCCCATATTCTCAAAAGCACAAGGATACTGCCACATTTTGTCTACTGGTTTGAAAGCGCACCACCAAGACTCTCACTATTGCATCTTGGGCCTTCAGTGGCCTGGGGAGATGGAAGTAACCATCAAACATGATGGATTTGGCCTGTTTAGGTGACAGTAAGGCCACAAGCAAACAACCTCAGGAAATGAGGAAGCTCTGCAGCTGGTATGTCTTCTGATATTCCCCTAATCTTTAAATGATTGCGGTGCCTCATGTCTTTTAGGATTGCAATAGAAAGTCAAGTGTATTTTGTTGTTGCTGTAATGCTTGAACTGCTTTTACAAATTAGGTAATTTTCTGGTCTTGGACGACAGACGAGGGTTCCATAGAAGCCAGTCAGCCGATAAGCTCAGTGTGAAGCGAGGCCACATAGACTAGGATGTTTTCCTGTAGACCAGCTGGTAGCTCCTTCAGGGCTGCTGTCATCACTGGCCTGGAATCTGTGCTGCATGCAATTGGCTAGAGTTCTAGGTAAGCAGGTAGATCACATTCTCTGTGCCGAAGGACAACTTAGAGGAGTCGGAGCATTTATCAATATAGGTGGCCACCTTGGACCCAGATGGGCCATGTGCCTGTCGGAGAAGATCTCCGATATTCATTCCCGGTCTGGTTTTGTCAGACTCGGTCTTCTTACCCATATCATCCAGGGCGTCTTGGCACTGCCTATGCAGTTCCTATATATTTGAAATAAGCTTATACTTGGAAAGCCTCTTGGCGCAGCGGGAAGCCCCCTGTTTATATCAAATCCTTGCTAAATGGTTTAATATTAACAGGGTCTGCAGTAGGAGCCGCATAATCAGTACAGCAAGCTGGAGTGTTTATGTTTCATCAAGCGCCCCTTTCACTCACTGGGGTATATTCACTAAACCAGAAATTGTTAAGAAATGACAAGTGATTATCAGATTTTAGAATAAAATAATCAAGCTGAACTGAAGATCCTTTTCCAATCTGGTTACTTTGCCAACATTTTGTAATTCTCAGTTTAGCAAATAAACCTGAGTATTTACAAATACAAAAAAAAACCAAGTCCCGCGCTCACTCCCATCACTCCTGGGAGGCAGCAACGACCACAGTACACATCAGCCCCAATACATACAGTAAAAAACAAAGAAAAAGTTACCTGCGCTCTCTCCTTAATCCCTATGTATATTTAAACAAATGGAGGTAATTTAGTTACTCCAATGGCCACTGGAGGGAATGCCCGCCTGCCAACGTCAAAGACTCTGACCCTCCATCTTGCTTCCTTGAGCTTCTGGCAAAGATATCTCTAATGAGACAGAGAGGGGTATTTTTCTATATATATCCCTATATACTTATTAACCCTTAATAGGGAGCACATGTGAAAACCTCAGTGTTTCCAGCATGGCTGAATTTTCCTAAACTATATAAATAAAAATAAGATTAAAAATGTATTCCATTATTGCAGGCTTCTACTATCCACCGCCGCCGCCGTAAATAGCGATGGAATATGGCCAACATCACACTGTATAACGTGTTACTAGGCATTTTCACAGCTGCTGTGCCAACTATGCAGAACAGGGGCACTCCCAATAACATAGATAGTGATACGTTTGGCAGTGCATGAATGAAATGTAATATTGGGCACACAATCGCATTCCTACCCAAGAAGACTGGTACTATCAAATGTTTGAGTCATGAATGGGTGAAAAACATAGTGATGTCGTCTTCAATTTATTAAGCCATGAATAAAATGATTAATTTAGCACTTAAATAAAAACACTGGTTTAAGCTTGTTCCTTGTATCGCTCACACACTTTAATATTTTAATTGACAGAACTATTAGTTTTGGCAAATATTTTCGAAAAAAAAAGACACTCAGAAATGTTTTAAATATTGATCCATATACCCACGATCAAATTTAGGGCAAAGTTCTAAACGTTTTGCAATCAGCAGGAACATTCCACTGGTTTCCATGGAGATTGTGATCTTTTCATTTAGGATATAAATACTATACAGTGATTTTTTTTTTTAAATTTTTGCACTGGAATGTCAATTTAAGAACTTTTCCTTTTCAGTATATACATATATTTATTTTATGAGGTAAATAGGTTACTTATTTGACTAGTAGCTAGAAAGTGACCCTTTGGATGCTAAAATGAGCACATTTATGGCACTCAAATAGTTAATTAACTATGCATCAGTAATTATTAAGTATCCTTGCCTTGGTGCATGTTTTTTTTAATTTTTTTTAATAAAATGGGTTTTGGTAATATGAGAGGTGATTTGTTTACCTTTCCATCTACTAGTGATTAAAACAGTGAGGCATTTTAAAATGAACTATTAATAATGAGATTTAATGATATGCCTGCATCCCTAATGGGGTGATCATTGCACCACTATACACTCCCCCCAATAATCGCAGCTCCCCTCCTCCCCTCCTGATGTGAGATCATTTCCTTCCAGGGGGAGGGTCAGTGACAGCTCTTTAAAGCCCTTCCCATTCTGTCTCAGGCCCCAGCACTGCACGCCTTGTAGCATCCTCAGCTATGGACACCTACCAACAGCCAGAAGACAAAGACCTACAGGCCCTGAGGGACCTGGCCAACCGCCTGAGGATCCACTCTATCAGGGCTACATGTGCCTCCAACTCAGGGTGAGTGGTGGAGGGGTGCAGGGGCCCTGAGGCATGCCCCCCACGTGTTATTCTGCACCCCGGATTCACTGTCAGCTCCCCAGGTTTCCTGTCTAATCTGTACTCCTGTATTTAATCACTCAGATACTGATTTCTGTAGTTCTTCTTCTCCTTTTTGCCCCTTTCTGTAACGTTGGTATCTGCCCCCCACGTGGTGCTCTGCAGCTCACTGCTTTCACCTGCCCCACGTGTTTATTAAAGTCATCTCCAGCCTATTCATCCTCTCCTGGCAGTACAGAGTGTGACTGTCACTTTAAATAGGAACTCGGAGGCTTAAACGACTACAAATCGTCAGTATTTCATTTTACTTTTCATAATGTTTTGTTGCCAAGAGCTAGACTTTGTTTTCCAGCTTTCAGCAGGTGTAACAAATCAAGTGTAGTTTCTGAACTATAATTCCTATAATGCTTAGCCAGACTTCCTTCTCTCATAGAGCCTTGGTTTTCACTAAGCCTGACTCTTCTGGTGTCTGTCTTCTGATTTATTTATTCCATTGGCACTGACCTAAAATTCTGCATGTGTTTGTGGGTTTTATCTTTATTTCTATTTCCCCGCCTCTGGACTTGCATCACTTATCTTAATTTTGGTAGGTAATGAATGGTAACGTTATCAGGGCTAAAATGTGGTTAAATGACTGCTTATTTTGGAGCATTACAACAATGGCACATGTGCATAAGACCACTCTTTTTATACATGGCCCTTGTTGCAGCACAGAAAGGGTTAAAAACCCTTCATTCATTCTTGCCTGAATCCAGCACCGATGTCCCTCAGTGCTGTCTGACACTTCACTGATGTCGGGGACCTAACGCGCATGCATTTGAGCTTCCCAATTGCATTTGGACAACACAATAGGAAAGCATTGAATCAGTACTTTCCTATGGGGTTTTAGCTGATGCTTGGTATCCTCGTGCAGAGCGTGAGACTGTCCAACATCAAGTAGGCAACCAGGTCTCCAAGCAAGCCGGAAGTACCTCTAGTGCCTAATTGCCACTAAATGCAGTCTTGTCCGTGCAGCGTAATTATTGCCGTTTATCAAACTGCTATAAGTAACATGACCAGGACACTGCATCCAGACCGCTTTAATGAGCTGAAGTGGGATGGGTGACTATAGTGAGCCAGTTTGACCATACATTTTAATATTAGTCGACCTCTACATGATGATATGACTTACTGGATCTCCACAAAATCGATCGGTCTTAAAGTAAAGCTGTCTATCTCTCTAGGGATAACTTGCATTTACCACTGATGGTGACATCACTTCTTGGTGGCACAGTATATCTTTTGACTGGAATGGCTATGCAATCAAACGGAGTGTTTCCTAATGATTCTATCTTTATGAAATATTAATGGTGGGGGCAGAGCTACTTCAATGTAACACTGTAGTCACCAAAACAACAACCGCTACAGTAATTGTTCTGGTGAGGTATAATCATTCCCTGTAGGCATTTTCAGAAAACATGCAGTGTTTATATTACAGCCTAGGGACTCCTTAGATGGCTACTTGAGGGGCTTCCTGGGACACCACTGCCTTTTATCGTCTCCATGGAGACACTGCATTTTTGTGTTTTTGGCAAGGATGGCTAGATAATCTAAATAAAATCCCAGTATCTGAATAGGTATAGCTTAGTTTGCAGTACTTCCTGCAGAGGCATTATGGGTTGCATTTGCTAGAGTGCTATAGAAACGAGTGGTTTATTTGTCCAGTCTTCCTGTTCCACTTGTCTATTGGTGATCTAAACGACTTCAAATGTCGTGCAAAACACAAAGTCTAAGCACCAAAATGGCGCCCTGAAATATATAAAAAATAACTTCACTTGCCCTTTCTCTCGCTGCTGCCCACTCATCATGTGATGGACCTCCTCCAGGATGACTTTCCAATCCAAATCTCTTGTAGAGTAACTTAAGGGGCCGTAGACACATGCCCAGCGTTAAGAATTTTCCACCATTGATTCTCTTGCTGTAGAGAATCACTGAATACAAATATTCTGATGGCACTGTGCATGACATCACAGTATCCCTGGGTAAGAGCTGGGAGGTAACAGTTCCTGCTCTATCCAGAGGCCTTGGAGTTGTGGCTTAAAGCTGCAATTCCGAGCCTTATTATTTAAGTAAATAATGACCACTGATTGGGTCCCCTCCTCCTGCAACGACATGCGGACGTTGTATTGCTTGTGCATTAAAGCTTCCCCAAAGGAAAGCATCCAATTTGTAGATGTTTGTCCTCATGCAGGGTTAAAGGGACACTATAGTCACCAGAACTACAGCTTAATGTAGTTATGGTAGCTATAGTATGTTCCTGCAGGCATTTTAACAAAAAACACTGCATTTTCAGAGAAAGGACAGTGTTTACACTACTGCATAGGGACACCTCTAGTGGCAGCTGACACTGAACGTTTCCCATAGAGATTAATTGATTCTCTGAGGAGATGCTGATTGGTGCAGCGTGGCATTTTGCCGCACATGCGCAATAGCCTCCCAGTGTTTTCATATGGGAAGACATTGGATTGGTTGATCAATTCTGGTGATCTCCACCAAGGAGGTGGAGTGGGGGCAGAGCCGTCACCACGAGACCCGCACAACACTGGTATAAGGGTAGAAAATATATTTTTATTTTATGGGTTGCTGGCAACAAACAATGTTCCTGACACTATAGTCTTCCTTTAAGGGGACCGGGGCACTGCATTCACACCACTTGATTGAGATCAAGTGGTCTTGGTACCTAGTGTCCCTTTAATCTTTATATTCTATTAGCTGAGGGTTTCCAACTTGCCTTCTTGTCACCTATATAATTCTCATTCCATGCCGATTTGCTGCATTTCTATAGTGTTATATCCTTTTCCGGACCAGAGCTAAAACTCTTACAGAAGCCATGTGTCATTCTCTGTGGCACTTTACCGTGCTTTCAGATTAACCCCTGAAGGACCAAACTTCTGGAATAAAAGGGAATCATGGCATGTCATGTGTCCTTAAGGGGTTAATGAATTGTTCAAGGCTACAGACACTCGCAGCTCTGCCCTTCATCCTCCCCTGTGTATGTCCCACATAATAGGCTGGAAGAAGATGATCCCATTGTGGGTGGGAGGTGTTAAAGCCTGCGTGTCTGCTAGCAAGGCCTCCGCAGACATCTAATGGCTACAAAGGTTGTTTGACCTGTTTAAAGCCATTAATATCTCTCAAATATAACAACGAACCCTCACTGCTGGTCACTGAACTTGTATGAGTTATCGTCTAACATTTCTTGTTCTAGTTAACCTGAAGTTGTCCAATAGAGCTACACATGCTGGTGACAACTTGAGTTTTAAGATGTGCAGAAATTAAATAACTGTACTGTGTATGCATTAAAATGTTTAATTTGTCATGTTATCTGGTGACTCTCTGCAGACATCCCACTTCCTGCTGCAGTGCTGCCGAAGTCTTGTCTGTTCTTTTCTTCAACACCATGAAATATGAAGCGGCTGACCCTGGCAACATTAACAATGACCGCTTTGTCCTGTCTAAGGTGAGGAGCGTGCAGGAACATGCGATGGTAGCATGTTTAAAACTAAGCCATTTAAAATGCACATCGTGGCAAAATAACATGGTGGCATTGGAGAGGGCATAGACCTTCCTAGTGATGGCACAATCTGACACTGCGCAGTGACTTGGCACACCATCAGAATCCAAATGATGTCTAATGGAACACTTTAAAAGCTTCTATATCATTGTAGTGGTTATGGTGCAAAGCACTTTGATTGAAGGTATCGCAATCTTTAACAAAAACCTGTGCCTCTTGGCAGCTAAAACAAAGAATTGGCAGGGAGTCTGTTAATGCAGAGCGCTGCTCAGACTGCATTGGAATTTCAGACGTGCCATGAGCTAAAGATGGTGACATGTACAGGGATAAATATAACTCGCCTCTGCTGCGCCCCAAGTGGCAAAATATGCCAGTGGGGAGTATATCTTCCACCTGCCCCTCCATATATATTAACCTGTAAGGTAACAGAACCGCTTTAACTGTCGGCTCGATCATACTTGTGCTTGTTAGGTTAACGTTAAATTGACACTATAGGCACCCAGACCAACTTAATCTCACTGAATTGGTCTGGGTGCAGTGTCCCAGTCCCCCTTAGTCCTGCAATGTTAATCACTACTGTTTTAGAGAAACTGCAATAATTACAGTGCAGGATTAAGACTGCCTCTAGTGGCAGTGGCAACTGATGCTGGACGTACTCGCGCTCTGCATGACTAAATCCAGCGTCAGTAAAAAAATTTCCCTAGGAAAGCATTGAAGCAATGCCTGCCCTACATGTGAATTGGCCCCCTCCCCCTAATCAGGTGATGTCAGAGGAGGCGGAGTGCCGAGGGAGATCAGCACTGAAATGGGGTAAATGGTTTTGTTTAACACTTTCAATGATGTGTGGGGGCAGAAGGAGCTTTAGTGTAAGGAACAAACTTTGTATCCCTTTAATTTGCCATATCAAAAATCACACTTGGGACTGTCAATGCAGAGTACCATGCAGGTGATTTGCAGAAAATACGGGAACTATAAGCCCATACTCAGACTGTAGAAGGGATGTTCCTTTTCCCACAGTATTGATGGATGCTAGTCTATCAAACTTTTGTCCAACAAGTCTGTGGCAGAAGTTAAGCAGTTTATCCCTCAGGAGCCATAAAACTCAATCACTGGGCTGTGGACAAAGTGATGGCTGAGTTTGTGGGTGTGTTTGGCCATCTGCTTCCTGTGGCGTGCAAGCTCTGCATGCACTTTAACAAAACGATCTAGGCAGCCTGGGACAATTCTTAGAGGTCCATTCTGACAGCTAGCCTAGATCTGTAGTTTTTTTTTGTATGTCTTTTACTGCAATTCTAAGCTGAAAGCAGGCTGTGTGCTTGATGCACCATCTTTGAAATCATGCAAGGTTGTTATGGTGCTAGATTGCCTCCCCATCGAATATCACTGCAATGGTCAATGTGTAAACTTGCATTGTCAAGGCAGGTGTTGGAGAGTACAATCAATTCCCCTTGGTGCTTTTAGCTAAAAGGCAATATATCTCCAATGGGAATCTGTAGCTTAAAGGGAGGCAATAGGTGCCCAGACCACTTCAGCTCATTGAATTGGTCTGGGTGCACTGTCCCAGTCCCCTTAACCCTGCAACTGTAATTATTGCAGTTATTGAGAAACTCCTCCTTTTACAGACAGCCACTAAACGCACTCCTGGGTGGTTAGGTGACTTCTGGTCGCCTAACTGATGCTGGACATCATCACACTCTACCAGATGACATCAAATGTCCTCTAAAACATCCCTTGGAGAAAGCAAACTGCATTAAGCCCTGTGCTCAAACATGCGCTACACTTGAGCATCAGCAGTGGCTGTAGTATTCATCCCAAATACATGAAGCAAAGCCAAAGTTATCTGCACTCTATCGGAAATCCCTATACCCATTTTAAACAGAACACCGTTGCTGTTTGCTAACGGATGACTGGCCCAGCAGAACTGCAGTGTCTGGAAACAGTCAGGAATTGTGTTGGGACTCTACATTAACCCATGCAGTACTAAGCTGGCAATGTTATGCTTGAGCTGGTGGCTCATAATATAAATGTAGAATTGACCACATTTTGGACAGAGCCTTTTTCCATATTCTGTCCATCTGCCCCACCTCTAAAACCATTTCTTTGTTCCCAGGGACATGCTGCACCCATTCTCTATGCTGCTTGGGCTGAGGCAGGCTTTCTGAAAGAATCCGACCTCCTGAACTTGCGGAAAATAGACTGTGACCTGGAAGGACACCCAACACCTGTGAGTGTATACAGAGAGAATTTCATTCTCAGATAATGGTGAGAGCTGGAACCTGATTGACCTAAATCCCTTCTTTCTCCGCAGAAACTCCCATTTGTTGATGTAGCAACTGGCTCACTGGGACAAGGCTTGGGTGCTTCCTGTGGTATGGCCTATACTGGCAAATACTTTGACAAGGCCAGGTAATCCATCTTTGTCTGATATAACCATTTTTGCAATATTAAGGAAACCCTTTAAGTCATGGTACCAATAGATCCTTGGAGACGGCTTACTTTTTGAAGTCAAAACGTTCATGCTTCTGACATGGTTGAAAGAGGAAACCCCTGAGTGGGACTTCTTGGAGTGTCTGGTGAGCATAGCTAACTGACACTGAACTTTTGACTTTAGATTAAACTGGTCATGAATGACTTGCCAGCAATGGGGACCTCCTGGTACCAGAACCACTCCATACCAATTACGTAAAGATTGTGCCCACAATGTTGCTTTATACTGTTTGGTTTTTTTGTTTTGTTTTTTTAATTACTTTTAGGCATCTGCAAACTTGATGCTTGTGAATCAAAGTACTGTCACTTTAAGAATTAAAAAAATCTATTTTTTGCATTGGTACTGACATTAAAGGGACACTATAGTCACCAGAACTGCAGCTTAATGTAGTTCTGCGCTCAGTATAATTTTCATGCAAACACTGCCTTTTCAGAGAAAAGACCGTGTTTACATTGGGCCCCCTAGGGACGCCTCCAGTGGCCACTCCTCAGATGGAGATGCTGAACTTTCCTCATATATGCATTGATTCAATGCATCTCTGAAGAGGTGCTCATGTCCTGCATCCACACCCATTTCATACAGTCCAATGCTTTTCCCTATGGGAAACTATTAGTCTGAAATCATAAATTCTGTCAGCAAGGAGGCAGAGCTGTCCAATGCTTGAAAGAAGGGAAGTTTTTTTTTTTTTTTTTTTTTTATTATTTTTTTGGGGGGGTGTATGCAAACCTAAATGGTTAACACTACAGGGTCAGGAATACATGTTTGGTGTTCCTGACCCTATAGTGTACATTTGAGCTAGAATGTATGAGAACTGATTCTAAATCTTGACCTTCTGTCTC
Organism: Pelobates fuscus; assembly: GCF_036172605.1. Lineage (NCBI taxonomy): Eukaryota > Metazoa > Chordata > Amphibia > Anura > Pelobatidae > Pelobates > Pelobates fuscus. Next base: position 146,223,703 of record NC_086325.1, on the reverse strand, counting down.
AACTATCCTAGTTACCGAGTCTACTGCCTGATGGGTGATGGTGAATCCTCTGAGGGTGCTGTCTGGGAAGCTATGGCATTTGCATCCCATTACAAGCTGGACAACTTGGTGGCAATCTTCGATGTAAACCGACTGGGTCAAAGTGAGGCAGCTCCTCTTCAACACAAGACTGAGATCTACCAAAAGAGATGTGAAGCTTTTGGGTAAAAAGAAAAATCCTTCCTTAATTTCTCCTGTGTAGCTTCACTGAGTGTGTGTGTGTGTGGGGTGTCTACCTCTTATTCCAACCTTGAGTATCACTTGTGGGCGTGACTGGTTTCCCTGCTCAGACTGATGCTTGTGACTTAATTCTTTTAATAGCAGTCAACCTGCAGATTCTGACAGGTTAAAACCTTGACTGCAATACTGATGAAACAAAGCCACATGTATAAAGTTCTTCAGCTGTCATGACATCACTTCTGCATGTGCTAACTACATGTGTACTTCTGTTCAGGTGGAACACATGTGTTGTAGATGGACACAATGTGGCTGAGCTTTGCTATGCACTATGGCAGGCAGCCCAAGTCAAGGATAAACCCACAGCCATCATTGCAAAGACTTACAAAGGGAAGGGCATTACAGGTAAAATGGACCACCCTATTTACTGAATACCATAATCTGATAAAATGGTGGTACTCCTAGAATTGTCACTTATTTTAACCATATCCTGTCGTTCCAGGAGTTGAAAATGAAGACAACTGGCATGGAAAGCCAATGCCTAAAGACAGGGTTGAGTCCATAATTAATGAGATACAAAATCAAATCCAGACCAACAAAAAGCTGAGTCCTTCTGCTCCAACTATGGATGCTCCAGCTGTGGACATTTCTGGCATTAAGATGCCTTCTCCTCCAAGCTACAAACTTGGTGATAAGGTGACTAGCAGTAAAAACTGACTGGCATGTCTAATATTTCTGCTGCCACACACCTATTTACCGTGCATTTTTACATCCTTTGTTCTAGATCGCAACTCGTAAGGCATATGGATTGGCTCTTGCTAAACTAGGACATGCCAACAATCGTGTCATTGCCCTTGATGGTGATACCAAAAACTCCACCTTCTCTGAGATCTTCAAGCAAGCACACCCAGACCGCTATATTGAGTGTTTTATTGCTGAGCAGAATATGGTGCGTAATACTGACTTCAGTCTTTTTGTGGGGGAACCCTAAGAATGCCAATGAAGTATCTTCAACAAGCATTATGGGTTTATTCAATAAATTAAGAGCTGGCAGGAATGCAAAGTAAATTTCCTGATTTAGGCCAAACTAGAAATTCTCCAAGAAGTTTCTTCAGTTTGAAATTTGCGTTTAAAATGCTTATTGAATCAACTTTAAATTGCTGAAAACCAGGTCTCCAACTAGGTGGCGTTACATGGACTTGTCACTCATATTCTACTTAGTATGACTTCCTGCTTGTTAAATACTGGCATTGCATCCTTGATCCTACTTGTCACCGCTCCCCACAACCTAACAGGCTCCATTTTTCTCTGAGCCTTTGCTATGACTTCATGAAACACATGGTGCAGTATTTATTCTGTTACTGGCTAGCACAGGTGCCTTCTAAAAGTGCTGAATCTCCCACAGATCTTATGCTTTTCTTCTTGTCTCCTCTGGCCAGTTATGCCACTTCCTGGTCCGATAACTCTCTGCCAATTTTCCCATTTGGTGTTCCTGCCCCTATCGAGGCTCAAGGAGAGCTTTAGGAGGTAGCTCTGCACTCCAACTTTGAAGACTATCTCTCTATTAACCCCTTAAGGACCAAACTTCTGGAATAAAAGGGAATTATGACATGTCAGACATGTCATGTGTCCTTAAGGGGTTAATAATGTCTGAAACACATTGATGTTCTATGTCTGTCCCATTTGATACATGGCTTAATATGTAAGAAACCTGGATTGTGCTAAACCACTTTTCTTCTTTCTCTAAAGGTCAGCGTTGCGATGGGCTGTGCCACCAGGAATCGCACTGTTGCTTTTGCAAGCACATTCGCTGCCTTCTTCAGTAGGGCCTATGATCACATTCGTATGGGAGCCATTTCTCAATCAAATGTCAATCTCTGTGGTTCTCACTGCGGTGTATCTATTGGTGAGTAGTCTTACTCCGCACAAATCTACAGTGACTCTATGTAGCCACTCCAAATACTGGCCAAAAAACTAACCAAACCTGTATTAGATACAGGTAAGAGTCAGATCTAGGTTATTTATCAATGCTAGAATTATCTGGAGGCTGTTAAGCCTATATCAAATACTAGATGGGCTTTCCACAAGGATCTTTAAATCAGCTGTTATAAAGCTAAGATATAAAACAATTATAAAAAGTGTTTAAAAGAAACGCCTATGTGGAGTAAGGAAAAAGTGACTTGGTTTTTATACATGTCTTTAGGTGAGGATGGTCCTTCTCAGATGGCTTTAGAAGACATTGCAATGTTCCGTGCTATTCCAACATGCACAGTCTTCTATCCCAGTGATGGCGTCTCCACTGAACATGCAGTGTTTCTTGCTGCGAATACTCAAGTAAGATGTACACCTTGGATATGCTTTTGTGTAATGAACCGATGCTGGATTTCGGTTGTAATCTGTAACCTTGTTGTTCACTTAGGGAATCTGTTTCATCCGGACCAGTCGGCCTGACACAGCTGTCATTTATTCTCCTGAAGAGAAATTTGAGATTGGGCAAGCAAAGGTAAAAAACACAAATTTAAGTTATTTGAGAACTTGTGCCAGTCAGATGCATTCTGTCTGCAAAACTTTTCCTTTTTTCTTTAAAGGAAACATGGAGTGTCGGCAGATAAGAACCATTCGGCCCATCTAGTCTGCCCAAATGAAAACACCGTAACAGTATTATTGCCCTTTATATAGCACCAACAGATTCCATAGAACTTTACAATATTATTAGAGGGGTGATTTAACTAGAAATAGGACAATTACAAGAGAACTTACAGGAACGATAGGTTGAAGAGGACCCTGCTCAAACGAGCTTGGTCTATAGGAGGAGGGGTATAAAACATATTGGGACAGGAAATGGCAATCAAAGAAGGTGGAAGAGAAGCAGAGCTGGAGGAGAGAGTAGAATGCTGCCCTTTAGGAAAGAGCAAGAGACAGGTATGCAAGGTAGAGGTTTCTCTGAGAGGCCATAAGCTTTCCTAAAAGATGGGTTTTAAGGTACTTCTTAAATGATTGAAGGGGAGAGTCTGGCGGTAGGCAGGCTATTCCATAGGAAGGGAGCTGCCGTGAGAAGTCCTGGAAACGTGAGTTGGCCGTATGGGTGCGGACAGGAGGTCACTGGAGCGCAGAGACTGAGAAGGGGCATACCTATAGATTTGTGAAGAGATAAGTGGGGCTAGAATTGTTCGGTGCTTTTAAATGTATGTGTTCGCACTTTGAATTGACTCTTCGTATTCATGAAGCCAATGTAAGGACTGACAGAGGGGTGAGGTGTGAGAGGACCGACTAGAGAGGAAAATCAGTCTGGCGGCAGCATTCATTAGACTGTAGCGGGGCAATATGGCTTTTGGGAAGACCCCCCCTCAGGAGAGAGTTACAATCAATAAGGGACATTACTAGAGCATGGACAAGCTCCTTGGTAGCATCTTGTGTAAGCAAGGGGCAGATGCAGGCCATGGTTTTTTAACATGGCATCTACAGGATTTGGAATCATGCTGGATGTAAGGCTAGCCTCAAATATGGCACCAATACAGCGCGCCCAGTACAGCCCCTTAAGTGGTTATTATGCCCAGCATGTCTTGGTATGGCTTGACCACTTACCTGGGTCCGCAGGTCTTGCTATCTGGGAGCTGCTCCATGACTTCACTACTTCAGTCAGAGCTTGAAGCTGTCTGGGCAAAGCCAGGCTATTGGGCTATCCCTGCATTCTATGTAGTGGTGAACAGTTGACCCATTTGTAAAGTCAAATATTCTAAAATGGCATACAAAAAAGGGGAGAGGTACAGCGGTAACGCTAAAGGTACAAGTCTGTAGCATTGATACCCTAACAATCCAAAATGTAAAGGCAACAGGCTGTGCAAAATATTAACGTTGACTAAACCAGTCAGTAGAGTGAAGGTGTTTTCTTAGTTATACCATATGAAATCGAAACAAAGACTTGATTATTTACTCCACAAGGAAAACAAATTGACCTCCAAGAACCATTTTCAGCAGGTTTTTATATTGATACAATAGGGACTCTTGTACCATATTCTTAAGCTATTTTACATTGATCTAGAGTGTTACTACACTTTGACAAACATTCACTTTTTTTTTTGTTTATGGTGTAACTTCCCAAGAAGTGCCAATTTGCCTTTTAAACAAGTGTTCCTTATCTACCAGGTGGTGCGGCAAAGCGATTCTGACCGGGTAACTGTAATTGGTGCAGGAGTTACTCTACATGAAGCTCTCGCGGCTGCCGATGAACTTTCCAAACAAGGTAACAATCTTCTGACTCCTCACCTATCTTAAAGTGCACTTTGCTGTGTTTGACCACACGGCGCAACTTATCGTAAACCCCCCACCCACAAACTGCTATATGCAGAATAACGGACTAACTTGCTGTTTAACCCCCCTCCACAGGCATAAATATCCGCGTGATCGACCCGTTCACAATCAAGCCATTGGATGCAGCAACCATTATATCAAGTGGAAGAGCTACAGGCGGCCATATAATTACTGTTGAGGACCACTACAGAGAAGGTAACTGGTAGCAAACACGGTCTTGATCCAGATATAAGTAGCTCAGTGGCAAGAGAAAGGAACACTTGTCTGCAATTTAGACTGCAGTCACATGTGGGTTTTTCAAAAACCTGCATCACGCTATTTTAGAATGGTCACTTGTCCACACTTTCAGCCAGGAGTCTCTTTGTACTTTATTTCAAAGGATTTTGCTAAGCTTTGAAAGGCTCAATATAATGTGTGCTGTAGTGGTTATGGTGCTAACATGGTTTGACCTTTTACATAATGCAATCTACAAAATCTGCCACTGTCTGTGATTTCAACATGGTAGTCTCCCGGTAGGCACAACACTATAGAGTTCTAAAGGGGTGCAATTGTTGGTAAATGGTCCCCTAAATATATCCATACTTCCAATCAGCAAGCAACCTCAGACTGGACGTGATGTAGTCGTGTCCAATCATCCAAGATAATGGGATATAATATACTACAAGAATACCCAAAGACTAACTTGTGTCAGGGCAACAATATGCTGTTAGCCAGGGCTGGATCTTCCTTTAGGCTAACTAGGCTTCAGCCTGGGGCCTCAAGATCAAGAGGGGCCTACATTCAAATTGTTAGCAAAATTAAAATTACACTATTCTAAAAAAGGTGAACACTGAACCCCAAATAAGGAGAAATTCTACGCATATAATATGACCAGTGGCGTACTAAGGGGGGCAGTCCGCCACAGGTGCCACTTACTAGGGGGGTGCCTGGGGCAGACTGCAATGCCCCTCCTGCCGCAATCGCAATGTGCAGAGCTGCAGTCCATGTATCTCGCGTGCACTGCCCAATCAGAGTGTTGCCGTGGGTTACCACGGCAACGCTCTGATTTGGGTCTCGCGAGATCCATGGTCTGTGGACCAGAAATGACGGCCACCAGGGACCCCACCGGACCACCAGGCAGCCCCCACTGGACCACCAGGGATTTAAGGTAATGTTTTTCATCCCCCTCCCTCTCCTCATCACCCCCCTCCCTCATTCATTATCAGTGTTTTTTTTCTTCTTTTTTTTCTTTGTGATAATTTTTATTTATTCGTTGCGTCAGTATCAAGGAGCAATGAGACTCGCAGGTCTCCAAGATATGTTATGGTAAAGAATAACAGGTCGGGCTTGCAGGCACACAGCGTGAACGGACTCGCAGGTCCTCATGCTCTGGTGTTATGTTCATATAATACAAGTTTTCATGCATGTTATACACGGGATGAACCACATGTACAGAAACCGTTTTTAGTCTAGGTTAGTTAGCATTTTACACTGTCGGTATTTGTGATGTGAGCACCGTTGTTGGTGTAATTCGTCTATTCAAGAACCTCGGTGCGTTCGCTATGTCTCAACTAACTTCTATAAGTGTCGTTTGTATGTCAGTGTTCCCACGCTATCATTCGGTTCATTCATTGTATTAGAGGCTCGTAAACCTCTCTTCTGACCTCGATTGTCAGGCCTGCCATAGGGCCCTCTGTCTTGCGGTATTACCCTTGTTGCGTTTGTGTTTTCCCCCACCGTTACTGTAGTATTTCATATGTTTATGTAGGGTTGTGGTGTTGTGGGCATGAGATTCCCCCTTGCTGAGTGGGTGGTTGCGACTTTAGTCATGTCGCATCCGGGCCCGTCTAAAGTTATCATGTTCGTCAGGTGTGTCCTAGAGGCATTAACCCCGACTGATCGGGGGAGTTCGTGTGGATCTATGAGTGTTTCCGTTCGGGGTACGGCTATCCCTTGTCGTGGTGAGTTCGGGCAGTGGTATAACTCGGGTTGTTAGGGAGAGGGGGGTTCTGTCCCTGTCGGTCTTCTGTCTGGTGTGTTTTTTTTTATTTTTTTTTTAAATGTCAGTACCAATCAACACGTTTCATTTAACAGATTGATATATATCACAGTAATGATGTATTTTATTGTCTCTCGTAATTTACAAACTTAAAAATGGGAGGTGAAAGGGCCCCATAAGTGGAATAGCCTAGGGCCTCTCCATCTAAATCCAGCCATGCTGTTAGCCCATCACTGAAGATCACGCATAAGAGAATTTCTTGCACAGATTGCTTCTGCCATTATCTGGTGGCCTCCTAACTACAGGTTCTGTCTATATATAAAACTACGCTGTGAAAGAATCAGCATAATATGAGCAGGATATTATGTAGAGCAATTCATCCAGTACTGGTTTAATTTAAGTCTGTCTGCAGCTGTAGAGCCACAGAATTCTAATGCGATTCAGTATTTAGAATGTCTGGCATATCACTCCTTTTCTAGAATAGCCATAGTTAACTTCCATATGTTGAAGGCAATACTTAGTGCTGTACACATGTGAATCTGCTATGCTTAAACATTGCATTACCTTCAGGCCATTTATTGTGCAAGCTTTTGTTCTGTTGGCTCCTAGCGGTATAACACTGGTTTTATTTTTCACCAGGGGGAATTGGAGAAGCGGTGTCTGCCGCTGTAGCAGGACAGCCGGGGTTCATCGTTCAGAGCCTCGCGGTTAATGGGGTACCTCGAAGCGGGAAGCCTACTGAGCTTTTGGACCTGTTTGGCATCAGTGCTAAACATATAGTTGCCGCTGTTAAATCTACCTTTGCAAATTAAACTCATCTCCATTGCAGGTTGCTAACTCTGTAACAGTTCCTGTAGCGTTTAATTCATTTAATGGTTACTATGCTACCTCAGTGTTCTCAAGCTTCTTGTTACCAGTTAACTCTGTTTGCTGTAGCACATCATGGGTGTGAATGTTCTAACTGTCTAGTTTATCTCTGTACTTACTACAATAAAGAACATCAACCGTAACACTGTCAAGTCTGTGTGGTTTCTTGTCATTTTTTTTTTTTGTGTGTGGGATCTGTAGCTTGTGAGTGTTCCTACCTATTAGAAATTCATCACAAACATAAATGTCTGAATTAACATTCCTGTGGGTTCAAATGGATTTTATGAAGTATCCACGTCTAACTTCCATTTATATCTGCACGGAGAGTTAATTGAAGTCGTGTGGTGTGTTTTTATTATTTTTTTCTCACCACATGGGGGCAGAATTGTCATTGCTGAGATTTTCAATAACTAGCCAAACTCCCACACTCCGGTCAACTATGCCAGAGTGGGTAGTCTTCATATGACGAGGTGTTGTATGAGACAAATTGATGTAAGATTTGTCATCCCTTCCTCCTTCCAAAGAAACTGCATTCTGGCTCTAGACAAGTGGTCGTATCGGTACTGATGCTGAAATACAGTACACCAAAACTCTACTGGATGGCTTGTGAGCAGTCTCCATAGCCACACTACTGTGCTTTATAATCACTACACTTACAGGTAACATAATTGGGCAATCAACAGTTTAGCAGGGTGTGCGTTTGTCTAAGTCCCATGAATAGAGTCTGTAATGTCGCACCATGAAATTGGGATTTGGCACACTCCTAATGATTCTAATTAGTTTAGCGTTGCATTTAATATCCACTCTATATATAAACCTCTCAAACTGAATTGGCATGACACAAATAGGGCTTGTCTTTGGGTGGGGGCGATTTCAAGAAAATCCTAAACAATAATATAAACTAGACTCGGTTATAGTAAACTGAAATCGAAAAAATTAAAATGACAAATGTGAGGGATGTGTTCAGTACTGCTGGACTGCAGTAGAAATGCCAGTCTGGGTCCTCAGCAAAGTCCCTACAATGACAGATCTGTTTTTAACACTGCCAGTGGAAACCTTGGGGTAACTTGAGCCAATTTGAGAATTTAATGTTCACAAATTGTAGGTTGTGAATTTCTTCCAATTCATCTGTAACTAACTTTACTGCATTCTATATACTCTGCTTTCTTTTAAGGTGGTACTCGTGCAGGAAAAAAATAGAACTCTCGGACACCATCACTAGACATCAAATGTCTCTCCTGCAAAGAACACAATATGGTTTAATGTCGTGAGAAAGGTGTCTTTTCACAAATTCCAAAAAACGTATTTTTATTTATATAATTTTTTTTAAATTGGGAGTAGGAAAATCTAAGGTTAATGCTAAAATTGGCACGGTGAGCCTATAGCGAAGTTGGGAAATTTCCAATGCAGTTGTCACTTTGAATTGACATTGAATTCCCTATAACTTTATACGTTCTTGCAGTACCCATGATTGCTTAGCTGTAGTATGAAGCTATGCCTGTAGATGTCACTAATGCCGTAATATTACTTACCTGCTCCAGAGAAGCTTAGTCTGGTGAAAACGAGAGTACACAAATGGTTCAACTACTCGGCCATAGACTGCACGGCTACATTCCTTCCAAGTGACTTGTGTTCTCTGGGCTGTGCCTGTGTTTTTCTCTTAATAACCGTATATGCAAGTTAAGTCTATATTTTCAAATGCATGGCTAGTCGCTAAAGTGTGAACTGCTGAATATTTAAAGTGGATTTAAAATAAAATTAATATTAAAGATTTGCAAAATTGGAAGTGTTATCCAAGCAGGCTATCACAGGCAAACAAAATGTGTTTTCCCCCTCAGTAAAAAGTAGCACATATCCTGTATGAGAAACAAAACACACACTACAGTCTTTTCCTCTGTGCATAAAAAAAAAAAATTAAACCATCCCTAATCATGAAGTTATTTTCTGCATGAATAAGATTTATTTAATGAACTGTGATTGATGGGGAAATTCAAAGTGATTTTTAATTGTATTCCAGACAAACTGGAAAAATCCACAATTTGGAGTTCTGTAGTTCTGGCCTTGCATGTGATGTTCACTTTAAATTATTCACAATTAAAGGGACACTGTAGGCACCCAGACCACTTCAGCTCATTGAAGTGGTCTGGGTGCAGTGACCCATCACCCTGAACATGTAGTTATTGCAGTTTTTATAAACTGCAATAATTACCTGCTAGGGTTTTCTCCCCTTCTCTACTGGGATTCGGGTTTGAAGGTGACTTCTAGTCGTCTAAACGGTGCTGGACGTCCTCACACTATGCATGAGGACTTATAGTGTCACCGGAATCCCCATAGAAAAGCATTGAATAATGCTTTCCTATGGGGAGATCTTAATGTGAGCGTGGCCTTACCGCACATGCGCATTAAGTTTCCCCTGACTTCTGCGTGGGTGGAGCCGAGCCAGTGCCGAGGGATATCGGCGCTGGACCCCGGTAAGTGATAGAAGAGGTTGACAGTGGGGGAAGCTATTGTGCCAGGAAAAAGTTTGTTTTTCCTGGAACTATAGTTTCCCTATAATGCTGACAAAACACAAGCAATCGTAGTATATGCATAGAATAGCATTGTAGGACTAGTACGTTTAAACCTGCCTGGAATGTACATTTAAGACTCTTTAGTAAGAATGTAAATGAATAGTCGGAAAATCTAAGGTTGGATCACCCAGAAAAGATCCTAAGGATATACACACCAGAGCCAGGTTCAGTATATGGCTCTATTTTTGTGAGTGTGCTTTATAGAGATCCACATATGTGTATGTTTCAATAAGGATAATCTGCACTATTGTGTACCCCTCTATCTCTGTTTCAGCATTGCTGGTTGTACTAAGAAGAGAGGGAAGTATATTCTTTTCTCCACTTTATATATATATATATATGTGTGTGTACACTATATGTCTTAAGGTGTAGGGGATACATCACAGGTGTATAGAGCTCACCATTACTGAACGATATACTATTTAATTTTGTTAAATCTACGTTTAATGCTAAAATTGACAAGCTGCGTCTATAGCGAATTCGGGAATTCTCCAAAGCAGCTCTCTTTGAAGTGACATTAAGTTTCCTATAATTTACACTTTAGCGAGTAACTTTGTGAGGATTTTTTTTTACTTTGATTTAAAAACTCACTTTGACTTCCCAGCCATTCTACATTAAATTGACAAGCTGCAGCCTAAGTAATTAGAGAATTTAAAAAACGTTACTATTTTATTCTAAGTTTTCAGTTTGTATTTTAATTTCCTGCAGGTCACTGTTTAGTGCCTAACCCCCATGGGATTGACGCTCGCCGTCTCCCCCCACAAAGAAGAGGAAAATGTTGTTCTTGCAGTACTGGGGCAGTCAGACATGGGGAAACTAATGATTGCTTAGCTGTAGTAAGAAGCTATGCCTGTAGATGTCACTGTAACACCTCAGTGTCACTTCCCTGCTCCAGAGAAGCTCAGTCTGCTGAAGACGAGTGTCCACGAATGGGTCCACTACTCGGCCATAGACTGCACAGCGTCATTCCTTCCAAGTGATGCGTGTTCTCTGGGCTGTGCCTGTCTTTCCCTAAATAACAGTATGTGCAAGTTAAGTCTATATTTTCAAATGCGTGGCTAGTCGCTAAAGTGGGAATTTCTGGAAATTTAATGTGAATTTAAAAAAAAATTAAAAAATTCAGATGGGTCAAGATTAGCAGAATTGGAAAAAGTAGCCAATCAGGCTATCGCAGGCGCCATAACCATTTTTTGTTTCTCAGTGCTGTGATCACAAATAGGAGAGAGAGGGTGAAAGTTCGGGGGGTGCAACTTTGAAGTTGAACTCTTCGAAAATGGTTTAACCCTGAAAGATAAGAAAGCACATAGGAACTGAACCCCCATTGCAACATCATTTAGATGTTATAAGGGTGGAGTAGGGCCAGATAGTCTCTTTAGTACTTATTACTTTAAAAAAAAAAATGAAGTTTATTGAGAAATCTCCCAAAGTGTTAGCGGGATTTCTTGCACATCTTTATTACTCTAAGGATGGACAGAAATGCTTGATTTTGTGCATATATAGTAAAGATAAAAGTCTTGCTGTTTCTGAGAAAAATTTAGTGTTGTAGACACATTAATTGATATCTGAAGAAATTCCAGCGAGCGGTAAAGAGCAGCACATTTCATGTATCACAAACAAAACAAACACAAAATACTACATTATTTTCCTCTGTGCATGCAAAAAAATAAATACAAATCAACCAGTCCTAATCATAAAACAAAAGTGTGTTTATTTTTATGCATGAACATGAATACAAATAAGACAGATTCATTCAATGAACGGTGAATGATGGAAAATGCGAAGTGAATTTTTATGTGTAGGCCGGAAGAATTGGAAAAATTCACAATGTTATCTATGTTTGGAGTTCTGGCATTGCATGTGATATTCACTTTAAATTACTGACAATTACTGCAGACAAGACAAGCAAACAGGCTGAAAAGAGACATGTGTCTATCAAGTTCAGCCTTCCTCACATTTGGTTTTTGCTGTTGATCCAAAAGAAGGCAAAGAAAACCCAGTCTGAAGAACTTAAAATTTTGCAACAAACTAGGAAAAAAATCCCAGAAGGGCAGTCAGATTAATCTTTGGATCAAGAAGCGATTACCCTACATTGAAAGATTATATCCATGAATATTCTGTTTTTGCAAGTATGCATCTAGTTGCTGTTTAAACATATGTATGGACTCTGATAAAACCACTTCTTGAGGCAGAGAATTCCACATCCTTATTGTTCTTACAGTAAAAAAACCTTTCCTTTGCCTTAGACGAAATCTTCTTTCTTCCAGTCTAAACGCATGGCCTCGTGTCCTCTGTAAAGTCCGGTTTGTGAATAGATTTCCACACAATGGTTTGTATTGGCCCCGAATATATTTGTATAATGTATCATATCCCCTCTCAGGCGACGTTTTTTTCTAAACTAAATAGGTTTAAATTTGTTAACCTTTCTTCATAGCTAAAATGTTTCATTCCGGGGGGGCGGGGCGGGGCCGGGCCGCCAAGCCGAGCGGTCACCGGGAAGAACAGCTCCTGCACAATAAGCCCCATATACGCTATAATCTGCAATTTATAAAGCACCCAGCGACCAACAACCCTGACCCGCAACGTATGCGGGCTACCGGAGCCGGGGAGAGGCTCGCTCTTGAAGTTCCAGTCCCCCGGAGGTGGGATCCCTGCAGTACCCAGCGGGACCCGACCTGGCGGTGAGCGAGGCGGACGGCCGCCACTTCGCTATCCCGCCCGAAGGAGCCGAACATGCCAGTGGTACATCAGCTGGCCCGGTCCTGTTCCCCCCCCACCGGACCGGGGGGGTGATCCCGGTCCATGTCCCACGACCACACTCAGAGACATCACTCGACCACCAAGCAGGCCTGAGACCCGCGGTCAAGATGGCGGCGGCCACGTGTGCGGAGACAGAACCGCAGACCCCGGGGCAGACAGCAGACAGGTCCTGGCATGGAGCACAAGGCTGCCGACATATGGTGACCCACAACATACAGCGGCCCCTGAGTCTGGTGACATACCGAAACCAAGACCCTGCACATCGCTCTACTCCCGTGGACGGAGCTACCCGTGGGACCGCACGCCCTTCTTCTGGGCTGGGCGCTCACCGAGAGGAACTCCTCTACAGCCTGCCATACTCCCTGGGAAAAGACCGCGATCCGGCGGACCCCGGGGCCCACGATCCTGCTGATGGGATCAATGGCGACAGGGCACGAGCGCCTGCTAAGGCCTCAGGCCGAAGGCCGGTGACCCATGGCAGTGGTACTGCCACAATGCCGGGAAATCTTCAGACCAAGCAACTGAGACACAACAGCATACCCGGGGGGAGTTGCAGAAGAGCACTAAGAGTATCACCGGACACACTGGCCGCCACCAGCCGGACTTCCCACTCGCTTACCCGTGTCATGGGCCGCAAACCCCGGATACCGCCGACAGGCACATGTCTGTGGACTGCTTCGGACTGCCGGACTGCCTGGCCACACTAAACTCAGGTTTCAGCAGGTGGAACCTGTACACACCAGAGCACGGCAAGCAAACTCCTCTGGGCAACATACAGTAACAGGCGGGACATTTTTCATCTAAGTATTTGACGTGCACACTGTTTTCTGCCTAAACTACTTAATATATGTCTCCTCAATGTGTCCAGTCATTCATGAACACCCTTTAGCCAGTACTGAACAGCTGTATTTTAATGTTGTCTATTGTCTATTGTTATTGGTTAGGCCCATAGCCCACATGCATCCCACTGTTAAATATCATCATATGTTAACATAACTATAGGCTACTCGAGCTGCCACCTTGAAGGCGAACCAACCTGTTAATCTGCCGTTGATAATTATTTATGCACTCGACCCCAGTCTGGCTGACATAGGCTGACGTTGAACGACATACCATGACCTAGCTACTCGAGACACTAAATTATAAATTATACACTGTACACTGTATTGACCGGCCTGACATCTGTTAGCGTTACCAAACAGTATAACACCGCTGATATAGTCTGCATCGCTGCTATCTTGGCCTGCACGGTTCAGCCTTAACTTAAATTACTTACCTAAAGATGCCCCACATTATAATCTCTAATGGAAAGCTCTTACTCACGGTATTGCATCCTACCCTAGCTTGCTTAAAGCTCGTTTCCACTAAGCGACTCGCAAAATATAAAATCAAGGCATTACATTCCTGGAAATGTACCCAACTATGTTTTCAATGTTATTTATGTACTACCTATGCATTTCCCTCTCTTTATTTTGTATCCCTCATATATGCCTTAATAAAAGAAAGATTTAAAAAAAAAAAAATGTTTCATTCCCTTTATTAATTTTTAGCGCTCCTAGGCACTTTTTCTAGAGTCATGATATCCTTCTTTTGAACAGGTGCCCAAAATTGCACAGCATATTCAAGATGTGGTCTTAGCAGTAATTTAAAAAGAGGCAAAATGATATTCTCATCCGGGGAATTAATGGCTTTTATCATGCATGGCAATACCTTACTGGCCTTAGCCACTGCTGATTGACATTGTGCATTGTTGCATAGTTTGTTGTCTATAACAATTCCCAGTAGTAAATGCATAGAATAGTTTCCCAACATGGGTGGTAGGACTATTATATTTAGACATGCCTGGAATGTATATTTAAGGCTCTTGAGTAAGAATGTAAATGAATATTAGAAAAATCTAAGGTTAAGGCTAAAATTGACAAGCTGAGCCTATAAGTTAGGAATTCTCCAAAGCAGCTGTCACTTTGAAGTGACATTGAATTCCCTATCAATTACACTTTTATAATTTCCCTATTATTTTTATCCTTTTTTACATTTTTACTTTGATTGAAAAACTCACAGAAACTCACTTTGATTTCCCAGCCAAGTAATTAGAGGATTTAAAAAAACAAAAAACTTTACTATTTTATCCTAAGTTTTGCAGTTTGTATTTCAATTTCCTGCAGGTCACTGTTTCGTGCCTAACCCTCATAGGATTGACCCTCGCCGTCTTCCCCCCATTTCTGTGATCATTCTAAATATGAGTTGGGCTTTGGGTATCACAGAGCAGAGAAGAGGAAAATGTCCTTCTTGCAGTACTAGGGCAGTCAGACTGGGGGGAACAAAATGATTGCTTAGCTGTAGTATGAAGCTATGCCTGTAGATGTCACTGTAACACCTTACCTGCTCCACAGAAGCTCAGTCAGCTGAAGACGAGTGTCCACGAATGGTTCATCTACTCGGCCATCGACTGCACAGCGTCATTCCTTCCAAGTGATGCGTGTTCTCTGAGCTGTGCCTTTTTTCCCCTAAATAACAGTATGTGCAAGTTAAGTCTATATTGTCAAATGCGTGGCTAGTCACTAAAGTAGGAATTTCTGGAAATTTAATGTGAATTCAAAAAAAAAATAAAAAAATTCAGATGGGTCAAGATTAGCAGAATTGGAAAAAGTATCCAGGCAGGCTATCGCAGGCGCCCAAACCATTTTTTCCCTTAGTGCTGTGATTTACAAGTAGGAGACAGGAGGCAAGAGAGGATGAACGTTCGTGGGACACAACTTCGGGGTTGAACTGTTAGAAAACGGTTTAACCTTGAAAGGTAAGAAAGCACCCAGGGACTGCACCCCCATTGCAACTTCATTTAGATGTTATAGGGGTGAAGTGGGGTCAGCTTAAGTAGTTAATTACTTTATAATAATAAATAAAATTTAAGTTTATTGAGAAAACTACCAAAGTGTTAGAGTAATGAAGATGTACAAGAAACCCAACTAAGGATGGACACAAATGCTTGATTTTGTGCATATATAGTAAAGATAAAAGTCTTGCTGTTTCTAAATAAAAAAAATAAAAAATGTAGTGAGCAACTTTCGACCCAGTTTTGACTGTTGTAAACACATTAGTTGACACCTGAAGAAATTTCAGTGAGCGGTAAAAAGCAGCACATTTCATTTACCATGAACAAAACACACAATTCTTTTTAAAAAAATACTGCATTCAATTCCTCTGTGCCTGACAAAACAATCAACCATTCGTAATCAAACAAAGGTGTGTTTATTTTTCTGCATGAATATGATATACCTTTAAGACAACTTTATTCAATGAATGATGGGAAATTCAAAATAAATTCAAAGTGAATTTTAAATTGCAGGCCAGAAGAATCAGAAAGATTCACAATGTCATCTATGCTTGGAGTTCTGGGACTGTATATGATATTCACTTTGAATTACAGACAATTTATGCTGACAAAACACAAGCAAGCATATTGAATGCATAGAATAGCATCCCGACATGGGTGATAGGGCTATTATATTTAGACATGCCTGGAATGTACATTTAAGACTCTTAGTATGAATGTAAATTAATAAATAAAGGTCAGATAACTTTTAAAGAACACAGATGTATGTATGTTGTGCTGCTTCCTTCAGCTGTTCGGAGTCTCAGAATATCACTCTAAATTATATGCAGCAACAAAGCTATTTCAAAGACCTTTTTTTTATTTTGAGGTAAACGTTTGGGAATATTGTGGAGAAGAGCTTCCTTCAGACTAGCTTCATCCTTCAACTCTCCAGATTCTATGGCCTTAGCAATTGGGGGTAACTAGGTTAACCGAAGCAAAGAGACAATGTAGAAGAGAGAGGAATTGGGTATGTACAGGGCTGGGCCAAGACATTGTGCTGCCTGGGTCCAAGAATGAAATGCTGCCCCCCGCACCAAAACAACGACCAGCAAAACACTCAGCGTGTGTAGTGGATTTAATGTCTGTGTGTATTGAATGCAATGTCTGTGTTTGTGTATTGTATGCAATGTGTTTAGTGGATGCAGTGTTTTGTAGTAGATGTGTGTACTTGTGTAGTGGATGCAGTATTTGTGTAGTGGATGTAGTGTGTGTGTAGTGGATGCAGAGTGTGTGAGAGCAGTTTTTTGTTTTTTTTTGGTTTAATTAAGTTTATTCATCCCTCCCATATCTCTTATCTGTGGTCAGGGAGGGGGGCACTGGATTCCCTGGCGGTCCCATGGCACACCTCGTTGTGTTGTCCCAGAAGTCTGTTAACATCTCCAGCAGCATTACTTCCTCTCTTCTTGCGAGCCGCAAGAGCACGGCCTTGAGTTGCTATGGCAACGCTCCGCAGGTCACACAGTGCATGCCAGGTCGTTGCCATAGCAACCGGTCACGCTCTTGCGGCTCGCGAGAAGAGGGGAGGTAATGCTGCAGACTCTCGGGCCCCTTTTTTATAGTGTAAAACAGGGGCCCGGGACTGCATGTAAATATAGCGATATTCGCGATATATGTATGCAATGAGGCGGCCAGGTTAGAGTGGTCGGGCGCATTTTGTCCCTTTGGAGGACAGGCCTTGGCTGTTTTTACTATGTCCTCCAGAAGTTCTTATTCCCATCCCCTTAATTTGGGAGAAGAATTAACTACATATAACTAAATTGCATTATTGGATTCAGGGGCAGCTGAATGTTTTTTGGATATACCCTTTGCCAGTAGTCATTCTATTGTCAAGTTAAAAAGAAAATGGTGGGGGCGGGGCCTGACTGCCAAACGGAATGGTCGCAGGCAGAGTGAGCTCCGATCGAGAATCTACGAAATCGCACTAATACCGACACTTACAAGCAAAACAAGTGTAATCTGAGGACGGGACACAGCCTGCAAACAGCTCCGCTTAAATCTAAGGCTTCCCTGACACAACCCAAGCAGATTAAGCCCACAACACTACTGCGGCCTACCTGGAGGCGACGGCGTGAGAGAGGCGGCCGCTCTCCCCGCCTGATCCCCTGCTGAACACAAGATGAGGCAGCACAGAAACCTGTTCCCCCCCCCTGCCGGTGGGGGTTATCCCGGCATCATTTCATCCACGGGTGTAACTGTGGCCTCGCACAAGCTGCAACTGCAACTTAGCTCTGACCACCTCAAGCAATACAAGATGGCGGACGCCAGGCCTCACACCAAACCACGAGGCACCACAGAGTCAACACTAGCAAAGCTAGACAAGATCTTAGAGGAATTTTGGCGAAAAATTGAGGAGAGGCAACAGAGAGCAAACTCACACCACCATTCATCCCTGGCAATCCAGCGGTCCATGCCGACCCCACAGAGGCGGAACAGCTTCACACCCAGGCGCCGGAGGAGAACACGACCCAGGCGGTCGACTCCAGGGGGTAAGTCGGCTCATAGAGTCCCCCCACAGAGACCCCCTTCCAAAAAAGGACCTACCCAGGACCACCGAGAAGGGCAAAACCCAGGCCCATGTGGCACACGGAGCCTCCCGGAACCACCAGGAGCTAGCCGTCAGGCATGATCACCTGGGCCCCAAGAGACAACCGCAAAGGGCTGGAGAGGAGCTCCATGCTACGCCCCACCGGCGGCAGTTCTGCAACGCCTCAGCTGCTACACAACAAGACCCCAAAGGGCACCTCAGCAAGAACTCGCATGGAGCCCAGAGACGAAACAACACTGCACCGGGAATACAGCAACAAGAGACTCCCCCCCTGAGCCTCCAAGCGGTGTGGGCTGATAACCACCATTAGACGCTACGATACCTGCTCTCGTACACAGGATTAATTAGAGTTCTCTAGTGTCTAACAACTGACCAAGTAATTCACCCAGTGGTACCCTTAAGCATTTAATCATAATAGCATAAAGCATAATACACTAATTTACTAAGCTTAATCGTTTTGCTATGTTTAGTAGTTTTAAAAGGCTATGACACACCACATATCTGTATAGCATGAGTTAAAAAATAATATAATTGTGCAAGTTTTTTCAACGCCATGTTCCTGTTATAAAATGTATGAAAAAGCATTGTTTGCCCCGCTGTTGTGGCGATGCAAGCATCTTCTGTAAACTCTCTGCGCAACAAAAATAAAGAATTAAAAAAAAAAAAAAGAAAATGGTGAGAGCACTCAAATAAATAAAAAATATACTACCCAGACAAAGTCAGAGTCTGAAAATAAACACAAATAGAAAAAACATAGGGTAATAACGTTGATATTAAAACTTAAAACTCTATACTGGTCTCACTCACATAAATGGAGCCACTTAGAAAGCTGGCTCAAACTGCATGCCTTGAATAAATCACCATTTGGACTTCAGCTGGGTCCTTTCCAAAATTGTATCCAGTGTACCACCAGAGAACGCAGGTTCAGGGGGTTACAACAATTTTTATTAATCCAATCACAGGAAATAAATTAAAATAATACAAAATATAAAAGAAAGTCCCTTAAATAGAAAGTCCAATAGCACCTGACACGTTTCGGCAATATGCCTTCATCGGAGGTGATGCTTGTGATCCTGGCATGCTGTCTTTTAAATCCATTCTTCGCGCCCTTTTCACCACATTCGCGGCTCTTCACTTCCGGGTTTGGCGCCGGGACGCCTCCTGCGTCATCACGTCCCAACGTCTATTATTATTTCCGGTTCAAATTTGTATTAGGACGTGTCATAATAAATAAATAAACGTCATAATAAAGAAGTCCGCACATATAGAAGTTGTAAAAACTAGAAACTTGCTGCTTAAGTCAGAAATAATACAAACAAATCCATAATAACATTAAAATCCTGTTAAAAAGGTGAATACATTCCTAATTCAAAGGTAATTAACAGTAATTAACACCTTATAATAATGAACAGAATTTATTTAATTTTAAAGATGCAAATCTTAAAAAGATCAGTAAAAATATTAGAAGAGAAAAAAAATATAAATATAGATACCATCCTAAAAACTTTTGGTATATATATTAAAAAGAACACTTAATTAATAATAGAATATGTATAGACATTTAGAATTTAGACAATAAATACTCAAATAAAATAAAAACTCATAAAAATAATGGTATTATAAAATTTAAAAAAAATTCCATAGTATATAAAAAATATATATAAAGTTATACATCTAAAAATAAAATTAAAGAGGGAAGAAAAAAGCAGGAAATTATAAAAAAAAGTCCTTCATACATATTTATTAATTTTAAAATCAACATTAAGTCCACGTGGTGTCATAGTATCAAGTTCAAACATCCACTTAATCTCTGCTAAACCTAGAATATGATCTAGATGAAGTGGATGTTTGAAGAGCCGCGAATGTGGCGAAAAGGGCGCGAAGAATGGATTTAAAAGACAGCATGCCAGGATCACAAGCATCACCTCCGATGAAGGCATATTGCCGAAACGTGTCAGGTGCTATTGGACTTTCTATTTAAGGGACTTTCTTTTATATTTTGTATTATTTTAATTTATTCCCTGTGATTGGATTAATAAAGATTGTTGTAACCCCCTGAACCTGCGTTCTCTGGTGGTACACTGGATACAATTTTGGAAAGGACCCAGCTGAAGTCCAAATGGTGATTTATTCAAGGCATGCAGTTTGAGCCAGCTTTCTAAGTGGCTCCATTTATGTGAGTGAGACCAGTATAGAGTTTTAAGTTTACCCTATGTTTTTTCTATTTGTGTTTATTTTTAGACTCTGACTTTGTCTGGGTAATATAATTTTTATTTATTTGAGTGCTCTCACCATTTTTTTATTTATTTTTTTTTAAATTCTTTATTTTATTTGCGCATGAAATGACAGCAAGCGTGCAGCGCCACGACAGCTGCTGCAAGCAGTTTCGTATACATTACAAATCGTGACAGGTTAAACAGCGCAGTTTTTTTTTTTTTTTAAGATAACAAGCTATAATACAATCATGGTAAATGCGTGCATATTAAGATTAATCTCGCTCAATGTTATAAAGCTATTAAAACATATAATGACATTCAGACTAAGTTGGTGATGTCTACAGTGTAAAACAATATACATGTAGTGGCAAACAAGAAATTGCTCTATTATTACAAGTTTACTTCGCTAGTTATGTGAGCAGGCTAGAACATTCTCTAGAATAACATACAGGCTGGAGCAAGATATATCGCTTCAAAAACATAGGGACATGGTTGATCTAACTGTGCCAACAATAGGAGGAGCAGGCAATAGAGGTGCAGGAACAGGTATGTTAGTAATGATGTATGCCCAATTTTGACATTAACACTGTCAATTATAACAGGCTGAAACTTACTGTTTGTGTTAGGATATGCTTGACATCAATTTTTAGAGTACATCATGCTAGGCTATACGTGTATAAAACATTGCTAGTTGGGCTTAGGTTTAGGTAGGGCTAGCTAGTAACATAGTACGGTCACAGTATACATATGTGGGCAAGAACGTTAAAAGCTTAAAGCAGGGTAGCGTATAGCATGGTAGAAGTGCTCAGTAGAATTAAAATATAAATCTGGACACATGCGGGAAGGAAACCTCCCAAGCAAAGAGTGGGTGAGTGCTGATAGTGACCCTGACCCCTAGGGGAATCTATGTGGAGACCCCCCATAAATGCCTGCCCATTGTCCCTTTAGCCTATGCCCTCTGGGTATACATCACAGTCCAGCAAGTTGGCAGTTCGCCAGCAGGGTCGACGCTTCGTCGAGATATCATCTCCGCTGGGCTCTGGGAGGGTTTTCTGGCTGCGTCCGACGTATGTTGGGAGCCTTGCTACCTCCCGGGGGGCTGCGGTGCCCCTAGTTTGAGTCCCTGATGTTCGGGTAGGATTTCGCTGGTCGGCTGGCTCCGCCGCTGCTGGGCAGTGAGTGGGTCGTGCTTGCCCGGCGGTCCTGCTCTGTTTTGCAAGCGTGTAAGTGGTAACTCTTTGGCGTGAAGTCCTTCGGGGGGTCGCTTTGGGAGCTTTTGGCGTGTACCCACTTATTTGGCGTCTGGTCGCCGGTCGAATCCATGCTGCCGCCGCTTGCACTGCCAATCGGTAGGCTCTGTCTCGGTTTCGGTATTTTATCCAAAGGTTGATGCAGAGTCTATTAAAAAACTCTTAAGTACGCCTGGGTGGGGTGGCATGGGTATTGCTCTTTACAGGTTGTGCCTGTATCGCTGACGTCTTCAGTTTTACCGTGTGGCTTTCTGCGCCGGGTTGCCGTTTATTCCGGCCATGTGTGTGAAGGCCAGGCGTGTCCGCCATCTTGGGCATTGCTGTCTCTGTGCCTCTGGGGGTTTCCCCAGCATTTGCTGTGCAGTCAGTGTTTGAGGCCGCCTGTGCTGGCGGGGACCGGGATAACCCCCTCCGGTCCTTGGGGGGGGGGAGGCGATATACAAGTGCCCCCTCTTCAGCCTGAGAACCGGGAGAGCGGCCGCCTCTCCGCGGCTCCCACCGGTGCAGGCCGCAGGTTGCAGAGTAGATGATTTGACGGCGGGGAGCCCAGAGTCAGGTATCCCTGGACTCGGCGTCTCCTCCGGAGCTGGGGGGTAGTCGTCCGCAGCCGGTACGATCCGGTGGTCGGGCATTATGCCCAGAATCAGAGCTTTGGATGCGGGAGCTCCCGCCATGGACGTCTGGCTCGCTCGGCAGGTCACCCATTTTCTTTTTAACTTGACACTTGTATTTTTTTTAGTGATTTTTGTGGCTCCACTAAGGTGATTGTAGCACCATCACATTCTTTTAGGAATTTATCACTATTGTACTGTATTTTAGTCATTCTATTGCTTCGAATTAAGGAATACACCCTTGGCCATTGAGGCCATAGATGGTAGACCTCTTCAGATTCCTAAGATTTCACACGAGACAGAACCCATGCAAATGAACGGAGGGGTCCTGCATGAGACTATTGTACTACAATTAATCTTTTTCTCCAGCTTGTCCAGTTGGTTTAGGGTTTCCCTGGATAAAAAAGTATAACCCCAATATTTATTCTGAAAAGGGAGATGTAGTGTCCTGGAGCAGAAATTGTCTTCAGAGGTGTATTACGAGGGTAATATCGGTTATCCTAATAAATGTTCCTACCATGTCTCCCTTTACCTGAACAATACATAGAGCTAAAATAAGTTTTTTGGTAAGGGTAAAGCCGAGTCGTTACCACCACATAGGTCCTATGATTGTGCCATTGACCTTTTACCAGGTACTATGCCTCCTAGAGGTACTGTGTACCTGTAGCGTTACTTACCTTGTCCGGGGGCCGGCCAAGGTCCTCTGTTCCCGGCACGCTCAGAGCGCCGATGAAGGCGGGCGCTGACCGCAGAATGCGGTCACGTGTCCCGCCTAGCTTTGAGAGCGCACCGTGTGTCACGAGCACGCTCTTAAAGGGGAAGTGGGAGCCGAAAATCAAAACGGTCTCCCATTGGCCCCTGTCACCCCACACTCCCCATACTCTCACATATTGGGGGCGTGGATATGACAGGGGCCAATCAAGAATAAGTTGAAGGTATTTAAACTTACCTCTCCCTTTACTCCCTGCCCTATCGTGGTTTCTGTTTCAGTTCCCTTTAGCGCTTGTTGTGTTCAGTTGTGTTCCTTCGTATTGACCTTGGCTTTGTTTCTGACTACGTTATCTCTTTATCCTTATCTGTTCTGTTTGCCGGCTTGCTGTTTACTGTGTGCCAGACCCCGGCTAGTCCTAGTTTACGCTGTCTTTCTGTGCCCTTGACCTCGGATCGTTCCTGACTCTGTCTCCTCTCATATACGTCGAGTCCGGCCATTCTAAGGTCCGGTAGATGTATCTCTCCTCTGTGTTGTCTTTTGTCGAGTTGAATATTGCGAGTTTGGGTATATTTTCGTTACAGTACCTCTCTCAGACCTTGCATATATTATCGAGGCTTGAATATCATTACTGTAAGGAATGCCAATCCCATACCCTTGATAACTTAGTTGTTTGACAAACCAAAGGGTTCCAAGGTGTTCTGCAAATTAGTTTTTAGAGGGAAATGAAAGCTGATCAGAGTTTGCAAAGGAGATGAATGGAAGACAGCCTTTAACACCCGATATGGACACTACGAGTACACTGTAATGTCTTTTAGGATATGTAAAGCTCCGGCTGTCTTCCAAGATCTGATTAATGATCTGTTAAGGGACTTTCAACATGAGTGTGTAATCGTATATCTTGATGATATCTTGTTATAGT
This sequence comes from Pelobates fuscus, assembly GCF_036172605.1. NCBI lineage: Eukaryota > Metazoa > Chordata > Amphibia > Anura > Pelobatidae > Pelobates > Pelobates fuscus. The sequence continues at coordinate 146,199,876 of NC_086325.1, read as the reverse complement.
CCAAGGTCATAGAGACACATCATAAACATGTGAAAAGGGTTCTGGCCAGACTTACAAAACAGTTTACATTGTATGCTGGAGAAGTGTCTTTTTGACTTATCGCAAATCAGCTTTCTTGGATATATTATATCTGGAAATGGTTTTGCTATGGATCCTGCTAAACTAGAATCCATATTCAAATGGCCATTACCCAATGGACTTAACGCTATAGAAATATTTATAGGGTTTTCAAACTATTATAGACTGGTTATAAATACATTTTTGTCCATAGATTGACAACCTTTTTTTTTTTGTAACAAAAAGGTTGTCAATCCGATCTCTGATGCTTTAACTGCTTTTGAAACCCTAAATAAAATTTGTTTGCATCAGCCTCATATTGGTTCATCCTGACACTAATCTACCTTTTCTACTAGAGGTAGATGCTTCTGAGACAGGTATAGGAGTGATACTGTCTATAAGAAAAAGTCCAAATCAACCATTGCATTCCTATGGATTTTATTATAAAATCTTTTCTGACACATAAAAGAGATATGACATTGGATACAGGGAAATGCTTGCGATTATTCTGGCTTTGAAATAATGACGACACCTGTTGGAAGGGACTTTACATTCCATAGTGATTTTTTATAGATTATAAAAACTTGTCTTATATTGGGGAAGCTAAAAAGTTATCAGCTAGACAAGCACATTGGTTCCTTTTTTTTTTTACTAGATTCAATTATGTGTTAACCTACAGACCTGGGTCAAAAAACTCTGAAGCAGATGCTTTGTCTCGTTAATACAAACCTCATGTCTGTCCAGAAACCAAAGTTCTTCTGTTGTTCCTAAACAACCTATCATAGGCAATACTAGGATCAAAATACAATCCCCTCTCATTTCTGAGATAGAGGGTAAACAATGTCAAGCATCTAAACCACCTTCTGATGGGAAAAACATATGTTCCTCCTGAACTACAAAATATGTTCCTCCTGAACTACATCTCATAGCTAATGAATTCTGGTGGCCATCCTTACATAAGGACACCAGAAATTACGCTTATGGCTTGTGAAACATATGCTCAGATCAAATGACCTCACACACTTCCCTACGGCCTGCTTCAACCTTCATACCAAACAAACCATGGGTTAGTATAGCAATAAACTTTATTGTTGATTTACCTATGTCGGAGAAGAAGACTGTAAGCTTAACCATTATAGACAGATTTACTAAAATGGCTCATTTTATTCCTTTTCCTAAATCACTTTCATCACCATAATTGTCTGAAGTCTTTGAAAAAGATATCTGTCGTTTACATAGTATCCCCACGGAAATAATATCTGACAGGGGTACCCAGTTCTATACTCAGATGTGTATTAAGCTTAATTTATCGGCTTATCATCCTCAATTAAATGGAGCAGCAAAACGTACTAATCGGAAAGTGGAACAATATTTGAGATGTTTCATTACTGAGCACCAGGACAATTGGGTTGGCTTGATTCCCTGGGCTGAGTTTGCACATAAGAACATAAATAACATACATTTCATATTTCATATGTCCTTTTTATTTAAATTATGGATTTTATCCTACTGTTCTTCCATCTGCATTCCATTCACATGGTACCCCGATGGTTGAGGAACCTACTGATAACCTGAAAAGGATATGGGAACATGCTCAACACATGCGGACAGATAAATCCAGTCTATACAAAAAACATGCTGATAGACATAGAAGTGCTGTTTCTGTGTACCACCCAGATTTGTGGGTCCTTTCAAGGTCTTAAGACAGGTAAATCCTGTTGCTTATCGTCTTGCTCTTCCTCCTGCATTCCTAATACATTGAATGTGTCCTTGTTGAAGTCTCTAACATGTAATAGGTTCACCAGGCATTTAGAGCCTCCCTTTTCTATTTAGCTGGAGGGCCAGGAAGACTATGAGGTGCATTCCATTCTTGATTCCCGTGTATCTCATGGTAAATTGCAATACCTGGTGGATTGGAAGGGGTATGGTCATGAGGAAAGGTTTTGGATTGATTATTCTAATATTCATGCTCCTCTTCTTCTTACATTATTCCATTCTCATTTTCCTTCTCAGCCTGGTCCCTTCAACCCGGTGGGCAGTTCTCGCTCATGTCATGGTACCTGTTTCTGTTGCCAGCCTTGGGACATACGCCATGTAGAGGGAGACCATCCTCATGGTCCTCCCTCTCTCCTCAGCGGTTCCGATGCCAGCCGCTGTAGCTCCACTCTTTTTTATGACATGGTGCATGCACGCCGACGTCATGACGTTGCCTGCCAAAACTGTCAGATTCAGAAATTTTTGGGGTGTGGTTACAAAATTAAAGAGTCACAATATTAAAAGGTTCCTAGGGCTTAGTTCATTGCCCTGCTGTGGTTCTAATTCTGGTTTCCAATAGTGGGTTATCATAGTCTCTGTGTATCTCTGTTTTTTTTTTTATCTCGGCTATTCTGACTATTCTACTTTCTGTAATCCTTTAACTAGGCATTTGTACCTTGCTTCCCTGATTTCTGGTTTCCTTGACTATGGCTTGTCCCTGACTAATCTCTGTCTAACTTACGTAAGATCCGGCCACTCTAAGGACCGGCATACGTTTATATCTATTATCTTCTACACTGGTGGCTAATATAGTGTTATAATGACTTACTGCAATGTAAAGGGAGGTGAATTATAATGTCTGCTGTTAGAAAACTTTCAACTTTACCCATTTACAACCCGTAATAAATGCTATTGCCAATCTACATACCCTCACTAAAAATAGGTATGTCCAAACCAAATCATGTCACTCGGGCTGTGCAAAGGGGGCGGGTCTTAGCCAAGAATAGTCAAACAGGAGTGATAAAGGTTGGGCCAGAAATTATAAAAACAAAGATGTGTTATAACATATATATATATATATAAGCTTTATATATATAGGAGGACAAACAAATGAAAAGCTAAAGAAAGTTCAAATATAAGTCCAAGTGTGAATCCAAATGGTAAAACTTGCTGGAAGATAAAATGTCAAAGAGTCAAGGTAGCTCTTCTGGAATGGGGTTAGATCAGAGTATTCTTGGCAGCCATATATGCAACAGAAAGAGAGAACTAATGGTGCAGAAAATCCCAGAATAACATAAAAGTAAATAAAATGTCTACGGTCCTCCTTACAATTGATAGAGCTTAACCTAGCTCTAGTCTAAATGGCATACAGTGGTACAATCCCCTCTTATAGGATACGTGAGACGGTGTAGGTAGGCAGATGTATCATCGATATGAAGATCATAAAAATTATAAAAGAGACAGCAATAGTGCACACAGTATAAAAGGTACCAGGAGTATAGAATAATGAATAGGTACTCACATTTAACTGGGCAGACTAACTGCTCAATGTGTAGGCGTAAGTGGTATAATCCCCACCGTGGATTCTTTTCGAGTAGTACTCACTAGAACTTAAAATCGGATGCCAGGTAGAAAATAATAAAAAAAAAACTAAAATGGTACACTCACAGTGGAAAGAGGCCAATATACCTTTATTAAAATACAATGTAATACAAACAGTTAAAATATCCACAACGCGTTTCGCCAAAGTGGCTTTCTCAAGTGGAGGTAGAAAAACTTAACCAAGAATAGACTGCTCAGTCCTAAAATAGAGAATGTCCAGCCAGAATTGGGATAGTTAGGAGTCCTGAATAATTAGTACACGGGAAGTTGCAGAACTGCAAACCCCAAGATACTTTGTTGCAATTGTAAAACATTTGGGTATTGTATTTAAAAAACTTGTTCTACCACACATGCATAGACACTAGAAGCCACAGAATGGCTGGTAATCATTATGGGAGTGTTAAGAATGTAATATATGAGGTGACAAAAACAAAAAAAGATTGAATTCCATATATTTGGAAAAATATTGAATTTCATAACGTTCATATTTTTACATATTGTATATATTGAAGAAGACAAATCACTACCTGCTTCCTTACTTTGATGCTTTTCTAGCTACGTCTTTTAACTAAAACAACTTTATTTTTGTTTTTTAAATCCTCTACAATGGAAATTTATTTTCTCACTTTAACTATCTGTCATAGCCTTTTATATCTTTATAATCAATCAATCAACAAAACATATCAGTAAAAATACACTACAGGCTGCGGATGATAAGAGTTGTTGACAAACCACAGATGGATTGCAACAGCTGTCAAGTCTTAAATATTTAAGGATTGTATGAATTGCGTTCAAACAGACCTCAGACATGCCGACTTTTACACACACACACACATACACACACACACACACACACACACACACACACACACACACACCACTACCACCAAACCCCCCCTACGATTTCCGTTACCCCTTCACTCAAGTAATTTAACATTTCTCAAGTGTGTAGTGCTCTGATGTGTATAACAAAATACAATCTCATTTTACTTTTTTTTGGCAGTAAAATTGTTTTTTTCCCCTGAATTTAATCTTCTTAATTCAGGGAAAATACTTAAAATAATATGACCTGTTAATGAAAATGTTATTTAATCATACTGGGAAATTTCCAGGGCTGCCAGCAAGATATGAGACATATATTTAACAGCATGTCTCTGGATTATAGGGCAGTAATCCCTTGATTATGTGTGACACTTGGCTGTTACAAGCTGTAGTAGACAGATCTATGTCAATTTATATGAATGAAGAACTAAATATAAAAGAAGATGTACTTAAACTATAGAGGCTATTTACTGAGCCAGAAATTTCAAGATTCAAGATTTCAATGAACTGAATCATCAATGCAACATATAAATTGCACAGGTAAACGAAATGAAAAAAGGTGATTGCGCAAGTTGAGTATAGCTCCACAGGTTTTGTAGAACGTCCCTAGGTTCTGTAAATATAGAACACCAACATAGGGTAGTATGCTTAAACAGTATAAAATTGAGAAGCTCGGAAAAACTCTCAATTTTTAGAGCATTTATAAGTTTGCTCTAAACTATAAAGGCAGAGTGCATCAATCGAATGTGCATATATCTGAGCTGGGTACCCCAGGAGGTGTTTGCAGTCCTCAGTCAGGAAGATCAGGAACCAGGTAGCCAGATGTAGATAAAATAAATTACATTTATTGATACACAATAAAAAAAAAAAACAATAAAAAGCACTTGCGCAATCACCTTTTTTTCATTTCATTTACTTGTATATGTAAGTGTATTTAAGTGACTGTACACTTAGGTGTTTTTTTTGCTGCATGCTAGACTATCAGCACATTTGTTAGTTAGCGCCACCCCTTTTTCTTTTTTGTCTGTCTATATCAATTGCACAGATAGCGACGCAATGCAAGCAAGGATGTGCGTGCGGTTGTAAAAACACAGAAATTAGCCCTACGCTAAAATTCTGAATTGTCTTGGGCGGCAGCAATGTTGATGGTATTTATAGTCCAGAATATGTAGACAAAGTTACCGGTGCTCTATCACAAATCCCTATATACATTTAAATGACAGAGATTTTTGGCATCATTGAAATGGCCATTAAAGTATGAACTCACTTGCCACTTTTGAGGCAAGCTTATTAGGTGAGGTCTAACGATTCGTCTTGCTGTCCCATAAGACTTAGAAGTTTTCCTGGACTTTCTTCAACCACAGGGGGGAAAAAACAGTCCAGGTGGTCTTAAATACCCAGGAAAAAAATTGTGCTCTACTGTACCAAGAAAATATCTGTTACTTTACCAGGAGAAACAAAGTTTGCTGAAACATTTTAGACTCCGATAACAAGCAAAAATACTCTCCTATATCAGAGTACAAAAAAAAAATATATCACATAATATCCTTTAAGGAAAATTGTTCTAGGTGCCTTTAATAACATAGCAAAAAGTTGTGGTACTCTTCCATATTGGGGAAAAAAATAATAATCTGGTACTTAATCATAATATGGAGAAAAAAATGCCAGTACTTTTCTACACATAGGGAAACATTTCTCAATAAACCTGGCAAAAAATTAAATTAAAATGTTGCACTATTCTTTGGAAAATTTTCCAGTGCTCCAGTACCCCTAGAGGAAAAGTTTATATTTGAAAATACCTGAACAAAAAATTCTAGTACCCTTTAGTACTTGGGGGGAAGAGGGGAGGGAATGGTCAAGTACTCTTTTACTCCTGGGGAAAAATTCCCGTACAATCATATACTTGAAAAAATAAAATCCACCGAGGAAACAAAAACACCAAAATTCTCCAATAAAATACTACACTATCACTAAACACATTTTCTGTTATTCTTCTATGCTAGAGGAAGATGGATTGTGGTACTTTTCCAGAGGAGGAAAACAGATAAATATACAATATAAACAGATACAAATATAAACAGATACAGATACAATCCTATACTGTTTTTCAGTTACATTAACAGGTGTGCTGGTTGCACCATGCCCCGTGCTATGTTACGGAAAAAACACCCCTAGACTGTGCCTAGAATTATTTAAACACAAGTGGTCTCAGTTTATCCAAAGTAGAAGATCTAATGTATTTGACCCCTGGGGGCAGTTTGGGGTAGGTTTTCTTTAGGAGTCAGTATTTAACCCCTTAAGGACACGACTTCTGTAATAAAAGGGAATCATGACGGAATATTTCCGACATGTGACCTTAGTGTGTTAATTTATCCCTGCATGTTCCTTATATTTGCTTAAAAAAATAAAACGCAAACCAAGAACAGGAGAGAATTATTATTTGTAAAGCACCAACATATTGAGCAGCGTTGTGCAATGAGTAAATGTATATGTGTATTTATTCACTTTTTGTAGGTAGTTATAATAAAAATAAAAAAAAAACGAGCAGGATTTATCATGAAAAGTGATAGCGCTGACATATAACACAGGGGGACAGTTGCTTGCGTTGGCCATCGCTCATTATTTCCAGTATCTCAGTAAATGATGCAAGTTATTTATTCTTACACGGGATGAACACAGCTTTGGGCGGTCTTGTACCGATAAAGCAATGTGAAGCTCCTTGCCATAAAGAGAATTAGCTTAATGTCACTGAAGGATTTCATATACACAATGTCAAAATTCAGGCTTTGTTCTTCTTCATTGATATCCTTGTACAGGGTATTGCAAATATACAAACAGGGTTATTCACTAAAGGGAGAATCGTAAGGAATTCCTAATGAGTTTCATATTTCAGGCCAAAATAGTCAAACTGGAAAAATTCTCCTGGTTAGATATGCTTCACATTCAGCTGCTTTGGCCTTATATTTGAAATTCTCTTTGAATTAATTTTGAATCCCTGGCAACTCTGTATCTGAATAACGCTGAAAGAAAAACTAAGCTCTTCCTTTTCCCTCATATATAAGTGTAACGAAAATATACCCCAACTCGCAGGATTCAACTCGACAAATGACGACATAGAGGAGAGATACGTCTACCGGACCTTAGAATGGCCGCACTCGATGTATATGAGAGGAGACAGAGACAGGAACGATCCAAGGTCAAGGGCACAGAGAGACAGCGTAAACTAGGACTAGCCGGGGTCTGGTACACAGTAAACAGTAAGCCGGCAAACAGAACAGATAAGGATAAAGAGATAACGAAGTCAGGAACAAAGCCAAGGTCAATACGAAGGAACACAACTGAACACAACAAGCGCTAAAGGGAACTGAAACAGAAACCACAATAGGGCAAGGAACTAAGGGAAAAAGGTAAGTTTAAATAGCTTCTAAACTAATGTGATTGGCTCCTGTCATATCCACACCCCCAAAAGGTAAGTGTATGGGGAGTGTGGCATGACAGGGGCCAATGGGAGCCTTTTGGCAATTTAGGCTCCCACTGTCTCTTTAAGAGCGCGCCCGAGACTCGCGGCGCGCTCTTAGATTCAGGCGGGACACGTGACTGCTTCTCGCGGTCACTGCCCGCCTTCCTATTGAAGTCGTCGGATGAGCCGCGTGCGGCTCGTGCAGCAGCAGGACCGCGCGCGGCTCGAAGAGAGGAACGCGTCCGGCCCCTGGATAAGGTAAGTAACGCTACAGTACCCCCCCCCCCGAGGACACGCCCTCCGGGCGGGTAGGGCCAGGCCTGGCAGGAAAACGAGAATGGAAAGAACGCACAAGGCGGGGAGCGTGAACAGCATCAGCTGAAATCCAACTGCGCTCCTCAGGCCCATAGCCCTTCCAATGCACCAAGTACTGACGTCGACCCCTAAGGAAACGAGAGTCAAGAACAGCAGAAACTTCAAACTCCTCATGACCCTCCACAGAGACAGGAGGGGGAGGAGGAGTATGCCGGGTATAGCGATTGCATTCGTAAGGCTTCAACAACGAGGTGTGAAAAACGTTAGGAATACGCAGATTCTTAGGAAGACCCAAGGCATACGAAACAGGATTAACTTTATGCAAAATACGATAAGGACCAATAAAGCGGGGAGCCAATTTCATAGAAGGCACCCGGAGGTGAATATTTCGCGTGGAAAGCAGAACCCTGTTCCCCACGACATATGAAGGAGCCGCCCTGCGATGCTTGTCAGCCTCCACCTTCTGGCGAGCAGCGGAATCCACCAAAGAACGCTGAACCTGCTCCCAAGTATTACGCAAACCAGCCAAATGCTCATCCAGAACTGGCATGCCCCGTGAGGAGAAAGCAGCCGGAAGAACAACGGGATGCTGGCCATAGACAACGTAAAAAGGACTTTTGCCGGAAGAATCATGAGTAGCGTTATTCCGAGCAAACTCAGCCCAAGGAAGAAGGTCAGATTAATTGTTCTGATGGTTGGATATGAAACAACGAAGGTACTGCTCCAGAGATTGGTTGACACGTTCAGCAGCTCCATTAGACGGGGGGTGGTATGCAGAAGAAAATTAGAGAGTAATACCCATTTCCGAACAAAAGGTTTTCCAGAACCTGGAAATAAATTGGCTACCCCTATCGGACACAATAGAAACGGGAATGCCATGCAACCGAAACACCTCTCTAGCGAAGATAAGTGCCAGTTCCCTAGAAGTGGGCAGTTTGCGAAGAGACACAAAGTGAGCCATCTTGGAAAACCGATCTACTATCTTTAGGATAACAGTGTTACCATTCGAAGGGGGTAATTCAACAATAAAATCCATGGACAGGTTAGACCAAGGTCTCTCGGGAACGGGTAATGGATGCAACAGCCCACAAGGAACTCTACGAGAAGATTTAATACAGGCACAAGTAGTTTAAGCACCTATATAGTCGGTGACATCTTTGCGCAAGGAATCCCACCAAAAATACCGAGACACAGCTGACACAGTTTTGGAAATACCAGGATGTCCAGCAGTCTTAGTGTCATGGTACAACGACAGAATATCCCGTCTCTCGGGAACATCAACAAATAGTTTATCAGTCGGCCTCTCGCTAGGCGCCATGCCTTGTTTCGCTTGTATGGTCTGTGTATGTGTATTCAGCAGACTGTGTGTGTGTGTATTCATCAGTCTCTGTATTCAGCAGTCTTGTGTGTCTGTGTGTGTATTCAGCAGACTGTGTGTATGTATTCAGCTGTCTGTATGTGTATGTATTGCATTTATTGGAGATACTAATAAATATAAGCTTCATTTTATCTATTTATATCATTATTTAAAATTTGTATCATTGAACTCTCTGTTGTTGTGTTCTTTTAAAACAAAAGTTGTTAATTAGTTCGGACAACAGTACGAGTTGTTTTTTCTAAACTTAAACCTCAGTATTCAGGTTTAATTGCTGTGTTGGCACTTTAAGGAAAAAAAAGTTGGCATGTATTGCGGTTTGGGCACTCAGGCTCAAAAAGGTTCGCCATCACTGACCTAAGGCATACGAAACAGGATTAACCTTATGCAAAATCCGATAAGGACCAATAAAGCGGGGAGATAATTTCATAGAAGGCACCCGGAGGCGAATATTCCGCGTGGAACGCAAAACCCTGTCCCCCACAACATAAGAAGGAGCCGCCCTGCGATGCTTGTCAGCCTGCACCTTATGGCGAGCAGCGGAATCCACCAAAGAACGCTGAACCTGCTCCCTGCATGCCCTGTGAGGAGAAAGCAGCCGGAAGAACAACGGGATGCTGGCCATAGACAACGTAAAAAGGACTTTTGCCGGAAGAATCATGAGTAGCGTTATTCCGAGCAAATTCAGCCCAAGGAAGAAGGTCAGACCAATTGTTCTGATGGTGGGATACGAAACAACGAAGGTACTGCTCCAGAGATTGATTGGCACGTTCAGCAGCTCCATTAGACTGGGGGTGGTATGCGGAAGAATATGAGAGAGTAATACCCATTTCCGAACAAAAGGCTTTCCAGAACCTGGAATTAAATTGGCTACCCCTATCGGACACAATAGATACGGGAATGCCATGCAACCTAAACACCTCTCTAGCACATATAAGTGCCAGTTCGCTAGACGTGGGCAGCTTGCGAAGAGACACAAAATGGGCCACCTTGGAAAACCAATCTACTATCATTAGGATAACAGTGTTACCATTCGAAGGGGGGAGTTCAACAATAAAGTCCATGGACAGGTTAGACCAAGGTCTTTCGGGACCGGGTAACGGATGCAACAGCCCACAAGGAACTCTGCGAGAAGATTTCATACAGGTGATGTAGAATTATTAAAAATCTTTATTGAACTTGTATTGAATTATTGTACTAACTCCATTTTTAACCTCACACTGTGACAGACCCTCCATTTTGTCCTCATTACCCGACAGATCCTCAATTTTAGACTACGTTACAAGACAGAATTTCCCAGCAACATTTAATACAATGAACAGAGACTGTATTTTCTATAAAGACATGACTAACCCAGGAATTGCTGAATCTCCTGTAATTTGCAGCGTGGTATAATCTGAAGGCCATGAGAACACTGCACTAATGAAATGTTCTATTCATAAGAGAACCTTGCACCTGACCACAAGACTGACATCACTAACTATGTAAAATGACGCCCAAGCCCCCCTTTCCACTGAGTAAACCTCATGCTGGGAAAGATGGCGCTTGAGCCATCCGTCCACACCCGTGTCTAGAACAATACCACCTCTCGGTGGGTGGACACTTAGCTAACCACTTAGTTTTTGAGCCAATTAATCATATTGATGGGTGGACATTAACACAGACACTTAACAATTAATCCAATTAATGATGTTTATTTACTGATATCTCGATAATCAATGATGATGCAAACTTCCCCTTAAAAGGGCCTGCGAGCCCGCTCTTACTTCACTTGCCAATAAATTTCCTCTAAGTTATTTTAACCTGAACTCCGTGTGTCAGACTGAATTACTTCTGCGTATACACAATCTAATTTTCTCTAATTTGGACAGGAACAGATAGACATTTAAACATCTTTGTTTATTTCTAAATTACACTATAACAATTTGGCGCCCAACGTGGGGCACCGGGCTATGGCCTCTGGCCGGTAAGCCGTCCTAAGGAAGATGCTGTTGGACGGGAGAATCCGGGGGATGGAAGGGAGACTGATCACCTCCGATTACACGGTAGAGACTTCTGCAGAGCCACCGGTATGTTCCGGCCCCTTTGATTGACCCGTTCACGTGTCTGTGACTGCTCCCCGGGAGGACATCAAAGACAGGTAATATCTTGCCCGGTGTCTTGTTACTCACTTGTTTACCTGCATTTAGTCTATCTGTTGCCTGGGTGTGTTTGTATTGGCCTATTTTAGCTTAAGTGCCCGGGTAGAGTGTTTGTCTGTTTACCCCTTTTGGGATAAAGGGGGGTGGACCTGTGGGGGTTTTGCCTGGGGTCCTCTGTTTCTCTGTTTGTCTGTTTACCCCTTTTGGGATAAAGGGGGGTGGACCCGGGGGATTTGCCTGGAGTCCTCTGTTGCCTGTTTACTCCTTTTAGGAGCCACGTGGCTGTGGCTGTAGGGAAAAAGGGGGGTGGACCTGTGGAAGTTTTCCTGGGGGTCTTTGCCTGTTTACCTCTTTTAGGAGCCTCGTGGCTGTGGCTGTATGGAAAAAGAGGGGTGTTGGATCTGTGGAGATTGTGTAGACTCATAGTTTCCTGGGGATCCTTCTGGTGTCACTTTGATAGCCTAGCTAGCCTCATTGTGCACATAGCTCTGCTTGCAGAGAGGTGGTACCCTCCAGCTTTGAGCGCTGAGCTGGAGTCATTCCAATTGTTATTTGTGGTGCGTGGATTCGGGCAGGCATTGCTGTCTCCATCACCACGGGGTAGTGAGACTTATGAGTGGGTTCATAGGAGCACTGCGAGGGTGAGGATAGAGGTGGCCACACTTAGTGGACTGCTGTAACGAGGGAGGCTTACGGATCTCGGACCGGTGTCAGTTGTTTTCCGTGGCCGCTGGTAGTGAAACTTACGAAAGTTGTTCTCCGAGCGGGGACACTACGAGGTTGAGGGAGGTGACTTTGGTCACACGAGTAAAGGAAAGGGATTACTGTTGATTTTATTTGAACTGTGATGCATGCACTGTATTTCAATTGTATTGTTGTGTTTTTGTTTAATTAGGAGTCATTTAAACTCCTGTGTCTGTCTCTAAAATTTCACCTTACTTTGTACTTTCCCTACACTTCCTGTATTATTACTCTATCCACTCCTATTTCTCTTGATAGAGAAGTGATTGGTCACACACTTCTCACCCCGCTCCAATCCGTGTCAACCACCCCGGGTAGGCGGATTTAGTGACTGGTCTACGTTTTGGGAAGACGCACTTAAGGGGGACCCACCCTTCTTGAGTGGCAGTCGAGCATTGTAGACCTTCTGTTCCATTTTTCTTTCCCTATATCTGGGACGCCTGTATAGGGGGAATATGGGCCAGGAATTGAGTAAGCCCAGTAGGGGCTGGCTCGCATGTGATTTAGTTGAAGACAGAGAGGGAGAGGAGATGGTTAAAGGTGTTGAAAAGATTGCTAAAGTGTGTAAAATTGCTGTGCCTTCATGTGGTAGATTGCAGCCAGAAAGCTGGCGTAGATTACTGACAGAGAAGAAGGGCAAGCTTACAGATAATGATCTATTGCGGACTGCTGAAGCGTGGTACAGAGTAGCGAAGGCTATTCAGCAGGAAGGTTGGGTTGAGGAAGAAATGAATCACAAAGGTGTGAAATTGTTTGTGTATCATAATAATTGTGTTGCTGGGGCATTCCCTCAGCCAGCGCCCCAAAATGGTGCCCAGGGGATGTCTATCCCCAAGGTTCAGTCAGCAATAGGTGATAGCCAGCTGACTATGTTCCCCACTCCCAATCCTCCCAACACCCATCCCGTCACCTCCCCTGTTTGCCCGGTCCTGAATTCTGATGGATCTTTCTTTTCCCCTTCACCATCCCTAACATTCCCATCATCCTCATCCATCCCTGCGCTACCTTCTGTGTCTAATCCAAACATTTCATCTGCCATTCCTTCCCTACACTCTCTCTCCGTTGATAATCCTACCCTCCCATCTGCATCCGCCCAACTAACTAACCCCTCCCCCCTTGCTACTGCCAATCCTACTGCACCCGCTCCGGCTCCTCCTTCCTCTCCCTTACTCACTCCTCCCACGGCCCAGGTTCCCACCTCCTTCCCTAATCCTTACTTTACTGTCCCGCCCTCCCCAGGTTCCGCCCCAACCCCCACCCAGATGGCTTGGCCATACCCCTTCCCATACCCCATGTCCCTGCCCTATCCAAATTATCCATACCCCCTTCCCCAAGCCACTCCCCAGATCCCGGTCATGCCCAGTCCGGCACAGTCTGCCCTGGATGTGCCCACATCCAACATGGCCGCCACTTCTTCCCTTAACCCTAACGCAGCTTCCTTTCATGCCTCCAATATGGCGGCCCCCAGTCCTCCGGCGCCCCTGATGCCGGTACTTCCCGATGATTATTCACCCCAAGCTCACAACACACTAGCCACCCCAGCATCTGGGAATCCCTCATTTCCCCCGGTTCTGACACCTCAGGTGGTCCCCTTACGTAGAAGGGCCCAGACCACAGATGAGGATGAGGATGACGAGGTATCCCAGGACTCGAGGGAGGTTGCGGGGCCCTCGGCCCGCCGGTTCATCGATGATCCTTTTGGTCATAAAGGTCGGGGAGAACGGGCCCCTCCTAAATATGTTGCTTTTAATCCTACTCAAGCTAGTGCTCTAATGAAATCCCTCCCAGACCCAGAAAAGCAGCCTATGCCTTTTTACCGAGGGATAGTTCAGATTCAAAAGACTTATTCCGCAGCATGGCGTGATTTACTAAGCATTTGTGCTATTAAAGCCGGGGATGCATATTGGCCCAGCATGGCCCGCCACCTCAGTACAGATCTGCTTATAAGTGATATTGACTACCCCTCCGGAGTAACTTTTTGTAACCAACTGAAAGAATGGGCTAAGGACAAACTTGCAGATCAGGCTGCTGGCCTTACTGATATTATACAAGATAAAGGAGAATCAGTGGAAAGGTTTCATGCAAGACTGTTTCAAATGTTTACAGATTTGGGGTTTGATCTTACTGACAAGATTCATTCACAAATGTTGTCCGGTGCATTTGTCCAAGGTGTTAAGGACTCCATACGCAAGGGAATCATTGCTGCACGCCCTGAATATAAGGTTGTTCCCCTGGATACCTTACTCTTAGTTGCTAGAGGTCTGGAATCTGCCCAGACTCCCAGAAGGCCCAGTTCAGCTCCTCTTATGGTGTCCCGCACCACCCCTGTCCCCAAAGGCACCAGACCAGATGATGGATATTGCTTTAATTGCATGGCTAAAGGACATTTTAAAAATGATTGCCCAGAACCTAAGAGAGAACCCAAAAAGATGTCCAAGCCTGCCCCTGCCTCCAAGGCCACAACAACGGTTCCAATAGTTGAGGAACCTGATGATTAGGAAATTGGCAAGCCTGTGTCATTAACCCCTGTCATGGCAGTGTCTACAGGGGATAAGGGGGGGCCACTTGCCACAGTGACTTTACCCATTGAAGGTCAGCCTACCACATTTCTTGTTGACACAGGTGCAGCCCGAAGTGTTCTACGAGAACAAGACCTGCCAGACCCATCTTTTCTATCAAATATTGATGTCTCTTGTGTTGGAGTGGATGGCCAACCAAGACACAGTCCTTTAACAACTCCATTACGAGTTGGCAACTATCCTAGCCTGCTTGCTCGTTTTGTGGTATCCTCCACATGCCCAATTAACCTGTTAGGCGCTGATGTCCTCTCACGCCTGCAGGCATCTATCACCTTCACTCCAGATGGACAGGTAGAAATGTCTACTCCTCTATCTGAATCAGACACCTCAGCCTTGTGCTCCCTGCCTCTGATGCTGCATTTAGAAGAACCCCGTTGGGAAGCAGCGGAACAGAGGTCCAACTTTCCAGATGTGTTAAAGACAAAGGTGCCTGCTAAATTATGGTCCTCAGGCCCAGAGGACATAGGTCACCTAAAGGTTCCACCTGTGGTGGTGAAGCTCATTTCAGGAGCAAAGTTACCAAGAAAACCACAGTATCCTTTAAAACCAGCTCAAGCTGCAGCTATTTCAATTCAAATCAAAGCACTCCTGGAGAAGGGTGCTCTTGTGACATGTAAATCAGAATGTAACACTCCATTATTTCCTGTGAAGAAGAAAACTCCAAAAGGTGAGCCAGAGAATTACAGAATGGTCCAGGATCTCCGTGCTGTCAACGAAGCAACTGTCCTGGACACCCCTCTTGTACCAAACCCTCACACTCTGCTCTCTGGAGTCCCACCATCTGCAAAATACTTCACAGTCATTGATCTGGCTAATGCCTTCTTCAGTGTTCCACTGGATCCAACCTGTCAATACCTGTTTGCTTTCACCTATGAGATGCAACAGTATACCTGGACTGTCATGCCCCAAGGGGCACAAAACTCTCCAAGCCAATTTGCAAGAGCCATGTGCTCCATCCTTGACCCATGGCAAACAGACCACCCAGAAGTTGTTTTGCTCCAGTATGTGGATGATTTACTACTCTGTGGAGATGACATACCCACAACTGAAGATTGTTCAATTAGTCTCCTTTGCTATCTGGCTGTCAGGGTACCTGAGGCCTCTACCTCTAAGGGAGGTAGAGACTTGGTGGTTTATCCGTCCAGGCGAGCTGTTTCCTCCGTTCCTCGCGGTTCATCCAGTCACTTAAACACCGGCCGCGAGGAATCCACGTCCTTTTCTAGCAGGACGCTCAATACGTGACGTCATGACGCTATCACGAGCAATCTGTCACTCAAGTGTCCGATATCCAATCGGTACTTGTCAGAGGCGTGATTTCCATCCAGAGCCAGGGTATTTAAGCTTACTCCTTACTTCAGCTCATTGCCCTGTCGTGGTTCTAGCTTGTCTAGTCACTCAGTGCTCTGGTATTCTAGTTTGCTCTATTGGTTTTGACTCGGCTCGTTGTACTACCCTGCTTCTCTGTTATCCCTTGACCCGGCTTGTCTCTCGCTTATCTGTCTTCTCGTTCCCTCGACCTCGGCTTGTCTCTGACTATCCTTTACTCTCGGTACGTTAGTCCGGCCATTCTAAGGCCCGGTATACGTACCTTTCCACTCTTTGTACTCTGCGTGTTGGATCCCTGTCCCGATCCTGACATTACGACAGGGCCAATGGATCCTGCAGGTACAAACAGTCAGCTTGGTTCTTCGGATCCCAGGTTTGACGCCATGGAACATAGGATGGATCAGATGGCTTTGGCACTACAGGCACTTTTGTCTCGTGCTAGTAATCCACCTGAGGAGACACGTACTCCTTCTATCTCTCCTGCAGTCTCAGGTCTAGAGGTAGCCACTGTAGGTGCTTCTTCCCGTATTACCCCACCAGTACGTTATGGCGGGTCACCGGAAAAGTGTCGTGGCTTTCTAAACCAGATTAGCATCCATTTCGAATTACAACCCCGCTCTTATCCTACAGATAGAGCAAAGGTTGGATTTATTATTACTCTACTCATTGAAAAAGCTTTGAGATGGGCCAATCCTTTATGGGAGAATGATAATCCACTAGTCTATAATTATAATGCCTTTGTAGCTGCGTTTAGAAGAACTTTTGACCCTCCTGGCAGAAAGGTCAATGCAGCTAGATTAATGTTGCGCCTTAAACAGGACAATCGAACACTTGTGGATTATGCACTAGAGTTCAGATCCTTGGCGTCAGAAGTTAAGTGGAACGAACAGGCTTATATAGATGTGTTTCTGAATGGGTTATCAGATGTAATTCTTGACGAGGTCGCTACTAGAGAACTCCCTGAAAATTTGGAGGATTTAATTTCTTTTATATCTCGTATTGATGAACGCTTAAGAGAGAGGCAGAACACTCGAGATAGGACCCGTAGACCCTCCTTTAAACTAGCGCCTACCTTTCAAATCTCTGAGTTCGAAGACTTACGTATTCCTGAACCTATGCAGATAGGCAGTACTCATCTCACTGAAAGGGAGAGACAGTACAGGAGAAGGGAGGGTTTATGTATGTATTGTGGAGTCAGGGGTCATTTACGCCTAAATTGTCCCAATCGTTCGGGAAACGCTCGCACCTAAGTTCCTCTAGAGGACAGGCCTTGGGTGTTTCTACTTTGTCCTCTATTCACAACTACAAGGAGCTCAGGCTTGTGTTACCCGTTTCTTTAAAGTGGGAGAAGGGAGTAGTTAAGACTATGGCACTAATCGATTCTGGAGCTGCTGAGAGCTTTATAGATCAGGGTTTTGCTGCCAAGCATGCTATTCCATCCCAGTTAAAAGAGACACCTCTGGCTGTCGAGGCCATCGATGGTAGACCGTTACTTGAGCCTGTTATTTTCCATGAGACCATACCGATTAACTTGACTGTTGGCATTCTGCATAAAGAGGAATATATTCACGAGAATTTAGACAAGGGATTCATCAGGAGGTCCTCCTCCCCTGCCGGGGCTGGATTTTTTTTTGTTAAAAAGAAAGATGGTTCTTTGAGACCTTGTATTGATTATCGAGGCTTGAATAAGATAACCATTAAAAATGCCTACCCGATTCCCTTGATCACCGAACTCTTCGATCGTTTGAAGGGCTCTAAAATTTTCACCAAGTTAGACCTCAGAGGGGCATATAACTTGGTGAGAATCCAGCAGGGACATGAGTGGATGACGGCATTCAATACTCGATATGGTCCTGAGGAGAGGAGTTGGGTACCTCAGGAGGATGTCCATGCTTCTCGCCTTCGCAGAGCATTTCACCTCCGCTTCCCATCTCGCCCCGGTTCATTCCGCCCGGTGGGCGTATCTGAGAGGGGGGGTACTGTCAGGGTACCTGAGGCCTCTACCTCTAAGGGAGGTAGAGACTTGGTGGTTTATCCGTCCAGGCGAGCTGTTTCCTCCGTTCCTCGCGGTTCATCCAGTCACTTAAACACCGGCCGCGAGGAATCCACGTCCTTTTCTAGCAGGACGCTCAATACGTGACGTCATGACGCTATCACGAGCAATCTGTCACTCAAGTGTCCGATATCCAATCGGTACTTGTCAGAGGCGTGATTTCCATCCAGAGCCAGGGTATTTAAGCTTACTCCTTACTTCAGCTCATTGCCCTGTCGTGGTTCTAGCTTGTCTAGTCACTCAGTGCTCTGGTATTCTAGTTTGCTCTATTGGTTTTGACTCGGCTCGTTGTACTACCCTGCTTCTCTGTTATCCCTTGACCCGGCTTGTCTCTCGCTTATCTGTCTTCTCGTTCCCTCGACCTCGGCTTGTCTCTGACTATCCTTTACTCTCGGTACGTTAGTCCGGCCATTCTAAGGCCCGGTATACGTACCTTTCCACTCTTTGTACTCTGCGTGTTGGATCCCTGTCCCGATCCTGACACTGGCAGAACAAGGGTGCAAAGCTTCACTTCTCAAGCTGCAATTCTGTCAACCTTCAGTAATTTTCCTTGGTCATTGCCTATCTCAAGGTACCAGACATCTCACTCGGGACCGAGTCAGAGCAGTACTGGATATTCCACCTCCAAGGACTTCAAAATCTCTTCATGCCTTCTTAGGCCTCATTTCCTACTGCAGAGCATGGATCCCAGAAGCCTCTCTGCTCATGCAACCTCTCTATGATGCACTCAAGTCAGACCCATTCTGCCTGACCAATGAAGCTCTGGACAATTTCCACACTCTAAAACGTGCCATTGCATCTGCTCCTGCTTTAGGCCTACCAGACTATACCAAACCCTTCAAATTATTTGTCTCTGAAAGACAAGGCCATGCTACAGGAGTCCTTACCCAAACAAATGACTTAAGAGGCCGCCAGAGGCCTATTGGATTTTTCTCCTGACAGCTGGATATCGTGGCCAGAGGGACCCCTTCTTGCCTTAGGGCTGTTTTTGCTGCAAGAGAACTTATTGAAAGAACTGCAGACCTGGTCCTCGGCCACCCTCTGGTTGTTTTGGCCCCTCATGACATTTCTGCCATTATCAACCAAGTCCAGCTCAAGCATGTGTCTCCTGCCAGACACTTGCGTTTACAGTGTCACCTTCTACTACCTGACAACATTACCATACAAAGATGTCAAGTTCTTAATCCATCCACTCTTCTTCCACTCCCTGAGGGGGTATCTACTATGGGTTTATCATGGATGAAACCTACATCTACCTTCTCGCCGGACGCATCAAGAGAATGCATCCAGATTTAACATTCTATAAAGAAGAAACACCTCTCTGTGAAGGCCCTGATTATGCCTTCTGTACCACATGGTACAAGCCAAACATTACTCCTGAACCTTGCTATGAAGATGAGCTTTATCACTGGATGGGGGTGAAGCTCACTGCTCAAGATTTCTATTGTGATTCTGAAGGCAATAGCATGGTTCTGATTCACCTACCTCCAGAACTCAATTACTTGTACCGTCATTGGGATACTGCCATTCCACATGTCCCTGTCACCAAGTTGAAAACAAGATCATGGAATGATCTTGGGCCCATGGCAAAATTATGGGCCACCATGGATGAATCACAGCTACAGGAAAATGGCATTGCCAAGTACCCAACAACTGATCTTCTTGAAGCATGGCCACGCCATTTCCCAGAAAAAGAATTTCAAGACCTGGTCATAGTGAATGATTATGACCCAGAGACACCTCATGACTGTTTTGAACAGATGAAAATGGAGACAATACACTTACCAACTGTGCATGAGAATCCATTACCAAATCCTGATTTCACCCTGTTTGTGGACGGTTCAAGGTATGCTGATGAAGAAGGAAAATACCACACAGGATATGCCGTAACCACAACAGATGAAGTTATCAAGTCATCATCTTTACCACCAGCAATGTCAGCACAAGAAGCTGAATTACAAGCCCTGACCTCAGCATGCAAAATTTCCGAAGGAAAACGTGCCAACATCTACACAGATTCAAGATATGCTCTGGGTGTGGCACATGACTTCGGCCTCATTTGGAAAACAAGAGGATTTCTTACCACTGCCGGTACACCAGTCAATCAAGGAACTAATGGATGCCCTCCTACTCCCTGAAGAAGTGGCCGTCTTGAAAGTTAAGGCACATGGGAAGTTGGATACAGATGAAGCAAAGGGCAACCATTTGGCTGATCAGGCTGCTAAGCAAGCAGCAAGAAATTTGCAGGAAGTGGATGAAGAAGTGTCCGGACAAGAAGAAATTCCTATTTTTACCTTGCAGACCCTTCCTACTGACCTAAGAATTTTGCGGGAACAGCAAGCTGTAATCACCCCCGAAGAAATCCAGAAATGGAAGAAGAAAGGAGCTATCCTAAAGGACGGAATATACTACAACAACTTTAAATTCTGCCTTCCTAAAAATTTATATCCAGCAGTTATCCAATGGGCACATGGGCCTGCACATCTGTCAAAAGACCTAATGGCCGCCCTCATACAAAAGTATTATGAAGCACCTGGAATCACAACATTGATCAACAACTTCTGTAGGGCCTGTGTCATTTGCGCAAAATGCAACCCAGGAAAGCCAACCAAAGTGCCCTCAAAACACCTGGCTAAGCCCATGTACCCATTCCAGAGAATTCAAATTGACCACATACAAATGCCCAAAAGTGGGCCTCATGAATATGCACTAGTAATAGTGGACATGTTCTCAGGCTGGCCAGAAGCCTACCCAGTGGCCAATATCACTGCCAAGACAACAGCAAAACGTCTACTTGCAGATATTGTATGTAGATTTGGACTTCCAGAAGTCATTGAAAGTGACCAGGGCCCAGCCTTTACAGCAACAGTGACTAAAGAAATTTGGGCTGCCCTGGGAGTGACCCTAGCCTTTCACACCCCTTACCACCCACAAAGTAGTGGCAAGGTGGAACGCATGAATGGCACCCTAAAAGCCAGAATGTTAAAAATGTCACAAGAAACAAAGATGCCCTGGCCAGAAAGCCTGTCAATAGCTTTATTCAGCGTTAGGCACACACCTAGAGGGAAGCACTCATTATCCCCATATGAGATTCTATTTGGGACAGCACCCAGACTAGGTTGTTATTATCCGCAACAGTTGCAGCTTCAATCTGATGTTTTATTAGACTATGTAACTGAACTTGCAAGTGCCTTATCTAAAATAGATGATCATGGTAGATCCCTTCTCCAAAGAATGACTCTGAGAAAGCCTGGGGGAGGTACACCAATGAAATTAATTCTAAATATTGAGCATCCAAGCCCAACAGATGCAGACCAGTATGTAATGGGAATGTATTGGAAAAAAGGTTCCTATAACAAGTTAGGGCATTTCTACCTTAAAGATATGTGTAACTCTTCCGAGTGGCAAGGGGCCAACCACATGGTCTCAAATCCATTAAAACCACACATCCAGTCCTTTAAGGACATGATGGCCATAGCTAACCCCACCTTTGAAGATACCATGGCCGCTGAAACAGGTTTTAATGATGTTAATCTATGGTTAGAATGGATGAAATATAATGCCAACAAGCATAACAAAACCGCATGCTATGTGTGTGGCGGTGCCCGGCCTCACCTGGGCACCGTGCCTTTAACCCTGCCAGTAGATATAGAAGAATGTGTTTTGAGTCTTTTTGCCTATCACTACGATTTCAACAGGTCCATATGTAAAGCATGGACAGTAGAGTATCCTCTTCTAGCCAGGGATGTCAAACCCCCAGATGGTATTACAGTATATAAAGGTAATTACACTTGTTATGCTAATTATGATGGAATTGGTAAATTCTTGGGTAACTTCTCTAAGGGGTATTGTGCTACCTACAGAAATGTCTCCATGAACTTGTTGCAGTTTCATACTAGGTCATTAGGGGATATTTACTGGTTGTGTGGGGATTTACAGTTCAGATCCAGAATGGACAAGGAATGGTGGGGGGAGTGTACCTTGGCTAAAGCCATCATGCCTATACATATTATCTCTGACACACACCCTGATACACATGAGTCCAAACACACACCAGCCAAGGTTAAGCGCGAAGCCCCAGTAAAAGGAAGTTTTGACCCTCACATTTATATTGATGCCATTGGGGTGCCTAGGGGGGTGCCCAATGAATTTAAAGCAAGAGATGAAGTTGCTGCAGGATTTGAATCACTCTTCACCATAGTTACCGCAAACAAGAATTTAAATTGGATAAATTATATTTATTACAACCAACAGCGCTTTGTTAATTACACCAGGGATGCCCTCCAAGGATGAGCCGAACAGTTGCAGGCAATATCCCAAATGGCCTTCCAGAATAGAATGGCCTTAGATATGATTCTAGCCGAAAAAGGAGGGGTATGTAAAATTTTGCCCGACACCATGACATGTTGTACTTACATCCCAGAAAACACAGGCCCTAATGGTAAAGTTACCTTAGCCATAGAAAAATTGAATGAGCTCTCAGAAGAGTTAAAAAGGAATTCTGGGATAAAAGATCCCTGGGAAAGATGGTTTGGTTGGATGACGGGATGGCAAAAGGCTTTAATGCATATTGGTATAGCAATACTAATTTTTCTTTTTATCTTTGCTCTTCTCGTTTGTTGTGTCCTCCCTTGTTTGAGAAAATCCCTCATGAAGACTGTAGACCAAGCGGCACCCACTTTCACACATCTCGAAGTTGATGACCAAGATTTCGAAGATCTCAACTCACCCTGTATACCGCTGCAAACTATCCCTTTTGTTGATAAAGTGCGAGAGTTCTAGGAAGGGACCAGCTTAGGGACAGCATCTGTCAGTGAATGGTAAAGACCCCGTGTGGAGAAGTGGTGGACAAGCCACCATGGGCCACCCATGGGTGTGAAGTGTTCGAGAGCCATGCTGACGATGAGTTAGCCTATTAGGGTCAGAGTAAGGGACAGAGTTGCACTTTGCATTAACACCTAGCTAGCGGCCACGGGGTTTCTGTGCCTTTGGGCTAACACGTCTTCTGGTACTAACAAATAAAGTTTATCTCTTAGAATCTAACATTTCATAGGGGGGACTGATGTAGAATTATTAAAAATCTTTATTGAACTTGTATTGAATTATTGTACTAACTCCATTTTTAACCTCACACTGTGACAGACCCTCCATTTTGTCCTCATTACCTGACAGATCCTCCATTTTAGACTACGTTACAAGACAGAATTTCCCAGCAACATTTAATACAATGAACAGAGACTGTATTTTCAATAAAGACATGACTAACCCAGGAATTGCTGAATCTCCTGTAATTTGCAGCGTGGTATAATCTGAAGGCCATGAGAACACTGCACTAATGAAATGTTCTATTCATAAGAGAACCTTGCACCTGACCACAAGACTGACATCACTAACTATGTAAAATGACGCCCAAGCCCCCCTTTCCACCGAGTAAACCTCATGCTGGGAAAGATGGCACTTGAGCCATCCATCCACATCCGTGTCTAGAACAATACCACCTCTCGGTGGGTGGACACTTAGCTAACCACTTAGTTTTTGAGCCAATTAATCATATTGATGGGTGGACATTAACACAGACACTTAACAATTAATCAAATTAATGATGTTTATTTACTGATATCTCGATAATCAATGATGATGCAAACTTCCCCTTAAAAGGGCCTGCGAGCCCGCTCTTACTTCACTTGCCAATAAATTTCCTCGAAGTTATTTTAACCTGAACTCCGTGTGTCAGACTGAATTACTTCTGCGTATACGCAATCTAATTTTCTCTAATTTGGACAGGAACAGATAGACATTTAAACATCTTTGTTTATTTCTAAATTACACTATAACACAGGCACAAGTAGTACAAGCACCTATATAGTCGGTGACATCCCTGCGTAAGGAATCCCACCAGAAATACCGAGAAACAGCTGACACCGTTTTGGAAATACCAGGATGTCCAGCAGTCTTAGTGTCATGATACAACAACAGAATATCCTGTCTCTCGGGAACATCAACGAATAGTTTATCAGTAGGCCTCTCGCTAGGAGCCATGCTTTGTTTCGCTTGTATGGCCTGCAAGAGGGACAAGGAAATAGACAAAATAGTAGTAGTTATTATCCTGTCTGGGGGAATGACGGGAGTAACATCAATTTCCTGTTTGTCAGCAGTTTCGAACTGTCTGGACAGAGTGTCTGCTTTAGTATTGCGATCACCTGGCCTATAGGTGATAATATAATTGAAATGAGACAAAAACAGTGACCACCTAGCCTGCCTAGAAGACAATCTTTTAGCCTCAGATAGGTTCTTGTGATCCGTAAATATGAGGATAGGATCCTTATTTCCTTCTAACAAATGTCTCCATTCTTTAAGTGCTAAAATAATAGCAAGGAGTTCGCGATTACCCACATCATAATTCTTTTCTGCTTTGGACATTTGTTTGGAAAAGAAGCCACAAGGATGCAATGGTTTTTCAGGCGACTCTCTTTGGGATAGGACAGCACCTACCCCGATATCGGAAGCATCAACTTCAAGAATATAGGGCAATGAGGGGACAGGATGCTGTAAAATAGGTGCAGAGGAGAACGTAGTCTTAAGAAATTCAAAAGCCTGAAGTGCCTCGGGAGACCAGACACGAGCATTGCCATCCTTTTTTCTTTTTTTTTTTAAATTCTTTATTTTCTGTGTGCATAGAATAACAGAACATCTTACATTGCCACAACAGCATTAGTAAGTAAAGCAAGAACATAGAAGGTCACATTTGTGGCTTTGAGGTAACGGCACATTTTTTAAGTATTATTACAAAAAGCAAGGTTGTTACGCTATCGCAGTGTAATTTAACTTGGCTTACAAGCTTGAGGGTGCTGTGATAGCTGGCATTTAAGTTATATCAGATAAGGTCAAAGTCAAACAATACATTCAACTAGTGCGCTGACTGCAGCGTTGAGTGTAAGCTTAAAGATTAGCAAAATGCTATGATTAAATGCAAGCAAGGCATAACTGCAACTGGTGCTCTGAGCAACGCATGGTAGATTACATGCAAGGCTGTACTCGATTGGGACAGGTTAATTATTAAACGTTAGGTTACATGCTAGACAGACATTAAGCATACATTGCTAAGGGTACCATTGCATGGCCTCTAATTAGACTGCTTATTTTTCATCATAAGTAACATCACTATTTATGGATTAATAGGCACCAGCACCACTATGAGGGCTGATAGTGACGGTGAGCGGCAAAGGGCCTAGCTCGTATCTCAGTCCTGGCTCCCAGGCTATCCTATGCCAGCCAGGGGTACCGCACGATCCCTTCTCGAGCAGTCACACTGCAGGACAATGTCCCTGATTGCAGGCATATTGGTCGCCTCTGTGGTCGCTTGTATGGTCCCCTGCATTTCGGGCTGCGGTTTCGAGCGTGTTTGGCGCCCTTGAAGTCGCCTCCATGGTGCCGCTGTGCGTTTCAGCGAGGAATGGTGCTTGATCCGCCGCCATATTGGTGATTTTCCCGCTGGTGGGAAGGTGCGTCGCATTATGCAGGTGGTACTCGTTGGTGGAGAGGCAGGACAGCTCATCTGCCGTTTCAATCTCTGCCAAAAATCGGTGAAGTGCCGGTTCAACCTGGAGAGGATGTCTTCTAGGCCAGCACTGGGTCGTGGAGACCACGCGGCGTCCGCCATGTTAAGTGTGGTGCTGAGAAGGCATCCGAGACTCCGGTCGTAGCAGAGGTGAGTAGCGTGTTTGGATTTGAGAGTATAAGCTGGTAGTCCCGGTCTGCTTGTGGTCTCGATGTTATCGCACATGCCCTCCGACATCTTTATTTCAGTGCTTGGGTTACGGGTATTGGCGGCCCTGCTACGGCACCGCAGGTGTTTCGCGGTATTCAGGGCCTGAGGGTGGGGACCGGGATCACCCCCCCGGTCCAAGTAGGGGGGAGGTTCGGGGCCAGTTCCCCACGGGTCCGACTCATGGCTGGGTGCTGCTCGGCAGGCAGCGGGGCAGCAGCCGTCCACCCCGCTCACCTCCAGAGTAGGCCTTAAGGTGCCAATGAGGAACCCTCCTCCTGGGGACTGAAGCCCGTTCGGCCAGCCTCTCCCTGGGTCCAGGGCACTCTGCCCGCTGAGGGCCACCGATGCTGGACGGCCGTCTGCCCAAAATTGCATTTTCATTGCCTATTTGGGCCTAATTTGCAGGAGCTGGTGTCGAGTGCGACCATCCAGCTCGGTGGTCCGGCCCCGCCCCCCTTGCCATCCTTTTTTGTCATACGGATGATAGGCGCTACAATAGAAGAAAAACCTTTAATGAAACGTCTATAATAATTAGAGAAACCAAGAAAACGCTGAATGGCTTTCAAACCTTGTGGTAAAGGCCATTTTATGACAGCAGAAAGCTTCTGGGGATCCATACCACAACCTTTAGCGGAAATCAATTACCCCAAAAACTGGACTTCGGATTGGTCAAATAGACATTTTTCCAGTTTACAATAAAGACCGTTAGCAAGAAGGGTCTTCAGAACTGTTGTAACATGTCTGTGATGAGTGTGTAAATCTGTAGAATATATTAATATGTCATCCAAGTACACAATTACAAATGTGTGAATAAAGTCTCATTAATAAATTCTTGAAAAACTGCTGGGGCATTACATAGACCAAATGGCATAACAGTATACTCGTAATGGCCAGATCTAGTGTTGAATGCGTCTTCCATTCGTGGTCTTTCTTAATACGTATTAAATTGTATGCACCTCTAAGATCCAATTTAGTGAATACAGTCGCATGTTTGAGCCTGTCGAACAATTCCGTGATTAAAGGTATAGGGTATGCATTTTTGATAGTGATTTTATTTAGACCTCTATAATCGATACACGGTCTTAAATCACCTTCTTTCTTTGATACAAAAAAGAACCCCGCTCCAGCCGGAGAAGAGGATCTCCTAATAAACCCCTTTTCTAGTGATTCCTTAATATACTCCTCCATGACACGGTTTTCTTGAACAGATAAAGGGTGCACCCTGCCCTTTGGAGGTATAGTACCAGGCAATAAATCGATAGCACAATCGTAGGGTCTGTGAGGCGGTAATTTGTCAGCCTCCCTCTTATCGAAGACAGTCTTGATAAATAAGTACTGAGGGGGTATAACCGTAGACAAAGGAGGAGTAGTAGGAACATTAATAGAATTCAAAGGGGTTACTTCAATAGTACAAGATTCGTGGCAGGCTTCGCTCCATGATTTTATTTGCCCTGACTCCCAGTCGAAAATGGGATTGTGAGCACGTAACCATGGGTACCCTAACACTAGGTGTGAAGAGGGAGAGGTGATGACCTGGAACCGAATGGTTTCAAAGTGTAAAACCCCTGTATACATGTGTAACGGTACAGTTTCATGAGTAACAACTGGAGAACTTAATGGTCTACCATTTATGGCCTCAACGGCCAAGGGTGTCTCCTTCTCTCTGACGGGAATGTTGTTTTTCTTAACAAAACCAGAGTCTATGAAATTTTCAGCTGCCCCGGAGTCAACCAGAGCGTATATGTGCTCAGCTATACAACTCTCGGTTAGGAGGCAATTTAGGAGACTTAGATATCACACCCAAGGCCAGTCCCCTATAAGGTCTTAGGTGCGAGAGTTTTCCGGAAGCAAAGGACATTCCTTTACTCCTACCACAGTATAGGCAGAGTCTGTCCCTTCTCCTATGTAACTTTTCAGTATCAGAGAGTTTGGCAACCCCTAATTGCATGGGTTCCTCCTCAGATACTTTAACACTCTCAGGTTTATCAACTCTGGGGTTAATAGGTGTAACAAAACGTCTATTCCTGTTCTTAGAATAGAGCCTGTCACGAATCCTATTATCTATATCAATGAGGTAGTCCATAAGATCCTCTAATGTAATAGGAAGCTCCTTAGCTGCTACCTCATCCAATATAGTGTCAGATAAACCTTCCATGAACGCAGTAGTTAACCCATTATTGGTCCAATCTACCTGTGAAGCAAGGGTACGAAACTGAATAGCATAGTCAGCCACAGACCTAGAACCCTGTTTAATTCTCATTAATGCTCTTGCGGCATTTTTTGACCTTTTCGTTGTGTCAAAAGTTCTACGAAAAGCCGTGAGAAAACTGTTGAAATCATGCACCATAGGTCCATTAGCCTCCCAAATAGGGTTTTCCCACTCAAGTGCTTTATCGGTAAGTTGGTGCATAAAGAACCCCATTTTAGACCTTTCTGTGGGAAATGAACGTGGATACATCTCAAAATGGAATTCTATTTGATTAATGAAACCTCTGCATGTCTTAGAATCCCCTCCATACCTAGGAGGAGGTGTTAAATGGGCCGAAGTATTGGGCAAAGTAGATACTTCAGGAAGAAGAGGTGTAGGAGGGTTAGGTGTGGTTGCTGGAATAGTTCTAGATAAGAGTGTCTGGAGAGCCTGGGCTATCTGATCTATATGGTGATCCTGCTCTACAAATCTAGCCTCATGGGATGCCATTTGCTGAGCTAAATCTGCGGGGCCCGGGGGGCGGGGCCGGACCGCCGTGCTGATCGGTCGCATGGCGGAGGGGCTCCTGAGAAATCGGGCCTTTAGGCCATAATAAGCAGCCATCCACACTCGCAAACAGCGAGACACCACTCACACAGCTGTGGGAAGGGTAGCGGACCCCGAGATCGGGAGTTTCGGACCCCCCCCACGGGAAGCCCGGGACTTCGGAGGCCGTGACCTACTCTAGGGGTGGCAGGGTGGACGGCCGCTGCCCTGTCTCCCCACTATTCTGCCTAACGCTGGAATGTTGTATGCCTGCCGGCCCCTGTTCCCCCCCTCTGGGCCGGGGGGGTTATCCCGGTCCACACTGGGGTGCACTCAAGCCGACCTACAAGCGGAATAAAGGGCGCCGAACACGCAAGGCCCACAGCCCAAGATGGCAGTGACTCGGAGCACCCGCCTAACCACTCCTGCGATATGCCACAACAGCTGTCTGAACAACGGTACAGTGACCTCAGCGGACCCAGGCCACAGGGAGAAGGGCACCAAGAAATCCAGCGGACCCTCTGCAACACGCACCTCCCTAGCCGAGATTATGGCCGGAGGGGACTCATGGATCATCGCCTGTCCAAGCGACACATGCACGGAGCTCCCCACAGCCTGATGCAGACTGGTTAATATGGGAGCTGACTACTCACCTCCTGTCATCTGGGAATAGACACTCATGGACGAAGCATGCAGTCGTACCTGGCCCCCACCAACTTCTCCCCGCCGGGGCCCGCATGGACACATAGCAGCAAGACAGCTCTGTCCCAGTGGTCTCACTTAAGCCTGTTTCCCCGTGCCCAAGACAACGAGTGTACTCACCTTGCCTGTTTGGGACACTTAGCTCCATCACATGAGTAACACCCTAATACATGGTTTATCCTGCTTACTGAAGTATAAATGTTTACCATAGTTGGGAATGCAGTGTCACATACACATCAATTTGAGCATAGCTAAACTTGTCTTACGTTACTTCACTATATAAAGGATCAAACCTACAATACCTACTGTCTAAGCCTGAACCTGTTAATGTTGTATGCTTATCTGCAAACTAGCCTGTATCTACAAACTAAAAATGTGCTACTCTCTATGCCACAGTTTAGCCTGTTTAAAAATCTACTTGTACGCTGTTGTGGCGTCTTTCAATGCTTATGTACCTTCCTGCGCAACAAAAATAAAGAATTAAAAAAAAAAAAATCTGCGGGGCCCATGGCCCTATCGTAATGTAACGAAAATATACCCCAACACGCAGGATTCAGCTAAACAGAAGACAACACAGAGGGGAGATATGTCTAACGGACCTTAGAGTGGCCGGACTCGACGTATATAGGAGAAGTACAGAGTCAGGAACGATCCGAGGTCAAGGGCACAAAAAGACAGCGTAAACTAGGACTAGCCGGGGTCTGGTACACAGTAAACAGCAAGCCGGCAAACAGAACAGATAAGGATAAAGAAATAACGTAGTCAGAAAACAAAGCCAAGGTCAAGTACGAAGAAACACAACTGAACACAACAAGCGCTAAAGGGAACTGAAACAGAAACCACAATAGGGCAAGGAACCAAGGGAAAAAGGTGAGTATAAATAACTAAACAACTATTGTGATTGGTCCCTGTCATCTCCACGCCCCCAAAAGGTAAGTGTATGGGGAGTGTGGCATGACAGGGACCAATGGGAGGCCTTTTCCAATTTAGGCTCCCACTGTCCCTTTAAGAGCGCGCCCGAGACCTGCGGCGCGCTCTTAGAGTCAGGCGGGACACGTGACCGCTTCTCACGGTCACTGCCCGCCTTCCTGTTCCTGCCTTCGGATGAGCCGCGCGCGGCTCGTGCAGCAGCAGGACCGCGCGCGGCTCGAGCAGAGGACCCCGGCCGGCCCCTGGAAAGGGTAAGTACCGCTACAGGAGGTTGCGGTTTGCGGTTAACCACAACTTTAATTGGCTGCCTCAGGGTGGCCTCGTTCGTCGACTATTTTCACCGTATTCAAACTCCCGAACGAGGACCACCTACATCCCGGTGTGTGTCGACGATTAGAACGTTGAGGCTGCGGTTAACCGCAGGCTAATTGGCCCCTTCAGGGCGGTCTGCGTTTGGTTCACGAAGGGTTGGGACAGCCAGCCAGAGAGCGGTATTCGTACAGCATACTACCCGTGTTTCGTTCCAGGAGTTTTGAAACCGATACCCGCTCGCCTATTCACGAGTAGAAAAGATGGCTGCCATCTCGTGTTCGGGACAAAGGGACAAGAAAAGACTTATATACCAGAGACTGGCTATACCGTTCGTGAGGTCTGAGCACTATTCGTCAGACCCGAGCTATCTAATGAATGGCAGAATGTAAGGGGTATTTAGTAAACTGTTATTAAAATATATTTTTATGCTGTTTTTACATGTTGGAAATACACGTGGGACTCTGGGCACTTGGAGATAATTGAATTGCCATAACCGTTGGAACCATTATCTCCAAGCGGGGCGGGGACTATTTCAAATGATGCAGAGTATTGTCATTGGTCAACTGTATGTATTGTCCCTGTATCCCATCAGGTCCAGAGGGGCCTGTCCCTGGACCTGGGATTTTGCATAAATAACGCTGTCCCTGTGCCATTAAAGCCAGTTCGTGTTTGACCTTCAAATCGCAGCCTCGACTCGTTTTGTGGGAACCAGGGTATCCTATCTAGACTAGAGCTAGTGGGATTGTTTTGTATTCACAGGACTCTGATGATTGCTGAACGGAACAGTGCTTCTTTCTCTCTACATTCGGGAACCAGGACATCCAAGCGGTCCAGCCTACAGCTAGCCCGGAGGTAATCGTAACAAGTCCCAATACATACCAAAAAAAAAAACTATGGAAAAAAAGAAGAATTAATGAAATTACGACTTAAAATATCCCAGAGAAATTAATTTTTAAAAAAAGAATATTGTATTTCCATTTATTATTCTTTTTCCTATAAGCAAAATTCAAGACAGTAAAAATCTCTTCTTACAGGTAACAACACCAGCAACCATGGGTGATGGGGAGATGGCCTGTTTTGAAGACGCTGCACAGTTTCTCCGGAAATCTGAGAAAGAACAATTGGAAGCCCAAAACAGGCCATTCAATGCCAAGAACACCTGCTTCGTAGATGACCAAAAAGAGCTGTACGTCAAAGGTATAGTCACAGCTCGTATAGATGGCAAAATCACCGTAAAAACCGACGATGGAAGGGTAAATATAAAATTGTAGATTATGCTAGCTTTAGTGTACCTATAATCTTAATTTTATTAATGACAGGAGGCGAGTATTTGCTTAAGTCTCTCTTTACTAGAACTCCACAGCAGCACAGAAAACAACCAATCAGAAAAAAGTTAGGTACTATAAAGCTCCCCTCCCCATGCATCATTTCCTCTTTCAAGCTGCGACAAAACAGAATAAAAGGCAGAGAACATCATGGGGAAGAAACGAAGTCCTAGATACGATGAATATAACGATGTCCACCATCCAAGTGTAACCGTCAAACTAGATAGTGTAGATGGACTGTAAACTGAAACGAGAGAAAAACAGAATCGAACAGGTTGATTATCCAATGAAATGTACTCTGAATAAACATGTAGGTACCCAATGTAGCAACCAAATTAACCTAATATGTAAATATCCCAACCCTACTTATGGAAAAAAACAGACATAAGGAACAAGCGACAGGTAGCAGAGACAACAAACAGAGTTGCATACTTACCTGATAATCTAAACTATAACATTAAACAAGGGAGGGACAAGAATGGGTGGGAAATACTCGCCTCCTGTCATTAATAAAATTAAGATTATAGGTACACTAAAGCTAGCATAATCTACAATTTTATAACATGACAGGAGGCTTCGTATTTGCTGTTTCAACGCTCAGTTCACCAATCCAACGCTGTTTGTGTCGCTGGTAATTATTCCAGGAAATATCAGAGTAATCCTAATTGGACATTCCAAATACGATAAATGACAGCCGACGGGTCAAAGAAGATGCCAACCGACGAAGTATCTCAAATACGGAAAAAAGCACCCTCCGCCGGTAAATCCATTGTACGTGGTGTAGCAACCTGTTTCCTAGAAGTCGGTCCATGAGCTGGTAAGCTGACCTATTAGCTACATTCCTGTAGTTGTATAACTTCGAAATCCGATCTAGGACTTAGGGTCGCGAGAAGAAAACTGACACCAAGTCTCAACTCATGACCCGTAAGGCGGCTCCTCCGATCGTGCCAGGGCCATTCCGCGATGCGGCCTTGCAGGGAGATCTCCAATCTCAAGGAATGCACCGAAGACCACCACCAAAATCGCAATAGTAACCGAGGAGGATCTTTCGTACCTTCCTGTCCTACCCGGTGGGGTGTCTCATCCGAGCATAAATTCATAATGCAGGCGAGAGTGTGGCCAAACCAGCCGTATACTAAGTGATTCCAACATTCCAAACGGACTGTGTAAACTTCGGACGCACTCACATAATACCTGAGTTCCATCCGATAGCCGTACCATCTCCAGGAATGTGTATAAAGAAGAGGGAGTCACCCCTCGTTATATCTCTGTGAGAATATCCCTCCATTACAGTAGATAGACTAGAGGGATCCAGTCTAAATATGGATATCTCGCATGACCAGGCAGTCCTCTATATCGAAATCAGTAGCACGGACGTCAGATCTACTTGAATGCAGGAGGGACGCCCCTCCATGTAGTCATCGACGTCTTGCACAGGTACAAGTCTGTGTGCTGAACAAATGGATGGCACCGTAGAGCGTCGAGTGTATGAGAGAGCCGCGCTCTCTACTAATGTGATCAAATAACGTGCTAACGTCCGGCTGATAGCCTGAGCGGGCCGCACCCGTAAATAACCAAACAGTAGAGTCTGCATCCGTGACCGTTCCTCTCTATGAAAATGTTTCCTCCAAACATGACCCCTGTATCCAGCTCAGTCTCTGGCTGAGGTTGAGGGAGGGCTGCGCCCTCCAATAACAAATCAGTGTCCGGTTCCGTATCTGAGAGGGGTTCGCTCTCTGCTCCAGAAGATAAAACATTCTCGGATCGAAGTGATGGAGGGCCGCACCCTCCTGTGATCCAAGCTAGAGTCCCTAGAGACTCAGGGTGACCAACTATAGGGTACACCAAATACGAGTATCAACGTAAGGCTGAGGGAAATCTACGGGAAAACGATGGAAAAACTATCAACTGACCGTCCGGATCCCGTGCGCGCGCGCGGGGTCCAGGCGGACCGTTGGTAGTCTGAGGAAAGCTGGAGACGTTCTCCGCAATCCACGAGTACCCAGGAGGTCGGAGGAGGTCAAGTCCGGCCTCTCGACGACCCGAGCGAAAGGAAAAGGAAGTCACGAAAACGAAAAAGACAACAATAACGTAGATACGAGAAAAACGCAAATTCTATCTCAGCTAGAAGGCAAAAGGCAGGCCGGAAGGCAAGACAAGTAAGCCCCACTGAACAGGGCCAGGAGCTAACCTTACGCAGGGATAACTACCGATAGCTATATGGATACCGGGAGGCAGATACGGAGTTAGTTGATAAAGACAAGGAAAACACCGCGTTATCCTGTAGGTGTCTGAGTACCGGTCCTTGCCTGTGCAAAGTTCTACTTGGAGATGTGCCGTCGCCGGATTGGCGCAAACCGCGGATGTGTGTCCGGGGTCTTCATAGGAAAAACTTGCCCTTCAGGTCTGAGGTTTAGGGCCTTCACCCTACCTACCATATCCAGATGGCCGTATATTGGTGTCCTCTTGGATAGTATGGCAATGGTGCTTGTCCGGACACCTGCCTATTTCCATGTCACTGGTGGGCACTGGCTTCTCCTCAGTGATATTCCCCCAGGCCTGCGGCCAAGAGGGATAGAGCAGGCCCAGCAGGCCAAACTAATGGACACAGAATAGTAGGCCAAGCAAATAGGCACCGACATAGTAGGCCATACAAATGGGCACCGACATAGGAGGCCAATAAATGGGGCACCGACATAGCAGGCCGTGCTTATGGGCACAGAGGCCGTTCTTATGGGCACAGACATAGCAGGCCGTTCATATGGGCACAGACACAGCAGGCCGTTCTTATGGGCACAGACATAGCAGGCCGTTCTTATGGGCACAGACATAGCAGGCCGTTCTTATGGGCACAGACATAGCAGGCCGTTCTTATGGGCACAGACAATAGCAGGCCGTTCTTATGGGCACAGACAATAGCAGGCCGTTCTTATGGGCACAGACATAGCAGGCCGTTCTTATGGGCACAGACATAGCAGGCCGTTCTTATGGGCACAGACATAGCAGGCCGATCTTATGGGCACAGACATGGCAGGCCGTTCTTATGGGCACAGACATAGCAGGCCAATCAATGGGGCACAGACATAGCAGGACAATAAATGGGGCACAGACATAGCAGGCCAATCCTGGGTTGCATATCATTATTATATGAATATATGATATTTATATATAGCGCCATCCAATTCCGCAGCGCTTTACCATGGGTCTTGAATGAGTAATGGGGACCTCTGAGCTTGGGCAGAGTTCCCCAAAAATTGTAGATCCACAGAGCACCCTGTGACCTAGGGTCCCCAGACATCAACCCTTTTAGACAGCGTAATGCCGTGTGAATAACCTGCACCGGGACTGGCAGTCCCCAAATGCCCAGCAGGCAAATAGTGGTATTCCAGTGGTATTGGACATAAGCCGAAGTTGATCCAGTGGTAATAGTGTCCATAAAATCAAGATATACTGACCGACATCCTCCTTAAGCTGTGCAAAGGTATGCACATGTACATACAGATCTGTGAGAATTCTCCTCATAATTAAAGAACATCAGACCACCTGAGGGGTATTGTACCCATGGTCTATCTCTGGAGTAGGGCTAAACCATAGCCAATACAATGAGTCTCCCTACATAACCTGATAGAATATCAGTGTTGACTGGTCTCCCATACCAGTTGAACCAGGGCCAGGTATGTTGGCTTAAAATATCTGTCATGGACAGTGAAATCATACCAGAGGAGACTCACTTGGGACCCCATAGCTGGCCAGACGAAATCTATACTGTGAAACACACACACCTTAGCGCCAACCAGCAGTCTGGCTCTGAACAGAGCCTGCGCACTGAGAGTCGTATATACAAGAAACACCCAGATTGAGATATATACTGCCAGTAAACTCCCAGGAATCCGTGATATATACTGCCATAAAGCACACAGAATCAGTGACACATAGTGCCATAAGGCACACAGAATCTTATATATAGTGCCATAAGCACACAGAATCAGTGACACACAGTGCCACAAAGCACACAGAATCTTATATATAGTGCCAAAAGCACACAGAATCAGTGACACATAGTGCCATAAAGCACACAGAAACTTATATATAGTGCCATAAGCACACAGAATCAGTGACACATAGTGTCATAAGGCACACAGAATCATATATATAGTGCCATAAGCACACAGAAACAGTGATACATAGGGCAATAATGCACACAGAATCTTATATATAGTGCCATAAGCACACAGAACCAGTGATACATAGGGCAATAATGCACACAGAATCTGTGAGATATATCCTGTCATTAAAAGATCTGCACTGTCCTACCAACTACAGAAAACTGATAAGGGTCATATCTGTAGATAAAACTACAGAAACACATTGAGATCCACCGGGGAATCCCAGCAGGGCAACAAACGCCGAGATCCGACCGTGGAAGGAGGAGGGACCGCAAGCAGGCGCCCTTTCTCCAGCCGGTCGGATCCACGTGGCTGAAAGAAACCCGGCCGCGGCGAGGCGGCCACGTGTGTGAGCAGACCCGGTCGCGGGGTGCTCGCGTCAGACCGCGAGAAAACCCCGGGCGCCGGCAGGCTCACACCAGAGCTCGGTGAGTCAGAGGAGGCAGCCAGGTGGCTAGGCCCCTGACACCCCGAGCGGGGCGCCCGCAGCCCCACAGGGGGGGACTAATAGAATGGCGCCAGGGAGTGGGGTGGGAGGGGGGGACAAACCGTTAAATTAGCGCTACCAGACGCAAACATCCCCAAGAACAGGGGAAGCAGGAGAGAAAAACGGGTAGAATCCCGAGATAAAAAACCAAAATACAATACACAACATATAAATAAACGATATGAAGGAAAATCTAATGGACGGACAAATACCATAGACATAAAATATAGATGGGAAATATAAAAATGATATCAAATAATGTAAATACAAAAATACAACGTGTAATAATATAATAAGCAAGGAGTTAAATAAATAGTCTGAAGTAAACTATAATAGACAGAACTAAAAACCAGAAACATAAAATACAATAATAAAAATAACATATAAACAAAAAATATAATTCTAAATAAGTCAAACTAAATCCCAAAGCCCCCAAATAATATTAGCAGGAGGCAGAGGTACTCTGACCTGTACTGATGCGGAGCAGCAAAGAAAGAGGGAATGATGCATGGGGAGGGGAGCTTTATAGTACCTAACTTTTTTCTGATTGGTTGTTTTCTGTGCTGCTGTGGAGTTCTAGTAAAGAGAGACTTAAGCAAATACGAAGCCTCCTGTCATGTTATAAAATTCTAATACTTAACATAACAGCAGTTAAATACTTTGAATTGTGAGCTAAACTGAAACGTGTCTCTTTTTCTTATAGACTCTAACTGTAAAAGACAGTCAAGTTTACCCCCAACATCCCCCCAAGTACGACAAAACTGAAGACATGGCCATGATGACCCATCTGAATGAAGCGTCTGTATTGTATAACCTCAAAGAACGTTATGCAGCATGGATGATCTACGTAAGTTTAGGCACTTTCTCCATAGTTTAGAAGCTGTTGCTTGGATATCTTTCAAGACCTGTGCCATGACACCCAAGAAGTGATGTGGTGTGAATATTGTTTTTTCTCTTGTTTTCTGTAGCGAATATCCTGGATAAAGCATCTGCCTTCCGGTTTCTTGTCCCAGGCCAATACATGATATGAAAAAAGAATCTGTAGAAGAACAATGCCCAAATGGGCCTGGATTTAGACGTATGGCAGTGCATAGATATTCCAGGTTTGTATAGACGGTTATGGGATGGGACGTTCCTTCCAGGAGGTGTCACCATTCTTCAAAAGCTCTTTTTATAGCCAGTAATTCCTTGTCACCCAAGTCATAATTTGATGTAGCTCCTGACAGTCTTTTTTAATTTAATGCAATGAGGTGACTGGTGTATGTGTCATTGTTTCTTTGTGACAGGATGGTGCCTGCTGCTATATCATAGATGTCAACTTGTGTTGTTGTAGATGCTTCAAAACCTCCAACATGTGGTATCGATGCATCCGTAGATCAGGAGAAAAGACTACGATATTATCCAGATAGACAACCACATATCAATCAAGGAGATCCCTGAAGATGTTGTTGAGGAAGTGTTGGAATAGGGAAGGAGTGTTACAAAGACCATATGGCATGACTGTTTATTCATAGTGTCTGTAACAGGACTAGAAAGCTGTTTTCCATTCATTGCCTTGTCTAACATTGAGGAGATTATAGGCACTTCTCAAGTCCAACTTGATATAAACAGCTGCAGTCTGTAATCTCTCTATTAATTCAGGGGTTAGGAGGAGTGGATATTTATTGTTTACAGTGATCTGGTTTAATTCCTTGTGGTCCACACAGGGTCTTAGACTACCACCCTATTTCCCCACAAAGACGATGCCTGCTCCTGAGGGGGAAGTAGAAGGTTGGATGAACCCTTTAGCCAAGTTTTCATGAATGTATTTCTCTAAGATGTTTAACTAATTTTTCTGCTAGAGGGTATATCCTACCATAGGGAATAGAAGCCTCAGGAAGTCAATGGGACAATCATATTTTCTGTGCGGAGGAAGGGTGTCAATGTCTTTCTTGTCAAATACATTCATGTGTGCATGATATGGAGAAGGTATGTTCACTTCCCGACCTTTGCACATATAGACGTCTAGGATGGAGTGTATACATGCTTTCGGAGTACTGTCCAGAAGGCATTGGGAGGAATGCCGAGGATGACCAGAAACAGGGGTGAAGTAACCAGATCAAATGCAATGAATTCTACATGTTTTCTTATAGAGACCCGGAATGTTTGGGTCTGCTTGAATAGAGGACCTGATTTTAAAAAAGACCCACCTACAACTTGTATTTCCAAAGAAGTGCTTTTATTGTTTACAGGAATATTCAATGCAATAGCTAATGTTAAGTCTAGAAAACAGCCACTTGCTCGTGAATTAATCAAGGCTCGGCATTCATGGGTGTTCGTGTTCTACTGCAAGGAAAGAGCTATGAATAAGGGAGGTACAAAAGTAACCAGCATGAAAGGTTGAAGTGATCAATGTCTTCGCTTACCCCAGGTGTTTCTGGATTTTCTTTCTTTCTATGCTGCAGTTCTGTAGGAACAGTCCTACCTGCATAGGTTCTTCAGGCTGAGCAGTGTAAGAGGAAGATAGATAACCAGGAGAGAACACCGGTGGTCTTGGTGGAATGGATGAGAAAAAATGCATTCTCATGGTTTCGTTCATGTAGACGTCTGTCTAGTTGAATTGACTGTTGCATAAAGGTCTTCAGTGTTTTGGGGACGCCAAAGTTCACAAAATCCTCTTTGAGAGACTCTGACAAGCCCAAATGGAATTGGTTAATCAATCTGATCTCATTCCATTGGGTTTTAGAGGCAAACCTCCTTAAATCAGCGATGTAATCCTCAACAGGTCTGCGTCCTTGTTGTAAAGCACATATGGCTGTTTGAGTGGTCTCCTGTCTATCTGGTTTATCATACATAGAAGACATGATGGCCACTAAGGAATTCTAACTTTGGATACAGGGATCATTGGCACAAAGGAGAGTCTCCCCTGTATTCACAGGGGAACTGGTACCTTACTCCGCCAACAGTGTATGCAGGTGTTATTCTTCCGATCTCTGCAGGGTCAAAGGATTCCGCAACGTAGTTGGGGAATGTAAAGCAGGTATCCCGCTGGGTCTTGCTCTCTGCTCTCTGGGGGGAGTGTAGGAAAGTGCATTAGCCAGTTCTGGACCATAGTTGCCAGTAATTTGAAGGTCCGGAGGAGCAGTGGTACATCTTCAGGGATCCGTATAGTGATCCAGACCTCGTCTCTATGGACATATAGGCAGAAGGCGTATACCCACCAGTATATGAGGTTATGTTCAGGAAGTAAGGTGGTAACTGGGAAAAGTGCTCTGCGGGCATCTAGTGTCAGGGTGGAGAGGTCTTGAGACAGACTGACCGCGGCATTGCAGAATGGCCATGTTTGTCTCTCGCAAGCTTTAGTCATTATGTGTTCCTTTTGACTGAAGGAGTGTAGGCAGCAAATAACGTTTGTGGTACGCCATCTTGGCGGGGAGGCAGCAGGGCTCGATATGCCTGGTCCAATTTTAATTCCTCAAGGTCTTCATTGTCAAGGATGGTATTAAACAGGGCCTGGAAGACTGACTGTAACGGCACTGCTTAGTTCAAATCTGGCAATTCACGGATCAAGATGTTGTTCCTTTGGCAGTGGTTGTCCAGGTCCTCAACCTGCCTCCTAAGATCTCAGAACATTGTCCTCCGCAGCCCCATGCATGTGGTGGGACTGCCTTAATGACGTCTTCAGAACTGAGACCCTCTTCACCAATGAAATCCCAGCGCAGTTCAGCCAGCTCCTGCCTGATAACCTCCTTGATGTATGATTCCAGGGCTGCTGTGTTGGACTTTGTGAACATTGCGGTGTAGATGGTCCGCAGGTCGGCCCAGAGCTGGATCATATTACTTGAGGGGACGGGTTCCCCTATGTCAGAGGTCCCCGGGCTGCTGGAAGCAGGACTGGATTTCCGTGGTCAGAGGCCGCAGTGTCTGCAAGTTCACCGGGAGTAGACAGGAAGTCCCATTCTAGTGGGCGTCTGCTGATGGAGGGGTGGATGGGGGGTGTCCCCCTTCTTCTTGCGACCGAACTGCAGAATATATGGAGGGTATTTCCCTGCTTTTGTCGATTCAATAAACCGAAGCTAAGGCTTTAAAGGGTCATCTTGGTCAAGCGTCAGGCCACACCTTCCAACTTTTAATTCACAAAGTTACTGATAAACATAAACTCCTAATTGACTTGTAGTTGTATATTTGCTTTACTTTCTCCTTTCTTTTTTATTTTTCCCTTGTTTCTTTCATTTGTTGTTACAACTTCTCGAAAAGACCAAACCCTGCTATCAATTTAATTTGCACCAATGCCTTTATTAGCTTTTTAATTCTAAAAAAAAAAAACTGAATCAGTCTTTAAAAACTCCTCTTACATTCTTACTTAACTTTTCTTCTTTAGACTAAGTACATTTCTTGTATCCATTGTTTGAGCGTCTGAGGTTTTTGAAAAGTCAATTTTTGGTTCTCGGTACTTAGATCTATTTGTGTGGGGACGCTCCATGCGTACTTTATATCCTGTTTTCTCAGTGTAGACGTGTAGGATTTCCTACTGAGTCTAGTCTGTGAAGATAGGTCCTGCCGTCCTGGTAGATTTTTTATTTATTGTTAAGGCGAATCCTTCAAATCTTTAGTAGCAATGAAACGCATGAATTGCGACTTAATACCAGTGAAGACAGATAATCACGCATTTTTGGGAAGTGATTCGGAACGTTGCTAGGCTTCAGTACACCGTCTCATCTTACAATACTATTAACATCACTGTTTAAAGATATTAATTATTCACATAATTTAAAGAGATCTTTACAATAGTCTTCTAGCTTAGGGCAGGGATAGGCAACCTTCGGCTCTCCAGATGTTTTGGACTACACCTCCCATGATGCTTTGACAGCATTATGAGTGTAAGAGCATTATGGAGGATGTAGTCCACAACATCTGGAGAGCCGAAGGTTGCCTATCCCTGGCTTAGGGGATATAATGTTTTCAGGGATACCTCTAATTTTGAGGTGATTTCCCTCTATCGTACCTATATGCCGTGCTTTGAGGCATCATCAGCACCTGGCAACATTTGAGCTAAATGTAGCATTCTTCTACATCATCATGCACCCTCCTCTCCCCCCAAAGTGACATCGACACAAACATATTCTGTGTATGATAATTCAGCCAATCCTGACTTGCAACGCCTATTTTGACAGTTCCTCTTTGTTCATCGATGTCCCAATCTGACATTTTCTCTATTTTCCTTGTGCTAATATTTAAACATCAATTCTCTTTTCATTGTAGTATACATCCCTGTATGACGATTAGAACTTAAACACTATCGTTCAACTTCGCTATCACAACAATTCACCAGATTAAAATAAATTCAAAGTGAATTTTAAATTGCAGGCCAGAAGAATCAGAAAGATTCACAATGTCATCCATGCTTGGAGTTCTGGGACTGTATATGATATTCACTTTGAATTACAGACAATTTATGCTGACAAAACACAAGCAAGCACAGTGAATGCATAGAATAGCATCCCGACATGGGTGATAGGGCTATTATATTTAGACATGCCTGGAATGTACATTTAAGACTCTTAGTATGAATGTAAATTAATAATTAAAGGTTAAAGAACACAGATGTATGTTGTGCTGCTTCCATCAGCTGTTCGGAGTCTCAGAATATCACTCTAAATTATATGCAGCAGCAAAGCTATTTCAGAGACCTTTTTTATATTAAGATAAATGCTTGGGAATATTGTGGTCCCCCCTCCCCCCCAAAAAGCCTGTCTATTATAATGTATAATTATGCGTATCTACATATTTGAAATTAAGGACTAAACTGTCAGAATTATTCAGTACAATGAGAATTGCAGGGAAATTCAACTTGAATTTAAAATATTGGGCCAAGCTGACCTAAAATCTGAAATTCACTTTGAAAATACATGGGGTACAATTTTGGGCACCAGATTTAACCCCTTAAGGACACATGACGTGCGAGACACGTCATGATTCCCTTTTATTCCAGAAGTTTGGTCCTTAAGGGGTTAAAGAACAACATTGAAGAACGGGAAAAAGTAAATTGTTACTTTAAAGTAAAAAAAACCATAAGGATATGGAGTTATCTACCCAAATAGGTGTATATTTTTTTAAATGGTCTGGATATTTTGTTTTTATAAATAGAATATTAAGGGATATAAATAACATGGATGTGAATAGGTTGATCTAAAGAGAAATATGCTTGCCATGATGGAGTTAAGACGGATTTCCCCGTTTTTTTTTTTTAATCATCAGTATACAAAGATTTATTATAAAGGTTGACCTCAATGGACTTGAGTCCTAGATTATTATTATTATTGTCAATCTTTCTTTTATTGAGGCAGGAGTTCAATGGGGTACAGAATAAAGAAGAGGGGATGCCTGGCATTTGTACAGGATGGGATCACGTTAACACAGTAGTACATCTCCCACGAATGGCAGCCCCATTTTATATTAAGCAAGCTTTCCAGAAAATGAATAACACGTATAATAGTATTTGTTGCTAATCTATAGGTTTAAAGTACAAGCCATGAATCATTGAGTTATACAGACTTAGGGAATATGCAACACTAGGCTATTGGTTAAGTAGAGTTTAAATGTTAGACAGGCTGAACCGTTGCATCTCGGTTACCTAAAGGCGCATAGTATTGATAATAAAACATAAAAAGTACAATTGAATTGCTAAGGCAAGTTGGCAATGTAGTATACATCTATCTGGTAGGCGGCGTTCGTAGATCAGCTAGGGCATGTTGACTAGCCTGTCAATCTAAGAAAAGGTCTGTCTAGTGGCATATGCTAGATCGTTGTTAATCTATGTACTCAAGACAGGAAATATGTCCACAGTGAAGGCTAATCTTTTCTCCAAGAGTGTTATACATGCTAAACCAGCTAATCAGGTCAATATACGTAGCACTATACATGCTAAGGCTGGCCTGAGGGGACTGG
Organism: Pelobates fuscus; assembly: GCF_036172605.1. NCBI lineage: Eukaryota > Metazoa > Chordata > Amphibia > Anura > Pelobatidae > Pelobates > Pelobates fuscus. Next base: position 146,156,299 of record NC_086325.1, on the reverse strand, counting down.
GTGGTGTTTTATTGGGATCTATGTAAGGCTGTCTGATGGTGCCTTCCGTCAATAATACCTGTAGAGGCGTTGTAATTAAGTCGAATAACCCAGACTGCCAGATAGGTGCCGTTAGCAATAAAAAGCATGTTAGTTGAACAATGCAAGTTGTGGCTGGTTATGGGTCTCTAATTAAGATTAACCACATACTATTCTCGGCCCCGCCATCCAATTAGCTATACCAGTATTAACTGCAGAAAACATTATGGTGCATCTGAAAGAAACCTTATGGGTAAAACCCTCCAGGTATGACAGTGTGTCACTCTCGGCTACTTGGAGCAGTCCAAAGCACCGAGCGCAGCAAGCGTCCATGCATTTATTCAGCCCACCCCACACGGAGGAATCGTACTGTAGTATGCGGGGTCTAGTCCACTTGGTTGTGGGGGGCTGCCTCCTTGGTCCGTCGCTCTATTACGGTTTGGGCCTGTTTCTCTAGGGTGTATGTTTTGACCTGCCGGGTGCTTGGCCCTCTGAGTCCTGGTTCCCCTGGTGCACCTCTCAGTTCCTTTTCGCTTGAGTGTCCTGTGTCTTCGGCCCGAGGCTTTAGCGGGGGCCCTTGCCACAAGTCCATTGACCCCATCTTCAGGGTCGTGGGCCCAAGGTTTCGCCGGATTCCGGTTGTTCCCCTGGGTGTATGGGTGGCAGTGAGGAGTAACCCTCTGGTGGGCTCCCTGCTCGGAAGAAGAGTGGGGAGAGCTCTTGGGAGCACGAGGGGTCCCTAGCACTCTGTGGCTGTGCTCCGGTGCTTGATTTCCTCCTATGAGTTTGCCTGCAGGCAGAGGATCTCTCCTCCTGCGGCGCCATCTTGGGGCCCTGTGCCGTTTAGGAGTAATGCGTTAGCAGCAGTGTTGCTTAAATTGCTCTTTTCTCTGTGCTCATGTGCTCTGTTTATTCAGCCAAGCCCGGTGCTCCAGCTGTGCCCTGAAGGTGTCGAAGATAGCGGTGAGTTTGGCTTCGTAGTCTGGCATGGCTGTGTGGCGTTCAGGTATCTCGCCTGGTGCGCTTACTGTCGCCATTTTAGTTGCACCACGTGTTTGCCTGTCTCGTTGCTGTGTTGCCCCATGTTGTAGGCGCAGCCTGCAGCCGCTTCTCCAGTCGCTTGTTATGGACCGAGATGACCCCCATCGGTCCAGAGAATCTTGAGTTTGGTGTCGGGCTATTCTCCCGGGTATCCCCAACATGATTTCTTGTCTCTGGTGTGCGACTGTGCTATGTATTTTGGGGTTTACCCCCTCGAGGTGCAATAAGTAGCAGGAGCTGAAGTGTAGCACAGCCGCTCACCTAGATTATTATTATTTTATTATTTATATAGCGCCATCAGATTCCGTAGCGCTGTTTACTATGTAACTAAAGAATTCCAAACAATTCACACTTTGGTAAATAACCATAATTCAAAAAAGTTTCACAATTTTAAACTTAAGGTCAAAATAGGTCAAAGTAGCAAACGAGAAGCCACTAGAAGCCCGAAAATTGCTGGTGATGATCGGAGTTTTAAAATTTTATTTATGAATTAAAAAAAAAAGATTGAATTCCGTAAAGTTCTTAATTTAGTATACTGCTTCTATAATTAAATGAAATTGATTTTTAACTAAGACAAATATGTTGGTTTTTAAAAAATCCTCTACAATACAAATAAAGTACAGGCTGGGAATGATAAGAGTTGTTGACAAACCACAGATGGATGGCCAGTTGTCATGTCCTAAATATTTAAGGATTGTGAACATGGCGTACAATCAGACCTCTGACACGCTGGCTTTTTCACACTCAGGTGTGACCCCACTACCCTTCCAGTTTAAAAAAAAAAAAAAAGAAATAAAGCAACAGGTGTTTTTTATTTTATACAAGAGAAAACACATAAAAATATCTGCCATTGTTAAACTATTTCTAATTCAATGGCTAGCTTGTAGAATTGTATGACCACCAGTTATGTAACAGAGTTAAATTAAGTGATATCCAATCCCTGAGCAGCTATGATTTCAGTCGCTCCTTCACTTAAGTAATTTAACACTTGTCGCCACAATTCTCAGGGGTTATATCCATTGATCTATGTTGACTAAAAATATCCCTGACTAAGAAATTCACTTGTCAAGTGTCTAGTACACTGATGTGTATAATAGAATACAATCTCATTGTAGGGGAGGTCCGCAGCTCTTGCGCCAAAGTAGCGTGTTTTTCGTGAGGTCCTGGTAAAAGGTCAAGGAAGCTTCCTCGAAGGTCAGGGGTGTCTTGCCTCTCAGTGCCATCATGATTTGTATTTTGTCATGTGTGGACACGCACTGGAGTATGGCATCTCGTGCGGTGTTAGTTGTACTGTTTAGGCAGTATACCCCATCTATGGTAGGTTTTTTGGCTGCCGGTTGTGGCAGAATGGTTGCCAATAGTCTTTGTGTGTAGTGAGGGAGCTCCTCCACTGTTATTTCGGCGGCTATACCTCGGATCTTTATATGGTTTTGCCTTTGCTTGTCCTCCAGGGCCATTAGTTGTAGGGATAGTAAGGACTGATCTGCTTGTGGTTGTTGTACTGTTTCTTTAACAGTCGTGATATCTGTCTGGATGTCTATAATGTTGTCCTCTGAGGCCCGTACCCGGTCAGTAATCGCCTGGATATCTGTCCTTAGGAGTTTGAGATCTGCCACCCACAGTTTTTGTATGTCGACCAACATTAGTTTTAAGTCGTGTCTGGTAGTGGGGGCTGACCCGTCTTGCATCTCTAGGGACCGTAGCAGGCCGGTCTGTTGGTGTGAGTCAGTCTCCGTTACCTCGTGGGCTGGGGTGTCTGCGCCCGGGTCCTCCACGGGAGGCTGTTTAGACTGCGCAGGTCTCCGGATCATGTCTCCTATGTCCCTGCCTTTAGCTGTAGCATTTGGTCTCTGGGAACGGTGTCCCATTGCAGGTATGTGCTCCTGCTGTGGTGCGTGTAGCAGCGAGGCTGAAAGTCCCGCTGTGGTGAGGAAAGCCTCAAGTCCCGAGATTGCCAGTGCGAGGTAGGCCGCAGACTTTGCCGGTTGGAAGAAGGGCATCTATCGATGCGTCCTGGCTTGGTGGGGCCAGCTGGGTAGTTTGCGGGGGTGGATGGGCCTTTGTTTTTGGGATATTCAGTTGGATGCAGTAGTTTGTGGAAGACCTTTAGAGTATGGCGTCTGATCAGTTAGGCTTGCAGGCTCCGTCCCTCTTACATTTTTTTATATTCGGCTAATGAAATATAGAGAGCTGTCAGTTATTTTGATTTGTGTTTCCTCGCCTGGGCTCCCAAAAATATTTTTTAATCATACTGGGAAATTTCCAGGGATGTCAGCGAACTATGTGACACTAGATTATAGGGCAGTAATCCCTTGATTATGTGTGACATTTGGCTGTTACAAGCTGTAGTAGACAGATTTATGTCAATTGATATGAATGAAGAGCTAAATAGAAAAGAAAATGTACTTAAACTATAGAGGCTATTTACTAAGCCAAAAAAAATCAACTTTTTTGAAACTCAAGATTTTAATGAACTGAATTATCAATGCAACATATAAATGCACAGATAGCAACGCAATGAATGTAGAATGTGTGTAAGACGGTAGAAATAAGCCCCACGCTAAAATTCACAATTCTCTTGGATGGTAGAAATGGTTATAGTATTTATTATCCAAAACATGTCGACAAAGTTACCTGTGCCCTATGAAAAATTTCTATATACATTAAAATAACAGATTCCTGGCATCACTTGAAATGGCCATTAAAGTATAAATTTACGTGATAATGTTGAGGCAAGCTTATTAGGTGAGGTATAGCAATTCACTTGGCTGTCCCATAACATGTAAGGAGTTTCCAGGACTCTCTTCAACCATGGAAAAAGAAAATTCTAGGAAACAAATATTGTGTATCTACTATACCAGAAAAAGATCTGTTACTTTACCAGGGGAAGCAAAGTTTGCAAAAAAAAAATGTTTAGACTCGGATAAAAAGCAAAAATACTCTCCTAAATCAGGGTAAAAAAGTTAACATAATATTCTTTAAGGAAAATTGTTCTAGTCGTCTTTAATACCATATCAAAAAGTTTTGGTACGATTCCATATTGGGGAAAAATAATCCCAGTACTTTTTTACACATAGAGTCAATTTTCCCAATGCATCTGGCAACAATAAAAACATTTTGCAGTACCTTTGGTAATGGAAAAAAAATGTTCCAGTTCTCCAGTACACCTAGGGGAAAGGTTTATACTCGTATATACCTGAACAGAAGATTGCAATACCCTTTAGTACTCAGGGGAAAAGGTTAAGTACTCATTTTCTCATGGGGAAAGATTCCTGTACTCTCATATACATTGGAGGGGAAAAACTCCACAGAGGAAACAAAAAAAATCCAAATTCTCTAATAAAATATTACACTATTAATATACATGTTTTCTATTAATCTTCTATGCTAGGGGAAGATGGGTTGTGGTACTTTTCCAGAGTTGGAAAACAGATACATTAGAATTATATACTGTGTATAGTTACATTAACAGGTGTACTGGTTGCACCGTGCCCCGTGCCATTTGTACATTACAGAAAACACACCCCTAGACTATGCCTAGAATTATTTACACACAAGTAATCTCAGTCCATCCAAAGTAGAAGATATAAAGCATTTGAGCCCTGGGGACAGTTTTGGACAGCTGTTCTCCAAGAGTCAGTATTTTAACTTAAGCCCGAATGGCCCCTATATTCACATACAACGCAAAATACAAGGCAAGCCAAGAACAGCATAGAATTATTATTTATAAAGCAACAACATGTTCAGTAGCGTTGTACAATGAGTAAATGTATAGCAACAAATATATGTGTATTTACGCACATTTTGTATGTGGTTATAATAAAAAAATGTAAAGATAGCAGGATGCGTCAGTTCACGTGATTTATCATGAAAAGTGATAGCGCTGACATATACCACAGGGGAACAGTTGCTTGCGTTGGCCATCGCTCAGTATTTCCAGTATCTCAGTAAATGATGCAAGTTATTTATTTTTACACAGGATGAACACAGCTTTGGGCGGTCTTGTACCGATAAGGCAATGTGAAGCTCCTTGCCATAAAGAGAATTAGCTGAGTTTGCAGAAGGTTCCTCTATATAAGCTGCAGACAGACCATACAATGATTAGCCTCATTTGTTGGTAAGTTATAGACTTTACAGTGTGCCCTCACACATTTACCACTTGCCTGCCAGCTGCTTAGAGAACAATCTTTAAAAAAAGATAGGATTTGGAAAAAAATTATTATTACCTCTTCTGTCCAGCTTTAAAAAGCTTAAATCAAACATAATAAAACAACAACAACAAAAAAACAACACTTTTCTATAGCATATTGTTCGTAGCCCCGTAGTTTTAATTGGATTTGGATGTTTTACTTCGGACTTTATTAATTAATGTCACATTTCTCTGCTTGACTGAGGGACCATCAAGCTTTTAAATTTAACGTTCTCCCTGAGGGGTAAGCCTTAAAGGGAAACTCCAGTAGGCTGTAACCGGCCTTTGACCCCAAAGTCAGTTACCAGGTTCCCATTTGCATAATTGCTGCTCAGCATTAACCCTTCCGTGGATCAGGTTGCTGCTCGGCACAACTTTTCCTGTGTGGACAGTTAATGTCATTAACCACATTTTTATAAGCGGATGAATACGTGACATTACCCCCCACCTAAAGAACGCCCACCGGACGGGCAGGACCAGGCTTGAGAGGAAATTTGGCGTGAAAATAGTGAATCTTGCGGCCAGCATGGATATCAGATACCGGAACCCAAGAACGATCGGCTGGTCCATAACCTTTCCAATCCACCAAGTACTGTAAAGGGCCCCAAGAAAACCTGGAATCAATTATGGAAGAGACCTCATACTCTTCCTGTCCAGAAACAACTAAGGGAAGAGGAGGGACACTTGAGACAGTATATTTATTGCACACAAGAGGTTTGAGTAAGGACACATGAACGGTATTAGGAATTTTCAAGGAGGCCGGAAGGGCCAGAGAGTACGCAACAGGATTGATCCTACGAAGGACACGAAAAGGTCCAAGGAACTAGGATCAAATTTCATGCTAGGGACTTTGAGCCTGATGTTACGAGAAGATAACGTACCAAAGAATAGTCAGGAATAGCCGAGGTCAAGGGATACAGAAAGAGACACAACGATAAGGAAAAGCAAGGAGTCAGGGATGCCAGAAAACAGGGAAGTCAAAAACAATGCCAACGGCAAATAACCAGAATACCAGAATAAATAACGCGCTCTCGGACAACCACAAGGGAAACCATGACAGGGCACTGAGCAGGATGAGAACTGGGCCTAAATCTTATAGGCTGTAACCGGACTTTGACCCCAAAGTCAGTTACCAGGTTTCATTTGCATAACTGCTGCTCAGCATTAATAAAAAAAGAAAAGAAAAAAACAAAAGTAAACAAACTGTGTTGTTCACCACAAAGTGATAATAATAAAAATAATACAAACTGGATAGCGTAGATGTATTCTGCCTTAGATATATATCTATAGAAATAAATATAAAAGTATATAGTGTAATACTATTAACACATATAGAGGGTGGGGGTGGTAGAGAACTCACAAGATTGAGATGAATTCAGGCGTATCTCCCTTAATATTAGGGAATTAATGAGATGTAAGGAACCTCCAGCGATGCAATTCTGGATAGAAAGTTACAAATCTTCTTGCCCACTCAAAGTAAAAGAAGAAAATTGATAGTGCAGATTGTATAAAAAAGTAACAATTTATTACATATATTGCACTTACAATTTTTCAAATCAAAGACAGCATGTCTCCACACCAAGGTGGTATCCACGTATTTCAGCCGGTGTAATCACAGCAGGAAGTTGCGAACAGCACCAACAACAATAAAATAAAATAAAAGTTCATATGAACCAGTAAACAGCTCCAACGCGTTTCGTCCTCCTCTGGACTTCCTCAGGGATGCATGACTCTAATCCGAATAGATTCTCCTTTTATATCCACCCAGAGATGGAAATATTGCTTGCAGGTGATGGCGTGCGTTCCACCCTGGAACGCATTCATTACTTCTGGGCGACGTCACTTCCGGTATAGCGGACCGAGTGAAAACTTCATGTCAAATACTTATTAACAGCAATAGCAAGCCGATCTCATTATAACAGAGAAATATACAGTGTATCAACTTTATAGCAATACAACATGTTGCCATATAAGTATTGGGCCTTTCTAAAGAATAAAAATAAAAATTTACATTTATTGTCCTTTGTATCAGACGATTAAAGATTAAATAAAGAAATATACATAAATTAATCCACAAATGCATAAATATAATATAAATGTGCATGCATAAATATGCATGTCCATTTATATCTAAAAACTATATACATACATGTAAAAAATACATGAATATATATATCTAAATATATATGAAAAAGAAAAAAGAAAAATTATAAATAAAGAGTGTTATGATTATAAAGGCAAACGGCTGTTGCTATGCTTTAACACCTTTACAAAAAAACACAGATGTATACAGATCAATTATAGGCAAATTCTTTTATTATACATCAGTATTCTAAAATGAACTAAGTGGTCTATCTTTAAAGAGAAAACAAGTATTAGATGCATCCATTACATATACATATATATATATTTTTTATTTTTATTTTTATTTCATTCATTTTAATTTTTATTTTTATTTTGATATATCCAGATATATATGTGTATTGGAGCTGTTAACTGGTTCATATGAACTTTTATTTTATTTTATTGTTGTTGGTGCTGTTCGCAACTTCCTGCTGTGATTACACCGGCTGAAATATATATATATATATATATACACATATATATCTGGATATATCAAAATAAAAATTAAAATTAAAATGAATGAAATAAAAATAAAAATAAAAAAAGTCTTTGAGATAACTGGGAGGGTGAATATATTTTCTTGGGTGCCAAAGGCCCAAGTTTGGAGCTGCTCCACCTGGACCTTCAGTTGTGCCCATCCTTTCCTCCTGGAGAACTGACACCTGTATCATCCAGTGGTTCACCATCATCCAGCATCACAGAAAACCCAGTATGACTAGGATCGGCAGCAGACACAATCTCATCACTCCATTCCCGGATCTGATCAACATGCCTTCGTAATATTCTACCATCAAGAATTTTTACTTTGTATGACAAAGGTCCTGTGGCCACAAGTACTTTTACAGGTATCCATTTAGGACCAGAAACATAGTTTTTGTCATAGACAGAACTGTCGGGTACAAATACTCTCACAGTAGAAGCATTATAGTTCTTTTTGAATTGCAATTCTCGCTTCTCTTGTAACTCAGATGTCAAATTAGAAGTCAAATGTTAACGATCCAGACAAGTTTTAAGACGCGGGTTCATAAGGAGCTATGCTGGACTACTACCAGTGCTTGAATATGGTGTGACATGTTGTTGCAGAAGGAAAATTGCAAGTCTACGATTCCAATCTCCTTTAATAATTCTTTAATGAGTCTTTGGTGGTCTGAACCATATGCTCAGCTTGACCATTTGATGATGGGTGAAATCGTGCAATCGTAACATGTCGAATTAGTTACTTACCATAAAACTTTTGAATTCTGATGAGGCAAATTGTGTTCCATTATCAGACACAATTGTATCCGGCAACCCATGAGTAGCAAACAGCCTCATAATAATCTTTATGACTGTGACTGAGGTAGCAGATGTAACTGGAGCAACTTCTAACCATTTTGAAAAGGAGTCAACAACTAAAAAAACATATGTCCATGAAACGGGCCAGCAAATCTATATGTAAACGGGTCCAAGGTGACCTAGTCACAGGGATGTACTGAGGCTTTAGGTGGAGCATGACGACTAGATTGACATGGTACACAATTCTTTATCCACTTCTCAATAACTTCATTCATTTTAGGCCACCAAACATAACTTCTGGCTAAAGCTTTCATGCAAACTATTCCAGAATGTCCCTCATGGAAAGCATGCAATACTTGAGCTTATCCTGCATTTGGAACTACCACTCTGTTTCCCCATGATAGGCACTCTTTATAGGCAGATAGTTCATGTTGGCGCTCTACAAATGGTCTGAACTTGTCTTCCACTTTTGGCCACCCCCTCCAAACACAGTTTAGCACACGGGACAGCAGAGAATCCTTGGCAGACATACAAGCAATGTCACTCGCATGTAATGGAGGGTTTCGAATAGAGTCCAACCTCAGACATAGGAGGAACAAGGATGTCAGGAGAAGGCAAAGGTGACAGGCTTAACCCATCAGCATGTGTGATATCCTTTTACATTAAGGGTAATGAGAATGGTTTAACCCCAAAGGCTGTCTTTAGTGCTCTCCAGGTCCTCCAGTGGCATCCAGCTTCTGAAACTATGTTTCAGAAGTGCAAAGTACTGCTTGGCAGGAGCACCGCTGAATTGCTAGAACGGTCAGCTGGCATTCTAAGCCAATCAGTAGTTCCCCATTCATAAAAAAATGTTACATGCACACACTCTGATGCACATATACTATATGCTCTTTGAAACAGACACAACAGTGTCACAGGTGGTTCTATTTTCAGATCCAGACCTGCACCCTGATTTCCCTCGTCAAAAGCAAACATTTCCAAAATGTTGTAATATTATCTGCAAGCAATTAAGTAATTTAACTTCAGTCATGACATAAACTCCATATATTTTATCTATCTTCTTCACTATCCTCAAAAACCTTTGTATGCCTTGGGACCAGGGGCGTACCTAGAGCATTAGACACCTGGGGCGGATCCTGTGTTTTGCAAACCCACCACACCCCAAAATGTAAAAAGCATGCACAATATTTTTTTTATGTTAGAGACTATTTAAAAAGTCCCTGTTAGAGACTACAATGGAGTCCAATGTGCCCTGAAAAGGGGTCTTTCTAATATTATATAACATATATATTATATTTGCATTATAGTAATATAACATAGCCAGATACCCATCCCAAGTTGGCTTCTCTCACCTTAATTACTGTTGCTGGCTGGCTCTTGTGGCTGGTTGGCAGGCATCTGTGTCTGGTTGGGTGCAGCTAGCTGCTGTGTTTGGTTGGCAAGCAGGCTTGCTGTGGCTGGCAGACTGGTGTGGCAGGCCTCTTTCTTCTCCCAGCCCCTTTGCAGTCTGCTGCTGGCTGCGGCTAGCTGCTGTGGCTGGCAGGGCTCTTTTTTCTCCCAGCCCCTTTGTTCATTTGTTTCTCCCTCAACCCCTTTGTGTGTCTCTTTCCCCCCATTTCCACTCTGTGTTTCTCTGCTCCCCCCCCCCCAGTTCTTCTCTGGGCCTCTTTGTCGCCTCCCCCCCCCACCCCCTTTTGTCCCTTTCTTCTCCCAGCACCTTTGTGCATCTGTTTCTCCTCAATCCCTTTGTGATTATTTTGTACCCCTTCCCCAGCCCCTCTGCCTGTTTGTTTGCCACCCAGCCCTTCTATGTGCCTCTTTGTTTCCACAACCCTTCTGTGTGCCTCTTTGTCCACATTCAGCCACTCTGTGTGTCTGTCCCTGCAGCCCTATTGTGTCCCCTCCCCCCTTGTGCTTTTGTTTTGCCTCTCCTGTGCACTTTATTGTCCCTTTCCCTTCCTGTGCCCTTCTTTTGCCCCCCTCCCCTTGTGCACTGCTTTTGACCCCCACATTAATTCCTGCTCAGCCTCAACTTCCTCCATGTTGTGTGGCTGGATGGGTGGTCCGGGGAGGAGCCTCTGCTTCCGGTCTGACTGGAAGCATGTTTTTGCTCTCAGTAAGCACTTCCTGTCAGGCAGGGTAGCGTATATAGAAGTTCCTTTACACCTGCTTGGCCATGTTACATGCAGTGACCTTCAGGAGGGGAGCTCTGTGCAGTGTGCTCCTTCTTGCTGGTCACCCGGAGACCGCGCTCCCTGTGCCACAGTGGCACTCATTCCAACCTTGAATGGCACCCCCTTAATGAGTGGCTCCTGGGCCCCCCTGTTAGCACGCCACTGCCACTAATACTTTCAGATTGTGTATGCATATGCATTATTAATACTTAGGGAGATTATAGAGATATTTAGAGAATATTTTTTGCCAAAATGTTTTAGTATCACACCGAATGCTATACATCCCATCCCTCCTCTACCTGCTCCTAACTCATTTCCTGCAGAAAAACATATGTATTCTCAACTTCCTTTGCATTGCTTCTTTCTCTAGATCCAGACCTGCACCCTGACTTCCCTCTGCAATATTTTCTACCTCAATCCCACCACCCATGCTTGATCCTCCTTTCCTTATAGGATATTACCTCAGCTGCCTCTAACCATAACTATTTACCTACTATAGACACCCCCGCATCCTCATGTCTCAACTATCCATTATTACCTTTAGATTGTAAGCTCATAAATGATCTTGCCACCAAATTTGTATTGAAGCTAGATTATAAACTTTGTGGCAGGGTCTTCTTGCATCTTTGTATCAGTACATGTTCATTGTTTGTCTGTATTGCCTTTACTTTACAATGAATATGTTGGCTATATATATATTACACTCCAGGTAGCTAAACAAGTTAAGGTTAAATTAAAGATAATAAATACCTGTAGTTAATTTTACCACATGACAGGAGGCTTCATATTTTGCATTAACTCTCTTTACTAACTCACATAGCAGTAAAGAAAAGGTGAAAACATTAACCAATCAAAAGAAAGTAGGAGGTATAGTATTCACAGTAATGAGGCTCCTCCCCCTCTTTCTTTACTGCTCCATCAGCAGACAGGTCAGAGTTTTTGGCTCTTCCCTTTTTCACTATTGTATATGTAATTTTTTATGTAATCCTTTATATAATACTGTATTTATCTTATATATGTAGTTTTATTTTTGCTACTATTGTTGTTTTCTACCTTTATTTCATCTGCCCTCTTGGGGTTTCGCTCTTGGGGGAGTCTTTTCCCCCTCCCTGTTTTCCTCACAGGGTCTCTCTCCTTTTCTTCACCTCTCGGTCCGCCGGCTTCTCCGCCGTCGGACCGACTGTCTCTCACTTCCCTGAGGGTAACGCTCACCCTCCACCCCCCCCTTTTTTCCTCCACACGGCTTCACAGCCGCTTTCACTGTAGCCGCACGGCGGGAAACCGTTTTTTCCCGCTCCTCCGGCGGCCATCTTGGATCTCGCGTCTCGCGAGATCCACGGCCGCCATCTTGGGAGCATTGCGGTCTCCTCATTCCGGCGCCCGTACACACAGTAACCGGACACAACCAGGCAGGGGTCCCCAGGTTAGTCAAATTATTTACCTGTGCTTGGGGTGTGGCCCCATAATCGAAATATTTACTGCCTACTGGTGCTTTTGCACACTTACAGGGTGAAGCCCTATATTTAATACCGCTGCTATCAGGTGGATTTCGTGCCACCTATACATATTTGAGCTTTTATACCTGGGTGTGGCCCAGAAGAAAATCCCAATATTCCCTGCTGGGGAAACTGGTGCTTTTACTGCCAGAATTGTCATATTCACCCTGCTGGGGTTTTTGCCTTTTTACATTTCACGGTTTATATATATATACCTATACCTACCCTGCTGGGGTTAACTGGGTACTGCAGGTACCCCCCCTTTTTTATCACTAACTGGGACAGACCCCTAGCCCAACATTTCTGTGCCTCAGCTATTACAGCGGCCCAACTCCTATTATCATGGATACACCTCAAAACCCTGCAGACTTCCAAACCATGATTGCGGAAGCCATCTCCGCCTCTATGGAGAAAGCATTATCCAGGGTTATGACGGCGACTGCCGATCAGACTAAAAAAGCCACAACAGCCCAAGCCCATGACTATGATTCTGAGGCTTCAGAATCCCATGCCCAGGCCGACTCTCGGCCCAGCAAACGCCACTGGAAGGGCAAGGAAAGGAATGACAACATGGGCAAAGGCAAGGCTCCTGCCAAACGCCACAGGCCAGCACCACCCACCCCCGCCCATTACTCCTCGGACGAGGGGGAAGAACAAACACGCTCCATGGCTGTGTTAGATGAGTGGCAGGCCGCAGATTCCGACCCAGACAATGACTGGGGTTCGGACACGGGATCCCATACGGGTCTCCTAAAAGGCACCTTCTTGGACGACATCCAACTACCGGACGACCCCACACCGGTCCAAGAAGAAGGGGAAGCCATTCTGGACCCCAAGGGGCAACGTCTATTCGACCCCCGCAACATACGGCACCCGCGTTCGGGGGACTGGACCCCCCCCGACCATCTCTCCAAATTTATGCACCGTTGGCTCCGCAAACCCCTGGACAAAACGGTGCGCAACCGACTACGTTCGGAATGCCCTCGCCCTTCCCTTCCCGACAACGTGGCCCAAACCCCCGAATTCGACCAGGTCATGAACACATTCATGTCTAGGGGTGGCCGCGACCCCAGGAGAGGAGTGGAGAAGGGCTTTCACGGAGTTCAAGACAAACTCCTAGACTCTATTGGCCCACTTTCCCGCATCATGTTTTTGGCGGACGATGCTTTTACAAGGGCTGACGAATTTGATACCAGTATGGTTAAAGAGTGGGCTCACGATATAAGAGAATGGGCACAGAGGTGCTTTTGTTTTGTTGGTAACACCAACGTAGCCCTCTCCTCTGAGAGGCGAAAAGCAGCGTTGCTCCGTATTGACGGAAAGCTGGTGGAATTGGGCACCAAGGAGTTGGGACCGCTTGCACAGGGCAAATTGTTTGGGGAAGCCTTCCTCAAAGAGCTTAATAAGCACGTAAATATTTTCACCTCGCTCAATAAGGCTCAAACTTCAATGAAGCGAGTATTCAGGGGCTACCCCAGTCGGGGTGTTTTTGGACGAGCTGGCCGCTACAGGGGCCGAGCAGCCAGCCGTTTTTGGCCCTCTGGCCCCCGCTCTCACAGACCCCAACCCTTCTACCCGGAAGTGGGTTTCAGGCAGCCCTTCTCCTACACCCGTGGAGCAGACAGAGGCAGAGGACCTCGTAGCCGTGGCAGAGCACGCTTCCCCACAGGTAAGCACCATTATGCCTCAATGTCCACTAACCCCGTATACTGCAGGTCGTATCGCTCTGTCTTTTCAGAACTGGACAGCCATCTCCACGGACGCATGGATCCTCCAGACGGTCCAAGGCTACATCATAGATTTTGTGGAAACCCCGTCCCAGACCGCCCCTCCGTATCCCATTCAGTGCTCCAAGGAAGATCGCCTTCTAATCGATGGCGAACTACGGGAACTCAGGGCCAAAGGAGCGATAGAACCCGCTCACGACCAAAATGGCTTCTTCAGCAACATTTTCCTAGTGAAAAAGAAATCTGGAGACTTTCGGCCGGTTATAAACCTAAGGAAACTCAATGCTTTCGTAACATACAGACATTTCAAGATGGAAGGCATCCATCTCCTAAGAGATCTGCTCCAAGAAGGGGACTGGTTCACAAGACTGGACCTCAAGGACGCCTACCTATCGGTACCCGTCCATACATCCTGCCGACAGTTCCTCAGATTCCGATGGCAAGGCCGCCCCTGGCAGTTTACATGCCTTCCCTTCGGCCTCAGCTCCGCACCGTGGTGCTTCACCAAACTCCTGAAGCCAGTAGTGTCTCGACTACGCACTCAAGGAATTCGGTGCATTATTTACCTGGACGACCTGCTACTGTTTTCCTCAGACAGGTACAGTCTAACGCAACACACACAATATACCACCCGACTCCTCACGTCCCTAGGTTTCGTGGTGAACTTTCAAAAATCGGAAATATCCCCAGCCCAGAAGATACAATTCCTGGGCTTCGAGATAGATTCCAAGACCAGCACACTTCGGCTCCCAACCTCAAAGATTACAGCCATCAAGAAGGAAATACGCAGAGCCATTCGCTGCCACTCCATTCCACTCCGCAATCTGGCTCGGATCGTGGGCTTGCTATCCGCATCTATCCAGGCGATATTCCCGGGTCCACTCCACTACAGAGCGATGCAGCGCTTGAAGGCTTCCTTCCTCCGCCAGAACTCTTCGTACGACCAAACGGTTCCGGTGACGGAGGAAGTCAAAGAAGAACTGGGATGGTGGCTGGACAGCATGGAAGCGTGGAATGGCCGAGCCATCTTCGGGAACACGCCCGACATGGTCCTGGAATCAGACGCCAGCCTCTGGGGATGGGGCGCCACCTGCGAAGGCAGTTCGACGGGAGGCGCTTGGACTTCCCAAGAACTCAAACTCCACATCAACTGCCTGGAACTTCTAGCGGGGTCGTTCGCAATTCGCAGCCTAGCGAGAAACCGGACCAACTGCTGCATCCTCCTCCGGATGGACAATGTGTCAGCGGTCCGTTACATCAACAGACTGGGAGGGGCCCGATCCAGACTCCTCTCAGAGATTACGAAAGAAATAGTTTTGCCTTCCCCGGAAAATCTCCCTCATGGCAGAATATCTCCCAGGCGAAACGAACCTGACAGCGGACTGGTTCTCTCGCCATTGGCGGGACAGCAGCGACTGGAGGCTGGACCCCACAATCTTCCATCGCCTCTCGGTCAGGAGAGGCCCCCTCCACCTGGACCTCTTCGCATCTCGGAACAACAGGCAGACGGACGAGTACTTCAGCTGGCTACCAGATCCGGACAGCAAAGCAGTAGACGCCTTTCTCCAACCATGGCCACCCAGGGGCGCTTACGCCTTTCCCCCATTTGCCATGGTGGCAAGGACAATACAATACTTAAAGACGCAACGCGGGTCTCTGCTCCTCATCACTCCCCTATGGCCGAGCCAACCATGGTTCCCGGACCTTCTAGCTTCATCCTACAGGGATCCTCTCCTCATACCGTCCTACCGGACGCTCCTCACAGACCCGAGAGGGAACCCCCATCCTCTCATTCTGGAAGACCGCCTCACTCTAGTAGCCTGGACTCTTTCAGGGGTGCCTGGCAGACCGAGGACTTATCGCAGACAGCTAGAGACCTCTTATGGGATTCGTGGGCACCAGGAACCAGACGATGCTATCTTGCAGCATGGAATTCCTGGTCCACTTGGTGCAGTGAACGGAACTTTGATCCCTTTACGGCACCTGTAACGGCCATCTTGAATTTTCTCTCCCACCTATACTCCGCGGGCAGATCTTACCGATCCCTCAACGTCGTGCGCTCCGCGATCTCAGCGGCTCACGTTCCGATCCTGGGTTCACCCGTCGGGAGACACCCTCTGGTATGCCGCCTCCTCAGGGGCATCAGACTTCAAAGACCCCCCAGACCCAAGTACACTCGGCTATGGGACGTGGAAGTCGTCCTACAGTTTCTGCGAGACTGGCCAGATAACGACAGACTCTCACTTCGACAACTGTCGGCCAAACTAACACTCCTACTTTGTCTGGTATCGTTCCGCAGAGTTTCGGACGTGCGGGCTTTCGACATCGACGCCTTCTCGGTCTCCCCAGAGGGAGTTACCTTCCAAGTGTCTCGTCGTACTAAATCGGACTCATCGTCGGTCTTCTACCCCTTTTTTCCTACGGAACCGCTACTTTGCGTGGTCTCTGCTCTGCGTCGTTATGTTCAGGTCACTTCCCTCCTTCGGGTTTCATCTTCGGGACAACTATTGGTGTCTTACGTTAGACCTCACGTTCCCGTCTCTACTACCACCCTGGCCAGATGGGTTCGCTGGATCCTGTCTCTAGCAGGTGTGGAAGACACCTTCGGTGCCCACTCCGTTCGCGGAGCGGCGGCCTCGTCGGCTTTCTCCGCGGGAGCATCACTGGCAGACATCCTACGAGCCGCGGATTGGTCACGCGAAGCGACCTTTCGGACCTTCTATTTCCGCCCAAACTCGGGGGCAGCCACGTCTCTCCTTCATCAGCGTTAAAAATGCAAAATATGAAGCCTCCTGTCATGTGGTAAAATTGAAGATTATGCTAGCGTTAGTGTACTTATAATCTTAATTTTAGTAATGACAGGAGGCGAGTATTTTCCCACCCTCCGCACCCTCGAGGGATGAAATCTCATGTAAGTATACCTATACTCTATCTTTTCCTTCATATTTTCTACCTGGTATATATAAGACGTGTGCTACCTGGTATATATAAGACGTGTACCTTATTTAACTACAGCTTCGTTACTGTTATTGTCATACTTAGACTAGGTACATTTCGTTAGAGTTTGTGCTGGGTTTATTACATTACTGCAAACAGTTGCCAGACCGGTTCCTAACCCTTTCCACACTCTCTTTCAGCATAACTTCAAGACAGTACAGCCTACATTCAGGATGGACAGGTTTGGACCTTCCTTCAGAAACCAGGACTTCGCAATAGGAAAAGTCATCTGTTGGTGCTTGTTTGGATCACCCTAGGACTTCGTATTTGAAAAGTCACCCGTTGGTGCATGTTGCAAGACTTTATCCGTTTTTTTTTTTTTTTTTTTTTTTTTTTTTAAATTTTGTTATTGTATCTGATGTCGCTCTCGAAAGAGGGGGAGGAGCCTCATTACTGTGAATACTATACCTCCTACTTTCTTTTGATTGGTTAATGTTTTCACCTTTTCTTTACTGCTATGTGAGTTAGTAAAGAGAGTTAATGCAAAATACTCGCCTCCTGTCATTACTAAAATTAAGATTATAAGTACACTAACGCTAGCATAATCTTCAATTTTTTTTCATTCTGTGTAGTTTTCCTGCAATGCTGTAAAATGTTTTGCTGTTTTCAGCAGTGTAACCCAGCCTCCTTAGCCAACCCCTCTCACATTTCAACATGTTCTTAATTCCCAGTCTCTGAAAGAAACATACCTTTTTCAGCCAATAAAAGTAAAGGCAGGTCTGCTGTAGTGTAATAAATGGTCACAGCACAAACTGCACCACAGAAACAAGGCGAAAGCCCATATGTGCTCCTCTCCCTCCTTCACTGTAATGCAAGTAATAAATTCTCCTCCAGCCCCTGTCAGCCAACTTCACCACCCACTGTTAACCCATTCCCTGCCAGTTCCTGAGAGCCAACCCCCCTATCCACTGCTAACCCCTTTCCCTGTCAGCTAACCTCCCTATCCACTGTTAACCCCTTCCCTGCCAGTCCCTGAGAGCCAACCTCCCTATCCACTGCTAACCCCTTTCCCTTTCAGCCAACCTCCCTATCCACTGTTAACCCCTTCCCTGTCAGTCCCTGAGAGCCAACCTCCCCATCCACTGCTAACCCCTTTCACTGTCAGCCAACCACCCTGTTCACTGTTAACCCCTTCCCTGCCAGTCCCTGTCAGCCAACCTCCCTATCCACTGTTAACCCCTTCCCTGCCAGTCCCTGCCATGTATCTGATGTCGCTCTCGAAAGAGGGGGAGGAGCCTCATTACTGTGAATACTATACCTCCTACTTTCTTTTGATTGGTTAATGTTTTCACCTTTTCTTTACTGCTATGTGAGTTAGTAAAGAGAGTTAATGCAAAATACTCGCCTCCTGTCATTACTAAAATTAAGATTATAAGTACACTAACGCTAGCATAATCTTCAATTTTTTTTCATTCTGTGTAGTTTTCCTGCAATGCTGTAAAATGTTTTGCTGTTTTCAGCAGTGTAACCCAGCCTCCTTAGCCAACCCCTCTCACATTTCAACATGTTCTTAATTCCCAGTCTCTGAAAGAAACATACCTTTTTCAGCCAATAAAAGTAAAGGCAGGTCTGCTGTAGTGTAATAAATGGTCACAGCACAAACTGCACCACAGAAACAAGGCGAAAGCCCATATGTGCTCCTCTCCCTCCTTCACTGTAATGCAAGTAATAAATTCTCCTCCAGCCCCTGTCAGCCAACTTCACCACCCACTGTTAACCCATTCCCTGCCAGTTCCTGAGAGCCAACCCCCCTATCCACTGCTAACCCCTTTCCCTGTCAGCTAACCTCCCTATCCACTGTTAACCCCTTCCCTGCCAGTCCCTGAGAGCCAACCTCCCTATCCACTGCTAACCCCTTTCCCTTTCAGCCAACCTCCCTATCCACTGTTAACCCCTTCCCTGTCAGTCCCTGAGAGCCAACCTCCCCATCCACTGCTAACCCCTTTCACTGTCAGCCAACCACCCTGTTCACTGTTAACCCCTTCCCTGCCAGTCCCTGTCAGCCAACCTCCCTATCCACTGTTAACCCCTTCCCTGCCAGTCCCTGCCAGGCAATCTCATTAACCACTGTTAACTCCTGCCCTGCCAGTCCCTAGCTAGAGAGAGCGAAAGATAGAGAGAAAGAGAGAGAGAGATGTAGATAGAGAGAAAGATATAGATAGAAAGACAGATAAGCTTGTGTTTGTCTGTCTCTTTATATTTATTTATAATAAACATATGACACTATATGATATCTAATGTCGTGAGGAAATGTTTGTGCGTTTTTTATGTGGTATATAAGTTCTAGTGTCTGTATGCTGTATTTGTAGTATAACTTAGGCTGAGCACTTCTTGGGCAGGCATAGTGGGCATGTGTTGAGTTGCATCACTAAACTCCGGCACACCCACTAAGGTATGTCATTACCGATTCTTATAGAGAATCACTGGAGCATGGTGATTGGGGGACAGTCTGGCTGAAATACAGGAAGCAGGGATAAAGAAAATGGGGATATAACATGAAATCAGAGGAGGAGCAGAAAATATGATTGAAGTAAAGATTAAACCAGGTACTTCTAAAGCACAATTTTACACTATTTAGGGGAAAAAACATTTAGTGACAGTAGGTTTACTCTTGGGGGGAAATCAAGGATACGCATTTTTTTTTTACCTCTATAGTTCCTTTAAGTGTCTGCATGGATATGGGACTGGAAAGTTGTTCACATGACTAATTAACCCCTTAACCCCTTAAGGACCAAACTTCTGGAATAAAAGGGAATCATGACATGTCACACATGTCATGTGTCCTTACGGGGTTAAAGGGGAACGGTATCTTCTGAATGTTACATTGTTGAATAAAACATTGAAAATCAGTGATAACTTGTGTTAACCTTGTACATGTAATACTGCATTTCCTTTTAAATGTATAGGAATGATTTGGCAAATTGCATCACAATCAAGTTTTAGTCCAAAGCATATATTGTAAAGTAGACAAACTGTGTTTAAAGGGACCCTATAGTCATCAAAACCACTTTAGTTTAATGAAGCAGTTTTGGTGTATACATTATGTCCCTGTAGTCTCACTGCTCAATTGTCTGCCATTTAGGAGTTAAATCACTTTGTTTATGCACCCTAGTCACACCTTTCTATATGTGATTTGCACAGCCTTCCTAAACACTTCCTGTAAAGAGTCATCTAATGTTTACACTTTCTTTATTGCAAATTCTGTTTAATTTTGAATTTCCGATCTCCTGCTCTGTCAATAGCTTGCTAAAACCTGCAGGAACCTCCTGTGTGTGATTAAAATTCAATTTACAGAGCAGGAGATAGAGAAACAATTAAAGTAGTTACATCTGTTTTTATGCAAGATATGCCAGTCACAGCCAGGGGAGGTGTGTCAAGGGCTGCATAAGTCGAAACAAAAGTGATCTAACTCCTAAACGACTAAATGGCTGTGAATTGAGCAGTGACTCTTCAGAGGTATGATCTATACACAAAAACTGCCTTATTAAGATAAAAATGTTTGTTGGCTATAGTGTCCCTTTAATTTAGCCTCTTCTCTGTATGCTCTCTCTATGCTGATTGCCAGCTTCTAACAATGATTGAGTGGGAGCTAAAAGGGAGGCACCCAGTTGTAGGATCAAGAGTTGTGGACTCCTACAATTCATTTTGTTTTTCAGACTTTACAGGTATATATTTGCTAAGTATAGGAATACGTAAGCTTAATATTAAAAATCAACAAATCACTTTTCATGTTTACAGCTAACAAATATTTTTTTAAAGGTAAATGAACTAATAGGCAACCTTCGGCACTCCAGATGTTGTGGAATACATCCCCCATAATGCTCTTACACCCATAATGCTGGCAAAGCATCATGGGAGGTGTAGTCTAAAACATCTGGAGTGCCGAAGATTGCCTATGCCTGAACTAATATATATATATTTTTAAACTGTGAATTATATTCTTAGTCCAGTCAAATATTATAAAGCCATTCACACCTTACGTAATATGTGATAGATTACGGATGTAATATATTTGTTATATCAATCTATTTCAAATAAGTAACGTGACCACATATTTGAAAATTCAAATACATCATTTATTTAGGGGAAGGTAGGGAACGGGGTTGGAGGTAAGGTGCTACAAAAGAAAGTAGAAAAATTCACATTTTGCAAGTTTTTCCCTTTTCAGTCATTCAAACTTCTTCACTCCTGCCCTTCTTTCTGTAAGATGAATGAGATATTGATTAAACCATCTGCAGCTATAATCCACGGTTATGCTCTTGAGTTATATATCCCCCTTCATTAAAAAGCGTGATAATGCCAGTTTAGAGAATACTTCTTCATCCATAAAGGGCATTTAGAGTGAAAAACAATATCTAAAAGTAAACTGATCATGATGGAAAAATTGTATTACGCGTTACTTAGAGCTAGTGCCAATACCTTGCCAATATCACGGCTCTTAGCTCTGAGCTTGTTCACTTGAGACTCGGCAATGTCAGCTCTCTCCTCAGCTTCTTCCAGCTCATGCTGGACCTTCCTGAACCGACCCAAGTGAGAGTTGGCTTGTTCCTCCTGAAACATAAGAATACACGAGGAATGATTAACAGCAAAGTATATAAAAACAGATGACCACTACTTAGGGGAAACAGGGTATTCTACTTGGACTTTGTTTGGCTACAAACAAGAAATCATTGGGTTTGTACTTACAGATTCCTCAGCCTGTCTCTTGTAGGCCTTTACTTTCAGCTGCAGTTTGTCCACCAGATCCTGCAATCTTAGGACATTTTTCCTGTCTTCTTCAGTCTGAAAGAGGAGAAACATTTTTACAGAGTTATTTTACAAAGATTTTTACAGAGATTATGGCATTAATTATTGTAATATTGTTTTTCAAGTAATATATGTAATCTACACTTTATATATTTCTTCTTTTTGACCAGTGCCTTTAAATTCTCATACATATAAGAATAATACTTTACCTGGTAAGTTAACTCCTTCAGTCTCCTTTCGTATTTGCGGACACCTTTCACTGCCTCAACTCCACGCTTCTGTTCATTATCGAGTTCGTTCTCTAGTTCTCGAACCTGGAGATCACATTAGCAGAATACAGATTATTATTTTGCCATTTCTAAATTCAACCTCATTCACCACTGCCCTGTGATTTGTACGTACTCTGGACTCAAGCTTCTGGAGCTGCTTCTTGCCGCCCTTCAGTGCTAGCTGCTCAGCTTCATCCAGACGATGCTGCAGATCCTTCACAGTTAGCTCAAGGTTCTTCTTCATTCTCTCCAAGTGAGAGCTGGTGTCCTGCTCCTTCTTCAGTTCCTCTGCCATCAGAGCAGCCTTTGGAAAAATATTCAAGAAGTGAATAACAAAGCAAAAAAAAAAAACAATCCGATCATAAAGTAAGAATGTGGGACAAACATACATCGGTGATGGCCTTCTTGGCTTTGTCATCAGCATTTCTTGATTCTTGGATAGCTTCCTCAGCTTCACTCTGGAGCTGAGCAATGTCAGACTCAAGCTTCTTCTTGGTGTTGATGAGGCTGGTGTTCTGACGGGGTAAAAATATAGTGTATTTAATATTCCATCTATTTAGACACATTCTATCAATGCACATTGAATTTGTTTCCATTCTATGTACTTTACCTGTGAGTGCAGAAGTTGGACGCGTTCACTTGTATCCAGGAGCTCTTGTTCTGCAACCTTACGAGATCTCTCTGTTTGTTCCAGAGCAGACCTGTGCTCTTCAAGTTCAGCCAGCAGCAGGTTGGTTCTACGTTCAATTACGGCCAGCTGTTCCTTTAGATCTTCCTGTCCTCTGACTGTATCATCCAGCTGAAGCTGGGTATCCTAAGAGCGATAAAGCAAAATATGTGTTCAAGCTGTTATATATTATGGACAATATTCTAGATATCTCATTTTACGAACCAACAGCTCTAAAAATAATACATATTAATATAGTTGTGTGAGGTGCTCCTGAGATACCTTCAATTGTGCCTGCACATTGCGGAGCTGTTTCTGTGCCTCTGCAGCCTGGCGGTTGGCGTGGCTGAGCTGGATTTCAAGTTCATTCAAGTCTCCTTCCATCTTCTTCTTCAGTCTCAGAGCATCATTCCTGCTTCTGATCTCAGAGTCCAGTGTGCTTTGCAGGGTATCGACAGCTCTCTGAGAGTTCCTCTTCAGCTGTTCAATCTCTTCATCCTTCTCTGCAACTTTCCTGTCCACCTCAGATTTTATTTGGTTCAATTCCAGCTGAACACGGAGGATCTTAGCTTCTTCGTGTTCCAAAGATCCCTATTAGAAATACATATGTATCGTTGGTTGTTTAATAGTATCCCTTCACACGGCAATATTGGTTGCAGATATTTTATTACTTTATTTCATGCACATACCTCTGCTTCCTCCAGGGCAGCCTGTAGGTCACTCTTTTCCTGCTCAACTAGCTTCCTGGACTTCTCCAGTTCGTTAATGGATTTACTAGATTCACTGACCTGTTCAGTGAGATCTGAGATCTCCTCTAGAAAAGTAATGGACAAATATTTATTCAGATTTTGCTCCACAGTGACTGGTATTTAAGTTTATTGTAAGTTCTGCGGAAATTCAGCAGTACTAATATGTATGAAGTTGGGATCTGTTGTGACACAAGTACTATAGCAGGACAAAATACAATAGGAAGAGATTTAGGAGACATAAAGGTCCTATTTGATACATAAAATGATATAATCTCATCATAGTTTAGTCATTTGCAGAAATGCCCCTACCATAGTTCCACTTGTTGCATATGTGCTTATTTAGTTGCCATCTGTATAGCTATACTATTTTTTATACTAGAACATTTGGTTAGATTAATTTTAAGAATTATTCAATAGTTAGCAATGTCTCCTGCAAACTAACGTAATATAGATAAACCTACGTTGCAAGTTCTTGTTTTCACGTTTCAAGGTCTCAACTTGTTCCAAGGCCTCCTCATAAGCATTCTTTAGCTTAAAGATATCGGTGCTCAGGCCACGGGATTCTTTCTGAGCAGCCTCCAGCTCAGCCTGACCCTCTTCGTATTTCTGCTTCCATTCTACCAGGACCTATTATATTAATAAAGAATGATTGTAATCCACACATGCTAAACCAATTAGGAACAGGCAATAGTTATGCCACAAGCCAGACAAACACGGGCACCAAGACATAACTGATGGTTAGAATCAGTCCCAGGAGGTGACCCAGTACATAAAAAATAGCGATATGAGGAGTTGTGCAATGACACGGACATATGTAGCAAACATTGTATGTGCAACTGCAGGACCTGTAATGTGTGTTGTCCCAGTTAATAGCTGTTATTTAACCAAATCACCTTGTAATGTACATTTCTACTGCATGTATATCATAATGTGGAATTACTTATTTAAAAAACAATAAAAACAAATATGTAAAAAAAAATTAAAAAAAAAGAATGATTGTAAAGCGCTATGGAGTATGATGGTGCTATATAAATAATAAAATAATAATAATAATAATAATAATGTGTTAATATTTGGGGAAAAAATTGTTGTTAGGAAATTTAGGAATTTGTTTTCAATATCTACCTTGTCGAAGTTCCTCTGCTTCTTGTCTAGAGCAGCTGCAGCACTGTTGGCTCTCTCAACGTCCACCATCAGGTCCTCTACCTCAGACTGTAGCCTCTGCTTGGTTTTTTCCAGGGAGCCACATTTAGAGTTCACTGCCTCTACCTGTTCCTCAGCATCCTGCAAGCGCTGAGCAAGTTTCTTCCTATAAGGACATTGAAGGTGGTATTTAAGGTCATTATTCAAAGCGTGATCACATTGCTTATATTGAGTTTATTAAGAGGGAGCATACTTGGCCTCTTCCAGTTCCTCCGTGCGCTGAATGGCATCAGTTTCATATTTGGTCCTCCATTGTGCAACTTCACCATTTGCTTTGGACAAAGAGCGCTGAAGTTCAGCCTTGGCCTCTTGTTCCTCTTCATATTGTTCACGGAGCAAGTCGTTGTCATGGCGGGAGGATTGGAGGGCGTGAGCCAGGGCATTCTTAGCCTGAGAAATATAGTAAGAATATATGAAACAGAATACTCATGCTGAGGGTTTGTAAACTAATGTAATATAGCATGTGATATTTTTATATATTGTTTGAATGACTCAATGACACTTTTAATATAATATCCTGTAGAAATAAATCAAAGATTAGTAAACACTCATATTCAGAAGCCCTAACAGTTCTAAGATGGTTTACCTTTGATTCCTCCTCAAGTTGTCTCTTGAGTTCCTCCACTTGTTGTGTAAAGCCTTGCTTTCCTCTTGAGAGTTGTGAAATTAGAGATTCCCTCTCTTCAACCTGACGAGTAAGCTCACCTAGAATGAATGAGAAATCCATGCAATTTTATGTTTTTAGGTAAATTGATGTATGTTTGTTTTGTAAATATTAGAATTACATTTTTTGAAAGATTGCATTTCCATTTTAGTTTTAGGCTTCATGATATATACTTGGATAACATGTATATCTTATGTCCTTTGTAAAATATCGTGAATAAGGAAAAAAAGATAAAGTAGTTGTGCATGACTGTGTAAGGTAAAATTTGATATATTTTTCCTTTGCTATTGTAGGATATATTCGCTGAACCAAAAATGCAAAATTCAGACAAATAGCAAAGGTGTCACAATTTTAGCTCTAATTACTCAATTTAGTTTACAATTTGCAACTATTTGTTATGTATTCATTTAACTCATTTCGGTTTGATTTGCTTTAAAATCTTTCTATATCCTTCCATTAATTTTTCTGCATACCATTCTCTGTTTGGAATCGAGCCTTTTGGGCAGAGAGGTCGTTGAGAAGACGTTGAAGTTCATCATCCCTTGCCTTTACTTCACTGAGTTGGTCTTCAAGCACACGGTTCACTTTTTCAAGGTTGGCCTAGAAGGACAATTAGTAATATTATAGTTTGCACAGTTACAGATCAGTAAAAAATATGAAGTGTTCCTACCTAACCACTTATGTACCTTTGATTTGGAGACATTTTCAAGATTGCTGGCAAGATCATCAATCTCCATTTTCAGCTCACTCTTCTCCTTCTCCAGCTTCTGCTTAACACGTTGTAGGTTATCTATTTGTTCCCCAAGTTCAGCAACACTATCAGCATGCTTCTTGCGCAGGGTTGAGGAAGTAGCTTCATTCTGAAGGGTAGCTTCCTCCAAGTCACGTCTCAGTTTCTGGAACTCGGCTTCACGCTTCTTGTTCAGCTCAATTTGAGCAGAGGTAGCACCTCCGGCCTCTTCAAGCCTCTCACTGATCTCTTCAAGTTCTCTGGAGAGATCAGCCCTCTGTTTCTCAACCCTGGCCCGAGCTGCACGTTCTGCCTCAATTTCCTCCTCAAGTTCTTCAATACGAGCCTAGAACACCAGAATTAAATGTTGTAGAGGAAAGACACTGTAGCTCATAGCATTACGAAACTGACTTGCAAAAAAACTTACCTGAAGTTCCTTGATCTTCTTCTGTATCTGAGATCCCAGGGACTGCTCATCTTCTATCTTCGATTGAAGCTGGTTAATTTCAAAGTCCTTCCTGTGTTTTAACAACAGAAAATAAAATAACTTTAGTCAAGCAGTTATAGACAAATAGGTCTTAAAACCAAAGAAACACAAACATTAACAAGAAAGACGAACTTCTTGAGTTTTTCATCAGTTTGTTGCTTGTCATTTTCAAGATCCATGACAGTTTCCTGGGACAGCTTCAGATCACCCTCAAGCTTCCTCTTGGCTCTCTCCAGATCAAGACGGAGTTTCTTTTCTTGTTCTAGAGATCCTTCAAGCTATAAGGAGAGATAAATTATGGTGTATTACAATGGTTACAAGGAAATAGCGAGTCAATGTTTTATAACATATTGTAGGAAGTACCATTTCCACATGTACTTACGTCATCTACTTGCTGTTCTAGCTTAGTCTTGGCTTTTGACAAAGTGTTGACTTTGTCCTCTTCAGCTTGCAGGTCATCAAGTGTTTGCTGGTGAGTCTCTTGAAGAGCTTTCTTCTCCTTGCTAACTCTGGACACATTTTCATCAAGGGATGCAAGTTCCTCGGTGAGGTTTTTAACCTAAATGTAAAGCATAAATTGTGATTCAAAATACATTAAGCATTAGGTAACATAAAAGTGTATCCTCCTCAGACTTCACACCTTGTTTTCAGTAGCATGTTTTTCCTTTTCTACTTTGGCCAATGTAAGCTCCAAATCATCAATATCTTTCTTGAGCTCAGAACATTCATCCTCTAGTTTCCTCTTTTTGGCAGTAAGTTCAGCATTGCTTTCCTCTTCATCTTCAAGTCTCTCTGTGAGCTCCTTGATTTTAGATTCCAATTGGATTTTGTTCTTGATGAGGCCTTCACATCTTTCCTCTGCATCAGCCAGAGTCTCACCTTCCTGTTTTGAAAGTATAATGCATTTTTAAAATATTTTATTTTGACTTTATAGTTTTAGACATACTCTGTTTATATTTGCATCTTCTTACCGACTGAACTTGCAGGAGCAAATCATTCTTCTCCTGAAGCAGGGAAACCATTTTCTCTTCCAGATCTTTCTTCTTGGCTTCTGACTTTATCAAGGCTTCCTTGGTCTTCTCAAACTCTTCCTTTATGTTTGCCATTTCCTTTTCAGTCTCAGCACTCTTCAGGAGTGGTTTGATCTTGAAATACAGTTTCATCCAAGGCCAGTGTTTGACATTCATGAATGACCTGAGATTGTACTGGATGACGAAGACTGCTTCCCTGTGTAAAAGATTTACAGACGATGAGTCTTTATTCTAAAACAAAGCTCTTCATTCACACTTTTTTGATAATATTATATAAACCTTCTCTCAATCATCTTCTGGAACTCAGTTCTCATCAAGAAACCTCTGCAACGAGCTTGAGTGCAAGTAATAAGTTGTGCCAACTTTTCATCTCTCATCTCTTCCAGGGTACCGAGAAGACCAGCTTTGAAGAACACCTGCAAAGGAGAAAAAACCATTATAAAAATCTCTAAAACGTCAATATATATATATAAATTGGTCCCTAATGTTCCAGTTTCTTCATACCTTGGTGTGGCCAAATTTATACTGAGTGTGATCGACATCAATGGAGCCCAGAAGTTTCTCAGAAGCCTTCTTGCTGTCAATAAACTGCCCATCTGGAATAGCGCTGGCATTTAACACTTTGTAACTTTATAAAAGTAAAAAAAAAAAAGAGTAAATTCAAGGCAAATGTTACACTTTAAAAAAATAAATTTAGAAAGGTTTTTTTGTTGTTGTTTTGTTTTTAGGAGATATGTGTAAAACAAATATTTATGCAATTAATCTATGACTTAAGTTGAGGTAATTAATTAAATATACCGTTGTTTGAAGTCACCATAGAGGATTCTGCTGGGGAATCCTTTTCTGCAAATTCTAATACCCTCCAACACACCGTTACATCTCAACTGGTGGATGATCAGATGGTTTTCCATGGTACCTGATGGGGTGAACAATCAGTCAGGGTTTAAGGTAGACAACATCCCAACAGTGAAAACACTGTTCTCTTATTATATAAATACATTCAGAATGGAGCTTTACCTGGAGTTTTGGTCTCATTAGGGATCAAACAACGCACAAAATGTGGGTGAGTGCTTCTCAAGGTGCTCATCAGCTTGTTCAGATTTTCCTGAAACAGATAAGGAAAATATTGAATTCAATGTGACTTCTGTTGTGTAAACTGGGGTAGAAGAAAAGCTACATGTGTTATGAAAAAATAAAACTCGTAAATGTCGAGATTTGTTTAAAATAAACAATAAAAAATGTACATACCCTGAACAAAGCAGACACCGTCTGGAAGGAGCCTCCCTTCTTCTTCTTTCCACTCTTTGCACCATCTATTATTTAAGGGTAATGGGAGCTACGTGTTAAACTAATAAACGATAATGAGGAAGCAGTGAGTAGTTTTGCATGAAACATTTTTAATACCCACCATCAACAGCAGCATAGCTGGAGTAGAGTAAGGATAACAGTTTCATTGAAGACTTCTGGTAGAGCTGAACAACAGAGTCGTTCAGTGGGTCCTTGTTCTTGTCAAGCCAGCCACTGATGTTGTAATCCACAGTACCAGCATAGTGGACCAGAGAAAAGTGAGCTTCAGCCTTTCCTTTGCCAGGCTTGGGCTTCTCAAAGTTCTTGCACTTGCCAAGATGCTGTTCATACAGTTTGTTCTTGAAGGATGTGTCAGTGGCCTTGGGGAACATGCACTCCTCTTCAAGGATTGAGAAGATGCCCATGGGCTGAAAATGTAGATATCAGTGAGAATTTCATACATCCTTAACCTGTGTTACCACAGCACAATTTGACTGCTTTCAATTTTGGAACCCACCTTCTCAATAAGTTCAATGCAGGCAGCCAGATCCATACCAAAGTCAATGAACTCCCAGTCAATGCCTTCTTTCTTGTATTCTTCCTGTTCCAGAACGAACATGTGGTGGTTGAAGAACTGCTGCAGTTTCTCATTGGTGAAGTTGATGCAGAGCTGTTCCAAGCTGTTGAACTGCAGATGACAGAAGGGGGTTGAATAAAATGTGCTTGGTACAGTTATAAAAAGATATTTGACAAAGTTATAAATAAATGTTCACTTACATCAAAGATTTCAAAACCAGCGATATCCAGCACACCAATAAAGAACTGTCTTGGCTGTTTGGTGTCCAACTGTTGGTTGATACGTGTGACCATCCACAAGAACAGCTTCTCATACACTGACTTGCACAGAGCACCAACTGAGTTGTTAACCTGAAGGGAACAGATATAGCATAAGCCTCTGCACATAACTACAGACACCTTAACAATAATAACTGAACACTGGAGACATAATTACCTGTGGGACAGTCTGTCCTTTGGTAACATATTCATTGCCAACCTTTACTCTTGGGTAGCACAGAGCTTTCAGCAGATCAGCAGAGTTCAAACCCATCAAATATGCGATTTTGTCAGCAACTGCAAGTTGACAATACAAATAATTGTATGCATATATTGGACAACAGTTTTATCCATGTTAAGCAGACATTAGGTTTCTAATTAATATCAGTATCAGTTGTACTGACTACTGAAATTCTTTCACTGAACACTGAAGACAAACCTTCAGTGCCTTCAGGCTCGGCCTGCTCTTCTCTCTGTTTTTGCTTGAACTTCATGTTGCTATGGTGCATGCCTGCTCCTGTAAGTTTGTAGATGCCAATCTTTTCTTCTGCGGTGAAACCCAGGACATCAATGGCCGTCTGTAGGATGAGAAAGGCAGTTTGAGATTGAAACCAGCATTTAGAACACCGTTAGAATTTTGCTGCTCTTCTCTACAACGTAAGAACTTACATCAGTGGCCAACAATTCCTCTTCATCATCAATACTCTTCACAGCAATCTCTCCCTGGCTAATGGATGGATAGTCGTATGGGTTGGTTGTGATCAGAAGTGTTTCTAGAGAAAAAGACATGTAGCATATTAGTAAAAATGTGTAAAAAAATTAAACATTATACATGCAATATCTTTAACATGGATTTAAAAGTTTTAAATGTCTGATTTATATATTTTCAGGTGTGTTATATTCTGTCACTGTAAATATGGAACCAAATCACAACCTGGTTCTGTGTTCATTGGAGAAATAAAAAAAAGTTGTTTAATTACCAACAATTTCTGGTTTCTTGTTTGTCATGATCTGATAGAAGATATGGTAGCTTCTTTCAGCAGACAGCTGGAAGGTGACTCTAGATTTCTCCAGTAGATCTGTTCAAATAAAAGCCAATATAAGAAATATAATATATCACATTTATAAATAGTTAAAGATAAATTAATTTGCAATATGTTCCTTACATGTTTCAATATCAGCTGAAGACAGTTTTCCGGTGGTGCCGAAGTGGATTCTGATGAATTTACCCTAAGCACCATAGTGAGAGTTTAGTAAACTTGGTAACAAATGGGGAAACATGTAGATGATAACATGAATATGGCTATTGCCTAACAAAAACTTACAAAACGAGAAGAGTTGTCATTTCTCACGGTCTTGGCATTACCGAAAGCTTCTAGCAGAGGGTTAGCCTCAATGATTTGATCTTCTAGATTGCCCTGTCAAACGTGAGTAAAATTTGTTCAGTTGGTGAAATTTGTATTTGGACATTAATCTCTTATTCTTCACATGAAATAGAAACTAAGCATTATGCATAGATGTAATAAAAACTATAGTGAAAACTGTGCTGGCTCTTGTTCTGGATTGGCAGATTATTTGTTTTTGGATATGTGGAAGGTTTTTGTATATATTTTCAACCTAATTAACTATATATGAATACAAGTCTAACAAGCAAGTGACTTCTCAGTAGCGTTATACCAATGGATAGAAAAGAATGTACAGCACGTCAGATATGTTTTGATCTTTTTGGCCCTTTAAGTATGCATTAATAATACCAATAGCTGGGTTACCTTCAAGCTGTTAGCTGGGCCCTTTTTCTTGCCTTGATCTCCAATAGCGGCAATTGTTGCAAAATACTGGATGACACGTTTCGTGTTCACAGTCTTTCCGGCACCGGATTCTCCACTGTGGATAAAGAAGGTTAAAATATAGTACGTCTAGAAAAGCTGAAGAAATAGCTAGAACTTGAGAGATACAATGACAATAAATACTTACGTAATCAGGACAGACTGATTTTCACGATCTGCAAACAAGAGATGGGGATTATTAATAAAATTCATAGTATTATGTGTTGAGAAAATAAGTCTGTTACAAAGAGGAAAAAGGGCACGTACCTGTCAACATGAACTGATAAGCGTTATCAGAGATGGAGAAGATGTGAGGTGGGGCTTCCATACGTTTCTTCCCTCTGTAACCAGCAACCACCTCAGGGTTGTACACTGGGAGCCACTTGTAGGGGTTCACAGTGACGCAGAAAAGGCCAGAGTAGGTCTAAACGGACAACAAAACAAGTAGCATCAATGTATATGTCAAGAGGACTACTAAGGATTAGGCATCTTTTCACAAAAGCATCGGTAAATATTTTACTCTAAAGCTGATTAATCATTTTGATGTGTTCTAAGTGGAACTGAGTAGGTTTAGGGAACCTATTTCTAACTCCAGAGATGGATTTTTGCTATACACAACAAATGGCATATAAATTCGAATTTTTTAATTTAAACGTTTGATGATGTAAAGTTGTGTCGTTGTGATATATCTATGTCACTCTTGTTTTGTCATTTCTCTTCCATTGATTTTGTAGGAAGTGCACACTATCTACTCAAACTGTTTGTCTGGTATTTCTACGCAAGATTGATACTGTCAAACACTTCTACGGACTATGAAGAAAGAGACCAAACTTACGTAGATCATCCATGCTGCATAACGTTCTTTGAGGTTATACAACACAGAAGCTTCATTCAGATGGGTCATCATGGCCATGTCTTCAATTTTGTCGTACTTTGGGGGATTTTGGGGGTAAACTTGCGCGTCTTTTACAGTTACAGTCTAGAAGAAAAAGAGACATATTTCAGTTTAGTTCACAATTCAAAGTAATTAGCAGGTGGTATGATAAGTATTAGGATTTTATATTTACCTTTCCATCATCGGTTTTCACTGTGATTTTGCCACTTTCACGAGCTGTGACTAGACCTTTCACATACAGCTCTTTCGGGTCATCTACGAAGCAGGTGTTCTTGGCATCGAATGGCTTGTTCTGAGCTTCCAATCGTTCTTTGTCAGATTTACGGAGAAACTGTGCAGCCTCTCCGAAACAGGCCATCTCCCCGTCACCCATGGTTGCTGGTGACTGCAAAATACAAAAGCATACTTTATTACATGCATTATGGCTACAATACATCATTCATATTTAAATAAACTCACTATTATTATTTTTATGTATCTCAGTAAATTAAACTCTAATTTGCCTTGACATGCAATAAAATATTACAGAGTTAAATATCCCCTCATCAGCCGTATTGATTTCCATCCTTACAAAGTGGAAAAATGTATTTAGTATTGAAGCACTCTTTTTACAAAAACTGATGAAAACAGCATAATTCTTAGGAGAAATAAGCCTAAAATCTTAGGTTCACACAAATATAAGCGTTTAAGGTGGAGGCCATGCATGGCTATTTCCGATACATGCATTATTGCTACAGAGAAACGATTATGGAGGAAAATTATTATAATCCTGAAGGGTCTACTTCATGATTTTCAGGGAATCAATGGTCAAATTTAGACCTATGCACACTACTCTTGGCATGTCTTGGATAGTGGTTTATCAGCAAAACAGTGAGATTTTGACAAAACGGCAAGTTCACTACCAAGTTTTGTAATACAATAAAAATTTGTATTTAAAAACTCTCCCACTCAGCTGTTACTGTTTAGTTAATGTTTAAATGTTGCAAGCTGGTTGTTAATAAGTGGATGAGTATTCATTTCACTCCCCATGACTGTTAGCTTTTCTCTGCTGGTTGAATTGATGATGAGTGGGCTCTAAATTCTGAATTAAAAATCCGGTAAATTGAAATCCAGATTGCAAAATTGAGACTAAATAATCTAACTGTGGGAAAATTCTCCCTATTGGCTTGGCTATTTTACATTTAAGTTTGCTATTCATATTTCAGTTTGATTCAGTTTGGGACAAGTTTGGTAAAGTAAACAAAGTATTTCAAATGTCATAATGTGACCCCTAAGTGGTGTCACGCAATATTGCTAAATTTCCTTGTGTACTACCCTAGGTAGATTTATAAGACAAGAAAATATGAATCCCTAAAAACCTGATGGGTTACTCTCCCTGAGTCCTAAACAGTGATTGAAGCGCCACCTAATGGGCAAATTTTGGAACACTGTAGAGTGAAATTTTTCATTGTGTTTTAAATTATGAAGCCTAATTTTAACTTCAAAATGACACTCCATCAATAATGAAGATTGAATTTTCAGAGACTACATATTACTTTATTATTTTTTTTGTTTTAAATATACAAAATAGGCTATTTAAGCCTGTTAAGATTTTACCCTTCTTGGTTATGTTAATATTTCAAGTTAAAACCGTAATTGTGAAAAAAAATAAACGCTTCTAAACATTTAATGAGTGGGTCCAGAGGCCCAGGGGGCTTATACAAAACAGTTAAATGCAGTTTACTCAGTCCCAGAACTTAGCGGACAAAGCAGCATTGTTGGAATAGGTCAGAATCTCCACTTAAATTAGGTTTTTATGCCAATTACATTATTTTTGCTAATTAGTTGACATATCCCTATAATTAAGTACTTGTAGAATAAACGCTGAATTTTAAAAACAAGTTAAGTGGATGCTATTTCATCCCCTATTACTGAATATTGGTTATTTTAAGGACTATAATAAAGTCCAGCATTCACATATACCCAAAATACAGTCCTTAAAAAAATATTATAGGGGATGACACTCACATAAATTAATTGGGCATAAACTGAAATACAATATTAAAAGGACTTTACAAGTAAAATATATTAAATATAAACATTCTCTGTGTATATAATGCAATCATAAATATTAGTCCATGATATTATGTATGTCAAGGCATTTATAGAGTAAAAGCATAATTCTAGTGCTAATTTATCACAAAGAAATGTATTAATACTTACGTTTTTTTAGTTCCGGTCGTGACAGGAAAAAAAAACACAACACTTCACTGGAATAAAAAAAAAAAGAAAAGAAGATTGATTATAATTTAAGATACGGAAGACATTTCAATAAGTATCAATTAAAATCTCTATTTACGATGGTTATAGTTGTCAAGGACTCATCTCAATGTATAACTCTCTGCAAGGGCCTTCACATTTTCACCATTTCATCAATAACATAATTTAAACTCCTTGCTCTGTCTTATAATACCACCCTAAATCTACTCTTTCTTCCATCTCGGCCATTTGTACAAAGTCCACCCGATACTTTGACCTTCACACTTCTCACAACCATGGGCTCTCCAATTCCCCATTAATAATACTAAGGATATTTATCAAGCCATCCCATGCTTGTAGAACTCAGAATAATTTTCACTCTATATTTCCATCTCATCATCTTCCATTTCTCCATTATAAGGTATCTAACCATAAAAACTTAAGTCATCCTCTCAACACAACACTAAAGGCCCCACAATAACTACAATCTAGCTTTGACTTCTTCGTTTGTTATTTATTTATTTAATTATCTTTCTTTACTCAATATATTAAGCTTTGCAGACAATTTCGATGATATATAATTTAATTACAATAAGTTTTATGCAAAGTTTAGATATAAATTGCTAGATCAATCAACAAATCAGAACTTCATAAGACTTAATGAAATGTCATTAAACAAATGTATAAGCTAATATGTATCCTTTTGACGTTGCCTGTTAAATGAATCTTAAAGAAATGACAAATTCTTCCCCTCATGCAACACACAGTGCATACTTACCAACAAGTCAGACCTAACCAGCTGGGAGCTCTCAGTCGAGCTTATATAGGGGACCAACTGTCAGCCGTGTCCAGTTAAGGAATGGGTGTGCACATTGTCCTAATTGTGTAAAAGTTGTGTGGTCATCAGATGTAAAAATAACTCACACAATTTAGTTGGAGACTGGAAATAACCAGGATAAAGTATGTTACTCCAATTTGCAATCAATACCATGGACTAAGATTGTCTTACACTCTGACAAACGATCATAAAATTCTAAATCAAAGAACAGTACTGTGAAAGGAACACTGTACTATGTTTAATGAACACAGGATAAGTGGCCGTTCCTAAAAAACAAAACAAATTTGTTATTATTAAATATAATTGCCAACTATCAGAATTCTTAACTGCACCCACAACACTACATAGCAATGGTAATAAAATAAAACAAAACTTAAACATTTGGAAGATCATTAGACAAAAGAATCAGTGTTTTTCTTATAGGTTATATAAATAGAGCAATACAGATATCATTTTCGTTTTTGGGGTCGGGAATTAAGAAATTATAGAAAGCGTAATAATTTTTTTAAGTAATCTTCAGATTTTCTTTTTTTTTATGTAAACTGAAAAAAAAAGGAAATTAATGAAACTATAAGGGGCAAATAGCATAGGTGTACCACAGTAAATTATATTTATTATTACTATTATTACTATTATTCTCCTTTGCTGTTTGCACTATACAGGCCAAATTATTTGCAGCTCTTTTAATATTTACTTTATATATTTTAGTAATGTGTTGTGCTTTAGCAATTGGTGAGCATGGTTTGACTGTTTATAGCTGCTAAGATAATTGTTATATTTTTATAGTTGTATTATGTTATTATTTTGGCCATCTTTGCTGACTAGCTGGTATATTGTAAACATATTCAATAATTATTTAATAATAAGTATTATTACTTTATATATTATATTATAATTATATATATTATATAATATAATATATATTATATTATAATTATATATTATATAATTTAATAATAAGTGTGACAGAACCATCCGTCTGTCTATTTTTGGTGGATTCGTCTATTTTATTCCGTCCGTCCAAATGACTGTTTCCAGTTTCATAGCCATACGAATGACTGTTTGCCACGAATAAAGCTACCGAACGGATGGCCACCCAGAAGAGAAGTGTGCTGCTGGTTAACCTTTTGATCCCAATTAGAACGTTGTGGTTAACCGCAGACACTTCTCAATTAAGCCGACTTCAGGGTGGCCGTCGTTCGTATGTCGACCACGAGGCAGCGGCCATTTTAAACCGTACGAAAGCCCAGCGGTGTTCGGCTCTGATTCCATAGAACTAAAAACGGACACTCTTTCTGCCGAACACCGCTGAAACTATGGGTCACCTGGCTGTCTCGACAAATCCGTACGAACACCGGCTGTTCGGGAGTTTTACCGTCGACGAAAAGTATTTAACCCAGATAGCCTTCCCATGGAGTCAATCGCCTGCCGAAAGACTGTAAGAACTTTGACTCCATGGCAATTGAACTATACGTATGGGATCTGAGCGCTATTCGTCAATAATGTGCCCTCAGATCCCGGCTATCTGGGGATATGTGATGTGGATATAAAATGTACAGTTATTATAAAGTTATGTATTTTTATGTATTTTCTGGTTTTATATTTAAAATGGCGATGGGTCTTTGTCCTGGAGATAATTGCATTTCTTCCCAATTATCTCCAGGGCAGGAAGGAGGAAACCATATTGCATTGTGGGAAAAGTCTGTAACTGTATGTCTGGAATGTCCTCCTGTACTTCTGTAATTTCAGTCTTCCATTTGGTCCCCTAGGGGAGTGTCCACCAAGTGGGAGACCTGCATAAATACGGGCGGGTAGCCCACAGTAAATCCAGATCCTGTTTGACCCTCAATACGGAGCTTCTGTCTCGTTATTGGGGGGATTTATTATTCACGCTTAGAGACTGCTTATGGGAAACGTATGCCACTTGGTGGATGTCGTGGTTCGGCTGTTAGCGTCAGTTCGTGGAGTTCTGTTCGGGAACCGGAGTCCCTTCACGGATCCTGTTCGCGAGATTACCGCTTCCCCTGGTTATGGTTCGTGGATTACAAATTATACGAACAGAGAATTGATACGGTGAGAGGGGAAGGTGAACTAAACGGCGCTTTTACTTGTAGACACGGAAGGTGTCTTAACAATTGGTGGCAAGCGACGGGATGAATCCCACAGCACAGAAGGTGAGCTACACAGCCCAATTGAAGGAAAGAAATGCAGTATGAAGAGTTAAGACGTGCTACTCTTAAGGACATACTAGAACGCCGAGGACGATCAGCAAGCAATTTAAAGAAACGTGAAATTATTGCTTTGCTAGTGGAAATGGATGCAACACAGGGAATGGAGAGAGCTAATGTGCCCAGCAGTTTGGATTTAACACCCGAAGAAATACAATTTAATCGGGCAGTACAAATAAGGCTGGCACACTTTGGCCCCAACCCCTCAGCAGACATTGTGGAAAGAGTGCAAGCCGCAGTAGCAGCACACCAGGCGCTCCAGGGAAGAGGAGCTGCAGCAGCAGAGGTACCCAATAACAATTTCGGAAGGAAAAAGGTACCCTTTGCTGCATTTAAAATTTTTATTGAAAATGAAGGAGAAATTGATGAGTTCCTGGCCGATTTTGAAAGGCAGTGTGCCCTCCACCAGGTACCCACAGATGAATGGGTCACCATCCTCTCTGGGAAATTATCCGGCCGGGCTACTGAAGCATTTCGGGCCATCCCAGAGGAGGAGATCACCAGCTACCGGGCAGTGAAGGAGGCGCTTCTAGCCAGGTATGCGGTGACCCCAGAGGTTTACAGACGGCGCTTCAGGGAAACCAACAAGCAGGTTGGTGATTCTTATGTAGAATGGGCCTGCAGGGTTCACCGTACTGCAGCCCATTGGATGGCAGGATGCCAAGCCGTAACTGGGGAGGAGGTGCTGCAGGTATTTTTACTGGAACATTGCTTCGATAGATTGCCTGCCGGGGTCCGGGAGTGGGTCAGAGATAGAAAACCCTCTACCCTTCCTGAGGCAGCCCGGTTGGCAGACGAATATACCGATGCTCGCAAATTGGACAGTACAGTTACCAAGGTCCCTGCCAGAATGGAATACCGACCAGCAGCAACTCCAACTCCAACAGCCTACCAACCCCCAGTGCATCGCACCCCAGCGGTACCACCGACCAATAATTATGTGCAGCCGTCCAAGTTTAATGCCCGGGATTATTCACAACCCATCAGGTGCTTTCTGTGCAAACAGTTGGGACACAAACGTCCAGAGTGTCCACTGAACAGCGCCAATCAAGCTCAGTCCTGGAGGAGACCAGCCAACGGGAATCAGCGTCCACCACAGCCTGCTGCTCACTGTGTAGAGCAGGAGGAGTTCTGGGGCATCCTGCACGAAGCTGACCCGGTGCAAGCAGCCCATCAGGACAATCGCCAGCAACACCGGCAGACTGTGAAACTGAATGGCCGAGTGGTAAATGGACTTAGAGACACAGGAGCCACAATGACACTGCTCCAAAAGAACTTGGTCTCAGAGCACCAGCACACCGGAGACACAGTGGCAGTGAGGGTAGCAGGGGGAGCCGTATTCCGTTTACCTGTTGCCCGTGTTCACTTGGATTGGGGAGTGGGCGCTAGACACGTAGATGTTGGAGTTATGAAAGACTTGCCCGCTGATGTTCTTCTTGGGAATGATTTGGCCCCTTTGGTTTCGGCCTATGCCCCGATGGGCCCGCTGGACGTTAACCCAGTGACTACCCGTGCCCAGACCCGTGCCTCTGGAACCAGCCCACCTGCTGAGGAGACCCAGATAAGACCCTTGTCCCCGACTGGTACCTTAGATCAGGCCCCCTTACGCTGGGATTCCCGGGATACTTGTGAAAAAAATAATAAGTATTATTATATATTATTATTATTATATTTGTGTGTGTTTATATATATATATATATATATATATATATATATATATAAACACACACAAATATAATAATAATAATATATAATAATACTTATTTTTTTTACAAGTATATTTTTTATTATGATTTTACATATATTAAACATGTAAATTTAACAGCATATTTCAAGTTACTTAATACCAACGTAGCAAATTAAACCATCAAACCAAAAAAAAAAGTTTCCAAATTTAGCAAAATATGATATTTTGTTCTGTATAATTAATCTAGTTTATATTGTTTTTTTCGTTCTAGGTGTATAAATTTAAAAATGACAGCACCTTTGCCAGTATATTAGAAAAAAAGTATTAACATTATAGTGCAACAAAGAACTTTATTTTTTTCCGAGCACTGCCTCCTCACTAAAATCAAGTAGATAAAGAAAGCAGAACATAAAAAAAGGATCATATGGAAAAAATAAAAATAAAATAAAAGCTGCCCAATGAGTTTTTCCGTATCCATTCTATATCTATATTTTAAGCATTTGAAACAGCTGCTTGTCATCCAGTGATCCACAAAGACCATGTAGGACCCATGCAAGGAGACATGACTGTTATTTACTGAACTCTCCCAGGTTAATAATGGACCCAGGGACCTTTATTGCAGTAGGGTCCTCACATCAGTACCACCAAGGTTACTAGGGGCATACTGAATCCTTAATACATTTGGGGCACACTTGAGTAGCTGCCAGGTGTTTTAAAACACAAAAAAATGTGTATTTGCAGGTGAGGTTTTAATTTAATTGCAAAACAAAACAGTTTTGCTGAATTTTGTTATACACACACAGATGTGTATATCTCTGTGTCAGTGGCGTAACTACCACAGATGTATGTCTGCCAAGGAGTGCCGCTGAATTACTAGAACGGTCAGCTGGCATTCTAAGCCAATCAGTAGTTCCCCATTCATAAAAAATGTTACATGCACACACTCTGAAAAGCAGACCTGGTGGGTCAGAGAGAGTAGGGCGCCCCCTAGTGAATATCCATACATATATACAGGGAATAAAACGTAACTTTTAATAGTTGCTGCATAAAAAAGTGAGGACCCAAAAAGAACCCAAAACAAAACGAAAGAATAATAAATGAACAAAAAGGGGAACACAAAACGCCAAATAACAAAAAAAGAACAAAGAAAAAATGAAAAGTCGGGAGGATATCAATAAATGTGAGAGCGTGCTGGATGGGGATAAAGTGACCTAAGGTAATAACCTAAGGGTTACTATACGAATAAACCCCCCCAACATCTATATATCTCACAAGTACACTGTAACCTCTCTGTTAAATCGTGCTGTTGACCCTCCGTATAATACCCACTGACAGTATCCAACACGGAATCTGATGGGGTAAAGACAGTGGCAAACTGTAGTTTGCCCATGAAAAAGGGACTTAGCAACAAAAGAGTAACATGAGAAGTAAGTGTATCATACAGTAGAGACCTATTCTGGATGCTAATAATGTATCTAAAGACGATACAGCTGTAAGAGCATTGCCTCAGGGGGTAAGGGAACGAGTTCAGCGAAAAGAGAGCAGCCACTAATTTTCAAACAGCGCTAGAAGGCACTAACTAACAGCCGTGCAGTGGTGTCTTTAAGAATTTCACAATACACATCAAACGTCCCCTCATCACCACCCCTCTTGTATAGAAATGATACAACTGTAGGAATATGGCTTCAAAGGGGTACGGGAACAAAACTCGGTGTGAAGAGAGCACTCAATAGCTGGCATGCAGTGCTACAGAGGACCAAATATAGACCAGCCGTCCTGCTAGATCTTTGGAATTGTGAACACCACTTGCTCAGTACACAACCTCTGTCCCCTTGTCGCCACCCCTCTTAATAAAGAAACCCTTGTATCTCTAATGAGGACCTGCTCAGACTTGCTCAGCTTACTAGCTAATCATCCATACGAACAGACTCGTAGCATATCCTCCCTAACTGCCTGCCTGACACGTGTTTCGGCGCCACTACAAGCGCCTTCTTCTGAGGCTAAACGAAAAATGAGCAACGGGAGCCCCTTAAGTATCCCTAGAGACTAAGTCCCAGCTGTGGGCGTGTATCACATTTTTGCGCCCAAACTGGCCGGGATCGAACCAGTAACGCCCCTTGATGACGTGTCGAAAGCTGATCGGGTTATGCTAATGAGATGCGCAAGACCCGGTTAACCCCTTCAGTGCCAGTGTGATAGCTTAGCTGCACTTGTGTGAGTGTGATCCTAGAATGTGAAGAATCCGCTTGAATGTACACAAGAGAGGCTACTCCCAGGGAACAGTACCTGTATTAACAGGCAACCAAATTTTGTCAGTGTGAGAGCGAGGACCCGCAAGGATGCGGGTATTGGGGGCCTGAGATGAGCCTCCAGTCAAACAGGTCCTCTATTATGAGGGGACTGCTTCAGATGCCTAAAGTTGCCAGTAGTGGGATCCAATCCCAGCTAAGGCACAGGAGGGTTAGTCCGACACAACTAAGGGGGTACTAGTTCAAAGTGGGGTATTAGCATATATACAGGGTTCGGAGGAGCCCCCGTTGTAAAAAGCTAAATAGGAACAAAAGCAAAATGAAAAAATGAAATAGTGAAAAAATGAATGAATGAATGAATGAAAAAATGATAAATGAAATTGAAAACAGTATCAAAAATAAATTAAATTAAATTAAACTGGGGAAATAAAGTAAAATAAATCAAAATAAATTAAGTGAATGAAATAAAATAAATTGAAGAAAAATAAAATAAATTGAAATAAAATGAAAATGAGGTAAATAGAAATAATATAATAAAGAAAATAAGATAAAATAAAATAAAAATAAAAATATATGCACACACTCTGATGCACATATACTATCTGCTCTTTGAAACAGACACAACAGTGTCACAGGTGGTTCTATTTTCAGATCCAGACCTGCACCCTGATTTCCCTCGTCAAAAGCAAACATTTCCAAAATGTTGTAATATTATCTGCAAGCAATTAAGTAATTTAACTTCAGTCATGACATAAACTCCATATATTTTATCTATCTTCTTCACTATCCTCAAAAACCTTTGTATGCCTTGGGACCAGGGGCGTACCTAGAGCATTAGACACCTGGGGCGGATCCTGTGTTTTGCAAACCCACCACACCCCAAAATGTAAAAAGCATGCACAATATTTTTTTTATGTTAGAGACTATTTAAAAAGTCCCTGTTAGAGACTACAATGGAGTCCAATGTGCCCTGAAAAGGGGTCTTTCTAATATTATATAACATATATATTATATTTGCATTATAGTAATATAACATAGCCAGATACCCATTTTTTTTATTTATTTATTATTGCCATTTATATAGCGCCAACAGATTCCGTAGCGCTTTACAATATTATGAGAGGGGGATTTAACTATAAATAGGACAGTTACAAATAAACTTACAGGAACAATAGGTTGAAGAGGACCCTGCTCAAACGAGCTTACATTCTATAGGAGGTGGGGTGTAAAACACATTAGGACAGGAATTTACAATCAAATAAGGTGGGCTGCCCTTTTGGAGAGGGCAAGAGACAGGTATGTGAGGTAAGGGTTAGTCTTGGAGGCCATAAGCTTTCCTAAAGAGATGGGTTTTAAGGCACTTCTTAAAAGATGCAAGACTAGGGGAGAGTCTGATGGCGGTAGGCAGGCTATTCCATAGGAAGGGAGCCGCCCGCGAGAAGTCCTGCAAGCGCGAGTTGGCCGTACGAGTGCGGACAACGGACAGGAGGTGGTCACGGGCAGAACGGAGAGACCGAGAAGGGACATACCTATGGATCTGTGAGGAGATATAAGAGGGGCTAGAGTTGTTCAGTGCTTTATAGGTGTGAGTTAGTACCTTGAATTGACTCCTATAGCATACAGGAAGCCAATGTAAGGACTGGCAGAGGGGTGAGGTGTGAGAGAAACGACTAGAGAGGAAAATCAATCTAGCAGCAGCATTCATTACGGACTGTAAGGGTGCAGTACGGCTATTGGGGAGACCAATCAGGAGAGGGTTACAATAATCCATGCGGGAAATTACTAGAGCATGGACAAGCTCCTTGGTAGTATCTGGTGCAAGAAAGGGGCGGATGCGGGCTATGTTTTTAAGATGGAATCTACAGGATTTGGCAACATGCTGGATGTGAGGCTCAAAGGTGAGACCAGAGTCAAGTATGACGCCAAGACAGCGCGCTTGCAAGGATGGACTGATGTTGGTACCACAAACTTGGAGGGAGAGCGAAAGAGGAGGATCAGTATTAGGAGGAGGAAAGACAAGGAGCTCCGTTTTTGAGAGATTGAGTTTCAGAAAGCGGGAGGACATCCAGTCAGAGATGGAAGAAAGGCAAGCAGTGACACGTTGCAGGACGGCAGGGGAGAGGTCCGGGGAGGAGAGATATAGCTGGGTGTCATCAGCGTGTTGGCTTCTCTCACCTTAATTACTGTTGCTGGCTGGCTCTTGTGGCTGGTTGGCAGGCATCTGTGTCTGGTTGGGTGCAGCTAGCTGCTGTGTTTGGTTGGCAAGCAGGCTTGCTGTGGCTGGCAGACTGGTGTGGCAGGCCTCTTTCTTCTCCCAGCCCCTTTGCAGTCTGCTGCTGGCTGCGGCTAGCTGCTGTGGCTGGCAGGCCTCTTTTTTCTCCCAGCCCCTTTGTTCATTTGTTTCTCCCTCAACCCCTTTGTGTGTCTCTTTTCCCCCCATTTCCACTCTGTGTTTCTCTGCTCCCCCCCCCCCCCCCAGTTCTTCTCTGGGCCTCTTTGTCGCCCCCCCCAGTTCTTCTCTGGGCCTCTTTGTCGCCCCACCCCCTTTTGTCCCTT
Source organism: Pelobates fuscus (assembly GCF_036172605.1). Taxonomy (NCBI): domain Eukaryota; kingdom Metazoa; phylum Chordata; class Amphibia; order Anura; family Pelobatidae; genus Pelobates; species Pelobates fuscus. The sequence goes on along the minus strand of NC_086325.1, from coordinate 146,112,074 downwards.
TCTTCTCCCAGCACCTTTGTGCATCTGTTTCTCCTCAATCCCTTTGTGATTATTTTGTACCCCTTCCCCAGCCCCTCTGCCTGTTTGTTTGCCACCCAGACCTTCTGTGTGCCTCTTTGTTTCCACAACCCTTCTGCGTGCCTCTGTGTCCACATTGAGCCACTCTGTGTGTCTGTCCCTACAGCCCTATTTTGTCCCCTCCCCCCCTTGTGCCTTTGTTTTGCCTCTCCTGTGCACTTTATTGTCCCTTTCCCTTCCTGTGCCCTTCTTTTGCCCCCCTCCCCTTGTGCACTGATTTTGACCCCCACATTAATTCCTGCTCAGCCTCAACTTCCTCCATGTTGTGTGGCTGGATGGGTGGTCCGGGGAGGAGCCTCTGCTTCCGGTCTGACTGGAAGCATGTTTTTGCTCTCAGTAAGCACTTCCTGTCAGGCAGGGTAGCGTATATAGAAGTTCCTTTACACCTGCTTGGCCATGTTACATGCAGTGACCTTCAGGAGGGGAGCTCTGTGCAGTGTGCTCCTTCTTGCTGGTCACCCGGAGACCGCGCTCCCCGTGCAACAGTGGCACTCATTCCACCCTTGAATGGCTCCCCCTTAATAAGTGGTTCCTGGGCCCCCCTGTTAGCACGCCACTGCCACTAATACTTTCAGATTGTGTATGCATTTGCATTATTAATACTTAGGGAGATTATAGAGATATTTAGAGAATATTTTTTGCCAAAATGTTTTAGTATCACACCGAATGCTATACATCCCATCCCTCCTCTACCTGCTCCTAACTCATTTCCTGCAGAAAAACATATGTATTCTCAACTTCCTTTGCATTGCTTCTTTCTCTAGATCCAGACCTGCACCCTGACTTCCCTCTGCAATATTTTCTACCTCAATCCCACCACCCATGCTTGATCCTCCTTTCCTTATAGGATATTACCTCAGCTGCCTCTAACCATAACTATTTACCTACTATAGACACCCCCGCATCCTCGTGTCTCAACTACCCATTATTACCTTTAGATTGTAAGCTCATAAATGATCTTGCCACCAAATTTGTATTGAAGCTAGATTATAAACTTTGTGGCAGGGTCTTCTTGCATCTTTGTATCAGTACATGTTCATTGATTGTCTGTATTGCCTTTACTTTACAATGAATATGTTGGCTATATATATATTACACTCCAGGTAGCTAAACAAGTTAAGCTTAAATTAAAGATAATAAATACCTGTAGTTAATTTTTTTTCATTCTGTGTAGTTTTCCTGCAATGCTGTAAAATGTTTTGCTGTTTTCAGCAGTGTAACCCAGCCTCCTTAGCCAACCCCTCTCACATTTCAACATGTTCTTAATTCCCAGTCTCTGAAAGAAACATACCTTTTTCAGCCAATAAAAGTAAAGGCAGGTCTGCTGTAGTGTAATAAATGGTCACAGCACAAGCTGCACCACAGAAACAAGGCGAGAGCCCATATGTGCTCCTCTCCCTCCCTCACTGTAATGCAAGTAATAAATTCTCCTCCAGCCCCTGTCAGCCAACTTCACCACCCACTGTTAACCCATTCCCTGCCAGTTCCTGAGAGCCAACCCCCCTATCCACTGCTAACCCCTTTCCCTGTCAGCTAACCTCCCTATCCACTGTTAACCCCTTCCCTGCCAGTCCCTGAGAGCCAACCTCCCTATCCACTGCTAACCCCTTTCCCTTTCAGCCAACCTCCCTATCCACTGTTAACCCCTTCCCTGTCAGTCCCTGAGAGCCAACCTCCCCATCCACTGCTAACATCTTCCCTGCCAGTCCCTGAGAGCCAACCTCCCTATCCACTGCTAACCCCTTTCACTGTCAGCCAACCACCCTGTTCACTGTTAACCCCTTCCCTGCCAGTCCCTGTCAGCCAACCTCCCTATCCACTGTTAACCCCTTCCCTGCCAGTCCCTGCCAGGCAACCTCATTACCCACTGTTAACTCCTGCCCTGCCAGTCCCTAGATAGAGAGAGCGAAAGATAGATAGAGAGAGAGAGAGAGAGAGAGATGTAGATAGAGAGAAAGATATAGATAGAAAGACAGATAAGCTTGTGTTTGTCTGTCTCTTTATATTTATTTATAATAAACATATGACACTATATGATATCTAATGTCGTGGGGAAATGTTTCTTATGTGGTATATAAGTTCTAGTGTCTGTATGCTGTATTTGTAGTATAACTTAGGCTGCGTACTTCTTGGGCAGGCATTGTGGGCATGTGTTGAGTTGTATCACTAAACTCCGGCACACCCACTAAGGCATGTCATTACCAATTCTTATAGAGAATCACTGGAGCACAGTGATTGGGGGACAGTCTGGCTGAAATACAGGAAGCAGGGATAAAGAAAATGGGGATATAACATGAAATCAGAGGAGGAGCAGAAAATATGATTGAAGTAAAGATTAAACCAGGTACTTCTAAAGCACAATTTTACACTATTTAGGGGAAAAAACATTTAGTGACAGTAGGTTTACTCTTGGGGGGAAATCAAGGATACGCATTTTTTTTTTACCTCTATAGTTCCTTTAAGTGTCTGCATGGATATGGGACTGGAAAGTTGTTCACATGACTAATTAACCCCTTAAGCACCAAACTTCTGGAATAAAAGGGAATCATGACATGTCACACATGTCATGTGTCCTTACGGGGTTAAAGGGGAACGGTATCTTCTGAATGTTACATTGTTGAATAAAACATTGAAAATCTGTGATAACTTGTGTTAACCTTGTACATGTAATACTGCATTTCCTTTTAAATGTATAGGAATGATTTGGCAAATTGCATCACAATCAAGTTTTAGTCCAAAGCATATATTGTAAAGTAGACAAACTGTGTTTAAAGGGACCCTATAGTCATCAAAACCACTTTATTTTAATGAAGCAGTTTTAGTGTATACATTATGTCCCTGTAGTCTCATTGCTCAATTGTCTGCCATTTAGGAGTTAAATCACTTTGTTTATGCACCCTAGTCACACCTTTCTATATGTGATTTGCACAGCCTTCCTAAACACTTCCTGTAAAGAGTCATCTAATGTTTACACTTTCTTTAGTGCAAATTCTGTTTAATTTTGAATTTCCGATCTCCTGCTCTGTCAATAGCTTGCTAAAACCTGCAGGAACCTCCTGTGTGTGATTAAAATTTAATTTACAGAGCAGGAGATAGAGAAACAATTAAAGTAGTTACATCTGTTTTTATGCAAGATATGCCCGTCACAGCCAGGGGAGGTGTGTCAAGGGCTGCATAAGTCGAAACAAAAGTGATCTAACTCCTAAACGACTAAATGGCTGTGAATTGAGCCTACAATTCATTTTGTTTTTCAGACTTTACAGGTGTATATTTGCCAAGTATAGGAATACGTAAGCTTAATATTAAAAATCAACAAATCACTTTTCATGTTTACAGCTAACAAATATTTTTGTAAAGGTAAATGAACTAATATATATATATTTTTAAACTGTGAATTATATTCTTAGTCCAGTCAAATATTATAAAGCCATTCACACCTTACGTAATATGTGATAGATTACGGATGCAATATATTTGTTATATCAATCTATTTCAAATAAGTAACGTGACCACATATTTGAAAATTCAAATACATCATTTATTTAGGGGAAGGTAGGGAACGGGGTTGGAGGTAAGGTGCTACAAAAGAAAGTAGAAAAATTCACATTTTGCAAGTTTTTCCCTTGTCGGTCATTCAAACTTCTTCACTCCTGCCCTTCTTTCTGTAAGATGAATGAGATATTGATTAAACCATCTGCAGCTATAATCCACGGTTATGCTCTTGAGTTATATATCCCCCTTCATTAAAAAGCGTGATAATGCCAGTTTAGAGAATACTTCTTCATCCATAAAGGGCATTTAGAGTGAAAAACAATATCTAAAAGTAAACTGATCATGATGGAAAAATTGTATTACGCGTTACTTAGAGCTAGTGCCAATACCTTGCCAATATCACGGCTCTTAGCTCTGAGCTTGTTCACTTGAGACTCGGCAATGTCAGCTCTCTCTTCAGCTTCTTCCAGCTCATGTTGGACCTTCCTGAACCGACCCAAGTGAGAGTTGGCTTGTTCCTCCTGAAACATAAGAATACACGAGGAATGATTAACAACAAAGTATATAAAAACAGATGACCACTACTTAGGGGAAACAGGGTATTCTACTTGGACTTTGTTTGGCTACAAACAAGAAATCATTGGGTTTGTACTTACAGATTCCTCAGCCTGTCTCTTGTAGGCCTTTACTTTCAGCTGCAGTTTGTCCACCAGATCCTGCAATCTTAGGACATTTTTCCTGTCTTCTTCAGTCTGAAAGAGGAGAAGCATTTTTACAGTTATTTTACAAAGATTTTACAGAGATTATGGCATTAATTATTGTAATTTTGTTTTTCAAGTAATATATGTAATCTACACTTTATATATTTTTTCTTTTTGACCAGTTTCTTCTTTTTGACCAGTGCCTTTAAATTCTAATATACATAAGAATAATACTTTACCTGGTAAGTTAACTCCTTCAGTCTCCTTTCGTATTTGCGGACACCTTTCACTGCCTCAACTCCACGCTTCTGTTCATTATCGAGTTCGTTCTCTAGTTCTCGAACCTGGAGATCACATTAGCAGAATAAAGATTATTATTTTGCCATTTCTAAATTCAACCTCATTCACCACTGCCCTGTGATTTGTACGTACTCTGGACTCAAGCTTCTGGAGCTGCTTCTTGCCGCCCTTCAGTGCTAGCTGCTCAGCTTCATCCAGACGATGCTGCAGATCCTTCACAGTTAGCTCAAGGTTCTTCTTCATTCTCTCCAAGTGAGAGCTGGTGTCCTGCTCCTTCTTCAGTTCCTCTGCCATCAGAGCAGCCTTTGGAAAAAATATTCAAGAAGATAGTGAATAACAAAGCAAAAAAAACAACAATCTGATCATAAAGTAAGAATGTGGGACAAACATACATCGGTGATGGCCTTCTTGGCTTTGTCATCAGCATTTCTTGATTCTTGGATAGCTTCCTCAGCTTCACTCTGGAGCTGAGCAATGTCAGACTCAAGCTTCTTCTTGGTGTTGATGAGGCTGGTGTTCTGACGGGGTAAAAATATAGTGTATTTAATATTCCATCTATTTAGACACATTCTATCAATGCACCTTGAATTTGTTTCCATTCTATGTACTTTACCTGTGAGTGCAGAAGTTGGACGCGTTCACTTTTATCCAGGAGCTCTTGTTCTGCAACCTTACGAGATCTCTCTGTCTGTTCCAGAACAGACCTGTGCTCTTCAAGTTCAGCCAGCAGCAGGTTGGTTCTACGTTCAATTACGGCCAGCTGTTCCTTTAGATCTTCCTGTCCTCTGACTGCATCATCCAGCTGAAGCTGGGTATCCTAAGAGCGATAAAGCAAAATATGTGTTCAAGCTGTTATATATTATGGACAATATTCTAGATATCTCATTTTACGAACCAACAGCTCTAAAAATAATACATATTAATATTGTTGTGTGAGGTGCTCCTGAGATACCTTCAATTGTGCCTGCACATTGCGGAGCTGTTTCTGTGCCTCTGCAGCCTGGCGGTTGGCGTGGCTGAGCTGGATTTCAAGTTCATTCAAGTCTCCTTCCATCTTCTTCTTCAGTCTCAGAGCATCATTCCTGCTTCTGATCTCAGAGTCCAGTGTGCTTTGCAGGGTATCGATAGCTCTCTGAGAGTTCCTCTTCAGCTGTTCAATCTCTTCATCCTTCTCTGCAACTTTCCTGTCCACCTCAGATTTTATTTGGTTCAATTCCAGCTGAACACGGAGGATCTTGGCTTCTTCATGTTCCAAAGATCCCTATTAGAAATACATATGTATCGTTGGTTGTTTAATAGTATCCCTTCACACGGCAATATTGGTTGCAGATATTTTATTACTTCATTTCATGCACATACCTCTGCTTCCTCCAGGGCAGCCTGTAGGTCACTCTTTTCCTGCTCAACTAGCTTCCTGGACTTCTCCAGTTCGTTAATGGATTTACTAGATTCACTGATCTGTTCAGTGAGATCTGAGATCTCCTCTAGAAAAGTAATGGACAAATATTTATTCAGATTTTGCTCCACAGTGACTGGTATTTAAGTTTATTGTAAGTTCTGCGGAAATTCAGCAGTACTAATATGTATGAAGTTGGGATCTGTTGTGACACAAGTACAATCTGTATAGCTATACTATTTTTTATACTAGAACATTTGGTTAGATAAATTTTAAGAATTATTCAATAGTTAGCAATGTCTCCTGCAAACTAACGTAATATAGATAAACCTACGTTGCAAGTTCTTGTTTTCACGTTTCAAGGTCTCAACTTGTTCCAAGGCCTCCTCATAAGCATTCTTTAGCTTAAAGATATCGGTGCTCAGGCCACGGGATTCTTTCTGAGCAGCCTCCAGCTCAGCCTGACCCTCTTCGTATTTCTGCTTCCATTCTACCAGGACCTATTATATTAATACAGAATGATTGTAATCCACACATGCTAAACCAATTAGGAACAGGCAATAGTTATGCCACAAGCCAGACAAACACGGGCACAAATACATAACTGATGGTTAGAATCAGTCCCAGGAGGTGACCCAGTACATAAAAAATAGCGATATGAGGAGTTGTGCAATGACACGGACATATGTACCAAACATTGTATGTGCAACTGCAGGACCTGTAATGTGTGTTGTCCCAGTCAATCGCTGTTATTTACGCAAATCACCTTGTAATGTACATTGCTACTGTACAAATATCATAATATGGAATTACCTATTTAAAAAACAATAAAAACAAATATGTAAAAAAAAAAAAAAAAGAATGATTGTAAAACACTATGGAGGATGATGGCGCTATATAAATAATAAAATAATAATAGTAATGTGTTAATATTTGGGGAAAAATTTGTTGTTAGGAAATTTAGGAATTTGTTTTCAATATCTACCTTGTCGAAGTTCCTCTGCTTCTTGTCTAGAGCAGCGGCAGCACTGTTGGCTCTCTCAACGTCCACCATCAGGTCCTCTACCTCAGACTGTAACCTCTGCTTGGTTTTTTCCAGGGAGCCACATTTAGAGTTCACAGCCTCTACCTGTTCCTCAGCATCCTGCAAGCGCTGAGCAAGCTTCTTCCTATAAGGACATTGAATGTGGTATTTAAGGTCATTATTCAAAGCGTGATTACATTGCTTATATTGGGTTTATTTAGAGGGAGCATACTTGGCCTCTTCCAGTTCCTCTGTGCGCTGAATGGCATCAGTTTCATATTTGGTCCTCCATTGTGCAACTTCACCATTTGCTTTGGACAAAGAGCGCTGAAGTTCAGCCTTGGCCTCTTGTTCCTCCTCATATTGTTCACGGAGCAAGTCGTTGTCATGGCGGGAGGATTGGAGGGCGTGAGCCAGGGCATTCTTAGCCTGAGAAATATAGTAGGAATATATGAAACAGAATACTCATGCTGAGGGTTTGTAAACTAATGTAATATAGCATGTGATATTTTTATATATTGTTTGAATGACTCAATGACACTTTTAATATAATATCCTGTAGAAATAAATCAAAGATTAGTAAACACTCATATTCAGAAGCCCTAACAGTTCTAAGATGGTTTACCTTTGATTCCTCCTCAAGTTGCCTCTTGAGTTCCTCCACTTGTTGTGTAAAGCCTTGCTTTCCTCTTGAGAGTTGTGAAATTAGAGATTCCCTCTCTTCAACCTGACGGGTAAGCTCACCTAGAATGAATGAGAAATCCATGCAATTTTATGTTTTTAGCTAAATTGATGTATGTTTGTTTTGTAAATATTAGAATTACATTTTTTGAAAGATTGCATTTCCATTTTAGTTTTAGGCTTCATGAAATATACTTAGATAACATGTATATCTTATGTCCTTTGTAAAATATCCTGTATAAGGAAAAATAGATAAAGTAGTTGTGCATGACTGTGTAAGGTAAATGTTGATATATTTTTCCTTTGCTATTGTAGGATATATTTGCTGAACCAAAAAATGCAAAATTCAGACAAATAGCAAAGGTGTCACAATTTTAGCTCTAATTACTCAATTTAGTTTACAATTTGCAACTATTTGTTATGTATTCATTTAACTCATTTCGGTTTGATTTGCTTTAAACTCTTTCTATATCCTTCCATTAATTTTTCTGCATACCATTCTCAGTTTGGAATCGAGCCCTTTGGGCAGAGAGGTCGTTGAGAAGACGTTGAAGTTCATCATCCCTTGCCTTTACTTCACTGAGTTGGTCTTCAAGCACACGGTTCACTTTTTCAAAGTTGGCCTAGAAGGACAATTAGTAATATTATAGTTTGCACAATTACAGATCAGTAAAAAATATGAAGTGTTCCTACCTAACCACTTTTGTACCTTTGATTTGGAGACATTTTCAAGATTGCTGGCAAGATCATCAATCTCCATTTTCAGCTCACTCTTCTCCTTCTCCAGCTTCTGCTTAACACGTTGTAGGTTATCTATTTGTTCCCCAAGTTCAGCAACACTGTCAGCATGCTTCTTGCGCAGGGTTGAGGAAGTAGCTTCATTCTGAAGGGTAGCTTCCTCCAAGTCACGTCTCAGTTTCTGGAACTCGACTTCACGCTTCTTGTTCAGCTCAATTTGAGCAGAGGTAGCACCTCCGGCCTCTTCAAGCCTCTCACTGATCTCTTCAAGTTCTCTGGAGAGATCAGCCCTCTGTTTCTCAACCCTGGCCCGAGCTGCACGTTCTGCCTCAATTTCCTCCTCAAGTTCTTCAATACGAGCCTAGAACACCAGAATTAAATGTTGTAGAGGAAAGACACTGTAGCTCATAGCATTACGAAACTGACTTGCAAACAAACTTACCTGAAGTTCCTTGATCTTCTTCTGTATCTGAGATCCCAGGGACTGCTCATCTTCTATCTTCGATTGAAGCTGGTTAATTTCAAAGTCCTTCCTGTGTTTTAACAACAGAAAATAAAATAACTTTAGTCAAGCAGTTATAGACAAATAGGTCTTAAAACCAAAGAAACACAAACATTAACAAGAAAGACGAACTTCTTGAGTTTTTCATCAGTTTGCTGTTTGTCATTTTCAAGATCCATGACAGTTTCCTGGGACAGCTTCAGATCACCCTCAAGCTTCCTCTTGGCTCTCTCCAGATCAAGACGGAGTTTCTTTTCTTGTTCTAGAGATCCTTCAAGCTATAAGGAGAGATACATTATGGTGTATTACAATGGTTACAAGGAAATAGCGAGTCAATGTTTTAGAACATAATGTAGGAAGTACCATTTCCACATGTACTTACGTCATCTACTTGCTGTTCTAGCTTAGTCTTGGCTTTTGACAAAGTGTTGACCTTGTCCTCTTCAGCTTGCAGGTCATCAAGTGTTTGCTGGTGAGCCTCTTGAAGAGCTTTCTTCTCCTTGCTAACTCTGGACACATTTTCATCAAGGGATGCAAGTTCCTCAGTGAGGTTTTTAACCTAAATGTAAAGCATTAATTGTGATTCAAAATACATAATGCAATCTTATTAAGCATTAGGTAACAGAAAAGTGTATCCTCCTCAGACTTCACACCTTGTTTTCAGTAGCATGTTTTTCCTTTTCTACTTTGGCCAATGTAAGCTCCAAATCATCAATATCTTTCTTGAGCTCAGAACATTCATCCTCTAGTTTCCTCTTTTTGGCAGTAAGTTCAGCATTGCTTTCCTCTTCATCTTCAAGTCTCTCTGTGAGCTCCTTGATTTTAGATTCCAATTGGATTTTGTTCTTGATGAGGCCTTCACATCTTTCCTCTGCATCAGCCAGAGTCTCACCTTCCTGTTTTGAAAGTATAATGCATTTTAAAAATATTTTATTTTGACTTTATAGTTTTAGACATACTCTGTTTATATTTGTATCTTCTTACCGACTGAACTTGCAGGAGCAAATCATTCTTCTCCTGAAGCAGGGAAACCATTTTCTCTTCCAGATCTTTCTTCTTGGCTTCTGACTTTATCAAGGCTTCCTTGGTCTTCTCAAACTCTTCCTTTATGTTTGCCATTTCCTTTTCAGTCTCAGCACTCTTCAGGAGTGGTTTGATCTTGAAATACAGTTTCATCCAAGGCCAGTGTTTGACATTCATGAATGACCTGAGATTGTACTGGATGACGAAGATTGCTTCCCTGTGTAAAAGATTTACAGACGATGAGTCTTTATTCTAAAACAAAGCTCTTCATTCACACTTTTTTGATAATATTATATAAACGTTACCTTCTCTCAATCATCTTCTGGAACTCAGTTCTCATCAAGAAACCTCTGCAACGAGCTTGAGTGCAAGTAATAAGTTGTGCCAACTTTTCATCTCTCATCTCTTCCAGGGTACCGAGAAGACCAGCTTTGAAGAACACCTGCAAAGGAGAGAAAAACATTATAATAATCTCTAAAACGTCAATATATATATATAAATTGGTCCCTAATGTTCCAGTTTCTTCATACCTTGGTGTGGCCAAATTTATACTGAGTGTGATCGACATCAATGGAGCCCAGAAGTTTCTCAGAAGCCTTCTTGCTGTCAATAAACTGCCCGTCTGGAATAGCGCTGGCATTTAACACTTTGTAACTTTATAAAAGTAAAAAAAAAAAGGAATTGGAGTAAATTCAAGGCAAATGTTACACTTTAAAAAATTTTTTTAGAAAGGTTTTTTTGTTGTTGTTTTGTTTTTAGGAGATATGTGTAAAACAAATATTTATGCAATTAATCTATGACTTAAGTTGAAGTAATTAATTAAATATACCGTTGTTTGAAGTCACCATAGAGGATTCTGCTGGGGAATCCTTTTCTGCAAATTCTAATACCCTCCAACACACCGTTACATCTCAACTGGTGGATGATCAGATGGTTTTCCATGGTACCTGATGGGGTGAAAAATCAGTCAGGGTTTAAGGTGGACAACATCCCAACAGTGAAAACACTGTTCTCTTATTATATAAATACATTCAGAATGGAGCTCTACCTGGAGTTTTGGTCTCATTAGGGATCAAACAACGCACAAAGTGTGGGTGAGTGCTTCTCAAGGTGCTCATCAGCTTGTTCAGATTTTCCTGAAACAGATAAGGAAAATATTGAATTCAATGTGACTTCTGTTGTGTAAACTGGGGTAGAAGAAAAGCTACATGTGTTATGAAAAAATAAAACTCGTAAATATCGAGATTTGTTTAAAATAAACAATAAAAAATGTACATACCCTGAACAAAGCAGACACCGTCTGGAAGGAGCCTCCCTTCTTCTTCTTTCCACTCTTTGCACCATCTATTATTTAAGGGTAATGGGAGCTATGTGTTAAACTAATAAACGATAATGAGGAAGCAGTGAGTAGTTTTGCATGAAACATTTTTAATACCCACCATCAACAGCAGCATAGCTGGAGTAGAGTAAGGATAACAGTTTCATTGAAGACTTCTGGTAGAGCTGAACAACAGAGTCGTTCAGTGGGTCCTTGTTCTTGTCAAGCCAGCCACTGATGTTGTAATCCACAGTACCAGCATAGTGGACCAGAGAAAAGTGAGCTTCAGCCTTTCCTTTGCCAGGCTTGGGCTTCTCAAAGTTCTTGCACTTGCCAAGATGCTGTTCATACAGTTTGTTCTTGAAGGATGTGTCAGTGGCCTTGGGGAACATGCACTCCTCTTCAAGGATTGAGAAGATGCCCATGGGCTGAAAATGTAGAATTCAGTGAGAATTTCATACATCCTTAACCTGTGTTACCACAGCACAATTTGACTGCTTTCAATTTTGGAACCCACCTTCTCAATAAGTTCAATGCAGGCAGCCAGATCCATACCAAAGTCAATGAACTCCCAGTCAATGCCTTCTTTCTTGTATTCTTCCTGTTCCAGAACGAACATGTGGTGGTTGAAGAACTGCTGCAGTTTCTCATTGGTGAAGTTGATGCAGAGCTGTTCCAAGCTGTTAAACTGCAGATGACAGAAGGGGGTTGAATAAAATGTGCTTGGTACAGTTATAAAAAGATATTTGACAAAGTTATAAGTAAATGTTCACTTACATCAAAGATTTCAAAACCAGCGATATCCAGCACACCAATAAAGAACTGTCTTGGCTGTTTGGTGTCCAACTGTTGGTTGATACGTGTGACCATCCACAAGAACAGCTTCTCATACACTGACTTGCACAGAGCACCAACTGAGTTGTTAACCTGAAGGGAACAGATATAGCATAAGCCTCTGCACATAACTACAGACACCTTAACAATAATAACTGAACACTGGAGACATAATTACCTGTGGGACAGTCTGTCCTTTGGTAACATATTCATTGCCAACCTTTACTCTTGGGTAGCACAGAGCTTTCAGCAGATCAGCAGAGTTCAAACCCATCAAATATGCGATTTTGTCAGCAACTGCAAGTTGACAATACAAATAATTGTATGCATATATTGGACAACAGTTTTATCCATGTTAAGCAAACATTAGGTTTCTAATTAATATCAGTATCAGTTGTACTGACTACTGAAATTCTTTCACTGAACACTGAAGACAAACCTTCAGTGCCTTCAGGCTCGGCCTGCTCCTCTCTCTGTTTTTGCTTGAACTTCATGTTGCTATGGTGCATGCCTGCTCCTGTAAGTTTGTAGATGCCAATCTTTTCTTCTGCGGTGAAACCCAGGACATCAATGGCCGTCTGTAGGATGAGAAAGGCAGTTTGAGATTGAAACCAGCATTTAGAACACCGTTAGAATTTTGCTGCTCTTCTCTACAACGTAAGAACTTACATCAGTGGCCAACAATTCCTCTTCATCATCAATACTCTTCACAGCAATCTCTCCCTGGCTAATGGATGGATAGTCGTAAGGGTTGGTTGTGATCAGAAGTGTTTCTAGAGAAAAAGACATGTAGCATATTAGTAAAAATGTGTAAAAAAATTAAACATTATACATGCAATATCTTTAACATGGAATTAATAGTTTTAAATGTCTGATTTATATATTTTCAGGTGTGTTATATTCTGTCACTGTAAATATGGAACCAAATCACAACCTGGTTCTGTGTTCGTTGGAGAAATAAAAAAAAGTTGTTTAATTACCAACAATTTCTGGTTTCTTGTTTGTCATGATCTGATAGAAGATATGGTAGCTTCTTTCAGCAGACAGCTGGAAGGTGACTCTAGATTTCTCCAGTAGATCTGTTCAAATAAAAGCCAATATAAGAAATATAATATATCACATTTATAAATAGTTAGAGATAAATTAATTTGCAATATGTTCCTTACATGTTTCAATATCAGCTGAAGACAGTTTTCCGGTGGTGCCGAAGTGGATTCTGATGAATTTACCCTAAGCACCATAGTGAAAGTTTAGTAAACTTGGTAACAAATGGGGAAACATGTAGATGATAACATGAATATGGCTATTGCCTAACAAAAACTTACAAAACGAGAAGAGTTGTCATTTCTCACGGTCTTGGCATTACCGAAAGCTTCTAGCAGAGGGTTAGCCTCAATGATTTGATCTTCTAGATTGCCCTGTCAAACGTGAGTAAAATTTGTTCAGTTGGTGAAATTTGTATTTGGACATTGATCTCTTATTCTTCACATGAAATAGAAATTAAGCATTATACATAGATGTAATAAAAACTATAGTGAAAACTGTGCTGGCTCTTGTTCTGGATTGGCAGATTATTTGTTTTTGGATATGTGGAGGGTTTTTGTATATATTTTCAACCTAATTAACTATATATGAATGCAAGTCTAACAAGCACGTGACTTCTCAGTAGCGTTATACCAATGGATAGAAAAGAATGTACAGCAAATCAGATATGCTTTGATCTTTTTGGCCCTTTAAGTATGCATTAATAATACCAATAGCTGTGTTACCTTCAAGCTGTTAGCTGGGCCCTTTTTCTTGCCTTGATCTCCAATAGCGGCAATTGTTGCAAAATACTGGATGACACGTTTCGTGTTCACAGTCTTTCCGGCACCGGATTCTCCACTGTGGATAAAGAAGGTTAAAATATAGTACGTCTAGAAAAGCTGAAGAAATAGCTAGAACTTGAGAGATACAATGACAATAAATACTTACGTAATCAGGACAGACTGATTTTCACGATCTGCAAACAAGAGATGGGGATTAATAATAAAATTCATAGTATTATGTGTTGAGAAAATAAGTCTGTTACAAAGAGGAAAAAGGGCACGTACCTGTCAACATGAACTGATAAGCGTTATCAGAGATGGAGAAGATGTGAGGTGGGGCTTCCATACGTTTCTTCCCTCTGTAACCAGCAACCACCTCAGGGTTGTACACTGGGAGCCACTTGTAGGGGTTCACAGTGACGCAGAAAAGGCCAGAGTAGGTCTAAACGGACAACAAAACAAGTAGCATCAATGTATATGTCAAGAGGACTACTAAGGATTAGGCATCTTTTCACAAAAGCATCGGTAAATATTTTACTCTAAAGCTGATTAATCATTTTGATGTGTTCTAAGTGGAACTGAGTAGGTTTAGGGAACCTATTTCTAACTCCAGAGATGGATTTTTGCTATACACAACAAATGGCATATAAATTCGAATTTTTTTATTTAAACGTTTGATGATGTAAAGTTGTGTCGTTGTGATATATCTATGTCACTCTTGTTTTGTCATTTCTCTTCCATTGATTTTGTAGGAAGTGCACACTATCTACTCAAACTGTTTGTCTGGTATTTCTACGCAAGATTGATACTGTCAAACACTTCTACGGACTATGAAGAAAGAGACCAAACTTACGTAGATCATCCATGCTGCATAACGTTCTTTGAGGTTATACAACACAGAAGCTTCATTCAGATGGGTCATCATGGCCATGTCTTCAATTTTGTCGTACTTGGGGGGATTTTGGGGGTAAACTTGCGCGTCTTTTACAGTTACAGTCTAGAAGAAAAAGAGACATATTTCAGTTTAGCTCACAATTCAAAGTAATTAGCAGGTGGTATGATAAGTATTAAGATTTTATATTTACCTTTCCATCATCGGTTTTCACTGTGATTTTGCCACTTTCACGAGCTGTGACTAGACCTTTCACATACAGCTCTTTCGGGTCATCTACGAAGCAGGTGTTCTTGGCATCGAATGGCTTGTTCTGAGCTTCCAATCGTTCTTTGTCAGATTTACGGAGAAACTGTGCAGCCTCTCCGAAACAGGCCATCTCCCCGTCACCCATGGTTGCTGGTGACTGCAAAATACAAAAACATACTTTATTACATGCATTATGGCTACAATACATCATTCATATTTAAATAAACTCACTATTATTATTTTTATGTATCTCAGTAAATTAAACTCTAATTTGCCTTGACATGCAATAAAATATTACAGAGTTAAATATCCCCTCATTAGCCGTATTGATTTCCATCCTTACAAAGTGGAAAAATGTATTTAGCATTGAAGCACTCTTTTTACAAAAACTGGTGAAAACAGCATAATTCTTAGGAGAAATAAGCCTAAAATCTTAGGTTCACACAAATATAAGCGTTTAAGGTGGAGGCCATGGCTATTTCCGATACATGCATTATTGCTACAGAGAAACGATTATGGAGGAAAATTATTATAATCCTGAAGGGTCAAGGGTCTACTTCATGATTTTCAGGGAATCAATGGTCAAATTGAGACCTATGCACACTACTCTTGGCATGTCTTGGATAGTGGTTTATCAGCAAAACAGTGAGATTTTGACAAAACGGCAAGTTCACTACGAAGTTTTGTAATACAATAAAAATTTGTATTTAAAAACTCTCCCACTCAGCTGTTAATGTTTAGTTAATGTTTAAATGTTGCAAGCTGGTTGTTAATAAGTGGATGAGTATTCACTCCCCATGACTGTTAGTTTTTCTCTGCTGGTTGAATTGATGATGAGTGGGCTCTAAATTCTGAACTAAAAATCCGGTAAATTGAAATCCAGATTGCAAAATTGAGACTAAATAATCTAATTTTGGGAAAATTCTCCCTATTGGCTTGGCTATTTTACATTTAAGTTTGCTATTCATATTTCAGTTTGATTCAGTTTGGGACAAGTTTGGTAAAGTAAACAAAGTATTTCAAATGTCATAATGTGACCCCTAAGTGGTGTCACGCAATATTGCTAAATTTCCTTGTGTACTACCCTAGGTAGATTTATAAGACAAGAAAATATGAATCCCTAAAAACCTGATGGGTTACTCTCCCTGAGTCCTAAACAGTGATTGAAGCGCCACCTAATGGGCAAATTTTGGAACACTGTAGAGTGAAATTTTTCATTGTGTTTTAAATTATGAAGCCTAATTTTAACTTCAAAATGACACTCCATCAATAATGAAGATTGAATTTTCAGAGACTACATATTACTTTATTATTTTTTTTGTTTTAAATATACAAAATAGGCTATTTAAGCCTGTTAAGATTTTACCCTTCTTGGTTATGTTAATATTTCAAATTAAAACCGTAATTGTGAAAAAAAATAAACGCTTCTAAACATTTAATGAGTGGGTCCAGAGGCCCAGGGGGCTTATACAAAACAGTTAAATGCAGTTTACTCAGTCCCAGAACTTAGCGGACAAAGCAGCATTGTTGGAATAGGTCAGAATCTCCACTTAAATTAGGTTTTTATGCCAATTACATTATTTTTGCTAATTAGTTGACATATCCCTATAATTAAGTACTTGTAGAATAAACGCTGAATTTTAAAAACAAGTTAAGTGGATGCTATTTCATCCCCTATTACTGAATATTGGTTATTTTAAGGACTATAATAAAGTCCAGCATTCACATATACCCAAAATACAGTCCTTAAAAAAATATTATAGGGGATGACACTCACATAAATTAATTGGGCATAAACTGAAATACAATATTAAAAGGACTTTACAAGTAAAATA
Source organism: Pelobates fuscus (assembly GCF_036172605.1). Lineage (NCBI taxonomy): Eukaryota > Metazoa > Chordata > Amphibia > Anura > Pelobatidae > Pelobates > Pelobates fuscus. The sequence continues at coordinate 146,095,203 of NC_086325.1, read as the reverse complement.
TATTAAATATAAACATTCTCTGTGTATATAATGCAATCATAAATATTAGTCCATGATATTATGTATGTCAAGGCATTTATAGAGTAAAAGCATAATTCTAGTGCTAATTTATCACAAAGAAATGTATTAATACTTACGTTTTTTTAGTTCCGGTCGTGACAGGAAAAAAAAACACAACACTTCACTGGAATAAAAAAAAAAGAAAAGAAGATTGATTATAATTTAAGATACGGAAGACATTTCAATAAGTATCAATTAAAATCTCTATTTACGATGGTTATAGTTGTCAAGGACTCATCTCAATGTATAACTCTCTGCAAGGGCCTTCACATTTTCACCATTTCATCAATAACATAATTTAAACTCCTTGCTCTGTCTTATAATACCACCCTAAATCTACTCTTTCTTCCATCTCGGCCATTTGTACAAAGTCCACCCGATACTTTGACCTTCACACTTCTCACAACCATGAGCTCTCCAGTTCCCCATTAATAATACTAAGGATATTTATCAAGCCATCCCATGCTTGTAGAACTCAGAATAATTTTCACTCTATATTTCCATCTCATCATCTTCAATTTTTCCATTATAAGGTATCTAACCATAAAAACTTAAGTCATCCTCTCAACACAACACTAAAGGCCCCACAATAACTACAATCTAGCTTTGACTTCTTCGTTTGTTATTTATTTATTTATTTAATTATCTTTCTTTACTCAATATATTAAGCTTTGCAGACAATTTCGATGATATATAATTTAATTACAATAAGTTTTATGCAAAGTTTAGATATAAATTGCTAGATCAATCAACAAATCAGAACTTCATAAGACTTAATGAAATGTCATTAAACAAATGTATAAGCTAATATGTATCCTTTTGACGTTGCCTGTTAAATGAATCTTAAAGAAATGACAAATTCTTCCCCTCATGCAACACACAGTGCATACTTACCAACAAGTCAGACCTAACCAGCTGGGAGCTCTCAGTCGAGCTTATATAGGGGACCAACTGTCAGCCGTGTCCAGTTAAGGAATGGGTGTGCACATTGTCCTAATTGTGTAAAAGTTGTGAGGTCATCCGATGTAAAAATAACTCACACAATTTAGTTGGAGACTGGAAATAACCAGGATAAAGTATGTTACTCCAATTTGCAATCAATACCATGGACTAAGATTGTCTTACACTCTGACAAACGATCATAAAATTCTAAATCAAAGAACAGTACTGTGAAAGGAACACTGTACTATGTTTAATGAACACAGGATAAGTGGCCGTTCCTAAAAAAACAAAACAAATTTGTTATTATTAAATATAATTGCCAACTATCAGAATTCTTAACTGCACCCACAACACTACATAGCAATGGTAATAAAATAAAACAAAACTTAAACATTTGGAAGATCATTGGACAAAAGAATCAGTGTTTTTCTTATAGGTTATATAAATAGAGCAATACAGATATCATTTTCGTTTTTGGGGTCGGGAATTAAGAAATTATAGAAAGCATAATTAATTTTTTTATGTAATCTTCAGATTTTCTTTTTTTTATGTAAACTGAAAAAAGGAAATTAATGAAACTATAAGGGGCAAATAGCATAGGCGTACCACAGTAAATTATTTTTATTATTTATTATTATTATTATTATTACTATTATTCTCCTGTGCTGTTTGCACTATACAGGCAAAATTATTTGCAGCTCTTTTTTTTTTTTTTTTTTTTTTTAATTCTTTATTTTTGTTGTGCACGTGTAAATGCAAAGATTGCACAATATACAAATATAACAGAAAAAGTTTGTCAAGTTCAAACAGTTGTACATGGAATACTGCACATTTTTTTTTTGATAGGCATACTGCATATAGAAGGAAACATAGTAATAAAACGTAGTGATATATTATGAGCAGTAGATGAGATCGGTGAGTGTTATCTTAAATATCACCGGATTGTGTGAATTCAATCTTAGCAAACTGAAATACTCTAGCTTGGTTCCATCTAGGCAACATAAACTTTTATAGGTACTGCTGGGTGATTTTCATGGGGCTGTAGCGTATGTTTGTCAGAGGGTTCGGAGAAGGGTTGGTCGGTTGACCCTGGTGTGCTGGAACCGAGCCCTTATGTATAGTGTCTGGGTTGCAGGTGATTGAGTGATGTACCTCTGTGTATAGGTAATGTAGAGCTTCAAGCCACATTGGTAGCTCCGGTGTGTGGTTATTAAGAGGGTGAATGCATGGCACTTGTCGTGGTGAGCGTGGTGTTTGGTCAGGTTGGACTGATTCGCGTCCGAACGTGTACATATGCAGCTCCTCCATGAGATGAGTATGATAAGTGCATATGATGGGAGCTGGGGGGGTGGTTGTTAAAAAGGAGCCAGCGTGTCCGGGGAAATTCCCGGTCTTGGCCGCATACGGCCTCTGTGGGTGGTCGTGTTATAACTTTGTGTAGTGTTCTAAACGTTTGTCACATAGTCAACATTTAACAAAGGGCTAAGCCCAACATAGAGAGAAACGACATATAAAGAATGTTTAGACTTATGAGTCAAGTGTTCTCCCTCCCAGGTCCTCCTTCTGAAGCGGGGATGAATGGGACAGTTTTTGCTGGGTCCCAGCTTGTAGCGGGGGGTGGGGTTGTGAGGCCCAGGGCCGCCAGGACAGTGTCCATCTCAGAAATGTCCGCCACCCTTTGTTCAGTGCCTTGGTGCTGAATGAGGAGTACATGTGTAGGTCCCCAACGGTACTTCACTCCCCTAGCTGCCAGCGTAGTTGTCAGCGGACGAAGGGATTTCCTCCATAGCAGAGTATTGCGGGAGAGGTCAGAGTAGAACGACAGTTCCATATCTTCAAATCTATAGGGGTTTTTCCCTCTGGTGGCACTCATGAAGGCTGCCCTGTCCTGCCCGTTTTGAAACTTAACCAGTAAATCGCTGGTAGTTGCGCTTGAGGGTGTTGTTGGTTTGGGCAGGCGGAACATCCCATCTAGTTGTATTCCTTTGGCTTGCCTGGGGGATAAGAGGGCCGTGAATAGCCTACGCATAAAGTGAGGCGTTTCTGATGGGAGAACTTTATCAGAGAGGCCCCTGATTTTAACATGTTTCCACCGTCGTTTATCCTCCATAAATGCCAGTTGGTGGGTGAGAGTGGTGTGAGCAACTGTCAGGTCGGTGACCTGCTTCTGTAGTGCCAGGACCTGTGTTGAGGTTGTTTGGGAGGTTTGCTCCACTGCAGTAAGGCGGGCAGTGAACCCCCTGATGTCTTCCCTCACCTGGGAAATTTCAGTGGAGAGTGTTTGGCGGAGGTCTGTGAGGAGGTTATTTGCAGCTCTTTTAATATTTACTTTATATATTTTAGTAATGTATTATATGTGCTTTAGCAATTGGTGAGCATGATTTGAATGTTTATAGCTGCTAAGATAATTGTTATATTTTTATAGTTGTATTATGTTATTATTGTTCATTTTTATTTTTTTGCCATCTTTGCTGACTAGCTGGTATATTGTAAACATATTCAATAATTATTTAATAATAAGTATTATTACTTTCTATATTATATTATATTTATATATATTATATAATATTATATATATTATATTATAATTATATATTATATACTTTAATAATAAGCATTATATTAATAATGAATAATTTAATTTGCTACGTTGGTATTAAGTAACTTGAAATATGCTGTTAAATATACATGTTTAATATATGTAAAATCATAATAAAAATATACTTGGAAAAAAATAATAAGTATTATTATATTATTATATTTGTGTGTGTGTGTGTGTTTATATATATATATACTTTTTTTATATATATAATAACATCATCAAACCAAAAAAAAAAAAGTTTCCAAATTTAGCAAAAAATGATATTTTGTTCTGTATAATTAATCTAGTTTATAATGATTTTTTTGTTCAAAGTCTAGGTGTATAAATTTAAAGATGACAGCACCTTTGCCAGTATATTAGAAAAAAAGTATTAACATTATAGTGCAACAAAGAACTTTATTTTTTTCCGAGCACTGCCTCCTCACTAAAATCAAGTAGATAAAGAAAGCAGAACATAAAAAAAGGATCATATGGAAAAAATAAAAATAAAATAAAAGCTGCCCAATGAGTTTTTCCGTATCCATTCTATATCTATATTTTAAGCATGTGAAACAGCTGCTTGTCATCCAGTGATCCACAAAGACCATGTAGGACCCATGCAAGGAGACATGACTGTTATTTACTGAACTCTCCCAGGTTAATAATGGACCCAGGGACCTTTATTGCAGTAGGGTCCTCACATCAGTACCACCAAGGTTACTAGGGGCATACTGAATCCTTAATACATTTGGGGTGACTTAAAGTAGTCTTGGCACACTTGAGTAGCTGCCAGGTGTTTTAAAACACGAAAAAATGTGTATTTGCAGGTGAGGTTTTAATTTAATTACAAAACAAAACAGTTTTGTTGAATTTTGTTATACACACACAGATGTGTATATCGCTGTGTCAGTGGTGTAACTACCACGGTCGTTCCAAGAGGGCTGGCCGCCCTGTCGACCCATGTGACGTTTGGCCGGCATCCCTTCAGGGGCACGTGGTTGTCGGGTGACCACAAGGAGGGGAGCGTACTGCACAACGCTCCCCTCCTTTCATTCACTGTATGTATGTCTTCATGACCACAGAGGTCAGCAGGTACAGTAAGGGAGGGAGTAGAAAGATACCTTGAGGAACTGGAGGGCAGAGAGACACCTTGAGGAACTCGGGGGGGGGGGGGGTGAGACACCTTGAGGGGCCTGGGGGAGAATGAGACACAAGGAGGCGGCAAGGGGGCATGATATACAATTTCGGATCTTGATGGGCTGGGGGGAAGAATGAGACACTTTGAGGGGGTAAGGGGATGAGATACCATGAGGTAGTGGAGGGGAGAAAAGACATATGGAGGGGCTGAGGGAAATGAAACAACTTGGGGATGGGGCATGATACACCTTGAGAGGCTGGTGGGGATGAGACACCTTGAGGGGCTGGTGGGGATGAGAAACCTTGAGGGGCAAAGGGGTGGAGACACTTTGAGGGACTCAGAGGAGGAGACACCTTGAGGGCTAGGGGGGAGAATGAGACACTTTGAGGGGCTGAGGGGATGAGATACCGTGAGGTGCTGGAGGGGGAATAAGACACATGGAGGGGCCAGGGGGATGAGATACCTTGAGGAGCTGGTGGGGAGAATGAGACACTTGGAGGAGCTTGGACCCTGTCCCTCTCTATATAGGTTCCTCCACCAGTGTGTACTGACTGGAATTCAAAATGAATTCAAAGTTAATTTAAAATCTTACATAAAAATAGCCAATCTGAAAACCTAGCTAACTTCTTCTAGTTTGTCTATTCTGGCCAATGATTTGAAATTCAGTTTGAAAGTAGTTTGAACTTCACACATTTGCACTTTATTGAATAACCTTGAAAGAGTTACATAGACTCTGGTCCCAAATCAGCTATTCCCCCCAGCCCTATTAAACCGTGGTCTCATTTCACATATTTGAAGATATATTGTATAGTTTTGTTTCAGCGAAGTATCAAATGGCTTATTCATTATTTAAAACACATTATAAGTCATTTTAAATCTTGGTTTACCAACCTTCTCATTCTAGATTCCCCTCTAACAAAATTATTTTTTAAATACTAAAAATTTAGGTGAATTTAAAAATTCTACTAAGGGCGATAAAGAACGCAAATGGTGCAAATGGTGACAGTAAACAAGTTTGTCTGAAGTAGTATTATTAGTGACAACTTCTCTAAAATGTCAATGACCACAGTTGGTATGGACGTCTGGGAAAACCTTTCCATTCAGCTGTTAAGAATGAATTACAGAGCTCTACCACCATCTGTTTATGAGCTGTACTTGACTAGTTCATCAAGGTCATCACAATTATTCTATGAGACCTGAGAGATCTGTCAACACGTAAATCATAATGTAATTAACACGGATACATCTAGACATGTGTATCACACCATTAATTCCCAAATCCACGGTGCAGTAGAGAGTTTACAATGTATTATTATAATTTTATATTATTATTATTTTATTATTTATATAGCGCCAGCAAAATTCCGTAGAGCTGTACAATGGGTGGGCTAACAGACACGTAATTGTAACCAGACGGGTTGGACACACAGGAACAGAGGGGTTGAGGGCCCTGCTCAATGAGCTTACATGCTAGAGGAAGTGGGGTATAGTGACACAAAGGGTATAAGTAGGGGTAATAAAATAGGTTGCTAGAAAAGTATTCACTCTGAACTTAGTAGATTATTTTTGACAGTTGCAGGAGATGAGTCATGGGGGGGGGGGGAATGAAAACCTGATAACAGTTTAAATGATATGCTTTCCTGAAGAAGTGAGTTTTCAAAGATTTTTTGAAGGAGTGGAGACTGGGTAAAACTCTAACAGAGAAGGAAAGGGAGTTCCACAGAAAAGGTGCAGCCTGGAGAAATCTTAGAGGCGAGCATCAGATGTGGGAGTACGGACAGAGGATAGACGTAGGTCTTCGGGAGAGAGCAGGGGCATCTACGACATATTTGTGTATTGGGGAGGATAGGTAGGTTGGAGCAGCATTATGTAGGGACTTGTAAGCAAGCACCAGAATCTTAAATTGAGCCCTATATCTAACTGGAAACTAATGTAGGGACTGACAGAGGGGGGAGGCGTGGGAGGTGCGGGCGGACAAGAAAATGAGCCTTGCCGCCGCGTTCATAATAGATTGCAGCGGTGCAATCTGGGAACACGTAAGACCACTGAGAAGGGGATTGCAGTAGTCAAGACGAGAAAAAACAACAGCAAGGACCAGCACCTTAGCAGCATCCGGCGTTAAATAGGGGCGGATGCGCGCTATGTTTTTGAGATGGAAGCGGCAGGATTTGGCGATCAACTGCACATGAGGGAGGAAGGAGAGGTCGGAGTCAAAGAGAACTCCCAGGCAGCGAGCCTGTGAGGTAGAGGTGATGGTGACGCCGTTGACATGGAGGGAAGGAGACACAGGAGTAGCAACACTTGAGGGAGGAAATACCAGAAGTTCTGTTTTGGACAGGTTGAGTTTCAGGAAGTGAGCAACCATCCAGTTGGAAATCGCGGAGAGGCTGTCAGAGACACGAGTCAAAATGGGCGGAGAGAGATCAGGAGAGGACAGGTAAATTTGCCTGTCATCTGCATATAAATGATAACGGAAGCCAAAGGAGCTGATGAGAATGTAAGTGGATGGGAATGTCAGAGAAAACAGTAAGCATGTATTAATATAACAATAGTTAGTAAAATTGTATACAGTTGTAATCAAAATTATTCAACCCCCTTTGAAAATCAGGTTAATTGTCAAAATTTCCAGACTTTCAGCTATTTGCAATGAATAAACCAAACAAAAGCAACTGAAATAGCTCAACACCAGAGGCGGCTCTCTAATTAGGCGATTTAGGTGGCCGCCTAAGGCCTCGCGCTGATGGGGGCCTCGCGGCCGCCTAAATCGCCTTAGGACAGTGTGACAGGTCGGGTCCTCGGTCAACGCTCTGACTGACTGAGATCGCGAGACTAAACTCACCACGTGGTCTGCAGCTCTGCACCCGGCGGAGCTGCAGACTGTAAAGGGAGCCCACCGGACCACCAGGGAAACAGCCTGGCCGCCCACTGGACCACCAGGGAAACATAAGGTATTTATGCCACCCCACCACCCTCTGCTCCAGCCACCCCACCACCCACAGCCACCCCACCACCCTCTGCCCCAGCCACCCCACCACCCACCCACCACCTC